>NW_024545863.1:25430000-26645000 GCF_018152505.1 Drosophila elegans | reverse complement strand
GTTTTATAACCGATTATTTATTTATACCAAACCAAGAAATCCAAAACGGAGTGTTAATTGGAAACTCCATTGCAGATTCAATAAATACATTTGTCCGAATTTCCAATACTGCAAATAAGAACGAAATTATCCATTTAAAGGAACTAAAAATTAAACCATTAGATGACTACGAAAAAATAAAAACAAACGTAAATGACAAACATACAGATACTTTAAATAAATTGAATAAAAATGTCCCTTCCCAATTTAAAACAATACTTAATGAATTATGCACAAAAAACAAACAAAAAATTTGATTGAAAGATGATGAACCAGTTTATATTGAAACTACAGAAATCGTCACAGTCAAAAAGAAGAAGTAGATAAACAAGTCGATAAATTAATCAAAGATAAAATAATAGAAGCTTCAGTATCAAAATATAACAGTCTATTATTAATTGTACTCAAAAAGTCAATACACAATTCAACCGATATTAGATGGCGTTTAGTAATTGACTACCGCCAAATCAATAAGAAAATCTTATCTGATAAATTCCCATTACCAAGGCAGAGCAAAATACTTCTTATGCTTAGATTTGATTTCAGGATTTAACCATTTCACGAGAAATGGCTCCTATCGTTTCAATCGATTACCTAATGGCTTAAAAATAGCACCTACTTCTTTCCAAAGAATGATGACAATTGCATTTTCAGGTATCGAACCTTCACAGACATACCTATATACGGATGACCTAATTGTCATCGGTTGTTCAGAAAAGCATATGAATAAAAACCTAACAAATGTTTTTGATTTATGCAGGAAACACAACCTTAAATTGCATTACGAAGTGACCTTCCTTGGACATGAGTGTATTGACAAATGTACTTTACCGGACAACAAGAAATATGAGGTCATTGAAAAATACCCAGTCCCAACGTACCCATATAGATTCATTAAAATTTTTCTGATTTTTCACGACACATAACGCGAATATGAAAAGAATGTCAAAAAGACTTCAAGTACCTAAAAATACAACTGATGAAACCAACATTATTATAGTATCCCGATTTTAATAAAGAAAGAAGAATAACAACGGATGCAAGTAAACAAGCATGCGGAGCCGTTCTACCACAGGAACACAATGGAACGCATCTACCAGTAGCACACGCATCACGTTCATTCACAAAAGGAGAAAGTAATAAAAACACGACAGAGCAAGAATTAGCAGCTATGCATTGGGCAATTAAACACTTTAGACCTTATATATACAGAAAACACTTCACAGTAAAACAGACCACTAACATATCTATTTTCAATGACTAACCCAAGTTCAAAATTAACCAGAATGAGGAATACGATTTTATTGTTGAACATTTTAAGGGAAAGGACAATCACATTGCAGACGCATTATCTCGAATAACCATAACCATATTCAAACGAATAATAAAATTCTGAAAGTCACTACCAGAAACCAAAGTAAACAGAAAAATTCCTGCGCAGGAACAGAACAAGAAAAAATAGATTTGACTAGGCGAACTCTAAATAAAGCTTCTCAGCCCAACGTATACGAAGTCATTGTAAATGATGAGGTACGAAAAGTAGTGATCTTGCGATTAACCGATTCACTCTGCTTACTAAAGCATGGGAAGAAAGTTATAGCAAGAATTGACATAAATGATATGTACACCAATGGAATTCTCGACTTAGGTCAGTTCTTCCAAAGGCCTGAAAAGCAAGCCGGAATTCTAAATATCAGCCAACTCAAAGTGGCAACGAGCGAAAAGATCTTTGACACCATCTCAATAAAATCTTTCAAAATAATGGGCAATAAAATATTACAATCTCTAAGAGTAGCGCTACTCAAACCAGTGACAATATTATCAAATAATGATAAAGAGAAAGAAGCAATACTGTTTACATTCCATGAAGATCCAATACAAGGAGGTCATACAGGCATAGCTAAAACATTAGCAAAAATGAAAAGGTATTATTATTGAAAAAACATGACCAGAGATATATCAAAGAATATAAGAAAATGCCTCAAATGCCAAAAATCAAAAACAACGAAACACACAAAGACCCCATGGGCAATCACTGAAACGCCACAAATGGCTTTCGACAGGTTAATTGTGTATAGGATCGGTCCACTACCCTGAACAAGGAAATGAATATGCAGTCACTCTAATCTGCGAGTTAACAAAATATCTTGGTGCAATACCAATACCGAATAAAAGTGCTAATACAGAATCAAAAGTTATATTTGAAGATTTTATTTTGAAGTACGGTCCACTGAAGACGTTCATTACGGACATGGGAACAGAATATAATAATTCAATAATAGAAGAATTAAGCAAAAATTTATCAAAAACATAACTTCTACCGCACATACTCATCAAACTGTAGGTACCGTGGAGCAACGCCACAGAACATTAAATGAGTTCATCCGATCATACATCTCAGTTCACAAAACATATTGGGATGTGTGGCTCAAATACTTCGTATGTTGTTTTAATACAACCCCCTCTATGGCACATGACTATTTGTATTTTGTATTTGTATTTATTATAAAATTTCATCCTAACGCTACAAGTTTGGAACTTATAAGTTAATGCGCTAGTCACTACGAGTTTGCAAATATTTAATTGTTACATTATACTTAAAACTAATTTTCATAAAAACTAACCTAAGTCGCCTTCTATTTTTACTTTAATTTACTTAGTAGTGTTTTTAAGGTGGGTGAATAATTTTATCTTGAATTGCGTGGCACTGCTAATATTTTTAAGATGGTTTGGGAGCTGATTCCATGATCGAATAGCATTAATTAAAAATTGTCTTTCGGATGTCAATGATCTAGGTCTTATGCAAGTAAGATTGTTTGCTCTTCTAGAGGATGTAAATTGAAGTTTTTCGAAAAGATACAAAGGTTCTTTTTGGAAAATAATTTTTTGCAGAAAAATTAAGTTCCGCATCTTTATCCATTCATTTAGCGAGATATCGAATATTTTCTGCGAAAATTCGGATACGTGATCTGTATGTGGTTGGTTGAATATATACCTGGTTATGCAATTAAATAGAACTTTAATTTTGTTCTTACTGGTAGTGTCACAGTTTGAAACAACTTCTACTCCATAAAATAGCGCTGGAACAATGCAGGTTTTAGCTATTAGCAAACGTATGGGTGGGCAGGCAATTTTTAGTTACGGATAATGTCCTTATTATGCCATATGTTTTCCCTACAGACTTTTTAATATGATCATTCCAGGTAAGAGTTCTGTTGAATGTAAAACCTAAGTTTACAGCTGTATCAACGTACTCAAGTGGCGTGCTATTCATACTCAGTGGCTGCAAATTGTTAAAAATTATCTTTCTTTTACTTATGACAAAACATTTTGATTTTGATGGGTTGATCCCAAGTCCATTGTTGCCGGCCCACTCATTTACACGTTCAAGTTCTCTGTTACAAACATCTATACATTCATTTATTCTGTTTAAAGTACGACTCACATACATTTGGACATCATCAGCATACAAGTGTACATTACATTCAGATAACGCATTGGGAAGGTCATTAACATATAAGGTAAACAATAAGGGACCAAGCACAGACCCTTGGGGTACACCACGATTAACATTTTCATATGAGGACGAAACGCTAGACAGTACAACAGATTGACGACGATTTTGTAGGTACGAAGACACAAGTTTGACAGAAGTTTTAGAAAACATAAACATATTACGTAGTTTTGCACAAAGGACATTATGGTTTACTGTATCGAAGGCCTTACTATAGTCCAGTAAAACTAAGAGTGTAACATTGTTTTCGTCTATTTGTTCCCTTATGTCGTCTGCATTTTTTATAACAGCTGAGGTACAGCTTCTGTTTTTCCTAAAACCAGACTGATTATTAGTAAGCATTTCATTGTCGGACATAAATTTATTAATTTGATCAGCCATGAGATTCTCAAATGCCTTTGATAGGTATGGTAAAATGGAGATGGGTCTGTACACATTATTTGATTTAGGAATCGGAATTATTTTTGCCGCTTTCCAACAGTCCGGATAAGTAGATTTTGTCAGTACAGTATTAAAGGTATAGGTAATGTATGGCAGGATTTCTGGCAGCAGAATTTTTATGAATTTAGGGTTTATGTTGTCAGACCCAGTGGCGTCACTCTTAATTCTTAGTATACTTTGTAGGACATCACACTGATTAACACACAAAAACCTAAATCTAATATCACAGACAGTTTCAGATACAAATCGTGGGTTCAGATATTTATTTTCAGTGATTTCAGGTACTGTGCAGCTTAAGAACTTTTTATTAAGTTCATTTACATCTATGTCTTGTTCAAGTCTTGGTTTAACTTTGCATATTCCCAGGTTTTTAATTATTTTCCATGTCTGAGCAGTGGAAGATGCGTTGTTGAATTTATGGGAATAGAAATTTGCCTTGGCGGTGTCAGTAAGTTTGGTCACTTTTTTTTCAATGACTTGAACACTGCGTAAGCTTGAGGTGTCCTGTACCTTCTCCACTTATTGTACGCCCCGTCACGCTGTAATATTGCGTCTTTTAATGTTTCTTTGGAACCATGGTTTTTCAGAAAAACGAATAACTTTGCTACGAACAGGTACGACACAGTTATATAAATAACAAATATTGTTTTGTAAAAGGTTAACTTGTTCGTCTACTTCGGAAAGGGAATATATGTCATTCCAATTGCACAAATTAAAGGTGGAGTCCAAAAGGTCATAGTTGATATTTCTAAAGTCCCTAAAAACTATTGGATGGTCAAGGTATTGCAGGTCAAGTGCGTAAGTTAAGTATATGAGGTCATGTTTTGAGAACGATGGGACAATAAGTTGGTCATATGTAGCTACTTTGTCTGTATTAGACACAAAAAATAAGTCTAAAAGCGAGTTGCGGGTTTCATGTCCTCTGCAAGGTGGGAATCCCTTAAAATATCGCTATTAAAATCGCCTGTTATAATGACGTCTGAATAATTAGTTGACACGTCAGGAATGACGGTATATACACCCAATTAGTACCTTATCAGCATATCTTTGGCATCTAATTTCTATAAATAAGTATTCAATTGCACTACTGGTTGAATGTTTACATATAAACGTGGAACATAACTTTTTACTAACATATATTGCAACCCCACCCCCATGACTATCATGATCAGAGCGATGCAAATTATAACCATCACATTCAACTAAAACATCTCATAAATTAGGAACAAACCAAGTTTCAGAAACACATATAACATCTACACTCGAATTGATAGAGGTATCTAAATTCTTCAGTTTTTCGTGTGAGACTTTGAGCATTTATATGACACACATTAAGACCAGCTCTCTTCTCTCCGAGAACCCTTAACATCGCATGGCTATTTGATCGATTTGGATTTATGTTTATGTTATTGTTGTTGCTGTCACCCATTTTAAATTATTTAATTGTAATATTAGCTGCGCTCGCAGTCTATAAATATTTATGACATAAAGACACACCACACCAAGAAACAAAATAAAATTAATGCGACTGATACTAATCCTAAATAAATATAATAAAACTACTGATAATTTCACAACAATGGTATATAAATATAAGCGCCTCTTAGGTGCGAAATGAATTATCATTTAATGTCCCAGAACTAGCAGCTTCCAGCGCAGCTAATTCATCGGGGGTGCAAATCTCCATTTGAGCCAGTTCGCCCAGACTTTGCACGCAAATGGCCTCCCCTCCCTCTCTCTCCTTTACGAAGATATCTCCACGGCGAGAGAAAACAGCTGTTAGGCGCTTCAGCCTCTTGAGATGCATCGCCCGCTTGAAAATTTCATATTTTGTTTTGGTCAGCTGTTCGTTTATATATATAAACTCTGGCGAGTCTAGGCCGATGAGCTTTAAGCTCAGTTGCGTTTTGTTTTCTTTTCGGTATGCCCCGATCGCACGCAGCAGTGTCGCCTTATCGTGCACGTGTTCCATTTTAATAATTATAATTGGATCCACTACTGTACGGGTCGATTTTCACGGTCGCATTCGAAAAATCGTACGTACTTTAGGCGGCGGGGTCAGTTTGAGAGAGAAGCACAGTGCGTGAAAAAGTGCTTTCACATTTTCCCCCTGGACTTGTGGGACCCAATGCCAACGCAAGTTACAGGCGACTTCAGACGCCGCCTGTGCGTTGCAGGAGGCCACCCACTTTGCCTCCAACTCGTCAAGCGCTGATCCTGGCAGTTTTTAGACAGTTTCGCCTCCAGCTCCTGGACCCGCTGCCTCAGCATCCCCATCTCTCTCACCTCGCTCTCCAATTGAGTGACTCTCAGTGTGAGTTTGTTGCAGTCAGCTGCTATTAACTTACATTTTTCTTCCAGAGTGCCGGTTATACATACGTGCCTCGCCATCACGGATCTCCCCTGCAAGACTTTCCTTTAGCTCGGAAAATCTGATGTCGATCGTGTGAAGCAGTTGAGCATCGAAGTCACGGGCTCCCTTCAGATCGGAGTGAGTTTCCTTCCTAAGTCGCTTTGCTGCTGAAGACATTATTGTGTTGGTGCCGAGAGGGTTGAGTGTTTTGATGTTTTGAGTGTTTTGATGTACTGAGTGTTTTGTCTCTGTGCTCTTGTGTTTTGCTATGCACTGTTTCTTTATTGGATTGTTGTTGCACTTAATTGTGGATTTATTAAGAAGCGATTTACTGCTTAAAACCGATTTATTCCGGGCAACAAGAACTTTAACGTGTTGTACTCTTATTAATGATGCTGCCGTAAGCAGTTTTTAATTTTTTTAAGCCGAGTTTAAGGTGTTTTTCGGTGTTTAAAGCGGAGCTTCACAAAAGTGCGTCTATTTCTCTCTCACGGTTTTTACTAGTTATGCCCATATGAATTAGATTTTGGTAAAACTTTAAATTTAACTACACATTTTAAAAGTATAGATAAAGCCCGTATATAATATATAAGTCTATGCTACAGAATCTAAGTATAGACTAGAACAAGCATTTAAGAGAGCTATATTAATGTTAGAAGCTCATAAGCAGAAACAAAAAATTAGCTATGACAAAAATACTTTAGATTTTGGTTTTAAAATAGGAGATCAAGTTTCATTGAAAAATGAAACAGGGCATAAGCTAGATTTTAAATATAATGGACCCTATAAGTTTGAAAGCATAGAAGAAAAAGATAAAATAGTAATTTCAAAAAATAAAATAAAAAACAAACCGTTCATAAGGATAGGTTAAACAATTTTTATTCATTATTTTCAACAAAATAAATAAGTTCCAATAATATATAGTAATATAAAAAATAAAATAAATACCAATTCTTTCAGATTCCGTTTAAAAAAAATAATAAAAAACAACAACAAATAATAAATAATTAAAACATTTTTAAATTAATGTTATTACGTTATTTCTCAAAAGGGAGGGAGATGTAGTATGCACACATATTGTATACCCACTGTACCAAGAGTGCTTAAAGGGCACACACTGTAACACTTTGTTGCAGTGTTTACATAATCAAAATGTC
Source organism: Drosophila elegans (assembly GCF_018152505.1). Lineage (NCBI taxonomy): Eukaryota > Metazoa > Arthropoda > Insecta > Diptera > Drosophilidae > Drosophila > Drosophila elegans. The sequence continues at coordinate 26,637,496 of NW_024545863.1, read as the reverse complement.
CCGCAAGTGGCCGAAATTTTAACCGATCGCTATGCCTTGGACTACACACCGAAAGTGCTAGCGCCGGCATAATTGTAACACGAACGGACCACATCTGCATGTACCTCCCGCTCCCGCTTAAGAGAGCAAAGCCTATACACCTCAGCATATACAAATTCAATATGGACTAAAATTTCACCTTTAGATATCCCATTACCTAAAACTCTCAGAATATGGACTATTTTCCTTCTTTTAACTTTATTGGTGGACAATTTTTTTTTTAGGTAAATTGCCTTATTAAAAGTAGTCCATTTTACCAAAAATTTTCCAGCTGCTTTCAAACGCTTTCTGTGAAACCTTTTGATAAAATATTATTGGTGAACACTACAATGTATGAATAAGTTTCTTATTATTATACAGTTAATAAATTAAGTTTTAAGTTTAACTTCGCTTAAATGTTATACTGTAAGATGTATGCTAGAGGTGTGCGGTATTTCGATAGATAGATTTCCAAAACACTTAAAGCTATCGCTATCGTCTTAAAACCGGTGCCATCACTTACAGAAAGAACGAGCATTTCGTAAAGTTTCTTGAAAGTGCAAGTGCAAGTGAAATGTTTTAAAGACAATTAAATGAGCAAGTAAGTAATGCAAAATAACTTTATTTATACGCATTTTGGTATACATTATATACATTTTGGTCGCCACTTATTCACATCCATACACGCATATGTACATATACGAATGAGCAGTTGGGTCAAAATCCCATTAAAATAAATTTTTCTAGAATCGAACTAATGCGCATTTACCATACAAAAGTATGCGCAAGTGGTTATTTATGTGTGTATGTACTATTATATTTATTATTTAATATGTTTATGTTTCTTATTAGATAATTAGAGATGTTGAGTTGAAATATCCAGACTTAGAACTCAGTTTGGAAAATAAGTGGATTACATTTCGAACAAAGTTTAAACAGTTGGATCAAGAAAGGGCAAAGGAGCATTACAGCCTGGATCGTTAAACCAATTTAAATATAATGGTATAGGCGAAGGTAAGTTTTTCTATCCGTATTCATTTTCCATATTAATACGTCTATATTTGCAGTTGCGTTAAATGTTGGGATATTATTTTATTATAAATAAATAAACTCGAGTAATTAATATTAATTAATTAGGATAAGATTAATTTTAAACAAATAAAACAATATAAATAATAAAATTAAAACTAATTCAAATTTTAGTTAGGGCATATATGTCCTGAAAATTGGGCTGATGACAAAAAACTTGGTAAATTGTTATCTAATTTTATGGTCATCTTTGATTGATTTTTTAGGTCGTAAGTGATCTCAAGTCTCAAGTTTATAGATCGCCAGTAGCCTAATAACTCAAGGGTTGTGTTTGAATCGCAAAGGTTTTATTCTTCTCCTTAAATATAGCCTCGCAGCTCTTTCGCTAATGCTACTGCTGCTCCTCGTCGTTGTCCTCTGCGGCGTCGCACCTCGTCGCTATCTTCTGCGGCGTCGCTCCTCTACGTCGACTGCTTGCTGGTGTCTGACTCGTGACGGCTCCACCAAGACTCTGGATGTTATGCGAACCTCACTTTCGGGACCGGTAAGGTGTATTGCCTAGCAGGTAGAACTAGGTTCCGCCTCTTTGCCCAGCCACCTTTATCGCAGACTCTACGCAAGGACTCCCTGAGCTCGATTTAACCACGACCTAGCAATCGTTGGATCTCAGCGTTGTATTCTCACCCTTGTAGACTTGTCGTCATTTGGCGTCTCGACTTAGCGATCTTGATCCGGGACTCCGCACATGATTAACTTCCTACTCTTCTCGCGTACACGCATTCGCTTTGATTCTCCCACTATTACTTCGGGCTGAACTGCGCTTGCGCCGCCCTTTTATATTGTCTCGTTATTCCTTTCCTCCAGCTCGCGTGATCGGGTCCAAGGTCCACTGCCGCACCGTTGATTCACGGTGCGTCCTCTTTGTGCGGGTCCGAAGTCTGCCAATTTACCGTTCGACCCTGTTGCCCTTGCCGTGTGAGGGTCCAAAATCCAGCGTGGTACCGTTAGTTCAAGGTGTCTCCGCTTTGCCCGGGTCCAAGGTCCGTTGTTTACCGTTTGACCTGGGTGCCCTTGACTCCTCCGGCATTCTCGCCTCCTTCGCTGTTGCTATGCAGCTCTCCTGCATCGCAATTTATGGGGAGTTTTAAGACTCCTCACAGCAGTTAACAGCATTTTGTATTTAAGGTACCAAAAGTTTAAGTTTGTTAGTGAGAATGATTTTAATCCATTTATTAAAATAAGACTGGGGATGTGCTGCAATACGTATGATAAGTCGAATAAAACGGGATCAGTTTATGAGAATGAATTTAAAGAGAATAAGGTTGAAGTGAATGAAATATACAAGTTTGTCAAATAACTTCCTTTCCGTTTTTATTCAATGCTCTATAAAAAGTGTAAAAGTGCTCGAAATTAATTCAAATATGCGTCGTTTTCGTTGATATTCTGTGTCCCCTCGTAGAAACCTTCCTCCTTATTTGCCAAGAACTCGAACAGCCACTTTTCACATGAGTGAAAAGTTCATGGACAGGAACAGGTAGTTATCACTTGGAGCTATCTCCGGGCTATATGGTGGATGAGATTAGACCTCTCATCCAAACTTCCATAGCTTCTAACGAAGGGTTTGATCTGGCGTTGTTCTGGTGGAACACTACGCCATTCCTACTGGCCAATTCGAGACGCTCCTAATCGAGTTGTTCAGTTGTTCGCAGAAGATGGCAGAATTAAGTGTATGGCCATATGGGAGCCTTCCTGGTCGTCAATCCCGGCTTGGGTCGATTCACCGGTCTTCGACCACGATCGTTATGGCTTGATATTGTCGTATGTGATCCATTTTTCGTCGTCAGTCACCATCCGCCTCATTGAAGGGTCAAGTTTGTTCCGTTTATCAACATATCGCAGGAGTTGATTCGGTCCAAACATCAAGTTTTTTTTGTATCGAGCCTTCTGCAACTGTTTTAAAAAGGTTTGGATACTAACTGGGCAATGTCACGAGATGCCATATGCCGGTCTAGCTCGATGTACTACATGATTTGACCGGTATTTGTCGTCACCAGTGTCGTTTTCACCGGCTCTGAATCGTCGAAAACATACCTCTGCGGTTCGAACTGCTAGAGTACCATCCCCCAAAACACCATTAATCTCACGGAACGTTTTTCTAGCGTTTTTCTAGACAACAAAATCGCAGTAGCACTAAAAAAAGGCGAGGGAAAACACATACTTAATATCTATTAAAAATTCAGATTTCTTCTAACTTTTTTTTCTAATTTGTCAAAAGATGTTTGGTACACTGACTAGAACCCGCAGGTTAAGACCCTAATCTCATTCTCGTATACTTTCGTAGATCTTGACGTTTATAAGGACAGAAAACGGAAATATCTAAATCAACTCGGCTAGTGATCCTGAAAAATAATACTACAGGTTGGCTAAAAAAGACGCGTTTTAAAATGACTAAATGGCGGGGTTATATTTTTTTAATTCTTATTTTTTATTGGCTACTTGCATTTTTCAAAAGACCACTTACTTTATATGGCTGCCCCGGAATGTCAACAGGTCATCCGATCGACCCATTTTTTCAGCACATTTTTGATAGTATAATTCAAAAGCGAGTTCAATACCGTGCATTAGGTCGTCAACTGTAGTCCAACGGGGTCAAATCGCATCTGCGAAGCGGCTAATTGCCATCGGCTTTTCGGCAGATTATTCGATTTTCGAACGTACCGCGCAAAAGTTCAACTTTAACGATGGCTGTGAGGCAGGTAGCACCGTTCTGCTAGACCCATATGTAGTCGATGTCTCCATTTCCATTCGGGGGAAGAAAACGTATTTCAAAACGCCGCGATTTCGGTTAACATTGTGGTAATAAAGCTTATTGACGTAACCACCGAGGTGGAAATGAGCTTCAGCTGGAACGATGAAATTTCCATTTCAAATAAAGTGGTCTTCGGTCCTTTGTGTGAACTAAAAAGGCATGAAGTTTTAAAAAGCTAATTTTTCGTGGGCCACATTGTATGGTCAGAAAAGCTTTTTTCTACCTGTTGCTTACTTTTTACTCTACGGTTACGAATAAACTAAACAAAAAATGTTTATTTAAAAATGTGTCGTTATTACTTTAAAATTGTGTAACTTTTGCCCTTCCTTGGATTTGGCACTCGCAAAAGTCTTGTACCTTACCGGGGCTCAATAATCTAGTATATTTTCCAACTGGTACACAAAAAACGAAAAACAATTTTGTAATAGGCAAGTGTCATGTTTTTCACAGCTGTTGGTAAAGAAGAAGATTTTTACTCAGACTGGCATTCTTAAAATGACATCAGAAGTATTGAAACCAAACGGTGTCTAAAAAAGACCCTACCATAACCTTCACCAGTTAGATTATTTACTTAGGGATTATTTAACGGATGAAGTGGCTACTACCACTCATTTACTTAAGGACTTAATATAATAATATAAAAGAAAATCAATAATATACCAATTAATATTTTAACACCTCCGAAAAAGAAATACTGGTACAGTATTTGCTTCCTACAGACTCTCTTATAGCAAACCAGTACGTGATGTTATTGTCGGATTGGCACAAGCTGATTGCGAACTGGGAGCTGTAACAAAACATCTGGAGCTACATAGTAACAGCTCCTGAAACTTGTGTCATACAGATGCTCGTAATTGTGCCAACTGTTATACTGTATTTTCAATCGAATTTTTGACTACTTAAACTAAAATTTATTTTCTTCTGGCCAAAACATAAAATTTGTATTATAAGTTCATTTTCAATTTATGAACTTTGTATATTCAGACTTAAAATGGAAATTGAGTTTTAATGGTGGGAGGTTTTCTTAGATTATCGGTGCTTTATTAAATTAGAACCTGAGCGCGGTTAACAGCCTTTTGAATTTAAGGTACCAGACGTTTAAGTTTGTTAATGAGAAGGATTTTAATCCATTAAAATCAGACTTGTGATAAGTATGATAAGCCAAATAAAACGGAATCAGTTTATGAGAATGAACTTAAGAAGGCTGAATATAGAAAGTTAGCTATAATTTTTAAACAAATTTTATGTATTAAAATAAGATTAGGGATATGCTGCAATACGTATGATAAGCCAAATAAAACGGGATCAGTTTATGAGAATGAACTTAAGGAGAAAAAGGTTGAAGTAATTGAAATATATAAGGTTGTCAAAAACCTCCCTGCCGTTCTTTCGTTATTTATTTAATGCTTTATAAAAAGTGTTACAGTGATCGGATTTACTTCAAATGTGCGCCGTTTTGTTTGATGTTCTGTTTTCCCCTCGTGGAAGCCCCCCTCCTTATTTGCGAAGAACTCGAACAGCAGCTTTTCACAAGCCCCTCTTGAGTTCATGGACAGGAACAGGTAGTAATCACTTGGAGTTATCTCCGGGCTACATGGTGGATGCGATTAGACCTCCCGTCCGACCTCCCGTAGCTTCTAAAGATTCATCTTCAATGTTTGTGGTCTGGCGTTGTCCTGGTGAAACACTACACTCTTCCTGTTGGCCAGTTATGGATGCTTCTGGTCGATCGCCTGCTTCAAGTGGTTCAGTTGTTCGCAGAAGATGGTAAACTTAAGTGTCTGGCCATGTGGGATCCCACCAATCCCACCAAACGCACAGCTAAACCTTCCTGGTCAATCCCGGCTTGGCCACAGTTTGGGACGATTAACCGTCCTTCGACCACGACTGTTTTCACTTGATTTTTTCGTAAGTGATCCATTCTTCGTCGCCAGTCATCGTTCCGTTTTAGCAGCATATCGCAGGAGTTGATTCGGTCCAATCATCCAGCTTTTTTGGTATCCCGCCTTCTGCAGTTGGTTTAAAATGGTTTGGAGACTAAGTTATTACATGATTTGACCGGCTTAGCACCTATTTCTGACGGCACCCCACAAAAATAGTCCAAGGGGGTCAAATCGCATCTGCGAAGCGGCTAATTGACATCGACTTTTCGGCAGATTAAAATACTGATAATCCACAAAGTGGTCTTCGGTCCATTGTGAGAACTAAAAACGCATGAAGTTTTAAAAAAGTATATTTTTCGTGGGCCACATTGTAGGGTCAGAAACGCTTTCTTCTTCTTGTTGCTTACTTTTTACTCTACGGTTACGAATAAACTAAACAAAAAACGTTTCGTTAGTACTTAAAAAATTGTGTACCTTTTGCTCTTCCTTGGATTTTGCACTCGCAAATATCTTTTACCTTACCGGCGTTCAATTAACTAGTACATTTTCCAACTAGTACATATAAAACGAAAACAATTTTGACATAGGCAAGTCTCATGCTTTTCACATCTGTTAGCGAGTTGGTACAGAAGAAGATTTTTACTCAGACTGGCATACTTAAAATGACATCAACGGTGTCTTAAAAAAGACCCTACCATAACCTTTACAAGTTAGATTATTTACTTAGTGACTCAATATTTAATTTAACGGATGAATCCATTCCCTGATCCATTCAATCTTGCTGGATTTCCACATAAACATGAGGCATTGATCTTCAAGATACCTTTTCTTTTCTTGCGGTAATTGTTGTTCTTATGCCTTTGATACCGAGTTATCATATGTTTTAATATTAAAATAGAGACGAATTATTTCCTATGGTTATCATTATATTGCTGTTTTTATTCAACATTTGAATAGTTTATGTTATTTTGTCATTTTTAATAACCATTTTACATTCTGTTTAAGCTTGTACACCCTTGCAAAAATTACAAAAATTAAACATTCTATAAAAAGAAAATGGTATAATGAAATTTATTTTACAATTTGGTCCGAATTTACATTCTAGTCTATATAGGAAAGCAGATCGCTGATAAAAAGCAAATGCATTTAACATTCACATACTATAGAAGCTTTAACGACAGACGCTGAAGAGTTTGAGATGACGTGCAAACGAAACTAGCGCTAGTCCTATCTGAGTCCCGGGCTTTCTTCCTAGGGAGATTTATAACCAACTATGTCCTCGAGTTTTTCACATCGATTTATGTATACAAAATACAAGGTCAATAATACCAACACACTAAAGATTTTTAACATATGTAGATTGGTCTTGCTCCAAAAAGATTTTATTAGAAACGACTGCCTGAAACAAAGAAATCATTATTATCTTTTTTTCTTTAAACATAGTATTTATCAATATAAATATGTTATATCTTTAACAACGTAGCTTTTTTCCTGTTCAGTTTCTTTGTTGGCCTTTGGAGACAAAAAGTTAAGCAGTGTAGACACTCGTCCCAAAACCATTGGCTAACATTTGCTGGTCAATCCAATCTCGAGCCAAAGCTACGTTTGCATAAGCTGCTGGCACCTCATCGTTGCATCCAATTCCCCAAGCAACAATACCACTTTGCTGATACCGATTCACAGATGATAATTTAACGGGACAAACAAGGGGGGCTCCTCCATCGCCTTGGCAGGTATCAATGCCACGCTGCCCTCCTGCGCATATAAATGACCTGTCCAATGCAAACCTTGGTCCAAGTCGAGTGCGTCGAAGACGGTCTTGACAAGAATTAAAGTCCACAACGGGCAAGGGCACACGTTTCATTATGACGCTATATTTTCCCAAAGAACCAAAAACATCCTTTCCCCAGCCAGTGGAAAAGCATGTGACGGAGGGTGCCGGCACAGCTTCTTGGTGTGGTAAGCATATAACATTAATGTGATCATCTAAGTTAAGCGGTTGACTCAGAATTACAAGTGCAAAATCATTAGCTATGTTTCTGCTCTTGTATTGTGGGTGTCTAAGAACTTTTTGCACCGTTCTTTCTTGATAAGGTAGACGCTCTTTCGTTGTTTGTGAGTCCCATTCCCCAGCACGAATCGTAAAGGTTCCTGATGTGTGAGTCTCAACACAGTGTACAGCTGTCAAAACCACCTGTTGATGTATAAGAGATCCAGCACAAAAATAACTTAAATTTCCAGAGTGCAGTAAAGCAACAGTCCATGGAAACTCTCCAAACCCAGCTTCATTTTGCGTGACCCCAGCAAGAGTAAAATCTAGTCCACCCGTGTTGCGAATACCGCATCCTCGTGGTTGGTTTGGTCTTTGATCCAACGGCGTGGGATTTAAGGTCTCATTACGCGTCCTATTGTTAGCACAACACACGTCTACAGATGAAGGACAGATTGGGTCATCAGCGTTAAATCGAATATCTATTTCACCAAATCCGTCAAATGAACCGTCTTCAGTGACACTAGTCGTTGACGGATCGCATTTATAATAAGGCACGCAATTGCATTCTGCAGTTTTGCCACTAATGGAGTTAAAATTTGACTGTATACTTAAGGGGTCTATAGGATCAGGCGTAACCACTAATCCAATTCCACTATTTGGTTGCTCAGAACGACTGCTAAATATTTCTTCAATGTTTTTCTGTGCGTTTAAGTTTTGTTGAGGTGCAGGGGAGGATATACTCAATTTTAAAATCGTACATATTACGAACCAAATATTTTTAAAGCCAGTCATCGCAATCTAAAAGAAAATCAATAATATACCAATTAATATTTTTACACCTCCGAAAACGAAATTTTGGTACAGTAGTTGCTCTTATCCACTCTCATATACCAAACCAGTACGTGATGTTATTATCGGATTGCTACAAGCTGATTGCGAAATGGGAGCTGACACAAAAAGTCTGGAGCTAGTTACAAATGCTCGTAATTGTGTAAACTGTTATATTGTTTTGTTTTTTAAAGTAGTTTTGACGGCTTAAACTAAATTTCATTCCTTATTACTAATTAGTTATGTTCATATAAGCATAATTAAAATCAAGGTTTCAGGCCAAAACATGTGTTCTGAGTGCAGCTGAAGAGAGCGGACGTGTTTCGCTCGAGCTCCGGTATAAGTTGAAGATAGTAGATGTTTTAAAGACAAATAAAATAAAATATACAAAACTAAACTGGAAGAAGAAGAGACCGGTACTTCTCGTACATATCAACGCACGATAGCAAAGTGCAAAAAACGTCTACTAAGGGTATCTCGGCCCTACTGATGGTCGATAACCACAGAGCACGGTCTTGCTTCACCTCTCTACTTACTCTTACACCTTCTTCTACGGCGTAGAGTTAGTGTAAACCCCCTACCATCAGACTCGACCACTGGAGCACCAACAATATGCATCGGTAAAACGTCTGCAATTGCACCAAAAGAAATAAAAACATCTACAGCAACGGCAGCCAAATTAGCAACAGAGGCAGAAACGGCACTTATCGCGGAACCTACTGCGAAGTCGTTGATCGCAGCGCCAAATACAACGGCAACAAAACCTCTGACAGCTAATCAAAACCAAAACAATATTCAACAATCGGGCCTGGTCATACAATCCGGCATGGATCGCTACATCCAAAATATACGTAAGCTAAGCCCGTAAAACACCGACGTTGGTAACAAACCAAAAATAAACCGTGTCCAAAGAGACAACGAATTACACGGGAGATTGCCCTCCTAGCTGAAATTCAACTAGAACTGGGTCAAAAGACCCAACCGAACTCTAAGCCCCCACAAATTTACATTAGGGAGAAAAGCTCAACAAAATTGCTCAACAAAATTGTTGCTCTGGTCGCGGACCGAAATTTTGACAATCCATGCATTTTTACAACTTACTTATAGATTGCTTTACAGCTGTGGGAGACTATAATGTTATAATGCAATCATCAAACTGAGCAACAAATTTGACTATGTTTCCCCTGGTAACCCCACATACTGGCCAGCAGACAACAGAAAAGTCCCTGACCTAATAGATTTTGCGGTGACAAAAAACATTCCACATATCATAACTCTTCTTTAAAAGCCCAGAGACCACAGCCCACCCACACAGGTTGACGTCGCACAGAACCAACTAGTTAAAAAATAAAAAATATGTAAGTTCCCACATTGAACTAACGCCGCAGCTCAACATCGAAGCGGACATCGACTACACTACCGATGCTCTTGAAGATATACTCGTTGCACCAGCCACTATTTCAACACCTCAAGGAAAGGACGTGCGAACTACAAAATGAACAGCTTCTATTGGAAAAGAGTCGATCCCAGATCGCCATCCTCAAAACAACGTATTATGGAAACCACACGCACGCTAAACCGAGCCCGGAAAAAAGAAACTATTTAGCCAAACTAATTCAGCAGCTTCCACTGGATCTTAAACGCTCGACCGCTCCTGCGTCTGGATTACAAGGTTTTGCTATACAACTCCACCCCCAAGCAAAACACCCACAGGAACCTCGGGATTCTTGCAGTTGAAGATAAAATGACAAACAAAAGCCGACCTACAATGAAAAACTCTCTGTCCACCCAAATCATCTCGCAAGAAGCTTGACTCGGGTTTCCAGCAGAACCCGCCAACAACACAACGACCTTCCAACCCAGGAATAATTTTCAGGGCCACATAACTCAGTAACAGTCATACGACTGTAAGTTAGGTTATTGCCATAAGATTTAATACACTTATTGTTAATAGCCAAAAGAAAAAGATTAATCAAATAAATAACAAAGCAATTAAAAAAAAATTACGTTTTCAAATTCAATGGTGGAAAGTATTTTTAGATTAAGGTTGCTTTATTAAACTTAAAATAAAGTCAAAGAAGAAAGAAGGTACACTTCGGCAAGTCGAAACTTTTAATACTTTTTACCTTTAACAATTAACAATGTCCAATCGTAAATGTCAATATGACTTCCTTGAACCTTGTTTAAAAATTGAAAACGTGTTTTTCAAGTATTAAAAAAATTCTACATTTTAAGATATATAAAAGCTAAATAATAACGAAGTTATGTACATTTTAATACTAATTTTCGGATACTTCCTTTGTCACTTATGTAATGCTGTCGCATAACTTTAATAAAATTTAAGCCACAAAAAAATAACTATATCTATATTCTATATACTATACTGTAAGTATATACGTACGTGTTAAAAAACAAGAAAGTAACATTTTTTTTGTATTCTACAGTCCTCCGGTCCAACCTACTGCTTGCAAAAAAATAGGACTGATAGCCTAGTTTAAGTAGAAACGGAAGGACAGTAGCTTATCTCAGATTTTTCTTTGCAATAATTAAATCTATTGATCCAAATGAGACAATCAAAAAACTTCAATGGCATGTGCTAGCTAATTGTCCAACCATTAAAAAAATGTCGAATCACTTTCTAAAGGAGAGTTTTATAAACTATCAAAGACAAAACTTTGTGACACAAACTTTGTGACAAAATCCATTGTATGATAAATTAAAATGGCTATTTAATGGTTCGAAAGGGTGGTCCATCTAGAAGTTGCTTTTTAAATAATTATTTCAACTTTAATAGCTCAAATGACATTGCCATTGAGTCAAATATTCATAAATCACAATCTGGATTACATAGTTTTCGAGATTTCATCGCTCATGCGGACGACAGACGGACATTCAAACAGACGAACAGACGGACGGACAGGCAGAAGGACATGTCTAGATCATCTCGGCAATTGATCCGATTCGCGACGCGCTTAGATTTGGCAACCCACAAGGAATGCTCTGTACTGGTTGGCGATAGTTTTGCAATGTACCGACGTTGTGCTTTTTCTTATTTACGTTTTAGGGCCCTGGTGAGTCTGCGAGTAGACTCCTTAAGACATTGCTTCGAGGATGGTGATCTACGAGGCAACAGGTACTGCAAATTGTCTGCTGTCTGGCTCCAGTTCCAACTTGAGTGGTTGCGGCTTCTTATTTTTTTTATTATTTAATTCTTGATGATCTGGGAATGTTTGGCTGACTCAAGTACTGCGTGATTTAAAGTGCCTATTTGTCCTATCATTAAAATATATTTTAAATGTCAAATTCTGCAAATGATTTTCTTCCAGAGGATTCTTTTCCCCATACACATCATTGAACATAAAATTTGAAATTCCGCGTCCAAAAATGAATCCCTAACCAAACTTTTACAGGTTCGACATAGTCAAAAATTTAACTTAGTGTGAAAAAATTGTCGATGCATATATAATAATAATTTTTTTATATAAAGTTGCTAAATAAACAGGTACAAGTAAAAAAAAATTTAAAAGCTTCCACATTCTATTTTTTATTATTATTAGTTATAATAGTTATAATTATTAGTTATAATATTAGAAATGTTGTTTTTATTTGAGCCGGTACTATTCCGGTACCCGCAACCGAAACATAAAATATCGAAATAGATATATTGTAACCGGAACCCATGTTTGATTCGTTTTATTTTTTTCTTAAAAATTAAAAAATATTTTTAAAATTGTTAAATGTTTTTTGAATAAATAAGCAGTAATTTTTAAGATACGAGAAATGTCCAACTTAAAACTTATTTTGATAACCGGTTTCAGAGTTTATTGGCTTTTAAAGTTTTGGATAGTGTTTGTTTGAATATAGCAATGATCCACATTTTATTGTGTAAATATTTATATGTAATATTGAAAGTAAACTTGTCAACTTTCTTTTTTTAGAAACTTATTACCCACAAGCATACTTTTTTTGGTTGCCAAATTCTGTCTGGTTATTTATGTGGTTGAAGAACTAGCGAACAGTGATTTGATCAGCCAATGAAGCACTTATATTTTAAGCTTCGCGACGACAAGGTTATGAATCCAACTTCCAGACTTAAAATAGTCTTAACAGTATTAAGACTTACAATAACCTAATATGACAATAAATTTAACGTAGCGGTTCTTGCTTAGTAGTCTAAAAATATTGTGCGTAAAATTACTTGTACTGTTTGACCAGCGCATTAAATTATAAGTTTTAAAACTGTAGCCGTAGAAAGAATTTTTTAAATAAATTAAATTATATATGCGTCGGAAAGAACAAACTTCAAAATTTTGTTTACGCGATAAGGATATGAATCCAACTTCAAGACTTTAAAAAGTATTAGCAGTGTTACGCATTGGCACACTTACAATATCCTAATATGACAATAAATAAATCGTAGCGGCCTCAGCTTTATCTATACTATAAGTCGAATTAAAATTTTCTTTGGTAGTCTAAAAATATTGTGTGAAAAATAAGTTGTACTGTTTGACCAGCGCACTAAAATATAAGTTTGAAACTTCTAGCCGTAGAAAGAATTGTTTAAATAAATTAAATTTAATTAAATATGATTCGGAAAGAACAAATTCATTTGTGAGATTCCAAATCGGTGCAAGGCGTAGAAGACTTTTTTTTTATTAATATGTTTATTACTTTTTCAACTGCAAAAAATCTTTCAGAATCTGAATTTGTAATTAAATTGGCCGGTATTTTACTACCCTTTTACACGTTTAAATAACATCTTTTTGTTTTTTGCCAACGTAATATGCTTTGGTAAAAACAAAAGCCTTTTGAGAGGCTTTTTCTTGATCGATGCAACTATTACATTTTCTAAAATTAATATTGAAATTCAATAAAAAAATTTTTTTTAATTATGACTTCTCGAGACGCCAGTCAGTTACCAGTATATATGATATTTTTCTTGATTTCAGAAAATTTTAAATGACTTTTTCAACAATTAATGGAACACTTCGCCCTTAATTTCAGAAAATAATTTGTCTTTTGTTTATCCATGTATTTTGGGGTCCTGATTACAAATAAACAGGTCAAAGTTTGCGACGAGACCGACTTCTTGGAAAATAACGTTAAAAAAAGTTATTTCTGTTTTTTTGGCCATTTCTTGTAAAATATGACTTTTATCAAAAAACATAACCAAACAAAAGTTCAAAGTCAATTTTTTGTTTAGTGACTTTTTCGGTAAAGTTAATATTTAACGAGTTATCGACCAAACTAGGTTGCTTTTTAACAGTCATTTTAAAGTGACGAGCTGATCTGGCAACATCACCTAAACAGGGATGAGCAAACTATCTCAACGTTCATCGATACATTGTCGCGTTCCTTAATGTTATCGAAAAATATCGGAATGAATGTTAACTATGTGCGACATATATATGTTATAGTCGTCCGATTTTAATGAAAGTTAAAATATTGAACCATTACTATTTGTCGAAGAACTAAAAAAAATTTAAAAACAGCAAAGTTATAATTTTTTTTTTATTTATTTTTCCGATTGTTCCAATGCTATAGTCGTCCGATCCCGCTCGTTCCGACTTATATACTACCTGCAATAGAAAAACAACTTTTGGGAAAGTTTCATGCAGATAGCTTTAAAACTGAAGGACTAGTTTGCGTACAAACGGACGGACATGGTTAGATCGACTCTCCTAGTGATGCTGATAAAGAATATAAATATTCTTTATAGGGTCGGACTGATATTATAATACCCTCTGCAAGGGTATAAAAACCATAAAGTTTATTAAAAAAAATTAATTGTGTGCTCATTTTGAAATGACGGTTGGAAGGCAAAACTTTTCTGCATTCTTGTCGTAAACTATCAGCTTTACGCAAAATGTCACTATACATGAAATGTATAGTTCATCCCGGTCTCCAACTTTTGTTTAACGGTTTTTTTATAAAGTTTATATTATTGGATTTATTGACAAAAAACCAAAATATGTTTTTACGGATATTTTCCAAGAAATCGGTTTTGTCGCACAATTGTACATATTTTTTCGTGAAAATTAAAAACTGATCGGACGTTGGGGGTTTGCGGAAGTTTACCCCTTTCTTTTTATACTTAACCAACCGTCCTTAGTTTAAAGGATTACAAAAGTTTCATAAATAAATTCATCCTTGAATTTAGGAAAGGTGCTAACGAGTATATTTACCCACAATTTGCACAATTTGCTATACATTAACAATTTTTCGTTTCATCCTTGCGGTTCGTTGCTGATAAAACCGAGAAAAGGCAACAACAATTGCATGGTTTTTTTTTTGGATGGCTAAGTCAAATCAAATTTGATTTTGTCTTTTCCTCAGCTCTACACTGAATTCATTACTTGTGTAGGTGATCTTCTTTGAATGTGTTGGTAAATGCACTCCCATAAGGCAGTTTCGAGCACCCCTGATTTATGTACAAGCAACCATTGACAGACTGGGACAGACATTTACATATGTATGTATATGTAAATTTTAAAGCGCCTATAGGGCAGCTTTGAATGTGCCTACATATGTGCATATGTATCTACAAACAATATATATATGTATGTATGTACATATGTATGTATGTACATATGTTTGTAGATAATAAACTTAACAAAAATATTAATCGAATATTAAACTGTGGCAATACTTGCCCTGTTATGAATTTTGAATGTTTTGCTGCGTTTTTTTTCTTGTTAAGAAATGGGATAAAAAAAATTAATTTGATTCGTTTTTTTAAATATATGTATGTACCTTCCAATTATTAGATTATTAATCAATAAATATTTGTCCGTCTTTCTCAGTTGCTCTGAATTCGGGCGTCTACTGACGTGAGCGTAAAACGAATACGGTAAGTATGTATGTGTTTTGAAAATAACACACACCAAAATAAGTAAAAACAAGCTCACATCCGACGTCACAAAGCTCAAATCGTAATTTTATACCCTTGCAGAGGGTATTATATTTTCAGTCAGAAGTTTGCAACGCAGTGAAGCAGACGTTTCCGACCCTATAAAGTATACATATATATTCTTGATCAGCATCACTAGGAGAGTCGATCTAGCCATGTCCGTCTGTCCGTCCGTCTTTCGTCCGTTTCTACGCAAACTAGTTTCTCAGTTTTGAAGCTATCTGCATGAAACTTTCCCAAAAGTTGTATTTCTCTTGAGGGTAGTATATAAGTCGGAACGAGCCGGCTTGGACGACCATAGCATATAGCTACCATAAGGACAGTCGGAAAAATAATTTAAAAAAAATATAACTTTGCTGTTTTTAAATTTTTTTTTAGTTCTTCAACAAATAGTAATGGTTAAATATTTCAGAATTACGGTTTAAATTTCATCAAAATCGGACGACTATAACATAAAGATCCCATGGGAACAATAAAAACATTAAAACAAAAAAACAAATTAAAAAAATTTTCTTTTTTATTTCGTAATTTTTTTTTTATTAATTTTTAATTATTTATTTATTAATTATTTGAAAGTTCAGAATTACGCTCTTAATTTTATTAAAATCGGAAAATTATATTATATAGCTGCCATAGGAACTCAAATAATTAAACTGCAAATCATCACAGCTTCAATGCTTTTAAACATACACCCAAGTAAATCATAATTTTAATGTTTTCAAGAATATTTAATTCTTGCAATAGCTGCTAGGATATATGAACTTCGCCTTGCCGAAGTTGGCTTCCTTTCTTGTTATTAATAGCGTCTGTACACAGCAGCTAAAAAGAGTTGTAGCGAAAAAGTTGAAGCGACCCATTCACACAGGCACAGCTGATCGACCTACTAGAAGTAAACAAACCTAAAAAGATGATGAAGAGAACACAAAAATGCAAATTGAAATACATTTTAAGCCATCGCAAGTGGAAAGTTTTCCACTGCTAATGATTAATCCACTACTGTTGGCCTATGGTGACCACCCGAGCTGTAGCGAAAAAGTTGAAGCGACCCATTCACACAGGCACCCGCTGATGCAAAAACAGCTGATCGACCTTCTAGAAGTAAACAAACCTAAAAAGATGATGAAGAGAACACAAAAATGCAAATCGAAATACAATTTTAGCAATCGCAAGTGGAAAGTTTTCCTTTGCTAATGATTAATCCACTGTTGGCCTATGGTGACCACCCGATCCATTAATTTTTGCTGGTTTTCCCCATAAATATGAGTGCTTTTACGCGCTTATTGCAGGTCGTCCAGCTTTTTGCCCCGCAGTTCAAATAGAAGTCTATATGTTTCTATTCTTTCATATTATGGAATTGGCATTTGCTCATTCATTCTCATTCAATGGCATTTTCCTTGGCCAAAATGCACCACCACCTCCAAAAAAAATCCCAAAATAGCCAAAAAATTAAAATGTAGAACTTTAAATTAAAAAAAAAAAAATTTCAGTTGCTTAAAAAATAAAAGTATTTTTTGAGAAACTGGTTTATGTGTGTATACATACATATGAACGTACTTAAATAATAAAATTTGTGTTTTCACGATGGTGCAAGCAACCATGATTTTTGGCCAAGACCAATTTTTTTTAAAGTCGTTAAAAAAATGATTTACCGCTTTGGTTAAACATTGCATATCTGTTGAGTTTTCGGCTGTTGCTGAAGCGCAAAGCTATTGTAGTTAAATCGTTAATTTCATCTCAAAGCGTAAAGCCTGGATACAATAAAAATAAAAAATAAAATATTGAGTAGAAATTAATGAAAATTATGAAGGCGGGTTGAAATTTTTAGAACGACTCAACTTAAACGAACTTTTTCCCCATCTCTACGCTCCTATAGTAAACCTATATGATTAAAAAACGAGTTTGACCTCAAATGCAATAACGAATTCCAAGTGTAAGCAGTGCATTGAAGTTTCAAAAAGAATCAAATCACTATGAACGGCAGTAAATGTAGTGACAATTATCACCGGAAAGCGTGTGCAAGGGGACATTATATATAGCCGCAATATTCAAAGCTAGCAAAGAATAGTCCGATCTTAAAAAATGATATGGCAATCAAAAGAGTTTGTGCATACTAAGAGTTTTAGAAAGTCATTTGGTTTCGGAGAAATGGGAGTGAAAATGGAGTCATGCGTTAAATCAATGACTAATAGTTATTAATACGATTTGTGTTTTTGATGGTAAATAGTAGATATTGATTAAGGTATCCGTCCCTTTAGCCTTCTGCAACTTCTAGCCTCAAAAACACTAAAATCTTGTAGTGAATTGTACATTTTATATAAAGATACATATGTACATATATATTAAGGTCAGCTCTGCCCAGCTTTTAAACTTGCTCTTAGGCCTGTTCCAGTGACTCCCCTTATTATTATGCCCCTTATATGATGGGAACTTTCCTCAGGGAAGTTCCCTTTTGGTGAGAAATAAAACTGCTACTAATGTGCCGCTAATGCACTCAACAAACGCCGATATTTTGACTTAGTTTTTCACGCAAAAGGCTGATCTAAATTTGGCTCGCGGTTCCTAGTCTATATTTATTGGAACTTATAAAATCAATCCAGTCATTGGTAGCCAAAAACAACAAAAATTTGTTTTTATTTCTTAAACATTTTAAAAGTTTAGACTTTTAAAAATAGGATCATATTTTCAAGGCTTTTTCAGTATTCGACTGATATTTTGAGACACAGTCAATTCGGTGACGTGGAGTCGGGCCATTAGAATCGTTTCCCAATCTTTCAACTCGTTTTTCTCGAAACTACTTTTTTTGAGGTGGCTGGCATGATACTTCAAGTTCTACTGAACCGATTTCTTTAAAATTTGGTATATATTGTTTATATTACTCACTATCGCGTCTGCCTTGGTCATAAAAATGGTGATTATAAGTATTTTAAAAACATTTGGAAAGGACGAAAAAATTGTTTTAAAAACATGTTTTGTTATTAAATTTTCGCCATTTTCTTAATTAAAATAACGGCATCGGCCTGGCCGACGTCATACTGCATACTGGTGAAACGCTGATGACATTGAGCAGTGGTGAATTTCGGAACTGCAGGCTTCCAACATATTATTGAAAATCTAATCTAGAAATCAGCTGCTCGGGATAATATCAAGATTTGTCGTTTTGATTTTAAAAAAATTTGGCGAGTAAAAACCACAATTTCTATTTGCCTTTAAAATATATTTAAATAAGCTTTTATTCCCGCGTTGAAAAGGTAGGATCAAAAATTTTTTCAGGATTTTATTGAAAACAAATGTATTTGTAAGTAATTTTAATTTCAAACTTATTTCAAGAAACAAGCTCAGTAACTGGGATTGTAAGGTATTAGTAATTGTCTAACAAAGTGCTTATTCTATCCATTGTGATATAAGCTATTTTCAAGTGAGCTAAATTTAAGTTTTCATTATACAATGAAAATGTCTTATAGCCTCTCCTCTCAGAGATCAATTCACTATCCGTTGTACGAATGGTCCAAACGGTTTTGCCTTTCCAAAAATGTGCCAGTTTTACGCGACAGTTATCCGGTGCAACCCACTTGCTAAGCAAGCAACCGCTGGGATTTTTGAAAAATGTGAAACTCCGATTTCCACAGAGCACATGAGCCATCTGATCACAGCTGATATGAACATTAGCTCATTGGACTGTATAAATTTAATATAAAAAATATATATATATATTAATATATATATATAAATCTATATATAATATGTGCTTAAGCCCACCAACTGGTAACAGCTGATCTGAACAGCTGCATCTGTCATCATCTTTTTTATTGTGTTAAAGAGCTGATGTTCATATCAGCTGTTATCCGATGGTCGTATGATCTGTGGGAATCGGAGTATATATATATAATATAATAATAGTAATAATAATAATGATAATAATAATAATAATAATAATAATAATAATAATAATAATAATAATAATAATAATAATAATAATAATAATAATAATAATAATAATAATAATAATAATAATAATAATAATAATAATAATAATAATAATAATAATAATAATAATAAAAATAATAATAAAAATAATAAAAATAATAATAAAAATAATAATATCAATAATAATTATATTAAATTACATAACAGTGGGGGCACCTCCAAGCCAGACCATACAAAAACAGACGCAAAAAAATAAAATTATCAATATAATCGCTCACAGAGCTTGTTCCAAAACGCGGAAAGTGGATGTGCTCTGTGGAAACAATTGTTTCACTTTTTTCAAAACTACCAACGGTTTATCAGGGATGAATGTTAAAAGAGAGTTGCACCGCAGAAACATCGGCTAACTATCGCATGAATTAGTCCGTCAAAGTCTGTCAAATTTTAACGGCGACTAACTGAGAAGTTTTTGAAACGGCAATACCTTATGCACCACCCCTTCAACGGAGAGTGGAAGGTGGATGGATCTCTGTGGAAATTCGCTATAACGGACCATCCCTTCAACAGATGTTGGAATGTGGATGGATCTCTGTGGAAATATGCTATAACCGGACGTTTCTAGCCGATATTAAGTCGTGGATGTGCTCTGAGGAAACAGGAGTTTCACATTTTTGAAAAATCCCAACGGTTTTTCAGGGATGGACTGCAGAAACATCGGCTAACTATCGCATAAATTAGTCTGTCAATGTCCGCCAAATTTTAACGACAGTGCCGTATTTAAAATAAATGCGATTAAAAATCATTCGGCCGAACGTTTTAAGAAAAAATACCGATGGTTAATGATATTTTGTTTGTGCCATCAATACAACGGGTGTTTTCTATATGCACTTTGATTTCTTTCGAAAATATAACAAGAGCGCTGCAAATTCTGCTCGCAGACCACAATGCACTAGTGCTGCATCTCTGGCAGGAAATCACTCCCAAAATAGGGTGATCTCTGCCCGTTTTAGAAACTGTGGCGGTCTCCATTGCAAACCCGTCAAACAACACCAGCAGCTTCCCTTTCCTGTCGTCCAAGTTGGCTAATAGCTCGCCCGCATTATGGATGTCCTGCTGAGCATTAAAGAGTTGAGTTAACTCATTCATATTCATTATTTGTAATTAAGTTCTTTTGGATTTGCCAAAATTCAAAAGTAAAAAGTAGCTAAATGCTAATGCGCCATTGGAACCAGTCATATTTAATAAGCCCACTAATGCGGCAATGGAATCACGCTATTACAAACTGACCTTAATGCTTTTCAGACATGGTGTTCTATTGGACTTAAATAACACTAAATTCACAGTGATCACATTTTATCGGGTCAACCCACAATATGACACGTATAAGTTAGGTGCTTGTGAGTTGACAAGAATTAAACATGATGGCGTCCTTTTGGACCCAAAATTTAAGTTTATTTACCATATTACGTCCATGCTAAATGAAACCTGGGGAGTGCTTCGATTATAAAAAGTTGCTTTAAGGAGTTTAATGATCCCAATGTCACAAAGCGTTTGTTTGTTTCATTAGTTTGTCCAATTCTGAAGTATTGCTTATTGGTTTGGAGTCCCCAATATGGTGTTAATATAGACCGGATAGAGTCTGCGCAAAAGAACTTTTTAATGTTTGCTCTACGAGACCTTAATTGGGATGCAAACCTAATCTTACAATCCTGAACTAGAAGACTTCTTCCTATTAGTTTACCAACTTTAGCTAATCGTAGAAAGATGCTTGGTATTACTTTTATTCGTAAACTTATTCACGGAGAAGTGGATAGTCCGGAGTTCCTGGGTCACCTTAATTTCTCTGTGCCTAATAGAATTTCTAGGAACTATATTCCTCTTACTTTAAACCATTGCCGATTAAACTATGATATGGATGAACCTTTTAGTACTCTGTAATGACTGTACCAAACTCTATCATATAATTTATACTACCGACTCTTTACCAATTTTGAAATCATTAATCTTTTTGTATGAACTGACTATAGTGCATCAACGTCCAATATATGTAATTATTATTGCTTTTGGATTTGGTGGACTTAGCTCTAGCCCATTTTCTTTTGCCAAGACTCTTATTTTGTCAAGTTCAAAATTACAAGTGGTTATACAGTTGTTTATTTCTATTAACTGTCGACTTACATACATATGAACGTCATCGGCGTACAAGTTATTTGCTAGATCAATAATGTAAAGGAAAACAAAAAGGAAAACTTGACATTCTAGATCAGATAAAAAGGACCTAATAAGACTAGTTGCGGAGGCTGAAAAACTATGCAATTTAATTACCTTAAAAAAGAGGCATCAGTTAAGGTTAAAATTGTGTCAACATTTTGTTTTGACATTTATAGAAAGAAAGCGTTTCCGGCCCTATAAAGTTTATAAAGTATGTATATTCTTGATCAGAATCAATAGCCGAGTCGATGGCTAATGTCCGTCTGTACGAACGTCGAGTTTTTGGAAACTATAAGAGCTAGAGAAAAGGTTTCAGAAAATATTTTAAAAATATTGTATCAATGATATATTAATCTTTAAAAATCAATCAAATTGATAAACTACTTATCACCCGAAACAAATCGATATATATCGATATATTTTTTATTTCAATACATATTTTTTAAAAAATTCTTTTGTTTAATAGCCTGATTCCATTGCCGCATTAGTGGACTTTTTAAATGTGCCTGATTCCATTGGCGCATTAGCATTTAGTTAATGCTACTCCGACATGTGAGTGGCACGAACAGCTGATCTGGGCTTGTTTACTTTTAAATTTTGGCAAATACAAAAGAAATTAATTAAAATTAATGAACATGAGTGAGTTTACTAAACTCTGTAATGCTCAGCAGGACATCCATATTGCGACCGAGACATTTGCCAACTTGAACGACAAAGAAGAGAAGCTGATTGCGTTGTTATGACGGGTTTGCAATGGAGGCTACCTCAGTTTCCAAAAAAGGCAAGGATCCCCGTAAATGTGGAAGTAATTTTATGCCAGAGATCCAGCAATAAAGCATTGTGGTACTGCGAGCAGAATTTGCAGCGTGCGCTCTAGGTTTCAGTCATTTTTTTACAAAATAGATTTTATATTCAAAAGACATCAAAAATTGCGCCAACCTTGCTTATAGAAAACAGCTGTTGTAGTGGTGGCACGAACAAAATATCGTTAAACATCGGTATTTTCCAGTATTTTTTCTAAAAACTTTCGGGGCGAATGGTTTTTAATCGCATTTAAAAATCGCATTTATTTTAAATGCGGCATTTAGCCTTATGGGATTCCCTGTGTAAATAAATGCGCATTTGGCTAAATGCGTTTTAATGCGGCAATGGAATCAGGCTATAAGTTTTCACATTTTAATATTTTTTATTACATTTAAGAAGAAACAACTGAACATTAAAAGGAAAATTTTCCTATTTTTAAACATTTTGTATTAAATAACTTAATATTTATAATTATTATCCGGATTCCATTGGCTCATTAAAACGCATTTATTTACACAGTGAGTCCCATAAGGCTAAATGCCGCATTTAAATAAATGCGACCTTAAACCATTCGCCCCGAACGTTTCTTATTGCCACCACTACAACAGCTGGATTTTATAGCCGGATTCCATTGCCGCATAAGTGGACTTTTTAAATGATCCTGATTCCATTGGCGCATTAGCATTTAGCTAATGCTACTCTGACATATGAAAGACACGTACAGCTGATTTGGGTTTGTTTACTTTTGAGTTGTCTCAAATCAAAGAACTTCTAGTGTTGGCTATGCAGCTCGACAGATATTATGTTTAAAATTTATTAGCTGAGTAACGGCTGTCTTATAGTCTGGGAACTCGACTATAGCGTTGTGTCTTGGTTTTTAAATCGCCTTTATCAACTTTTTTTTAAACATTTAAATAACAATTTTACTTAATTATATTTTTGTTATGTTAGGTTAGGTGTTTTGGTTTCAAATTGTACAGGAGAACTAGAATCTTGTTGTTTTTAGTAAAGAAAAACAGACGCATGAGCTTGACTTAAGTGAAAAGTTTGGTAGTTAGAAACTGCTATGTGAGTCATCTAAGCGTAAATAAACCGAGTCCATGGTAACGGGCACTTCTGTAAGGTCAGTTTCAGAAAAGGAATCTGTCATAATTTCAATTTGTATACCCTTGCAGAGGGTATGATAATTTCAGTCAAACATTTGCAACGCAATTCTTTATCAGCAGTCCTAGAATAGTTTACCTAGTCATGTCCGTCTGCCCGTCTACGTAAACTGGTCTCTCAGTTGTAGAACTATCTGCAAGAAACTTTCGCAAAGTTGTCTTTTTATTGCAGGTGGTATTAAATTCGGAACGAGCCGGATTGGACGTTTATATGAAATAGCTTTTTAACTTAGTTCTTCGATAATTGGTAGTGGTTTATTATTTTAGAATCACGGTTTAAATTTGAATAAAATCGGACGACTAGCTTTCATGGGTTGACCGGAACTCTAAATAAAATTTTAATTTCTCTCATTTTTTTAAATTCTTTCGGATATAACAACAGATTAATAATTCAGAATTACCCTCTTAATTTTATTAAGATAGGGAGACGATATCGTACAGCTACCCTAGAAACGATAGAATATTTGAGTTTAAATCCATTGTAGCTTCAATTTTTTTAAACATAAATGCAAATGTTTTGAAATTTACGTGTTTTAAAGAATAATTAGTTTTTGCAATAGCTGCAAGGATATACAAACTTTGTCTTGCCGAAGCTAGTTTCCTTTCTTGTTTAGCTTATAACAAGGCACTTGAATTTTAACGGGTTAATTTTAGGAACACCCGACCACTCAATTACACGTGCACGTTCATGGTTACAAACATCAAGACATCGCCAGCATATACATAAGTGCATAGTAAAGTCAGATAACTTATAAGGAAGGTCATATACATACAAAGTAAACAATAACGGGCCGAACACCGATCCTTGTGGAACACCACGGCTTACATTTTCAGATTAAGACGAATATACAAGCAGAATTTCTGAAAACCAGTTTTGAAAGCAGCACAAATACTAAATTGCTTCAGGGGGCGATTAAACGTCGACAAAGTTTTGAAAGACTTAATTAATAAAGTCAGATCGGTTAGGCCGACTGTTTTTGAATGAAAGTATTTATCCAATAAGCCTTTTTAATATATAAAATTTATATTTATATTATATATTAATATATTAGGACTTTATCAGTTACCAATTTTAATTTATCTTAAAGCGCTTAGACTTAATACACCCTGCGGTTTCAGTTATTAAGAAAAACATGTTTTAAGGACCTATGATAGGCAAAACTCACTTGCTTGACTTCAGTATTCAATTAGACATGGCCAATTCATGGTATGTTTAAAAGTCTTGTCTCGATTTAACTTTTCTTAATCTAAAGGCGACCTACATTTAAGCAAAGGTAAAATAAACAATGGAATTTAAAATGCGCAGTGATCACTTCATATTTAAATTATTGTATTATATAGACTAGTAAATCACAACGCAACTTTGAACGAGACTATAAATTTTTTGCAGATTTATTTATATTGTGATATCAAAATCTTTTATGACTATTAAAACTAAAATCTTTAATAAAAGATGGCTTTTATTTATTTAGTTTAGATATTAAGGGTGTGCGTGTTCTCGCAGCTCACGGTGCTCTGGCTTAAAAATTTAGTCGATTAAAGCATCGGCTGGTTGAAGCTAGCTTCCGTTCAAGCTTCATTTGTTCATTTGTTGCCTGCCGCTATTTTTGATAAGTGCATAATAATAGATATCAATAAAAGGTTTTTGCAGTGCATGTGAATTTTTGTTGCAAAAGAACGGGATTCCCACTTTAACATATTTTACAATCTAGTAAATTTTAAATTGATTGAAAAAAAATTTAAAAGTCACGATAGAGAAAATTATAATGTCAAGGCTAATAAACTACTTCAAAATTTTTAGACATGTGTGTTATTTACTTTTACACTTTATTTTCTTGCCATTCGGTTAGTCCAAATTTTTATTGTAACTATAAATTATTTTTTTTTATCATAGATAATGACGTCAAGCCACATTGGAATTTTCTAAAGGTATTTCTGTGTTTCTCTCTTGTCTTCATTTTTGCTTCTGTCAACTTTTTAAGGGTATATTGTATTCGTTGCAAATCCGTCAATCTGTCCGTCTGTATGATCGTCGAGATCTCGGAAACTATAAAAGCTAGAGACATGCAACTTGAGGAGTCACGCCCACTCGAACGCCCAAAAATCGTGAAAGTATGTAGTGCCACTCTTACACATGTCAGACCATAAGTGTTGGACTTTGTGTGCATGTTTCGGTCATATTTTCAAAATCAAATATTTTCAAAATTGAGCTAATATTTAAGAAGTTATCAGCCCTGTTACAGTTTTCACTTCCAAAAGGCTAACACCGATTCGAATTTCCCAGACCTGTTCCAATTTTCACTTCCGAAAGATTTACACGGAATCTAAGTTCCCTCTCTTAATTCTCTGTTAACTTCCGCAATAAACTCGGGGAAACTTTTCGGCAAGCATTTGGCTGACGGATTCAGATCCGTAAGAACAGAAATTAGTTCTTTTAAAATACTTTGTCATAACTTAAAGTGCAAATTCAATATTTACCTTACCTGTTTTAAGAACATAAAAGACTTGGTAAGTAATAACATATTTGACTTTTTAAAAATTATTTTGTGATGGAACCTCAGAATCGCGAGGATTCTAACCTACTGGAGTTCTGCAATTCCGCCGCCCCTGATCTAGTTTCCGAACGAATTTGATAGAAACAAAGTATAGGTTGTCATGGTACGAGCAAAAAATTATTTTTAGGGGCTTATTTTTAGCAAGCGCTTTTCGGTTTGTTTTATATGGTTAGAAGTGTAAAGTATCTAAGTTTAGTTCAGTTAATTGTGCAAAGCGTGTTGTGTTGGGACCTTTTTCATCGTCCTTGGCAACTTTGGTCCCAAACACTACTCATGAAAGGTTATCAACACTGGGGCCAAGCAAATGATTCACGCACAAAATTTAAAATACAAAATGTAACATGGTAACATGGGCAATCCAGGGATGCCCTAAGTCGGGTCCAATTTTCTCAATAAGGAAAATAAATAAACCTTTGTCAATCCGGTATGATTTCAAAAATCTGCAAAACTTTCAGTTATTAAAGTAATTTCGAAATAATAGTTACTTACTGGCGATCTGGCATATAAATAATGTTATCATTGCATCTTAAATTTCGGTTATTGCGTTTAAAGTCCAACAGTTGTTGTCTTCTCAACTCGTTATTTGCCAAAAGTTCCAAAAAAAATTGTTAAAATCAAACCAACAATCTTTGTATTATTTCGGGCAACACAGCCGATTTCCACACAAGTTGTTCAACACTATTGTTGGTCATTGTTAAAGGAAGTGATGAATCCCTTAAAATAAGTAGAATTTGTTTTTTTTTTTTTGCTACCAATGATTGTTTGACTGATTTTAGATCTGCGCCGGAAAATCAAGGTTTGATCGGTGGAGGATTTCATCAATTTAAATTTGTAAAGCAGTGTAACAAGGCTATTTAGTCGAAGTGTGGCCTCATTAGTTACCGTAATTTTTTGCTTTGGAAGGTTCGCTCCTCGAGAAAATAACTTTGCAGTAAGCTATTTAGTCGCCGATTTCAGCGAATTGCGAAGCAATATTTCATTGAGACTAATGCTTAGAATGCTGTACAATAATGTTGCTTAAAATGGTTTTTTAAAGCTTAGAACTGTTAATACTTTTTTAAGATTTATTTTTAAGCCCTTTCGCTCAGGACATTTATATTTGTGTATTTTAATAAAAAGGCATACTTAACAGAGATGTTTAAAAATATATAAGTATTCGATTACTTCTTTGCAGAAGTTTAAATCAATTTGGTTTCTTCCGAATAGGTGGTCTCAGCTGCTTATTGTGCTTATTGTAACAAAAATAGTAAAATTTGGAAATCCCATGAATCCCTTTTATGTTTTTCCATATTTCTTGTAAATTTAGCTGTCTGGTATAACAACTTTTTGGACCTCGTTATCTGCAACACTTCTATTTTTATAACTAGTCTAACTCCATCGACGGATCCCTTTCCTTGTGAGCTTGCAAAAAAATGCATTATTGACCCGCACTGCAGGTGGTTTACAAAATCAAAAAGGGCTGGATAGTATCCATTCATTTTTAAACTGAGAGCAGAGCCTTCAAAAAAATTCATTTTTTTAAAAAAATTCTTCCAATGCGGACAGTTTTCTTTGTGTTCCACTTTTTTTTGTCATATGCTAGAGGAGTAAACTGATATTTTAAATCTTTTATGCACTTCTAGCAATTGCTTTTCATGCACTACTAACGAGTAACAGGTATAAAAACAGCTAATCTTCAGAATTGTATTGTGTTTCGTACTAAATAATAATAATAATAACGTTTGGAGTTTAGCCAACGCAAACTGTGCACCCTGGTCCCAAAGTAGGTCAAAAGTCGGTTTTTTTTTTGATTTAATATATGCCAATATGCAAGTTCATGCAATATTGAATAAAGAGTCAAAAAATCTACTAAAAAGAGATTAATTAGTTAGCTGATCGAAATGATTGTGAAGTAATTGGAATTGATTAAAATGTCAAGTAAAAAATATAAATATTTTTATAATTTCGACAAAAACTTAAAAAACGCTGCATTTTTTCGCAATGCGTTGCTTAGCTTTAGAATTCCTTTCGGTTACCCCACGGAAATTAAGTGATTCCTTTAAAATTAAATTCATTAGTCAGAAAACTACCAAAGTCTTTCGTCGACTTCGACCATTTTTGCTTTAGTTTTCGGGAATTTCAATTTTGAGTATGAACTTAATTTTTTCTCAAATCTTCTCATACTAAAACTGAAATACATACACAAAACTTATAACAATACATACACTGAAGAGCCGTATGATGTCATCATAAAAAAATATGAATAAAAAAATTTTTTTTTTTTTAATTTGTGAATATGCAGATGCAAAGATGAATGAAAAAAAATAAAAACAAGAAAGGAATCAAACTTCGGCAAACCGAAGTTCATATACCCTTGCAGCAATTGCAAAAATTAAAGAACATTTAATTGAAATTATGATTTACTTGCGTGTATGTTTAAAAGCCTCGAAGCTATGATGATTTACAGCTGAATTATTTGAGTTCCTATGGCAGCTATATGATATAGTTTTCCGATTTTAATAAAAAATAAAAAAAGCGTAATTCTGAACTGTCAAATAATTAAATAATCAAAAAGAATTTCTAAAAAAATTACATAATACAAGAATAATTTGTTTTTTTTAATTTTTATTTTTCCCATGGAGCTTTATATTATAGTCGTCCGATTTTGATTAAATTTAAACCGTAATTCTGAAATATTTGACCATTACTATTTTTCGAAGAAAAACAAAAAAAATTTTAAAACAGCAAAGTTAGAATTTTTTTTCATTTATTTTTCCGATTGTTCTTATGGGAGCTATATGCTATAGTCGTCCGATTTTGATGAAATTTAAACCGTAATTCTGAAATATTTAACCATTTCTATGTGTCGAAGAACTAAAAAAAAATTAAAAAACAGCTAAGTTATAATAGACGGACATGGCTAGATCGAATCTCCTAGTGATGCTGATAAAGAATATATATACTTTATAGGGACGGAAACGTCTCCTTCACTGCGTTGCAAACTTCTGACTGAAATTATGATACCCCCTGCAAGGGTATAATGTTTAAGATTTATAGTTACAGTTTACAGTTTACAGACGGACTCCCTGATTCAAAAAATGTCACTCAAGATTTTTTGTATGGTACCATTTTTTAAAGTGTGTATAACGTTGTTCACCTGTTTTCATGCCAATTTTATTTCTTATTTCCAGTTCTTTTTAACCGATTTCGGTCTTCGATAGCTTATTTAACTAGAATTAGATAATTCTTCAATTTTTAACGATAGGTTTCCTTTTATAGATGTTAGAGCTCGAAAAAGTTTGAATAAAATGCAAAAACTGAAGTTTTGACAACATAAATTGAAACCCGAAAATAATTTTATCACTTTATCTTGAAGTTGAAATATTCACGATAAAATAATAAATAAAATAAATTAAAAAAATAAAATAAAATTGACATGAAATCAGGTGAAAAACGTTATCTACACTAAAAATTAAAAATAAAATTATGGTACCATGCAAAAAAATCTTGAGTGTCAATTTTTGAATTAGGGAGTCCATATGCACCGAAAAATCAAGGTTTGTTGTCTGGAGGCTTTCATCGATTTGAATTTGTTCTATATTATTAATATTGGCAGCTCGGGACCAAAAGTTGATAAATCTAAACCACTTAATATTCTTTAGTGATAGAAAAAAAATATTTATTTCTTGTGGGTTCTACTTAAATATGCTTATTGTGCTTATTGTAACAAAAATAGTAAAATTTGGAAATCCCATGAATCCCTTTTATGTTTTTCCATATTTCTTGTAAATTTAGCTGTCTGGTATAACAACTTTTTGGACCTCGTTATCTGCAACACTTCTATTTTTATAACTAGTCTAACTCCATCGACGGATCCCTTTCCTTGTGAGCTTGCAAAAAAATGCATTATTGACCCGCACTGCAGGTGGTTTACAAAATCAAAAAGGGCTGGATAGTATCCATTCATTTTTAAACTGAGAGCAGAGCCTTCAAAAAAAATTCATTTTTTTAAAAAAATTCTTCCAATGCGGACAGTTTTCTTTGTGTTCCACTTTTTTTTGTCATATGCTAGAGGAGTAAACTGATATTTTAAATCTTTTATGCACTTCTAGCAATTGCTTTTCATGCACTACTAACGAGTAACAGGTATAAAAACAGCTAATCTTCAGAATTGTATTGTGTTTCGTACTAAATAATAATAATAATAACGTTTGGAGTTTAGCCAACGCAAACTGTGCACCCTGGTCCCAAAGTAGGTCAAAAGTCGGTTTTTTTTTTATGTTAATATATGCCAATATGCAAGTTCATGCAATATTGAATAAAGAGTCAAAAAATCTACTAAAAAGAGATTAATTAGTTAGCTGATCGAAATGATTGTGAAGTAATTGGAATTGATTAAAATGTCAAGTAAAAAATATAAATATTTTTATAATTTCGACAAAAACTTAAAAAACGCTGCATTTTTTCGCAATGCGTTGCTTAGCTTTAGAATTCCTTTCGGTTACCCCACGGAAATTAAGTGATTCCTTTAAAATTAAATTCATTAGTCAGAAAACTACCAAAGTCTTTCGTCGACTTCGACCATTTTTGCTTTAGTTTTCGGGAATTTCAATTTTGAGTATGAACTTAATTTTTTCTCAAATCTTCTCATACTAAAACTGAAATACATACACAAAACTTATAACAATACATACACTGAAGAGCCGTATGATGTCATCATAAAAAAATATGAATAAAAAAATTTTTTTTTTTAATTTGTGAATATGCAGATGCAAAGATGAATGAAAAAAATAAAAACAAGAAAGGAATCAAACTTCGGCAAACCGAAGTTCATATACCCTTGCAGCAATTGCAAAAATTAAAGAACATTTAATTGAAATTATGATTTACTTGCGTGTATGTTTAAAAGCCTCGAAGCTATGATGATTTACAGCTGAATTATTTGAGTTCCTATGGCAGCTATATGATATAGTTTTCCGATTTTAATAAAAAATAAAAAAAGCGTAATTCTGAACTGTCAAATAATTAAATAATCAAAAAGAATTTCTAAAAAAATTACATAATACAAGAATAATTTGTTTTTTTTAATTTTTATTTTTCCCATGGAGCTTTATATTATAGTCGTCCGATTTTGATTAAATTTAAACCGTAATTCTGAAATATTTGACCATTACTATTTTTCGAAGAAAAACAAAAAAAATTTTAAAACAGCAAAGTTAGAATTTTTTTTCATTTATTTTTCCGATTGTTCTTATGGGAGCTATATGCTATAGTCGTCCGATTTTGATGAAATTTAAACCGTAATTCTGAAATATTTAACCATTTCTATGTGTCGAAGAACTAAAAAAAAATAAAAAAACAGCTAAGTTATAATAGACGGACATGGCTAGATCGAATCTCCTAGTGATGCTGATAAAGAATATATATACTTTATAGGGACGGAAACGTCTCCTTCACTGCGTTGCAAACTTCTGACTGAAATTATGATACCCCCTGCAAGGGTATAATGTTTAAGATTTATAGTTACAGTTTACAGTTTACAGATGGACTCCCTGATTCAAAAAATGTCACTCAAGATTTTTTGTATGGTACCATTTTTTAAAGTGTGAATAACGTTGTTCACCTGTTTTCATGCCAATTTTATTTCTTATTTCCAGTTCTTTTTAACCGATTTCGGTCTTCGATAGCTTATTTAACTAGATTCCATTGGCGCATTAGCATTTAGCTAATGCTACTCTGACATATGAAAGACACGTACAGCTGATTTGGGTTTGTTTACTTTTGAGTTGTCTCAAATCAAAGAACTTCTAGTGTTGGCTATGCAGCTCGACAGATATTATGTTTAAAATTTATTAGCTGAGTAACGGCTGTCTTATAGTCTGGGAACTCGACTATAGCGTTGTGTCTTGGTTTTTAAATCGCCTTTATCAACTTTTTTTAAACATTTAAATAACAATTTTACTTAATTATATTTTTGTTATGTTAGGTTAGGTGTTTTGGTTTCAAATTGTACAGGAGAACTAGAATCTTGTTGTTTTTAGTAAAGAAAAACAGACGCATGAGCTTGACTTAAGTGAAAAGTTTGGTAGTTAGAAACTGCTATGTGAGTCATCTAAGCGTAAATAAACCGAGTCCATGGTAACGGGCACTTCTGTAAGGTCAGTTTCAGAAAAGGAATCTGTCATAATTTCAATTTGTATACCCTTGCAGAGGGTATGATAATTTCAGTCAAACATTTGCAACGCAATTCTTTATCAGCAGTCCTAGAATAGTTTACCTAGTCATGTCCGTCTGCCCGTCTACGTAAACTGGTCTCTCAGTTGTAGAACTATCTGCAAGAAACTTTCGCAAAGTTGTCTTTTTATTGCAGGTGGTATTAAATTCGGAACGAGCCGGATTGGACGTTTATATGAAATAGCTTTTTAACTTAGTTCTTCGATAATTGGTAGTGGTTTATTATTTTAGAATCACGGTTTAAATTTGAATAAAATCGGACGACTAGCTTTCATGGGTTGACCGGAACTCTAAATAAAATTTTAATTTCTCTCATTTTTTTAAATTCTTTCGGATATAACAACAGATTAATAATTCAGAATTACCCTCTTAATTTTATTAAGATAGGGAGACGATATCGTACAGCTACCCTAGAAACGATAGAATATTTGAGTTTAAATCCATTGTAGCTTCAATTTTTTTAAACATAAATGCAAATGTTTTGAAATTTACGTGTTTTAAAGAATAATTAGTTTTTGCAATAGCTGCAAGGATATACAAACTTTGTCTTGCCGAAGCTAGTTTCCTTTCTTGTTTAGCTTATAACAAGGCACTTGAATTTTAACGGGTTAATTTTAGGAACACCCGACCACTCAATTACACGTGCACGTTCATGGTTACAAACATCAAGACATCGCCAGCATATACATAAGTGCATAGTAAAGTCAGATAACTTATAAGGAAGGTCATATACATACAAAGTAAACAATAACGGGCCGAACACCGATCCTTGTGGAACACCACGGCTTACATTTTCAGATTAAGACGAATATACAAGCAGAATTTTTGAAAACCAGTTTTGAAAGCAGCACAAATACTAAATTGCTTCAGGGGGCGATTAAACGTCGACAAAGTTTTGAAAGACTTAATTAATAAAGTCAGATCGGTTAGGCCGACTGTTTTTGAATGAAAGTATTTATCCAATAAGCCTTTTTAATATATAAAATTTATATTTATATTATATATTAATATATTAGGACTTTATCAGTTACCAATTTTAATTTATCTTAAAGCGCTTAGACTTAATACACCCTGCGGTTTCAGTTATTAAGAAAAACATGTTTTAAGGACCTATGATAGGCAAAACTCACTTGCTTGACTTCAGTATTCAATTAGACATGGTCAATTCATGGTATGTTTAAAAGTCTTGTCTCGATTTAACTTTTCTTAATCTAAAGGCGACCTACATTTAAGCAAAGGTAAAATAAACAATGGAATTTAAAATGCGCAGTGATCACTTCATATTTAAATTATTGTATTATATAGACTAGTAAATCACAACGCAACTTTGAACGAGACTATAAATTTTTTGCAGATTTATTTATATTGTGATATCAAAATCTTTTATGACTATTAAAACTAAAATCTTTAATAAAAGATGGCTTTTATTTATTTAGTTTAGATATTAAGGGTGTGCGTGTTCTCGCAGCTCACGGTGCTCTGGCTTAAAAATTTAGTCGATTAAAGCATCGGCTGGTTGAAGCTAGCTTCCGTTCAAGCTTCATTTGTTCATTTGTTGCCTGCCGCTATTTTTGATAAGTGCATAATAATAGATATCAATAAAAGGTTTTTGCAGTGCATGTGAATTTTTGTTGCAAAAGAACGGGATTCCCACTTTAACATATTTTACAATCTAGTAAATTTTAAATTGATTGAAAAAAAATTTAAAAGTCACGATAGAGAAAATTATAATGTCAAGGCTAATAAACTACTTCAAAATTTTTAGACATGTGTGTTATTTACTTTTACACTTTATTTTCTTGCCATTCGGTTAGTCCAAATTTTTATTGTAACTATAAATTATTTTTTTTTATCATAGATAATGACGTCAAGCCACATTGGAATTTTCTAAAGGTATTTCTGTGTTTCTCTCTTGTCTTCATTTTTGCTTCTGTCAACTTTTTAAGGGTATATTGTATTCGTTGCAAATCCGTCAATCTGTCCGTCTGTATGATCGTCGAGATCTCGGAAACTATAAAAGCTAGAGACATGCAACTTGAGGAGTCACGCCCACTCGAACGCCCAAAAATCGTGAAAGTATGTAGTGCCACTCTTACACATGTCAGACCATAAGTGTTGGACTTTGTGTGCATGTTTCGGTCATATTTTCAAAATCAAATATTTTCAAAATTGAGCTAATATTTAAGAAGTTATCAGCCCTGTTACAGTTTTCACTTCCAAAAGGCTAACACCGATTCGAATTTCCCAGACCTGTTCCAATTTTCACTTCCGAAAGATTTACACGGAATCTAAGTTCCCTCTCTTAATTCTCTGTTAACTTCCGCAATAAACTCGGGGAAACTTTTCGGCAAGCATTTGGCTGACGGATTCAGATCCGTAAGAACAGAAATTAGTTCTTTTAAAATACTTTGTCATAACTTAAAGTGCAAATTCAATATTTACCTTACCTGTTTTAAGAACATAAAAGACTTGGTAAGTAATAACATATTTGACTTTTTAAAAATTATTTTGTGATGGAACCTCAGAATCGCGAGGATTCTAACCTACTGGAGTTCTGCAATTCCGCCGCCCCTGATCTAGTTTCCGAACGAATTTGATAGAAACAAAGTATAGGTTGTCATGGTACGAGCAAAAAATTATTTTTAGGGGCTTATTTTTAGCAAGCGCTTTTCGGTTTGTTTTATATGGTTAGAAGTGTAAAGTATCTAAGTTTAGTTCAGTTAATTGTGCAAAGCGTGTTGTGTTGGGACCTTTTTCATCGTCCTTGGCAACTTTGGTCCCAAACACTACTCATGAAAGGTTATCAACACTGGGGCCAAGCAAATGATTCACGCACAAAATTTAAAATACAAAATGTAACATGGTAACATGGGCAATCCAGGGATGCCCTAAGTCGGGTCCAATTTTCTCAATAAGGAAAATAAATAAACCTTTGTCAATCCGGTATGATTTCAAAAATCTGCAAAACTTTCAGTTATTAAAGTAATTTCGAAATAATAGTTACTTACTGGCGATCTGGCATATAAATAATGTTATCATTGCATCTTAAATTTCGGTTATTGCGTTTAAAGTCCAACAGTTGTTGTCTTCTCAACTCGTTATTTGCCAAAAGTTCCAAAAAAAATTGTTAAAATCAAACCAACAATCTTTGTATTATTTCGGGCAACACAGCCGATTTCCACACAAGTTGTTCAACACTATTGTTGGTCATTGTTAAAGGAAGTGATGAATCCCTTAAAATAAGTAGAATTTGTTTTTTTTTTTTTGCTACCAATGATTGTTTGACTGATTTTAGATCTGCGCCGGAAAATCAAGGTTTGATCGGTGGAGGATTTCATCAATTTAAATTTGTAAAGCAGTGTAACAAGGCTATTTAGTCGAAGTGTGGCCTCATTAGTTACCGTAATTTTTTGCTTTGGAAGGTTCGCTCCTCGAGAAAATAACTTTGCAGTAAGCTATTTAGTCGCCGATTTCAGCGAATTGCGAAGCAATATTTCATTGAGACTAATGCTTAGAATGCTGTACAATAATGTTGCTTAAAATGGTTTTTTAAAGCTTAGAACTGTTAATACTTTTTTAAGATTTATTTTTAAGCCCTTTCGCTCAGGACATTTATATTTGTGTATTTTAATAAAAAAGGCATACTTAACAGAGATGTTTAAAAATATATAAGTATTCGATTACTTCTTTGCAGAAGTTTAAATCAATTTGGTTTCTTCCGAATAGGTGGTCTCAGCTGCTTATTGTGCTTATTGTAACAAAAATAGTAAAATTTGGAAATCCCATGAATCCCTTTTATGTTTTTCCATATTTCTTGTAAATTTAGCTGTCTGGTATAACAACTTTTTGGACCTCGTTATCTGCAACACTTCTATTTTTATAACTAGTCTAACTCCATCGACGGATCCCTTTCCTTGTGAGCTTGCAAAAAAATGCATTATTGACCCGCACTGCAGGTGGTTTACAAAATCAAAAAGGGCTGGATAGTATCCATTCATTTTTAAACTGAGAGCAGAGCCTTCAAAAAAAATTCATTTTTTTAAAAAAATTCTTCCAATGCGGACAGTTTTCTTTGTGTTCCACTTTTTTTTGTCATATGCTAGAGGAGTAAACTGATATTTTAAATCTTTTATGCACTTCTAGCAATTGCTTTTCATGCACTACTAACGAGTAACAGGTATAAAAACAGCTAATCTTCAGAATTGTATTGTGTTTCGTACTAAATAATAATAATAATAACGTTTGGAGTTTAGCCAACGCAAACTGTGCACCCTGGTCCCAAAGTAGGTCAAAAGTCGGTTTTTTTTTTTGATTTAATATATGCCAATATGCAAGTTCATGCAATATTGAATAAAGAGTCAAAAAATCTACTAAAAAGAGATTAATTAGTTAGCTGATCGAAATGATTGTGAAGTAATTGGAATTGATTAAAATGTCAAGTAAAAAATATAAATATTTTTATAATTTCGACAAAAACTTAAAAAACGCTGCATTTTTTCGCAATGCGTTGCTTAGCTTTAGAATTCCTTTCGGTTACCCCACGGAAATTAAGTGATTCCTTTAAAATTAAATTCATTAGTCAGAAAACTACCAAAGTCTTTCGTCGACTTCGACCATTTTTGCTTTAGTTTTCGGGAATTTCAATTTTGAGTATGAACTTAATTTTTTCTCAAATCTTCTCATACTAAAACTGAAATACATACACAAAACTTATAACAATACATACACTGAAGAGCCGTATGATGTCATCATAAAAAAATATGAATAAAAAAATTTTTTTTTTTTAATTTGTGAATATGCAGATGCAAAGATGAATGAAAAAAAATAAAAACAAGAAAGGAATCAAACTTCGGCAAACCGAAGTTCATATACCCTTGCAGCAATTGCAAAAATTAAAGAACATTTAATTGAAATTATGATTTACTTGCGTGTATGTTTAAAAGCCTCGAAGCTATGATGATTTACAGCTGAATTATTTGAGTTCCTATGGCAGCTATATGATATAGTTTTCCGATTTTAATAAAAAATAAAAAAAGCGTAATTCTGAACTGTCAAATAATTAAATAATCAAAAAGAATTTCTAAAAAAATTACATAATACAAGAATAATTTGTTTTTTTTAATTTTTATTTTTCCCATGGAGCTTTATATTATAGTCGTCCGATTTTGATTAAATTTAAACCGTAATTCTGAGATATTTGACCATTACTATTTTTCGAAGAAAAACAAAAAAATTTTAAAACAGCAAAGTTAGAATTTTTTTCATTTATTTTTCCGATTGTTCTTATGGGAGCTATATGCTATAGTCGTCCGATTTTGATGAAATTTAAACCGTAATTCTGAAATATTTAACCATTTCTATGTGTCGAAGAACTAAAAAAAATTTTAAAAAACAGCTAAGTTATAATAGACGGACATGGCTAGATCGAATCTCCTAGTGATGCTGATAAAGAATATATATACTTTATAGGGACGGAAACGTCTCCTTCACTGCGTTGCAAACTTCTGACTGAAATTATGATACCCCCTGCAAGGGTATAATGTTTAAGATTTATAGTTACAGTTTACAGTTTACAGACGGACTCCCTGATTCAAAAAATGTCACTCAAGATTTTTTGTATGGTACCATTTTTTAAAGTGTGAATAACGTTGTTCACCTGTTTTCATGCCAATTTTATTTCTTATTTCCAGTTCTTTTTAACCGATTTCGGTCTTCGATAGCTTATTTAACTAGAATTAGATAATTCTTCAATTTTTAACGATAGGTTTCCTTTTATAGATGTTAGAGCTCGAAAAAGTTTGAATAAAATGCAAAAACTGAAGTTTTGACAACATAAATTGAAACCCGAAAATAATTTTATCACTTTATCTTGAAGTTGAAATATTCACGATAAAATAATAAATAAAATAAATTAAAAAAATAAAATAAAATTGACATGAAATCAGGTGAAAAACGTTATCTACACTAAAAATTAAAAATAAAATTATGGTACCATGCAAAAAAATCTTGAGTGTCAATTTTTGAATTAGGGAGTCCATATGCACCGAAAAATCAAGGTTTGTTGTCTGGAGGCTTTCATCGATTTGAATTTGTTCTATATTATTAATATTGGCAGCTCGGGACCAAAAGTTGATAAATCTAAACCACTTAATATTCTTTAGTGATAGAAAAAAAATATTTATTTCTTGTGGGTTCTACTTAAATATGCTTATTGTGCTTATTGTAACAAAAATAGTAAAATTTGGAAATCCCATGAATCCCTTTTATGTTTTTCCATATTTCTTGTAAATTTAGCTGTCTGGTATAACAACTTTTTGGACCTCGTTATCTGCAACACTTCTATTTTTATAACTAGTCTAACTCCATCGACGGATCCCTTTCCTTGTGAGCTTGCAAAAAAATGCATTATTGACCCGCACTGCAGGTGGTTTACAAAATCAAAAAGGGCTGGATAGTATCCATTCATTTTTAAACTGAGAGCAGAGCCTTCAAAAAAAATTCATTTTTTTAAAAAAATTCTTCCAATGCGGACAGTTTTCTTTGTGTTCCACTTTTTTTTGTCATATGCTAGAGGAGTAAACTGATATTTTAAATCTTTTATGCACTTCTAGCAATTGCTTTTCATGCACTACTAACGAGTAACAGGTATAAAAACAGCTAATCTTCAGAATTGTATTGTGTTTCGTACTAAATAATAATAATAATAACGTTTGGAGTTTAGCCAACGCAAACTGTGCACCCTGGTCCCAAAGTAGGTCAAAAGTCGGTTTTTTTTTTATGTTAATATATGCCAATATGCAAGTTCATGCAATATTGAATAAAGAGTCAAAAAATCTACTAAAAAGAGATTAATTAGTTAGCTGATCGAAATGATTGTGAAGTAATTGGAATTGATTAAAATGTCAAGTAAAAAATATAAATATTTTT
Organism: Drosophila elegans; assembly: GCF_018152505.1. Taxonomy (NCBI): domain Eukaryota; kingdom Metazoa; phylum Arthropoda; class Insecta; order Diptera; family Drosophilidae; genus Drosophila; species Drosophila elegans. The sequence continues at coordinate 26,598,229 of NW_024545863.1, read as the reverse complement.
ATAATTTCGACAAAAACTTAAAAAACGCTGCATTTTTTCGCAATGCGTTGCTTAGCTTTAGAATTCCTTTCGGTTACCCCACGGAAATTAAGTGATTCCTTTAAAATTAAATTCATTAGTCAGAAAACTACCAAAGTCTTTCGTCGACTTCGACCATTTTTGCTTTAGTTTTCGGGAATTTCAATTTTGAGTATGAACTTAATTTTTTCTCAAATCTTCTCATACTAAAACTGAAATACATACACAAAACTTATAACAATACATACACTGAAGAGCCGTATGATGTCATCATAAAAAAATATGAATAAAAAAATTTTTTTTTTTTTAATTTGTGAATATGCAGATGCAAAGATGAATGAAAAAAAATAAAAACAAGAAAGGAATCAAACTTCGGCAAACCGAAGTTCATATACCCTTGCAGCAATTGCAAAAATTAAAGAACATTTAATTGAAATTATGATTTACTTGCGTGTATGTTTAAAAGCCTCGAAGCTATGATGATTTACAGCTGAATTATTTGAGTTCCTATGGCAGCTATATGATATAGTTTTCCGATTTTAATAAAAAATAAAAAAAGCGTAATTCTGAACTGTCAAATAATTAAATAATCAAAAAGAATTTCTAAAAAAATTACATAATACAAGAATAATTTGTTTTTTTTAATTTTTATTTTTCCCATGGAGCTTTATATTATAGTCGTCCGATTTTGATTAAATTTAAACCGTAATTCTGAAATATTTGACCATTACTATTTTTCGAAGAAAAACAAAAAAAATTTTAAAACAGCAAAGTTAGAATTTTTTTTCATTTATTTTTCCGATTGTTCTTATGGGAGCTATATGCTATAGTCGTCCGATTTTGATGAAATTTAAACCGTAATTCTGAAATATTTAACCATTTCTATGTGTCGAAGAACTAAAAAAAAATAAAAAAACAGCTAAGTTATAATAGACGGACATGGCTAGATCGAATCTCCTAGTGATGCTGATAAAGAATATATATACTTTATAGGGACGGAAACGTCTCCTTCACTGCGTTGCAAACTTCTGACTGAAATTATGATACCCCCTGCAAGGGTATAATGTTTAAGATTTATAGTTACAGTTTACAGTTTACAGATGGACTCCCTGATTCAAAAAATGTCACTCAAGATTTTTTGTATGGTACCATTTTTTAAAGTGTGAATAACGTTGTTCACCTGTTTTCATGCCAATTTTATTTCTTATTTCCAGTTCTTTTTAACCGATTTCGGTCTTCGATAGCTTATTTAACTAGAATTAGATAATTCTTCAATTTTTAACGATAGGTTTCCTTTTATAGATGTTAGAGCTCGAAAAAGTTTGAATAAAATGCAAAAACTGAAGTTTTGACAACATAAATTGAAACCCGAAAATAATTTTATCACTTTATCGTGAAGTTGAAATATTCACGATAAAATAATAAATAAAATAAATTAAAAAAATAAAATAAAATTGACATGAAATCAGGTGAAAAACGTTATCTACACTAAAAATTAAAAATAAAATTATGGTACCATGCAAAAAAATCTTGAGTGTCAATTTTTGAATTAGGGAGTCCATATGCACCGAAAAATCAAGGTTTGTTGTCTGGAGGCTTTCATCGATTTGAATTTGTTCTATATTATTAATATTGGCAGCTCGGGACCAAAAGTTGATAAATCTAAACCACTTAATATTCTTTAGTGATAGAAAAAAAATATTTATTTCTTGTGTCTTCTACTTAAATATGCGTTAAAATGAATTGAATCGATTTACTACTTTTTTTCTAAATCCAAAATATGGAGGTTTAAATGAACTTAATATAACTTTATATTTTAAAAAGTTCAATCTTTTAAGAAGATAAACTACCGCATTTCGTCTTCCTAACTGTACAAGGAAAAAATTACATATTTTTTGCCAAAAAATTATATTTCTGGCACAAGTGCGACCTTGGAATAACAAAGCTAATAGTTAATTAAGTTTGATAACGGTACAGATCGGAAACAACCAGGTCAAAGTTAAAATTTGATTATAAGTCGCTGGTATTTGCCCTAGTTGATGTTGTTATAGTATTTGGGACCTATCCCTTGAGATTTAATCAAAATCAGTTGCCTATTCCCTATGGCTGCCATATATCTGTCTTAATGATCTAAAGATTTTATGACAGAATTTATGATAGATTATTTATAATTTTTAAATCGAATCGAACGAAGCGCTTCCGATCCTATATGTATTCTTAACCAGGATCGATAGCCGAGTCAGTCTGCACGCTCTTTGACTCTTGTGTTGTTTTGTGGGGGAATATTTAGATTGAAATTTGTTTGCTGAGTAACGGGTATCTAATAGTCGGGGAGTTCAACAATAGCGTTCTTTCTTATTATGTGTGCACTGATTTCTACAGTTGCCAAGGAAATGATCTGGAAAAGTTTCATAAATTTGGTTGTTTTCGATCTATCCCTTGACCGCAAAAGTATTAAATCTTCAGCATACCGAACTAAGCTTCCGTTCCCTTTTTTGTTTATTTTCAGTGTGAGCTCAGAGTTTTGCGAGCGTTTGTATCTGTCAATGGGTTGAAAAGGAAGAGCAAAAGCAATAGCACACATAGTTGGTACTGCCTTCGGTTTTAGCCAAAGTGATGTGATGGAGGTGGAGTAGAGATATGAGCGGCAATTTTGGTGGTGGTTCTAAAGTTGAAGTTTGCCCTAAAATTGTTTGCCTTAGTCTATTTTGTTTAATTTTTACAAATGGCGATTTCAAGTTGTTGTTTGCAGGGGCAAATATTAGAGAAAAGAAAAATTTTGGTTTGGGCAAAAATTCTTGAAGGGGGTAGTCAGGTTTAAAATGCCTTTTTTTCAACAACATTTTTTTGTTATTTATTGATATTTGACATTCACAACTTTTTTATAGTATATCGTAAGGCATGTTATTACCTACAAAATAAAAAAAATTTTCAATTTTCATTAATATCTGGCCAAGTTATGGGCGATCTAATGACGCCGTGTTGAAAAACGGTCGCCATGATTTCTCATCTACAAGTCATCTGAAACACGAAAATCAAGGTTATTCGTAAAGAGCACATAAATGGCTATCGCATGACACTCAATTTTGAAAAAATATTGATCAATAAACAAATGGTGATAGTTTTCGTGATTTTTCGTTTTTTTTCCACATTTTTTCAACATTAACTGCTTTATATTGTTATTAAATATCAATTTACAATAAAGGCCGAGGATCATGCAATAGCCAGGTCTTTTCTGAACATTTAAAAAAAATTTTGAATGAAATCGGCCCAGTAGATCGGCTGGAATCGTGGCGACCACCAAAAAAAAACGCGTTTCGAGATAAACGCGTTTAAAGTTTGAGTACGGGAAACACATGCCTTAGTCGAAAGAAAATCATCGTACCTCTAATCAGCAATGACTGCTCCATACAATACCCCTTCTTCTTTCTAACTTATTTCTAAGGGCATATAGTGACTGAAAATGAAAAAAAAAGAAATCGATTTTTTGAAAATTCTAAACCTGACTACCCCCTGAAGGCTTGAGTTAGTTGTCAATTCACAATTTTAGATTACTGTACTTGACGGAAATTGGCCTTCGCTTGAATAAGACATCAAGCATACAATTTGTCAATACACTTTTTATTTTTTGCAATATCCTTATGTTGCAAAATTGCCACAGGTGAATAAAGAAAAAACGCTACCTTGTGCCAAATTTTTTTTTTGTTTTCCTTACAGTGCTAAAATTATTTAGAACTCTTTCTTTGCAAACTGAATACAATTTTTACTATAGAGAGCAACATATAGCACATCGACGGAGAGGCAAAAGTTTGTAACTCCATAAAAATTCTTTTAAAGTCTTCAGATATATAAAGCAGATGTATAATCACAAGAGATTTAGACTTTTACCTAATTTAGTCAGTACTTTATGAACAGTTGTCCAGTTGTCAACTAGCTTTTTTTTAACATTTGCTTCCCCATCAGTCTCGAATTTCACTTCAACAACATTCTTCACATCAAACTGGGCGAAACCGTTTTAATTATCACCGTAAGTTCGCTGCAGGCGACCTTTAATAATCCATCGATTTCAATCCTAATATGATGTCCTGCATTTTGTAGTCTTTTAAGTAGTGTAACGTTACGCCCAATTTCGGTTAACATAATTATAAGTCCACATATCGAGAGTCGCAGAGACTTCTCCGCTTTCCTTTTGAGATCAGCGCACGCTTGTCTTTTTTTCCTTTTGCGCATTCCGGCTCATTGTTGTCGAGTCAGGTCGTACACATCAACATTTTCTCCATATTCTCCAATGTTACGAGGCTTCGAAATCCAGAACCCATTACTGCGGGAAAGGGGCGCGGTTCTAAATGGCCCATTTGGCGAACTTCTCCGTTACCAACATTTTGTCTAGACTAGACACCTTTTTGCCTGCACTGGCTTTCGTAAGGAGAGCCAGCATATGTCACGGGACAAATTGGAAATTTGAAGTTTTCCGCAAGTACTGCAATAAACCTAGACTTCCAGAAGAGTTTTTTCTCATGAAAAATATCTTCCACATATGTAATGCTTACGTTTAGGAGCTATGGTGTATAACACGCGTTCTATGTTATTATTAATATGTTCTTGCGATTTTTTTAATTCTGAACTTTCGATGCAGCGCACATGAACTCAATCAGTTATTGACATCGAATTATTAAGCAAAACAAAGCTAGTAAAACACATTTAACAGACACACATACATAGACATTAAGGTGCTTTCAAGTCACCGTGGTGTTTGTAGGGAACCCGGGTGATACATGTGAATTTTACTTACTTGTATTCTTTGTTCAGTGCCTTTTTTTAATACTTTTTCTTGAACATTTCCTTCGAGTGTAAGTATTCCTTGCATAGAGGGCCGAAAAGTTAGATGGGGGACAGTTGAAATGTTTGGCTGACAAATAACAAATAGGTTAGCCTGCAGACAGACGAAAGAAATTGACTACTTGATTCGTCTCTCTCTAAACTTGAACCTTCGAGGGATCTGTTTCTTGCTATTTCAAAGGGTCAGCCAGAGAGATGAATTCAGTCATCCCACCCTTGTAGTTGAAGAGCGACCTGGTTTTTACCTGGCTTAAACGGATAGCTTTGGATTTACGGGTTAGTTTGCCCCTTGTTCTTCTTGTCATGAGAGCACGGACGGAAAGTAACAGGAACATCCTGACACCGTCAGTTGTTACGTAACCCGCTTTCCGCAACCTCATCGAACCTCTCGAGCGACCTGGCTCTGGCCTGGTTCAAGCGGAGGGCCAGAGGAACCCTTAAAATAAATTTCCCTATAAATGAAAAATCGGTCTTGCACGTATAGAAAAGGATATTGAATTGATCTCAACAGAAGGACGTAAAGTTAAAAAGGTGTATTAAATCAATAGTCAAGTCTCTAACAGTTCTGAAACGTAAAAGTTCTGATTTTTTTTGCCTGTTGCAGAAGTTGGGGCTTTGAATGTTGCATGCTAAGAAATTACAAATTTGTCAATTAAAGGTTTAGCAATCTACCAAAAAATTTTCTAGAAAAGCATATTAAAAACCTTGGCCCAAGTTTTTTGGACTGATCACTAATACACCGACGTAACACAGCTGTTTCAGCTGTTTTGTCAATTGAAATTTCAGCCAGTTAAAATTGTACGGAGCAAGTGTCCGAATTTTAGCAATTCAGAAGTTCAGTTGTTTGGGGAACATCCAAAAGGATTATTTTGCGAGATATTTTTTCGATTAAAAAACAAAACAAATTATTAATAACAGAACTGACTAATTTGTCAATCTGAAAAATGAATATAATATTCTGGAATAGTTAGATTGTTTCTAGGAGCTTGTTGTAACCTTGAAAATTTCATTAAAAAAACAAAAAAAAATGTGATCATCAAGTCACCGCCCTCAATCTTATTGGCCTTTTTTCATCAATTAACATTTCTTTGAAAATTAATTAGATATTGTTCTGATGCATTTTAAGGTCAAAAACAGAATGAATTTTATGACAAATTGGTGCATTGGCTTTTATTTTGCAACCTCGTTTTCTTTTATGACCTGCACTGGTCATGGGAGACTGATTGAGCCACCCAGTAGAGCGTCAGCTTGGCGCTTTGGATTTCAAACACCACCAGACTACAATGATCATGAACTATATTGTGGCGGGTTTGCCCGACAGTGGTCAAAAAACAATGGTAAATGTGGAGAATGCGGAGACGCTTGGGATGTGCCGGAGCCACGCCCCCATGAATATGGTGGGCAATGGGGACTAGGTGTAATCGTGCGGAGTTATGTTCCAGGATCCAAAATGACTATACGTGTAGAACTAACTGCAAGTCATATGGGGTAAGACAAAATTATGTACAGCGCTGCTCCATGTTAAAAGACATTTATCTTTACAGATATTTTGAGTTTCGGTTGTGTCCAAATCAAATCGCTAAACAGTCTTGCTTTGATCAAAATGTATTGCTAATACTAGATGGCTCTCCCTCCCAACCACTTCCAACGGACCTTGATATTCGTTTTTATCCGCGAAACGGAAGTCGCATATATGAAATACATGCACGACTACCTGGTAATTTTGTTTTTAAATTATATAATTTTTTAATATTTTGCAAACTAAACTTCTTCTATAATGCCTTAAATTTGACTTGAAACTAATTTTTGTTACCAAAGATCTTAATTTGGTGTCAAATCCTGAGTACGATAAGAAACAAAAACCAAATTAAACAAGCTAAAATGTTAAAAAAATATAATCTTTTAAAGAGTTCGGCTTGTAAATTAATGATCCATATTTTTAAATATGTCACCTTTGTATTGTTGTAGATTTTACGTGTGATCAATGCGTTCTGCAATGGCGTTATGTTGCCGGCAATAATTGGGGCATGTGTAGCGATGGTAATGGAGCCATTGGATGTGGCCCACAAGAAGAGTTTCGTTCATGCTCGGATATTGCGTTAACTACAGATGCTCTAACTCTTAATGGCCCTAGTCGTCCTTTGTACCCAACATCTGCAACACATAATAGAACATCAACCAAAACGGAGCAGAACTCAAAAAAAAATCACAGAAACAAATTTATTTATCCTTCTTTATGGGCGCTAGTAGCGATATTTTTATTGTTTATATGTTGTGTTGGGGTTTTTTACATTTTCAATACTAACAAACCATTTTGTTCAAAAAAAAGAATTAGTAATCTAAAAAAAAAACTTATGTCTTGGATTTCAATTCGAAAATCCATGCTTGCATGTGATGCATTTAAAACCGCTCAAACTCTTAGCGATGTTAAATTTGAAAGCCCACCAATACCCCCTCCACGACCTAAAAGATTAGATCAGCTAGCTAAAAAGCAGTCAAATGAAACAATAAAGGTCTAATTATCATTTAGTTATGTTTATGTCGACGTACAGACAAAGCTTCATTATGATATCACACATATTTAACAATGTATTTATGTTCATTAATTAAGATTAACACTAGAATATACAATTTTAAAGCCACCAGAGTAATTTAGTTTAAGAATGTAAAGATCTACTTGTTTATAATTTATTTATTTTACGAAACAATACATCTAAAAGTATACAAGAATTCTGCGATTCAATTTTGATAAAACAAAGTATGGCTTCAACAGAGAGGAGACCCCATTCGTAAGTTCTGCAAATTTCAGCATGCTCATTGTACTTTTGAAACCAACCACTGATATAACAGGGAAGGAAATTTTAAGAGACCTATATCGTATATAGATGCGGAACATGAAGATTTGCGGCAGCGAAATAACCTAAATCAACCTGAGCAATCTAGACGTGCAACTGAGGTAAAGTATCCCGGAAGCAGAAGAAGCAGCAGAAGAACGCAGCTACAAAGACAACGTGGTATGAGAAAGTACGGCAAAGGCATGACGAACTGATATAAAAGTCGAGCATCATAACCTGAAATCGTTCATTAACAAAAATCCTGTAACCCTAGGTTTACCACTTAACATCATCGTCGAACTAAGCTAGGATGCTTTTTTACGAAACATTATTTACTCAACAGTAATCCTCGACTATCATCACCGTGGGAAGGTCTTCATCACTGCTATCGCCAAAAGGGTAATTGCGTTCTAAATTCTTTTATCTTCAGTTCCCAACCAAGGCGCGGTTCGCAATTTGGTTTGGATAAATAATGAATTCAGTTTACTGGTGTTAAATAAACGAGTATAGAGATCATCGGAACTGGTGCGCGATTCCAAGTTCATTCTATAGCCATACCTTTAAGTTTCTAAAACCTTTTGTAAAAGGTTATTTCGACTAGCTCAAAGTAAAATCGTCAAAAAGGTAAGCGCGTTCTAAATAATTTTATCTTCATTTTCCAACCAAGGCGCGGTTCGCAATTTGGTTTGGGTAAATAATGAATTCAGTTTACTGGTGTTAAATAAACGAGTATAGAGATCATCGGAACTGGTGCGCGATTCCAAGTTCATTCTATAGCCATACCTTTAAGTTTCTAAAACCTTTTGTAAAAGGTTATTTCGACTAGCTCAAAGTAAAATCGTCAAAAAGGTAAGCGCGTTCTAAATAATTTTATCTTCATTTTCCAACCAAAACGCGGTTCGCAATTTGGTTTGGGTAAATAATGAATTCAGTTTACTGGTGTTAAATAAACGAGTATAGAGATCATCGGAACTGGTGCGCGATTCCAAGTTCATTCTATAGCCATACCTTTAAGTTTCTAAAACCTTTTGTAAAAGGTTATTTCGACTAGCTCAAAGTAAAGTCGTCAAAAAGGTAAGCGCGTTCTAAATAATTTTATCTTCATTTTCCAACCAAGGCGCGGTTCGCAATTTGGTTTGGGTAAATAATGAATTCAGTTTACTGGTGTTAAATAAACGAGTATAGAGATCATCGGAACTGGTGCGCGATTCCAAGTTCATTCTAAGCCATAGCTTTAAGTTTCTAAAACCTTTTGTAAAAGGTTATTTCGACTAGCTCAAAGTAAAATAAAATCACAAATCTATAAAACAAATATTGGTAAATTTAATGAGATCACTTCCGCATTTCATGCCCTTCCACAATTTTTTTTATAACGTGTTAAAAAGATAATTATTGATTAATTAATTTTTAATTGTTTATTTATTTTACATCCTAGCACTGAGAGTAATTAAACTCTTAGCTTAATGTGCCAGTCACCTTGTGATACGGAGTTACAATATTCTTAGTCTTAATTACAATGTCTTTTAATTTAAAATTAACATAGATTTAAATTTGCGTTAAAATTGAGTTAAGTTAGATAGAGTTTTTGGTAAAGTGTGCGGTTAGGCTAAATTTGTATGTTTGGGTGCTTTTTATTGAGACGAGCAGAATTTACAAAAAAGTGCTGAACTGGACAGCTTGGTCCGGTTTACAACTAGATTATTAGTGCATTAAAGCTCAACTCAGAAAACAGGTACGACGGTTCCATAGTGTGGATAATTTTGTGGAGCATTGTCAGTGTTCTGCGCTTTATTACATTTTTAAAATCCAAATTATAAATTTTATTTGCGTATTCAAAAACATGGTCACGGGGTCTCAGCTTAAATACATATTGTGCGATGTTATTAAATGCTACGTTAATTTTTTTAAAGCTAGTAGCATCACAACTACCAACTTCTATGCCATGCAGTAGAGATGGAGTCAGATAGGTCTTTACGACTAAGAGTGTTAATTCAGGAGGAAGATACTGCTGGCTAACATTAAGTTGTCTTAAAAGTCCGTACGTTTTCCCTACTGCTCTGTTTATGTGGTCGTTCCAGATTAGGGTATTGTTGAATGTGAGGCCCAGGCTAGTTGCCTTGTCGACATAGGGAAGTGTCGTGTGTTCAGTTCGAAGAGGTTGTAAATTCTCTGTTTAAATTTTCTTCTTATAAATCATCATGCATTTAGGCTTTTTGGGGTTCAAGGCTAGACCATTAGCACTTGCCCACTGAATAATGCTTTGAAGGTCAGAGTTGCAAGCACCGACACAGTCATTAATACGACAAAGAAACCTAACGTTTAATAGCACATCGTCAGCATACATGTGGACTTTACAATGGGACACTCATTTATAAACATTGAAAACAAGATTGGCCCCAGAACAGATCCCTGCGTTACACCCCGCGTAGTCCGTAAAAACGAAGACGAATTAGACGCTGACACTACACATTGATGACGATTACTTAGGTAGGGCGATATAAGCTTAATAGAGGTGTCGGAAAAATTAAATAAGTTCGTCAATGTACTGCAGAGAATTGTGTGGTTAACAGTATCGAACGCATTGCTAAAATCGAGAAGTGTTAATAGTGTAGCCTGGCTGTTATCGAGTTTTTTCTTGATATCCTCTGAAATCTTTATAATAGCTGTTGTGCAGCTTCTGAAGGGGCGAAAACCGGATTGTAGATTGTACATTAAATTGTTTTGCTGGTTAAATTGTTATATCTGGGACTTGCTCAAAGGCTTTATAGAGATATGAAAGAATAGCTATAGGCCTATATTTATTAATTCTCTCAAGTGTTTGAATTAATTGCGTAATTTTCCATAGTTCAGGGAAGGTTGAAAATGTTATTGCAGATTTAATTATATGTGTTATTAGTGGTAATATCTGAGACAGTAGAATTTTTATAAATTTTGAATTGATATCGTACAAGCCTGGAGCGTTAGATTTCCTTTTTAAAATTGCGTTAGGGACATCACATTGAGAAACACATATAAAGCTAAACCTATTATCACAGTTGGCCAAGGTAGTCATATTCAGGTACGAGTTAGAGAGTGATTCAGGTACTTGGACATTAACGAAGATATTATTGAGGCTGTAAACATCAATGGTGATGAGTTTCCTCCCTATTCCTATTTTTTAGCGTTAGGTATTGACGTATGAACTTTCGTACGTAACTTCCTGAATTTTTCATATCGCTTCAACTTCTTGTATGTAGTGGTACTCGAGAAATGAGTAGCGTGTCATGATTTAGCTAATTGTAGTCCTAGTGCTGTCATGTTACTGTTTAAATCCCCTGCTAGAATTATATTAGAGTATTGCAGATTAAAATTTGCCAACAGATCAATTTCATCAGAGTAGGGAACAGTCCTATTTGGTCTGTACAGACAGCCAATTAAGATTTTTGATGCAATTTTAGCATTTTTAAATTGAGAGAATATGTACTCAATAGCGCTGCTATCCTGTAGGTTACAAATAAACGTTGTGTTCAGTCTTTTATGAATATAAACTGCAACCACCCATTCATGACCATCATGATCAGATCTAATAAAATTATATCCGGATCCACAGATCAGACATACCCGGGACAAACCATGTTTCTGAAACACAAATGACATCCACATTAGATTGAACAAACATATTTCTAAATTCATCAATTTTCTTAGTTAACCTTTGGGCATTGATGTGACATACCTTAAGCCCCTTATGCCGATTACTAAGGATGTTAATCATTGCATGGCTGGTAGTCTATGATAATTCTGAGTTGAGTTCATCGCCCATCTGAAAACTAATATGGCATACTTAAACTTAAGCGCTCCACATAAAATAAAGCGTAGCCTACATACCACACCTTGAATTTCTAGAGATTTACTACGAAAATATGCACCGATCCCTCGCAGAAATGTCGCCTTGTCGAGAATATCTTCCATCCTTACAAGGACAACAGGGTCCACAACAGCATTTTGAATTTAGCTTTGAACTCTAAATATATATTTTGTCCTTAGCGATAGTGTGATTGCAAGTGAAAAACAAAGCGTGTTCAAAAGGGTTCGAAGATTCTCATTATTTACAAATGGAATACCATGTATTCGTAGATCGCCTGCGACATCGTTTTTGGCTTGGATCTGAAGACTGTTTGCAACCTCGATTTCACAAAAACAGTATCACTCGAATAGACTTATAGGTTTTATTGATTATTAGATTAGATGACGGAGCGTCTTGTTGACGTCTGCTCTCTTCGACTCTCTCGCGCTTATAATGAGAGGAGTATGTTTTTTGTATTTGTCGGAGATTAATTTGAAATGCAATGAAGAAATATTATTTATAAGTCTCTGAGTGTATTGAATAAACGAAGTTATAAAGAAATAAGGAAGAGAGAAGCATTTGAATGAGAGCGCGGTGGGGAAGGAGAGCGAAATCCCTGCTGAGCGTGGCGCAATGAGAGGTAGAGAATAATGAGCGAGAGGAAGGCAGTTCAAGAAAGCCTGCGAAACGGAACAGACGCTCGTGCAGAGAAACCATTGTGACTCGCTGCGCTGAAGAAAATATAATTCCATAATGGCAGACGAACCAGACCCCCTATCTCCTACATCAGAAGTGGGATCACCACCCCTACAAGACAATTCGGAGAACAGCTGGCGCACGATTCTGGAATCGCAAAATAGGGTGATTACGGAACTTTTGAAAGCAGCACAATCCACGCCGGCGCCTAGCACGCGCCCTGTCTCGGCAGTGCTACCAACGTTCAACCCCGAAGCTGCTGACGCCGACGCAGCAGCATGGTGCAAAACGGCTAGCATGATTCTATGTGAACATCCGCAAGAAGGTGCATCTTTGGTATTGACGCTCAGCAAGTCGTTGGTCGGTAGTGCATCGCAGTGACTATCACAAATATGCTTCGCCGGAATGAGCTGGGCGCAATTCAAGGAATTGTTCATGGAGCGCTATGAAGGCAACGAGACGACGGCGGCATTATTACTAAACATGCTGAAGGGACGCCCAAGCCCCAACGAATGCCTATCAGTGTACTCCAGCCGAATGGTTACATCTTTATTAACCAAGTGGAAAGCGATGACACACGAAGAAATTGCTATATCGTTGGTTCTGGCACATTCGTCGCAAATTGATTCCAGACTGCAGCGCTTAGTGTTTACAACAAACATAAAGACAAGAGCGGAGTTACAACAACAACTCAAAGCGCATTCGTTCGTCAGAAATTCTGAATTCTCTAGAATGGACATGGGCCCCGAGAAGAAGAGGTTTAAAATGCATAGTTGCGGAAAGCTGGGGCACAAAGCAATAGAGTGTCGCAGGAGGAAAGCAGAAGAGAGGAACGAGACAAGAGCAGGCCATGGCAACGGCAGATCAACGATGATGAGAGAGAGATCAACTGTGACATGTTTTAAGTGCGGCAACGTTGGACACATCGCATCAGTGTGCACGAAGGGACCAGCAGCAGCGAGTAAAAGCAGCGAGAGAAGAGTAGACATGTGCGCGATTCTTCAGCCTAACGGAACTGAAATACAATTCGGTGAGCGGTTACCATTTTTCTTTGATTCGGGTTCCGAATGCTCGTTGGTAAAATAAACAACAGGCGAGAAGCTAGGCGGCAAAAGATGTCATAACTTGGTAGTTTTAAGAGGCATTGGCCTTGGTCCTCATGAACTAGTGGGATGGTTCGAAGGGAGGCTTAGCTGAGGCCACCAGGCGGGTCGCAGGTTACGGATAGCGAACGATCTTCTGGGAAGGTTAGTTGCGAATAAGCGTAAGCAAATAAGCAACCCCGGACAAACAGCGGGTATACCGATGGAGGTATACCGACAAGACGTTTGTTTGGCCGTCTTAGCACCGTAGCCTTACACACCCCCTCCCTCACAACTACCTACCTCCATCCTATCTCACCTCGGTGCCGGACTAAGGTGTCATTCGACCCGTGCCGATAGTCAGCCTGGCTGGGGGCCCGAGTTAACAAATAGCCCAGTCGCAAACGGAGGGTTCAGGCAAGTGGCGACCGTCTGTCCTAAGTACGCCTTACCCGGATACGGCGGATCTCTGCCCGGGCGGACCACATACTTCTCCGCAACTCGTGGGACCCCATGAAGAAAAATTAAACAATAAAAATCCCGCAGGATATCCCTGCAACCGGTGTCGCAAGACACTTCGAGGAAAGATCCATCGAAGGCGACAGACCCCAGGCGGCAGCGCACCCGCCTAGGACTACACCAGCAAACCCAGACATTCCCAGCCAGGGAGCGTGGGGTGCCAGCAGGAGCTACCCTGGCAGCACGCCCACCTCTCGCATCTGATAGGCCAACCTCTATCAGACAGCTGAAGAAGCAGGACGCCCTTCCAGCCCTGGGACAGCCCGGAGGACTGGACGACCCCAACAGGCGTGGCCTGCCAGGGTCAAAGGTAAAGTCGTACCTGAGGTACCTCATGCAGGGCATGACACCGGAGGAGGCCTTAAAGAAGGCAAAGGAGCCGAGGGAGCAGCCGGCATTGGGGACAGCACCGGCTGGCAAACGGCTGAACACCAGCCGCACACCACCAACGGACACCCCCAAAAGGTCTAGGCACGGCCCAGGGGCTAGTGAGACGTCCTCACGGGTCCCTGAGCAAGAGGGGCCTAGCACATCAGCAGCAGCGGCAGAAAAGGCAAAGGTGCAGGCCAGGAGGAAGACCCTCTAGCTCGGCACCACCGGTCATCGGACCCCGTCCGACTTACGCGGAGGCTGCCAAGAAAGCCACCCTCATCAGGGTGGCTATACTCCCGGAGGGTTTCCCGGCGGCCAGCCTGACCGCAGAGGAACTATCCGGGCTCCAGGAGTCGGTCATGGACGAGATGCTTACGTCAGCGTGGAGCGGTCCCGTCGTGTTCAGGGGAATCCACTTCAGGGTGGGTTACCTGATTATCGACTGCCTAGATGAAAGCTCAGCTGATTGGCTCAAGATTGCCGTACCTCAGCTGCGGACATGGAAGGGAGTAGACATCCCGGCAGCGTACAACGCCACGTTGTTCTGCCCGAGGAGCTCCGACCGGACCAATGAGGAAATATTGGCCTTCATTGGTTTCCAAAACCGGGTCGAGACGGACGCCTGGAAGGTCATCTCCAGGAAGAACGACGGAGCTGGTGCACTCCTGGTCGTAGGGATGGACCAGACCGGAAGGGATGAGATAGTGGAGCGTGACCACAAACTCAACTTCCGGTTTGGCCACGTCACCGTGAGCGGTCTGAAAAAGACCAAGAGAGCTCCGGAAGAGACGCCCAATGACGGCACATGCAAGGCTGTCGAGGATACCCTCGAACCACTGAATGTGGGGCCGAAGTTACAGAGTGGTGAGCAGGATGAACAATCCATCACCAGCATGGACATTGGGGACGACCAAGGGGATGGACACCCTATGTCATCCCAAGAGCTGGCCCAGGAGCTCCTCCTGGACGAAAGCTGCGAAGAAGCCGAGGTTACGGTGATAGACGGTGGTGGAGAGACTTGCTCTCTCTCTTCACCAGACCTCACGGAGCATCAAACCTCGGAGTGATGGCTGCAACAAGCAGCACTCGGCTAGCCCAGGTAAACATCCATCGGGCCAAAGCAGCATCTGCTGTCTTGGCGAGGATGTTCACCTCCCAACACCTCGGACTAGCCCTTGTACAGGAGCCATGGTGGCACCATGGCATAAAAGGCCTGTACACGAAGGACACTAAGGTAATATGCGATCCAGGAGGATCACCTCCCAGATCATGCATAGTTATAAGGAAAGATATCAATTATAGTATCTTTTCAGAGTTCATGAGCAGAGACTGCGTCGCCGTAACCATCAACGGCACGGAAGCTGCACCGAAGCTAGCAGTGGCCTCCGCCTACTTTGCCGGGGAGGAGGCCTGTCCACCGCCAGGAATACCCGGGCTAGTGGACCACTGCCGGACGAACAAGATCCCCCTCATCATAGGATGTGATGCCAACGCACATCACGTGATCTGGGGTAGCAGGGATGTCAACAACAGAGGTGAGCAATTACTAGAATTTATTTTAAACAATAACCTAGAGATCTGTAATGTCGGCGCCAGGCCGACATTTGTTACTAGGGTACGAGAAGAGGTGCTAGACATAACTCTAGTAACCAATTCTTTTAAACCCCACATTAAGAACTGGCATGTGTCACCACCGACCACAGGACAATTTTGTTTGAAGTAGCCTTCAAAACAAAAAGATGTAACCCTAAAAGCAACCCCAGAAAAACAAACTGGGACAAATTCAGGTCAACTCTAGAGCTCAATCTTTCCAACGAACCGTCAGGATACCCTAGACATCCCTTGGAATTAGACAGAGCGGTAGACAACCTGGGCCACAAGATAGTTTATGCCTTTGAAGACAGTTGTCCTCTAGGCAGACAGAGGCGGGAAACAGACGCACCATGGTGGAATGCTAGTCTTGAACGACTACGAGTAACCACTCGGAAGCTCTTCAACAAACCAAAAACTGATAGAAACTGGGAACTATACAGGCAAAGCTTGACGCTCTACAACAAAGAGATCAGGAAGGCCAAACGGAAAAACTATAGGAACTTCTTTGAGGCAATAAGTAACGTCAACGAGGGCGCGAGACTGCAAAAAGTAATGGCTAAAAGTGCAGCGGATAGTAATTTAGCCCTGAGGAAAGGGAATAACACCTTCACCTCCACGGATCGGGAGAAATTAGAATTGCTATTTGACACGCATATTCCGGGGAATACTCCCACTATGGGAAACGCAAGGCGTGATCAACATAGAACCCCTAGGACAGTAGCCAGTGACTGGGCAGCAGCCAAATCTATAGTTACGCCCGAGAAACTCAAATGGGCTATTGGAACCTTCCAACCATTTAAATCACCGGGATTAGGCATGATCTCTCCAGCTTTCTTACAACAGGGGCAGGAACTACTCCTAACCCGCCTAAGAAGACTAATGGTGAGCAGCCTAGCCCTTGGGTATATCCCAAGTGCATGGTGCAGCGCTAGGGTGGTCTTCATCCCCAAGATCGGGAAGAAAGACATCACCAGCCCAAAGTCCTTCAGACCTATCAGCTTAACTTCGTTTTGTCTTAAAACGCTGGAAAAACTGGTAGACTACAACATCAGAAGAACAGCTCTCAGAGACTGTCCGCTGCAAAACACACAGCATGCATATAGAGCAGGCCGTTCAACAGACACTGCACTTTATCAACTATGTCGCACCCTAGAAGGGGCAATTGACAGCAAAGAAATAGCTATCTGTGACTTTCTAGACATAGAGGGAGCCTTCGACAACACATCACATGATGCAGTTCGAGCTGCCCTGTCCAGAAGGAACATAGACACTACTACGAGCAAATGGATTGGCAACCTACTTGAATCCAGGCAAGCAACATGTACACTGGGTTCGGAATAAGTGACAATTGCTACCAGCAAAGGCTGCCCGCAAGGAGGAGTACTGTCCCCTCTGCTATGGAGTCTGCTAGTAGATGACCTTCTCAGCAAACTTGCTGGAAAAGGAATTCAATGTCAGGGATACGCCGATGACATCGTGATAATCGCCAGAGGCAAATTTGAAGCGACACTCTGCGACATCGTCCAACTCGGACTAAGGACAATGCTGGACTGGTGCAGGGAGGTTGGACTCAACTTAAATCCTGCTAAGACAGTCATCGTTCCTTTCACAAGGAAGTACAAACTACAGAGAATGAGACAAATCTCACTGCTAGGAACTCCTATAGAAACTAGCCGAGAGGTTAAATATCTAGGAATCACTTTAGATAGTAAACTGACTTTCGCTTCCCATGTCCAAAAGACATTGGAAAAGTGTTACAGAGCACTCTATACCTGTCGGAAAATTGCTGGGAAATCCTGGGGAACCAGGCCTCAGATAATACGATGGCTATACTTAATGATCGTGAGACCAATCCTCACTTACGGAGCACTTGCATGGGGCAAACGAGCTAAGCTCATCAGCATGCAAAACCAGCTAGGAAAACTACAAAGACTTGCCTGCGTATGCATGACAGGCGCAATGAAGACCTGTCCTACAACTGCCTTAGAAGTTTTGATGGAGCTAGCACCACTCCACTCCAACGCAAAGCTACACTCCTGAGAATAAGCACTGAGGGCACAGGTGGTGGTTGCATTCTAAATAACAGGGATGCGACTAATCTGTTAGGTGAGGTGCCCCTAATACTCCACCCTAGGGATGAAATGACAGCCGAACTAATCTTCGAGCAGAACTTCACAGCACACCTAGGCAATAAGAAAGATTGGACCACACTGTCTGAAGTGCACTCGTTGGCTAAACACACCATTGCATGGTACACAGATGGATCCCTGACACAACAAGGCACGGGCCTTGGAGTGGTAGGGCCTCGCATAAAATACCACGAATCCCTTGGCCAATACACCAGCATATTCCAGGCTGAGGTATGTGCCATTGGACGTTGTGCAGAGCTCAACATACAGCGTGGATACAAGGAAAAGGACATATCGATCCTTTCGGACAGCCGAGCAGCAATTACTTGTAAAGCAGTAATTAGTAGCATTAGTAGCAACAAAATCACCTCGAAGCTAGTCCTAGAGGTGAAGAGTAAGCTAAATATTCTGGGCAGCCGAAACAGGCTGGCCCTCAGATGGATTCCGGGACATAAGGATATATCCGGAAATGAACTTGCCGATAAAATGGCAAAACTAGGAGCCGAACAGCCCCTGGTAGGCCCAGAGCCCTACTGTGGCATAGGGAGTCACACTATAAAAGAATACCTTAGGAAAGTGGAAGGCGCCATGAGACAAGAACACTGGAGGAATACCCCAGGCCTAAGGCAAGCCAAAACTCAAATAAATAACTATAACAAGAAGAGGTTCAAGGAACTTATTCAACTGGGGAAAAATTCACTTAGGATCGTTACCGGATTACTAACCTGGCACTGTAGACTGAAAAGTCACCTAGGTAAGATGGGAATAACCAGCAGTAGAACTTGCAGATTCTGCGACATAGAGGACGAAACCTCTAAACACATCATTGCAGACTGTCCGGCGTTAGCAAGTATAGATGTAAAATCTTAAGAACCAGAACTCTTACACCTGAGCTCCTAGGAAGAATCAACCCATTAAAACTCCTCGACTTTATTCGAGGAAGTAGGTTGATATCTGAGCTGAAGGCTCTGAATGGGGGTACAATAGATCTTACAGGTCGCGGTACACTGGACACCCCGATATTAATAATAATAATAAGAGGCATTGGCGACAATATTGTCAAGAGCACTATGCAAATTCTGTCTACCGTACAAATTTCAGAATTTAATTTCAAATTGTTGTTCCACGTAGTAGATAATAAGTGTCTCAAATATGATATGATAATTGGACAAGACATTTTTCAACTTGGCTTTGGAGTAATGTTAGATAGTAATAAATTTGATATTTATAAAACTCAAACGGTATTATCGGTAATTGACGATAACACATTAAATAAGATTGACTATAAAAATAATGTTAATACAGATTTAATTGATAGTGATCAGTCAAAGCTAAACGACATTTTGACCAAATATTCCATGTTCTTCATAGATGGTATCCCAAGTAGGCGTGTAACTACGGGTTCATTGGAAATCCGTTTGCTGGATAGGAACAAAACGGTTCAAAGACGACCGTATCGCCTTAGCGAAAACGAGAAGCAGATAGTTAGCGACAAAATACAGCAAATGTTAGAAGCAAAGGTAATACGACCTAGCAGTTCTCCGTGCAAAAACTGTGTCAGATAGGTACCCCTTACCATTAATCGCAGACCAAATTGATCGCCTGCGAGGTGAAAAATATTTTTCTAGCTTAGACATGGCCAGTTGCCTTAACCAGGTGCCTATTCACCCCGATTCCGTTGAAAGAACTACATTCGTGACTCCGGAGGGTCAATACGAATTTCTAGCAATGCCGTTTGGACTGAAGAAAGCCTCATCGGTCTTTCAGCGTGACATAGTTCGAGCCTTGGGGGATTTAGTCAATATGTATGTACGATTGCTAATTGTTTCGAATTCCACAGATGAAGCATTCGAAAGATCAGAGGCAGTGTTGAGCGTGTTATCAAAGTCGGGGTTTTCTTTTAATGTAAAGAAATGTCAGTTTCTGCACACAGAGATAGAATACTTAGGTTTTCTTATCAGGGACGGTGAGCTAAACCCAACCCTCGAAAAATCCAAGCACTAACTCAACTACCTAAACCAGCTTCAGTCACACAGATTAGACAGTTTATAGGATTATTATCCTATTTCAAGCAATTCGTACTTAGATTTTCAGAAGTAATGAAGCCGCTTTATCAATTAACTTCAAAGTCGAATGCATTCGAGTGGAAAGAGCAGCATGAGGAAATTCGTCAAAAAATCATTATGGTGCTAACAAGTGACCCTGTGTTGATTATATTCGATCCCAAGTTTCCAGTCGAATTGCACACGGATGCAAGCGCTAATGGGTATGGCGCTATGTTAATACACAAGGTGGATGGCAAGCGTAATGTAGTCGAATTCTACAGTAAATGCACCACGGTGGCAGAATCCAAATACCAATCATACGAGCTCGAAACATTGGCGGTGTATAATGCTATCAAACACTTCCGGCATTACCTAAGCGGTAGAAAATTCACCGTTTATACAGATTGTAATTCCATCAGAGCGAGTCGTGAAAAAGCAGTATTAACCCCGCGGGTGCATCGATGGTGGTCATTCATGCAGCCCTTCGAATTTCAGGTAGAGTACAGAAAGGGGAGCCAAATGGCTCATGTTGATTGCTTATCAAGAAATCCCGTCGAAGTTGTTGCGCAGGCAAATGCAAGCAAAGTTGTGGAAGTACGAGTTGACTTGGCAACTATCACTCACAACTGGCTTGTATCTGAACAGCAGCGTGATCAAAATATATCCAAAATTATGACCGAATTAATAGTGACGAAATGCAGAAAGAGCTAGCAAACACCTACGAAATTAGAAAAAGTTTGTTGCATCGCAATATTCAAAGAAATGGCAAGACTCGATGTTTGCCCGTTGTACCGAGGGCGTTCAGATGGTCTGTTATTAATTACATTCACGAAGCTGTAATGCATTTAGGCTGGCAAAATAGTCTAGATAAGGTCTAAGAGCAATACTGGTTTGAGAACATGTCGAAATATGTAAGAAAGTTTGTTGAAAATTGCGTGACGTGTAAATTGTCGAAATCAGCGTCAAAGTCGAAATACCGTGGCATACTTTACATATCGACATAAGTGGTAAATTAAGTGGAAAAAAGGACGAGAAGGAATATATCATTGTTCAAATCGACGCATTTACAAAGTTTGTCTACTTGTACCATACATGGAATTTAGATACTGCAAGTTGCATACAGTCTGTGAAGTCCGCGATATCGATATTTGGTGTTCCCAGCAGGATTATAGCTGATCAGGGAAGATGATTCACAAGTAGCGAGTTTCGTAAGTTTTGTTCCACGAATAAAATAGATTTACATGTGATAGCGACAGGTGCAAGCAGAGCAAATGGGCGGGTAGAGCGGGTGATGAGTGTTCTCAAAGGCATGTTAACGGCGGTGGAGACTAGCGAGCGTTAGTGCTATTGCAATTAGCAATAAATTGCACCACAAACCGAGTGACTAAGCATAGTGCTTTGGAATTGTTGATAGGGAAAGAGGCGAGGCCAATGGGAATGTTGATCATCAATGAAGACATGCGAATAAATCTCGAGAAAGCTAGAGAAAATGCTAAAAACAACATTCATAAGAATGCAATGTACGAAAAAGAAAGAGTTGATAAGAAGCATGCCCGAGTTGTAAAACATAAGGTTGGCGATCATGTTTTATTAAAAAGTGAAGAGCGACACCAAACTAAGTTAGATCCAAAATTTAAAGGACCATTTGTTATTGTAGAATTGCTTGATGGTGATCGATATTTGTTGAAGTCATTAACTACAAAGCGGATGTACGCAGTCTACCTGATGAGCGGGAGGCTATTGAGTTGATTGAAGAGTTTGACGATGGCGAGAGAGACAAACTAATAAGACCTAAGAGAGGCACAAGTAGAATCACAAACAAAGACTAAGTTTAAGTTTTGATTATGGGCAGACTGTGGTATGAGAAAATTAGTATCCAAATGGTTGAGTTTATGCAGAAGAGAGCGGTGTACTCTACTTTTAATGTGAATTGCCTGCTAAACTAACATTTGATGACCTGAGAATTGGTAGCCAGACGATTGAGCTTGAGCGGAAGAGAGTTTGTACTCTTGATGTCATGTAAAAGGTTATCCTGCTAAGCTAATGTCTGATGGAATGTAAAGTTGATATCCAAATTGTTGAGTTTGTGCGGAAGAGAGCTTGTACTCTAAGAGAAATTGTGAAAGGTTATCCCGCCAAACTAACATTTGAAGACACGAGAAGTGTAAGAAAATTTGTGTTGAAATTTGTGTTGAGTATCATAAGAAAAGAAGTCAAGTGATGTACTAGAAATTAATGAGAAATGAAGTTTAATGCCAATCTTAAGTGAAACTAAGTAACACGAGGTCGTGTTAAGGTCAGGAAGGCCGTGTCGGAGATTAATTTGAAATGCAATGAAGAAATATTATTTATAAGTCTGTGAGTGTATTGAATAAACGAAGATACAAAGAAATAAGGAAGAGAGAAGCATTTGAATGAGAGCGCGGTGGGGAAGGAGAGCGAAATCCCTGCTGAGCGTGGCGCAATGAGAGGTAGAGAATAATGAGCGGGAGGAAGGCAGTTCAAGAAAGCCTGCGAAACGGAAAAGACGCTCGTGCAGAGAAACCATTACGACTCGCTGCGCTGAAGAAAATATAATTCCATAATGGCAGACGAACCAGACCCCCTATCTCCTACATATTTATTTGTTGAATCTTCTCCCTTCGGGCAAAATAAAAACAAGTTATAAAATAGGGTTTTATGTTTTATTTGTTCGCGCTTAGCCTCTATGTGTTTCCTTTAAGGGGGAAGTACCCGAAGACGTTAAAAAATCCATTGGTTTTATTGTCTTAATCGATAAGTATATGCTTCACGAAAATTCTTGCAAAATTTAAAATCTTTAATCAAAATCCTAAAAAATATTAAAGATATGGCACTTGACAGTTATTGGCGCCTTTTTCCTTGACCGCAAACTTTAAACGGCGTTTTCTCAAAAACATGTTTTTCATATTGGATTAGAGAATTGCAAAAAAATATTGAACCGATTTTCTTCATCTCACTTTTCTTTAACGAGCAGAAAAAAGCCCCTTTGTATGGTAAATGTTGAAATTATTCGAAAATCGTCGGAAGTCAATCAATTTTCCATTATTCATTCATAACAATTCAATAACTTAATATACTCCTCAAACATTCTGTCACTATTAAAAAAATTAAGATACTTTTAATCCACGTCCGGTAGTGGGGCTGTTAAGGATAGTAAATAAATACAACCTTTTTGTTTGAGTTCTGTATTGAAACTGTTTCATTTTATTTAAAACTTCTTGACAAGAAACTTATGTGGAAATCTTATTCTAATCTTAGCTATGGTCTACGCAGAGACCTAATCTTTTAGTCTGGGCGGGGGAACTCTCGGTATTAGATAGCCCAAGTGGCCTGCTGTTACAGATTACAAGTGCATTTGAAAAACTGAATCCTTGTCGGGTCCCAGATCGTAAATTATGGCTCTTGATCGAATTACACAATTCTACATAACATGTGCAGAGCTCATTAAATCTTTGACACAATATTTATCAGTGTTCGTCTGAACATTCTGGCAAGGGCCGGCAAACTGTGGTGTATGTGTTGTAATTACATAATTGATTCAATTGCAATATAACATTAGTGGACTGTATTTATTCGATTTTATTTTGCATTATAAATTTAACACCTTGCACGGCTTGAAATGACTTATGTTTTAGGATTACAAAAATTGAATCTTTAATTTATTTATTTTTAATCAAAACATTCTTTAACATAATTTATTTATAACATAATTTGATTAAATATTAATTATACCGTTTGGTATGGCAATGGCTTGTAATTGCCTTCGTACATTTATTTTTCTTATAAAATATACAGTTAATACAAGTATTATAATAATTGCCAAAATTAAAGAAGCATGTCCAGTTACATGATGGAAGTCTAATTCTTTTAATTCTAACTTGTGAGTCTTTAAATATTGTATTTCTTGTGTTAATCGATTGATTTCATCAGTATTATTTATTAAGGGCAAATCGAGCTGGTTCCAAACTATCTTCGGTACATCATTAACCTCTCCAATATAAGACACAGAAAATGTTCCCTGATCTTCTAGCTGAATACTGTGTTGGGCAACTAATGTTTTGTCATCAGTTCGAGCAGTACAATCTGACCTTAGCGTTAATATTCCTTGCTCAGGTAAATCCACTATTTCTATTTTCGAGTTGCTGCACTGAATTCTAGCCTTAGAATGGTTCTGAACCTTAAAAAGCCAACTGCTCTTCCTTTCTAACTCGACCCAATGTGATTTACTCTCAATCATTGATTTATATTTGCAATCTGATTGCTTATTTGGTTTGAGAGGCTTAAGCTCACAACTATTGTCGTTAGCACTACTCCAAGGCCAACTTCCCTCACAAACCCTTTTATTAGATTGCCATCTTTGACACTTATTAATAGTTGGTTCTGTCATGAGGTGATAAGCATCTATTTCAAAATTGTAAACTAAGTACTGAGAATCGACATGTACTGTAATCATACGTTCATCTAGCCTAACTGGTACTGGGATAATTTTATAAAGCACCGAAGCATGTCTTCCAAACAAAGGTATTTTTGCATTGATAATTAACTTTTTATGTACAAATAACCCCCTAGCCGTGAGTAAAGTATAAACCTCCTTTAATTCTGTACCTGTTCTTTTCCCTGGCAGAATTAAATTCTCTGACAAACTGTCTTTTATTTGGGAAATCTCACTTTTCAACTGACTAGGTTTCAATATATTGGTATTAAGTCGACCATGATTGATGTCAATTAACAGGCTTATGACTCCGGATTGAATCTTTTCGCATTCATCTATAATGTTACTTAATTGTTTTGTTATCATGAAGAAGTTGATGGACTCCTTGTACACATAATAAGATTCCTGCAATACCGCCGTCATGTTCTCAATTCTTTTATTCATTCCTTTAAAGTTTAAATTAACTTCTTCAGTAGTTCTTTTCAAAATATTAGTCGTAGAATCAACTAAGGAAGTTTGTTTCCTACTTAACTCATTAAGATTATGTTGATTGCTTAATAAGTTTTTCATATTGTCCTCCATTTGTATCCTGTCGTCTTCATCCATCATCCCAAATAAAATGTGATAAAGCGATCCCATAAATCCAAACGGAGCTCGTTTATTTCTTGATTTCCCCTGAGCCATAAAAAGTTTATTATTTTCTTCTAAGTCTGAGATCTGCCTTTCTGTGTTATTGAGAACTAAAACAGACTGATCCTCAAAACTAAGAAGCTTTTCGCAAATTACTCTCATTTTTGGGATTAAATCTTTACCTTTTTTAAGCATCTCGAAATAAGCGTCCATATTATAAAATATAATTAAATTCCAAGAGGAGGCTACAATCTCTACGTCACCCATTGGATCTAGATATATAGCCGAAGTTTTGTTTATTTTCTCAATTGCATATTTTGGCTGATCAACTTTAGCTGAAGCGTAAGAGAATTGACACAATATACATAATAACAAAGCCATTATAAAAGAAAGTTTCGATGTTGTCGATGTACCTGTTGTTCGTCTTTCAGGTTTTGTTTCTTCAGGGTCAGATTCAACTTTGTCCACAGACTTAATTCCTTCTAAAGGACAAATTTTAGTGATTGGTCTAGTTACAAATCCATCTTTTATTTTTAATTCTACCACTCTGACCTTTTCATCTTTGCCCTTGTGGATCCTTTCTACTTTGCCTATTGGCCATCTGGCTGGATGAGTATTCTCATCTTTTAATTTGTCCCTCTTCTATATTAGGACTGTCTCTCTTCCACTTGTGCCTCTGTTGCAGAGTATGTAAATACTCCTCTTTCCACTTAACCCAGAAATCTCTTTTAATTTTCTGGATTAGTTTCCACCTGTCTAAATTCCCAATTCTCTCATTTTCAATTGGTTCAACTATTTCTAGCGGTGGTCTACCAATCAAGAAATGTCCTGGTGTTAGGACTTCATCTTGATCAATTTCATTTTCATGGGTATACAATGATCTTGAATTTAAGTATGCTTCTATCTGACATAAAAGTGTTGACATTTCTTCGTATGTCAGACTATTTTCCCCGATTACCCGTTTCAGATGGTATTTCATGGATTTAACTCCAGCTTCCCAAATACCTCCGAAGTGAGGTCCTGCCGGGGGGATAAAATGCCAATCAATTCTATCTTTTTCGAGCTGCGCGGCAATCATTGTGTTTTCCTTGATTGCTTTAACTAAATCTTGATCTAATTTTCTTGAGGCTCCTACGAAATTAGTTCCGTTATCCGAATAAATATTATTATTACATTTATCAGCAATATCTACCAAAACTCTGGTAGCTAAATATGGTGCGGATGCAGTACCATATGTGACTGTTGCCAATTTATAATTTTTTATTTTTTCATCTGGAGAGTTTCTCCATAAAATGTACTGGTATTGCTGATCCTTATCATCAATCTTTATTTGACGATACATTTTTTCAACATCCGCGGATACCACATATTCCCATTTTCTCCATTTAACGATAATGTCAAAAATATCCTTTTGAACTCGTGGACCAACCCACATTATATCGTTCAAACTTTTGTTATTAGTAGTTTTTGCTGAAGCGTCAAAAACTATTCTTAATTTGGACGTCAAGCTCGAATCTCTGATCACGGCTTGTTGCGGTAAGAAATACTTACCTTCATTCTGCACTTCGACCATATGTCCTAAATTCATATATTCATTAATGAAATTAGTGTAGTCTGCCCTTAGTTTCTCGTTTCTTTTCAATTTTTTCTCCAGATTCATGAAACGAACCATCGCTTGTTTCTTTGAATCCCCTAAGGTGACATCATCTTTAAATGGAATTGACACAATGTATCGCCCATCTGAATCTATCTTTGTAGTTTTTATGAAATTATTTTCACATATTTCAGATTCGATATCATTTTTATCTTCATCCTCTACTTCCCAATACCGATCCATATCTTTTAATTCTATGGTGGTTGCTACAATTGTCTTCTGTCCCTTTGATTTTTTACATCCAGAGATAATCCACCCGAAATCGGTTTTTTGGCCGAGGAGGCCATTTATTTTGACCACTCCACTCTGTAGAATGTCAGTATATAGATCTGCTCCAATAATTAGATCTACACGCCCCGGCTTATTAAAGTCGGGGTCGGCCAAATTATATTTTTCCCATTTTGTTTTGTCAACATTAACTTTGTAGGCTGGGAGAGCCCTCATAAGTTTTGGGAGTACTAATGCTTCAACTTTTAAAATTTTTTGGGAAGCATTACATTTAATTGAAAGATGAATTTTGTGCTTCGAGATGCACTTTCCTGTGGAGGATACTCCACTGATCTCTGTTTGAGATCGAATTCCTTGTAATTTTAGAATCTGCACAGACTCTTCAGAAATTATGGTGCTTTGAGAACCACTGTTAATCAAAGCTCTGAAATTTTCAAACCCTCCATTCGAGGATTTTATTTGAACGCGTGCTGTAGCAAGCAACGCCTGTTCGGATGTCCTGCATGTGTTAACCTTTTCTAATTTTTGGTTAACGTTATAATTTATATGTAGCATGCTGTGGTGATTTTTCTTGCAAATAGAACATGAAATGTCGCTTTGACATTTTTTATTAAATGAGTGTTTCAGACATTTGAAACACAAATGGGAATTTCTTTCTTTTTCCATCCTTTCTGATGGATTTAAAGCCTTAAATTTCTGACACTGGAATATAAAATGTCCCGAAATTTTACATATGGGACAATTATTAGTAGCTAATTCTCTTATATTGCTACTATATATTTTTTTTACAGGCTTTTCATCCTGAACTGAGCTTATCGAACTTAGCCGTTGCTCTAAAAATTCAATGACGTCCGATAACGCTTGAATCTCTTTAGTTTTTTTAACATGGCTCTCATATAGTTGAAGAGCTTCTTTGTCAAACTTCCTAATTATTATGTGTGCAAACATAATATCCACTTCATCAGAAAGTTGTGCCTTCAATTTTATCATATGTATTGACTCGTTAATCGTGTCAATTAATATTTTTAGTTGCCTAACTGAATCAACATTTACGATTTGAAGATCCAGAAGGCGGTTTAATTGATCGGAAAAAATTTTCCTTTTATTTTCGTACCGCTTGGTTAATAACTCCCAAGCGGCCTCATAATTCGCCCCAGATCCCAACAATAAGTGAGAAACCACATTTCTGGCTTCTCCCTTAAGTGAGATCTTAAGGTAACTGAACTTAAAAGAAGGACTTAGATCCTCTCTTAAATGAATGAGTTCATTAAACAACTCATAAAACAGGTCCCAGTCTTTGGAATCTCCATAGAACGTGGGTACCTGAATTTTAGGTAACGTTGGCAAATCATCAATTTTATGATTTCCAACGTTAACCTTTCCGGGCACAATTTGTTCGATTTTTTTTTCATTGTGTTGGTTATTGACGAGATGTCGAACTCTAACTCGTTCAACTCCTCGTCATAACCCCTATCAGTGACATCTACTTGGTCGACTTGTTTAAGACCTACTATTTTTGTCCAATAAAATTCTAATTTCTGGACTCTAATCTCAAAAGTTGAAACATTGTCTAGCTTAATATCTTCAAAAGTTTCTTTTAAGTATTTCCGTACCTGTACTATTGCCCTATCTAATTTATTGACAACTTTAGAACTACTGGCCTCTAAGTCAACTTCGTCAGCTTTGTTTAAAACCCTATTTATCCTATCTTTTATGTTTAAGAGATCTATCATAATTTTCTCATAATGATTCTTCTTGAAGTAGTCATGGTCGACTACTCCAATTTGAACCAAAACCGAATGATTTTGAACACATTCGGACCTTAATTCCTCATACTGTTTCAAATATTCAAATGATAGACTAGGTAGCTCTTTAAGGGTATGAATTTGTTTTGTAATTTCTACTTGCCTTTTTATTAAGGCAATAGTTTCAGCGGACAACATGGTTTTGACTTTAGTTTTGGATATGTATATATATAAAAATAAATTGCTGTTCGTTAAAACTCAAGAGCGTCTAAACGGATTTATCTTTTCTTAATATTAAAATGTTCGTTACTTATAAAATTAAATTTTAAGATTAACTTAGCTGGTATCTTTGTTGTCGTCACTGCCGTTGTCGCCGTTGTAGTTGTTTGTTGTTGCTGATGCGCTTGTTGTTGCGGTTGTTGTTGCTGATGGTCGTTGTCCTTGTCTCTGTTGCCGCTCTTGTTGTTGATCCTGCTGGCCTTCCTTCAGTTGTCGTCTCTTTGAGGGTCTTCGTTGTTTTTAAAGATGATTTAAGGTATTTTTTTTTAAATCTTTTTATTTATTTATTTTTGAACAGTTAAGATTGGGTTTTTTTTTAATATTTGTTTTTTGTCACTGATAGTTTAAAATATATATATATATATATATATATATATATATATATATATAATTTTTTTTCACTTTTTCGATGTGTGGCCTCGAATACGCCTGATTTTAATTAATTACTTTTTTTTTTGTAAGGCCCCAAAACGCCTCAAAATAAAATTGTTCGAAGACAATTTATTATATTTTTTTTAACTTGTCGATTTCTCGACCACAATTTCAAAAAATTTTTTTTTTTTTATTATTTTTGAAAATTGTTTTAAACAATAAGGACTCTTATTTGTCCTTTTGCTTTAAAAATGTATACTCTGTTTCTTACCATAAAGGGGAAAACAAGAGTCAATTAAGGTGCTGGCTTTCCTCTAGGTCTCTTACCACTGGTGGGGGAAAACTGTAGAGTTGCTCGTAGGACCAAAATGTTAAGGATAGTAAATAAATACAACCTTTTTGTTTGAGTTCTGTATTGAAACTGTTTCATTTTATTTAAAACTTCTTGACAAGAAACTTATGTGAAAATCTTATTCTAATCTTAGCTATAGTCTACGCAGAGACCTAATCTTTTAGTCTGGGCGGGGGAACTCTCGGTATTAGATAGCCCAAGTGGCCTGCTGTTACAGATTACAAGTGCATTTGAAAAACTGAATCCTTGTCGGGTCCCAGATCGTAAATTATGGCTCTTGATCGAATTACACAGTTCTACATGACATGTGCAGAGCTCATTAAATCTTTGACACAATATTTATCAGTGTTCGTCTGAACACGGGCCATCCCTTCTGAGTTTGGATACCCACAGCACGAATGTTGCCGTCAATGTCTGGTAAAGTCTTGATTATTCTTATGTTGGGGTGAAATATTATCTTTGTTTATGGGGAAAACAACCAGAATGCCACCCTTTAGTTTGAAATTATTTCTTGATTTTATTAGCTGTGCTCGGAGTTGCAGCGATTTTGTATAACTGACTTGCCGAAAGCTTGACTTCAAATTTGTGTACATGTTTTCGCTGTAGCTCAGCTGAATAGATAACGGGACAAATTTAGTGAGATAAGAAAAACGAAGAACAAAGCTGCACACCTATGAGCATTTGACTAGGTGCTGGCGGTCTGCTCTAAGCATACTCCCCCCGTTGGAAGAGGCACGGTTCCAATCAAATGGGATTCGATGGACAGAGCGGCTAGTTTGGTGACGGCCCTTTTGGTAAGACCTGTAGCTGTCCGGACCACAGCTACTCTGACGACGCCGTCCTTTCCGGGTATGACTTCATGGATGCACCCAAGCTGCCATTTCATCGGTGGAAGGTTGTCCTCCTGAAGCAATACAACACGACCGATTTGGATGTTGGATGTTTCCGCCATTTGCTTCGTTCTTGCAACAGGGACAAATACTCTTTGCTCCATCTGAAGTGCTGCTGCATTTGTGTTATTCTTTGCCAAAATTTTCAGCGTTTTCTGAAATTGGACAAAGCGGACGGGAGTTAAGAATGGCAGAAATTTCATATGCAAGAGTTCTTAATTCCTCAAGGGCTAAGATGGCTGCACCGACAAGTCGGTAGAAGTGAAATTTTGCCGATTTTACAGCCGATTTTACAGCCGAAATGTGGGGCACGCAGGGGTATGAACTTCCAATCAATCCCATTCGCTAAGCAAGAAGAAGTTATCGATGCTGTGTGCGGTTCGCTCAAAAATAACTCCTTCAGTTCCGCTAGCTCTCGTTTAGCGCCAACAAAGTTTGTCGCATTATCACTCCAAATAGTACGTGGACTGCCTTTGAGGCTAATGAATCTTCTCAAAGCTGCAATGAAAGAATCCGTTGTGAGATCCTGGACGACTTTCAAGTGCGCAGCCTTCGTCAAAAAGCAGACAAAGACGGCGATGTAGCACTTGTGGGGTGCTTTGCTCCGGGCCTCTGACTTGTGATAGAACGGTCCAAAATAATCCACTCCTGTGGTGTGAAATGCTGGGTTAGGCTGAACTCGATCTGCTGGCAGGCTACCCATCACGTGTTCCCAAGCCACAGGCTTCATCCGAAAGCATCTGACACATTTGTTGATGACGCTAGTCACGAATTTTGGCCTCCAAGTGGCCAATACCTTTGCCGTAAAGCAGCGAGCAACGCCTGTGGTCCTGCGTGGCAGTATTTCTCATGATAATAGACGATAATCGCCCTGGTGACCGGATGATCCTTGGGTAACAATATCATCCGATGCTTAGTATCGTAGTCCAAGCTTTCATTTTGAAGCCTTCCACCAACACGAAGTAAACCCTCAGAGCTAAGTATTGGCCTCAGAGAAATCAACGATTCTATTAGACACAAATACGTTGAACTCCCTCGGAGGTTGCCGAATCCAAGCCAACACAATAGACGAGTCCGACCAGCAGTGAAAGCTGCAATCAAAATCTGTGGTTTCCTTAACGTTTACGATAAGCTCAGCCAATAAACACGCTGCTGAAACTTCTAATCTTGGTATTGTTAAAGCTTTTAAGGGAGCTACTCTAGCATCACAGAATCCGTGCATCTCGACGGAAGCCTACGATTGCATTACGAGTCGTGGAAATTTTAGGTTCTGGACGATCGACAACTGAGAGGTCAACTCCCCCCATGACGAAAGAAGGGGCTCTGGTAGTGTGTCGTCCCAACCCATGTTAGTGCTCCATAGCTTTTGCAAAAAAATTTTGGATTTTGTAACAATGGGTGCTATTAAACCAAGCGGATCATAAAATTTCGCAATTTTTGACAACACAATCCGTTTTGTTCGTTGAGTTAATAAAATTTGTGCAAAGTTAAAGAGAAGATTATCCGAAGATGGATCCCAGACCAACCCAAAAGCTTTGGCGACAGCTGATCCGTCGTGGAATTTATTCAATTGCTCTTTATCGCTATCAGACTCTCCTTCGAGAGCGCTTGATTCATTCGAACACCATTTCCGGAAAGTGGCCGCGCGCCAGTAGCTCCTTTACCTGATGACGAATTTCTTTCACCTCTTCAACTGAATCGCCACCAGAGATTAGATCGTCCACATAGAAATCTCTACGAACGATTTTAGCGCCAGTTGGAAATGATTCCTCTTCATCATAAGAGAGCTGATGCATGGCTCTTATAGCCAAGAAGGCAGCCGACTTGGTTCCATAAGTTACTGTGTTTAGTTTATAAACACTCAATTTATCTGTGGAGTTCTCTCGCCAAATGATACATTGCAAAAAATCGTAAGGGTACGAAACACGAATGCAGCGGTACATCTTGCAGATGTCTCCACAAAGAGCTCCTTTAATAAATCTAAACCGAAGCAAAACATTAAAGATTTTTTGCCGAATTGTTGGTCCTGCTAGAAGCAAGTCCTTTAGAGCTATCGCAGATTTAGTTTTTGCAGAACCATCAAAGACGACACAAAGTTTAGTGGTAGTGCTTTCAAGCTTCTGAACAGAATGGTGAGGCAAGAAAAACTGTGGCACCGCTGGATCCCTTAATGCGAGAGACATGTGGCCTAACTTGAGGTATTCCTGTATAGATGCCGAATACTGCTTTTTCAGATTGGGGTTCTTATTTAGTTTTGATTCCAAACTTTTAAAACGACGACGGGCCAGACAGTAGGAGTCACCTAAAGATTCGAATCCTAAAGTGGATAAAAGGCGAACCGAATATTGACCATTCTCCAGCCTAATGCAATTTTCTTTGAAATGCTGCTCGCATCGTAAGTCCTCGGCCAGCTTTAATCTCCCAAAACCGCTTTACTACGGCAGCAAGTGTGTCATCATCTGAATGATCAGCAGGATCCTTGACAATGGCAACCAAGACAGATTCGCGATTTAGCATACTTGACATCCCTTCAGAAACTATCCAACCAAGCTTAGTGTTTTGAAGTGTGGGCAAGGTGCTATCCAAATTTATTTTCCCTTTAGCGATTATTTCGAAGAACAGACGAGCGCCAATTAAAAGATCAATTCGTTGTGACTGGTTGAAATGAGGGTCAGATAGTGAAATGTTTTGTGGCATCCTCCATCCTGTAGTATTTATATTGAAATTTGGCTGGTAATCATGGATACTATGGGTTACAACAGCTGCGAATGACGCACGATAGCTTGCATCCCGTGATTGCGCCAGAATATCGACTGCCTTATCAGAGTTCATGGAAGATTCCCCTATCCCAGAAATTAGTGCGGGCGATTGTCTAAGTTTCAAATTAAGTTGGCTAGCTAGGCGCGTAGTAATAAAGTTTAACTGAGAAGCTGACTCTAATATTGCTCGGCAAGGCATAAATGCACCAACTCTATTTTTTACGTAGATTATAGCAGTTGGAAGCAGCACGTAATTCATTGGCATTGTATTTAAGGTTGTGGTGGAGAGTGCGTTAAATGGTGATTAGGTTGTGATAATGGAGATGAGCATGACACTAGTGTTGATGAAGTCGATGGTAATGGCTGAGATCTTATAGATGGGTCGGATGATGGAGATGAAACTGAGGTCGATGGTATGGATGACTCTGGGATAATGTGTAGTAATGAATGGTTCTTCATGCGACAATGTTTACAATAAGTTGACTTACATTGCTGCAAGCTATGGCCTTTGCGTAAACAGTTGAGGCAAAGTTGCATTTTCTTTGCTTCCCTATATCGAAGATTGGGACTCAAGCTTAAAAATCGGGAGCATTTTGGATCTCTAGCATCGCAAAAAAGGTAAATTCGATGGTTTGAGCAAGTAGCAGACGTAATCAGTACACTTGGGTTATATCTATGCATGCTCTTTCCCACCTGATTGTGTGGTGTTTGAATTACCACAGCTTGGTCAAAGTTTTCCATCATCCGGCACCTCTTCTCCAAAAACGACTACATAGCATCCCAGGTAGATAGCTCAGAGCTTGACAAATCATCTTCCCATTTTTCACGGGTCCTTTGATCCGGCTTGTGTGTCACGATATGAATGAGAAATCCATCCAGAATTTGTTGTGTAGTGACCAGGGTACGGATTGCTCGAAGATGCGCGTTCATCCAATCGCTGAGCTCCCGAAGACCCTTAGCTGATCCCTTCCCGACACCTTTTAAACAAAATATTGCCTGAAAGTGTGCCTGAAAGTGTAAAACTTTATTATTAAATCGATTAATAAGTAACTTTAAAGCCTTTTTATAATTTTCATTTGAGGGCTCGAGCGATCGTATGGTTTCCAAAGCCACGCCGCCTAAAGAGGACCTCAAATATTGTAATTTTTCAATATCACTTAGCTCGTCATCATTTCCAATGACCGTGGTAAGAGTTGCAATAAGTACGAGTACGATCTTTGAAAACGAGCAATCTCTAGATTTGGCAATCGAGGTTTCCTAAATCTGAAAGAAAGATCCGCATTGTTTATAAAATCAAAGGATGTAGAATTGGCAGCTGTGGAACCCGGCAAATGCAGTTTGCGCAGAGCTGCTAGGGCCCGATTTAGTTTCGCCTTTAAATCCATTAAGATTGCGGAAAACTCAAACCGCGTATCTTTACTTATCTCCTAAAAGTGCAGTTTTTCCAGCGAAGTCTGTGCAGAATCGAATTCCAAGTTCATAGAGTTCACCCATTCCAGCCGCGCGAGGGCATCAGATTCATCAACCTGCTCAGTAGCTCCAGCAGTTAAGTAAACTTTCATTGCGTTTAACTGCCGCAAAATGAAACGCACTTTGGCTCGGTAAAACTCGATGTCACTGGAAGTCATTTTGAGGCTGAATCGCGTCTCCTGGGTTAACCATTTTTTAATTGCCCGACCGGACTCAGAGGGCAGGAAACACCCTACGCCTATTGCCGTGCAAATGTTAATGCACCGAACGTCGCCAACAACGTAACGGAAACTTTGACTTTGTTTTTGTTCTTTTTACCAAAATTTTTGCCTAGCAACAGCGCATTGACTTGGCAAAGTAATGTATGTGACCATACACATACACGGCTATTAACACATATATGTATGCAATATACGCGTTTAACAAAAATTAATTGCGTTTCCTTTTATGTTTAATGTTTGCAGCACAACACAGTTTTGCTTCTTTCACAGCGCGAAAATGCTCAAAAAAAAAAAAACAAACGGCCGGCCGGCAGCGCGCACATAAAGTGTTCGTGTGTTTGTGACTGAGATGCAGCAAACGACAGCGAAAATAAGTTATTCCTTAAACGATATTAAACAATGTTAAAAACCGTCATGCAGACTCCGATTAAACGAATATCACGTCAGGGTCACCAAAATGTTTATGGGGAAAACAACCAAAATGCCACTCTTTAGTTTAGAAATATAAAGTAAACGCACAATAGGTTCAACTGAAATTATTTCTTGATTTTATTAGCTGTGCTCGGAGTTGCAGCGATTTTGTATAACTGACTTACCGAAAGCTTGACTTTAAATTTGTGTACATGTTTTCGCTGTAGCTCAGCTGAATAGATAACGCGACAAATGTAGTGAGATAAGAAAAACGAAGAACAAAGCTGCATAACAGCCCTGCGTTTGCAGCGCACACCTATGAGCATTTGACTAGGTGCTGGAGGTCTGCTCTAAGCAATCTTCAATCTTCGTCTTCTTGACCACTTTTCTAGGGTGACGTCCCAAAAGAGCTGCTTTAGAAAAGTGATTTGCTGCCACCGTGCTAGACGCGTCAGCTTGGTTCCATTAATCTGAGGCTCCATAAGGATATGAGCGTTGATCCTTAGAGTAGATGAGCTGGCATAAGTACTTCGCCATCGTTTGGGTCATCTGACATTTTGGATATTGGAAGAGAATTTAATATCGGCCCACCTGGACAAGCAACAGTTTGAAGCTCCTCAAAGGTGTTTAGTAATTGGCCTATCGTCTTCAGCAGAAGTGACTTGGCTGATTTGACCGCCCCCTTCAAAACCCTCCTACTACTTGAAATCCCATACAACATTGGTTTAAAAGGCGGTTTTCCGATGGTTTTTTGCGTGGTTTGAAATGGTCCGCATTGATCAACACCAGTCGTCAGGAATATCATCTGAGCTTGTAATTATAAGCTGGTAAAGAACCCATTACCTGTTGAAGAATCTCGGTTTGTAGTAAAAGCAGTGTTTGCAATTGCAAACCACATTGCATTTACTATCCAAACTTGCAAGCGTAATATTCCGATCAGAAAGTGCAAGTGTTTTCTATGCAAATATTCCACGAAAATTTTTACAAAGGTATTGTCCGTCGGCTATGATGGAGGAAATCTTGCATGGTACTTGACGAGTGCGTTTGCCAATCGGCCGCCTACTAACAATATATCAAAATTGCCGATTGGGTTGGTATATTCATCTAAAAGCGGTGCAATTTTTTGCAATTCAGGTCTGAGGACTTCTGCTCGAATTCAGC
Source organism: Drosophila elegans (assembly GCF_018152505.1). NCBI lineage: Eukaryota > Metazoa > Arthropoda > Insecta > Diptera > Drosophilidae > Drosophila > Drosophila elegans. Next base: position 26,561,654 of record NW_024545863.1, on the reverse strand, counting down.
CTTGAAGCTATCGGGGTCTGTAAGCAATAATCCGAAAGAACGTGTTCTATATTTCGATTAGTGAAATGAACAATGCTAGTTCTGCTTGAAGCCTTCGATCTGGTAATACTCGGTTAAAGACTCGAAGAATAATTGTACAAATAAGAAGAATTCGTCGGACTGAAGAAACATTTTCGATAATATCGAGTTAAAATTTGTAATTTTTTTGCAGATTGTGACAACTCATTAGCTTACTGGTAAAGGAACGCTGTTCCAAATGACCACATATATTTAATTAACTCCATCGTAGGGCAGTCACGTGATACGATGTCGGCTGGATTCTGTTTTCCTGATACGTGCTTCCAGAGAGCTCCAGTTGCTTTGCTACTCTGTTGGCTATAATACAATATAGTTTTGCTGAGTGCATCTTAAGCCAGTGTAGTTCTATGCAAAAACCTGTCTAAAAATATGTTTCATTAGCATTCCAACCTAAATTGACTTTAACCTAGTCCCAAGTGTTAAAAAGGAGAGCAGCAGCGGACAATTCCAATCTTGCGACCAACACTCTAGTGATATATTTTCCGTTGCAACAGCTACGCACATATATGCAGCATCCGTATGCCTTCTGTGACGAGTCAGCAAATCCATTGATCTCAGAGGATGTGGTGATGCGTTCACGTATTAGGTATAAAAACCTTGTGTAGTTACTGGAGGTCAGCCTCAATATGAATCCTTGCCATGCTCAGCGGATCAGACGATCAAACGATGAATCCAGGCTTTTTGAATGAGAATCTTACATCTGACAATTATTGGATAGAATATATCGATGGTTATTACGTATAAATGTTAAATATTGTAGCGAAACAAAACAACTCTTCCTGCGGTCTCCAGGACATGCCCAGAGTACTTGTAATCTCTTGTTCCTCGAGCTTGAATTGCACTTCACTGTCACCATGATCCCACTGTTGATGAATTGAGTTCCATTTGACTAAATCAAGTCCTGCGGACTTCAGAACTTAAGCTGTCTGCTATAATGGGAAAAGTTTTCAAGTCATCCACGTCTGTGAGCATATCATCAACGTAAATTTCCTTCCGAAGGACGGCAGTTCCGATTGGAAATCCCATAAATGAAAAATCGGTCTTGCACGTATAGAAAAGGACATTGAAGTTATTTTTCTCTAAATCATTTTATATATATTTTTTTCTATATAGAAGAACGTGAAGTTCAAAAAATGTATTAAATCAATAGTCAAGTCCCTATCAGATCTGAAAATTAAAAGTTCTGATTGAGAGGCCATTCAATTCTGCCTGTTGCAGAACTTGGGAACTTTGAAGGCTGCAGCTAGGAAATTACAAATTTGGCAATTAATGTTCAAGGTTATTGCAATCTTTTGAGTTATTTCTGACACTAAAAGTATCTAAGCCGACTATCGTAAAATTTTCTAGAAAATCATATTAAAAACATTGGCCCAAGTCTTTTGGACTGATCACTAATACACCGACGTACCACAGCTCTTTCAGCTGATTTGTCAATTGAAATTTAAGCCATTTAAATTTGTACGGAACAGCTGACCGAACTTTAGCAATTCAGAATTGACTAATTTGTCAATCTGAAAAATGAATATAATATACTGGAATAGTTAGATTGTTTCTAGGAGTTTTCTGTAACCTTGACTATTATATTAAAAAAAAAAAAATGTGATTATCGGGTCACCACCCTAAATCTTATTGGCCTTTTTTCCTCAAATAACATGTAATGATGCTCTCTGGCCGGGGTACAGATCTCAGTCAGATCCAGGAGTCCTTTACAAGATATTTGTAAATCACGGAAACACCGGACTAGAGAGTTTCATTCAACCAGTAAATGAGTCGTTTGGGTGGTCACGCCGAAGGTTCTCATGGACGCCGGGAGAGAGAGTGATGTCGGAGTTGATCGCGCCGTATCTAACTCCGGAGATAAAAATCCAACGGGCTGGACCTTGGGGTGAGGCCAAGCCAGGCGAACGATTTCACGAGGGTGGGAACGCCGGATGATCTCACTGGTCACTTCCGCGACTGGGGCACGTAAGTCGTTTTCCGCGTGTCAGAGGCCAAAAATCCACCGAGCTGGACCTTCGGGAGAGGCCAAGACGGGCGACCGATTTCGCGAGAGTGGGACCGGTGGGTGACGTCACGCGCAAGTCGTTTTCCACGTATCGGAGTCCAAAAATCCACCGGGCTGGACCTTCGGACGAGCCCAAGCCGGGTAGAATTTGTCGGCATGGGATTGAAGGGAAATGGATGGCGGTATGATTGACTAGTCGGGAATGATGTCCGCGCGCAGGTCACACGCACTACAAGGAGGAAAGCTAGGGTACTAGACCAGACGGGCCGGGTGTCCGCGTACCGGTCGCATGCGCTACGAGGGGGGGAAACTAAGATACTAGACCAGACGGGAAATTACTGTGGGAGACATGTCCGTCCCGTCTTACTATTCCGACACAAGAGCCCCCTTATTCACTTGTTGCGTGCGTCGCGCGGTCGAGGCGTCACTCGGATTACACGAAAAATTACTGCGGGAGACTCAAACGACTCATTCACTCGTTGAATGAAACTTTTTAGTCCGGTGTTTCGGGGACTTACAAATTTCTTGTAAAGGACTCCTGGATCTGACTGAGATCTGTACCCCGGCCAGAGAGCATCCTTACAAGTGGCGCCCGAGCAGGGACACCGAGACTAGCTGGAGAATCATCCAAGTGGCTTAAAGACCCACGGAAGAAATAGAAGGGAAGAGTCACCCGAACCGCTCGCATCCGATCTCCGGAAGAACCTAGAAGACTTGAAAAGGAAGTTAACACAAAATAAAATCGAAGACGACAACAAACAATGAGTAACCCCAAGGAATCCGACGGTGAGTACGAAGAAGCCGATTTTATTAAGAATCCAGGTATAGGAGTCCGCTGGATATACGCTCGCCGAAAAGACGAACTCAGCTCTCTCGCCCCGGAGTTTGGTTTCAAAGCCGACGGTACCGTCGAGGAGACCAGGAGGGCATTCGCCAGCCTCGTCAAGACAGGGTCGTTCCCACAGAGTGTGTGGGACCGACTGGCTCAGTTGCAGGAGCAATATAGCAGTCGGGCCCCAAGTCCGAATCCTTCAGGAAGGAACGGTGAGACGGGACAATTTACGGAATCCCTCACCATTCCCATGACTTCCGGAGCTACATCGATCGGGACTCCAGCCCGCCATCGAGGGATTCGCCCAGGATCGACGCACGACACCTGGATGCCGCCAGTAGACGCCCGCTTATCCGCCGACCTACAAGGGCGAGACACACGGAGCAGCACGGTTCCCACTCAACATCTGCGCCCCGAGAAGATGCATAAGTGGAATTTACGGTTCGATGGGAGTTCGGATCCGTTGACTCTCATCGCCGCGCTCGAGGAAAAGATGACGACGTACAGGATAAACCAAGAGGACGTACCCCGCGCTTTGTCCGAGATCTTGGAGGGCCCAGCGGCACGGAGGTTTCGCACGAGCCACCTACAGTCGGCCTCATGGGGAACTTTCAGGAGGGAATTCCTCGACTTCTTTCTACCACATATATATTTTGGGCGGTTGGAGGATAAGTTACGCACCTAGGTGCAGCGGAGAGGAGAGCCTTTCAAAACTTACTTGATCGAAATCAGAACCAAGTTGCAGCAAGGCTATCGAGAAGAGGAAGAATTGTACCGAGCATACGAAAATATGGCTCCAGAATACCGGCTATATATATTAAAAGCAATGAATTCGTGACTTTGACACATTTGACCCATATGGCCACAGAATATGAGAGTGTCAAACAACTCGAGACGACTCGACGCGAGGCAAGAGTAACCATGGACAGGCCAAGAAGAACCTCAACTTCGCCGATCGCCGAACCCATTCCCGAATCCGGTAAATACAACGCAGACAGGACACGTGACCCACCAGATGATCGGACAAGGAATCTCTCGAGTGGACATACAGCGGCCTTGTAACCGCTGCGGAGTGAACGGACATTTCCAACGGAATTGCCCCAACCCACGTCGGGATTTCTGTTGGGACTGTGGGCGACCAGAAGTATTAACCATAGACTGTTGCCGTCGAAATGCGTCGGGAAACGGGCAACCGGGGTCCGGCGGAGACGAACGGAGCAGCAACCCGACCCCAGTAAATCTCCCGTTAAGGTTACACCGCGGGCTCATCACAGCAGCGATAGAAGTCGGGTGGACGCTATCATTGATACAGGGGCATCGAGGAGTTTCGCCAGCGAAATTTTTACTCGCCTGGCCGCACGTGTAGGCGAGTTACGGGATGTGGTCGAGCTACCCTCGACTTGCAACATGAATCCCAAGCGGCAGGAGACCCTCTCTTACAGCCAGTACTTATAAAGACGCGAGGCAGCCGGGAGAAAACGGTACGCCCTGTTGAGGTTGGGGCCCATTTGGGAACTGCCAGGCCAGAAGAAGCGAAGGCACTCAGTCTTATTCCTACGCGAGCTACGACTCCGAACATTGACGCCGGCGCGCCCATTAGGATGGGGACGGTAGAACACGACGAGCAGCGACAGAGCACACCATTGAGTCCGGCCCAACAAAGCTTCATCGATCGGGAACTGGCCTTATTCGAGAGGTCATGCGCGACGATAAGCCCGTGAAACAAAGGTATTATCCCTGAAACCCCGCGATGCGACATGTCATCGATGTCCAAGTAGACGAACTGCTTCGTGACGGAGCCATCGAACCTTCCAAAAGCCCGCACAGCGCTCCCATCGTATTGGTCAAAAAGAAGACTGGCGATTGGCGCATGTGTGTAGACTACCGACAGTTATACGCACACTCAGTGCCCGACGCCTACCCAGTCCCGAGAATCAATCACATTCTGGAGAAATTACGCCACGCTCGATACATCTCCACATTGGACTTGAAGCACGGCTATTGGCAAATAACCATGGCTAGGGATAGTCGCCAATATTCAATATTCACGGTCCCTGGGAGAGGATTGTACCAATGGAAAGTCATGCCCTTCGGGCTGCATTCTGCCAGTGCCACGTTTCAACGCGCTCTGGATAGCGTAATCGGTGTGGAGATGGAACCGGTCGCCTTCGCTTATCTAGACGTTATTATTATCATAAGCGCGACGGAAGAACAGCACTTCACTCATCTCTCGGAAATTTTCCGCAGATTGCGGGCGGCGAATTTATTGATAAATCCAAAGAAGTGTTGCTTCTTCAAGCAGAAACTCGTTTACCTCTGCCATGTCATAAGCAGTGACGGAATTCAGACTGATCCCGAGAAGGTGTCTGCGATCAACGGGCTGAAGGCCCCCTCTAACTTAAAGGAACTCCGTCAATGGATCGGGATGGCCTCTTGGTATCGGAGATTTGTCCTTAGCTTCGCGACTATCGTGCAACCGATGACTGCGCTACTAAAGAAAGGACGGAAGTGGACCTGGGGACCAGAACAGCAAGCCGCCTTGGAAGAAATTAAAAGATGCCTGACTACTGCCCCCGTATTAGGTTGTCCGGATTTCGATCTGAAGTTCATTTTGCAAACAGACGCGAGTGACGTCGGCTTGGGTGTAGTTTTATCACAGGGCTCCGAAAGTCAAGAAAAGGTAATTGCATACGCTAGCCGCCGACCAACCCCCGCGGAACAGAACTACACTACCACGGAGAAAGAGTGTCTGGCCATAATCTGGGAAATCGGGAAGATGCGGTGCTACCTGGAAGGGTACCGATTCGAGGTCATTACCGACCATCTAGCTCTCAAGTGGCTAAATTCTATCGAGAACCCTTCCGGCCGAATAGCACGTTGGGCGCTAGAATTGGAACAATTCCAATTCGACGTACGCTATCGACGAGGGAAATTGAATTTCGTGGCCGACACACTTTCTCCACAGCCTTATGAGATACTGCAAGGCGCTGTCGAACTCGAGGTCCACTGCGACTGGATCAAAAGGAGGAAAGACCAAATACATGATGACCCGTGGAAGGTCTGTGTGCCCACTTCCCGTAGAGGCCGCGTCTTGCATAAGTGCCACGGTTCCCCGACCGCAGGACACTTGGGGTCCGAAAAACGATCACTCGTCTGACCCAGAGGTATTTCTGGCCCGACATGTATCGCGACGCGAAACGCAATGTTCGCCATTGCGAATCTTGTAAAAAGTTTAAGACGGAACAGACCAAAGCGGCAGGACAGATGCTAACCCGTGTCGTCAGTGAACCTTTCGACATTCTCTGAGCGGGCTTTGTAGGCCCACTACCCCGGTCGAATCAAGGAAATTCTATGCTTCTGGTGTTTCACGACGTATTCTCGAAATGGGTAGAATTGATCCCACTCCGGAAAGCCACCGCAGCTCAAGTTCAGAAAGCGCTTCGGGAACGCATACTTGCGCGAGTGGGCATCTTCCGGAAGTTCGTATGCGACAATGGAACCCAATTCACATGCCGGGACCTAAAGGACTATTTCACCAAACTCGGCGTAGAAATCCAGTACACGGCTCCATATTGTCCCCAGGAGAATACCACAGAAAGGACTAACCGCACTGTGAAGACGCTGATAACCCAGCTGTCGGAAGGCGACCAGAGTTCGTGGGATAATATGTTGCCAGAGATATCCCTCGCGATCAATAGCAAAATATCGGATTCGACGGGGTGTAGCCCAGCATTCTAAACTCAAGGACGGGAACCACACACCTAGACGATACAATTTTTGGTAGTATGTAAGTTATAGGTGTAAGCGACTCATCGTGAATAATAAATATTAAGTTAGTAGTAGGTGTAGGCGACGCATAATGAATAATAAATATTAAGTTGAAACCGAATATTAAGCCGTAGTTAAGTTCCAAGCCCGAGTGGCAACGCTAGCCAATATTTAGTGAGTAATAGAAAATACGTGAAATTAAGGAATATACCAGAAATCCCGAAAGCGAGGTGGTCATACATCGATCGAGCGAGCGGTCTCTTGTGTCGGAATGGTAAGACGGGACGGACGTGTCTCCCGCAGTAATTTTTCGTGTAATCCGAGTAACGCCTCGACCGCGCGACGGCACGCGACAAGTGAATAAGTGGGCTGATCAGTGTTTTGAGGTTAGTGTACATAATACTCCTCTCCGTTAAGTTAAGACGGTGTAGCGGACACGTAGGAGAGTATTAGATAAATAAAATAATCTAGAAAAAAAACGGGAAGGAGGACCTACGCTGTGGCAAAAGGAGCTGTAAGCGTCGTGGGAACCATCTGGAAGAACGAATCGACTAAAAGGCTAAAAGTAAACGAGGACAAGTACGAGGAGAAGTCACGTCGAGGGAAGGATATCAGAATGTGTAGTATACCAAGGGCGAGAAAACAACGAGTCTCTTTTGCGTTCCCGAAGAAAGGGGAGAATGTGAGGAGTTGAATAACTCCCCACAAGTTAGAAAGCGAGCAGAGTAAACGCATTCAAACAGTGGCCTAGTCCGAGAGGGACAGCAATACAAGAGAGCAGCGAAGGGCCGTGGGCAGAAGGAAGTAACGGGACGGCACCGGACTTCGGACCCTGATATTGGTGCCGTGCGCAGAGGACGAAAGGTCGAACGGTAAAATCGTGGACTTTAAACCCGGAGGCAAGGAGTCACCGAGAATTAAAGGTAAACAGAGGACTATATAAGCAGGCCGGCTGGAAGCGGGATCAGTCAAGCAACAAGCAGTTATCATCAGTGAAAGTTAATACGAGTACCAACGCGAGTGAACAACAAATCGAATCAACGTCAGCAAGGGCAGAGCCGTGCGAAGTCAACAAGGAGCAAGATCGCTACGTCGAGACTTTCGGGACTTAAAGTTGAAGTCTCCGAATTGAGACCCAGGAAGCTGAGGTCCTTACGGCATCAAACGGCTAAGTCTAGGCGCTTTGTCACAACTTCTGTCGCGATTTGAGTTTGGCATCCCACTAGCCCGGAAGGTCGCGCGTTTGTTCAGCTAGTGTCTCGAAAGGCGTATGCGTTGAGAGCACAGCAGTTCACCACTAGAGTCCCAGAACGGCAGCATACCGGATCGCGAGCGCTACGACAGCAAGGAGCGGAGCCAGTCAACATATCTGGGGGCAGAGCAAGGACAACGAGGACACCATGGACGACGAACTACAAAAATCCTTTTGTTACAAAAGATACCTTTCGATGCCTCTTATACCTATAAACAGTGTGTTCAAATTTACCCCTAAATCGTCAAAATCGTTATTCAATTCCTTGTAAGTGTATTGATCAGGTGAATAAATTCTTTGACTGGGATTTCTTTGCAGGACCCATTGAATTTTACATTCCAACTAAACTAATAAATCAGCTGAGATATTCGTTCCGGATTCAACATTTTCTATAGGGATTATATCAGAATTCGCTCTACAATTCCTACGTTCATTTGAACCAACTATGCGCTAGGTTCTCTGTACCGTGAACTTCTCTAAAATCTGCAGTTTCAGAGTCAATAAGATTGCATGGTAAATCTAAAAAGCTGAGATCTGTCAAGAAAATTTTTTCTCTACTTGCTCAAAAATATGTGATGTACACTGATGATCTCACTTCCGACTGTCCAAGACTTGACTGAACTGCCTTGTTTGGTTTTCGACCGCGTTTCTGGAAAAATTCCCTGATTTTGTAAAGCACTGATTTTTGCCTATTTGGCTCTTATTTAATTCTTTTCGTTGATTTTGCACTGTAGGGGGGCGTGGTGGTTGGTGTTGCTTACTTTCTAATCACCGCGGCGGCTGTACTGGCTGGTGTCCGCGAACTTTCAGAGCTCAAAACGAAGTGATAGAAAGTCCATCTGGTTCCAGACCACTTAAGTTTTGTTTTCATTTGTTTTTTCATCGACTAGTCGATTAAGAGATGGTAGTTTTACAAATATGGATATGTGGTCCCTAAGATAATTAATTAATTAATTAATTAATTAATTAAAGTTCACCGTGGAATTTGTGCCTCTCAGCTGAGTAGTATATATGCCTCCTTGGCTGAGTATCGGTATATGTCATGTCGGTATATATATATTTTATTATATATTATTATATAATGATATATATATATGTATATATAAGCCTTGCAAATGTAGCCAGACTATGTTTGGTGACATGAACTGGAGTACTTTGTACGGCCCTTCGTACTTAGATATAAGCTTGGCGTTAACCGAAATAAAGTTCCGCATCCTATGCTTAAAATTGAATATTCTTCAGTACGTTCTATTAAGGGCACCAAGACTTCCAAACGCAGAAACGACAGTATAGAAACAAATCGTGGTTCAACAGATCCAAGAACCAAAACTTAAAAACAACAAATGGATTACATTCACTGATCGCCTCTTTGCATGGCCTCGTGAACTTGATGACACTCATGCAGGCAACAATGTCGGAGCTAATGAAGAATCAAAATTACCCAATCCAAATACATACGAACAAACATAATAAAATTTGCTCACTCTTAGAACTTGCTTCTAAAATTTCCCAGCACAACCTAGAGCTGTCGCATCAAAAACGCATCTAACAAGCAAAAAAATTTGTACACAATTATATTTTTTATGGCACGAATCGTCCGGACGGCAAAGCCCACGGTGGCACTGGTATATAGGTAAAAAAAACTTATAAAGCACAATGGTCTTCCAGCGCGCGAAACAACCTTGTTGCAGGCTACAACACTAAGCATAAATATAAGCAGTGGTATGACCTCACTAGCCGCTGTTTACTGTCCTCCGCAATTTTCTTTTACCGAAAACAAATTTATGCACCTCTTTAATTCACTAGGAGGCCGGTTTGTAGCAGCAAATGACTATAATACGAAGCACGCTCACTGGGAGGTCTCGCCTTCTAAGCCCAAATTGCAGATAATTATACAGCGCGAGTATCGAACAATAAACGAACAATATCGAGCAATAAACTTTGTCTCGTCAGAAAGAATTACAAACTGGCCAACCGACCCAAATGAACAGACATATTTAATTGACTTCGCCATCTCGAGAAGAATTCACGGTAATCTCATAGATGCCGAAAGTCTATCTGATTTATCATCTGACCACTCGCCTGTACTTATTCGCCTCTTTGAGCGCCTTCAGCTATCCAAAAACTTAAAGTTCTTAACAACGACTTGGCTAAAACACAAAAGGATAGCAGTTCAAACATCATCCTAGATCCAATCATCAACAGCATTTAGGCCAACGTTGACACAATAAAAAACCTGGAAGCACTGCATGTATCTGCTGCACGCAACACCAAAAAACTCAATATCAGCTCCCAGAAATCACTCCAACAGTTATATTGAGCAATTAGTCAGAGAAAGGTGCGGTCTCCGTCGAGACTAGCAAGGCAGAAGGTCACCATCTGCTCACGAAAAACAAGCTTTATAGAATACTGAGGCAAGAGGAAAAGCTGGCCCAAGAAACTTATATTCAAAAATTATCACTCAAGAGCACAAGATCCCAGCTCTGGAAAGCTCATCCCAATACATAAGCCCACCGATTCTAGCTGAAACACCGTTGAGAGATCAAGATGGCTCTTGGGCTACCGTAATGCCGAAAAAGCGAACGTTTTCGCAAAACCCCTTTACATCGTTTTTAAGCCAAATGAAAATGTAGGCACATTCCCAATACATGCACTAAGCCAATGCGAGCACACCACATATGTCTTAATCCAGAATACTAAGATCTCAAAGGTTATCAAGAGAATCTAAAGCCAAATAAATCTCCTGGGCTTGACAAAATCACACCCAAAATGTTAATACAACACTCAACATCCGCAATAAGTTTACATCAGAAAACATTTTAATGACATTATGAAATAGGGTTACTTTCCGCAGCAGTGGAAAGTAAAATAAGATAAAATTCTTTCTTCGTCATACAACTAATTGTAGCTAAACACTGATCACTTCCTCATCTTCTTTATATCTCTCCAGCACCAACCGTTCCTATCCCATCAATTCTTCGATGGAATCAACGATTAGAAATCATGCAACTCGAATTTCTAATATTAACTTTAAGAATTTGTTTTCATCAACCATTAAAAACGTTGCAAATAAAGTTTGTATATTACAGAAACTTGTTCAAAGTTTTGTGTTAGTTATTATACTTATAAAGTTCAATAATGAGTCTGAAATATATATTTAATGTAAAATTTCGGCTTAATTAGTTTAGTCTACTTACATTTTTTTGAAGGGAACTGCGAAGTGAACAAACAAAGAAAAATAATATTATCAAAAGTGAACAAACAAAGAAAAATAGTATTATCAAAATGAGCAACCAATCTTTAAAATATTGTAAATCTTGTCTCCGATTGATCTTGGCGGGAGGACAATAAAATCTCCACGCTAGCACCGAGGAGCACAAACTGAATGCTATTTAACCGCTCGATAGCAGAATTAAAAAGTTCTCTGATAGTTCCATGTGACGAATCCTTCGCTATATGTATTTCCTATAAATCGAAATGAAAAACTTGAGGTCAAAGCAGGTTTTAATCTTAATAACACACATTTTTTGATAACTTTCATCAGACTCGCACTCCCTAGGGAGTGATCCCCGGACTCAGATAGGACTAGCGCTAGTTTCGTCTTCACGTCACCGCAAACTTTTCAGCTACCTCTGGGTATAGCAGCTGAACGTCTAAAACTACTCTTAGGCTCTTTATTAGAAGCTTTGCAATTATGGAGATGCCGTACACTTCTGGATTTTAACCTTAGATGCAGCTTTTGTCGTTAAAGCTTCTATAATGTGTGTTTATATAATTTTTTTAGCATTGTAAATTCTAAATATTTTATTTTGCAGCTAACTTGTTTGATTTAACACCTTTGCAACGGCCAAAGTTCTTAGACTTTTCTTTTATTACAATTTCAAACTCTTTCCAATATGTTTGACATCGATCTTACTGCTAGGCATGGTAATGGCTTGCAATTACCTTCTTAAATTTAATTTTCTCATTAAATATTATTATAAGATAATTTTAGATGATGCAAATCTAATTCATATAATTTTAGCTTATTTGTTTTCAAATCATTTATTTGGTTGTAATACGTTTTATTCTCTATTGTATGATTTGTTATTGCTGTACCCAACGGGTTCCAAACAACTTAAGGTATTTCTTTTATCTCACCTATATTAGACAAGGACAGTGTGATGAGCAACCAGTATGTCATTATCTGTTCGAGCAGTGCAATCGGATCTTATAATCAAGATTCCCTGTTTTGGTAAATCTATTATTCTTAATTTTGAGACGCCTCATTGAACTCAAGCCTTGGTATTGTTTTGAACCATTAAGAGCCAACTACATTATTTTTAAATTTTGTAATTATTATGTGTGCAAAACTATATCATCCTTATTGGATAACTGTGCCTTTAATTTAATCATGTGAATTGACTATTGTATCGTGTTAATAAACATTCTTAATTGCCGAGCTAATTTTGTAGATTATTTTTATTATTTTGTAATTATTATGTGTGCAAAACTATATCATCCTTATTGGATAACGGTGCCTTTAATTTAATCATGTGAATTGACTCATGTATCGTGTCAATAAACATTCTTAACTGCCGAACTAATTTTGTAAATTATTTTTATTATTTTGTAATTATTATGTGTGCAAAACTATATCATCCTTATTGGATAACTGTGCCTTTAATTTAATCATGTGAATTGACTCATGTATCGTGTCAATAAACATTCTTAACTGCCGAACTAAGTCAAAATCTCAAACTTGAAACTCAATAAGGCGATTTAATTGATCTCAAAAAATGTTTCTTTTATTGTCATGCCTCTTGGCTAATAGTTCACAAACCGTCTTATAATTCTCTCCAGATCCCAGCAATAAGTGGAAAACCAGATTTCTGGCTTCTCTCTTAAGTGAGATCTTAAGGTAATTTAATTTTAAGGAAGGAGTTCATTAAATAAGTCATAAAAGGACCTTTTTTCCTTCGAATCTCCAAAGAATGTAGGTACCTTAATTTTAGGTAGAGTGGCAAATCATCCATTTTGTGATTTCTAACTGCTTCCTTACTTGGCACAATTTCCTCTAGTTTTTTTTCATATTTTTAGTCACTGTCAATGTCAAACTCTTATTCGTTTAACTCTTCGTCAACATTGCTATCAGTGACATCAGTCTGGTCAACTTTTTTTAAGCCAAACTACTTTCTCCCAATAATATTATATTTTTTCAATCCTGCTCTCAAAAGTAGAAATATTACTCTAATTATTCCTTTAAAAGTCTCATTTAAATATTTTTCTAACTGCTCGATTGCTTTATCTTTTTTGCTGACTACTTAGTTAACCAGTTTTGCTACATCTCGGCTCCACTAAGTCGGTTTCGTCAGTTTTGCTCAAAGCATTATCTATCCTCTTCTTGATGTTGGTGAAGCACAAAAATCATTCGGATCTTAAGCCATCACACTGCCTTATAAATTCTAAGACATATATGGTAGCTCCTCAAGGGTCTTAGTGGCATTCGTCCACCTGCCTTTTTATTAGGTCAATGGTTAGCTGCTGCTCTCGTTGCCGTCTTCGATGATTGGTTGTAGCCGATGACGTCGTTGATCTTCGCTGATGTTTTTGTTGTTGCTTTAGTAGTTTTGTCCTGTTGTACTTTGTTGCCACTCTTATCGATCTTGCTGTATTTTGATGTCTTGTTTGTAGTTTGTTACCGCTGATGCGGCTTTGGTGCCGTCTTGATGATTTAGATTGATTTTGAGCTGTTTTTTTTTTAATCTATAAATTTTTAATTAAAATTTTTTTTATTGAGTTTTAAAGAGTTGGTGTTTTTTTTAATTTCCATTTATAAATTTATTTTTATTTTAAACTTGTCGATTTCTGGCCAAAGTTTCACAACAAATTTTGATTTATTTGTTTTATATACTTTTAGAAAACAGAAAAGATTATTTTTTATCTTATTGCTTTTTTAATTTATACTCTTTTTCCTACCAGTGGTGGGGGAAAACCAGAGTCAAATATTAGTGACCTTAAGCAAGCGTTTTTACTTTGCAACTTTAGGCGCTGGCCTTAGCTCTAAGTCTCTTACCACTGGTGAAATAGTCGATGGACCAAAATGTTAGGGATGCCAAATAAATGAAACAACCTCTTACATTGAGTTTTGAATAAAAAACTTTTTTATTTTTCCAAATATATGTTCCAAGATTATTATTCTAGTCTTATCTATGACCTACGCAGAGACCGCATTTGGATGTCTGAGCGGGAGAGCTACCTACCTACCTCCCGCACAGGGGCCCTTGTGTGATGCACATCTTAAGCGATTATATTTGGTAGGTCAAGTGGCCTGCACCTACAGATTATAAGTGCCAAGAACTGCGCACTTATCGGGTTTGAGCAACAGATCATAAATTATGGCTCTTAATCAATTAACATGACATGCCCAGAGCTCATAATCTTATACTTTTTCTGTGGCTGCTTGTGCGTTGGTTTTGTCCCCGTACCAGTGCAAATGTGGTTTATGTTATTTTTTCACCTTTTTTTGTTGTTGTTTTTTTGACTCCTACGGGTCCGATCCGCACCCGGATGACCTCCTTCCAGCGCATCGCGTCCGGCGTTGAGGCCTGACGCATAAACGCGGGCCTTGTCTCCGCGGTCGGCGCGGAATGCTGCCGCTTCAGGATCGGCCTCGGATGTGCGACAGGTTCTGGCCACACACAACAAGTCCCCGGTGGGAAGTCTCACCTCCTCAATCCTTTCCTGCTGGCCGTGCTCCTGCGTTGCGGCGACTATCTCCGGAGAGATCAGTGGGGATGGGGTCGGGGTTGGCGTCGGTGTCATAACCCTGGCGTGGGCCAGTGGGGTCACGGTCCTCCACAACCGAGGATCGCGTTTGTTCCTTGGGGTTCTTCCCACACTCGAGCTCCTTCCGCCTCGGTGGCTGCGGTGGCTCCGTCGTACCATGTCCACGTGACGGCGTGCTGCCTCCACACCAGTCCTTCGGCCTCGAAGAAGCCGAAGGCATAGCTGACGTGGGCCACCGGGATGTCCATCCGGAACTAGCCCGGAGATCCCTCCTGCTGCCGCTGTTCCTCCTCCTTCTCCGCCTGCTCCCCTTCCTCCCACTCAGGGTCGGGAGAATCTCGGGTGTCCCCTCCGTCTGGAGAGGCACCTCCTCGAGGAGGATTTGGTAGCCCCAGATCTGTCGCTCCTCCTCTTCGGCGGTCTTCAAGGCGCCACCTTGTCCGCACGTCTTGCTCTTCGCGCTGGCGGGCATCCCTGAGTGCAGCCTTCTGCTGCCTCCGCTCATGCTGGCGGCGGTTCGCCCTGATTACCGCCTCTACTCTCCTGGCCTCGGCTGACGGTTGAGCTGCGGTTGGGCTGCAGTCAGCGGAGCCATGGTTGACCCTGCTCTCTGAGCCCTGGGGAATACTCCCTTTCGGCCCCTCGGCTTTGTATAGCCGCCACGTCCTGAGCTCTACCGCTGGATCCTCAACCTTCTCCACGTCGCTGTCCGAGCTGACCGTGGGCTCCGGCGATAATGCTTCCGATCGTCGTCGGCTCCGTGGGATCCGTCGCGGGGTTCCGGGGGGCCGGCTGACAGGCATGTCCTCCGACCGTCCATGCCCGGTCCGGATTCTGCCATGTTCTTGCGGCCATCCTCCTGCGTGCCTCAGCTCTGGTAACCCGAGTGCTCATGTTGCTCGGTTCTCGGTGGTTTCTTGTGACCTTCCCGTTATTTCCCTCGGCCATTCCTTTTTGGGTGTATTGTGGTATTGTTGCTTTCCTCATGTCGCCCTTCTCCATGTGAGTTCGTCGTCATTCGGGTTTTACGGTTCAGCTTAGCTGTGCCGTCTCTCCCTTTACTTCGGTTAATGTTGGCTTCAGTCTTGATTCTGCCGTATAGACTCTAACGACGCTACGGTACGAGCTCCTGTGCACCCATACTAAGCGTGCCGTTTCCTTTATTTGGTCATCGGCAGCTTCAGTTTGTGTGCCGGATAGACTTTAACGACGCTACGATACACAACCTGGCCTGAAGCTATCGTCCGGCCGTTCTATGTCATGTGCATCACCTTATTCCACGCGGCGCATCAACTGATGACTCTGGCTCTATGCCCGACGCAGAATCAGTTTGCCTTGTGGTCCCGGTCCCTGTACCTCCTTGTTTCCTGCGTTCTATACAGACTCTGGTACTTGCCCGACGCTATAGTCCGCTCTTTTTCCTGTTGCATGCTTGTGTTGTCCTGCGTTCTATATAGACTCTGGAACTTGTCCGACGCTTTAGTCCGCTCTTTTTGTTCTTGCATGCTTGTGTTGTCCTGCGTTCTATATAGACTCTGGTACTTGCCCGACATTATAGTCCGCAATATTTGTCGTAGCATGCTTGTGTTCTCCTGCGTTCTATACAGACTCTGGCATATGCCCGACGCCATAGTCCGCACAGCTTGTTGTTGCCTGCCCGTGTTGTTCTTGCTTGTCTGTACCGAGATCTTGTGTTTGTTGTTTAAGCTCACTGACGTGGACGGTTCGTTCTTTTTATGTATCCTTGTGGCGGATTGTACAAATGACTGGTGAGACGAAGTCTATTTCCGTGTACGGTCCATCATATCTCGACGCTAGCTTTACCGCGAAAACCTCGTCTGCTTTTGACAAATGGTGCTCCTTCGCCCCGACTGTGTCCCCTATTATTGGATTCCATTGCCTCCTTCGTAGATTGTAATGCCTGGCTTGGTCCTGAGCAGCTTTCTCCATATTCCGGCGCACAATTTCGAAGATCTCCTTCATCTTATTGGCCTTATCTTCAGGCCTCTCCGTCTGCTTTTCTGTGCCGATGGTTTCCCTGTCATACAGGGCGCTGGGCAGTCGAGGCTCTCGAGCCTGCGTGAGGAAACACGGGGAGTACCCTGTTGATTCCGACGTACTTGAGTTTACCGCTAGCATAATCTCCGGCCACTTCTCGTCCCAATTCCTCTGCTTCTGTCCTGCAAACTGAGCTATCATGGTTTTAACGGTTCGGTTTGCTCTTTCTGTCGGATTTTCCTGCGGTGTATATAACGCTGTAAATTGTTGCTTAATTTCCATTTCGAGGAATTTCTTGAATGCTCGGCTGGCAAACTGTACTTCATTGTCCGTTATTACCACGTTTGGGGCTCCGAACCTAGCGATAATTCTTTCTCGGAACGCCGAAGTGTTTCTGCCGTTGTTGTTCGCAGTGGCACCAATTCTATCCACTTTAATAAACAATCTATCAGCACTAGCAGCATCTGGTTGCCCATACTGTTGCCCAGGGTTCTTCGGGTATCTGCGTCAGCATCTTCCCAGCTGCCTGCATCTGGTTAGGTTTGTATTTAAGGCGCATTTCCGTATGTGTGCTCGGGCGTCCCTATGCATTGCTGCCCAGTAATATCGAGCCGCCAGCCTTGCAATCGTTTTCCGACTTCCCACGGCTGGTGAGTCGTGATTCTCTTTCAGACCGGTTTCCCTCAGCCTCCGTGGGACACAGAGCTTCCATGCTGCCACGTCTTCGCTGCCTGCTCTGTGCGGGATAAGCCTGTATAACGGGTCTCCCTCTATAAGGTAGTCCGGAAACTTCTGAGGCTGTGTGTTGACCTTTTGACCCAGCTGCATGATCCCTGTGTGCCCTCCGGAGTTTTCTTGGCTAGCCTAAAGGCTTCTGGCAGAGGCTGTCTCGACAGTCCATCAGCGACAACGTTAAGCTGCCCCTTCCTGTACGATATTTCAAAATCATACTGCTGCAGATCCAAGGCCCACCTCGCTATCATTCCTGAGGGATGCTGTTCAACCATTTAAGCGCCATATGGTCAGTTACCACTTTGAAGCGGTATCCTTCCGGATCGCCCACGCGATTGCCAGGCATTCTTTTTCGCTGGTTGAATAGTTCTTTTCCGCGCCATTCAGGGTCCGGCTTGAATGCGAAATGACCTTCTCGTCGCTTTCTGTTTCCTGCGTCAGAACTGCCCCTATACCATAATCGCTGTCTGTAGAACGAATGGTTTATCGAAATCCGGGCATGCCAGCACAAGATCGGCCACTGGCCTTGCCTTCACCTCCTCGAATGCTTGCTGGTCCATGTCCATTTCGTGCCTTTCCGCGATAGATCGTTTAATGGTTTCACTACTCGAGCAAAGTCGGGCACAAATGGCATGTACCAAGGTGATAGTTCGCTTCTGAATAATTGACATTTTTCGGGATTTATCTTGAGGTTTGCCTGCTTTAGGCGTCAGAAAACTTCTCTCAGGTTCCTTCTGTGTTCCTCCAGTGTGCGTCCGATCACGATGATCTCGTCTTGGTACGCAAACGCGTGTGATGACATCTCCGGTCCTATAACCTGATCCAGTGCTCTCTCGAAATTACTTCATTACTTTCCATTGGAAAAGTCCCTTTCCTGGCACTGTGAACGCCGTGAATGGCCTGCTATTTTCCTCTAGGGGAATTTGCCAGTAGCCATCATTCAAATCTAGACTGCTTATGTATCCCGCCCCCCAACTGGTCTAATATATAATTTATCCTTGGATAAGCATCTTTCATAAATTTGGCATTGATTTGTCTAAAGTCGACACAAAGCCTCCACTGACCTGTCTTCTTCTTTACCATGACAATCGGGGAGCTGTACGGACTTCTCGAGTGTTCTATGCATCCCTTCTCCAGCAACTCGTCGACTTTTGCATTGGTTTCGCCTTGAACCTTTGGATTTTTCGGGTAGTATCTCTGTTTTATTGGTTTGTCGTCCTTCATGGTGATTCGGTGCTCGGCTTTTTTGGATGTTCCACTCATTGTTCGAAATTCCACGAGCTCCTGCTCTAGGAATTTTTCAACATCGCATTTCTCAGAGGTGATTTGCACCACTGCCACGGACAATTTTTCCTCTAACCACCCGTTGTGCCTTCTCCTTTCTAGGATCACCACTGTATGTCCGGCACACCTTGTTTCGGCGCCGACTCCTGTGAGGAAAACATCCTAGCACCAGCGAGTCTACCAATCCTGGTAGGATCAGCAGGCTCATGATCAATCGCATATTGCCGAATTCGATCTATCACCTGCCATCTGCCAACCTAACTGGCCTTCTCGTCCTTGTAATCTTTCCATAAGCAGCCAGTATATCCGCCAGCTTCTCGCTTATAAAGCTCGCTGTTGCTCCGGTGTCCGCTGCGGATAACTGCTGCTCTTTTTCGCTTAATTTGCCAGTTAGTTTGGAGAGACAACACCTTGTGACCCCTGCTCGCCTCTCTGCGGCTGGCCATTTCCCGATCTCTGGCAGCACTCTACACTTCTAACATCAACCTTGCCGCAATTCCAGCAGAAAAGTAGCCGCTGGTTTTGGCATCCTCTAGCCCAATGCCCGTGACCGCCACACCGCCTACATGCTTCGTGTGGGTTCACGATGTGTGTCTGTGACCGGTGGGCTCTTGGTGCTGCGCTGGGTGGCCTCCATAACGTGCTCTGGTTATTATTGTTTGGAGTCCATTGGCTTCGTCCGTCGATGGTCGCTTGGTGTCCGCCTTCTTCTTCGCACCTTCTACACGTAACCAGTTGTGGTGCTGTTGCTTTGCTTCGCGAGAATTTGAGCTTCTCGCTCTTTCTCGAGTTCTTCTTACTCATCCGCCAGGACCATAAGAGATTCTAGATCGTCTATCTTGTACGTTTCAGAGAAATCCTCAGATCAGGCGTGCAGTTTTCTTTTATTAGCTCGAGAGTTTCCTTTGGAGAGTAGCCGAGTGGTCTCATCAAGGTCTGCATGTCGACCATATAGTCCTTGAATGACTCTCCGAAACACTGTTTTCTTTGTTTGTCTTGATCTGCGAGCTTTGAGAAGGACCCCCTTGGCAGCAAATAAGTTTGGAAACTTTCGTTGAACTCTCCCCATGTCCTCCAGTGTTTGATGTTTCAAATAAACCACTTTAGGGCCTTGCCTTGCAGCAATTCTGGCATGGCTCGGGGAATGAGGTTCAGGTTCAAACCGTATGTGTTTGCTGAACATTCTACTTGCTCCAGAAACTCCAGAGGTTTCTCCGTGCCGTCAAACTTGAAAGACCATTCCATGACATTTTTTTTGCGACTTTCGCATAGTCTGGTGCGCTAGACCTTTGCTGTTCTGGTCTGCTTTCTTGACTTGTGCCCCTGTATCTTCCTGCTTTCTTCATGCTCTCCACGCCCAGGCTAGCTATGAGCTGTTCGGCGTCTGGGACTTGCAACTTGCCGCTTGAGCCTGGTTTGTCGTATATTTCCTCCAGCACAGCCCAAATTTCCGCCATTCCTGAGTCTATTTGTGTTTTCGTAACATACTCTGAAAGGGCTTTTCGCATGTCGTCTTACCTGCCCTCCAGGATGATGCCAAGCTTGGCTGCCACCTTTGAGAAATCCTCTTTCTTGAGGAGATAGATCCATCCTTTCCCCAATTCTATTTGATGCTGAATTTCACTGTCAGGGTAATCACGTTTTGAGCGCCAGATGTAACGAACTGATTTTCTTGGGTTATCCGCTCGGTACGAATGTCGTGCGGCTAGCTCAGAAGTAGTAAGTGTACGTCCCACCAAATGTGTATAAGCGTGAGCGCCCTATTGATCAGTGAAAACGCACAGAAAGATTGCGAATATACAAGGATTATTCGCCGACTTGACCCTCGGCCGGGGTTTTGTATTGACAATGTGGAAATATGCTCCGTCGTCGGCCTCCTTCCCACGTTGAACATCTCGCTGAGTTGTGATTGCTGCGAAGTGGTGTATCCCTCGCCGGTTTCGCTCGCGATGCCTTCTGTTGCCTTTGGCTCGGCGGGATTACAGGGCTTAGGGATGCGTCACCGTTCCCAGACTAGGGTGAACAGGCACTGTGCTCTCAAGGCGTACGCCTTTCGCAGCCGCAGCCTCCTGTCCCTTGATCTGTCCGGGTCGGTCGCACCGGACGTCGGCTCAGTTTCTACCTGACGGTTCAGGCGTACGCCGAATGCCGCCAACGCAGTCTATGGGTCAAACGCCATGTTCCAGACGAACGCTTCCACCCTTCGTCGTCCTGGGTTGTCCATGCTCTGCTCCGGATGTCTCGACCGGCTCCGCTCCTTGTTGCCGTTGTGGACTTGTTGTGGACTTGGTAGAAATCGACTGATCCAGCTTCCTGCGCTTGGTCTGTTTATATAGGCCTCTGTTTTCCTTTAATTCTCGGTGACTCCTTGCCTCCGGGTCGAAAGTCCACGGTTTTACCGTTCGACCTTTCGCCCTCTGCGCACGGCACCAATATCAGGGTCCGAAGTCCGGTGCCGTCCCGTTACTGCCTTCTGCCTACGGCCCTCCGCTGCTCTCTTGGACTCTCCCTATCCTTGTCTGGAGCTCAGGGCACCACTCTCTCTCGCCGCACTACCGTTACTACGGGCGAATTCGCCGCGTAACTGATAACTGGTAGGCCACTGTTTGCATGCGTTAACCTTGCTTGCTTTCTAACTTGTGGGGAGTTATTCAACTCCTCACAGTATTCCCCCTAAAAATCAATCGAAGTTAGGTGGCAGTAGAGGCATGGCAGAGCTGCGCCAGAGGACTTCATAGTCTTCACAACTTCTAAAATAATGGTTGCACCGAAATACACATACAAAACTACCACATTCTTTCTAGTACATATTTTCACGATTTGTGGTCGTTAGAGTGGGCGTGGTTCCGATTTAAAAAAAATAAACTTGCGCTGCATGCCAAGTCGCTAGCTTTTACAGTTTCCGAAATCTTGACGTTCATACATACGGACATGGCTAGATCAATAATATATGTAGTTTATATGGTCGGGAACGCTTTCTTCTACCTGTTACATACTTTACAACGCATACAATATACCCTTTTTCTTTACGAGTAACAGGTTTAATAACAAATGCTACATTTTATTCAATTTTCTTAGTATCCCGATTTTTTTATAGGAGTTTTATAACATGGTCGTCCGATTTTAATCAAATTTAAACCATAATTCTAAATTAATAAACAACCACAATAAAGGTAAAAAAACAAGGTATCCGATCTGCCATGTTCCGACTTATATATATACCTGCCAGAGAGACACAACTCTTGGAAAAGTTTCATGCAGAATGCTTTAAAAATGAAAGACTAGTTTTCGTAGAAACGGACGGACGGACATACGGACTCTCCTAGTGATGCTGATCAAGAATATCTATACTTTATAGGGTCGGAAACGTCCCTTTTACTGCGTTACAAGCTGCGTTATAACATCGACCGGATCCGCTCCTTGTTGCCGTAGCGCTCACGATTCGGTAAGCTGCCGTTTTGGGACTCTAGCGGTGAACTGCTGTCCTCTCAACGCATACGCCTTTTGAGACACTTAGTTTAACAAACACGCGTCCTTCCGGGCTAGTCGCTTCAGGACCTTGTACAATTCCTGCAGGACGATCAGGCATACGCCGGAGTTCGCCAATGCAGTCCTTGCAGGCAGGCAGCTAGTTCAAGACCACTTTCCTTCTGAGCCCACGGTTCTTCGTCGAAGGACTCTATTGGTTCAACTCTGTCGGACACGCCGGTGGGATGCCAAGCTCAAATCGCGACAGAAGTTGTGACAAAGCGCCTGGACTTAGCCGTGTGATGCCTGTAAGAACCTCAGCTACCTGTGTCTCAATTCGGAGAGTTTAGTTCCCGAACGTCTTGACGTAGCGATCTTGTTACTTGTGGACTTGGTAGAAATCGACTGATCCAGCTTCCTGCGCTTGGCCTGTTTATATAGGCCTCTGTTTTCCTTTAATTCTCGGTGACTCCTTGCCTCCGGGTCGAAAGTCCACGGTTTTACCGTTCGACCTTTCGCCCTCTGCGCACGGCACCAATATCAGGGTCCGAAGTCCGGTGCCGTCCCGTTACTGCCTTCTGCCCACGGCCCTTCGCTGCTCTCTTGGATTCTCCCTATCCTTGTCTGGTGCTCAGGGCACCACTCTCTCTCGCCGCACTACCGTTACTACGGGCGAATTCGCCGCGTAACTGATAACTGGTAGGCCACTGTTTGCATGCGTTAACTTTGCTTGCTTTCTAACTTGTGGGGAGTTATTCAACTCCTCACAGTATTCCCCCTAAAAATCAATCGAAGTTAGGTGGCAGTAGAGGCATGGCAGAGCTGCGCCAGAGGACTTCATAGTCTTCACAACTTCTAAAATAATGGTTGCACCGAAATACACATACAAAACTACCACATTCTTTCTAGTACATATTTTCACGATTTGTGGTCGTTAGAGTGGGCGTGGTTCCGATTTAAAAAAAATAAACTTGCGCTGCATGCCTAGTCTCTAGCTTTTACAGTTTCCGAAATCTTGACGTTCATACATACGGACATGGCTAGATCAATAATATATGTAGTTTATATGGTCGGGAACGCTTTCTTCTACCTGTTACATACTTTACAACGTATACAATATACCCTTTTTCTTTACGAGTAACAGGTTTAATAACAAATGCTACATTTTATTCAATTTTCTTAGTATCCCGATTTTTTTATAGGAGTTTTATAACATGGTCGTCCGATTTTAATCAAATTTAAACCATAATTCTAAATTAATAAACAACCACAATAAAGGTAAAAAAACAAGGTATCCGATCTGCCATGTTCCGACTTATATATATACCTGCCAGAGAGACACAACTCTTGGAAAAGTTTCATGCAGAATGCTTTAAAAATGAAAGACTAGTTTTCGTAGAAACGGACGGACGGACATACGGACTCTCCTAGTGATGCTGATCAAGAATATCTATACTTTATAGGGTCGGAAACGTCCCTTTTACTGCGTTACAAGCTGCGTTATAACATGGTCGTCCGATTTTAATCAAATTTAAACCATAATTCTAAATTAATAAACAACTACAATAAAGGTAAAAAAACAAGGTATCCGATCTGGCATGTTCCGACTTATATATATACGTGCAAGAGAGAGACAACTCTTGGAAAAGTTTCATGCAGAATGCTTTAAAAATGAAAGACTAGTTTTCGTAGAAACGGACGGACGGACATACGGACTCTCCTAGTGATGCTAATCAAGAATATCTATACTTTATAGGGCCGGAAACGTCCCTTTTACTGCGTTACAAGCTTCTGAATGAAATTTTAAAACTTTCTGCAAGGGTATAAAAAGAGCTCCACGTATGCAAGTGAACAGGCATTACCCTACTACCCTACCATTTTGAAACTTTGTTTGTAGCTGGAAAAGCTAAATGTGCTCCCCTAAAGTTTTGTAACAAGGCTAGGGCTTCAAGCACGCTATTGAGAAACTCGATAGCTGATGGTCATTATATTGCAATTTAAAGATCCGCGTTTTGGGCAGTTTCAAGAACAGTACTGGCCTGGACTTGATTTGACCACAGTCAGTATAAGATGTTTGTAGCACACAGGATATCTAAAATTCTGGAGACAGAAAAAGAAAATGATTAGCGCCCCAATTCCCTTGACCCCAGATGATAAAGCCACAGGATCTTCAAAGTGTCATGAACATGGCCCGCAAACTGTGCAGAGGTCCAACTGGACTTACCTGAACAGACGACTATAAAGAAAAACCCTAGGTTGTCCTGAGAATGGCAATAGACCTTGATCGTTTATCAGTTTTACAGGATATATAAAATTAAAAGAAAGAAAAATTGTCATTTAAAGAGTTGATCAAAGCTAATACGTATTATAAGCACAGCAAAAAATATATTCCAAAGAAATTATCGGTCTCCGGCAAAACTGTTCGATACCCAAAAGTAGTTCAATATATTCCTTAACACCTGGTCTGAATGATTCGACATTCAAAAAATATCCAGAACACAAGTAAAGAACACAGTGCAGAGCCGAGGAAAACACAAAAACAATTTAATTTGACTCAGCTATAAAAAAAACAATGTACTTGTTGTTTTACTTACTTATTTTACTAAAACAACTGTGCTCCATTTGCATAGGCGTGAGCACCCCTGACTTAGAGAAACACTAAAGACCTCTTAGATTGGAAGTAAACACGTGCAATGCTAGCGAATAAGGACATTAAGTGAAAATTTAACTGTCCAGCTAATCCCAGCTCGGGAGGATGAAGGGAAATGTTGATTAAATCGACAATGCGGGTCCTAGAAACTCTAAGGGAGCAGGCAAGAAGAATAGGAACGAAACGTAGTCTACTGATAGAGGCTGAAAATATTATAAGCCGTGGACTTCCACACATTTTTCTATTAGCAACCCGGCCCAGAACCGCTTACCCCAGGCGTGAGTTATAGTGAGAGTTCTCTGCCCGAAAGGGGGGTATTGGGTCCCGATTAGTGGTGACTTCCTTCTTTGTAGAGTAGTTGGTTGTTTGTTAGAATTTAAGTGAGCAAGTGGTAAAGGAAAAAGTTTAACCGTTGGAGTTTAAATTCTAGACTGAAGTGTATATTTTTCAGCGGTGGCCAAAAAGCCGCCGCTGCCGAATGTGTACTTAAATTCTTATATGCTAATACATAAATGCTTATATACTAATACCAAATGAAATAAAAAGTGTTTTTCCTGTGGCGAGGGGTCGGAGTATCCTGTTGCAGTCTCAGCATAACTCAGCGGGGCAACGGCTCAAGTGGGTCGTTTATGAATTGCAACATATTTGATGACCGTAAGTGTGGGTGTGTGTGGCCGCTCGTTCAGCGTATCATTTCTAGGGTAGCTCTGGGAGGTTTGGTAGGGGGCTCGTTGCCTACCGACTGGTCGGTAACTCGCGCTACGAAGTCTACTGATAAAGCAAGCACTCTGAAACGCCTTTTAAAATTTGGGTGTAACTTCGAAAATATTAACCGGATATGAAATTTTCAGTGGGTATTCTTAAACATAACAGTATATGTATAAGCCCTTAATTTGTATGTTTTACTATAACCATAGCCATATGTAACCCCCTTAATAGAATCGATACCTTTCGATCGGTATTTTACTAGTTCCACTATTTATTTATATTACTATTATTACTATTAGTAGTTACCTTCTCACTGCTCTCGTCACTGCTGAATATTAACTGACGAATTTCTATTTCAATTAGTGACCTATTACAATGACATATGGAAATTTATTGCTACCTAAACTTCAACAACAAACCATCATCTATTTGTATCATCGCTCTCATAGGAACAGACAGATTGAAACGAAAATGGATTTTGATGTGCGTTTCCCATCGACTGATGAATGTTATGCATTTCAGCCGTGTTTAATTTTGGAACTGCTACAATGCCAGTACCATTACAAAAAATACATACATAGTTAAATCCGGAGGATGGTTTATTAAATTTCTAATTGTAAAGCATTTCAAACAACGCTTAGTTATGATATTGCTTTAATCGTTAGCTACTTAAGTTTTGAAAAAAGACTGTGGGCAACACAATGATCCAATTCAGCGACATAGTCAAATAATTCTTCCATGCACGTTTCAGTTGTTTTCGATCGCCCATTCACACGATCATTGCACTCCTGGTACTTGTTGTACAAGGATTCAATATGACCTTTAGCCTGGCACTTTTCCTGTTGCATAAGAAAAATAAAACTTTTTTTGTAGTGATAAATTCAAATTAATTACCCTTAGGGCGGCTTGAGGATCAACCAAATCCTCTTCGTCATCGGCTCTAACGACGGGAAGTGAAAACCAGTTACGAAGGGCCATAGTTAATGCTGTAAAAAACAAATTTTATTAACTGAAAATTGAGACAAACTTGAAATAAAAACAAGGGCAAACTATTTTAAACAGCCACTTTAAATTAAATTTTTTTAAATAATAACCCTCAAATATGTCTGTGATGCAACCACAACTTATAATTTGTTAAACGTCCGATTGATTAAGTTGCCAGACTAGCAAAAGAAAACGAAACGAACAATTTATATGTGCGTCAAATTAGCGACGGTCGGTTAGCGACAAAAAGGGAACGGTGGAAATCTGAACACGCAGGTTTATTTATTATGATATGCAACATGTTAAAATGGGAATACCGAATCTTCCTTACTAGTATTAATTGTCTAATATTTTATCCCGGAGGTATTAGATAAAAATCTATTAACAGTGGCTAACAGCTGACTCCATTCAAAAAATGTTAGTTAAACTCAACTGCGGAATTTTAAGAGTTTGTGCACATATACCGGCTTTACCAGCATACAAGTAAATGTTGACCAAGTTTTTGAGAAAATCGCAGTTATGGGAAAATTTGGTATCCTAAGGAGCGCGCTAACTCCAAAACATAAACTAGTCTCTGGAGCTGCGTTGCTAGTATAGTTGTACATATACTGATCTAAGTCCATGAACATGAAAACCCACCTTTTTGTTCTCTCTTACTTGTATGTTTTCAATCAGTAAACAGTGATAAAGGTTGTTCTGCTGAACGCCTATGCTTCATTACGCATTAAATAATTAATATTTTCTTGTTTTGTTTTTTTATTTTTTATTTTTGTATTGTTAACATTCTGATTTATCTGTTTGTTCCAATCGATATTTACACCATCGATAAAGGCTACTAGATATGTAACATGTATTAAGAATAAGTAGTGAACTCTTTTTACGCTCCTTTTTTGTTGATCATGATGGAATAATATTTGAAACATGATAAGTGATCATACACGTTCAGCAAAACTATATCTATATATAAGAAATTCATCTGTGATCATGTTGTTATGCTGAATACGACCATTGCCTCATATCGGCACAACATGATTCCAGAACAAAAAATCTTATACTCGCACTTCATTATAAACACTTTATTAAGCATAATTAAAACATGGAAGAACGCTATATGCCCTCTTCTAATACAGTCCATCCGTTGGAAATGGTTGTAATTTTCAACAAATTTGAAACTCCGGTTTCCGCAGAGCACATCCACCTCCAGATTTCAGCTGATCTGAACAGCAGTGTGTCAAAACGTAAACAGCGTCAACGTCTTTGCTTATGTTTTGATGAGCTACAGCTGTTAAGATCATCTGAAATCGGAAGGTGGAAGGTGGATGTGCTCTGTGGAAACCGGAGTTTCACATATGTTGAAAATTCTAACGGTTTTGCAGGGATGGACTTCGTGGAAAGAGGGTAGGACCGCAGAAACATCGGATAACTATCGCATAAATTTGTCCGTCAAATTTTAACGGCGGCATATGTGGGAAGTAGTTGGAACGGCAAAACTTTATGGACCATCCCTTCAATTGATGGTGGAAGGTTGATGGATCTCTGTAGAAATATGCTACAACTAGTTTAGAAGTTATAGCCACAAAGTTAAGCTGTTTATTGCGATTTCCCGTTAAGTTTTCAAAAAATCGTAGAACAAAGTTTTTTTGTAACGACCTGCCCAACATAAAATTAAAAAATTATTCTAGAATTCGAAAACAAGTCCTAAAAATTGGTTGAAATTGAGAATATATATATATACATTTGTATTTTTTAAATACACTAAAAAAATTATTTTTGGAATATCTTTTGAACGGAGGATCGGATCCAAGCAACAAGTGTAATATTTGACCAAGCTCGGGAATTCCTTTCTCCTTAACCAATAGATTATCCTAAAGTCTTGGTATGCATTTAGCTATACCTTTCAATTGATGTATTACTCGTCACGATCGGACCATCACAGCAGATTTTCAATTCTGCGGCTATGCACACGCTCTTTGTGCGCATCGTCACTTCTGTCGTCCATAGTGATTATAAGTTATTTAGTGTCCGGGCCGGCTGGCTTCTCCTCTGTGGCAGGGGTAGAGCCGGTAGGTGTTATAACAGTAGGGGACTGGCAGTAGGCTACTGCCGCTGGTTGAGGTATTGGTGACCACCTGGTTTGGCAGCCACTGGGGAGTCGGGTGGTCGCTTCGACCCCTTACTTCTTCTGAAGTTATGGTGGGAGATACTTATCTCCGTTGTCACGGCCCTTAGGGCACGATAACCAAATTCAATAATCAAAATCAATTTAACGGCTAAGGCCGGAGTTTTATGACAGAGCTAGTGCTCTTTATTTCAAGTCCAAATTAAAACTAAAACTTAAGATTGAACAAAAGCTCCTGCATAGCCGGCTGCCCGTGGCAGACCGCTGACCTTGCACATTTTGCAGAAGTCATACGATCGCTGTCATCCACTGAAAGGGAGCCACGGCTAGGAGTGGCACAATGTGCTGGCTCAGCTCTAAGGCCAATAAAGTGGACCCAATTTAGGGTGGACTTGCATGAGGGAGAAGTGTAATAATAATAATAATAATAAAAGGTGATTAATACTAGAGAATGATAAACATGATAAATGATTAATATTAATAGAGGAATAAAAACTGGCCTGCTCAGCCTAAGCTGGGAGTTGGTTGTTAACTACTCCCCCCTTAAATTAGACGCCGTCCTCGGCGACAGCCAATTCGTCGATGGATTTTTGTAGCTGGGCTGCCTCTCGTCTGCGCCTGCAGTCTTGTTGGAGCAGGACTAAGCCGCATAGTGTGAGGCTGACGGCAACTCCTGCGGCGAACCAAATCCTCGGGGAACCTCCATCCGACACGTCATCCCGGAGCTCCTGCATTAGACGCAGGTTATGCTCATTCATCCGCTGTAGCAATGGCAGACTCAGTATGTGATCGTGTCCTGTGATGTTAATTAAGGGGGAGGCCGCAATTCCCGGGCTCATATTCACTGAGTGATTGAGGTTCAAATATACGGAGTCGTTGATCACCGCTTTCCTCTCAAAGGTGATAAGGTGGGTCCCAACGAGGGTTACTGTGGGACCGTCATCGATGGTGATCCTCGTCAGTTTCTCATTAACGATAATTACCCCGTCGTCCACAATTGTAAGGGGTTCCAAATTGCTGGGCCGCGTCCGGCATGTAGCCGCTTCACCTGCATGTAATTGCCTGGCGCAGGAGTCGTGGGGCGCTTTTTTGCAAAATGTGGCCAAGTTGGTGGATGTGCAATCGGAGACTGCCAGGATTCCGTCACTACATTCCGCCACGATGTTGTCTTCTATTTGTAGCATCGTGTGGTAGTGCGCGACAGGGAAGAGCAGGACTTTTTTACAAATACGCTTAACTCTAGGTTACTGGACTATAACGTGGACAAGAACATTATTTTGAAGAATTTTAATCCTAGATACATCCATAAGGTTGACTATTGGGACCTCTGTGAGCTGTTCGTCAAAAATAGCCTTTAAGTCATTGTGATTAAAAATAGTAGGATTGATGATATTATTTTTAGCAAGAGTGATAGTGATCATACAATTTTGGATTTCTGATATTAACATTCTATTCCTGGCGAGGAGTGTTTCATACAAATGGCCTGAGTCAACAAGCCCGTCCTTCTTCTCCCTGAGGATCTTGTTTACTGTATCTGTGAGTAGGTTGATGTGTTTCTGTGTCTCTGTGTTAATTATAACCTGTCTATTATTAGCCTCGATAAGCGAAGCTTGGTTGGTGTTGATTCTACTTAAATCGTCCGCGTCGGGTGTACCCGCCACGACCTTAAGGACTGAGCCCAAAAAATCAAGGCTCCTGGCCATTCTATGGTGTATCTTAAGTTCCTCCAATAGGTTTTGCGCATGCTCAACGTCCACTTCCAGCAGCTTCCTCATATGGGACTGTGGGAACAGTTCCAGCACTCCGACTGTGGAGTCGATTATGCTGGCAAACTCGGACAGATTTGCCGAGTGCCTGACCAGGCCGTACTGTTCCCATATTAAGACATTGCCATCTAGCACCGGAATGTATTTAGCGTGCGAGAAATCAGTGATTCTCGCGCTCGCGGTGGACAGCAGTATGATGGATATAATGGCGAGCCTGTGGAATTTAGCAAAGATTGGGTTTTAATATAGGGGCGAATGTGGCGAGTGAAGTGCCTACCTAATGTTGTCCTTATGGACCACCCTCCCCTTAATGAGAACAGATGTTCCCAGATCTGCTTCTACACGCTCTTCTGAATAAAGCGGTGTCAATTTATTCCCTAATCTTTTGTTGTTGCGAAGGTATACTCTTTCACCGACTTCGAAGACTCTGTTTTGCCTGTCTAGCCCTGTCTAAGTTAACCTGTTAACCCTGTCTAGGTTGGATCGTTGTGCTTTGTCAATCTTGGTTTTAATTGCCAGCTTCATCTCATCGCTGCTGGCGTGGATGACCTCTACTGGCTTAGACCCTGTGACTGAATGTAGCGACTTGTTGTATTCTATAGTAGACCTCAATATTAGTTCCACAGTATCCTCAATTTTTTTATCAATTTTGAGGCATCTGGCAATTTCCGCCAGGGTACTGTGAAATCTCTCAACTTGGCCATTGGAGCTACTGTGTAGCGGTGACGCGTTGACAACGTCGATGCTGTATTGGTTTTTCAGCAATGACGTGATTGTCTCCGAATTAAAGGAGGCCTCATTGTCACAGTATATGGTCTTGGTGTTAGAATAAAAGTTTACTAATTGAAGAATAGGTGCTCGTACATCTATTATTGCCCTAGAAATCAAGGGCTGTACGATAGCGAATTTAGAAAATTTATCAATACAAGTTAAGAAATTTTTTTTGTCGGTCGAAAAAATGTCAATATGCAACATTTCCCCAACGTATGATGGGATGGGCGTAGTTCCCAATTCCTGTTTCTTGGGATGGCGGTCGTACTTGGCTTTATTGCAGACCTTACAATTTGCGACCACTTCGCTAGCTAATTTTGACAGTTGTTCATTAGCGTTGGTTATGTCACTGACAAAGGTTTTACAATGCCAGAACTTTGTCGCAGGAAATTCCTGCCTCAAGGCATGTTGGAGCCAGGGTAGGGAAATCGCAGTGAATCGCGTTCACAACGTTGGCGTTGATGATCTCTTTAACGGATTCAACAAGCAAGTCCTTGTTATTAAAATTGATGATATGGCGTGTTCTATTTCCGAAGACTATGAAATCTCGCCGAAGCGGTTGGTTCGCTTCTTCCAAAATAATTTGGTTTCTAAAGCAGTTAAGAGGTTTGTCTGTGGTCTCTATGGTGTACGAGAGCGAAATCTCACTATGCACCGTGGCCGCGTCAGACTGAACTTTAGCCTCTAAATTATTCAGGGGTTGCCTCGATAGCGCGTCAGCTACTAGGTTTTGTTTTCCGGGTGTGTAAAACACTTTCCCGTTGTTCTCATCAATGAATGCTTTCCATCGCTTGATTTTAGCGTTGGTATTTTTGTCGGATACCGCATACGTGAGAGGCTGGTGGTCTGTGAAGATCCGTACCTCGTTGTTACCGTACAGGTAATTTTGGAGTTTCCCTATTGCCCAGACTATCGCCAATAATTCTCTTTCGTTGGTGGCGTAGTTCAACTCGCAGTCCTTTAGCGTGCGTGAAATCATGGTAATGGGTCTTTTGTTCTGGGACAGTACCGCGCCTATTCCACTCGCTGAGGCGTCAGTGGTTAAGTCAAACGGTGATTTAAAATCAGGGTATGTCAACATGACATCTTCGGATGCCAAAATGTTACGAAGGTGGTCGAATGCATTTCGCTGGGTTTCATTAAACCTGACAGCTACTTTTTTCGACATATTCTTGCTGACCGTCCCGTTTTCCCCTTTGAGGATGGCGGTTAGGAGTCTAGCAATAGATGCAAAGTTTTTTACAAAGCTTCTGTAATAGCTCGCCAGGCCTAGGAAGGACCTGAGGCTAAATAGATTTTTTGGTTCTGGGAATTTTTTTATTGCTCTAACCTTTTCTGGGTCTGTTTTTGTTCCTCCTCTGGTGACAATGAACCCTAGGAACTCAACGCTCTCTTTAAAGAACTTGATTTTTTCTCGTGCCACCCTCATGTTGGCATCGAGTAGGCGCTTAAGCACCGTGTCAATATGCCTGACATGATCCGTTTCATTTTCGGAGAAGATGATAACATCGTCAACGTAGACGTAGCATATTTTGCCGATTTCTTCCCGCAGCACATCGTCGATGGCTCTTTGGAAAATACTCCCTGCGTTTTTTAGGCCGAAGGGTAGTCGGCAGAATTCGTACTTCCCACCATTAACTGAGAACGAGGTCTTCTCTCGGTCCTTTATGCCAAGTATATCTGATGGTACCCTGACTTCAGGTCTAGGGTGGGAAAGAATTTGGCTTTTCCCAAGTTCGCTAGAATCATGGGTATGCTCGGCATGGGATAGCGATCGGCGACTGTTCGCTCGTTCAGCTTCCTGAAGTCGATTACTAATCGCTTCTTCTTACTGCCATTATCATCGGTCCCTTTTTTGTCAACCACCCAGGCAGGGCTGTTGTATGGGGATCTGGACGGCCTGATTATGCCATTTTGCAGCAGCTCTTTGATTTCATTGTTTACAAAGTCTGCTGCCCCCATAGGGTAGGGGTATAACTTGGAGTAGACAGGTTCGTCACTCGTAGTTCGAATAGTAGCGATGACCGATGTGTTGAAGGTGAGCGCCTCGTTAGAGGTCGAGAACACCTTAATTCTTTTTAGAATAATTTTTTTGAATTCGGCTTTAACCGAACTTGGCACCACTATGTCATCGATTTTTGTGAAGTTGACATTTTGGCAGGCAAAAAATTTGAGCTTTTCGGTGACGTTTGCGTATTTTATTACGCTGTTGCCTAAGTCCAATGCTACTCCTGCTCGCGTTAGCGAATCGAAGCCTATTATAGCATCGAACGTGCTCAATGTATCCAAGAGGAAAAATGGGACGTCTAGTCCAAAAATGCGCATTATGCACTTGTTTTTGACATCACTGGAGCCGTGAATAGAGCTCACAGTGAAGGGGGTTTCGACCGGCATTACGTTTCTTAGCTCCTTTACAGGCTTCACGTAATTTTTTGCCGCCCCGGTGTCGATGAGAATTTTTATTGATCTGCCAGCCAACTGTCGCTCGACGAACGGCAGTCGGGAACGCTCCCTAAAAAATGGAGGAGGTCGTTTAGCTCGGCGGAGTCGCTATCTTCCTCAATGGTGGTGACCTCAGCCTCGGCTGTGGCGGTATAATCTGTTACCTCCTGTTGGGATTGGGCTATATTGTTAACGCGTTGGCGTCTTTGGTCCGATTGACGCTGGGACGAGTTCTGCCTTTTGTAGTTGTTGTTACTTTGAGGCTTTCCCCAGCTTGTTTCTTGTCTGAATTTAGCCGTTGAAGGGTCTACCTCCATGGGCTGAACTTTCTTCTGGTCTAAGGATTCAGGATCCCTGCGCTTTGGCCAGGGATTGTCCTCATGAGACTTACTTTGGTTTTGTTTGGGGACGAAGTGGGGATTTTTATCCTCACTTCTCCACTGCCTTCCCTGGCCCTTATTATTGCGCCTATTGCCCTCATAAAAAGGGGCCTTGTCTTCTATGGCCTTCGCGTAGGACGCCGCGAACGCACTTCTTTCAATGCTGTTCTCAGCTTCCCGCGCTAAAGCTAGTGCGGACGGAAGGTCCTTG
The DNA here is from genome assembly GCF_018152505.1 of Drosophila elegans. Lineage (NCBI taxonomy): Eukaryota > Metazoa > Arthropoda > Insecta > Diptera > Drosophilidae > Drosophila > Drosophila elegans. The sequence goes on along the minus strand of NW_024545863.1, from coordinate 26,527,438 downwards.
GGTTGTGCTGGCAGCACGAGTGATTTGAGAGGTCTTTTTAACCCTGCAATGAAAGCATGTAGGGCGTCGTCCCTAACCTCCTTGTTCAATATCGTTGCCGAGTCCATATTATGAGACATGACTATCTTGTTGGTGACGAGGGTGAGTCTCCTCTCCACTTCGTCATAATATGTCATAAGGTCGGTATCTCCTTGCCGAACCATTTCTAAATTTTGCCGTAGCACTCTCAAGGACGTTTTGTCCGCATATGTGCAATCTAGTCTGGCTATAGTTGCATCGAAGTTTAGCACCGTATTGTGGGACGTGAGTAGTGACCGAGCAGGTCCGCAAATTTTGTTTTTAATTATAACAACGGCCTCGTAGTGTGCCTCGCTGCCGTCGTATTTCTTGAATACTTCATAGGCATCTGATGCAGCCTGCCTCCATGAAACGTACTCATCGTGGCTTCCACTGAACGTCGGCAGAGATTTTACTATATCTAACTTGACATCGCATCTTACTGCAGGGTCTGGTACTACCCTTTTATAGACCTCCACCTGCGGCGCTTCCACTGTCAGCGCGCTAACCTGTGTTCTAACCGCTTCTAATTCTGCGGCGAAAGCGCTTCTCAAACGCCCTTCCCGTTCGTTAAGAGCGGCGCTGACCGCATTTGCGACAAGCGCTTGGATCATTTCTGCGTTCATTTCTGGTTGATCTGTGTCCCTAACTTCGGGGCGAAATCCTACTTCTTCGCTATCTTCGCTATCGTCGCTAACAATTTCCTGTTTTACTTCTCTATACTCCCAACTCATTGGCAGTTAAGGGGCGCGGGGAGATACGAGGGTTTGACTGATTGATTGGGCTCAAGACAAGAGGTTTCGACGGGCCACTTTGGTGATGTAAAGCCGAAAAAATTTAGTGAAAAATATGGGTCGTCACCTAAAACACAAAAATGTTGGATTAATTTGTCCCAAGAATAAAATTAAAATGCAGAACGGTGACAACAAGTGTGGGTCAATTTGACTGGGTGTATTATTAACACAGACACACTGGATAACTCTAGTACAAAATTCAATACAAGCACAGTGGGTAAAATTGTAGCGAAACACAAGGAGAAAAACAACTGGGCTCTCTGAATGCGTATAAAGGCCAGCCTTAACAAGGAAATAAAATATTCCTTTGCATAATTAATTCATATAAATTTTGATTGCCTTGGCACAGTGTACGTTATTTGAGACGTATGGTTTCTTTTATTTATAGCGCATTTAAATAAATCTAGATCGAACAAAATTAAATCAACACGCAGAACATGGAAGTATCTTTTAATTTAATATTTCAATAATTCATTCACACAAAAAATCGCCAGTACGAGTGTACGTAACTTGAGTTATATAAATTTTTTTTTTTTTTGCCACGCACTCATAAAAATCTGAATCAGAAATCGAAAATCGAGTCACTTTTATATATATGTAAAAAATTCCTATTGCTGGGCATAGGAAATTGTATGCATTGGTATTTGTGTATGTGTAGACTTTGGCTATTGTCGGCGCTCAGCTACTTACATAATGCACAATTTCAGGGGTGGGATTCGAATATTAGTAATAATATTAATCCGTTGGGCGTCAGTTATTTAGTGTCCGGGCCGGCTGGCTTCTCCTCTGTGGCAGGGGTAGAGCCGGTAGGTGTTATAACAGTAGGGGACTGGCAGTAGGATACTGCCGCTGGTTGAGGTATTGGTGACCACCTGGTTTGGCAGCCACTGGGGAGTCGGGTGGTCGCTTCGACTCCTTACTTCTTCTGAAGTTATGGTAGGAGATACTTATCTCCGTTGTCACGGCCCTTAAGGCACGATAACCAAATTCAATAATCAGAATCAATTTAACGGCTAAGGCCGGAGTTTTATGACAGAGCTAGTGCTCTTTATTTCAAGTCCAAATTAAAACTAAAACTTAAGATTGAACAAAAGCTCATGCATAGCCGGCTGCCCGTGGCAGAACGCTGACCTTGCACATTTTGCAGAAGTCATACGATCGCTGTCATCCACTGAAAGGGAGCAACGGCTAGGAGTGGCACAATGTGCTGGCTCAGCTCTAAGGCCAATTAAATGGACCCAATTTAGGGTGGACATGCATGAGGGAGAAGTGTAATAATAATAATAATAATAAAAGGTGATTAATACTGGAGAATGATAAACATGATAAATGATTAATATTAATAGAGGAATAAGAACTGGCCTGCTCAGCCTAAGCTGGGAGTTGGTTGTTAACTTATATATCACTTATGTAATATTATTACTCACTTAATGTAACCTAAAACTAAGGCTAAGACCTAAGAGTTCTGCCGATATTTCGTGGTGTAAACGCTAACAACTTCCGATTAGATCATAGCGACTCCCGACGACATTAGCTGTGTGATCGCGTTTAGTAGAAAGATTTATGTGTATTTTCTTCTTCTCTCTGGCCGTCTACGTCTCGGTGAAAAATACGATGTTTTTAACTTCTATGCGAGCTAATGCTGGGTGCCAAGCCCAAAGGCAAAAGAATACAAAAGGCTACCATTCCCTACAAAAACACGCCACTCGACAAAAGGATAATGGGAAGATCTGGGATTCACATTTGCATGCGCTTCCCCATGGGATTTGGGACTGGGAACAAAAATTAAATTTCATTTCCTTTGGAAATATATTTTTTTGTTATATATTAATATTGTTGAAAGTTGATGCACTATAAACAGTGCAAACAAGTGGACCAACGAAACCAATCACGAACTTGTTACGCGCCCTATTAGCATAGTGGGCAGTAATCGAGGAAAACGCAAATAACATATAGAGACAATTATAAAAAAACTAAAACTAAGTACCGTGCAAATGTGTTAAAATTGTAGTTTTTAAGACAAGTATAGAGGCTGAAATGCAAATTTGATTATATAGATTACAAAGAACTCGAAAGGCCATACAGGCCAAAATTTGAGGTACATCTTGGCAAGTTAAAATTATGGTAGTTGCGGGTTGGTCTAATAGGCACATTAAAAGTTAAACGGCTTACCAATTCCATATCACCTTTGACAAGATGGTGCATAAAAATAGTTTCAAGCATGATTCTACGATTAACAAGAGTAGGTAAACTAAGCAATAGTAATCTACTAGAGTAAATAGGCAACCTTACGTTTTGATCCCATTTCAAACCACGAACGGTGAAAAGAAGAATTTTGTACCGACTCAACACGATTAATGTGTATTGAGGACTCCAAACGGGAGCGCAATAAATTAGGACGGACAGGGGAAGTAAATAATAATTTTGTTGTATAAGGATCGTCATATTCTTTTGAGCATCGCTTAATAAGTCCAAGAACACTCATAGCCTTGTTAGAAGTAGACTTTATGTCAGGAAGAACTCCCAAATCGTTGACCGAATATATTCGGTTCAGTGGCATATTATGAAGAGAAAAGCTTATAAATGCAGGTGTACCTTACATTTAAGGCAATTAAGATTTAACAGGTTTGATTGACACCATCTCTGAAAACAATCAATATCAGACTGTAAACCGAAACCCGATAGCAAATTATTAAAGGACAAACAAAGTTTTACATCACCAGCATACATTAATACTCGAGAATGTGTTATGACAGAAGGAAAATCATTGATGAATTACATAAATAGCAACAGGCCCAAATGACTACCCTAAGGCACTTCAGATGTTACATTATTCATATTGGAAACTGCGTGTTGTGGCCGGGCTATCGATAGCCATATCGAATGTCGGCGCAGGGGTGATTTTATACTGAAAAATACTGAGTTGTTTTTATGGTCACCCCAAATGTTAAACGGCCGTTGACCCGGCAAATTTGAAACACGAGAGCCGGAGTTCGGGAAGGTGATAGGAGAAGAGGAGAGCCCATAACGAAAGTCACGGTCAAGGCGTTAAGGCTGCTGCGCTCCCCTCGCCAAGTAAAGTATTTTTTTGTGGTGCACGTGCGGATTACATAATCCCGGTACCTTGATGGGACAAATTTTTTTTTGAGCTGCAGCAGCGCGCCAGTGTCCACAGGCAACAACAACGTGAAGTAAGGGAAAGCAGGACTGGGAAGCCTGAAGCGGCGAAAAAACTTGGTAAGTGATCGGTGTTCGAGAGTGAGGCCATGCTTTTCATTCCAGAGCCGATCAGACCCAGTTACCAGTTTCAAAAATCAGCCAGGTCACCCAAGTTGGCCTGGCGAGTTTTTTTTGTGAGGCCCGGACAATGAAGACGGTCAGAGATTTTTTTGAAGAAAATTATTACGGCGTGGATGACCGACACGCTTACCAAGAGGCGGCAACGGGAGCCAGTCGGCTTCAGTCAGATTTTTTTTTTTTGTTGTTATTAGATTTTTTTTGAATAATTAATTGTTTTATCGTGTAGTGTTTGTTGTAAAATTGTATGATTATTTATTTAATGATTAGGGCTATTTACATTTTTTTGGTTATTATTTTTTTATTTACACATAGGCCATAATATCTACATCTTATTCAAATGTTTTTATTATTTACACTTTGAATACATACGGTCTACATGCATTATACTTACACTTACACATAAACGTATAATATCGTCTTATAGCCTGATTCCATTGCCGCATTAAAACGCATTTAGCCAAATGCGCATTTATTTACACAGGGTATCCCATAAGGCTAAATGCCGCATTTAAATTAAATTCGATTTTTAAATGCGATTAAAAACCATTCGCTCCGAACGTTTTTAGAAAAAATACCGGAAAATACCGATGTTTAACGATATTTTGTTCGTGCCACCACTAAAACAGCTGTTTTCTATAAGCAAGGTTGGCGCAATTTTTGATGTCTTTTGAATATAAAATCTATTTTGTATAAAAATGACTGAAACCTAGAGCGCATGCTGCAAATTCTGCTCGCAGTACCACAATGAATTACTGCTGGATCTCTGGCATAGAATAACTCCCACTTATACAGGGATCCTTGCCCTTTTTAGAAACTGTGGTGGTCTCCATTGCGAACCCGTCATAACAACGCAATCAGCTTCTCTTCCTTTTCGTCCAAGTTGGCAAATGGCTCGGTCGCAATATGGATGTCCTGCTGAGCATTACAGAGTTTAGTAAATTCACTCAAGTTCATTAATTTTAATTAATTTCTTTTGGATTTGCCAAAATTCAAAATTAAACAAGCCCAGATCAGCTGTTCGTGCCACTCACATGTCCAAGTAGCATTAACTAAATGCTAATGCGCCAATGGAATCAGGCACATTTAAAAAGTCCACTAATGCGGCAATGGAATCCGGCTATTATACCCATAGTATTTATATTTAAATATTGTCGAATTGTTTGGTTTATTTGTATTTTTTTTATTTATATTTTTATTTATATAAATCCATGAGTGGCCCAAGTGCGCGTGGGGATTTGAGTCCGGAGTAATATAAATACATATTCTTTGCGTATATAATTACATTCTTTTTTAAATCCCTGGTAAAGAAAGAATAAACAACCTTAAGAGCTCTTACGGTAGGTCATGGTCAAGGAGTATATAAATTTTGGGGAAACCCGAGAACGTACACTCGGGTCCACCAAAGGGTAATATGTTGTAAAAACTAGTAAATAAGAATTATTAAAGGAAAATAAGAAAGATGAACATGGAGTAAAGATTAATTAATGGGAGAGGGGGGTATATTAGTAAAAGGGGTACATAATGGTGCAATAAAAAAAAAGGAAATAAAGGTAACAAATGTATTTGGGGCAGCTGCAAGTATGTTGCTCAAGGCAGTCTGCATGTTCGGGACGGATGAGCAGGTGACCTCCAGTTCAGCAGGAGGAGCCCAAAGAATTGCCAAATGTGTGTAGGTTTAAAAAGACTAATATTTGTGTATTTTTTTTTGTTTGTTCGTGGATTGAAATTTAAATTCAAAATTGACGGTGCAGCATAGAGTGTTGCGAAACGTAGGACATGAGAGTCCAACGCGTTCTGTTGTTGTGTGAGAGGGCAGGGTTACGGGAACCACGGCCCTGGAAAATCGAGCTAGCTGGGGGCAGCCCGACTCACGCAGGACCACGCAGGTCCATAACATGCGTTTTGAAAAATATCCCTCTGATTTCTTCCATTCAAATAACTTGAAATCCAATTTAAAGAAAAGAATGGTTAACTAAATCAAAAGCTTTGCTAAAATCTGCATTTTATTATTAAATCCTTTAAATTTAATAGATGCCACTTCAAGTAGATTCGTGGGAGTAGACATTCGCTTAACAAAACCATGTTGATAAGGTATATTAGTGAGGAACAAAAATGTTGCAAATAAAAAGTAATAATGCGCTCAAATGCTTTAGGTATTGCAGACAATTTAGAAATACCTGTATAATTTTGAGCATCTGATTTTCCTTCTTTTTGTGGACTGGAGTAATAAAATAATCTTTCCAGATTGTTGGTAAAACTGATGTTGAGGTAGACAATTGAAACAGTTCAAGAATCGGTTTACTAATAGTTGATGCAAAAAACTCTCCGTCCGGCCCTGGAAAGTATGCTGGTGTTTTGGTCTCCAAATCCCTCAAAAGATAATTTTCTGTTATTACCGTGGAAAAAATACAATTTGACCTGTTTAAATTGTAAGGCTTAACTGAATTAAGACAAGAATTAAGAATTAAGACGGGTAGTTAGGAAGAACTAGGCAAATAAATCAGCAATTTCAGAGTCAGTAGACGCCTCAGTTAGGTTTAATCGGACTCTCGAGTAACTTTTCCAGTGATGCTTCCTAGACTAAAAAAGGGGAAAATTTAAGTTTCTCACGGTACGATTCAAACTCGAATTTAAGCCCGCGGTTAATTTTTGAAGTTGAACTGCTCGCTCTCATTGTTAAAGGCTGGTGCATGCAGGGTAGTTGCAAATTAACCGCGGGACCGAATTGCAAGTTCGAACCAAAAACTTAAAAGTGGGTGAGAAATCAAATTTAACTTCGAACATAGCTCTCAGCTGAGCTTGGGCAGAGGTTCGGCATTGCAAATGGTGCCTCTATATATTTCTTACTCTAGGACATTTCGAAAAATCAGATGACTAAAATATGTTCACTAAAGGCAGAGGAGTCAGCTAACAGCCTAGGTAACTTCACATTAAGTCCCCTTACATTTTGATAGAACTATAGAAGTGTTCAGTTTTTTGAAACATACCCTAAAATCGGAAATCGGCCTCTTATTTCTTTGTATTTTATGAACAAATTCTGTTATTATAAGTTCATCATCAGGCCAAAAACTTGTATTATTTAGAACGTTTAAAGCTTCTGTAGGAGCAGATGGTATACAAATTTGAATTGTTCAAATGTAATGTTTGTGGTGGGTGTTTTTCTTGAATAAACTCCATAACATCATCTAATGTAGTTTGGGGGGTAAATCGAGGAACAAGTACTTCTTTCAAATGGGGAACAACTAAAAGTTTCTTTTTACCACCACCAACACCTTGAACACTTTGAACAATTTTACTCCGACTTTCTAATGAAGGTAGCACTTCAGAGCACGCAGTATCGTTAGGAACAGCTGGCTGTAAAGCTTTTGATCCACCGGGCTGCTCTACAACTTCTCCAGTGACAGGGGCGTATGAACTAGGTGCCGGTTAAGACTCATTACAAGTATTGGGCAGATTCCTTTTCTGAAACTAAATTTAAAGAAGCGCTCGTTCCAATGAGCTCGGTTTTTGTACGCTTAGGTAACACACCTAGCAGTTATTCACTACTAAACTGTTCACTTACCTCATTGGATATTTTCTATCGACTTATCGTGGCTTGTGAAGCACTAAGAACTATGTACGTACACAGCATTGGCAACGCATGCACAGGAGAATAAAAATACAATAACAAAGCCCAGGAATTAGACAATTTTAAGTAATATTATTAAAACTCTAATACTCTAATAACGTACCAGTACTTTCAGAATTTAATCAAAACTTGACAAAATCACAGAGCACAAGAAAAGCACAACTGATCACAAGCGACGCTAAGTCGACTATAAATCTAGTTTTGAGCAATAAATAAATCGAATTATGCAATATTACGTTTAGAAAAATAAGAAAGATTGTTATCATTTATTATACATTAATGTATATAATACATTTATTATTTCACTTAAAAACTCAAAAGAATACATACACAAATCATGAACTAAACTGGTATATTAACCTTTTCCATTTCACTCCTTAAAAAATTAAAAATTATTAATATATCCTACTTTATTAAAACTAGTTAAATTGCTTATTGTTCTATTTTTTTAAAAACTGAATTGTAGGCCTAATTCTTACTAATGGCCTCGTCCCGCAGAGACCCATCCACCATCTCATTCAAAGTTGGTCCGTACTCATTCACCTTCCACCAACCGTAGAACGGAAGGTCGCTCACCCAAGACAGCAATTTGAATTCAGAAATCCATTTAACAAATACAAGCCCCATTTCACAGGGATCCATTCACCTTCCATCATCCGTTGAACGGAAAATCCATAGGGTTTGGCAGTTCCAAAATTTAATTGAGTTTGACGGACTAATTTATGCGATAGTTAGTCGATGTTTGTTCGGTGCAATCCTCTTCCCATTCCTGGGATTTTTGAAAAAAAGTGAAACTCCGGTTTCCACAGAGCACATCCACCATCAACCTTCCGATAACGGCTGATCTGAGCACCTGTGGCTCAACAAAACATAAACAAAAATGATTGACCTGTTGCCTTTGTTTATGTTTTGACGAGCTAAAGCTGTTCAGATCAGGTGGAATTGGAAGGTGGATGTGTTCTTTGGAAATCGGATTTTCTCATTTGTCAAAAATTCCAACCGTTTCCAACGGATAGACTGTGTGGAAAAAGTGCACAGTTCTTAGCATAACTATAAAATACGAGTTGGAAAAAGTACTTCTAAAAGAGTTTTATAGAGTGAAAGACCCCCTCAAAAAATTCAGCATACGGCACTGTGGCTTTTGATGGACGGTGGATGGTGGGAGCCCCAGTCCACCATCTATCAAAAATCCCAACCGTTTCGATTGGATGGGCTCTGTGAAACTGGACTTTTAATAAACTATACCCTTGCATGTTTCTCAGTTTAAGAAAATTAAACTATTTAAACAAAATAGATCTACTGGGAAAAGAAAGATATTACGGCAGTCGATGGCAGTGTGATTTCAAATATTACATTTTCGCTGACTTCCCATCGTTCCTCCAAAAATACTATATTGTGAATAGGTTATAACTTATAACTTACATTTATATTATATTTGTATATATATAAATAAATAAATATTTATATATTTATAATCCACAGCATTATAATCGAATAAAACTAGGAAACAGTAATTGTAAAAAAAAAATTTATGGAGTTAAAGACCCACTCAAAAAATTCAATATACGCCACTGTGACTTTGGATGTATGGTGGATGGTGCCTTGGCCATAATTAAGGTGTGAAACATATATTCCCACAGAGTTCGGTTTTTTAAAACAGCTCTCTCTTACTTTGATTTGCAGCTGAGCACAACTCCTTAAAAATCAAAGCTCAAGATGCATGGGAGCCCTTGAGCGGCCCACACTCGAGAAATATAAATATGTTGCAGTGGAATCAGTCTATAGCTAATTTAACTTCAGAATTATAAGTAGTCGTAAGAAATCGATGAAAATATCGATCACGTTATGATATCAGCCCTACATGTAGTAAACCTCGTTTTTCTATGTATTTTGGTTTTGATTTGTAATATAGTGCGATATTTATGGGCTCTATGTATTGTCTGAATAAAACAATGAAATGTAGAAATGCAGGGATTCTACTCTCTGATTAGAAGAGCTGCTTGGATAAAGGGGTCGTTCGGTCCACAATAAGACTCAGCCAGTTTGCCTGTGACTATATTACTTATCAACGCAAAGCAAAGCCCTGGAAAAATTGTGGTTGCTGCGTATTTAAGGCAACCCGAAAGATGAAATAATCTATTACTGTGTGTCTAATGGTGGTATTAGGTAAAAAATGTCATATTACAGCAAAATCTAAGAACTGTTAAAAGTGTTTACCATCTTATGAAGGTTCCGTGAACGTGGCGATTGGCGTTCTTAGAGAAAAGCAGAATAAACTAGCTGCGGCTACGTGTGTCAAGGAGTTCAACCTTCAGGTAGACGAATGTTATAAATTGCTGACCTAACGAACACATCGTTGATGCAGATGCCGGACATTCGTGATAATACATTAAACAACAATACCGGCAGCAACAATGTTTCGACCCTGTCCAACGCTAAAATGCACGGAAACTTTAAACTGCTAGCTGATCCACAGTTAGTAAAATGTGGCGCCAAACTCTATCGTTACGATGGCGTCGTGCCAGGAGACCCGACATATCCAACAATAACGCCCAGGGATCCTCGGAATCCTCTTGTTCGAATACGCGCCAGGGCAGTTGAACCACTTATGCTTTTAATACCTAGGTAAGATTACTAACCTTGTCTCAAAATTGAAACTAATCCATCGTTTTATAAGCAGATTTGTCATTGATTCGGACTACGTCGGCCAGCCACCCGCTATCGAAGTCACTCTGGTTAACCTCAATGATAACATCGACAAGCAGTTTCTTTCTAATATGCTGGACAAATGTGGAACGTCTGATGAAATAAGTATTTACCACCATCCAACGACAAACAAACATATGGGCATCGCTCGAATTGTCTTTGAAAGTGCAAAGGGAGCAAGACAGTTTGTTGAGAAATACAATAAAAAATCTGTAATGGGAAAGGTATGGCGAATATATTTGTATAGATGTTTATCACATTTTAATTTTACTATTTTAGATATTAAATGTGTTCTGCGACCCATTTGGTGCAATATTAAAGAAAACTATTGAAAACCTAACAAATCCGGTTGTGGCGAAACCATTAATTGTAACGCCCCAATCAAATGTGCAACACGTTGCGTCCCACGATGGCGAGATAAAGCACGGATATGCTAAAAAGGATTCTACCGATCCTCTTAATTGTGTTTACAGCATAGGAGAACGCAGTAAGGATAGAAACTGGGATCGGGACAGGGAAAGGGAAAGAGATCGCAACCGTAGTCGACATTCATCAGAGCGAAGTTACGATCGTGAGCGTGAAATGCGAGAAAAGTACCCAACTTCTGTAAGGCAAGATCGCTGTATCTACCGTCGGCGTTCTAGAGATATAAGCCCTGAAATTTCTCGTGATAGATTGTTTATTGCAAGAGATAGAGTTAAAAACTCCGATCCACGGCCACGCGACTACAGTTGTCCGAGGGAGCGCGATTTATTTCGTGACTGTAGAAGATCTCGCGACAAAGCACGAGATCAACCCAGAGATAAAAGGGAACATCGATACAACTCATCGAAAGATCGAGAGTACCGTGAAAGAGAACGCGACCGATCTGTTGACAACAATAGAAGGGAGCGAGCCAGTCTAAAGTACAATAACCGGTACACCATGCATGAACATACCGAATCTGATGTTAGAAGGTCTTCAAACACAAAATCTAATTTCTATTCAGGACTTTCAGGATCTAGTTCACATGACGAGAGCTACGGATGTAATAGTTACTCGTACTCTTCTAATGAAAATATTCAGACATGGTCTGATCATAGAAGTTGGACTGCGCCCCAGCTTAACTTTCAGCCTCTTCTACCTCCTCCACCGCCACCAGAAGCGGAAGAAAATTGGGATGACGATGAACAAATAGTTGATAAAAATGTTGCCAGCGCAAAACCTCAGTCGCCAAAAAAGATAAACATTAATTCTTTGACTCCAATTAATACAGTGTCAGAACAAAGTACAGAAACAGGGAACGTAGATTTAGATACTCGGATAGCCCTAATATTTAAAGGAAAGACTTTTGGTAATGCACCACCTTTTCTTCAAATGGATAGTAGCGATTCGGAAACGGATAAAGGCAAACCAGATGTATCTTTTGACAGTATTTCTGATTCAGTTAGTTTAGAGAACAAGAAAAAGTCATACGACAAAAATATGAAAGTTCTACAACAACCAAATGGAGCAAGTGATATATCAAGTGACGAAGAAATAACAGTCAAAAAGGAAAGGTCTAAACACAGTTTTACAATTGAAAGAGAAAAAAATGATGACAATATGTCTTTATCGAGCTTATCTTCTCATGAGGATCCCATTCAAAATTTATTGACTTTGGAGGATGAAAAATATAAGAAACCTATTATTTCATCGTCCTACATGTATCAAAATACAACAGATCACCATTCTTATTATTACCATGCATCTGGTTATGGACATTATCCTTCCGGTTTCCCGCCGGACTCTTCTTTAACTAACAGATGTTTTCCTAAATCCGCCTACATACAACCCGGGTTCTTGACAGGAATTGGTTCATTCAGTTTGGATTCCTTTACTGAGCCTTATAACTATCATATGACTATTGTTACAGATCAGAATGACGAGCTACGACAAAAAGTTAAAAAGGTTATAAACTATATTGTCGAAGAGCTAAAACAGATTTTAAAGAGAGATGTAAATAAGCGTATGATTGAAATAATTGCGTTCAAAAATTTTGAGACATGGTGGGACGATCATTCAATAAAAGCTCGATCGAAACCTATACCCGAAATTTCAGAGTCCTCCTTTATTAAAAACTCAAATTCCCTTAAAGAAACACCGTATACGGAGAAGCCTTCTGACAATAATCAGCTTTTTAATGCACAACGAGAAATTTCCGATTTTCAATCGTTCTCAAGTATTGGTTTAAGGGCAGCAATGCCCAAGTTACCTTCGTTTCGGCGCTTACGAAAACTTCCGAGTCCTACTCCAAACCTAGAGAATTTTTTGGAAAGAGATCTAAGTGACCAAGAGGAAATGGTTCAACGTTCGGACTCTGAAAAGGAAGATTCTAACATGGGAAGTTCTGACACGGCACTTTCAAACTTAAAGGGTCAAGTTTTGAACCAAGATTCTGATACGAAATCGCATACATCAGGATTAAATTTAAAAAGAAAGGGAAGTGCTTCAAGTTTCTTTTCTTCATCATCTTTATCCTCATCTAGTGAAGCTGATTACGAAGGCAACGAATGTGCTGAAAAGGAAAAAACTAGTGAAGAAGATAGTCTTGAAGAATATAATCGAAGGAATCTTAATCAACGGAAAAAAATCAATAGGAATAGAAGCCGGACCGGTTTAACTGTTATTGAAGATATTGACATGAAAATTGTCTATTCGGACTGTGACGAATACAAAAGAGCAAAACGAGTTCGCTCCAAAAAAATGAATATTTATTCCGATACCGACGAAGATAATGAAAGTACTAAATTAAAGACTTTGTTGCCTGCGTTACAGGAAAAAAAAATGTCATCTATTCCGTCTGATCTCGAAGATATAAGTAAAGATAGTTGCTTTGGATTGGACGAAAGCGAGATTGACTCCACAGAACTAAGAACAACTCCAAAAAATAATGAAGAATGTCGCCGCTCTCTTACCCCTGTTCCGCCTCCGGACTACAATGAAGAGGCTGTTCAAAGAAAAGATGATTTTAAACAAAAGTCCGTTTTCGAATATGATAGAATTTACAGCGACTCTGAGGAGGAACGAGAGTATCAGGAGAAGAGAAAAAGAAATACCGAATACATGGCACAAATTGAAAGAGAATTTTTAGAGGAACAAGAAAAGAAGACCGAAAAGGCTCTGGATGAAATCCGGTTATCGTCTTGTACTGAAGTAGAAAGCAGAACATCCCCAAATGTTAAAAATGAAGAAAATCAAGATATAACAATTCTTCAAAAGAGCACAAGTTTTAATTTAAATCAATTCGTTGAAAATATTCAGCCTCTCCATAACATAAATATGAAAAACGAAATGGGAGCTAATAGAGAGCGTCAAGTAACTTCAAATGGTTGTAACAAATTGTGTGCAAATTCAAAGAACGAAAACAAAGGTACGCAATCACCAGCCTCTTCAGACGGTGGCTCCAGCCAAGCATCGCAGGCAAGCCAGGTTGCGCTAGAGCATTGTTATTCGTTGCCTCCCCATGCACAGTCGGTTTCCTTTGACGATATTCCATCCGAAAGGTTATTCGATAATAAAACCATTTTGGAAAGAGATCTGGAGACTATTGTTCCTGATGTCGACCAAATGACGAGATCAGGCCCAGGCAGACCTCGAAAGGATTCTAGTCGTACTCAAAGGAAAAAGAAAGATTCAATACCTCGGATGTCAAATGTGAAGACTAAAATAGCAACATTTACAAATGCTTTGGACGCATTGTCACGCCAAACAGCAACTTTCGTTCCGTATGAGATGTACAAAGCTCGTGATCAGAATGAGGAAATGGTTATTTTATACACTTTCCTGACCAAAGGCATCGATGCAGAAGATATTAACTTTATAAAAATGAGCTACTCGGACCATTTGCAAAAAGAGCCATACGCGTAAGTTATTTTTTTGTAAATGTAAATTTATAATAAGGTCACGTTTTTTCTAGAATGTTTTTAAATAACACCCATTGGGTAGATCACTGTACTACTGACCGATCCTTTTGGCCACCACCACCAAAGAAACGTAGAAAAGATGATGAACTGATGCGCCATAAGACTGGATGTGCTCGAACTGAAGGCTTTTACAAATTGGATGTACGAGAAAAGGCTAAACACAAGTACCATCACGCCAAAGCCAATACAGATGATTCCCATAATGAAGATCGTAGTGATGAACCTACAGCCCTTACCAACCATCACCATAATAAATTAATATCTAAAATGCAAGGCATATCCCGAGAAGCGCGCTCAAACCAGCGCCGACTGTTGACAGCTTTTGGTTCTATGGGTGAGTCTGAGCTTCTAAAATTTAATCAGCTCAAGTTTCGGAAAAAACAGCTTAAGTTTGCAAAATCTGCGATCCATGATTGGGGATTATTTGCAATGGAGCCTATAGCTGCAGATGAAATGGTAATTGAATACGTTGGTCAAATGATTCGCCCCGTGGTTGCTGATCTAAGAGAAACAAAGTACGAAGCAATTGGAATTGGTAGTTCTTATCTGTTTCGAATCGATATGGAAACGATAATCGATGCTACTAAATGTGGAAACTTAGCACGATTTATAAATCACAGTTGCAATGTAAGTATATGTGCATTTACTAATAAAAAATTGATGTAATAATAAAGTACGTTTTTTCTAATATTATTATAGCCGAACTGCTACGCTAAGGTCATTACCATCGAGTCTGAAAAAAAGATAGTTATATATTCAAAGCAACCGATTGGTATCAACGAAGAAATAACGTACGATTATAAATTTCCATTGGAAGAAGAAAAAATACCATGTTTATGTGGCGCCCAAGGATGCCGGGGTACACTTAACTAAAACCTAAATATATATATTACATTTTAAAATTAGCAACTGTGAATTAAATATTCTGAAGCACGCGAATCGATTTTTATGTTATATATTAAAAGTGGGTGCTCATGTAAATATAAATAGTAGCGATTTTTTCCTAGACAATTTTTTAATGTGTAACCTGAAAAAAAAATTTGCAATTTGATTTAAATCAACAAGGTTAGATTTGTTCTAAAATTGCGAAAGAGGGATGGAGTTTCTGTTAGTTTATAGCATTATAATAGATCTTAGAACTTTAGCCATGTAAGACCAACTTATATAAAATACCTATAAAACTGTAAATAGTTACATTTAGAACAAACATTCAATAAAAAATGATCAAAGGTTGAATTAAATATATTTATTTAATTTTACACTTTTTGCAAACAATGTTCAATTGATATTCTTGTCTCAATTGGATGATTCAGCAATGTTTTCCAAAGAAAATTCAAATGTTTTTTATCAAAAAAGAGAAAAAGAAAAACCGAATACATGGTTCAAATTAAAAGAGAATTTTTAGAGGAACAAGAGAAGAAGACCGAAAAGGCTTTGGGTGAAATCCGGCCAACGTCTTGTTCTGAAGAAAGCGGAAAGTCCCCAAATATTAAGATTGAAGAAAATCAAGATATATCAATCCCTCAAAAGAGTCCAAGTTTTAATATAAATTAATTAATTAACACGAAATTACCAACGAAAAGGACGCCAAATTAAAGGGTGTTGTAACTTCAAATGGTTGTTACAAATTGTGCGCAAATTGAAAGGACGAAAACAAAGGTACGCAATCACCAGCCTCTTCAGACGGTGGCTCCAGCCAAGCATCGCAGGCTAGCCAGGTTGCGCTAGAGTATTGTTATTCATTGCCGTGCCACGCAAAGTCAGTTTACTTTAACGATGTTCCATCTGAAAGGTTATTCGAAAACAAAACCATTTTGAAAACAGATCTGGAGACCATTCTTCCTGATTTCGACCAAACGACAAGATCATGCCCTAGAAGACCTCAAAAAGATTCTAGTCGAACTGAAAGGAAAAAGGAAGAATCAATACCGTGGATGTCAAATGTGAAGACTAAAATAGCAACATTTACAAATACCTTGGACGCATTGTCACGCAAAACGGCAACTTTTGTTCCGTATTAGTTTTACAAGGCTCGTGATAAGAAAAAGGAAATGGTTATTTTATTCACTTCCCTAATCAATGGCATCGAATCGGTAGACATTACCATTGTAAAAATGAGCAATTCGAAGCACTTGCAGAAGAGCCATATGCGTAAGTTATTTTTCTTAATAAAATATGGTTTTATAATAAGCTTACAATTTTTCTAGAATGCTACGTACTAATTACTGATCTTTATGGCATGCGCAACCAAAGATACGTAGAAAAGATGATAAACTGATGCTGATTACATAAGATTGGATCTGCTCGAACTGAAGTCTTTTACAAATTGGGTGTTCGAGATTTAGCACAATTACCATCACGCCAAAGCCAATATAGATGATTCCCATAATGAAAATATCGAACCTTCAACACAAAAAACATTTAATATCAGATATTTTGACAATTATTATGATTCAGAGCTTGTTCTCATAATAAAAATGTATCGCCCCTTCAACTTCAAAAACCCTTTCATGTCAGATTTAATGCCAATTATTATTTATTCTTTTTAAAAAAAATATTTACAGATTAACTGTGCCGGCGACAGTCTTCAGAGAAAATTGTTTACACGTCTGCACGTGGAGTCTTGTACTTTATTTTTATATACATAATTGGCACCCATCCTTGGAAGTGCTAAGTAATAAGGCTGATTTGTGCCTATCTTCAATATTTGAAACATTTTCTTTCGCACTTTGCCTCCTGTAACAACTCAATAAATCACGTTAGATTGTCTTTTATAAATGTTCTTTATTTTCACTCTCCTTCCGCTGCGAGTGCCAAAATCAAACTAAACTAATTATGTTGAGAACAGTGATCCAAGGTCTAGG
The DNA here is from genome assembly GCF_018152505.1 of Drosophila elegans. Lineage (NCBI taxonomy): Eukaryota > Metazoa > Arthropoda > Insecta > Diptera > Drosophilidae > Drosophila > Drosophila elegans. The sequence continues at coordinate 26,510,145 of NW_024545863.1, read as the reverse complement.
AAGAGAGAGAGAGCCTCGCTCTCCTACAACCGTCATCGCTGGCTTAGCTCCTTGGTGCCGGTTCCCACACCTCCCATACTCCTGAACCAATTGACTATCAAAAAGTCTTAGTATGTATAAACTCTTATAAAAGCGACACCTGATTGCTATCTTATTTTTTAAGACCGGTCTGTTCTGTACTGATTCGCATTATTTCGGTTATACATATATAGTAGTTTCCTTGGGCGGTCGTCCACAGTGATTACCATTAAAAATGCCTGGCACATCACGAGACGCGCTATGGCAAATCGGCGATTCATGAATGGGGATTATTATCAATGACGCCTATAGCTGCAGATGTAATGGTTATTAAATACGTTGCCGATATTAGAGAAACAAAGTACGAAGTGATTAAAATTGGTAGTTATTAGCTGTATCAAATCGACATGGAAACGATAATGGATGCCATGGAATGTGGAAACTTAGCACGATTCATAAATCACAGTTGCAATGCAAATACATACATACATGTGAATTTTCTAAGAAAAGAAAGGAATCAAACTTTAAAAATATTCATTTTCACCATATTTTTTTTTCAAATTGTTGATGTTCTGTGAATTTTATCAATACAAAAAACTGGATTGTTTTAGATAAAGGCAGTGTCTTTTTATTTCGCAATCAACACCAGTGAAATAATTCCTAATTCACTTTGCTGTCCCGTTTTTGTGCATTGCATTTCACCAATTACTTGTGCGACGCCTTGTTGTTGTTGTTGTTGCAATTGCTCTCAAAACGTTTACTGCTGAACAACCACACGCACCTGATATTCCCGGTGTAGAGCTTTGACAAAAAGCTTTTAACTGCGCTCTTCGCTTATTGTTTTGATCGGCTCTCCGCTGCAAATATGTATATGTTTTTTTATACCGATCTTGTCCAATCTGTATAAACAATTTCCATGATGAGTTCATGCTGTGCAATTTCCTGCGCTCACAACAATAAAATAACTTCCCGTCAACCTTTAATTTGTTGTTGGATTTGTGATAACGTGGCGCAACATAGCTGGGTTGAGATGGGGCGTGTGGACGTGTCCGAGCTGCAGGCACATCGAAGTCGACATGAAATCGTTGATGTGGCAAACTCACTTAGATTTCATGGCCTTTCATCTGAATTTCGCGAGCCTCGCGATTAATTCAATTCTGCCGAATCCCACTTTAAAAACTTAAAGGTGCCAAGTCTTGTCCAAAATTCTAAAAATAGTAGTTGTCCTCTACCTTATAACAATTGAATTCTTCCAGAGACAAAGAACTTTACGACTCCAGCGTAGTTCCTCCCCCTCCTCCTTAACGTAAGTTGGTGCGGGCAAGAGGCAGGATGCAGCATTAACTTTACCGACTGTTGCCTCGGCGACGGCTCTGGGTGCTCTTCATCAACGTCCACTTATTGTACCGCAGCCTGCTTATACCAACTCACCTGGACCAACATTGTCAGCAATGTCTGGATTTGCGCCCAAGAAATCGGCGCCATTAGTTGGCGTTGCACATAATACGTTTCCGTATTTAAGTTCAGTTTCAGATGTCTTCGTTTAAGGTTGGAATTTCTGACGTACATATTAATAAATTCCTCGATATTTCAATCTGGCCGATGCATACCATTGTTCACGAGTACGTAAAGAATTTAATTCCTTAAGTTCGCGGTCCTCTAACACCTTCAACCAGAGATCCAAAAAACTAATCTATTTAATTTCCTTGCACTATCAGAATGTTCGTGGTTTATTGGACAAATTTAGTAAACTGCATGTCAATAGTGTCTCTTTTGATGCCAATGTGATTGTTTTTTCTGAAACGTGGCTTAATTCCTCAGTGTCCGACTGAAGAATATTTGCGGAAAACTATGTCATCTATAGATGTGATCGTAAAATACTTCTTGTTGGTGGTGTTCTTATTGCCGTAAAGACCGGCTTGGTTTCAGAATAAAGTCCGATAATCGACGTCGAGAGTATTTAGAGTTTTTTGCTGTTCGTATTATCGTTCATGAATATTTTATTTGCGTCTCATGCTGTATATTCCACCCCAGTCTGATATATGTATACCAGCAGCACTTGGCTCAAATTCAGATTATTCACTCAACCCTTAGCAATAACGACCAATAGATTATATTGCTATGGGCGACTTTAAACTGCCTGCCATTTCCTTGATGTTATTATCTAAAATAGAACCAGCTTATTTTCGTTGCTTTCGCAAAGCCAATTTTACTGAAATGAATCATAATTTATCTGGAGTGAATTGGTCTTTTATGGATTCAAACGATGATCATTTAAACATTGTAGAACGGTTTTACGGTTTACTCGGTTCCGTTTTTGATATTTATGATCCTTCATTTCCCTCAGCCGAAGTTTCTCACAAGCCTCCTTGGCTTAAGTCCAGACTTTTTAAGAAATTTAAGAGGTCGGGGATGCAAGTAGATACCTAACTCCGCGCTCTGGTTTCTTAATTCCCAATGCTACAAGAATTAGCCTAATCGTTGCAGAGTCGAGTTGCACGATAACCCCAAGCAGTTTTATAAGTTTGTTAATTAAAGCAAAAAAATTTCAACAATTTCCATTATCTTCATCTTGACACCGTTTCAGCTTTAAATGTGTTCGTTATTGCAAACTTATTTGCAAATTTTTTCCAGTCTACACATTCATCTGTTAACGCCGACAATAACTCAGTCTATCCTTACTCACTTCCGCACTCTTACTGTTTATTTAAGCCCTTAATCAGCGAAGATGACGTTTTTCATCATTTTCAATCAATCAAGTCTTCCTTCTCTTCTGTTCCTGAGTCATCTGGGACCCCTTCTGTTAGGGATGTTTATAAATGACTAGCCGCAAGTTATTCTCTCTTCCAATGTTATGATGTACGCCGATGACGTAAAACTCTGTTCCACCAAACGGATTTAAACAATCTGCTGTATTATGCACACATATTGTAAACCTACTGTACCAAAAGTAATTAAAGGGTATACACTGTAACTGTTTACATAATACAAATGTCCCAGTCTTAAACCCAAGTGGCCAAAACAGAACCGATCGCTATGCCTTGGACTACATAGCGATCGCATAATTGTAACACGAACGGATCACAATTAAAATAATAATGTAAAAATCAGAAAACATATAAACGTTGGAGCGGCACCATTGCTGCTCCTACAAAATAAAGAAACAAATTTAGCTTAAAAACTTGATATTTCAATTATGATCAAAGAGGATACTTTATGGCGACCATAACATGGTCCGGGGGGACCTGAAACTAACAAGGATATATGGAAGAATAACAACCTGGAACACTGGCAAAGGAGAAAAGAGAGAAGCTGACCATTACCGAGGAAACAGAAATCCGCTCCTTCTACCAACGCGGGAAACTGGCAAATAGGATGGAAAAATCAAAAGTCTGAGTGATTAGAGTGCGAGTAATGGGCAAACGCGGAGGCCAAAAAACAATATAAATAAAAGAATAGCTCAAATTAAGTGGCTATTATACACAAATACGCCGCCCACATGGGCAGCAGCAGAAAAATTAACTGCTGAACTTTTATTTAAAAGAATTCCTCCAGCTACGCAAGCCAAATACCGCGACTTATTCAGCAAATATTAAAGTTATAAATGAAAAAATAACTAATAGTGATTTATTGATCTCCAAAGCCTGTGCCGAAGAAACCTGACGTCTGCCCGAACGACTGCCCTGGACCACTAGACACCGCAGCATGCAGAAACACATGCATGAAGAAGACCAGTGCGAAGACCGGCACCGGCCCCGCCTGAGCTCCTAGGCTCGGGACAACAGCAGCAGAGATCTCAACAAGCGTGAAAACACCAGAAGATACTTTATTGGAAGCAGCCAAAACAACAGCGCAAGTGGCGGATTGCCTTCGAAGGAGCGTCAGTAAAGCCAAGCCGGCGACGACCAGCTGACGCGGGGAGCACCGGAGAAATATTTTAATACCTTTTGCACTGCGATGCATAATTTTTTTTAATTTCACTGCGATGCATATTTTTTTTAATAATATTATATAATTTTTGTAAAACTGAGCGGAACCCTTTCTGCCCAGTTAGAAGTATGACCCGTAAAGCCACACGAAAAATTAATTAAAAACAAAATAGAAAATTACAAATTACTAAAATTTTTAAAAAAAATTAATATAAAATTCAATTCAAAAAAAAAAAAAAAAAAAACAATTTCATCATTTTTTCTTCAAGAGCCAATGGCAATAACAATTACATGGCACATTAATAATAAATCGCTAAAAAAAACCACATATAATTGGCATAAATTATGAAACACCCAAAATGGGTTTAGTAGACACCAAAGTGGTAGCGTTGAGTCGTTGTAAATAAGATCGAATCTGAAAAAATTGACACAGAAATGATCACAATAATAATAGCAGTTATTATGTTAGCAAATGCGTTTTTAAAATTATATACATTTCACAATAAGTGCCTACTCAAAAGATTCCAAAGTCAAGGAAACGACTTGGACGACTTTGCCCATCATAATTGCGATCATTATTGGCATTAATCAATATAAAACAAATATATATTAACATATTCATTCATCTTACAATAATTCCCAATATCCTTCTTATTTTTTCTTTAAATAACTAAAAATTAACACTCTAGATGCTGTTACAAAGGTCTATAGGAATGACACAAATTCTCCACATAGAATTATAAAATTGGTCTCAACGACTCCAAGGAGCGTATTAGAGCACGAATACAGTTACATTGATTTAGTCAGGTTAGATTTTTCACCAATGATTCATTGCTCAAGAAAACAAAAAGAAATTGTATTATCAACAACTCCAGGCGTTTTCGTAAAATCAGTTATAAAACAATATGAATATTTATTATTTATTATTATTTACAAAAAACCTTAGTATGGAATGTTAGGAATTAACTACCCATATCCATAAAATAAAAGACGCTTTTATAAAATCCTATAAGAGTTTAAGCCCAAAAAAGCCAATACAACAAGATACAATAAGAAAACATGAAAACATAATGAGGCAAGAATATTAGTGCATGAAAATAGAAAAATAATAAGTAAAATCAACTGGCCAAAGGTATCAAAATTATTGATCAAGTTACGTTCGAGCTTATTAACAGTCAGAGAGAGATATAAATTGGATATAGCTATACCAACAATTTTAAACACCCCTCTGACAATAGATCCAAGTGAAGAACTTGAATCAAATAACCCTGAACCAACTTAGTCAGACACGCAGAAAGCTCCGACTCTAAGGTAGAGGAAGAAACTAAGTTAGAAGAAACCGATCTACATGATCTATCTATCCCTGCGGTGTTAACAATACCCAAAACACAGGAAGAGGATACTAAAGATTCAGACCTGGATTTAATAGAATCCAAGCCCACCATAATGGCAGACGAAACCATTGCCCAGCGGGCATATATTAAAGGTATATCAAGCGCCATACACGAATTCAGTGGCCAAAAATTGTATCTACGAAGGTTCATAACAGCAGTCAAATTGGTCGACTTAAAAATAGAACCATTTGAACACCTGGCTATCGAAGTAATTAAGTCGAAAATAGTAGGCTAAACCTTATACTAGGCAAAATGAAACCGCTATTACGGCAATAATTGCGAAGCTGGAAGCCAATGTCGTCGGTGAAACATCCGATGTACTAAAGGCTGAAATGACTAAAACAAGTTCATATACCCTTGCAGCTATCGCAAGAATTAAATATTTTTGAAAACATTAAAATTATGATTTACTTGCGTATATGTTTAAAAACATTGAAGCTATGACGATTTGCAGCTTAATTATTTGATTGTTCTTTTATATATTTTTATTATTTGTATGGGAGCTATATGATATAGTCGTCCGATTTTGATGAAATTTAAACCATAATTCTGAAATATTTAACCATTGCTATATGTCGAAGAACTAAAAAAAAATTAAAAAACAGCAAAGTTATAATTTTTTTCAATTATTTTTCCGATTGTTCCTATGGGAGCTATATGCTATAGTCGTCCGATTTTGATGAAATTTTAACCATAATTCTGAGATATTTAACCATTGCTTTATGTCGAAGAACTAAACAAAAAATTAAAAAACAGCAAAGTTATAATTTTTTTTCAATTATTTTACCGATTGTTCCTATGGGAGCTATATGCTATAGTCGTCCGATTTTGATGAAAATTTAACCATAATTCTGAAATATTTAACCATTGCTTTATGTCGAAGAACAAAACAAAAAATTAAAAAACAGCAAAGTTATAATTTTTTTTCAATTATTTTTCCGATTGTTCCTATGGGAGCTATATGCTATAGTCGTCCGATTTTGATGAAATTTAAACCATAATTCTGAATTATTTAACCATTGCTATATGTCGAAGAACTAAACAAAAAATTAAAAAACAGCAAAGTTATAAATTTTTTTCAATTATTTTTCCGATTGTTCCTATGGGAGCTATATGCTATAGTCGTCCGATCCGGCTCGTTCCGACTTATATACTACCTGCAATAGAAAGACAACTTTTGGGAAAGTTTCATGCAGATAGCTTTAAAACTGAGAGACTAGTTTGCATATAAACGGACGGACAGACGGACAGACGGACGGACAGACGGACGGACAGACGGACATGGCTAGATCGACTCTACTAGTGACGCTGATCAAGAATATATATACTTTATAGGGTCGGAAACGTCTCCTTCACTGCGTTGCAAACTTCTGACTGAAATTATAATACCCTCTGCAAGGGTATAAAAAAAGCTGCTGAGAAATGTACCAATGAAATAGACAATTTACGAAAGCTTCTTGCAGCTTCGTATATCGATGAAGGGTTGTCAGCCGAACATGCTGATTAGTTAAGCACAAAAGAAGCCAACACAACAATGGTTAAAAACTGTGAGCATGGTAGACTAAAAACAATTCTAGAAGCTGGTAACTTTACCACAATGAATGATGCCATCACGTAGTATATACAATGTAGTACGGAAATGACGGGCAACGCGAAGTCCATATTATACGCACGTGGAGGACTACAATGGTCACTACCAATACGAAAACTTAATGACAACGCAAACAGAATAAAAATAATAATAATAATAAGAATAAAAATAAAAATAATAATAATAATAATAATAATAATAATAATAATAATAATAATAATAATAATAATAATAATAATAATAATAATAATAATAATAATAATAATAATAATAATAATAATAATAATAATAATAATAATAATAATAATAATAATAATAATAATAATAATAATAATAATAATAATAATAATAATAATAATAATAATAATAATAAAAGTAATAATAATAATAATAATAATGTACAAGCTACGCCGGAAAACTCGTAGACTCCCTTAAAAAGAAACAAACGTAAAACAAACGGTTCATACAATCAACCTTAATTTCAATTTTTTTGTTTCACTTCAGAATGAACAAACTAAAAAATTATACACATTATTAGTTCATACTGGTGCAGATATTTCGTTAATAAGAGAAAATTCAGATTCATTTAACGTAGATCACACAAATATTATTCAAACATCAGGTGTTGGTGAAGGAACAACCAACTCCAAGGAACTAACTTCAATAGAACTCCTTTCAAACAACTATGCCATCCCACATAATTTTTATTTAGTTACAACAGATTTTCCAATTCCATGTGATGGGATAAATGGAATCGACTTCATGAAAAAATATAATTGTCAAATAGACTTAAAACCAGAAAACGATTGGCTTATACCACTAACCATACAATATATAGACTGGTCATTTCATACAACGAATTTGGACACAAAAAAATTGAAAGCGGGAGGCCCCCCGGGCTCTCAGCAGCAGGCCCCTGCACTTCGTGTGCATTCGGGTTTTTTGCTCTCTCATTCTCATTCTCATTTTTATGCTCGCGCACTCATTGCACGAGTTCAGTCGCAGAGAGGCGCTTTTTGAAGAAGGCTGCCCTGCGCTTGAATTCGCCTTTGTATGTATGCGTGATCATGCATTCTCATACACGGGAGCATGTGTGCGTTTATTTCATTTCGGCGCATCATGAATATTTTGTCTTTTGCCACTTTTCAAACTTGGTACCCTAAGAATATGGGCGTATTTACTATTGGGTTATGATCAAAATATGAATATTATATGTTATAATATATTTTTTGATATTTCAGCATACATTTTATTTTTGTTTACAAATTCAAATCAGTGGAAGCAGTAAAAAGTTTTACATATATGTATGTATTCGAATTAATAGAAATCAGTCCACTGAGATGGATACAGAGCATATCGCAGTCGTGTCACTTAAAACACCGACTGCTCCTCAGTGGTTGAGAAAACTTCAAACTTCAAAAAAAAACCTCAATCAGCTTTTGTCGATGTTTTGCGAGCGGATTGTGCTTGCATACCCTACCGACGATTGCTTTTCAGAGGAGAGAGCTTTTAGGACACTTGTTTAGAATGTTATGATGAATTATACGCAGTGTAATTTTAATTGTCTTTAACGATTGTAATTGTCTTTAAGCAATTCTTTATAATCCAAGATATTGGCACAATTCAAATTTAAAATTATTATCATTAAAATAACATTTAAACAAAGTATGCGGATTTTTATATTTGTTCCATTTACCTTTACAAAAATATAAAAAATATTTTATTATTTATTCACTTCACAGGCATTCTATTATATGGATGCCCTAATTGTCATCGGTTGTTCAGAAAAGCATATGATTAAAAACCTCACAAACGTTTCTGATTTATGCAGGAAACACAACCTTAAATTGCACCCAGAAAAGTTCACATTTTGCAGACACGAAGTGACTTTCCTTGGACATAAGTGTACTGACAAAGGTATTTTACCAGACAACAAGAAATATGAGGTCATAGAAAAATAGCCAGTTCCAACGGACGGAGATAGCGCTAGAAGATTTCTTGCATTCTGCAATTATTACAGAAGATTCAATAAAAATGTTTCCGATTTTTCACGACTCAACGCGTTTATGCAAATAGAATGTAAAATTCGAGTGGACAGATCAATGTCAAAAAGCCTTCGAGTACCTAAAAAAAACAACTGATGAAACCAACATTATTACAGTATCCCGATTTTAATAAAGAATTTTCCATTACAACCAGTAGCGTAGATAGGGGGGGATCAGGGGGATCAATCCCCCCCTTGGCTCTGAGAATTATAAGATGATATAATCTCAAAATTGAAAAAGAAACACATTTTTCTTCTGACTGTGCAGTACAGCATATTATGTTCAATACTGTTGACTTCTTGTCAACCGACAAATTCTTCCTGGAATCTTTTAGCTTGCCAGCGGTCGCTGCGTTTGCCAGGATTTACGCAGTTTTGGCGTCTGCCTGCCGGTTTGTTGTTCATCAGGTGGGTTCGTGGAAAATATGATAACTCCAGCGCTTCTAACGGACCGACCAATCATGCGACCTCCAAGTGATACTTCAGACAGTCACAGTGCCTCCCAGTTTACTACGTGCTGCGGCGCTGCATCAGCTGCATATAATAGTTTCGAGTATGCATTTCGTTTATATTCTATTAAAATGAAGCGATTTTTAGTACCTGTAAAACCATTTTGCAAACCTCCAAAAACTGAAGACAATGAAGAAGCGCAATCATCTGTCGAAACAGCCGTGAAAAACCTCGGTACGCTGCATCGGGTAGTGAAAATACGGGCGATCAAAGCTCATGTAGTGAAGGCAACAAAAACGTTAAACAACGTAAATAAACACGACGTCGGAAATTTTATTGGCATCAGACTTAGTGAATCTCAGAGGCTGGACTTATTAACAAATGCTTGGGTTCCGCCAAAAAATTACTTTTTTCCATTGCTGCAAAAATTCGAAACTCGAAAATTAAAATTTTGTTACAAATGGTTTTATTGAATTTTCCTGGCTTGCTTACTCAGAATTGCATCATGGTGCATTTTGTGTTCCGTGTGTAGCATTTGCTGTAAGAGGTGACAAAGGGTCACAACCTTTAGATCATTTGGTGAAAGTGAAATTCGATAATTGGAAGAAAGCAAAAGAGGTGTGTACCATAATTATCATCCGAGCCAGCAAACCCGGGACCTCTCAATTTCGCGTGGAGTGCTCTAACCAACTGAGCTACTTCGGAATCCTAATTTGCTCGCTGAAAACCTCCAATTTATGTTTGAAGTTACTTTTTGTCTAACTAGAGATCGACATTTTCACGAATTTGTTTATCCGTCAAAAAACCTTTGACGTTGACATTCAATAAATTGAGTGGAAATATTGAAAAAATCAATTTATCTTGAAATTGATTTTTCACCCACTGAAAAGCTTGAATTTCTTCTTCGATAAGAGAATTTTTATACCCTTGCAGAGGGTATTATAATTTCAGTCAGAAGTTTGCAACGCAGTGAAGGAGACTTTTCGACCCTATAAACTATATGTCGCAGTTCTCAGAAATATTTGAATTCGATGAACGCTAAAGTTATTTGGCGCTCCGATTTTGTTGTCGCTTGGCATAAGCCGCTGGTTCCTGGTAAAACATGGATTCTAGGAATTCCTGCTCTACTCGTAGCGCGACGGCATTGCCAGATCTCTTTTAGAGTGGCGTAGTCGTCGAGTGAGGCCCGGTCGCCCAAGAGAGAGAGAGAGAAACCGGAGAGCAAGAAGTTGCAAGAAGATGAGCTCTGGTATTTGAAGGGTAGTCAGTTTGAATTGGGCTCTTGGCGCGATCGGGACTTACTGCGCAATCGAAATGGCAGACCATGAAAACACTCCTTCTCCGTTATCAGAAGTGGGATCGGCCTTGCCACAGGACAATGAAAGTGTTATAGCTGCATTAGAAGCTCAAAATCGTGCCTTGTTGGAACTTGTGAAATCAATGAACACACCGCGAGTGCCATTAACGGAAGTTAAACCGAATTCCATATCATTGCCGAAATTCGACCCTGATAGTGCGGGCGCGGATGCAAGTGCGTGGTGTAATACAGTTGCATTAATATTTGCTGAAAACAATCTACAAGGCAGTGCTCTTGTCATGGCACTCAGCAAAGCTATGCAAGGAAGTGCTTCCCAGTGGTTGGCGCAAATTTGTTTCAGCGGCATGACATGGCCGCAATTCCAGGAATTGTTTGTGCAACGATTCGTTGGTATCGAGACCCCGGCAGCGACGTTGATGAACATCTTTAATGGGCGTCCAAATCCAGGAGAGAATTAACCCGAATACGGAAGCCGCCTGGTGACGTCGCTCATGTCAAAATTCAAATCAATTGAATTGGAAGAGCTCATCGTATCCATCGTTTTGACGCATCTTTCAAACGTTGATGCTCGCCTTTTAAAGTCAATGTTTACGGGCGCTGTTAAAACCCGCAACGATCTGCAGCAACAATTAAAGACGTATGCGTATTTAAAACGCAACGAATCCTTTGGAAACGAAGTCGAAAGGAAGAAAATGAAACTACCATCTCTAGTGAAGTGTCATCACTGTGGGCGTCTTGGCCATAAGATTGCGGATTGTCAAAAAAGGCGAACGGACGAGAGACAACGGACCACCTCAACTACAGGACAACAACAACGCGCAGTCAACAACAGGACCTGCTTCAAATGTGGGGAGTTCGGGCACTATGCTTCGGAATGCCCACGTAATCGACATAATCTCAAGGAAGTCGAGATTAACAAAAGAGTAAACTTGGTGGCCATAGAACCAAAGGGAGTTTTGAAACAATTTGGTGAGTCTATTCCATTTTGTTTTGATTCAGGCGCTGAATGTTCTCTTGTAAAGGAAAGTGTAGCAGCGAAGTTACAAGGAAAGCGTCAGTTTAGCACAGTGGTTTTAAGGGGCATCGGAAACGAACCGGTGTGGAGCACAGTACAGATAATTTGTAATGTTAATATAAACGAACATTTTATTGAAATATTGTTTCACGTTATTATGGATACTTTTATGAATTTTGATATTCTTATTGGAAGAGATATTTTAAGTCAAGGCTTCGGAGTCGTAATTGAAGCAAATAAATTTGTTATTTATAAGCCTAAAATGGTACAAGCACTGTCGTATGAATTAAATCTGAAAAATCGTTTTAATTTTAATAAAGATTTAAGTGAGCTTGATAAAGAAAAATTAAGTGAAATATTAGAAAAATATTCCAAATCATTTATAGAGGGCATTCCACACACACGAGTAACAACAGGGCTGCTCAGCATACGGCCCATTGATCCACATAAGACTGTTCAGCGTCGCCCATATAGACTTAGTGAAGAAGAAAAGGCTAATGTTAGGGAAATGATTAACGAATTATTGTCTGCAAAAGTTATACGTCCTAGTAGTTCCCCTTTTGCTAGTCCTATGATGCTGGTCGAGAAGAAGAACGGTTCAGATCGTTTATGCGTAGACTACAGGGAACTAAACACAAATACGGTGGCAGATAAATACCCGTTACCACTTATAGCTGACCAAATAGCCCGTATGAGGGGAGCTAGTTTCTTTTCTTGCTTAGATATGGCTAGTGGCTTTTATCAAATTCCAGTTCACCCGGACTCGGTCGAACGGACGGCATTTGTAACGCCCGAGGGGCAGTATGAATTTCTCGCCATGCCATTTGGGTTAAAGAACGCTCCATCGGTGTTTCAACGTGCAATAATTAATGCTTTGGGACCATTAACCCATACCTATGTTATTGTTTATATTGACGACGTTTTGATAGTTGCAGAAACGAAAGTTCAGGCAATGGAAAGATTAGATGAAGTCCTTAAAATTTTAATGGAAGCCGGTTTCTCATTTAACATAAACAAGTGTACATTCCTCACACAGAAAATAAATTACCTAGGGTATGAAGTTAGTGCGGGAGAAATACGACCAAATGGTCGCAAAATAAAAGCACTTGTGGAACTACCACCTCCTCAGACGGTACCTCAGTTAAGACAATTCATAGGATTGGCTTCCTACTTCCGGCAGTTTGTGCCAAAATTTTCAGAGTTATTAAAACCATTATTTCTACTAACTTCTCAAAAATGCAAGGAACTTACATGGAAAGACGAATATGAACAACTTAGACAGAAAATAATAGAAATTTTGACAAGTTCTCCAGTATTGACCATCTTCGATCCCAAACACCCTGTCGAGTTGCATACAGATGCAAGTATGGTTGGTTATGGTGCCATTTTGATGCACCGAATAGATAAAAAGCCGTATGTAATCGAGTATTTTAGTAAATGCACAACTCCAGTCGAGTCCAAATACCATTCTTACGATTTAGAAACTCTCGCAGTGGTGAACGCCGTTAAACATTTCAGGCATTATTTGCAGGGTCTCGAATTTGTGATTTTTACGGATTGCGATTCATTAAGGGCTAGTCGTTCCAAGACCACATTGACGCCGAGGGTACACCGGTGGTGGGGGTACTTACAGGCTTTTCAGTTTCGCATTGAATATAGGAAAGGGGAGAGAATGGCTCATGCTGATTTTCTGTCTCGGAATCCTCTACCCGTCCAAAAGGACTCCCAATTAGAAAAGGTAGTCGAGAAGCGCATAAATTTAACCGAGATCTCCGACAACTGGCTACTCGCCGAACAACAGCGCGATCCAGAAGTTTCTGAAATAATCGAAAAGCTACGTAACGACGAATTAGAGGAATATTTACTAAAAACTTATGAGTTGAGAAAAGGTATGCTTCATCGAAAAATCCAACGCAACGGAAGAACACGCTGTCTGCCCGTAATACCCAGAGCTTACAGATGGGCTGTAATAAACCACGTACACGAAGCTGTAATGCACTTGGGTTGGGAGAAGACATTAGATAAAGTTTATGCGCACTATTGGTTTGCCCACATGTCAAAATATGTTAGGCGTTTCGTAGAAAATTGCATTACATGCAAAATATCAAAAGGCTCTAAAGGTAAAGCGCAGGCAGAACTCCATCCGATTCCAAAAATAGATATACCTTGGCATACTCTGCATATCGATATTACAGGGAAATTGAGTGGCAAGAATGTCCAAAAAGAGTATGTCATTGTTATTATAGACGCCTTTACTAAGTTCGTATATTTGTATCACACTTTGAGTTTAGATACGGAAAACTGTGTGAGAGCAATGAAATCTGTTGTCTCGTTGTTTGGTTTGCCAATGCGTGTGATTGCCGATCAGGGTAGATCTTTTGCCAGTTCCGGATTCCGCGAGTTTTGCTCTTCCCAGAAAATTAACCTACATTTGATTGCCACCGGCGCCAGCCGATCTAACGGTCAAGTTGAACGCGTAATGAGTACGCTTAAAAGTATGCTTACAGCAGTCGAAACAAGCCAGCGCTCCTGGCAAGATGCGCTATTAGAAGTTCAGTTAGCTATTAATAGTACGATTAACCGTGTCACCAAAGTAAGTCCTTTGGAATTAATGATCGGCAGGGAAGGAAGGCCATTCGGTTTGTTGCCTATTACAGAAGAAGAGGAGGTAATAGATAGGGACAAAATTAGAGCGCAAGCCAAAGAAAACATTGATCGGAACGCCAATTACGATAAAAAGAGATTTGATAAAAACAAAGCAAAGATTGTAAAGCACCAGGTTGGTGACTATGTTTTGATTGAAAATGAAGAGAGAAATCAAACGAAGCTAGATCCTAAATTTAAGGGGCCATTTGAAATTATTGAAGTTTTGGAGGGAGACAGATATAAACTAAAGTCGTTAACTAGTAAACGGCAGTATAAATATGCACACGAACATTTACGGTCTCTACCTGATACGCAAATACTTGCAGAAATAGATGAAGAATTTGATCGTTCGATTGATGAAAATAATTAGCTCCGAATGTCAAATGTGTATACGGCTGCACCACGATTCTGTGTGAGTGCGTGGCGGGAGCATATGTATGTGTATACGGCTGCACCATGATCCTATGGGGATGCTTGGCGGGAGCGTATGTGTAAATCCTACGTGGATGCTTGGCAAGAACAATTGTGTGAGACTGCACCACGATTCTGTGTGAATGCGTGGCGGGAGTATATGTGTATACGACTGCACCATGATCCTGTGTGGATACGTGGCGGGAGTCAGGAGGACGAGTTGGTGTCCAATTGGAAATAAAGAGAAATTGTGAAAATGAGTATTGTTGAGATATAACAAGAAACGCTGTTATTGGTTGTATGTTTATGAAATAATTGAATGATTTGGATTAGAAGCTAATGTCAATAAAAAATTGAAAGGAATACTGCTTGTTGTAAAGCTTAATGGGTCATGACCACGCATACACGAGGACGTGTGGAGGTCAGGAAGGCCGTGTCGCAGTTCTCAGAAATATTTGAATTCGATGAACGCTAAAGTTATTTGGCGCTCCGATTTGGTTGTCGCTTGGCATAAGCCGCTGGTTCCTGGTAAAACATGGATTCTAGGAATTCCTGCTCTACTCGTAGCGCGACGGCATTGCCAGATCTCTTTTAGAGTGGCGTAGTCGTCGAGTGAGGCCCGGTCGCCCAAGAGAGAGAGAGAGAACCGGAGAGCAAGAAGTTGCAAGAAGATGAGCTCTGGTATTTGAAGGGTAGTCAGTTTGAATTGGGCTCTTGGCGCGATCGGGACTTACTGCGCAATCGAAATGGCAGACCATGAAAACACTCCTTCTCCGTTATATATATATTCTTGATCAGCATCACTAGTAGAGTCGATCTAGCCATGTCCGTCTGTCCGTCCGTTTCTATGCAAACTAGTCTCTCAGTTTTAAAGCTATCTGCATGAAACTTTCCCAAAAGTTATGTTTCTATTGCAGGTAGTATATAAGTCGGAATGAGCCGGATCGGACGACTATAGCATATAGCTCTCATAGGAACAATCGGAAAAATAAATACAAAAAAAATTATAATTTAGCTGTTTTTTAATTTTTTTCTTAGCTCTTCAACATATAGTATTGGTTAATTATTTCAGAACTACGGTTTACATTTCATCAAAATCGGACGACTATATCACATAGCTTCCAAAGAAATAATAAAAATATATAAAATAACTATCTAATAATTGAGCTGCAAGTCATCATAGCTTCAATGTTTTTCAACATATACGCAATTTTAATGTTTTCAAAAGTATTTAATTCTTGCAATAGCTGCAAGGGTATATGAACTTCGGCTTGCCGAAGTTTGCTTTCTTTCTTGTTTATAATGCAACTTATCAATGTGAAAAATGTGACCAATTTCTGTACACGACTTTCTTTCTTGTTTATAATGCAACTTATCAATGTGAAAAATGTGACCAATTTCTGTACACGACTGTGCAACGCGGATTATTATCGCAGTGTAAAATAAAACTTACAAAAAAACTGGATATTATTCTGAGTCATATCGAATAATAAAATTCTGAAAGCCACTACCAGAAACCAAAGTAAACAGAAAAATTCCTGCGCAGGCAAACTCTAAATAAAGCTTCTCATCCCAACGTATACGAAGTCATTGTAAATGATGAGGTACGAAAAGTAGTGACCTTGCGATTAACGGATTCACTCTGCTTAATAAAGCATGGGAAGAAAGTTATAGCAAGAATTGACATAAGCGATATGTACACCAATGGAATTCTCGACTTAGGTCAGTTCTTTCAAAGGCTTGAAAAACAAGCCGGTATACTAAATATCAGCCATCTCAAAGTAACAACGATCAAAAAGATCTTTGACACCATCTCAACGGAATCTTTCAAAATAATGGGCAATAAAATATTACAATTTCTAAGAGTAGCGCTACTCAAGCCGGTGACCCTATTATCAAATAATGATAAAGAGAAAGAAGCAATACTGTTTACATTCCATAAAGATCCAATACAAGGAGGTCATACAGGCATAGCTAAAACATTAGCAAAAATGAAAAGGTATTATTATTGAAAAAACATGACCAGAGATATATCAAAGTATATAAAAAAATGCCTCAAATGCCAAAAATCAAAAACAACGAAACACACAAGGATCCCATTGACTATCACTGAAACGCCACAAATGGCTTCCGACAGGGCAATTTTGGATACGGTCCACTAACAATATCTTGGTGCAATACCAATACCGAATAAAAGTGCAAATACAATAGCAAAAGCTATATTTAAAGATTTTATTTTGAAGTACGGACCAATGAAGACGTTCGTTAAGGACAGAATATAAAAATTCAATAATAGAAGAATTATGCACAAATTTGAATATCAAAAACATAACTTCTTGGACTACACACCGAAAGTTCTAGCGTCGGCATAATTGTAACACGAACGGACGACATGTGCATTTACCTCGCGCTCCCGCTTAAAAGAGCATAGCCTATACACCTAAGCATATACATAGCCGTCTCTCTGCCGCCGTCTGAGGGCAGCGCAGCGACGAGACTTAGCCTTACTTAGAATTAAAAGAACAATGTAAAAATCAGAAAAACTATAACCGTTGGAGCGGCACCATTGCTGCTCCTACCAAATAAAGAAACGAATTTAACTTAAAAACTTGATGTTTCAATTGTGATCAAAGAGGATACTTTACTGCAACTATGGTGCATCCAGAATTTTCTGTTCTTGAAAACCTCTAAATGTAAATTCATGTCTTTTCATCGCCAATTATTCCATTGCGACGAGCAATCTTGAACGCATTTATTTCGTAAAAGATCTTGGAGTTTTATTTAACTACAACTTAAACTTTACCGATCACATTGGTATACTGTCTGTAAGGCATTTTTGAATTTGTCAAGCCCTGGTTTAACGACTACATCTCAAAACACCTTTAAATTTTTCTTGTTCGACCAATTCTTGAATACTGTTCGTGCGTATGGTCACCTCAATACGCTAAATGTTAGGACCTTATTGAATTAATCAATGGCCAGATTAATTTCTGTAAGAACATCACGCCATATTCGTCCTATTGCACCTAAATTTATTTATCTTCCTTTCGGATACTAACAATAAGTGTATCAAATGTTATGGTAATAACCTAACCAACAGTCGTATGACTGAGTTATGGGGCCCTGAAAATTATTGCTGGGTTGAGAGGTCGTTGCGTTGTAGGCGGGTTCTGCTGGAAACCCAAGTCAAGCCTCGCGCGAGATGATTTGGGTGGACAGAGAGTATTTCATTGTAGGTCGCTTTTTGTTTGTCTATTTCATCTTGTACTGCAAGAATGCCAAGGTCCATGTGGATGTTTTGGTTGCGAAGATACCATGGTGCCCCAGTGATAGTTCTCAGGATTTTTGATTGTGCGCACTGTATGATGTCAATATTGCTGCTGCGTTCCTCCTGGGATGATAATAATAATAAAAGTAATAATAATAATAATAATAATATAAATAATAATAATAATAATAATAATAATAAAAATAATAATAATAATAATAATAATAATAATAATAATAATAATAATAATAATAATAATAATAATAATAATAATAATAATAATAATAATAATAATAATAATAATAATAATAATAATAATAATAATAATAATAATAATAATAATAATAATAATAATAATAATAATAATAATAATAATAATAATAATAATAATAATTATAATAATAATAATAAAAATAATAATAATAATAATAATAATAATAATAATAATAATAATAATAATAATAATAATAATAATAATAATAATAATAATAATAATAAATAAAATTATAATAATAATAATAATAATAATAATTATAATAATAATAATAATAATAATAATAATAATAATAATAATAATAATAATAATAATAATAATAATAATAATAATAATAATAATAATAATAATAATAATAATAATAATAATAATAATAATAATAATAATAATAATAATAATAATAATAATAATAATAA
Source organism: Drosophila elegans (assembly GCF_018152505.1). Classification (NCBI taxonomy): domain Eukaryota; kingdom Metazoa; phylum Arthropoda; class Insecta; order Diptera; family Drosophilidae; genus Drosophila; species Drosophila elegans. The sequence continues at coordinate 26,491,371 of NW_024545863.1, read as the reverse complement.
TAATAATAAAAATAATAATAATAATAATAATAATAATAATGTACAAGCTACGCCGGAAAACTCGTAGACTCCCTTAAAAAGAAACAAACGTAAAACAAACGGTTCATACAATCAACCTTAATTTCAATCTTTTTGTTTCACTTCGGAATGAACAAACTAAAAAATTATACACATTATTAGTTCATACTGGTGCAGATATTTCGTTAATAAGAGAAAATTGAGATTCATTTAACGTAGATCACACAAATATTATTCAAACATCAGGTGTTGGTGAAGGAACAACCAACTCCAAGGAACTAACTTCAATAGAACTCCTTTCAAACAACTATGCCATCCCACATAATTTTTATTTAGTAACAACAGATTTTCCAATTCCATGTGATGGGATAAATGGAATCGACTTCATGAAAAAATATAATTGTCAAATAGACTTAAAACCAGAAAACGATTGGCTTATACCACTAACCATACAATATATAGACTGGTCATTTCATACAACGAATTTGGACACAAAAAAATTGAAAGCGGGAGGCCCCCCGGGCTCTCAGCAGCAGGTCCCTGCACTTCGTGTGCATTCGGGTTTTTTGCTCTCTCATTCTCATTCTCATTTTTATGCTCGCGCACTCATTGCACGAGTTCAGTCGCAGAGAGGCGCTTTTTGAAGAAGGCTGCCCTGCGCTTGAATTCGCCTTTGTATGTATGCGTGATCATGCATTCTCATACACGGGAGCATGTGTGCGTTTATTTCATTTCGGCGCATCATGAATATTTTGTCTTTTGCCACTTTTCAAACTTGGTACCCTAAGAATATGGGCGTATTTACTATTGGGTTATGATCAAAATATGAATATTATATGTTATAATATATTTTTTTACAAATTCAAATCAGTGGTAGCAGTAAAATGTTTTACATATATGTATGTATTCGAATTAATAGAAATCAGTCCACTGAGATGGATACAGAGCATATCGCAGTCGTGTCACTTAAAACACCGACTGCTCCTCAGTGGTTGAGAAAACTTCAAACTTCAAAAAAAAACCTCAATCAGCTTTTGTCGATGTTTTGCGAGCGGATTGTGCTTGCATACCCTACCGACGATTGCTTTTCAGAGGAGAGAGCTTTTAGTACACTTGATTAGAATGTTATGATGAATTATACGCAGTGTAATTTTAATTGTCTTTAACGATTGTAATTGTCTTTAAGCAATTCTTTATAATCCAAGATATTGGCACAATTCAAATTTAAAATTATTATCATTAAAATAACATTTAAACAAAGTATGCGGATTTTTATATTTGTTCCATTTACCTTTACAAAAATATAAAAAATATTTTATTATTTATTCACTTCACAGGCATTCTATTATATGGATGCCCTAATTGTCATCGGTTGTTCAGAAAAGCATATGATTAAAAACCTCACAAACGTTTCTGATTTATGCAGGAAACACAACCTTAAATTGCATCCAGAAAAGTTCACATTTTGCAGACACGAAGTGACTTTCCTTGGACTTAAGTGTACTGACAAAGGTATTCTACCAGACAACAAGAAATATGAGGTCATAGAAAAATAGCCAGTTCCAACGGACGCAGATAGCGCTAGAAGATTTCTTGCATTCTGCAATTATTACAGAAGATTCAATAAAAATGTTTCCGATTTTTCACGACTCAACGCGTTTATGCAAATAGAATGTAAAATTCGAGTGGACAGATCAATGTCAAAAAGCCTTCGAGTACCTAAAAAAAAACAACTGATGAAACCAACATTATTACAGTATCCCGATTTTAATAAAGAATTTTCCATTACAACCAGTAGCGTAGATAGGGGGGGATCAGGGGGATCAATCCCCCCCTTGGCTCTGAGAATTATAAGATGATATAATCTCAAAATTGAAAAAGAAACACATTTTTCTTCTGACTGTGCAGTACAGCATATTAAAGTTTCGAATGCCCGAGTTATGTTCAATACTGTTGACTTCTTGTCAACCGACAAATTCTTCCTGGAATCTTTTAGCTTGCCAGCGGTCGCTGCGTTTGCCAGGATTTACGCAGTTTTGGCATCTGCCTGCCGGTTTGTTGTTCATCAGGTGGGTTCGTGGAAAATATGATAACTCCAGCGCTTCTAACGGACCGACCAATCATGCGACCTCCAAGTGATACTTCAGACAGTCACAGTGCCTCCCAGTTTACTACGTGCTGCGGCGCTGCATCAGCTGCATATAATAGTTTCGATTATGCATTTCGTTTATATTCTATTAAAATGAAGCGATTTTTAGTACCTGTAAAACCATTTTGCAAACCTCCAAAAACTGAAGACAATGAAGAAGCGCAATCATCTGTCGAAACAGCCGTGAAAAACCTCGGTATGCTGCATCGGGTAGTGAAAATACGGGCGATCAAAGCTCATGTAGTGAAGGCAACAAAAACGTTAAACAACGTAAATAAACACGACGTCGGAAATTTTATTGGCATCAGACTTAGTGAATCTCAGAGGCTGGACTTATTAACAAATGCTTGGGTTCCGCCAAAAAATTACTTTTTTCCATTGCTGCAAAAATTCGAAACTCGAAAATTAAAATTTTGTTACAAATGGTTTGATGAATTTTCCTGGCTTGCTTACTCAGAATTGCATCATGGTGCATTTTGTGTTCCGTGTGTAGCATTTGCTGTAAGCGGTGACAAAGGGTCACAACCTTTAGGTCATTTGGTGAAAGTGAAATTCGATAATTGGAAGAAAGCAAAAGAGGTGTGTACCATAATTATCATCCGAGCCAGCAAACCCGGGACCTCTCAATTTCGCGTGGAGTGCTCTAACCAACTGAGCTACTTCGGAATCCTAATTTGCTCGCTGAAAACCTCCAATTTATGTTTGAAGTTACTTTTTGTCTAACTAGAGATCGACATTATCACGAATTTGTTTATCCGTCAAAAAACCTTTGACGTTGACGTTCAATAAATTGAGTGGAAATATTGAAAAAATCAATTTATCTTAAAATTGATTTTTCACCCACTGAAAAGCTTGAATTTCTTCCTCGATAAGAGAATTTTTATACCCTTGCAGAGGGTATTATAATTTCAGTCAGAAGTTTGCAACGCAGTGAAGGAGACGTTTTCGACCCTATAAACTATATAAGTGACGTATTTCCAAATACTCCAGACATCAAGCCTAACACCCAACCTGTATATCCCGAGATACCCATTACTTCATTTGTCAAACATAACACCCAGCCTGTATATCCCGAGATACCCATTAATTCATTTGTCAAACATAACATTTCAGAGCCTACTATAGGAGTTATTCAAATTAATCAGACATAAACATTTCCCGTTAGACATAAACATTTCCCACGCCTGTTATCAACAGTCCCCTTATTATAAACATTTCACACGCCTTTACCGACGACAGCAGACATAAACAAGAGGTAAACTTTTAAACAAAGGGTCCAGCATGAGAACCCATTCATCAGCATAAAAGCTTTGACCAATCCAAATTTAATAAACAAAAGATGCAGCCTGACAACCCACCCATCAGGCCACTAATTCGACCAATCCAAATCTTCTGATCGAAGTCCACTTTCGCTGCTAGCGTCGCTGTCACCGATAAAAGCTATAGTTATAAGAATAATGCAATTGTAAAGACAGTTCAATTTTGGGAATCTAACTATTAAGACATTACCAATAAAACTCCACTGTATATTAAAATAAAAATCGCTTTTTTTTTAATATATCGCAAAGTGAAAAATCTAATTGGCGCAGCCGGTAGGATACAAGTAATATCCTCGCGAGTGACTACCTAAAAAGGACTTCAAAAAATCACTTCGTGAAAATAAATTTATTTGTATCCGCAAAACGAACTTACTTAAATATTGTGAAAATAAAACAACAACATTAGTCAAATCACGAATGAGGATTTCTAATGTCTTAATTCAGCGATAATAAATCAAATAACTGATATATTTCGTGTAAACAAAATTGTTTTAAAAGAAAAAAAAAAAAAATTTTTAAAACTGTAAAAATGGAAATGCCATCAACATCAACAGCAGCCGCAGCCACAGCCGCAAAAGCAACACAAATTCTTACAGACGTGGCCATGAACCATTTTCTTCTGCAACTTAAGCAGATAAACAAATTTAATGGAGACCCACTCTACTTGGCTCTCTTCATAAAGGAAGTTGACGAACTAGTGTACCATTATCCGACAACATCAGAAGCCCAACATCAAATTATACAAGCAGCCATCCGAAACCTTCTAATAGGACGAGCCCGAACATTGTTGATGAGAAATATACCACAGGACTGGAAGGAATTAAGGACTTTACTTATCAGCGAATACAACAGTGCAACACCTCCACATCGGATGATTATGGAATTACGTGAGACTAAATATAAAAATAATTTACGTAGATTTGTCGAAGAATTAGAAGAACAAACAAGTAGAATATGTTGTAAACTCAGCTTAGATAACAATCCATCAAACACGGTTTTAGTTTCAAGAACTTTGAATGATACATTAGCTGAAGTGATTCGCGAAAAATTGCCAGTTCAAACATACATTACGTTGAGCAAATTTGACATATCAACTCCTCTCAAATTAAAACAAGCTGCCCAAGCTGTAGGATTGTTTGTAGATAAACCATTAAATACCCGCTCGTATACATCCCAAAACTCTAATGATGACGACGAATATCAATACTTTAGATCAGCAAGAAACTTTAACCCAAATAATCAGTCAGATAATATTCAAAGAGAAAAAATCCAAAATAATAACTACCAAAATCGATATAACAACAATCAACAGAGACAGAACAAGTTCGACTCAAATAGGAACTGGGGTAATAATAGCAGTTATAATAATAATTCTTCTGGCAATCAATATTATCCTAGATCTTTTCAAAATAATCAAGTACAAAATGCCCAGACTACTCAAAGTACTAATATTCCCCAAAAACGTGCCCGAACCTCAGACTCAGGTCAACAACGTAGAACTGAGCCAATGGACACAAGTGAAAATTTTCAGACAATAGCCTCGGAAGAAACACCACCGCAATAAAAATTAAAATTGATAACAAACTATGCCTCTGTCTTATTGATACAGGCTCAAGCATAAATTTGATAAACGAAAACTTTTTGAAATATCCAACTAAAAATATTTCGACAAAAGTCCAAACGATAGGAGAATCTGTAACTTTAGAAAAATATATCGAATTTAGCATCCCAAAATTATTTTCATCCAAGCAAACATTTTTTTTAAAAAACTTTTCAAATCATTATGATATTCTCATAGGAAGAAAAATTCTAAAAGAAACCTCAGCCAAAATTGATTTCATGAGAAATACTATTATTCTAAATAATTACGAATTCCCAATGATAAATATAACGGAATCAAACTTTTTCAAGTATAACAAACGATGACGAATATATTTATGCCATGCAAACAGACTTAACAAATAATTATTTAAGAGACGATCACTTAAATAATGAAGAAAAAACTGAACTTCATTATTTAATGTCCAAGTATTTTGATATTCAGTATCGAGAAGGTGACAATTTGACTTTCACGAACGAAATCAAACACATAATAAAAACAAAACATGAAGAACCGATTTATAGGAAACCATATAGTTATCCGTACATTTATGACACAGAAGTAGAAAAACAAATTGAGGAAATGATAAATCAAGGTATTATCAGAAAATCAAAATCTCCTTATTGTAGTCCTATTGTAATGGTACCAAAGAAAAAGGATGCATCGGGCATTCCCAAATTTCGTATGGCCATTGATTACAGAGGACTCAATGAAATAACCATAAATGACAAATTTCCTATTCCAAACATGGATGAAATTTTAGATAAATTAGGTAAATGTCAATACTTTACAACATTAGACCTAGCTAAAGGATTCCATCAAATTGAAATGGACCCAGGATCTATACAAAAAACTGCATTTTCCACCAAGAAAGGTCACTATGAGTATACTAGGATGCCATTTGGTCTAAAAAATGCCCCAGCGACATTTCAGCGTTGCATGAATAATATTTTATACGACATAATAGGTACCCATTGTCTTGTGTATTTGGACGATATTGTCATATTTTCAACCTCATTGCAAGAGCATATCCAATCTCTTAAAAAAGTATTCGAACGTCTTCGCAGATCAAATCTTAAACTGCAATTAGATAAATGTGAGTTTATGAAACGAGAAACTGAATTTTTAGGACATATAATTACAACTGAAGGAATCAAAGCAAATCCAAATAAGATTCAAGCTATTCAAGATTTTAAAATTCCAAACTCTCCGAAACAAATAAAATCATTTTTAGGCCTTTGCGGATTTTATCGCAAATTCATAAAAGATTTCGCAAAAATCGCAAAACCAATGACTCTTTGTTTAAAGAAAGGAGCCAAAATAAATGTTAAAGATCCAACTTATAACGAAGCATTTGAAAAATTAAAAACTCTAATAAGTAACGACCCAATTCTCACATATCCAGATTTCGAAAAAAAGTTTGATTTAACTACAGATGCAAGCAATTATGCATTAGGTGCTGTTTTATCTCAAGAAGGTAAGCCTATTTGTTTCGCCAGTAGAACTTTAAATGAACATGAGTTAAATTACGCAGCTATTGAAAAAGAACTACTAGCTATAGTATGGGCAACCAAATATTTCCGCCCTTATCTTTTTGGAAGAAGTTTTAAAATATGCTCAGACCATAAACCGCTTGTTTGGTTACATAATATAAAAGAACCTAATATGAAGTTACAACGTTGGAAAATTAAACTTAGAGAGTTTGATTATGAAATAAAATACATTAAAGGAAAAGAGAATCACGTAGCAGATGCTTTATCAAGAATTACAAAAAAGGAAACTAAAGATAAAAAATTTGAAGAAGTTTTTCAAAATGATGATGAATTAGAACCTACTGCAGCAACAGTGCATAGTGCACAAGAAGATAATGGCAATTGCATACAGATCACAGAACGACCTATTAACGTTTTTAATCACCAACTAATATTTGAAAAAGGAAATAAAGACACTAACGAACTTACTCACTACTTTAACAAAACTATTAATAAAATAATTTACAGTGACATGACTGACCGTTTAGCAAAAGATATAATTATAAAATTCATATGTGGACACAATTTTGTTATGTTCATTAATAATGACGAAGACTTTGCTATCTTTCAACGAGCCTATATGGATTTAATTAAACCAAACACTGGTACAAAATTAATGAAAACTTCAGTAATACTTCCCAACTTGTCCACATATGCAGACTTCCACGAAAAAATATTAGAAATACACGAAAAGACGATACACCAAGGCATTAAAAAGACGTATGACGATTTTAAAACTAAATACTATTTCCCAGACGCACAAAAACTTATTCAAAACATAATAAATAAATGTGAGGCCTGTAATTTATGCAAAGCAGAGCACAGAAAAGTTGCACTCCCTTTTGAAAAGACTCCTGAAACTCAAAATATTCGTGACAAATATGTTATTGACTATTATTTTATTGACCAACGTAAATTTTTGACATGTATTGACATTCATTCAAAATTCATTTCTATCATAGAAACAAAAACCACAGACTGGATTGAAAGTAAAAAAGCATTACTCAAAATTTTTAATATGATAGGTAAACCGAAAACTATAAAAATGGATCAAGATCCCGGTCTAGTATCCAAATCTTTACAAAACTGGCTACAGAAAGAAAACATCAATATTGAAATCACTAGTAGTAAAAACGGTATAGCTGACATAGAAAGGGTTCATAAAACAATTAACGAAAAACTTAGAATCATAAATAAACTCTCAGATGCTGAAGACAAATTAATGAATATAGAAAAAGCAACTTATGTCTATAATCACGAAATAACCCATGATGCCACTGGTAAAACCCCTGCTCAAATCTTTCTTTATGGTATGGAACCGAGTAAAAATATGCAAAAACAAAAAGAACATAAAATAGATAAAATTAATAAAAATCGTGAGGAACATGAAGTAGATCTTAGATATACTAAAGTTGAAAAAGATATGAAACGCAAAGCGAAATTAGTAAACCCATTCAAAAAGACAGGAGCATTAGAACAGAAAGACGAAAAGCATTGGCAAGAAACTAATAGGGGTCATAAAGTAATAAAGCACATAAGTAAATTTAAAAAAGCTAAAGCGCAAAATCTCTCTAATCATTCCAGGGAATCTGACAATACTGACTCTGATTTTGAAAATGATCTTGATAATGACGTGGACGAATGTAACATTGACAACAGCTCAACAAATTAGTATTACACCTATCACTTCAAACAACGGTTATTTACTTCTGAACACAGGGATTGTAAAAATACCTTTAAGTTACGAACATCATATGATACAGATTAATCAAACAAAAATATTAGAAACATACCAGGACTTTATGAAATACGAAAACAAGTTTAATTACGTACCAGATATTGCCTTAGCACTAAAACAACTAAAACATGAAATCAAGGGAATTATTTCTACACAAAGACAAAAACGAGGATTATTTAATATTGTAGGAACTGCTTATAAATACTTATTTGGAACATTAACAGAAGACGATAAAAAGAGCTAGAAAATAAATTAGAAAATTTACAAGATCAAGTAATTGAAAATAAAGATTTTAATGAAATAGTTACAGTAATAAATAAACAATCCGAAGACATAAAAAGACTTGTGAAAGATGAAGAAGAAATGGATGCATTACACATTTTTAGATATTCATTAAACATTTTCCTTGAGTATATTGAAGATTTACAAATGGGATTACAATTAACAAGAATAGGAATATTCAATCCTAAAATATTGAAACATGAAGAGTTGGATGATATAGACGAAGAAAAACTTTTAGCAATCAAAACTTCAGCTTGGATAAGTAGCCAGACTAAAGACACTTTTATTTTAGTTCATATACCAACTTCATTTAAGGAAACCCAAAAATATAGAATTATAAAATACCCAGATAATATAGGCCGACAAATTGACATAAATGATAATTTTGAATATTTTGTAACTGATAAAAACATTGTTTTTTATTTAGAAAACACACCAAGTTTAGACCAAAAATTTATAATCACTGATCAATGTATCTCTCAAATTCTTACTAATCAACTAGCGAATTGTCAACACACGTTTGTATCAGAATATGAATCTATAAAATATATTGAACCGAACATCATTATAACTTATAATTTAAGCAAAACACAAATTAAACAAGATTGTGAAATATTCAACAAAACGATACAGGGAAACAACATAATACAATTAAGTCAATGCACTTTAGAAATAAGAAACATAAAATTTACTACTTCAAAGATTATAAACGAATATAAAATTATATTATCTAGCACCAATGTAACATTATATGAACCAATTCCATTGTTAAAAATTAAGAAATCAATTAGCTATCAAGAAAAGCAAGAAACAGTTTACAAGTGTATTGTATTCACAATTTTAATAATTATAGTTTTAACTATCACTACTTACATCATATTTACCTACAGGCGTCTAGCCAACAAAAAAGAAATTTTTGTTAGATTCAACAAGGATGTTGAATGTTCTAAAGGAGGGGCGAGTGACGTATTTCCAAATACTCCAGACATCAAGCCTGACACCCAACCTGTATATCCCGAGATACCCATTACTTCATTTGTCAAACATAACACCCAGCCTGTATATCCCGAGATACCCATTAATTCATTTGTCAAACATAACATTTCAGAGCCTACTATAGGAGTTATTCAAATTAATCAGACATAAACATTTCCCGTTAGACATAAACATTTCCCACGCCTGTTATCAACAGTCCCCTTATTATAAACATTTCACACGCCTTTACCGACGACAGCAGACATAAACAAGAGGTAAACTTTTAAACAAAGGGTCCAGCATGAGAACCCATTCATCAGCATAAAAGCTTTGACCAATCCAAATTTAATAAACAAAAGATGCAGCCTGACAACCCACCCATCAGGCCACTAATTCGACCAATCCAAATCTTCTGATCGAAGTCCACTTTCGCTGCTAGCGTCGCTGTCACCGATAAAAGCTATAGTTATAAGAATAATGCAATTGTAAAGACAGTTCAATTTTGGGAATCTAACTATTAAGACATTACCAATAAAACTCCACTGTATATTAAAATAAAAATCGCTTTTTTTTTAATATATCGCAAAGTGAAAAATCTAATTTATATATTCTTGATCAGCATCACTAGTAGAGTCGATCTAGCCATGTCCGTCTGTCCGTCCGTTTCTATGCAAACTAGTCTCTCAGTTTTAAAGCTATCTGCATGAAACTTTCCCAAAAGTTGTGTTTCTATTGCAGGTAGTATATAAGTCGGAATGAGCCGGATCGGACGACTATAGCATATAGCTCTCATAGGAACAATCGGAAAAATAAATACAAAAAAAATTATAATTTAGCTGTTTTTTAATTTTTTTCTTAGCTCTTCAACATATAGTATTGGTTAATTATTTCAGAACTACGGTTTACATTTCATCAAAATCGGACGACTATATCACATAGCTTCCAAAGAAATAATAAAAATATATAAAATAACTATCTAATAATTGAGCTGCAAGTCATCATAGCTTCAATGTTTTTCAACATATACGCAATTTTAATGTTTTCAAAAGTATTTAATTCTTGCAATAGCTGCAAGGGTATATGAACTTCGGCTTGCCGAAGTTTGCTTTCTTTCTTGTTTATAATGCAACTTATCAATGTGAAAAATGTGACCAATTTCTGTACACGACTTTCTTTCTTGTTTATAATGCAACTTATCAATGTGAAAAATGTGACCAATTTCTGTACACGACTGTGCAACGCGGATTATTATCGCAGTGTAAAATAAAACTTACAAAAAAACTGGATATTATTCTGAGTCATATCGAATAATAAAATTCTGAAAGCCACTACCAGAAACCAAAGTAAACAGAAAAATTCCTGCGCAGGCAAACTCTAAATAAAGCTTCTCATCCCAACGTATACGAAGTCATTGTAAATGATGAGGTACGAAAAGTAGTGACCTTGCGATTAACGGATTCACTCTGCTTAATAAAGCATGGGAAGAAAGTTATAGCAAGAATTGACATAAGCGATATGTACACCAATGGAATTCTCGACTTAGGTCAGTTCTTTCAAAGGCTTGAAAAGCAAGCCGGTATACTAAATATCAGCCATCTCAAAGTAACAACGATCAAAAAGATCTTTGACACCATCTCAACGGAATCTTTCAAAATAATGGGCAATAAAATATTACAATTTCTAAGAGTAGCGCTACTCAAGCCGGTGACCCTTTTATCAAATAATGATAAAGAGAAAGAAGCAATACTGTTTACATTCCATAAAGATCCAATACAAGGAGGTCATACAGGCATAGCTAAAACATTAGCAAAAATGAAAAGGTATTATTATTGAAAAAACATGACCAGAGATATATCAAAGTATATAAAAAAATGCCTCAAATGCCAAAAATCAAAAACAACGAAACACACAAGGATCCCATTGACTATCACTGAAACGCCACAAATGGCTTCCGACAGGGCAATTTTGGATACGGTCCACTAACAATATCTTGGTGCAATACCAATACCGAATAAAAGTGCAAATACAATAGCAAAAGCTATATTTAAAGATTTTATTTTGAAGTACGGACCAATGAAGACGTTCGTTAAGGACAGAATATAAAAATTCAATAATAGAAGAATTATGCACAAATTTGAATATCAAAAACATAACTTCTTGGACTACACACCGAAAGTTCTAGCGTCGGCATAATTGTAACACGAACGGACGACATGTGCATTTACCTCGCGCTCCCGCTTAAAAGAGCATAGCCTATACACCTAAGCATATACATAGCCGTCTCTCTGCCGCCGTCTGAGGGCAGCGCAGCGACGAGACTTAGCCTTACTTAGAATTAAAAGAACAATGTAAAAATCAGAAAAACTATAACCGTTGGAGCGGCACCATTGCTGCTCCTACCAAATAAAGGAACGAATTTAACTTAAAAACTTAATGTTTCAATTGTGATCAAAGAGGATACTTTACTGCAACTATGGTGCATCCAGAATTTTCTGTTCTTGAAAACCTCTAAATGTAAATTCATGTCTTTTCATCGCCAATTATTCCATTGCGACGAGCAATCTTGAACGCATTTATTTCGTAAAAGATCTTGGAGTTTTATTTAACTACAACTTAAACTTTACCGATCACATTGGTATACTGTCTGTAAGGCATTTTTGAATTTGTCAAGCCCTGGTTTAACGACTACATCACAAAACACCTTTAAATTTTTCTTGTTCGACCAATTCTTGAATACTGTTCGTGCGTATGGTCACCTCAATACGCTAAATGTTAGGACCTTATTGAATTAATCAATGGCCAGATTAATTTCTGTAAGAACATCACGTCATATTCGTCCTATTGCACCTAAATTTATTTATTGAACCTTTTCCTTTCGGATACTAACAATAAGTGTATCAAATGTTATGGTAATAACCTAACTAACAGTCGTATGACTGAGTTATGGGGCCCTGAAAATTATTGCTGGGTTGAGAGGTCGTTGCGTTGTAGGCGGGTTCTGCTGGAAACCCAAGTCAAGCCTCGCGCGAGATGATTTGGGTGGACAGAGAGTATTTCATTGTAGGTCGCTTTTTGTTTGTCTATTTCATCTTGTACTGCAAGAATGCCAAGGTGCATGTGGATGTTTTGGTTGCGAAGATACCATGGTGCCCCAGTGATAGTTCTCAGGATTTTTGATTGTGCTCACTGTATGATGTCAATATTGCTGCTGCGTTCCTCCTGGGATGGGAGCCATATGTCCAGATGGGCTTGAGAGTGGAATTGGGCGATCGAGCGTTTAAGATCCAGTGGAAGCTGTTGGCTTTTAGTTTTAAATGTAGTTTCTTGCATTCGATGTGCCGGGATGACATTGTGTGCTCCCAGGTATGGTATTACGCGTGTTAAAAGCCATTTCTCCAACAGCTTAGACAAACATGATAATAAACTAATTGGTCTGTAGGACGACGTAATTGTGTGGTCTTTTCCGGGTTTCGGAATCATTATGATCGTTGATTTTTTCCATGTTCTAGGATAGTAGCCGAGACGTATTATCCCATTGAAGAAATTACAAATTTGATATTTTGTATTGGTTGGCCAAAGTTTTCCGATGTACCGTAGCTGTGCGTTTTCAGCGTCTTTCTTCTGGGCTCGCTTTAATGTGCGTGTGGCTTCCTTAAGACGTTGTTTTGAGGATGGCGATCTGTTGGTTTGCCATTCGCATTCGCCTCTTTTCCAGTACAAGCTGTTCAATTTGTAGATTAGTTTTGAAATGGTTGGGTTGCATGTCCTTCCCTTTTGTTGTTGAAATAGTGGCTGCTGCCACGAGTATATCTTCAAGGGCATCGGTAGAACAGTCGATGTCCGCTTCGATGTTGATCTGCGGGGTTAGTTTAATGTGGAAACTTACATATTTTTTATATTTTAGCTTGTTGATTAAGTCAGGGACTTTTCTGGGGTATGCTGTATGTGGAGAAACATAGTTCAATTTGTTGCTCAGTTTTATGATTGAGTTAAACAATGGCCTTCCTTTGGGAGTCACGAGTCGTGATCCCCAGTGCGTTTTTTTGCATTATAGTCTCCTGCAGCTATGAAGCGATCTCCAAGTAAGTTGTAAAAATCTATTAATTGTCCTTCAGAAATTGTAAAGGCAGGCGGGCAGTATTCGGCTATAGGAAGGTTTCCGTTACCTGGCTGCACTATGATAGAAGTGGCCTGCAAGTAGTAAGTGAAATGGTAAAAATGATGCTTGATGCGTTCCCTAATTAGAACGCCGGTTCCGCCATCTGAATGATCTGTGCGGTAGAAGGTGTAGCCTCTTACTTGGAAGTTTTATTTGCTTGTGAGGTGCGTCTCTACCAGTTTGGTAAAGACTCTGTTATTTAAAGTTTGTGCCGAGAAACGACATTGGCGTTCGACATGGTTATTCGTAAGTTTGCCATCAAGTATTTGGACTGCTTAGAGGCAAGCAACTTTCAGACCATGTTCTGGTCTTGATCCAGTGTTTGCATGGTCGTTTTCATGAAGGATATAAATTCCATCATACTTTGTGGCATGGTAACCATCATTGATTCCAGTGTGCTTTGTGACTGTCCTGGGACCTTCTGAAGGTTTCCTAGATTAGACTGGAGTGGGTTTTCTGTTTCTGCCGAAAAAAACTTCCGGCGTAGTTTTTGAGTTAGGTTACACGTTTTTAGGATTTTGATGGCGCGTGCTTGTCACTTGTCGCACGCGGTTTTTCAACTTAATGTAGACCACATAGCCCCTGTATTTAGCCGTGTTATTTCCTCCGCAGTTTCCCCATTTCTTCTTTTGGGGGTCTTCAGGGCAGTTTTCGGAATTGTGAAAGTTTCCACAAACTACACAGACTGATCGAAGTGTGCAGTGTTCCAGCTCTACCTTGAAGAGTGTTTGCGGCTTTTGTTCTTGTTAATAATGTTACTAACGTTCTTTGCAGAAAACCTGTTTTCTTTGAGAGCATCGATAAGTATATTAGGGGTTACATCGGGCTCGATTCCTTTAAATACAACTTGCAAGCCCTTGCTGCTTTTTAGTTGGTACGTGTAGTAGTTTTTCTTAGCTTCCTCAAGGCAACTCGGAAATGTTCTTCAGATTTGGTCTGAAGTTTGGTTTCGTCAATATTCCCTTTAGTAAGCGGAAAAACATGCAAATTATGTTGACCAGTTTTTCTCCCTAATGGAAATTGGTGGGGGCTTAGGTGTCGGTTGGGTCTCTTCACCCAGTTCTTGTTGAATTAAAGCTAGGAGGGCAAATCTGTTGTTGTTAGATACCCCGGGTAATTCGTTGTCTCTTTAAACAGGGTTCATTTTTAGGTTGTTACCAACCCCGGTGTTCTGCGGGCTAAGCTTATGCTAAATTTGGATGTAGCAATCCAGCTGCATCTAGCTGCTGTCAACGACTTCGCATGAGGTTCCGCGATAAGAGCCTTTTCTGTCTCTATTGCTAATTATGCTGCCGTTGTTGTAGATGTTACCATTTCTTTTGGTGCAACTGCAGACGTTTAACCGCTGCATATTGTAGATGCTCCAGTGGTCGAGTCTGATGGTAGGGGGTTTTACACTAAGAACTCCACGTCTTAGAAGACGGTGTAAGAGTAAGTAGAGAGGGTGAGCAAGACCGTGCTCTATGGCTATCGACCGTCAGTATGGCCGAGATACCCTTAGTAGACGTTTTTTGCACTTCACTATCGCGAGTTGATATATACGAGAAGTATCCGTCTCTTAGGACCGCGGAGCTTCGATGGTCTTTATTTGGTTCGTTGCTCATTGAGCTTATTTTAGCGTGGCACTATTAAAAAAAAATTATGCGCTTCTTTTAATCATATCATTGATTTTTTTAGTTGAATAACTATTTATTTCTGTTTTAGCGTCCTTTCACTTATTTTGTAATACTCAAGTTGTTTTTTGGTGTATATGTTTTCATTTGTCTTTAAAGCATTCACTTTCTTTAACTTTTACCGGAGCTCGCGCAAAACACGTCCGCTCACTTCAGCTGCACTTTTTGAATATTGCTGTACTTCCAGAATTGAATCCGCCAGCCAATTGCTTGGCGGATAGTTTCCGTGAGATTTTTAAGGAAGTTAACAAAGGGAATTTAGATTCCGTTTGAATCTTTCAGTAGTGAAAACTGGAACTGGGCTGTATAAGTTTGCTGTTTGTTAATTTTATATAGTACTGGTTTATTATTTTAGAATTTCGGTTTAAATTTTGACTAAAATCGGACGACTATATCAAATAGTTATAATTTTTTTCTTCTATTTTCCCCGATTGTTTCTATGGGCGCTATATGCTTAAGTCGCCCGATCGATTTGTTTCAAACAAACAAACAAACAGGAGGACAAGTTTTAATTTTAAGAATTCAGTCTTCTGAACGGAGTATCGGGTTACTATGATTGCGGTGTGGTGGGACGCGTATTTAAAGTCAGAATACAACCATTCCATAGAAATTATTTTGCTTCACCGGCCCCAACAGCTCCAGTATTGGAAAAAAAAGTTATAAAAGTCTTAGTATGCACAGTTTTTATGCCAATTTCCAATCTCCAGTTCTGCTTAACCGATTTCGGTCATCAATTATTATATTACTATAAATATATAAATCAACTTTCATATACATGCTATAAAGGTAGGTTTTCGAATATAGATGCTAGAGCTAGACAAAGTTTGAATAAATTGCTAAAACTGAAATTAATTCTCCAAAAATACAAGCCTGAAAAACGAAAATAATTATATCACTTTATCTTGAAGATCGAACATTTTCGAATCTAGCATCTATTAAATTCAACAAAGCCGATTTTTTATGAACGCTTAGCAATTTTAAATAAAAAAAATTAATATTATTAACTTAAGTTTTTTACTTTGTCGAACGTGTACAGTTTTCGGTAGGAATTTGTTTTTGAACGCGTTATTTTTGTATGAATGAGCAAATTTCTTTTTTTTGTTTTTACTTTTCTTTTTAATAATATGTATGGTGAAAAAATCCTCTAAAACAATATCATTTGCAGGATTTGACTTATTAAATGGCTAAGACGTTAATGTTTAATGACTTATGTATTTGTAATGAAAACATTTCAGAACTGGTACTAACTTTTCGGTATCGGTTATTCCGGTTGCTATATACTTCGGTTACGGTTCCGGTTAGGCAAAAACATGTTATATAAGTTCCGGTTACAGTTTTGATTCCGATTTGCTGGTTAAGGAAAACGGTTGCGAAACCGGTTCGATACCCTGGCTTTTCTCACTGTAATAAATCTTAGAACTTCAGCCAATTAAGACAAAATTATATAAAATACCACTAAACTTTAAATGGGTACATTTAGAACAATAACTCAATAGACAAAAATGATCAAAGGTTGAATTAAAAATTTATTTAACTTTACACTTTTTGCAAATTATGTTTAAGTGATATTTCCATGTCCAATTGAGCTTGAGCAATGTTTTCCAAGCTTGACTGCATTTTTTCTAGCAAAAGCTCGCCCTTTCGTACAACTTCCTCAAGTTCATGTGCAGTTTCTTGATTTTCGAGCTCGAGCCTCTTAAGGCTAGAATTTTGTAGTTCAATGGAACTATCTTCATTTGGTAACGACTCTATTAGTGTGTCAATATCCTTGGCACATCGTGCAATTAATTGTGCGAAAAGCTGGGCATAGTCGTCTGGAGGGTGGCAAGGGTTTGGCGTTTGGGATCCTATTCGCTCGAAATTGGCAAATTTACTTGGAAAAGAGGTTTGTTGAATCACACCAATCGCATTGCAAAAGTGTTCCGCTTGCTGCAAAGACCATTAAAGCTTTATTTTATGTAAGATGTACCTTAATTTTATAAAAATACCTGATTTACTGTGTCTTGCAACTGTGTAAGTCTGTCCGCCATTTTAGTATGAATTGCACTGCCGTGTTTTCAAGAATATGAGTGAACATTTATTTTGTTTTTAAAAGATTTTTTTTTTGTGGTTTTTTTGTGCGACTGATTATTGATTTCAACATATACATATTTCTGTTTAACAAATGCTGTGCAAGTAATGTTATGATATATGCTTTTACACGATAGTGTAATTCCAAATATGAAAAATTGATCGATTCATTTTATATCCGATATATTTCTACAAAAAAATGTTTAATTTAATACCCTCTTTCCACACAGTCCATCCGTGGAAAATAGTTGAAATTTATATCAGTTTCCAACTCCGATTCCCTCAAAGAACATCTACGATTCACCATCCGATAACCATCCATCTAGCCAAAACATAAACAAGATTGCAGGCAGAAAAATCACAGGAGTAGAATGATGAATTGAATTAAATCGAAGCCATTTTTTTCACCAAACTACATATGCTACGAAGTGTCCGGATGGTGGTAAATGCTCTCCAATTCTATTAAAAATAAATTAAATTAAATAGGCGTTTTATATTAAATAGAAGCGATACGTCTCTACCGGAATACTACGACGATTTTTTTTAAATAAGAGCTTTCGAATACCTGGTTTTTCGGCACCATCTATTTTTCCATTGTTCCTTGTCATTATTGTTTACGTTTTGAAGTGAACGCTCAAATTGTCTCAAAAATAAGTCAACCAAATTTGAACACTATTAATGGCCTAGTCCCACAGAGCACCATCCACCATCTCTTGACAGGTTATTCCTGTATAATAAATTAACGTACAGAATAACCCCGTCCCACATAGCACATGAAAGCGAAACGGTTGGGAATTTTGATGGATGTTGGACTGGTGTTCCCACCATACATAAATATAAGTTTATATTAAGTTTTTCCGGACAATCGTTTAATAACAATTTTTTTAAAATTTTGGGAAATTTTAAACAACATAACCAACTTTCGATTTTTTCAGCGATATATCGATGTTTCCAAAAATCGATCTACTCGCTATCGAAATTTTTGCAACTCTATAAGGCTATACATTAAAAAAAAACTGTGTTGAGGTCTGTTCCCACTGACCGTAAGGGTTTTCCGGGCTAAAAACTTCCCAGTTAGTTCGAGTTGGTGGAATTAACGATCCTAATAGCCTCTTCCCACAGAGATCCATCCACATAAGGTTAAGCCCTTCCGAAAATTTCCCATTTTGTCCGCCATTAAAATATTATTAAAATATGTTTTTTCTAAATTCCAAATTCCTTCCCGTGACAGTAAGTCATTGAGCATTTGCTTCGAATATGTAATGTCGTTAACTGAAAAGTGGGGGCTTGGGAGGTTCACAATCCTACAGGCAGCATATAATAATATAAAAGCACGACAAAGTAGTATCAAAGCAGTTTGACAGAGTTAAAGGATTGTTCAGGACTCCAGCCGTTTTCTGATATTATTTCCATAAAGCGATAACACAGTGGGAATGTGAACGTGGACTTTTAACAAGGTTATCGTATATTTTTATATCAATTTATACCTAAAAGTACATTATTTAATAGCCTATTTCCACAGAGATCATTCCACCATCCCTTGAAGTGATGGTCCATAAGGTTTTGCCGTTCCAAATTATCCCAGTAGTCCGTCGTTAAAGTTTGACGAACTTTGACTGACTAATTTATGCGATAGTTAGCCGATATTTTTGCGGTGCAGACCTGTTCCAAAGCAGCCCATCCCTGAAAAACCGTTGAGATTTTTGAAAAAAGTGAAACTCCGATTTCTACAGAGTACAGACACCTTCCACCATCCGATTTTAGCTGATCATAACAGCTGCCTGGGTATATCCGACCAAAACAATCAAACATGAACATTTTACATTCAGTTACACATTCATGTATTTATGTACATGTGTTTCTAAAAAATTCGGACATCTAGCAAAATCTAACCAGATTTTTTGACGTGCAAAAGAAATTTACCGGACACGTTTTGTTATGCTCGTTTGTATTCACAAACAAAATCCATCCCCTCTCTCTCAAGATCTCTACTGATGAGAGAGTGATAGTTGCTGATTAATTTATGCTTTTTGCTGATGATTTGCAGATGATTTTCTTATTGATGAATTCCGATGACAAGACATTAAACTATTCCTCATCTTATCATCACCAGTGATGAAAAATAAACTGTACTGTAAGGTATTTATACACTCATAGAAAAAATTAAGAATTTCGATGTCAATTCAAGAACGAACGATGTCAAAAGTAGGGTAAATTCGAATTTTTTTGATTTAAGAACGAAAGGCTATATTCAAGAACGAATTATTCAATCCCGAAGTTCTACATTTGAGAATGAACGTCATCAGTCCAAGTATTCAAAAGTGCTTGAAGAAAGTGCGAAAGCTATTAATTTGGGTACGAAAAATTCTTAATGCAAGTATGAAAGTTTCTTAACTTAAATTTTTTTACAAAATGTTTTTTTTTGTTTCTTTCTCTTTTTTTCTTTTCGCTTTGACTCCAAATGAAATTAGAATGAAAGGGAATATGATATGAAATATCGTTTTCTCTATGTATTAAAAAAAACATTTTAAAATAGTATTATCAAGTATGACTCGTACTTATTCTGTACACGTTCGTTCTTAAAATTTTAAGAATTATTCGGCCGATTTTCAAGAACGTCCGTGCTAAAATTATTCGTTCTACTTTTTTCTGGGTGTATATATATATATATGGTATGTATCACCTTTCATCATCAGTGATGAAAGATTTACTGTACTATATGAATATTCCTATGCAGATATGTATAATATAATATGTATATATTTTAAAACGACATTATTTCGCGTGAACTTATAGCGTCTTGCGAAATTATGTCGTTTTTTCCTCGGCGAACTTATGTCCCTTTAAAGCGATATACGTTCGCCATAACTAATTTTGAAAAGACATTATACCGCGCGAACTTATGTCGTTTAGCAGCCACATAAGTTCGCGGCTGGCGAAATTGGGTCGTTTTTTCCTCGGCGAAGTTATGCCACTTTAAAGAGACATAAGTCTCCGCAAGTAAATTTTAAACGAAATAATTTCACGCGATCTTATGACGTTTAGCGACGACATAATTTCGCCAGAAAAAAAAATCATAAGTTTGCAGATCAAATGTACTGGGCGGAATTGTGGCGGTGGAATTATGTCGCTATGCCGCTTTAAGGACTTAAGGGGGTATTCTGGTCTAGAAGCCTGAATTTAAGGAATTTTTTTCAAGAAAGATTAAAGCAAAATACAAAACATTTTTTATGTAGAATCTTTTATATGTTTTTTATAGAAATTTTAAGAATACTAACAAAAAATAAAGTAAAAAAAACCCAATGTTCGCCGAGACACAGGTCGATGCAGTGGGGTCTTTAAAAAAACTGTACGTCCCTGTTGACAAGATATCAGACCTTGAAGAGAAATCAAACGAATTCTTCATTACTAAAACTGCCGTTTTCGGGTTGACCACTTCAAAAAAAATTTTAAATAACAAAAAGACGTCGACTTGAAAACAAAAAATGTTTTATAACCAATTTTTTCGACCTTTTCAAAATTTTAAAAATACTTATAATCAAAATGTTTATATGTCCGAGGCAGAGGGATAAAGAGTAGTATAAGCAAGATATATATCAAATTGATTGTAATGGCTCGGACTCAAGGTCACAGAACTGTCTGTGTCTTCGAAAATAATTTAAATTTTAAAAAATCCTTTTGGGATCATATTTTTTAGAATCTAAACTTTCAAAAAATGCAAACCTAAAAACAAACGCTAACTAAATGTATGAAAGGACGGTTAGGCGATCTGGCTTATAATTTTCTAAATGCCAATTGAAAAAACTCCTGATTCTGAAATTGCTGATTTGTTTGTCAAATTATTCGATTCGATTAAATATGATTTACCCTTACAATTTAAGAGTCCAAATTTTATTTTTTTTGTTTATTTTTTAACCATACAACATATAGACTGGTTATTTCATACAACGAATTTGGATACAAAAATTTGATTGCGGCAGGCCCCCGGGTTCTCAGCAGCAGGCCCCGGCGCTTTGTGTGCAATCGGGTTATTCTCATTTTTATGCTCGCGCATAGAGTAAGAAACTATATAGAGGCACCATTTGCCCTGGCGCTCTCTTGAGTGACATTTCCAGTGATGCCACCTAGATAAAACATCGGAAAATTTCAATCTCTCACGGTTCGATTCGAACTTGTAATTCGGTCCCGCGGTGAGTTTCTGCAGCTGAACTGATCGCTCTCATTGCTTAGGGCTGGTGCGAGCAGTGCAGTTGCAAGTTCGCTGCGGGACCGAATTGCAAGTTCGAACCAAAAACTGAAAAGTGGCGTGGGAAATCAAGTTTGGCTTCGAAGATGGCTCACAGCACAGCTTGGGCAGAGGTCCGGACAAATGGTGCCTCTATAAATTTCTTACTTTATGGGTCAGCCTTCTTCAACACGACATCATCGTGATCGGACGCACACTGGAAGAACACAGAAGGAACCTCAGAGAAGTTTTCCGACGCCTTAAGCGGGCAAACCTCAGGATAAATCCCGAAAAATGTCATTTCTTCAAAAGCGAACTGCTTTACCTGGGACACCGCGTTACGAACCAAGGACACTGATCCCGAAAAAGTAGCAGCCATAGCCGAGCTGGAACCACCCACAACCATCCGGGAACTGCGCCAATACTTGGGCGTAGCATCGTGGTACAGGCGATTCGTGCCCGACTTTGCGCGAATAGTGAAACTACTAAATGACCTATTGCGGAAGGGCAAGAAATGCACATGGACTGCAGAGCACCAGCGAGCATTCAAGGAGGTGAAGGCAAGGCTAGTGGCCGATCCTGTGCTGGCATGCCCAGATTTCGATAAACTATTCGTACTGCAGACGGACGCAAGCGATTATGGTATAGGGGCAGTCCTGCCGCAGGAAACTGAAGGCGGCGAAAAAGTCATTACATATTCAAGCCGGACCCTAATTGGCGCGGAAAAGAACTATTCAACCTGCTAAAAGGAATGCCTGGCAATCGTGTGGGCTCAAACCATACTTGGAAGGATACCACTTCAAAGTGGTGACTGACCATATGGCGCTTAAATGGTTGAACAGCATCGAAAGTCCCTCAGGAAGAATAGCGAGGTGAGCCCTGGAGCTGCAGCAGTATGATTTTGAAATTTCGTACAGGAAGGGGCATCAGTTCCTGATGCACTGTCAAGACAGCCTCTGCCAGAAGCCTTGAGGCTAGCCAAGGAAACTAAGGGGGGCCTGCAGGGAACATGCAGCTGGATCAAGGATATGTGTGAGAAGATTAACACACAGCCACAGAAGTTTCCGGACTACCTTATAGAGGGAGACGCGTTATACAGGCATATCCCGCACAGAGCAGGCAGCGAAGACGTGGCAGCATGGAAGCTCTGTGTCCCACGGGGGCTGAGGGAAACAGTCCTGAAGGAGAAAGCCGACTCACCAGCCGCCGGGCACGTGGGAAGCCAAAAAAGATGTGCAAGGCTGGCAGCTCGCTATTACTGGCCAGGAATGTATAGGGACGCCCGAGCACACATACGGAAATGCGAGACATGCCTCAAATACAAGCCTAACCAGATGCAGGCAGCTGGGAAAATGCTTACGCAAATACCCGAAGAACCATGGGCAACTGTATGTGCAGACTTTATCGGACCATTGCCCAGGTCGAAGCATGGCAACCAGATGTTGCTAGTGCTGATAGATAGGTTTTCAAAGTGGGCAGAGTTGGTGCCACTGCGAGCAGCAACGGCAGAAACACTCAAAAGGCGTTCCGAGAAAGAGTCATCGCTAGGTTCGGAGTCCCGGAGGTGGTAATAACGGACAATGGAGTTCAGTTTGCCAGCCGCGCATTCAAAAAATTCCTCAGCGAAATGGGCATTAAGCAACAATTCACAGCACCATATACACCGCAGGAGAATCCGGCGGAAAGAGCAAACCGAACAGTTAAAACCATGATAGTGCAGTTTGCAGGACAGAACCAGAGGAATTGGGACGAGAAGTGGCCGGAGATTTTGCTAGCGGTAAACGCAGACGGAAAGGTCTGAAGATAAGGCCAATAAGTAGAAGGAGATCTTCGAAATTGTGCGCCGGAACATGGAGAAAGCTGCTCAGGACCAAGCCAGGTATTATAATCTACGAACAATAGGGGACACAGTCTGGGCGAAGGAGCACCATTTGTCAAAGGCAGCCGAGGGTTTCGCGGTAAAGCTAGCGCCGAGATATGACGGACCGTACACGGTAATAGACTTCGTCTCACCAGTCATTTGTAGAATCCGCCACAAGGATACACAAAAAGAACGAACCGTCCACGTCAGTGAGCTTAAACAAAAAATACAAGAACTCGGTACAGACAAGCAAGGACAACACGGGCAGGCACAACAAGTAGTGCGGACTATAGCGTCGAGCATATGCCAGAGTCTATATAGAACGCTGGATAACACGAGCATGCAAGGACAAAAGGGTGCGGTCTATAGCGTCGGGCATAGGTCAGAGTCTATATACTTGTAGAACGCAGGATAACACGAGCATGCAACGGAAAACAAAAAAAAAATGGACTATAGCGTCGGGCAAATACCAGAGTCTGTATAAAACGCAGGAAACAAGAAGGTACAGTGACCCAGACCACGAGGCAAACTGATTCTGCGTCGGGCATAGAGCCAGAGTCATCAGTAATGCGCCGCATGGAATAAGGTGATGCACATGTTGGGTACCGCAGCGTCGTTAGAGACTATACGGCACACAAACTGAAGTATGAAGTAGTATGAGTGAACAGGAGCTCGTACCGTAGCGTCGTTAGACTCTATAAGGCAGAAACAAGACTGAAGCCAACGTCGACCGAAGTAGAGGGAGAGACGGCACAGCAAAGCTGAACCGTAAAGCCCAAGCTGCAACGAACTCACACGGGGAAAGGCGACATGAGAGAAGCAACGGTATCGCAAGAGAACACCCGAAAAAGGAATTCCCGAGGGAAATAGCGGGAGGGTCAAGAACCGAGTCATCGTCAAGAGAGCCGCCAGTATAAGAAGCCAATTCGAAAAAGGAAAGTCAAGATGAGCACACGCGTCACTAGAGCCGAAGCCCGCAGGAGAATGGCTGCCGAGGACATGGCAGGATCCGGACCGCGGCAAGGACGGTCGGAGGACAGGCCTGTCGCCCGGCCCCCCCGAACCCCGCGACGGACCCCACGTGGCCAACAACGGTCGGAGCCATCATAGCCGGAGCCCACCGTCAGCTCGGACAGTGACGTGGAGATGGAAGACGACCCGACGGTGAAGGCCATGACGTGGCGGCTGCGTAATGCCGCGGGGCCGAAAGGGGGTATTCCCGATGGCTCGGAGAGCAGGATCCACCAGGACTCGACCGACTGCGACCATGCGGCAGCCCAACCGTCTGCCGAGGCCCGCAGAATAGCGGCCGTAATTGCGGAGCACCGCCGCTGGCATGAGCAGAGGCAGCAAGAGACTGCGGTAAAGGAGGCCCGCCAGCGCGAAGAGCAGGACGCTCGGGTAAAACGGGAGGCGGCGCTGAAGAGGAGGAGCGCCGGATATGGGGCGACCCAATCCTCCTCGAGGAAGTGCCTCTTCAGGCGGAGGGGACACCCGATGTTCCCCCGACCCCGAGGTACATCGCGGAGCTGAGGGAAAGTGCAGCGAACCCAAAGGAGGAGGAATACAACACCCCATCCGCACCCCCATGGACGACGGCACGCCCACCGACCCTAGATATTGCCCCGAGTGGGAAGAAGTAGGAGGAGCAGCGGCAGCAGGAGGGGTCTCCGGGTTACGTCCGGATGGACATCCTGGTGGCACACGTCAGCCATGCCTCCGGCTCCTTCGAGGCGGAAGGACTTATGTGGAGGTAGCACGCCGTCACATGGACGTGGCCCGACGGAGCCACTGCAGCAACCGAGGAGGAAGGAGTCCGAGTGTGGGAAGAACCCCGGGGACACCGTCGCGATCCACGGTTGTGGAGGCCCGCGATCCCACTGTCCCCCACCGGGGTCGTGAAGCCGACGCCGAGGACGTGGTGGAGAAGGTGCCGTGGGAGTGGCCGGCCCCGGTAGCACCCCCGAGGCCGAGCCTAAAACGGCAGCATTCCGCTCAGGTAGCGGAGACGAGGCCAGCGTTCGTACGGCAGGCCTCAGCGCCGGACTGGCCGGAAGGCATCGCAGAAGACCCAGCGGTCGTCGCAGCACGGAGGCGGGGAGGTGCGTCCTGGGCGGCCGCATGTTCCGGGTGCGGGTCGGACCATTGGGAGTCAGGGTGTTTACCCAATAATAAAAGAAAAAAAAACACACATAAATCACATTTGCACTGGTACAGGGGAAAAAAAACACACGCAGCCACAGAAAAAAAAAGGAAAACACAATAAAAAAAAAACGGATGTATGCGAGAGAAAACGCATCACACTTTTCGTCGGGTCCAGAATGCTGAAAACGGAGAAAAGAACAGAGAGAAAGGAGAATAGGAGAAATTAGAAAACTTACCCGGAGAAAATGTCTTCATCTGTCCAAAGGGATGGGAACGCTTCGATTCATGGCGGCCGATTGGCGCTAGACGATAGTGTCGAACGGTGGGCACAAAATACTGGAAATATCTGCACAAGGCGTCACACTGTGGAACATCGATAACATCGGGTGGCAACGCCACGTTGGGTCACGTTCCGATAACAACTGGTGACCGATCGGTTTGGCGGAGAGTCACACGGGAGAATATCGATAACACCGATACGGACTGGAGACCGATCGGCACGACATAGAGTGACCATCTGACGGAGAGGAAAAATAACGGAGATCGAGAAAGTCATCGGCGGAAACGTCTGGGGCGGGAATTTAAAGGTCTACGGGGGAAACGTCTGGGGCGGGAGATTCATAATCTGGAAGGGGGATCGGCGCTGTGGAACTCAAGAAGGAGCTGTAAGCGTCGTGGAAACCATCTGGAAGAGCGAGTCGACTGGAAGACTACAAGTAAACGAGGACAAGTACGAGGAGAGGACACGTCGAGGGAAGGATGTCAGAATGTGGAGTATACCAAGGCAGAGAGAACAGCGAGTCTCTTTTTCATTCCCGAAGTAAGGGGAGAATATGAGGAGTTGAATAACTCCCTACAAGTTAAGAAGCAAGCAGAGTAAGCGCATGCAAGCAGTGGCCTACCAGTTACCAGTAACGCGTCGAATTCACCCGTAGTGCGAGAGAGAGTGGTGCACTGAGCATCAGACAGTGACAAGGAGAGTCCGAGAGGGACATCAATAGAAGAGAGCGGCGAAGGGCCGTGTGCAGAAGGAAGTAACGGGACGGCACCGGGCTTTGGACCGGCCGAGCGCAGGAAGCTTGATCAGTCGAATTCTACCAAGTCAACAGAGCAAGGAACAGGTGGCTGCGGCTGCGAAAGGCGTACGCCTTGAGAGCACAGTGCCTGTTCACCCTAGTCTGGGAACGGTGACGCATCCCTAATCCCTGTAAACCCGCCGAGCCAAAGGCAGCAGAAGACATTGCAAGCGAAACCGGCGAGGGAGACCCCACTTCGCAGACGGCACGATCCAGCGCGACGTTCAACGTGGGAAGGAGACGACGGCAGAACATAGTTCTATATTATTAATACACCACCCAGGTCGAGGGTCAAGTCGGCGAATAAAAGATCACTATATACTCAAAATCTTTCTGTGCGTTTTCACTGAGCAACAGGGCGGTCACGTATATATAAATTTGGTGGGATGAACACTTACATCTTCTGAGCTAGCCGCTCGACATTCGTAGCGAGCGGATAAACAAAGAAAATCAGTTCGTTACAGGCTTCACTCTGCAGTTGGTTTCCAGCTTATCAGCTCAGACTTTACATCCATATAGAGGAATGGCGTTATTAGTATTCATAAAGAGCTTTCGTCTGGACTAGAGTGGCCCTTCAACGCTTGCCATAAATCTGCTTAGTAAACCTGTCGTCTTTGCAGCCTTGGCTCTAGCCAAGGTGTGGCCCAAAAGTAAGTTTTGGGTCCAACCTGACTCTGCGTCCGTATGACTGTCCCACTCACATTGAAGTCCATTTCCAGGGGTATTCGCTTTCGAGTGGCTAGCATTAACTCAGTTTTTTCTGTAGCCAACTGTAAGCCATGAGAGTTCACCCAGCCGATTACTTGGGGCTTGGGGCGACTACCAAAAATGCAACGTAAGGCATTTCTGTGTTAAGGATATCGTCGAAAAAAATATTTTACAGTTCCGGTCCTAAGATAGAACCTTGAGCAGCTCCCGAGATGATGTTCATTTATTTTTCGCTGCGTTTGTCCGGTAAATTAGTTTTCTATTCTGTAGATAGCCGTGTATTGTCTGCATCAGATATTCGGGTATATGAAAACGTATATTTTGCGCTTCGATCTTGTCTTGTGTTGCTTATCAAGATTATCTATGTATGTATCTACTCGGGGAAAGTCTCGTACTGCATGCACTTGTTGTACATACTTAAAAGTATTTCTGGTCTATTCTTTGCTGTGACCTTAAGAGCTTCGGTCCTAGTGCTTTCCTATCATTTTTGCTACCTATTTCCTCCTTATTAAATAACTCGAAGGGTTCCTCCGGCGTCTGCAGTGGTTTGTACGCTGTCTCTATGTCTTATCGGGTGAGCAGAAAAAAGAGTTTTGCCAATTTTATCCATATGCCCTTCTTCCACCAAAATACTTCTGCCTCTTGCCTGCGGGGATTCTCCGCTTTTGGCAAAGCGCCGCTGCAGAACTTTATTCAGGATCATCTGAAAAAAAATTATAAAATTAATGTTTTAGCTAAGACCATTAACAAGGTATTAAACGAAAAAAAAAAAAACAATTAGAATTGCATATTTGACAGGCATTTTTACAAAAAAAAAGACTAATTTTGGTGAAAACTTTTCGTTTTTTTTTATTTTTTTAATAATAATACCTTGATAAATACATTTTGAAAACCTATGAAAAATTTCATTACAGTTTTGCGAAAAACGCGTTTAATGTTTCAAGTGACCATTCATTGATTTAGGCTCACTTGTAATTGTTGGGTTTATCTTGTGCTCTGCGATTTTGTCAAGTTTTTATTAATTTCTGAAAGAACTGGTGTGTTTCTTATAACCAAGCTTTTAGCCTGGGCATTTCTTTAAAATATGTGTCCACTATTAGATTTTTAATCATTTTATTTTAAATTGTCTAGTCCCTGTGCATTGTTATTGTAATTTCGTTCTCTTTTGCATGTTTTGCCAGTGCTCTTAGCGTTTGTTTTTGTAACATTGCACGCCTTTGTACGTACTTTGCGCCTTTGTACGTACAGTCGAAAGAAAAGATTTTATCTCGCGCTTTTGCATTTACACGCGCTTCTTTTTCTTTTGTGTTTATAATTTGACCCCAATTTCAAATTGACAGGTATTTACTTGTTATTTTAATTTTTTGCGTAATAAATTACATTATAGCTTCTTTACTTACTATAAAAAAAAAACAAATATTTTATATATTTTTTCAATAACAGCCCACTATGCTACTAGGGCCCGCGCGTAACAAACTCGTGCTTGGTTTCGTTGGGCCACTTGTTTGTACTGTTTATTGTGCACCAACTTTAAACAATATAACAATATAAGAATCCTTGTTTCTTGGGTCACCGTAGTGCCCAACTGTTGATTTAGCATAGCCGTCTATAGGGGCTGTGCTTAGACTCGACTGGCTACCGGCGAGGTGAATTTATGCAATTTGTCAGCATGTGCACAAAGGTCGACCAGACTCAGAATTAAGGCAATTTAATCGAGAAGACAGAAAGCAAACTTCGGCAAGCCGAAGTTCATATACCCTTGCAGCTATTACAAAAATTACATTTTCTTGAAAACATAAATCGAAGTGAAAACATTACAATTATCATTTAATTTCTTATATGTTCAACAGCCTCACTATGGTTTTTTTCGCGTTTTTTTTTTGGCATAAAGTCAATTTTTTTTTGTGTTTTAAATTTTTTTTATTTTTAATTTTTAAACATCCTAGACAGATAAAAAATATCTAACTTTAACATATGAAGCAACACTGTTCTGCTGGCGAGCTGTTAGAGTCAGCTGATTATGTACCATCTGTGTTTGTATGTAAAACTAAAGTTTACCACTGTTTGTACCAATTGTACCGTGTTTTGTTTATGTGTATGTTTAGAACGAGCTTAACAAGTGTAGTTGTGTTTCGTGGATGAGTACTTTTGCATGTCAAAGTGTTGCAAAAAGTTATAAACGAGAAACTATTAACCAAAGTGTGCAGATTAATGAGAAACTAACCGTTATTGTCCGAATCCACACGTTTTCAAAAAAATCAAAATTTTCTATTACAATATGTGTTTAGTCATGCTGAACTGGTTGACATTTGGAGCAACAACAATCGCTCAGGAGACGCCGTACCACAGCACATATTGAGAGTGATCGCACAAAATCCTTTAGATAATGAAACCATAAAGTCAATTAAGGAAAAAGTGAAAGGCTTTGTCAGTTATTTAAATACACACACACCTACATGTAATTAAACTCTAGAAAAATTTAAGGGAAAACACGCAAAATGGCTTGGGAAAAGCTTGTTCATAGAAATCACTGGTCGTTATGCATTGGCAAATAAAGTGGCACTTGTGTTATTGCAAATCTTTTGGATCATACATCATCCCGCATTCTTGAATTGCAACACGAGGTCTTAGAAACAGTTCCCAACGTGGTACTTTGCAAGTTATTCTTCAACTATGGATATGATGGTTCGTCCGGCCAGAGTTTTTACAAACAGAGTTTTCAGATTCACGATAGCCCTTCAATTGACAGTTCACTGTTTGTTACTACAATTGACAACTGAAACGCAACAAATTATTTGGCTCAATAAGACTCCGCAATTGAGGAAATTACTTCTCTTATATTAAAAGAAAATGAAAAATGGGATGCCCAGATTCGGAACATGCAAATATATTTGTCTTAATTAAAAAAAATATATATATGTCGAGTATATTGGTCACATGACACAAATAGATGGTAAAGTCTTAAACATATTAACAGGCACCGACTCTTGTCAGTTTTGCCCAATCTGTGGAGCAAAGCGAAAACAATTGCACAACATTAAAGACATAAACTCAAAGGCTTTTATGGCTAAGGCACACGCTCTTCAATATGGAATCAGTCCTTTACATACTTGGATCCGCTTTTTCGAGTTGGGTTTAAAAATGTCATATAGAATAGATCTTATGAAGTGGCATGTCAAGGACAGCGATAAGCCTAAACTAAAAGAACGAACAAGTCTTTTACAATTAAAAATGATTAAAGAAATGGGCCTAAATGTGGACAAGCTTTTTCAAATGGCAGTGAAAAATGACGGCAACACTGCAAGAAGAGCATTTTCCAATGCAGCTTTACTTTTTATTTGGCTCAATAAGACTCCGCAATTTGTTAGATTTTGCCGCCCACTGAAGATTTAATACATTGAGGAAACTACCTCTCTTATATTAAAAGAAAATGAAAAATGGGATGCCCAGATTCGGAACATGCAAATATATTTGTCTAAATTAAAAAAAATATATATATATGTCGAGTATATTGGTCACATGACACTAATAGATGGTAAAGTCTTAAACATATTAACAGGCACCAACTCTTGTCAGTCTTGCCCAATCTGTGGAGCAAAGCGAAAACAATTGCACAACATTAAAGACATAAACTCAAAGGCTTTTATGGCTAAGGCACCGCTCTTCAATATGGAATCAGTCCTTTACATACTTGGATCCGCTTTTTCGAGTTGGTTTTAAAAATGTTATATAGAATAGATCTTATGAAGTGGCATGTCAAGGACAGCGATAAGCCTAAACTAAAAGAACGAAAAAGTCTTTTACAATTAAAAATGATTAAAGAAATGGGCCTAAATGTGGACAAGGCAACACTGCAAGAAGAGCATTTTCCAATGCAGCTTTACTTTCATCAATTCTTGGTTACAAAGTTTTACAAAGTTTTCATACAATTCTAATAACAATTTACTGCGAGTACTCGGAAAAGTTAAAAGACTTCTTGCTAAAGTTTTTGTGGCATATCAGAAAAAATATCCTTGGTATCCGATGTCGCCCACTGTTCACAAAGTCTTAGTGCATGTCTACCAAATAGTAGAGACTTGTTCAGTTCCTGTAGGATGCCTTGGTGAACATGCATCAGAGTCTAAAAATAAATTATATAAGAGCGATAGAAAAGGCCACGCTAGAAAATGTAGTCGATTAGACAATATTACAGACGTTTTCAATAGATCCATGGACAGTTCTGATCCATTGCTGTCCAGTACATATTTAAAAGATCGACTAAATAGAATTAAAAATTTAAACAAGTAATAAATAATAAAATACTTTTTATATTTTTGAAAAGGTAAATGGAACAAATATAAAAATCCACATTTTTTTAATGATAATAATTTATTTTAATGATAATAATTTTAGATTTTAATTGTACCAATATCTTGGATTATAACAATTAAAATAACACTGCGAATCATTAAAAAATAAATCAACCAAAGATCACTAAACATAACATTTAAAACAAGTATTCTAAAAGCCCGCTCCTCTTAAAAGCAATCGTCGCTAGGGTATGCAGGCAGCAACCGCTCGCAAAACATCGACAAGAGCTGATTTAGTTTGAAGTTTTCTCAACCACTGAAGAGCAGTCGGTGTTTCAAGTGACACGACGGCGATATGCCCTGTTCCCATCTCAGTGGACTGATTTCTATAAATTCGAATACATACATATATGTAAAACATTTTACTGCTACCACTGATTTGAATTTGTAAACAAAAATAAAATGTATGCTGAAATATTAAATAAATATATTTAAACATATAATATTCATATTTTTATCAGAACCCAATAGTAAATACGCCCATATTCTTAGGGTACCAAGTTTGAAAAGTGGCATAAGACAAAATATTCTTGATGCGCCGAAATGAAATAAACGCACACATGCTCCCGTGTATGAGAATGCATGATCACGCATACATACAAAGACGAATTCAAGCGCAGGGCAGCCTTCTTCAAAAAGCGCCTCTCTGCGACTGATCGACTGAACTCGTTCAATTAGTGCGCGAGGATAAAAATGAGAATAAGAATGAGAGAGCAAAAAACCCGAACGCACACGAAGTGCAGGGACCTGCTGCTGTGAGCACGGGGGACCTCCCGCGATCCGTTTTTTTGTGTCCAAATGCCTTGTATGAAATGACCAGTCTACAAGTATATGTTGTATGGTTAGTGATATAAGTTAGCATGGAACCTAAAGGACGCAATTCTCCAAATTAGCGGTCTGTAAGAATTAGTGGTCTGTAAGAATGCTTCGGGCACGAGGCGCTAAGTCAGGGCTCCCACGCTAGGCCCGCTGACCAAGGCGGTAAAGTAATGCAGCGGGCTATGCAACGAATGCGAAGTACAAGGTTAGCACCTGCCCATAGCGCTGCGGTCAATTCTGCTCGTCGCTGCCGACGCCGGGCCTTCTGCACGGCTTTCTTGGTGAACATTTAAGTTAGCATTAATTAGTTCTTAACAGACTCGAAAGGAATCCAAACGGATTCCCGGATAAATTTAATAACAATAAACTGGATTAATTCCAAAAATAGAACTATAGTTATCCAAACGGATTTCTAATTAATGTCAACGAACGGAAGTAATTCCAATAAATAAAGATTATAAATTTTAATAAAAAATAGTCTTGTCTTTACTGGCGCCCAAACGAGTTAACGCGAACCCGTAAAAAAGGAAAACAATGTAATTCTTGAAAAAAAACTCAATCAGAAACCTGTGCGAGAATAACTCAAAAATTGCAATTAATAAAAGTTCACTTTTTTTGTGAGGAAAAAAAAGTTAAACAATAACAAAATCTGGAGACTAACTGCAAGACGCAGACCTCTAATAAAAAATAAATCTTTGAAAAAAATTCCATCAGAATTTGTGCGAGAATAACTCAAAAATTTCGGTTAATGAAATCTCACTTTTTTTGTATGGAAACAAAGATTAAAAAAAAAATCAATTTTTTTGTGTGAACAAAAGGTTTAAATAAAAGTTACTAAACAATAAAAAATTCTGGAAATTAGCTGCAAGATGCAGCCGTCAAATAAAAATAAATCTTTAAAGAAAAAAACAACTCAATCAAACCTGTTCTCGCTTATGCTTGCTTAGGCGACAGGGCGACATCGAAAAAAAACTAACTTTGTTAACAAATGTTTTGATGTCTTATTATACTGCAGCTGCGACAGTCCTAAACGAAAAATACAGGAGCGACGCACTGCATACCTTTATTTCAGGATTTAAAAACTCTTTAAAAATGACAGTTTTTCCAGCAAAACCAAATGATCTGCCCAGTGCCCTCGCATTAGCAAAAGAGGCACAGTCTAGCCGTGAACGCAGTGTATTTGCAGACACCTTTGCAAGGCACGCTGACGAAAAATGAGGGAAACCCCCAATTAAAAATACTAATTGGCGCGAAAACCAGAACTCTAAGCAACCATATTTTAACTCAGAAAATGCTAGTTACAGGCGCCGAAACTTTTCACAAAATAAACAGGTTCAATCAGTACCAGATCCAATGGAAGTTGATACCTCCTCATGGCAAAGAACAAATTCCTACAAAGGATATAAGGGAAATGTCCCGAGTAATAGACAAAAGGTAAATACCACAACTCACGAACAAGAATACACCGAATAATAATAGATCCAGGTGTATCGAAAAACTAAATAAAACCTTTGCCAGGTCTCATCCCTCCATGGCTCCACTAAATGGAAAAAAAATGTAAAATTAACCTCTTTTACGAAAGTTCGCATTTTTATATTTTTGAAAACCTTAAGGAATTCGATGGCATTGTTGGTCTAGATAATTTAAAGAAAGTAAATGCTCGAATTGACCTTAGTACCGGTAGGATTGAACACAATTCAGGATCGGAAGATTTACAATTTACTAAATACAAAGATGTTAAATTTATCACTTTAAATGTGGATGATGTCCCCATTGCGGTTAGAAAAGAATTTAATTTAATGATCCTAATCAAGCCCTACCATATAATATAAACACGATAGCAACTATCCGCTCTGACGGGGAACCCGTGTTTTTTAAGCTATCCCCTTACCCTTATCTGATTTTGTCAATGCAGAGGTATTTTGTCAACTTTTAACAGACGGTATCATCAGAAAATCACGATCACCTTACAACAAACCCGGGTGGGTTGTTGATAAAAAAGGCCACGATAAAAGTGGCAACAAGAAAAAACGTCTTGTTATCGATTTTAGGAAACTAAATCAAAAAACGATTGACGATAAATACCCTATCCCTAGTATTTCTACTATACTGGTAAATATTGGACAGGCCCAGTATTTTAAAACATTGGACCTTAAATCTGGGTTTCTCCAAATCGAGTTGGCGAGAGCTAGATAGGGAGAAAACCACCTTCTCTGTTAACATCGGAATACATGAGTTCTGTAGATTACCTTTTGGACTCAAGAAGGAAAGTCAAAGTTCTTCAAAAGAAGCGTAGAATACTTAGGATTCATTGTTTCATGCGCTGGACTTACAACGTTCCCATATAAAGTAAAGGCAATCGAAGCCTTCCAAGCACATATATCACCTAATAGTCTAAGATTTTTTATAAAAGGATTGGCACAATCGCAAGACCCCTAACGGAGATCTTAATAGGCGAAAATGGTAAAGTCAGCGCAAATCAATCAAGACAAATCAAAATTTAGTTATCACCTAAACAACTAGAATGATTTGAAAATCTTAAACAAATTCTAGCGTCCGAAGTCGTGGTTCTAGCATGCCCCGATTTTAGCAAACCTTTTGACCTAACAACGGACGCTCCCGCGAACGACTTATGGGCTGTGTTGTCATAGGAAAATCGTTCAATTACCTGGATCTCCAAAACAATCAGGGACAACGAAATGCATTTCGCCAATAATGAGCGCGAACTACTAACCATTGTATGGGCATTTAAAAACCTGAGAAATTATTTGTATGGGGTAAGAAAAATAAACATTTATACTGACCATCGACCTCTGACGTATCCGAAAAAAATACGAATGCCCTAATAAAACGCTGGAAATCTTTTATTGACGACCATAACGCGAACATTTTCTATAAGCCAGGCAAACAAAATGATGTAGCAGATGCCCTCACACGACAGAACGCGAGTCCTTTACAGGAAAACTCCGAATCTGATAACGTTATCATTCATAGCGAAGATTCACTCACGTACATAGAGTCAAGAGATAAACCAGTAAATTGTTTCCGTAATCAGATAATCATTGAAGAAGCAGACTTCCCATCTACGAGAACCTTTATTCTATTCAAAGAAAAAAACCGACATATTATTTGTTTTTCCGACCGTGAAACTCTTCTAGCAACACTATTAGACATTGTAAAGGCAGATGTCGTTAATGCCATTCATTGCGAATTGCCAATTCTTGCTTTTATTCAGCATAAACTAATCGATGCATTTCCCTCGACGACATTTAAACATTGCAAATTCCTAGTAACAGATATAGTAACTTTAGAACATTTTAGAGGCCATCAAGCAGCCCAAGAAAACGTTAAACAGATTCTGAGAGACTATTTTTTCCCAAAAATGCTTCGGCTAGAAAAGGAGGTAACACTTAATTGTAAAATTTGCTCTATGGCAAAGTACAGCCGTCACCCTACAAGGCAAACAGTCGGCGAAACGCCGATACCATGATATCCAGGGAGATTCTCCATATAGACATATTTTCACATGTATTGAAAAATTTTCTAAGATCGATACAATACATCCGATATGTACATCCAATTTTAACTATTGTGTATTTTTTTTAAAACACACAAACCATTTACTGCGACAATGAAAGATCATTAAACCCGAGACTATTAAGTCAATATAATTAAATAAATTTCAACATTTCGACAGATTCCACAGCACCCTTGCAGAAATAGCGCACTGCCTAAAAATCGAAAAAGAAATTAACGACACTAAGGAGGTTGTCTTGCTTACCACAACTAAATACAATAGAACTATCCACTCAGTGACTAACAAAACGCCTATAGAAATAATACACTCTAGATATTCAGAGTTCTAAACCGATTAGAACTAAAATTCAACAGGCCCGGGACAAATGCCAAGACTAAATAAACAAAAAAAGGACTTACAAAAGTTATCAGGGCGGCGACAATGGTTTCTTGAAATCAAATAAACGCCTGGGGAATAAACTGTCTCCCCTATGCTCGTAGGAAGTAATCGAAGCAGACCTCCCTCTTATTAAAGGGAGGGTGGTCCATAAGGACAATTTAAAATAACGATTCTTTTAGACCTAATTTTAAATTTAGATTTTTGTTGTTTTCAATTAATTGAATCACAGACTTATCAGGTAGAAATAAATTCTAGAGTACAAACTCGTTTAAACGAATTAAAGCAATAAACGCAATTTACAAATCAGACGAAAGACAAAAGCCACCTTTTCGAAATAATCTTGGCCAAAAATAGAATTATAATAAATGATCTGGAAAATGAAATATTCTCAATAAAACTGGCAAAAGTAAACTTAATTAATCCAGCCATTCTGGATGAAATTGATATGAAGAAATTAATCACAAAAGGCTCACAAATTTTAGCATTACCGATCTTTTAGAAGTATCCCTGATGCAAGCATTTCAAAATAATGATATAATACTTCCTCATAAAATACCCCAAGCCTTATTCAGTATGTAAGAAAATTTCTATTTATCCAATACAACATAGTTATAGGATTCTAGACTTTGAAGAAGACAACTTAGTCGCTAATTGTGGTAGAAAGTCGTTTCCCATCCACCAGTGTGACGCTTCAACGTACTGCAGAAAATCTGATTCCTCAGCATGCGCCCAAGAATTAGTTTCCGCAACCGTCGCCAAGTACAGCACCATTCCAGGCCACAACAACAATCGACGACGGAATACTAATTATTAACGATGCTGCTGCGAGTCTTTAATATGACGACAGCCCTAAAACCCTTCTGGGGTACTTTAAAGCAACATAAGTGCGCGACTGACGAAATTATGTCGTTTTTTCCTTGGCGAACTTATGTCACTTAAAAGCGACGTAAGTTTGCCATAACTAATTTTGAAACGACATTGTTTCGCTCGAACTTAAGTCGTTTAACCGCGAAATAATTTCGCGGCTGGCGAAACTAAGTCGTATTTTCCTCGGCGAAATCAGGTCTCTTTAAAGCGACATAAGTTCGCCATAACTAATTTTGAAACGACATTATTTCGTTAAGCAGCGACATAATTTCAAACGACATAAAATCGCGCGAAACTACATTAACTCTCAAAAAAGTGTGATTTCCATCTACAGCGACAACCATGCGCCTATTAGGTCTATCTATGCGACCAACAAAAACTCTTGTACAATATCAAACTGTCGCAGATCACTGCAGTATAGCGGTAGTTGATGACGCTAGCCACGAACTTTCGGCCTCCAATTGGCCAATACCTTTGCCGTAAAGCATCGAGCAACGCCTTTTGTCCTGCGTGGAAGTATTTCTTGTGAAAATAGAAGATAATCGCCTGGTGACCGGATGATTCTTGGTTAACAATATCGGATTCTTAGTCCAAGCTTGCATTTTGAAGCCTTCCACCAACGCAAAGTAAACCCTCGGAGCTAAGTTTTGGCCTCAGAGAAATCAGCTTGCTCTTCGTAGGACAATGTTTTTTCTGGCTAAGAACCTCATACTCCACAGATATGTGAACCTAGTTGGATGTTTCTTAGAAGCAGAACGGTTCCGAAGCTGATCTCGTCAACGGTAAGATGGATGGTTGAAGGTAATGATTTGGCTCTGCAATTTGAAATGAATCGATAAATGTACGCGAATACACGTTGCAACATGTCGAGTTGAGAAACTTTGTTGTCAGTGCCAACGGTTGTATTAGACACAAATACGTTGAACTCCCTCGGAGGTTGGCGAATCCAAGACAACACAATAGACGAGTCCGACCAGCAGTGAAAGGTGTAATCAAAACCTATGGTTTCCTTAACATTTTTGATAAGCTCAGCCAATAAACACGCTTCTGAAAGTTCAAATCTTGGTATTGTTAGAGCTTTTAAGGATGCTACTCTAGACTTAGCGCAGAGTTTCCATTGGCCTCCGAACGCAAATATAAGCACGCGCCATAAGCTGCTGTGCTGGTATCACAGAATCCGTGCATCTCGACGGAAACCTGCGATTGTGTAGCATATAACGATCTATTAGGAAAGAGCTGGTGGAAAAAATAACGTGTCTGCGGAGTACGCGACATCCTCGGCTTTTTATATGTCTTGTCGGCATGGGGTGGGTCAACGAAGAAAAGAAAACCGCCACGTTATAATGCTCTTATGCTAGTAAAAATAACTTAAAATTCGCGTACTATTCATTAGGGTACATTGAGGAAGCTAGAGAGAAAAAAAATAAAAGAAAAGGGTTGAAGCAAGAATAGAATACGAAAACAAAAACAAAACGTGAGAGATATCATACACTTGCCAAAACATCACTCCCTTTACTACGCCAAGAAGGCGAAGTGCCCACCCTACCATGATCCTAATGGTCCAACATTTCCTCTTCAGGATCCCTTGGAGTGACTACCAATCACTTTTTAAACGACACTCGACTTCCATGATCCCCGGATAAGGAGAAACTTAGTTAAAATTCATTTTCTTTTGTTACAAATTATAATTACGAATTATCCCTTTCATATGGGCTGAGATATGTTTGTTGTTGTTTCATACAAGCTTATTCTGTGATAAATTTGTTTATTTTAATATTATTTCACATTAGAAAAATAAACTGTTTTCATATAACTTTTCCATATTTGTGGTTTTCAATTTTTAAACAATACTATAAACAATTTTTAAATATAGGTAAATTTTATTTTTAACAAAAGTTCTCTATCATTTCGATTTTATTTATTTTTTTTTTTTCTTTAAAAACAATATTTTTTTAAAAATAAGTGCTTCACAAAATATTCAGTTTTATTTATATACCTAAAAAAAACTGTCTTATCAAAAATTGCAAAGAGTTCAAAGTTGCTAAATAATATATATAAATAATAATTGCTATATATATATAAATTTATATAAAAATCTCATATAGATTAATAGTAGATGATCATTGTAAATATTTAAGGGTTTAAATTTATAAGTGACTGCGCGTGTAAATCTTAAGGAAAAGAGCAACGGTCAGCAACACAGCGTAAACGCTCAAATATGCATATTCAAAACAAAACAAAACTCCGGCGGCGAAAGATCTTTGGCAGCGGCGACTTCTTGTGCATGTTTATTTAGTTATATGGTCGTCGGGTTTAATTTTAGTCAACAATGTTTTAGTTTTGATTCGGATTTTAGTTTACTTTTAATTTGTTAATTTTTTTTTCTCTCGTTAACATTTTAGATATGCATTTTATAAAATTTGCGCGTTTAAACTGCGGGATTACACATTTA
Organism: Drosophila elegans; assembly: GCF_018152505.1. Classification (NCBI taxonomy): domain Eukaryota; kingdom Metazoa; phylum Arthropoda; class Insecta; order Diptera; family Drosophilidae; genus Drosophila; species Drosophila elegans. The sequence continues at coordinate 26,451,438 of NW_024545863.1, read as the reverse complement.
CAAGCACATTCACATATTATTTATTTCGCCAAGTTTTTATTTATATTTTTTTTCACTGTAAATTTTCACCGGTTCGCAGCAGCAACGTTGATCTCTTTGCCTATCATTTTTCTCTCTAATATCTTAAAAAAAAACCACAGAAAATTAAGAACTCTAATTTATAATTATTACATTTTTTTTATCGAATATTTATATTCGTACTATGTAGATTTGTTTTTTTTTTCTTATACAACCGAGAAATATTTAGCAACGACGTGCATTAGATTTGTGTTGAGGTAGGGTTAGGAAGAGTAGCAACAGCTACTGCTGATGCTGCTGCGGCTGCTGCTTTACATTGGACAGCTTGTTGGGCCTATCTAGGTTTAGTATAGCTGCTGAAGACAGCCCTGGGTTTGCTGCACCTGCTCTATTTCCACTGGGTATCGGGGCTAATTCGGCTGCTGGGTAGCCCTGCTGTTGCTGCACCTGCTCTGCTTTACTGGCTGATGGGCCGAATTAGGCTGCTGTGTAGCTGCTGATCGGGCTACGGCTGTTAGGCAGTGCTACGTTATGGCCACTGGGCAGTATTGTAAGCCAGTGCGGTTAAGGTTAGGCGCGGTCTCAGGAGGAATATGGTGGTGCTAAGCCAGCATCCGAATTGGCCTCTGATAGTTCGAATAGATTTCTTTAAACAAAATTAAATAAAAGCACTAATAAGTTTTCGTTGCTTTTTCTGTTGGTTGATGGTTACTCACGGTTTATTTTTCTAACCAAGTAGCCAAACCACGAGGTCGGTCTGCTTGTTGGAGGAAACTTATTTCAGACAACTTGTATCGTTGGCGGTGGAAGTCGAAAAGAATAAGCTTAAGCCGTGAGCTTAGCAGGTTACCCAAAAACGGAAATATAGCTCTGTCAAAATTGATATTGACCACAGACCACTGTCTTCTACTCAGCTGATTGCATTTGTTGCGTTGCCAGTACGCCAAAGTTCGCGTTCCCGCGTTAGAGGGCGCCACTTGATCATGATGGGCTGCACTTGGTACAAGCTAGCATTCTGACTATAAGACCTAAGCTTACTGCCTACTTTTCGGGATTTCTTTTTGTTCTCTTTTTATTGTATAAGAGAGCTCGAACAAGCCCTTCTACAAGTCCCCACCGCTAAAATCGCTCTTGGGAGGTATAAACACACAATGTGCGATACACGCTTGGAGAGCCAACATTTATCACTGCTTTATGTCTTTTGCGTGGTACTTTCCTATTGATTTTCCTTGGAGGTCTTCGAGTTCGTAATAGGTTGTACCTAGCTTCCTTCTTATTCTAGCTTTCACAAACGTTGGCACTAGCTTGGCATTAAAACCTTTCACAAACTTGCTTTGTTGAAAAATTCTTCTGTACACCTCCTGGCCAACAGTATATGACACTTCTCGGCTTCTCAAATTGTACGATTTTTCATTCCGACGTTGCTGGTGCCTCATAGCTTTCACTGCATCTCTCCTAAACATATCGACTGAATCATCTGGACTGACTTGAATAGCCCGATCCTCTAACAGATCCAGTTCTCTAAGTAGTTTATATGTAGAACCTTCTGTGTGTGTTCTGACCGAAAGCTAGGCGATAAGGTGTGTTGTTAACAGCTGAATGCCAACTGGATCTAAGCGAACAACATATGCTACTAAGTTTGACATCCCAATTGGATTGATCTGGATGAACATAAGCTTTGATTCCAGTGATAGTGCTACGATTAACCCTCTCTGACGCGTTACCTTGAGGAGCATGCACAGCGATGTAAGCATGCTGTATGCCGTACATTTTGACATCCCAATTGGATTGATCTGGATGAACATAAGCTTTGATTCCAGTGATAGTGCTACGGTTAACCCTCTCTGACGCGTTACCTTGAGGAGCATGCAGTATGCCGTACTTTTTAAGCAGGTTATTGAAAATTTTGGATTTAAATTGTACTCCGTTGTCGGACACGATAACTTCAGGTATTCCAAAACAATGGAATAAGTCTTCCTCTAGATACTTTAGAATAGCTTCGGCTGTGAAGTTTTTAACTGGCCTTAGAAATGGAAACTTTGTGAAGTGATCAAGGACCATAAAAATTCATACATATCCTGATTTTGATCGAGGATAAGGGCCTAGGTAGTCAATATATAGTTTCTGAAACAACCTATGGGTTTCACCTGTTTTAGCCAGAAGAGGTCTAAGAACATAGTTGGCATGCTTAGTAGTTTTGCACACTGCACAATTGTTGACGTAATTTTTAACATCATTAACTAAATTTGGCCAAAAATAGTGTCGTCTAATCCTTTCTAGTGTTTTATTAATCCCACAATGCGAGGCTAACGGACTATCGTGAGCTTTTTGTAAAGCGACTGAGATTAGTTCTTGTGGCAGCCATAGTTTCCACACCATATCATCCGCTAATCTTTCAGCCGACGCATGCTCTGTCCTTCTATAAATGCAATCCTTCACGACTTTGATATCCGGAAACTGCTTTTCAGCTTTCATTAGCTTTGCTCTTAGTTCTTGATATTGTTTTGATTGAAATTGTGGTGAACAGAGATCTATGAAGTTTTCGATTTCTAAACTAGATAAATCCTCAGTAAACGTTCGTGATAATGCATCGGGAACTACGTTCCTAATACCCTTTCTGTGCTGAATGGTAAAACTATATCCTTGTAGCTTGAGTGCCCATTCCGCTAAGCGGCTACTTAGATCGGATTGCGACATCAGCCACTTTAGTGAAGCGTGGTCGGTTATTACCGTAAAGGTATGTCCTTCTACGTATGCTCGAAATTGTTTTATGCTCAGAATGGCCGCTAAGCATTCTTTTTCCGTTACGGAATAGCTTCGCTGACAATCATTAAGTTTTCGTGTCATAAATGCTATTGTAATTTCATCTCCTTCTTGGTTAACTTGCATCAAAACTCCCTCATCTCCCGTGTGACTAGCATCACAATGTATATAAAATGGCTGTGAATAATCTGGCATATGAAGAACAGGAGCTTTACACATTGCTGCTTTTGATCCTGAAATGCTTGCTCCGCTGCACTAGACCACGTAAATGTTTTTTTTTTCTTTAAGGAATCTGTAAGCGGAGATGTTATTGAAGCAAAATTCTCAATAAACTTACTGTACCATCCGGTCATACCTAAAAACCTACGAAGTTGTTTTAACGACTGTGGTGTGGGGTACTCTTTAATGGCTTCAATCTTCACAACGACCATGGCTATGGTCCCATGACCGACAATGTGGCCTAAATAATGAACTTCAGGTACACAAAATCGACTTTTTTGAACGTTTATGGTAAGACCTGCGTTCTCCAATGCTTCTGCAATTTCGCGCAACACCTTTATGTGCCGCTCAAAAGTGTCGTAAGGCCGAAAGGCATGACTTAAAATTGATATAAAGGTCTCCCGGGAACTGTAAAGGCGGTTTTGTCTTTAAAATCAGGGTCGAGTGGTATTTGCCAATACGCGTCTTTTAGGTCCAGGCTAGTGATATACTTAGCCTTTGGTAGACGACATCAGATACCTTCTATTAGTGGCATAGGATAGCATCCTTTCGTGTCACCTCATTGACTTTACGACAATCTATACAGAGGCGCACCTTGTCGGGCTTTCTTACGATCACTACTGGCGAAGACCACGAACTATTGGATTCTTCAATGACTCCAAGGCCAATCATACGATCTATTTCCTCATACATAAGTTTTTCGATAGCAGGGGAAACTGGATAATGTCGTTGCTTAATGGGCTTTGTACTACCTACATCCATTTCGTGATGCAACAAATTTGTTTTACCCAGACCCTTTTCAGAAAATGATGGAAATGATTGAATAGCTTTTTCCAATAAAGTACGCTGGTGCTCTGTTAAATTACGTTGCGAACCAGCAACAGCTTCTTCTACACTCTGACATGCTACGCTAGCAATACCGTCTCGGACTGACAATCCAGAAGGTAACATATCAAATGCAGTCCAAAAGTCAATGCCTAAATGTAACGACTGAACAAGTGACGGAACGATGTACAAATTTAGTCGCTTTGTTTTCTCTCGATAAGTGACGTCTACATTAAGTTTACCAATTATAGTCTGTGACTGACCATCTGCCGTGCGCACATTTGAGGACATTTGCTTAAAATATACATTTCGACAGGAAAGTTCGTTGGCAAAGTCTCCTCCTATACAGCTGATTGATGCGCCGGTATCCAACAACCCTATCATCTGTTTCCCAAAAATAGTGACTTCGGCATAAGGACGTACGTCGCGACCGACTAGGGCTGAAATCAAGGCCTGTTTTTCATTTCTAATTTTCCTATAGTATTCACTGATTCGCAAGCACGATCTTTTTCTTCTTGCTGGTGGTGAATGGAAAAGTTTTGGTGCTGGCAGGTTTGTGGTTTTGTCTGGTAGAATGGTTTTTGTAGATTGAGGTGGCTCTACAAATCCGTCTGAGTCATATTCACTGTTTGTTTCTTCCGTGCACTTGCCACTGGTGCACGATCTCCTAAGTTTTTTGAGCCAGTACATTTCGTACAGGATGGTATATAAGTATCAGGCTGACCACAGCCGTAACAAAACACCTGCCGTTCGCTCGACAGTTCCAGCAAGTCAAATTAATGGCTGCTACCTCAAGACTCTCGTCTCCATCGCTGAAATCCTCTTCGCAATCGCCATGCGTCTCTACAGCGTGAATGGTACGTCGTACAGGAAGTTGTGATCTTTGCGATGTAGGTTTATTCTTTGTCAAGCTCAGCACAAATACCTCACGAGTTCTAACTAAGTGACGTAGGTGTGCTGTGCTAGTCACTTTTTCATACAGAAGGTTATGTTGAATTTGAGGCAGCAAATTAGCCCGTAAAGTTTCCAACAATGCTAGGTCCGACAATGGAACCGAAAGTTTATCGGCCAACAATACGATCGACTCATAGAATTCATCAAACGATTCGTTTTCCCTCTGCTTACGTCGATCTATTGCTGAGCGTATGTTGAGATCCGTAAGTTCGTCTTTAAATTGAGCCCTCATAGCGGCACGCAAATTTACCCACTGCAATGATCTAGTACCCTGACTTAGTTGAACGCTTTTGTGATAATGCCAAAACCAGTCATTAGCACTTCCGTCTAATATATTGCTTATGTAGCGAGATATTAGATCAAAGTTACCATTTAGAGTTTGATAGGTAAGGGCTTCAAGTCGATATATAAATTCATCAATCGACATGTTTGACCGGCCTGAGAAACGCAGTTTCCAGTTTATCATTATCTGGCTAATACGATCTGGTCTTAAATCTGTATTCATATGCAAAAACCTGGCTTCGGACGCATTTCCTATTGTAGAACGATTTCCTACTGGAGATGAATTCTCTGCTACAGGCCTACTTTCTATTGGAGGAAGATTTCCTGTAGCCGAAGAATGTCCTGCTGCAATGAAGTTCCCTCTTTCTTGAAGCTGCTCATCACTCTCTATTAGCCTATTACCAGCATCTGAGGCTTGCTTTTGGTTTTCCAAAATAGTTAACATTCGTTGAAACCCAGCGCTAATAGTTTCTGCTAAAGCTTCCGTTCTTTTATTAGATTCCTTAACGGCTTGCTGTATCTGCTCTACACACAGGACAATTTTTATGATTTCGAACCTTTGTGTTAAAACAAACTCGATGAAAAGTATGACCACAGTTAGCAGATAATAACTGAGCAGCGTATTCAATTCCTCTTAGACAAATAAAGCAGTCACCATTTGCCGTGACGGAAATATCTTCTGCTGGTTCGTCTTCACCTAACATTTCTTAATAATCATTAATTTTTCTTATAATTAATCAAAAAGATAACTCACTATTTAAAATTTTTTTTTTTCTTTTTAAATTACAAATAATTTTCCGGGAATCAAAACAATCTTCGTGTCTAGTAATCGTAATTGTTTAAGCATGTGTATCAAGAGTAACGAACAAAAATTAGGTTTAACTATTGCAGACAATCCAACGTTCGTGCAAATGTGTGATCCAAAACGTTAAAAGCTACTAACTAAGGCTTCTACTCTGGCACACCTCTGTTACGCTTTTTACTTGTTTGCAACCTGCAATAACTAAATTGAACAAAAAACAAAAATTCCAAAGCGGTACTGCCACTAATATCCATCTAGATCCAAGCTTATAGTCCCGGCAAGAGATTAGTTCGTATCTTAAAGCAGCGTTTTGGAAACCCTAAGCACCTTTCGAGAATACTGTAAGTACCGGTAGAACCCTTATTATAAAAGTGTATCTAATCCTGTTGTACTTCCAAAGCCTATCAGAGTTTTTATTTTGCTGTGTGGCAGGTGATAGAAATCTTCTAAAATATCCACATCCAATCGCAGGTTCCTACTTGATTTAGCTGTTTTCTCTTTAATAACTCATCGAAATTAAAATTGTTCGGAACGTTTCTGTATTAATAGTACGCTAATCCAGATACATGTTAAATCAAAGTCAAGGTGCAAATAGTTCTGTTTGGGTTAGAAAAGGTAAAGAAAAGTAATAAATCTGACCATAGTTTTAGTCTCCAGTGGTTTATGAAACTTACGCACTGGTTGATGAAGTTGACTATTTTATTCTATATCGGGGCCAGCCAAGGTCGGGCCCACGTTGTGCGCCATAATTATTTCTGTAGCATATAACGATCTATTAGGAAAGAGCTGGTGGAAAAATTAACGTGTATGCGGAGTACGCGATATCCTCGGCTTTTTATATGTCTGGTCGGCATGGGGTGGGTCAACGAAGAAAAGAAAACCGCCACGTTATAATGCTCGTATGCTAGTAAAAATAACTTAAAATTCGCTTACTATTCATTTGGGTACGTTGAGGAAGCTAGAGAGAAAAAAAAATAAAAGAAAAGGGTTGAAGCAAGAATAGAATACGAAAACAAAAACAAAACGTGAGAGATATCATACACTTGCTAAAACATCACTCCCTTTACTACGCCAAGAAGCGAAGTGCCCACCCTACCATGATCCTAATGGTCCAACATTTCCTCTTCAGGATCCCTTGGAGTGACTACCAATCACTTTTTTAAACGACACTCGACTTCCATGATCCCCGGATAAGGAGAAACTTAGTTAAAATTCATTTTCTTTTATTACAAATTTTAATTACGAATTATCCCTTTCATATGGGCTGAGATATGTTTGTTGTTGTTTCATACATGCTTATTCTGTGATAAATTTGTTTATTTTAATATTATTTCACATTAGAAAAATAAACTGTTTTCATATAACTTTTCCATATTTGTGGTTTTCAATTTTTAAACAATACTATAAACAATTTTTAAATATAGGTAAATTTTATTTCTAAAAAAAGCTCTCTATCATTTCGGTTTTATTTATTTATTTTTTTTTTCTTAAAAAAAAATATTTTTTAAAAATTAGTGCTTCACAAAAAAATCAGTTTTATTTATATACTTAAAAAAAAATTCATTTCATTTCCCTTTTTTTTTTTCTTATCAAAAATTGCAAAGAGTTCAAAGTTACTGAAAGAGAACGGGATTAATATATATAAATAATAATTGCTATATATATATAAATTTATATAAAAATCTCATATAGGATAATAGTAGATGATCATTGTAAATATTTAAGGGTTTAAATTTATAAGTGATTGCGCGTGTAAATCTTAAGGAAAAACTTTTGTATCTGCCCTCGTTTATTAAAACAGAGCTTTAGAACAAGCAACGGTCACCAACACAGCGTAAACGCTCAAATATGCATATTCAAAACAAAACATAACTCCGGCGGCGAAAGATCTTTGGCAGCGGCGACTTCTTGTGCATGTTTATTTAGTTATATGGTCGTCGGGTTTAATTTTAGTCAACAATGTTTTAGTTTTGATTCGGCAACATTGTTTACTTTTAATTTGTTAATTTTTTTTTCTTTCGTTAACATTTTAGATATGCATTTTATAAAATTTGCCCGTTTAAACTGCGGGATTACACATTTACAAGCACATTCACATATTATTTATTTCGCCAAGTTTTTATTTATATTTTTTTTCACTGTAAATTTTCACCGGGTCGCAGCAGCAACGTTGATCTCTTTGCCTATCATTTTTCTCTCTAATATCTTAAAAAAAACCACAGAAAATTAAGAACTCTAAATTATAATTATTACATTTTTTTTATCGAATATTTATATTCGTACTATGTAGATTTGTATTTTTTTTCTTATACAACCGAGAAATATTTAGCAACAACGTGCATTAGATTTGTGTTGAGGTAGGGTTAGGAAGAGTAGCAACAGCTACTGCTGATGCTGCTGCGGCTGCTGCTCTACATTAGATAGCTTGTTGGCCCTATCTAGGCTTTAGTATAGGTGCTGGCTGATGGGCCGAATTAGGCTGCTGTGTAGCTGCTGATCGGGCTACGGCTGTTAGGCAGTGCTACGTTATGGCCACTGGGCAGTATTGTAAGCCAGTGCGGTTAAGGTTAGGCGCGGTCTCAGGAGGAATATGGTGGTGCTAAGCCAGCATCCGAATTGGCCTCTGATAGTTCGAATAGATTTCTTTAAACAAAATTAAATAAAAGCACTAATAAGTTTTCGTTGCTTTTTCTGTTGGTTGATGGTTACTCACGGTTTATTTTTCTAACCAAGTAGCCAAACCACGAGGTCGGTCTGCTTGTTGAAGGAAACTTATTTCAGACAACTTGTATCGTTGGCGGTGGAAATCGAAAAGAATAAGCTAAAGCCGTGAGCTTAGCAGGTTACCCAAAAACGGAAATATAGCTCTGTCAAAATTGATATTGACCACAGACCACTGTCTTCTACTCAGCTGATTGCATTTGTTGCGTTGCCAGTACGCCAAAGTTCGGGTTCCCGTGTTAGAGGGCGCCACCTGATCATGATGGGCTGCACTTGCTACAAGCTAGCATTCTGACTATAAGACCTAAGCTATACTGCCTACTTTTCGGGATTTCTTTTTGTTTTCTTTTTATTGTATAAGAGAGCTCGAATAAGCCCTTCTACAATTGCATTACGAATCGTGGAAATTTTAGGTTCTGGACGATCGACATCTGAGAGGTCAACTCGCCTCATGATGAAAGAAGGGGCTCTGGCAGTGTGTCATCCCAATCCATGTTAGTGTTCCATAGCGTTTTCAAAAAAAATTTAAAAAATGTAACAACGGGTGCTATTAAACCAAGCGGATCATAAATTTTCGCAATTGTTGACAAAAAAATTCGTTTTGTTGCTTGTTGACTTGATAAAATTTGTGAAAAGTTAAAGAGAAAATTATCCGAAGATGAATCCCAGACCAACCCCAAAGCTTTGGCGATATCTGATCCATCGTGAAATTTAATCAGTTGCTCTTTATCGCGATCAGACACTCCTTCGAGAGCGCTTGATTCATTCGAACACCATTTCTGGATCGGAAAGTGACCGCGCGCCAGTAGCTCCTTTACCTGATGACGAATTTAATTCACCACTTCAAATGAATCGCCACCAGAGATTAGATCGCCCACATAGAAATCTCTATGAACGATTTTTGCTCCGACTGGAAGTAATTCCTCTTCATCATGAGAGCTGATACAGAGCTCTTATAGCCAAGAAGGCAGCCGGCTTGGTTCTATAAGTTACCGTGCTTAGTTTATAAACACTAAATTTATCTGTGGAGTTCTCTCGCCAAATGATACATTGCAAAAAGACATCAGGGACAAACACGGACAGATGTCTCCACAAAGAACTACTTTAAAAAATCTAAACCGAAGCAAAATATTAAAAAATTTTTTGCTGAATTGTTGGTCCTGCTAAAAGCAAGTCGCTTAGAGCTATCCCAGATGTAGTTTTAATAGAACCATCAAAGACGAAGTTTTGTGGTAGTGCTTTCAAGCTTCTGTACGGAATGGTGAGGCAAGAAAAATTGTGGTACCGCTGGATCCGTTAATGCGAGAGACATGTGGCCTAAGTTGAGGTACTTCTGTAGAAATGCCGATTAGTGCGCTTTCAGAATGGGGTTTTTATTTAGTTTTGATTCCAAACTTTTGAAACGACGACGGGCCAGACAGTAGGAAACACCTAAAGATTCGAACCCTGAAGTGGATAAAAGGCGAACCGAATATTGACCATTTTCCAGCTTAATAAAATTTTCTTTGAAATGCTGTTTGCATCGTAGGTCCTCGGCCACCATCGATGGTTTTGATGAACTGACGTCTTCAATCTCCCAAAACCGCTTTACAACGGCAGCAAGTGTGTCATTATCTGAATGATCAGCAGAATCCTTGACAATGGCAGCCAAGACAGCTTTACGATTTAGCATACCTGACATCCCTCCAGAAACTATCAAGCCAAGCTTGGTGTTTTAAAGCGTGGGCAAGGTGCTATATAAATGATTTTTCCTTTTAGCGATTATTTCGAAGAATAGACTAGCGCCAATTAAAAGATCAATTCGTTGTGATTGGTTGAAATAAGGGTCAGCAAGCGAAATGTTTTGTGGCATCTTCCATCCTATCGTATTTATATTGAAATTTGGCCGGTAATCAATGATACTAAGGGTCACACAGCTACGAACGACGCATGATAGCTTGCATCCCGTTATTGCGCCAGAATATCGACTGCCTTATCAGAGTTCATGGAAGATTTTCCTATCCCAGGAATTAGTGTGTGCGATTGTCTAAGTCTGTTGTCTGTTGTCTAATTTAGTTGGCTAGCTAAACGCGATGTTATAAAGTTAAACTGAGAAACTGAATCTAATATTGCTCGGCAACGTTGATTATTACAGTTAGAAGCAGCACGTAATCCATTGGCAATGTATTTAAGGTTTGTGGTGGAGAGTGCGATAAATGGTGATTAGGTTGTGATAATGGAGATGAGCATGACAATAGTGCTGATGAAGTCGATGGTAATGGCTGAGAGCTTATAGATGGGTCGGATGATGGAGATGAAACTGAGGTCGATGGTATGGATGCCCCTGGGATAACGTGCAATAATGAGTGGTGCTTCATGTGACAATGTTTACAATGAGATGACTTAAATTGCTGCAAGCTATTCCCCTTGCATAAACAATGGCTGAGAGCTTATAGATGGGTCGGATGATGGAGATGAAACTGAGGTCGATGGTATGGATGCCCCTGGGATAACGTGCAATAATGAGTGGTGCTTCATGTGACAATGTTTACAATGAGATGACTTAAATTGCTGCAAGCTATTCCCCTTGCATAAACAGTTGAGGCAAAGGTGCATTTGCTTATAATTAAAAATTGGGAGCATTTTGGCAAATGCACCTCTTCTCCAAGAACGACCCGACAGCAGCCCAGGTAGATAGCTCAGCGATTGACAAATCTTCTTCCCATATTTCATGGGTCTTTTGATCCAGCTTGTGTGTCACGATATGAATCAGAAATCCATCCAGCTGATCCTTTCTCGCCACCTTTTAAACCGAATATTGCTTGAACGTTTGCCTGAAAGTGTACAATTTTATTATCAAATCGATTAATAAGTAAATTTAAAGCTGTTTGATAATTTTCATTTGAGGGCTCTAGCGATCGTATAGAGAACCTCAAATATTGTAATTTTTCAATATCAATCAATCAATCATTTCCAATGACCGTGGTAAAAGTTGCACGAAAGTCCGGCCATTCTGAGAACGATCCTTGAAAACGAGCAATCTCTAGATTTGGCAATCGAGGTTTCCTAAATCTGAAAGAAGGATCCGCATTGCTTATAATATAAAAGGATGTAGAATTGGCCGCTGTGGAAGCCGGCAGAGCTGCTTAGGCCCGATTTAGTTTCGCCTTTAAATCCATTAAGACTGCAAAAAATTCAAACCGCGTATCTTTCTCCGAAATGTCAAATTTTTCTAGCGAAGTCTGTGCAGAATCGAATTCCAAGTTCATAGAGTTCACCCATTCCAGCCGCACAAGGACATCAGCTTCATTAAACTGCTCACTAGCTCCAGCAGCTAAATAATCTTTCATTGCGTTTAACTGCCGCAAAACGGAACGCACTTTGGCTCGGTAAAACTCGATGTCACTGGGAGCATCATTTTGCGGCTGAATCGCGACTCCTGGGTTAACCATTTTTTAAATGTCTGACCGGATTCAGAGGGCAGGAAAGACCCTATGCCTAGTTTTGCCTAGCAACAGCGCATTGACTTGTCAAAGAAATATATGTGACCATACATATACACGGCGATTTACACGTATATGTATGTCATATACGCGTTTAACAACAGTTATTTGAAAATCACTTTATGTTTAATGTTTGCAGCACAACACAGTTTTGCCTTTCACAGCTCCAGAAATGCTCCAAAAATAGACAAACGGTCGGCCGGCAGCGTGCACTTAGAGTGTTCGTCTGATGCAGCAAGTCAGCAAAAATAGTTTATTGTTTAAACTATATTAAACAATGTTAAAATCCGACATGCAGACTCCGATTAAACGAATATTAAGTCGGGGTCAACAAAATGTTTATTAGGATGACAACCAAAATGCCACCCTTTAGTTTAGAAATAGAAATTAAACGCACGATAGGCTCGATTGAAATTATTTCTTGATTTTATTAGCAGTGCTCGGAGTTGCAGCGATTCTGTATTACTGGCTTGACGAAAGCTTGACTTCAAATTTTGTACAGCGCGTGCCGCGCACACCTATGAGCATTTGACTAGGAGCCGGCGCTCTGCTCTAAACAATGGTATGACAGTACCAGAATTTAAATTATAGGAGAACTGAAAGGGTAATTGTTGATAAAATTCATTGTATTTGTATCTCTGAATGGATCAAAACGGTCTGATCTGCATACCGTTAGTGCTAACAGACGGAATCGACGAGTCGGACTGAATAGAACATTCCAGGTTAAGGAAGTTATCATTTGAGATGAGTCTACAGCGCCAGTTATGAGCTTGTAAAGGAAGATCACATCGTAACAAATCCGATGGTTCTTAAGGTTGTGTAAGGAACATGGGTTCCTCACAAATAACTATTTCTTAAGCTTCCTGAAATCGATAGATGTCTGATGGTAGTTATGTCACGATGTATTGAGAGGATATCAAAGAACGGTCACTCTTAAGCGAGCAGTCGAAGAAGGAAGTGTGTATAAAGAAAAAAATTCAGAGTCTCTGAAATTAGAAGTCGGATACACTCATGAAGCACATTGATCTGAATGTGTTCACAGTCGTCCAATGAAAAAAGTGGTTTTCTGAACTAAGAATGCCTACTGTAGGATGTAAAGCTGAGCTGCTGGCGCGGTTGAGGACGATTTACCCCGAAGCACGTGGCGTGCCACCAGAGAGCCTAGACCAGGAGCTTCAGAGCGTCGATGTGGAGCGGGACGATCATGGGACTGCCTCGCTGCAGTCGCAAGCTGATCGTGCAGCCAACTCCACCCGGATGGACAGAAATCTCTTGGAACAACTTCGAGCTGAGATCAGCGCTTTCAAACAGGAATTGCAGCGAATGCAGGCAGACATGGGCAATTCGGCAAAGGTCAAACTTTCCTTCATGGCATTGTCAAATTGCGCAGTTGGCCTAATATATTGTTAAGCAAATTTAAAAGAAAAGTGCAACTCTGGCTAAATGGCAATGCTCATCGCATTCTGGAGCCATTAGATCAGCTGTTCAAACAGGTCACTATGGCGTTTGATAATCAGAAAACCGAGGAGGAGGCTAGCCAGTTTCAAGATCGTCAATGGCAATTGACTGAGAAGTCTGTCTGTTATTTCGAAGACAAGATGTCTTTGGCCAACGAGATCAAAATCAATGCCGAAGAACTGATAGAGCGCATTATCAAAGGCATTACTGATCCGATGCAGATTCTACGAGCCTTTTTGTCAGTGCTCTTACCAGAGAACAAGAAGGAAAATCTTCTGCAAAGGTCAACAAACGGGGTTGCGATGTGGGAATTGCAATTCAAAAGGTCACGTGGGCGCAGACACCCGTGCCATATAAATTCGGAGAGTCCATTTTAATTTATAAAGAAGCATCTTTTATAAAATAACATTATATTAGAGCCAGTATTTAACTGCTATTATTAAAGCCAACTTGAAATTTTTGCCAAAATCTTTTCTTATGCAAAAAAAGAATTAATATATTGATATTTTTATTTAAATATAGTAGCTAATGAAGGAGAGACTTTATGAATACATGCGATATGAATTTAGATTTAAGTGCGTTGAAAAGGTTACGGTAGAAAGCTTGAAAATGGAATTCAATGAACAGAATTCGATCAAGTCAAATGTAATTTGCTACAAAAGTTTCGAAAGTACTGAAACTTATAGGGGATCTGACTTTTTGGGCACTGAACACGAAACAGTAAGTAAGACAGTTAGTAGACAGGAAGATGAATCAGTTAATTAAACAGTTAGTAGAGAGGAAGGTAATACAGTTAGTAAACAATTTAAAGGATGAGTTAGTTTGATTGCACTTTTAATGCAAATAAACAATTTCAGAAAATAGGAAGAAAAGAAGAATTAGAATTTGATCAATGTGCAAATGAGTTTTTAAATATTAACTCTATGAGAGATGAGTCTACTGGATACAATTGTGGTCATCAGGGACATTACAAAATAAAATGTAGACTGGTATGTAAGTATGACGCCCAAAGAATCTTTAGTCAAATGTGAAATCAAACTGAATTTGCAAAAGTCAAAATCTTTTAGTTGCAGCCCAAGGCGTCCTATACAGAAAACGATAAACTGCAACTTTTATTAGATGAATACTCGAAGAAGCGATTCGGAATATGCATCACCAATCCTTAAAGACAACTATCCCTTACCACTTATTGATGACTTGCTTGACAAATTGGTTAATTAGAGAGTATTTACGAAACTTGATTTTAAGAATGGATATTTGTCACTCCGTTAGGGCAACATGATTTTCTCATAGTGCCGATGGGCTTAAAAAATGCACCAGCAGTGTTCCAACGATTTGTATATAAAATATTTTGTAATTTGAAATGGGAAAATAAGTTAGATGTGTATATGGATGATGTTATGATTTCCAGTCAGGACATGGAGGAACATAAAAAACTTTAAAAGAAGTTTTTATTAGATTGGCACAAAACGAATTAGAATTGCGATTAGATTAATGTGATTTTATGCAGTCTTGTATAAAGTATTTAGGTTTTCGAATAAGCAGTGACGGGATAAGTGCTGATGATAAGGGTATTAAAGCAATTCAAAATTTTCCAATACCTAATAAAGTACATAATGTTCAGAGTTTTTAAGGCCTGTAATCATACTTTCGGAAAGATTTTTCTCTATTGGAAAAACAATTGTACGATTATTTAAAAAAGAATAAAACATTTGAACTGATAAAATATAAACTGATAAACTATTAAACTTTTTTTATTAGCTCTTGTAATCTTGAGATGCCTACTATTATAGTCTCACGCTCAGGCAAACAAATGAGGTCTCTGCGTAAGCCATAGATAAGGCAAGAATAATAATCTTGGAAACAATATTTAAAACAATTAAACAGTTTAAATTCAGAACTCAAAGTAGAAGGTTGTTCCATTTAGTTGGCATCCCTATAACTGATAAAACTTATTAATAGCAAGAAAGGAAGTAAAATTCGGCAAGCCGAAGTTCATATACCCTTGCAGCTATTGCAAATATTAAATATTCTTGAAAACATTAAAATTATGATTTACTTGAAGCTGTGATGATTTGCAGTTCAATTATTTGATAGTTCCTATGGCAGCTATACGATTGTTCCTATGGGAGCTATATGCTATAGTCGTCCGATTTTGATGAAATTTAAACCGTAATTCTGAAATATTTAACCATTACTATATCTCTAAGAACTAAAAAAAAAATTAAAAAACACCAAAGTTATAGTTTTTTTTTTATTTTTTTTTATGATTGTTCCTATGGGAGCTATATGCTATAGTTGTCCGATTTCGATGAAATTTAAACCGTAATTCTGAAATATTTAACCATTACTACATGTCAAAGAACTAAAAAAAAAATTAAAAAACACCAAAGTTATAATTTTTTAAAATTTATTTTTCCAATTGTTCCTATGGGAGCTATATGCATTAGTCGTCCGATCTGGCTCGTTCCGACTTATATATTACCTGCAATAGAAAGACAACTTTTTGGAAAGTTTCATGCAGATAGCTTTAAAACTGAGAGACTAGTTTGCGTAGAAACGGACGGACAGACGGACGGACATGGCTAGATCGACTCTGCTAGTGATGCTGATCAAGAATATATATACTTTATATACTTCTGACTGAAATTATAATACCCTCTGCAAGGGTATAAAAATTATAACTTTGCTGTTTTTGAATTTTTTTATTAGTTCTTCAACATATAGTAATGGTTAAATATTTCAGAATACTGTTTAAATTTCTTTAAAATCGGACGGCTATATCATATAGCTCCCATAGAAATAATAAAAATATATATAATAACTATGTAATAATTGAGCTGCAAGTCATAGCTTTAATAATTTTAATGTTTTCAAAAATGTTTAATTCTTGCAATAGCAGCAAGGGCATATGCTTCCTCTCTTGTTTTAATTACATTTTTTTTATTTTTCCGGTAGTTCCTAAGGGAGTTATATGCTATAGTCGTCCGATTCGTATCGTTCCGACTTATATACTACCTGCAATAGAAAGACAACTTATGGGAAAGTTTCATGCAGATAGCTTTAAAACTGAGGGACTAGTTTGCGTAGAAACGGACGGACAGACGGACTGACAGACGGACATGGCTAGATCGACTCTCCTAGTGATACTGATCAAGAATATATAAACTTTATAGGGTCGGAGATGTCAACTTCACTGCGTTGCAAACTTCTGACTGAAATTATAATACCCTCTGCAAGGGTATATAAACTACTAGTTTCCGAATATTAAAGAAAAAACTGTAAGACAGATTGACTTAAATGCATTGCGTTTTCTACGAAAACAGGAAAAGATGGGGGATTCTTACATTGTATGCCAAAAGGTAACATCCATTTTAGTTGATACACATATGGGCCTGTAAGAGGTACCAAAGCAAAGAAGCATATTTTTGTTATTGTTAATAGGTTTACAACATTTTACGTTTGTACACGATTTAAACAATAAGGGGTAGTTGTTCTACTTCAATAAACTTTGAATAGACTTTGAATAATTTGTAGATGAGTATGAGTTTAAGCACATAAAAATTGCAATTGGATGACCTAAAGCGAATGGATAAACAGAAGTTTACGTCCGATGATGGCAAATTTAGTCAAACCTGAGACAGGAATGAGGGTATGTTGTAGTAAAGCAAGTAGAGCAAGAAGAGCATGCCATGGATAATATTCAACAACGAAAGATAAAATAACTACCAAGTATTATGTTATTTGGATCTTTACAGAGAGGACAGATAGTAGATAATCTAAAAGAAAAACTAGAAGAAATAAACGATAATAATCCTTAGAAGAGTTTAACACAAAGTAGAAACGACGCAATTGTAGTTCAGCAAAATTCACAAGTTTATAAAAGGCATATTACGATCAAAGAAAGAGGGAACCAAAGATTAAAAAAAAAAAATTATGTTAAGGTAAAAACTTCTATAATACGACTGGTGTTTCAAGAAAACTGATCCCTAAAAACAAAGGATCCTAGGAGATAGCAAAAGTTTTAGAAAATTATCGATTTCTGTTGAAAGACGTAGAAGGCTTTCAAGTATCTCATAATCCATATCAAGGGGTATGGAGCATTCAAAAGATTAGAAAGTACAGTATTAAAGTACTGAAGTATTAAAAAGTAATTCTACAATGATTATATTGTAACAAGAAAGAAAGCAAACTTCGAAGTTCATATACTCTTGCAGCTATTGCATGAATTAAATACTTTTGAAAACATTCAAATTATGATTTACTTGAGTATATGCTGAAAAACATTGAAGCTGTGATGATTTGCAGCTCAATTATTAGATAGTTATTTTATATATTTTTATTATTTCTATGGGAGCTATACGATATAGTCGTCCGATTTTGATGAAATTTAAACCGTAATTATAAAATATGTAACCATTACTATATGTCGAAGAACTAAACAAAAAATTAAAAAACAGTAAAGTTATAATTTTTTTGTACTTTTTTTCCGATTGTTCCTATGGGAGCTATATGCTATAGTCGTCCGATTTCGATGAAATTTAAACCGTAATTCTGAAATATTTAACCATTACTACATGTCAAAGAACTAAAAAAAAATTTAAAAACAGCAAAGTGGAAAGTTGCATGCCCATTTCTATGTCTTCAGTGTATTCAATAAATGAGTTCATAAAGGAGTGTGTCAATACTATTGCAGTTATTTTTGTAGTTAGTAAGTTTCATCATTCCTTCATTCACAATCCTTACGACATTATTTAATTTATGAAGTTAAATTGAATTTTCTGCAATTAGATATATTTTTTGTTAATTTTTACCCTCTCATTTTCAGCAAAACAAATTTAAAAGATAATGTCAAATAGTCGACGTTTGTGCCTATTTTGCTGATGAATAGTTATACCTTTTAAATATTTAAGTAGTATATTGTTAAAATATATCATTCTGGGCGAGTCAGTGATTTAGTACTAAACGATTTAGTAATGATATTGATTCCTTTAAATTAATTCTTAAAAAGTGATGTTCATACACTATCACTATTTGAATTGGAATGCTTGAGAAGAGTAAATAGCCAAGGTCGAAATCGGGGTTGGTCATTTGAATTTGTTGAGTGTGGCGAATCATAGAAACAACATCATTGTACAGAAGGTTTAACGGCATTAGTTATCTTTCGTTTCTTAAATTGTGTTTTATATTATTTGGTTGTATATTTTTTCTACATTTTTATTAGCTTTATTAGCTCCCTTTTGAATTGAACATTTTCTGTATCTAGTGTCAATTTTAAATTCCTGTCCATATTTATCCTTTTTTATCGATTTTCCTTTATTTAATGTTTTGAGTGTATTGGAGGCCCAGCATATAAGAATATTTGAGCAGGAGTTTGTCCAGTGGTGTTATGTTTAACTTTGTGTTTGTGTGTGTAAAAGATTTTTTCCATCTTGCTTAATTTTACTTCTTCATCATCGAATGAATTGATAATACGGATTTTTTTTATTTATTGTCTTCTGTATGTCTTATGTAGTCCTCGACGTCTGCTACACCGTATTTTGCTGTATTGAGTTCTAACACAAATCCTTCTGCTTCAAGCCATCGCGTTAAACCCAAGCTGGAGATAGCTCCGTTCCTGTTTGCCTTTAGTAATTTGTGTTTACCTAACTGATTAAACATGCGCATTAGTGCTTTCCTTCATTCTATCCAGTCCGTTCTTTTAATTTGTTCAAGTGTGGCGAATTTAGAATTAATGTCAATGAAACTGATGTAATGTTTTCCCTCAGATGAATATAGAATAGATAGATATTTATCTACCAAAAAATTGTCTCGACAATGTTAAGGGATTTGTGTGATTTTGAAATGAATTTTTTTTGTTTCTGCGTTCTGTTTTAGCCAAATTGCATATGTTGTATTCATTTATAAAATTCTGGGAAAACGATATTTTCTTTGAATATTTTGTCATTTTCTGTTTACCTGGATGTAAAAGTTTTTCACGGGATTAAAGTAATTTCTTTGAATTCGGCGTATGAACAAACATTCTTTAATAGGTAGAGGCTGTGAATTAATTTAGTGTAGGTGGTATTAATAATATCTCTGTATGCTCTTTGTATAATTTTAAAATCTACATCGCACTCAATTATAATGGTAATGTTTCAATAAATAAAATGATCAAGAAACATTTGCTTGGCACTTTCGAATGTCATTACATTATATTTAATGGTGTTACCGAATGTTGTTGGATGCTCTACGTTATTTTAATTTAATGCAAATTTTTTGTTTCTTGAAATAGTTTATTGGTTTTTCTGTTAATGAATAAGGTTGCTATTGTCTTCTTCTGCACTAAGTCGAGTTACTTCATAACAATGATTTTTTT
Organism: Drosophila elegans; assembly: GCF_018152505.1. Lineage (NCBI taxonomy): Eukaryota > Metazoa > Arthropoda > Insecta > Diptera > Drosophilidae > Drosophila > Drosophila elegans. Next base: position 26,431,556 of record NW_024545863.1, on the reverse strand, counting down.
CAATTTTAATTCTAGATAGTTCATCGTGGATGATCGTCACTAGCAATGAGAAAATGTCGTCCTGGTAAATAATGTCGAAAAGTTTTAGTGGCCCAAAATAATAAAGGATATGGGATAACAATTTTGAGAAAGCATGGACCCAAGGGCTAAATCACTGACACCTGTGGTTAAAGTAAGTATTTTTTTTTTGAAAATCGGGTAATTGGAGAATTGATTCTCTAATTATTAAAGCTTTCAGTTTTTTGAATGCTTCTATGTAGAAGAGATTTTGTGTATCTAACTTTGCTTTTTTTTTGCTTTATCTGCGTAGTTTGGGATAATCCGGTTAATTCAAGGAAAGCTCTGATCACTTTTACTATTGTTGGAATGGGATATAAACCAATGGTTTTAACTTTAAGGCGGTTTGGTTTTATGCCATTAAGGTTAAGATGTGACCAAGAGGGAAATTTTGGACGGTTAAACGGCTGTAAAACGGCTGCTGCACCCTTAAAAACTCTATAAAAATCAATTGAAAATATCACATAAATTCGAACTTATTGTTGGTATCCGACTTAATCGGACTAGCTATCATGCCAGAAATTCATTGGATATTTGATTTCTTGTGGATTTTAAAAGTTAGGCATTTTAGGATTTTCGGCCGCTGTAAACTGTAAAGAGTGTTGTCGGATAAATAAAAGAACCTTATCCCGATAGAAATAAAGCTAAACAAATATATGTTTTAAATATTCGTAAAATTCAATTACGATTTAGCAAAAGCACTTAAGAGTGTGGAGACAATAACATAAAACAAACGTAATTTCAGGACAATGTATAGAAGTTAATATTTTTCATAAAAATTTTTTTGAATATGATCTTATGGAAAATCAGTAAAAAATGTACATATGAGAAAGGTACAAAATTTGCTACAAGTTGCTTAAACCACAACACAGTGTTAAATTAAACCATATTAAATGAATACAAGTCGAATGTACCGTTAGATATAGTGATTATAATATAAAATGTTGAACTTTTTTTTTTTAAGCCGGTTGGCTTTGTGTTGCCTATTAAAGATGCTATTGGTTTCTCAAACGTTAGATGTTTCTAACATGTTTTTTTTTTGGAATGGCTGCTATTATTATACCCTTGCAGAGGGTATTATAATTTCAGTCAGAAGTTTGCAGCGCACTGAAGGAGACATTACCCCATAAGGTATATATATTCTTGATCAGCATTACTAAGAGAGTCGATCTAGCCATGTCCGTCTGTCCGTCCGTTTCTACGCAAACTAGGCTCTCAGTTTTAAAGCTATCTGCATGAAACTTTCCCAAAAGTTATCTTTCTATTTTAGGTAGTATATATATATATAAGTATCCGGATCGGGCAACTATAGCATATAGCTATAGAAAAAAATATATATAAAAACAAGAAAGAAAGCAAACTTCGGCAAGCCGAAATTCATATACCCTTGCATCTATTTCAAAAGCTAAATACTCTTGAAAACGTTAAAATTATGATTTACTTGCGTGTATGTTTAAAAACATTGAAGCTATAATGATTTGCAGCTTAATTATTCGATAGTTCCTATGGCGGCTATACGATTGTTCCTATGGGAGCTATATGCTATAGTCGTCCGATTTTGATGAAATTTAAACCGTAATTCTGAAATATTTAACCATTACTATATCTCGAAGAACTAAAAAAAAAATTACAAAACACCAAAGTTATAATTTTTTTATTTATTTTTATGATTGTTCCTATGGGAGCTATATGCTATAGTCGTTTGATTTTGATGAAATTTAAACCGTAATTCTGAAATATTTAACCATTCCTATATCTCAAAGAACTAAAAAAAAAATTACAAAACACTAAAGTTATAATTTTTTTTATTTATTTTTATGATTGTTCCTATGGGAGCTATATGCTATAGTCGTCCGATTTTGATGAAATTTAAACCGTAATTCTGAAATAATTAACCATTACTATATGTCGAAGAACTAAAAAAAATAAAAAACAGCAAAGTTATAATTATAGTTATAGATAGTTATTTTATATATTTTTATTATTTCTTTGGGAGCTATATGATCTAGTCGTCCGATTTTGATAAAATTATACTTTAATTCTGAAATATATAACCATTACTATATGTCGACGAACTAAAAAAAAATAAAAACAAGAAAGATAGCAAACTTCGGCAAGCCCTTGTACCCTTGTGGCTATTGCAAGAATTAAACATTTTTGAAAACATTAAAATTATGATTTACTTGCGTATATGTTTAAAAACATTGAAGCTATGATGATTTGCAGCTCAATTATTTGATAGTTATTATATATATTTTTATTATTGCTATGGGAGCTATATGATATAGACGTCCGATTTTGATAAAATTTAAACCATAATTCTGAAATCTTTAACTGAAATTATAATATAATTATAACTTTGCTGTTTATACCCTTGCAGAAGGTATTATTATTTCAGTCAGAAGTTTGCAACGCAGTGAAGGAGACATCTCCGACCCTATAAAGTATATATATTCTTGATCAGCATCACTAGGGGAGTCGATCTAGCCATGTCCGTCTGTCCGTCCGTTTCTACGCAAACTAGTCTCTCAGTTTTAAAGCTATCTGCATGAAACTTTCCCAAAAGTTGTCATTCTATTGCAGGTAGTATATAAGTCGGAACGAGCCGGATCGGACGACTATAGCATATAGCTCCCATAGGAACAATCGAAACAATAAAAAAAAAAAATTATAACTATTCTGTTATTTTTTTTTATTTTAGTTCTTCGACATATAGTAATAGTTAAATATTTCCGAATTACGGTTTAAATTTCACCAAAATCGGACGACTATATCATATATCTCCCATAGGAACAGTCGGAAAAAAATACAAAAAAATTATAACTTTGCTGTTATTAAATTTTTCTATTAGTTCTTCGACATATAGTAATGGTTAACTAATTCAGAATTACGGTTTATATTTAATCAAAATCGGAGGACTATATCATATAGCTCCCATAGGAACAATCAGAAAAATAATACAAAAAAAATTAGAACTTTGCTGTTTTTAAATTTTTCTATTAGTTCTTCGACATATAGTAATGGTTAAATATTTCAGAATTACGGTTTAACGGTATTACGGTATTTCATCAAAATCGGACGACTATATCATATAGCTTCCAAAGAAATAATAAAAATATATAAAATAACTATCTAATAATTGAGCTGCAAATCATCATTGCTTCAATGTTTTTAGACATATACGCAAGTAAATCATAATATTAATGTTGCAAAAATATTTAATTCTTGCAATAGCTGCAAGGGTATATAAACTTCGGCTTGCCGAAGTTTGCTTCCTTTCTTGTTTTTAAGTACTTTTACTTTCCCTAATTAATCCCTGATTAAGGATTTCCTGCACTTGGTTTTCGACTTCAGTTTCCTGCGCTTGACCAAGTGTTTTGAATAAATTGGGGAGTTATGTGTTGTATTTAATACGTGTTTAACTGTGTTTTTAAATTTTAAACTGTCCCCTTCTTCATATCGCATTTATTTAATAAGACTTTCAACCTTAAAGTTTCTTCCTAATTCAGGTGATCTAATCGAAATAATTCAAAATTTATTTCTATATATTAGTATAATTTTCGTCAGAAGTTTACAACGCAGTGAAGGAAACATTTCCGACCATATAAAGTATACATTTTATTGATCAGTCTCATTAGGAGAGTCGATCTAGCCATGTAGGTCTGTCCGTCCGTCCGATCATTTCTTGGCAAACTATGTAGTCTGTCAGTTTTCAAGCTATCTGCATGAACCTTTCCCAAAAGTTGTCATTCGGGCGACTTTAGCATATAGCTCCTATAGGAACAATCGGAAAAAAAAAATTATAGCTTAGCTGTTTTTACATATTTTTAGTTAGTTTTTCGATATTTTGTAATGGTTTCTTTTTTAAGAATTTTTTAAATTTTTTTGTTTAAATTTGATTCAAATCGGACAACTATGTCATAACCGGAACATTAAAAATATTAATTTTAACTCAACAAAAAACTGACTTATATTTAACGAAGAAAGTTTGAAAGCTTGGAAAGTTTATTCGGTACCGACATATGCTGAACGAAAAAATATATACCAACCAAAAAATTGTTTCTATTTATTTATTTTGTGTGTATAAAAACAGAACTACTTTTATTGTGGGTGTAAAAAAACAGCAAGCAAATATATTTTTATTGATCATATCTATTGTGGGTCCAGTGTCTATAAGGCATTTGTATGTGTAACCTTTGTATGCTATTTCTGGTTCTGAGCTGTTTTGATATTGTTATCTAGTACGTGCCACATAGCTTGGTTGTAGGGTGTCTGCTGTGAATATGATGGTCTACATGATTGTATGTATTGATTCAAGTTAGGTTGGAATATTGTGGGTAACTTGGACGATTTTAGGGTTTGGTATTTGTATATAATTTCTGCAATTAGCATCTTCGATGCTTGGAAAACCCAGTGATCATATTATATATCCGTCCAAGACTCACTTGATGGCTCTATGACTTGGGTAGAGTGCAATTACACAGTCCACTTTGCTGACGAAGGTGTAGAGTCTTTCTGGATCATTAGCATGATGTATTTTAGCTGCCGACAAGCTTGTTGTCGCTTAGCGCTTTTGCGATTTGGAGTGCGGCGATAATTTGTTGTGCCATTGATATTGTAAAGTTGTAATTTTGTTGTTACAGTAAAAAATAAAAATTTTGTTTAATTTATATTTTGATTTAACTAATTAAAGTTTTAGTTTTTGTTTACCTTAATTTTCTTAAAATTTGTATTATATTATTTTTATTTAACTGTATATTGCCTTTGGACTTATTGTGTTTTTTGTTTTTCCACTTTTTATTTTGTTTTCACTTATGGGCTTATGACACTACATTGTTGGCCTCATGCATTGCTCATTTTTTGTTTTAACTATATGACGATTCCAATGAGCAATGAATGAAGAAAATTGTCAGAACCGATACCCGATAGTAAAAAATATGAACCGGATTTTGGTATAAAAATACCATACCATACCGCGGCCGATACATCAATGAGCAATCTTGTATTTAAAAAGTATAATTTTGCTCATTTATTGGAGTTGACGACAGAACGAAATGAAAAAGCGAGGCACACATAAGCCGAAATTACGAAATATTTTTCACCATTCAAAGGTAAAAACTGAAAACTTTTAATAGTTAAAATTAGCGGGATAAACACAATATAATAAACAAAACCATAAAGTTTGATTTTAACGTTAAAAAGGCAGTGTGACCGTGGTTTTATAACCAAAAAAATCTCAAGCAGTATCCAGTTCTCTCTGTCTCTGAGCTTCAATTAATTCATCAATAAATGAGGCGAACAATGTAATATCATACCCAATTATATAGGTTTTAGTGTTTGTTTAACTTAATTTTCTTAAAATGTCATATGTTATAAATTTTTTGTTTGTTTTTACTGTTAGTTGCCATTGGACATATTGTGTTTTTTGTGTTCTATTCTTCCACTTTTTGTTGGTCAAGTGACCCCACCGAGACCAGGAAATTATCTTGGACAGTGGCCACGAAGACGATCACGTGACCCTCAGCTGGAGCAGCAGACAGAGTTCCCGGCCCAGGACCAGTGGAGAGGATTTCATCTGCAGGAGGAGAAACCAACCAACGTGTACGTGTGGCAGAGCTAGCGGGTAATTGCGGGGCGAATAAGATAGCTCAAAATCGAGAAGACCAGGGATTTAAGCGAGCGGGCGGAAAACTTTCGCAAGCCGGCTGCTTGCGGCCATGTGCATGTGTTTGTAAATTTTCCCCCATCTCGACGCAGTAACAGGATGCGCCGAAGCAAAATAATTGAAGAGAAGACTAGCTTTTTTTGTCTATTAATAATGAAATAAAATCCCATTTTTATATTTACAAATATTTTGGAGGTCGGCAATGTTATGACCATACGTAAGGGAAAACCAAGTCAAGAGACCTGCCAATTGGCTTGCGAACGTCCGCCAACGGTTTTTGACGGCTCGTTCGAAAATACGGAAAGCCTTTCGACGATTGTCGATATCACCTAGCATGTACCTAGGAAATTATAAGTACATACTTGTACCTAATTCTTCCCCAAATCTTAAATAGTTAACCCAGCGACTGACAACCATTCCTCCAAGCCATGTCCCAGCAACTTTAAAAATTTTCTGTAAAGTGACCCTGGCTGAACGACATGGACTTACATTTATCTGAATTAATTTGACTTGGCACCAGGATTCAAAGTTTTTTTAAATCTAGCTAAAGCTGCATGTAGGAACCAGACGATGTCATATACTCACTTAACATCTGCATACATCAAAACTTGGCAGGGCTAAAATATTTGAGGAAGATCATTTAAGGAAAATCATTTATAAATAAGCCAGATAATAGCGGACCAAGGTGACTACGATGTGGTACATCAGAGATTAAAAAAACTGTTTTGGATTTAATGCCATTGTATTGATCATTTCTGTCCGGCCCGTAAGGTAGGATCGAATCCAAGGATCGAGCTGAAGGGAACCCAAGCCGGAGGAACATATGGATCAGTAGTCCATGGTTTACTGAATCGAAGGATTTGCTGAAGTCAGTAAAATTGACTTCAGTTTTTTTTGAGGATAGGAACCCTTGACTAATGAAGGTCTTGTTGTGGTAGACCGACATTTTGTAAAACCTTATTGATTCGCGACATTAGTGAGCGACACTGATGCTGTAGTTGATCGCAAATGAGTTTTTCGAACAGCTTCGGGAGAGCACTAAGTTTGGATATGCCACGGTAGTTATCAATATCAGACTTGCTGCCCTTTTTATGGAGTGGAATATGGGAAGATGCATCGATCGATAAAAAAATAGCTAATGGAACTCCAATTGGTTCTGCACAGTACTTAAGGACGCAGCCTGGCACCACATCCGGACCTGGTGAAAAAGACAGACTTATCACTGACAGGCTGCTGTGGACTTCAGAAAAAAGTTGAACGAATAATTTTAGCACGGACGTTCTTGAAAATCGGCCGAATAATTCTTAAAATTTTTAGAACGAACGTGTACAGAATATGTACGAGTCATACTTGATAATACTATTTTAAAATGTTTTTTTTTAATACATAGAGAAAACGATATTTTTCGCTTTATCCCTGCTTATAGTGTTGGTAAATAATATCAGAATTATTAAAAACAGTAAACTCTATTAAAAACTATTAATTTAACAAAAAAACAAGAACTATTAATTTAAAACAAGAACGTTTCGTTCTTAAAATGATTGTCCTAAGGGGTAAGTGTCTTGGAACATCAAACATTGGGTAAGCTATTAAGAACCCGAGCTCAAATCCCAGACAAAGTTATCAATTATTTTTTTTTTTTTGTTTTTAAGTTGTTTTTTTCAAACGTTCTGCTTTTATTTAAATTTTTATCTAGTTGACCTCAAAAGTATAGCAAATAAATGCTTTTTGATTGCAAACAAATTGCTTCGAATTCTTATACGGGCGTAGTACACAGTAAATTGTGATGCCAGTTTGGCGCAACCGGCTAATGCGTCTACGAATCCAAAGGCCTCGCTTCGATTCCAGGATGGGTCGACTTGCAGTAAAATAATTAAGGGTTTGCTTTTCTGTTTCCTTTACATATCAATTTATCATATTCCCTTTCATACTAATTTCATATGGAGTCAAAGAGAAAAGAAAACAAGAAAGAAAGCAAACTTCGGCAAGCCGAAGTTCATATACCCTTGCAGCTATCGCAAGAATTAAATATTTTTGAAAACATTAAAATTATGATTTACTTGCGTATATGTTTAAAAACATTGAAGCTATGACGATTTGCAGCTTAATTATTTGATTGTTCTTTTATATATTTTTATTATTTGTATGGGAGCTATATGCTATAGTCGTCCGATTTTGATGAAATTTAAACCATAATTCTAAAATATTTAACCATTGCTATATGTCGAAGAACTAAAAAAAAAAATAAAAAATAGCAAAGTTATAATTTTTTTTCAATTATTTTTCCGATTGTTCCTATGGGAGCTATATGCTATAGTCGTCCGATTTTGATGAAATTTTAACCATAATTCTGAAATATTTACCCACTGCTATATGTCGAAGAACTAAACAAAAAATTAAAAAACAGCAAAGTTATAATTTTTTTTCAATTATTTTTCCGATTGTTCCTATGGGAGCTATATGCTATAGTCGTCCGATCCGGCTCGTTCCGACTTATATACTACCTGCAATAGAAAGACAACTTTTGGGAAAGTTTCATGCTGATAGCTTTAAAACTGAGAGACTAGTTTGCATATAAACGGACGGACAGACGGACAGACGGACGGACAGACGGACAGACGGACAGACAGACGGACATGGCTAGATCGACTCTACTAGTGATGCTGATCAAGAATATATATACTTTATAGGGTCGGAAACGTCTCCTTCACTGCGTTGCAAACTTCTGACTGAAATTATAATACCCTCTGCAAGGGTATAAAAAGAGAAAGAAACAAAAAAAACATTTTGTAAAAAAATTTAAGTTAAGAAACTTTCATACTTGCATTATAAATTTTTCGTACCTAAATTAATATCTTTCGCACTTTCTTCAAGCACTTTTGAGTACTTGGACTGATGACGTTCATTATCAAATGTAGAACTTCGGGATTGAATAATTCGTTCTTGAATATAGCCTTTCGTTCTTGAATCAAATTGGAATTTACCCTACTTTTGACATCGTTCGTTCTTGAATTGACATCGAAATTCTTAATTTTTTCTATGAGTGTATGGAGTCTGATAGTCTATAGAATAACTAAAATCAGAATTGAGACGAGTTGAATGGGGCAATTGGGTGGATTGAAAAAAATCTACGAACAGTTTACTGATTTCCTGATCATTTGACGAAGTTTGTTTGTTCAATTGAAGGGATGATGGAAACATGTTGGACTTATGCTGTGGTATTCATTTTGCAGCGTTAAAGATAGCTATTATAGCATTCAGAACTATGAAGGATGTAACTGGACTTGGCAGCGCTATATTTAGAGAAATCCGTTCCGAATCCAGTTTTTCAAACTTTTTATACAGTCGGGTCTTAATATTTATACCCTTGCAGAGAGTATTATAATTTCAGTCAGAAGTTTGCAACGCAGTGAAGGAGACGTTTCCGACCCAATAAAGTATATATATTCTTGATCAGCATCACTAGTAGAGTCGATCTATCCATGTCCGTCTGTCCGTCCGTCTGTCCGTCCGTCTGTCCGTCCGTTTATATGCAAACTAGTCTCTCAGTTTTAAAGCTATCTGCATGAAACTTTCCCAAAAGTTGTCTTTCTATTGCAGGTAGTGTATAAGTCGGAACGAGCCGGATCGGACGACTATAGCATATAGCTCCCATAGGAACAATCGGAAAAATAAATGAAAAAAATTATAACTTTGCTGTTTTTTAATTTTTTGTTTGCTTCTTCGAAATTTAGTAATGGTTAAATATTACCGACTTACGGTTTAAATTTCATCAATATCGGACGACTATAGCATATAGCTCCCATAGGAACAATCGGAAAAATAAATTTAAAAAAAATTATAACTTTGCTGTTTTTTAATTTTTTGTTTAGTTCTTCAACATTTAGAAATGGTTAAATATTACCGACTTACGGTTTAAATTTCATCAAAATCGGACGACTATAGCATATAGCTCCCATAGGAACAATCGGAAAAATAAATTTAAAAAAAATTATAACTTTGCTGTTTTTTAATTTTTTGTTTAGTTCTTCGACATATAGCAATGTTTAATTATTTCAGAAATATGGTTTAAATGTTATCAAAATCGGACGTCTATATCATATAGCTCCCATAGAAATAATAAAAATATATAAAATAACTATCAAATAATTGAGCTGCAAATCATCATAGCTTCAATGTTTTTAAACATATACGCAAGTAAATCATAATTTTAATGTTTACAAAAATGTTTAATTCTTGCAATAGCCACAAGGGTATATGAACTTCGGCTTGCCGAAGGTTGCTTTCTTTCTTACTTTTTATGTAATTAACGTTTTAATTGTCTATTCATTTTATATCCACATCTAGGCGAGTCGATCTAGCCATGTCCGTCTGTCCGTCCGTCTGTCCGTCCGTCTGTCCGTCTGTCCGTCCGTTTATATGCAAACTAGTCTCTCAATTTTAAAGCTATCTGCATGAAACTTTCCCAAAAGTTGTCTTTCTATTGCAGGTAGTGTATAAGTCGGAACGAGCCGGATCGGACGACTATAGCATATAGCTCCCATAGGAACAATCGGAAAAATAAATGAAAAAAATTATAACTTTGCTGTTTTTTAATTTTTTGTTTGCTTCTTCGAAATTTAGTAATGGTTAAATATTACCGACTTACGGTTTAAATTTCATCAAAATCGGACGACTATAGCATATAGCTCCCATAGGAACAATCGGAAAAATAAATTTAAAAAAAATTATAACTTTGCTGTTTTTTAATTTTTTGTTTAGTTCTTCAACATTTAGAAATGGTTAAATATTTCAGAACTACGTTTTAAATTTCATTAAAATCGGACGACTATAGCATATAGCTCCCATAGGAACAATCGGAAAAATAAATGAAAAAAAATTATAACTTTTCTGTTTTTTAATTTTTTGTTTAGTTCTTCGACATATAGCAATGTTTAATTATTTCAGAAATATGGTTTACATTTTATCAATATCGGACGTCAATATCATATAGCTCCCATAGAAATAATAAAAATATATAAAATAACTTTCTAATAATTAAGCTGCAAATCATCATAGTTTCAATGTTTTTCAGCAAATACTCAAGTAAATCATAATTTAAATGTTTTCAAAAGTATTTACTTCATGCAATAGCTGCAAGAGTATATGAACTTCGGCTTGCCGAAGTTTGCTTTCTTTCTTGTTTGTTTAGTTCTTCGACATATAGCAATGGTTAAATATAGTATAGTATCGGACTACTATATCATATAGCTCCCATACAAATAATAAAAATATATAAAAGAACAATCAAATAATTAAGCTGCAAATCGTCATAGCTTCAATGTTTTTAAACATATACGCAAGTATATCATAATGTTTATGTTTTCAAAAATATTAAATATTTGTAATAGCTGCAAGGGTATATGAACTTCGGCTTGCCGAAGTTTGCTTTCTTTCTTGTTTTAAGGTGAGTTTGCTTGACAACGGAGGACTGTTAAAGTTTTAATGAGTTAAATGAAAGATTCTAGAGACTGGGCCAGTTAATTTGGGATAAGAAAGTCGGCATTCTTGGGAAAATGAGGCATTTGCAATGTTGGTTGATGAGGGTCCTCTGGAATGGACAGCGGAGTGGCGCGAGTTGCAACGGCATCACAAAGGTCATATACAAATACAAGACTGATATGGAATTTACTTGGCTAAGGGAAAAGTCTATAAGACTATCAATGAACTCAATTTGTTCTTTAGGAAAAAGTGCAGCGAAATCAGCGAATGCTGACTGGGTTAGTTATGGCATATTAAATTAGGTGGTCAGAATCATCTGCAAGTAAGGATATAGTTCCGGTAGTAGATTGAAATATCCGAACCTGGGGGAATACAGAAGCAGATCACAAAAAGATTGCAGTTGGGAAGGCAACATGTGTCTAATCATTTCAATACTATGCCGCCTTTAACTAGTTTCGAAATTTCTTACTTAGAGTTTCCTGCTGTGAGTTCTGTTCCGGGGCGTAGGATGAAAACGAAGATTCATAAAACCAATAAGAAGCGCCTAGTTGGACTGGTCCCTAGCTGTGATGCATTTCAACCTCTGCCAAGCAGAAGTTATCTTCACATTGGAAAATTTCCTGCTACCACGAAGCCAGAGGCGTTGTGCAAAAATATGTCCGATAAGCTGCATATCGAGGTTAATACCATATCTTGCAACAGCCTGGTAAAGAAAGATGTGGACATTTCGTCGCATAAATTCATCAACTTTAAGCAGGAAGTTCCTGAACAGCATTTTTTCACTGTTTTTAGTGGCGAATTTTGGCCTCAATCGGTTAAGGTATGCCATTTTATTCATAGGGACAGAACAGTTGAAGTAACTGTTGTGGATAACTAACTTATCGGAGGACTTCCGCGTACATCAACAACTACGGCAACTTCAAAAAACCACCAGTAATTGGTGCTCAGATCGCGCTCTTCAAACATACCAACAACAACATTTGAATACGCATTTGTTGTCCGTTTTGTGCACTTTGCGACAAATATCTGATTTGGCTTTGACAATAATGCTGAACGCGCTCTTTCTTGAGCTTTCTTCGTGCTCCGCTCCAATGCACAAACATCTTCGTCGGGAATTCTTATTGCTGTCCACTTTACATGATCATCGCTCAAGTGTTGGATATGATGCCGTTCAAAGTGCGCTCTGGAGTTGGAGTTGGTCTCTCTTCAGTTTTCGCCGCTCTTCTGACCTGAATCTTTTCATCGCATGCTGGATTCGATGACATCGAACTCTTAAGGTTCATTCTCGTATCATTCTCATTGTTGTCGTCCGTTCACGATGCTCTTCGGATATCTGACGTTTGGGAGCTCGTGGGATCATCTCTTCAGTTACTCGAACTGTTCTCAGATCACTATCTGCATAAGCAAGTATCTGTAAGGCTGCTTTCTTACTCTTTGGATTGTAGCTCATACGTGCCTGAGTAATTATACACGATACTAAATGCACTCTGTAATATCTACAGGCTTCAGGTACAATGTGAGCAAGCTCCATTTCTATCGACATCTGTGCTGGCTGAGAAATCATCAGATTATCTCAACCTGCCAACCTTTTTGCATTTTTCGCAAAATGAGGATGAGGATAACACAAATGTTAATCTTTCAACGATATTAAAGGCAATCTGTGGAGTGATAAGCTTCAGTCACTAGCTGGACATGACGATTCTGGTTCAGGGATAATTCTTGCAATCTTCCTTCTGCAGTGCCACATACGCGAGAGTTATAGTATGTTGTAACGGTAGTGGTCAACGGTGGTTCTTCTCATCCAATATTCAGTTAAACGATTTTATATAAACAGTTGATGTGTTCGTTTTGGTTGTTCCAAACGGAATAATTTTTATTGTGGCTTGAGATTCAAATCAAACCTCCGCCAAAGAATTTTATGTGTTTACAATTATGTATGTGTGGGTGAGTAAATGCTAACAAAGTATTTTCTGGAGCTCTGCTGAGTGGGTGTCGTTTAGCAACATCCTGCCTTGTGCTGATGTTGCATTTCTTATGTGCAACTTATGTGGGACAACGAACGGCTAGCTGTCGGTCACTGTCCACTTGGAAGAGGGTAACACGGGGAGGTTTAGGCGGTGGCATAGTCGTAACATAGTGGTAACTCCTCCCCCCCTAGAATGGAGCGATGGCCACATCTGTGGTATATCCAGAGCGACATTGTGAAGAAAGGCGTTGGGGGTGAAGATTGTTTTTGTTTTTCTAATTCTCCATATTGCCAGTACCGTTATCGCTAGGAGCACCAGCATACCATATATTACGGAAAAATGTGTTTCCTGTACTTTTCCCATGTACACTACTTTTTTGAGGTTTCTCATATCTTCAAGATGTAAAACTTCTAGGTTTAACTCCTGTTTGGTGTTATTTATAATGATCTGCTTACTTATTGTAGTGGTAAGTACTATATGGTCCTCTTTATGTTCCATAACTTGGCCATCATACTTTATGCCATTTATTTCGATCGAACAGTTTGCATATTTGATTGCTAACGCCCCTGATATTGTAATATCTTCTCCACACGTGTTGTTTACAGGTAAGTTCAAAGCATTGAAAATGAATATGTGTCCATCCTCAGGTGCCAAAACCATTTCTCTTCCCTCTAGATTTACTGAATCGCATATTGGTGGTTTGTTCGTTAAAATCTTCCTCAAGCACTCCTTTCCTTTTGTCTCAACACCCAACTCTTCGCTCTCACAAATAAAAGTTTCATGAACTTTTGAACATTGGTTGTTAAAGAAACTTATTTTATACTTATTAATTGCTACATAATTTGGTATTATTAATAAATGAGTTCCATTAATTGGAATTGGTATAACATGATATAGCTGATAAACATTTGGCTCAAAAATTGGAGCTCTTACCCTAAATATTATGTCTGTCTCATTTATTTGTGTCTGTATATTTATTAGTTCGTAAACTTGTTCATTTGAAACAATTTTGAGCCCTTGACTCTCTACAAACTGTATAATCCTCTCTAATTCTGTCTCTGCTAAAATGAATTTAGGCACAATGCGAAGTTTCGCTAACAATATGCTTTCCGCAATATTGTTTAAGTGTACTGTTAACAAATCAATACTGTAACTAATCCTATTCAAATGCTGGAGCATATGTATTTCATTGTGCTCTTGTGTTAGTTCCCTAAATACGTTATTCTTATAATTCTTAATAAACAAATTTATATCTTCCTGCTCCTTATTTATATGCTTAGTAATTTTCGTAAACCTATTCAAGGTTTCCTGATAAAAGGTTCTTTGCTCGTCTGCTTCTTTTGTAAGAAATCTTGTTTCATTTCTCAATTCTTTTATTCTATTTTCTCCTCATCATATGCGTCCATATTTCCCGAAACTATTTTTATCATGCTCCCTAATCCATTAAAAATTCCTCTTTTGACCCTATTTCTTGGTTTAAGTACTTCTAGTTTCTCCTTCACCTGATACAATTTTTCCTTAACCACCTGGACTGCCTCACCTGAGAATCTAACCTTCTCCATGTCTAACAACGCGTTCTCAATCTGTGCAATATTACCTTCATAGTCCTTAAAGTTTATTATATGGTCAAACATCTTCGCTCCGACCATTACTCTTGCCTTTCCCAGTTCCATTTTTACGATCGCCTCTTCTCGTTTTAGTGCTTTCACCTCCATTGTCTGTCCATGGACTAATATGCACCTGTAACCGTGATTGATTAATTTTTATTTTGTTTAATTCTTTTTTTAATTTTTGATTTATGTATCTTCTGTTTCTTTTTTGTAACGAATGTAACCCCATTATCCTCATCTACTGTGTGTTCCGTAAACCTAGGTGTTAACTTATTTCTTCTATTCTCCTTCCTATAAACTACATCCTCTTTTTCTAACTCCATGGGTTCTTCTCTTCCTTCATTGAGTTTTCGCGTCCTTTCCTGTTTTTGTCTTTCCAACCTGTTCTTAACTTCCTTATAAATTTCCTCCTGATATGCATTTAACTTCCTTAAGTACTCGTGCTCTGTATCGAAATTAATTTCCCGTTCAAAAACGTGTGTTCTCCCCGAGAACAATTCGAACGGCTTCAATTTCGTACTGGAGTGTATTGAGTTATTATAAGTTAGGAAAACTTCATCTAAAACTTCCTCATGCTCATTTTCTAGTTTTAAGTCCTTCCTTGTTTTCATAATTATCCTATAAATTTCTGTCAGTGTTGAATGAAGCCTTTCAACCGGTGAATTGCTGGACGATTGTTGAAATGACGTCACATGCAATTCAATTCCGTACTGCCTACAGAAATCTTTGAATAGTGCCGAGGCATACTCTGCGCCTTGGTCACATATGATCTTTTTAGGAACGCCGTACTGACCTATGAACTTCTTTATTGATTTAACAATATTTAAACTGTCCCTTGCCGGTATAGTGTATCCCACGGCAAACCTTGAAAACTTGTCTATTATTGTTATTACATAGTTTTTGTTGATTGTATATAAGTCCGTATGAATGATATCAAGTGGCTTGCACGGGGTTTCCGTATTTTGAAATACCACCTTTTGTGGTTGCCGATCATATTTCAATGTCTGGCAAGTTTCACACGCATTAATGACCTGAGTTACTCGGTTTTTCATAAATGGAAAATAAATGTCCCGTCTCATCTTCCAAAACGTTTCATCTATTCCCCTATGATTACCTGAGGTGTGATACCTTTCTATTTCTTCTCTTTGTTCACTAATATTTGTTATTTCCCGCATGAAGGTAAGACATCGTACTGCTTTATACAGTTTGCTCCTGCAAAAATAACTCTGAAACGCTTCTTCTACCTTTTTAAAAACTTCATCTGACGTGTATATCGCACACAACCTGTATGGTTTAAGCACCTCCCTAAGAATTTTTGCAATTTCCTCTTTTGTGAACTCCTTTTCTGTTATCGTCCTTCTTGTCTTGTTCTTAAAAGGTGTCACCACTGTTCTGCTTGGATATTAAAGTCATTCAGTGGCTTTTCTGCCACATGAATGCAACTTAATTCCAGTTCACTTGTATGGGCCGCACAAGTAGCCTGGGTTGACTCTAATTCACTGTTGTGAACTTGTAGTTCAATTCTGCTCAAGGCGTCTGCCACGACGTTTTGTGACCCCTTTTTGTAGTTCACCTCGTAGTCATATTCCAACAGTTGCAGCTTCCACCTCACCAACTTGGAATTTGGTTCTTTAAATCCCATGAGCCAAGTTAGTGGGCGATGATCTGTGACTATTGTGAATTTGTGACCAAACAAGTACGGTCTGAAGTGTTTTATGCCCCAAACTATGGCAAGCATTTCCTTTTCTACTGTGGAATAATTTACTTCAGCCTCATTTAACGTTCTGCTTGCAAATGCGATTGGTCGATCACTTCCCATTGCTCCTTGTGATAACACTGCACCAATAGCAAAATTGCTAGCATCTGTGGTCAAAATGAAGGGTTTTGTAAAATCTGGATATCTCAACAATGGATCATTGCATAACAACGTCTTGCAATATTCAAAAGTTTTTGTATACTCCTCATCTATGATTATCTGTTGTTTTCCTTTTAGTCTCTTAGTTAATGGTTTCGTTATTTTTGCAAAATCTTTTATGAATTTCCTGTAATAGCCAATAAGTCCAAGAAATGACTTTATTTCCTTTGGTGTTTTGGGCAAAGGAAAAAGCTTTATGGCTTCAATCTTCTTTGGGTTTGGTCTGACTCCTTCTTGTGTCACTACATGCCCTAAATACTCTATCTCCTTCTTTAAAAATTCTGATTTGTCTGTCTGAAGTTTAAAATTTGCTCCACTTATCCTTTTAAAAACTGTCCTCAAATCTTGCATGTGACTTTGTAGGGACGGGGAATACACAATTATGTCATCCATGTAGACTAGACAAATCTTGCCCACCAACTCTCCCATCAGGTTATTCATCACTCTTTGAAACGTCGCTGGAGCATTTGTCAGTCCAAATGGCATCCTTACATATTCAAAATGCCCGTTATCCGTTGTAAATGCTGTTTTTGGAATGTCCTGTTTTTCCATCTCAATCTGATGGTATCCGCTAGCCAAATCTAATACCGAGAAATACATGGCTTTTCCCAATTTATCGAGTACTTCGCCAATTACTGGCATCGGATACCTATCCTTCACTGTCTTCTCATTCAACTTCCTAAAATCTACCACCAGTCTCCACTTTTGTTTTCCTGACAGGTCCATCTTCTTTGGTACTAGCCAAACTGGTGCACTCCAAGGTGAGTGACTGTGCCTAATAACTTCCTGTTCTAACAATTCCTGTATCTGATTCTTCATTTCTTCTCTTTGTTTAAATCCATACCTATATGGCTTTTTATAGATAGGAATATCGTCCGTTGTTGGAATTGAGTGAGTTACCGCATTGGTAAATGTCAGTTGATTTCCCTTTGTGTGAAAAATACTTGGAAATTCCGAACACAGTTTTTAAGGCTTGCCGCCTCTTCTGTATTTAGATGGGACATATCCAATTTTGCATGGCTTGCATCACCCCCAGCTAATTCCGTTGTGTTCATTTCCCTGCATACATACTCCTGTTTAAATGGTCTTAGCATTTCGATTTCTACATAATCTTTGGAATCATATGCAGTGACAGCCAACGGCTTTTCTAGGTATAATTTCTTTTCTTTTCCTGTGAAATTGACAACTTCTAGGTCGGCCTGTCCCTTCTTTGCATAATAAATTCCACCGGTTATTTCTAACCCTTCTTCCACTAGTGTCGTTTGTATCAAAAATGAACCATTGTTTACTGAAACTGGTAAGGTGACAATTGTTTTAGTCGCCTCCTCCAGGATATGTATGTCAGTGGTCCTATTGGGCTTCAAATGGACTTTAACTGTCCCTGTCTTGGTTCTTAATACGAGATTTTCTAAATCTAAACTTGCACCTAACTTGATTAATATGTCCATTCCCAATAATCCATCAAACCAGGAATGAAAATGGAACAAAAAGAAATCAAACAATTCCCCTTTTGCAATTTCCTGCAGCTCGACATCTTTTATATAACTGTTTATTTTATGACTCCCTATTGGAGTTTTAACTACAAGGTTTTCTTTCAATTTTTGCTGTTGATCTTTACTAACCATTGCGGGATTTAAATACGAATTTGTAGCTCCCGAATCTATTAATAATTTTAGTTTTTTTCGTTATTTACTTTAACTACCACGTATGGTAATGTCGCCTGATGGGTATTCTTCCTTATATACCCTGTCTGTTTTTTGAGGCATTCTGGCAAAAATTTCCCTCGTCCTCAATGTTATTCAACTCCTGCTCCTCTTCTCTTTCTACTGTATTTAATTGCCCTGACTGCCATCGTTTGGCACCTCTAGGCCAATTTTGCATGGCTTGCATCACCCCCAGCTAATTCCGTTGTGTTCATTTCCCTGCATACATACTCCTGTTTAAATGGTCTTAGCATTTCGATTTCTACATAATCTTTAGAATCATATGCAGTGACAGCCAACGGCTTTTCTAGGTATAATTTCTTTTCTTTTCCTGTGAAATTGACGACTTCTAGGTCGGCGTGTCCCTTCTTTGCATAATAAATTCCACCGGTTATTTCTAACCCTTCTTCCACTAGTGTCGTTTGTATCAAAAATGAACCATTGTTTACTGAAACTGGTAGGGTGACAATTGTTTTAGTCGCCTCCTCCAGAATATGTATGTCAGTGGTCCTATTGGGCTTCAAATGGACTTTAACTGTCCCTGTCTTGGTTCTTAATACGAGATTTTCTAAATCTAAACTTGCACCTAACTTAATTAATATGTCCATTCCCAATAATCCATCAAACCAGGAATGAAAATGGAATAAAAAGAAATCAAACAATTCCCCTTTTGCAATTTCCTGCAGCTCGACATCTTTTATATAACTGTTTATTTTATGACTCCCTATTGGAGTTTTAACTACAAGGTTTTCTTTCAATTTTTGCTGTTGATCTTTACTAACCATTGCGGGATTTAAATACGAATTTGTAGCTCCCGAATCTATTAATAATTTTAGTTTTTTTTCGTTATTTACTTTTACTACCACGTATGGTAATGTCGCCTGATGGGTATTCTTCCTTATATACCCTGTCTGTTTTTTGAGGCATTCTGGCAAAAATTTCCCTCGTCCACAATATTATTCAACTTCTGCTCCTCTTCTCTTTCTACTGTATTCAATTGTCCTGACTGCCATCGTTTGGCACCTCTAGGCCCAGTTGATGAGCATTCTGCAATTTCTTGTTTTGGCATTATTGCCCTCTTATTATACCCTGAAGAGTTAGAGGTCGACTGATTGTCATATCCTCTATTCCTAATTCCTTCTTTATTCCACCTGGGGTTCCTGTTATATCCTCCTTGTTGCCTATATCCTTCATTATCTCTGTTAAAGTTGTTATTATATCCTCTGTTTCTATTATACCCAAAGTTCTGCCTGTTATAACCCCCTGCCATACTAAAATTATTGCTCCTGGGTACCTCTTTAGACCGGTAATAAATGTCTCTCTCCTTAACCGCTATCTCGTATGCTTCCAAGAGCGTCTTCGGAACTCTTCCCCTCACGGCACTACCTAAATTGCCTTTAAGCCCTGTTACGAACGCCTCCAGACACGTTTCCTCATATAACTTTTTCTTCGCCTGAATTGCGATGGGGTCCGTATCTGTCCTGTCCGTAACATTACACAATGCCTTATGTACATCAGATACCTCTGAGTAAAATAATTCTACTGTTAGTTTTTTATTTTCCAACTGGTTTAATTCCCTCACTAAATCAGGTTCTGACCTCTTGTCTGCAAAATGGGCTATCAAAATTCTTTTAATTACATCCCAATTTAATCCACAATTTGATTTTACCAAAATGTCGTCGGCCTTTCCTTGGATTTTATTCCTTATTTGCCTAAGGATCATTAGTCCCATAGGTGTTTGATCCATCCCTCTAATCATCAAAAGGATCTCCTCTGCGTTTAAGATGAACTCGTTTATCCTTTCTTTTTCCCCCATAAAAACATGCATTGACCGGATCACGTCGGAAATTTTCACAGTACCTAACATCTCAAATGTTGCCTGTTGCATTCCTAAATTGTCCTGATGCGTCATTGTATTAGCTTCCCTGTTCTGCACTGCTCTAGAAGTTGAGGGCTCAAAATTTAACTGTGCAACTATCGTTGGCAAACTGGTAGCCTTTTTTATAACTTTACTTCTAGTCAGAGGTTTATGTGACTCTTTGACTTTGCTAATTTTTGACATTTACAATTCTCTTTTGTTTACTCTTTCAACTATTATTATTTTTTTTTTTCTTTGCTTGTGCTTATTATATAGTATATGTGTATCTTGATATATATTTATATATTGTATTATGTATTTTCTTAGCTTTTTCCTCATGTGTCTTTAATAATTCCTTTTCCTTAGAAGTGAGGTGTGTGTCGGTGTCTTTTATCTGTAAAATTTTGTTATTATCATTTGTTCAATTGTTTTATTATAAAAAAAAAATTTTGTACTGTGTTGGAAGTGTTGTGTATGTGTTTCTTTTTATTTTTTTTTTTTTTTTTTTTTTTTTTTTTTTAATTTTCTTTTCACCCTTCTATACCCTTGCGCGATGCAGTGGTATCAGGTTCCCTTGTATTTTTGTAACATATATATATTCTATTATTATTGCATAATCGTCACCCTTGCGCGATGCAGTGGTTTCTGATATGGCAAAATTTCTTCTTGTAGGTGTTATAATTTATTATATTTAACTTTTAGATTCACCAAATACCCTTGCGCGATGCAGTGGTCTTTGGGATTTCCTTGTCTGTTTACTATTTTTTTTTTTTTTTTTTCTCAGTGCTGAAGCTAACTGGAAATCCTGCGCGATGCATTTATTCCAGCCACGAGCGGACAGTCACTTGCAATAGATATTTCTTTTATAATCTGTTTATTTATTGACAGCCAGAGTATCCACCCAGCGACCTGGGTTTCTTTTCCCAAGCTGCATGTTTGATGTTCGCGTCCAACATCGAACTTTCGAACGTCTTACTTGCAACTCAATCCGTCGAACTAAATGGTTCGATGACGTTGCAGGTCGCCAGGTTGCGTCGCACCACATTATTTGATTTAATTTATTCTTGCCAATGTTCTTTGTTGTTGTTTCATTTTATGCCTTTCAATTTTATCATTATTATATCTGTGCACCCTTTTTTTTTTTTTTTTTTTTTTTTTTTATTTACACCACACACCTCACTCCCATCACATCACTATTTCAACTTACTGTTGTATATAAATTATACAAATTATTGTTTTCCTCATTTCGGTCCTTCTCAGTTCTCCGGGTATGTGTGTCCTTTTTCTCCTTCCGGCTGATAGGTCCGGCTGCGCCAGTTATAGTATGTTGTAACGGTAGTGGTCAACGGTGGTTCTTCTCATCCAATATTCAGTTAAACGATTTTATATAAACAGTTGATGTGTTCGTTTTGGTTGTTCCAAACGGAATAATTTTTATTGTGGCTTGAGATTCAAATCAAACCTCCGCCAAAGAATTTTATGTGTTTACAATTATGTATGTGTGGGTGAGTAAATGCTAACAAAGTATTTTCTGGAGCTCTGCTGAGTGGGTGTCGTTTAGCAACATCCTGCCTTGTGCTGATGTTGCATTTCTTATGTGCAACTTATGTGGGACAACGAACGGCTAGCTGTCGGTCACTGACCACTTGGAAGAGGGTAACACGGGGAGGTTTAGGCGGTGGCATAGTCGATGGTACCGGTACGGTAACTCGAGCACCTATAGCTGGCCGAAAAGATTTTCTAAGACGTACTTCTAAAATTTATCATGCATGCGCACCAAGGCTGATTTGGTTTATTTGGTTACTTCTACCTACGACTTTAATGTGATAATATTAGTAAAGACCTGGCTCAACTCCAATTTTTTTAATGACGAGTTCTTTGATTCTAACCAGTTTCTGATTTATCGTAAAGATAGGGATGCTGAGAAAACGCACCATTTAAGAGGTGGACGAGTTATAGTGGCAGTCCGACGCACTCTTCTTTCCGAAAATCTTATTCTCTCAAATGAGGATTCATTGCTGGACCAGATTTGCGTTTCAGTTCATGGGCCATATGAAAAAGTTGTATTTATAAATGTTGTTATATGTGTTTCTGAAACTTGGTTTGTTCCGAATTTATGTGATGTTTTAGTTGAATGTGATGGCTATATGGGGTTGCAATATATGTGAGTAAAAAGTGATGTTCGACGTTTGTATGTAAACGCTCAACCAGTAGTGCAATTGAATACTTATTTATAGAAATTAGATGTCATAGATATGCTGACAAGCTACTAATTGGGTGTATATACCGACCTAACTGCCGGATTGACTATGAACAATTTTTAAACATTCTTCCTGACGTGTCATTAAATTATTCAGACGTCATTATAACAGGCGATTTTAATAGCGATATTTTAAGGGAATCCCACCTTGCAGAGGACATGAAACCGCTGGGGATGAAGTTGGTTAACTTTGTGTCCCCTACGCATTTTACCAAAACCCGCAACTCGCTTTTAGATTTATTTTTTGTGTCTGATATAGACAAAGTAGCTAAGTTTGACCAACTCATTGTCCAATCGTTTTCAAAGCATGACCTCATATTCTTGACTTACGCACTTGACCTACAATACCTTGACCATCAAATAGTTTTGAGGGACTTTAGAAATATCAACTATGACCTTTTGGACTCCACCTTTAATTTGTGCAATTGGAATGACATATATTCCCCTTCCGAAGTAGACGAACAAGTTAACCTTTTACAAAACAATATTTGTTATCTATATAACTGTATCGTGCCTGTTCGTAGCAAAGTTACTCGTTTTTCTGAAAAACCATGGTTTCAAGGAAACATCAAAGACGCAATATTACAGCGTGACGGGGCAATAGTGGAGAAGGTACGGACACCTCAAGGTTACGCAGTGTTCAAGTCATTGAGAAAAAAAAGACCAAACTTACTGACACCGCCTAGACAAATTTCTATTCCCATAAATTCAACAACGCATCTTCCACTGCTCAGACATGGAAAATATTTTAAAGCCTGGGAATATGCAAAGTTAAACCAAGACATTAACAAGACATAGATTTAAATGAACTTAATAAGAACCTGAAATCACTGAAAATAAATATCTGAACCCACGATTTGTACCTGAAACTATCCGTGATATTAGATTTAGGTTTATGTGTGTTAATCAGTGTGATGTCCTTCAAAGTATACTTAGAATTAAGAGTGACGCCACTGGGTCTGACAACATAAGCCCTAAAAATTCTGCTGCCAAAAATCCTGCCATACATAACCTATACCTTTAATACTGTACTGACAAAATCTACTTATCCGGACTGTTGGAAAACGGCAAAAATAATTCCGAATTCTAAATCAAATAATGAGTACGGACCCATCTCCATTTTACCGTACCTATCAAAGGTTTTTGAGAATCTCATGGCTGATCAAATTAATAAATTTATGTTGGACAATGGAATGCTTACTAATAATCAGTCTGGTTTTAGGAAAAACAGAAGCTGTACCTTAGCTATTTTAAAAATTACAGACGACATAAGGGAACAAATAGACGAAAACAATGTTACACTCTTAGTTTTACTGGACTATAGTAAGGCCTTCGATACAGTAAACCATAATGTCCTTTGTGCAAAACTACGAAATATGTTTATGTTTTCTAAAACTTCTGTCAATCTTGTGTCTTCGTACCTACAAAATCGTAGACAATCTGTTGTACTGTCTAGCGTTCCGTCTTCATATGAAAATGTTAATCGTGGTGTACCCCAAGGGTCTGTGCTTGGTCCCTTATTGTTTACCTTATATGTTAATGACCTTCCTAATGCGTTATCTATATGTAATGTACACTTGTATGCTGATGATGTCCAAATGTATGTGAGTCGCCCTTTTAACAGAATAAATGAATGTATAGATGTTTATAACAGAGAACTTGAACGTGTAAATGAGTGGGCCGGCAACAATGGACTTGGGACCAACCCATCAAAATCAAAATGTCTTGCCATAAGTAAAAGAAAGATAATTTTTAACAATTTGCAGCCACTGAGTATGAATAACACGCCACTTGAGTACGTTGATACAGCTGTAAACTTAGGTTTTACATTCAACAGAACTCTATCCTGGAATGATCATATTGTAAAGCCTGTAGGAAAAAAATTAAAATTGTTTATTCACTTTAATTGATTGCCAGGTATATATTCAACATAACACATAGAAATCCGAATATCCGAATTTTCGCAGAAAATATTCGATATCTCGCTAAATGAATGGATAAAGATGCAAATCTTAATTTTTCTACAAAAAATTGTTTTCTAAAAGAACCTTCGTATCTTTTCGAAGAGCAAACAATCTTACTTGCAAAAGACCTAGATCACTGACATCCGAAAGACAATTTTTAATTAATGCTATTCGATCATAGAATCAGCTCCCCAACCATCTTAAAAATATTAGCAGTGCCACGCAATTCAAGATAAAATTATTCACATACCTTAAAAATACTGTTACGTAAATTAAAGTAAAAATAGAAGGCGACTTAGGTTAGTTTTTATGAAAATTAGTATTAAGTAATGTAACAACTAAATATTTGCAACTCTTAGTGACTAGCGCATACTTATAAGTTCCAAACTTGTAGCGTTAGGATGAAATTTTATAATAAAATACAAATACAAATGAAGTGGATATGCAATTTAAACTTATCGTGTGGAGAAGAGAACCCTCCGAATCCTTGAGTTTACTTGTTGCTGGACCAACCCTATTTCTAGCTATTCGGTGTTCAAAAAGGTTGAGTGTGTTTGCAAAACTTTCATTCCCTAGAGCTTCTGAAGTTATTGTATCCGACTTTTACGTCGATGATGACTGGTGCTGCATGCGTAGAGGAGCTTAAGACTATAAAGTGGTTTTCTAACTCACCTGAAGTCACCGGATCTGAGAGCACAGACAAATCCATGCCTATCTATTCAGTGTCATCTAAGGCGTTAGGAATATCGAGGTTGCCTAAAGAAGATGCCTTTAAGTTTAAAATTGACACTGCTGTCATGGGTCTCCGAGCGAGAAAACGGAACATACTATCGGTGACCTCGAAGCTGATTGGCTTATTAAGTCCTATAATTGAAGGAAAGATCCTATTGCAAGAACTTTGGCTTAATAAGTTGGATTGGGATGGTCAACTGCGATGCATTTGGAAACAGCATGGAGTATGTTAAAAAATGCACTATCTCAATTGGATGAAATATTTTTTACTCGATTTGTGTATAGCGATCCGACGTCACCGGTTCAGTTACATGCCTTGGACGACGCACCCATGAGAGCTTATGCGTTTATATTCGTAGAAAACTGCAGAAGGTTATAAATTAGCGATGTTGACTTCAAAGTCCAAAGTAGCGCCGCTCAAGACTAAAATGCTCCTGAGGCTTGAGTTATGTGCCGCTCACATTCACGCAGATCTCTGTCACAGAATCAGCCCCTATTAAAAGTCCCTATCGAACGATTTGTTTATTGGTCGGATTCTGAAGTTACGCTGTCGTTGTCGACATTCGTCTCGAACAGGGTAGCTGAGATTTAAGAGTGGTGCTAGGTGCTACTTGGCGGCATGTCCCAACCAAACAGAACCCAGCAGATATTGTATCAAGAGGTTGTGACGTTGACGAAATTGTACAGTCAATCTGGTTTAATGTACCATCGTTTTTGAAGGATAGAGAAGAGCACTGGTACCAAAATGCACATTTCGAGCTACCTAAGAAAGTCCTTCTACTGGAGACAAGGAAGGCTCCGTCGGCCCCAGTCTTCAGAGATGGAACCCATTCATTCACGAAGATACGGGAACTTGGTGCAACTTTTCGTTATTGCGAGTATGCAACACGATGCCAAGTTTCCTTTGTTGTTGACAAAACCTTCCAATTTGTGCAGAGCTATATCCGGCATCTGCACTACTCCAATTTTCATGTCGGTCCACGACCACTCGTGAGTATCCTTCGACAGCGTGTTGGATCGTTAACGCTCAGGAGGTCTGCAGTCAAAAAGTTCGATCATGCTTTAAATGAAAGCCTCGACTGATGGCGCAAATTATGGTAAATTTACCTGCAGACAGACTCTGTGCTCTCCGCCCAATTGCAATATGTGGCGTTGATTTTTGTGGTCCAGTTTATACGACATTGGGAATTGCTGGAAGGCCTCCGTATAAGTCTTACATTGTCCCTATTTGTTTGTTTTGCGTCAAAAACCGTTGATCTAGAAATTGTTTCAGATTTAACAAGACACCTTTTTATTGGCTTTTCAAATGTTGCCAAGTCGTTTATTGCGACAACGCGACAAACTTCGTGAGCAAGCGAGGTGAGCAGGCGAAGTCGCAAATTCGCGTCAAAAAGGGGATGCGAATTTGCATTCACACGGCCTGAGGCACATGGGCGGACTCTGGGAGGCAGATGTCAAAACTGCGGCAGCGCGCTCTTAAACGCCGAAGAGCTGGGGACAGTCCTGGTCGGGATAGAGGCGAACCAAGCGACGGAGACGCAATAGCTCCCGGGCACCTGCTAACAGGCGGGCCGCTATTGGCAGCCCCAACACTCAGGACCCGCCTGGTCCGGATCAGTTGCTTGCGGCGATGGCGTCTTCTATCGTCAGCCAGGAAAATGTTTTGGCGCCTATGGTCCCGGGAGTATGTTTAGAGTATGATTAGATTAGATTCCTTACAATTAATTAATTACATAAAAAATATAAGTATTTGTTTTGTTAGCTTTGCAAATAGAAATAGTGGACTGTATCTTTATTTCTCGTTATATTTTAGTTTTATTAAAATTTCAGATTAAAATATGTTTTACAGTTGTCTTTATAAGTTTAGATTTGCAATTGCCCTTTTACTTTTATTTGCCTTATAAAATATACAGTTAAATTATTATTATTACAGTTGCCAAAATTAAGGATGAATGACAAGGATGATGATAAAAATCTAACTCATGCAATTTGTTTTTGTGTGTTTTCAAATCATTTATTTTGTTAAGTAGGTTTTTTATTTCTTCTGTATGATTAATTATTGGTGTTTCTATCAGGTTTCAAAAGACTTATGGTTTTTCTTTAATTTCACCTATATAAGACGATGATAGTGTCTCTTGATCTCTTAGCTGAATACTGTGCTAGTAACTAAAATATCATTATCTGTTCGATCAGAGCCATCGGATCCGTGATCTTGTAAATCTATTATTATTAATTTGGACTCGAGCTTTGGTTTTGTTCTGAACCTTAATACACAACTACTTATTCTATCTAACTTAACCCAATACTTTTTCTCGAAAATCGATTTTATCGTTGGCACTCCCCGAAGACCCAATTCCTTTACAAACGCTTTATAAAAGTCGATTCCGCCAATAGATGATAAGCATCTATTTCAAAAATCTTCAATTTTGATCCAATTCAATTCGTGAGATAATTCTACAAAGCACCGAAGCATGTCTACCAAACAAAGGTATTTTTGCACAGATTAGTAGCTTTAGCCTTTAGTAAACTTATTTTAATTCTGTACCTGGTCTTGTCCTTGGCAGAACTTAAATCTCAGGCAAACTGTCTTTCATTTTGGAAATATCACTTTTCAACTGACTAGGCTTCAATATGATATTATTAAGTCTACCGTGATTGATGTATATTAATAGGCTTAAGACTCCGGATTGAATCTTAGCTTATTCATCTATAAATAATCAATCGTTTGCTAAAATGATTTAATGGTTTTTTTTTTCAAAATATAATTCCTGAAGTATAAAATCATATTTTCATATGTTATTTTAAACATCTCTTCGAAGATGTTTATCTATTAGCTTTATTCAAGCCTCTCATATACCTTCGAAGGTAGGTCCTGCCGGGGAATAAAATAGAATAAACTAAAAAATATTCATCTAGCTTCCAATCTTTTTCCAACTATTTTTTTATTCTTGGACGTAGATGCATTATGTTCAGTACAAACAAGTGGCCCTTACGACAATGCTTGTTACGCGCGAACCCGAGGAGGTTCTTCAAAACGAGATTGCGATAAAGGAACGGACTGACTTATTCAAAAACGAAACGATACGGACGAAACAAAATACTACATACTAATTTCGTGCTAAGTAAGATAATATTAATGCTTTTAAAGTTGATAAAGAGACGGTAGTAGAAATTATGTGATTGAGTTTGTCATAGTCATTACATAGAACTCTAAAAGGTTCATGCATATCATAGTTTGATCGACAGTGGTTTAAAATAAGAGGAATATAGTTCCTAGTAATTCTATTAGGTACAGAGAAATTTAGGTGACCCAGAAACTCAGGACTCTCCACTTCTCCGTGAATAAGTTTACGAATAAAAGTAATACCAAGCATCTTTCTACGATTAGCTAAAGTTGGTAAACTAATTAGAAGAAGTCTACTAAGGTAAGATTAGGTTTGCATTCCAATAAAGGCCTCGTAGAGCAAAAAGCAAAAAGTTATTTTGCACAGACTTTATCCGGTCTGTCTGAACACTATACTGAGGACTCCAAACTGGAGCCATACTCCATACTCCAAGCACTCCCCTGGCTTTATTTACTATGAAAGTAATATGGTCAGAAACCATAAGTTTTGGGTCCAAAAGGACGCCAAGGTCATCAACATGCATTAGTGTCAACTCCCAACTTCATTACTTTGCATTTAGTGCTATTTAAGTCCAATAGATTTACAGAACACCATGTTTAAAAAGCATAAAGGTCAGTTTGTAAATCTGAACAGAGGGAATTATCGCTAGGCATAACTTGACGTCATCTGCGTACATGAACCCACGCGACTTTGTCAAAACTGGAGGGAGATCGTTAATAAATAAGGTGAAAAGAAGTGGGTCCAGGTAAATCCCTTGTGAGACCCCTGAAGTAACTTGGATCATTTTAGAAATAGAGCTTTTAAAGAGGACTTGTTATGTCTTTCCATGTTAGAAGATGTAATCAACGTCAGTCTGAAGGTTATTTCTGCAGACATTTATAACGAAAGACGTTACTCCAATTTTATTTAAAAACACAGTTTATGCAGTTACAAATATAAATCTGTAGAAACTAAACTAAAAAGCATAAAGTAAAGCCCTAAAAGGGAAAAATAATAATAAAATCACAAACACACAAACAAAATAACACAGAAACCGCTTGAAAAAAAAATCACTCAAGTACAGTGAAAACACTCAAGAATCATGAAGTAGTTTGAAAGGAGAAACACGAATCACAAAACAATTTTTTCAAAACCGACACACATTTGTATAGTTTTCGCTGATAATTTCTGTTATGATTCTGTCATCGTATTAGTTGCAGTTAAGAGTAATTTTCTTTTTTATTTATGATCTCTCCTCTTTTAAGAGTTTATCTGATAGGAGTCTATCTTGTGCTTTTTGTGTGTGTTATTAATGTGCCTATAGTTTTTGTTTTTGGTAGTTACACACTTTAATATCAGTCATATCCAATTTGACTAGTTGTGCGATGGTTCGAATTGTATGTCACATAAATGTTTGTATAACAAAATGGATGAGTTGAGGTATTTGCTTATTAATTCAAATGTTGACTTATATGCGTCTCAGAAACATGGTTCGTTTCGACCTCAAGTAGTAAATAATATGAATGTTCCGGATATAATCTTTATCGCTCGGATCGTGTTGGGCATGCAGGAGGAGCGGCAATATGTGTCAATCATCTGATGATCCTACTGGGTATATTTTTCTTGAATTAATTAACGTTAGAAATAGTAGTTCAAGGATATTTGTCTGTTGTATGTATAGTCCCAACAAGCTGAATGACCACACGACTATTATTAACTCAATAGCAAGCTTATCCCATAGATATAGTGACATTATCATGGCAGGTGATTTAAACAGTAATATTCTGGACGAGTTTAATTTAAGGGACAATATGGGAACTCTTGGAGTACAAATTGTAAATTCTGTAAGGTCAACCCATTACACCACAACGGTGAACACTTTGCTAGATCTTGTTTTTGTAGATGAAATTGACAAAGTTCTACTGTATAACCAAATCTCTGTGCCGAGTTTTTCAAAACACCGAGCAACCATTTAAATAAAGAGACTTTAGAAATATTGACTATGATATACTAAGCTACGATTTCTGTCACTGCGATTTTAACATTTATGATTTCCCTTCGATTGAATCTCAGTATTGGATATCTTTACAATAGACACGTACCTATTAGAGAAAGACAAGTTAAGAATTTAATAAATTCATGGTTCAACTTTGATATTAAGAGTGCCATAGCTAAAAGAAGCAAAGCGTATGCACAGTGGAGACGGTATAAGACTGATTATCTATACGAACCGTTTGAAACTAAAGTAGCGCGTGTAAAAAGCTTATATATGATGAAAAAAGATAATTTTTTAGCCGTAATCTTACTGGTGCAGTAACAACTAGACAAGTTTAGAAGGAGATAAAAAACCTGGGAGTCGGCAATAACAATAAAAAACTTCTGCAAACTAATGTAAGCAGTAATTTTAAGCTACATTATCAATTTGTTAACTACAGCGAAAAAAATCATGCCAATTCCCACAGCCAATGATGACCCATCTCAATCCTCACTTACCAGTCACAGATTTTAGAGAAGCTATTGGCCACTCAAATAAATAGTTACTTGGTCGATATTAATTTATTATTCGGCCTGAAATAGATAATAGTATGGTAACATTTTTAACTTTATAAGACTTTAGCAAGGCATTTGATACCGTTAACCTTGCAATTTTGTTGACCAAACTACAAAATATGTTTAATTTTTCCCAGACGGGTGTTAGAACTATTTGATCATATATCACTAATAGGAAACAAGCTATTGTTGTGTGGGAAAAAGTGTCAGAGATTCGAATGGCTACTCGCGGTGTACTACAGGGATCTTTATTGTCCAGGGTTTTGTGTTCAGTTAATTTTCATATGTATGCAGATGATGTTCAGTTGCATGTCAGTCGTCCCTTAAGTCAAATCAATAAATATATAAATGCCTGTAATACTGAGCTTTTGGGTGTTAGCAATTGGGCTAAGAACAATGGTCTGAGCTTAAACCCTTCAAAATCAAATTGCCTTGTTATATACAAGAATGAAATACAAACAATTATTTACCGAAGTTACGATTAGGAGACACTGATTTAGAATATGTTGAAAGCAATTGAGGAATTTATTTCAATAAGACACTTTCGTAGAATGACCATTTTAATATAGCAACCGGACGAACATATGTATTGTTACGATAACTATAGTCAACACAGCCTTTTCTTCCAACAAATATTAGACTTTTAGTTTCTAAAACTATTGTGATACCTACCCTTTTTTGCGGTCTTGAAATATTTGCAAGCTGTGACGCAATAATCCAGAAAAAACATAAGAGTACCACAGGGATCTTTATTGATTTACAGTCGTCCTTTAAGTCAAATCAATGGATGTATAAATGTCTGTAATACTGAGCTTTTGAGTGTTAGCAATTGGGCTAAGAACAATGGTCTGAGCCTAAACCCTTCAAAATCAAATTGCTTTGTCATATACAAGAATAACATACAAACAATTATTTACCGAAGTTACGATTAGGAGACACTGATTTAGAATATGTTAAAATTGCTAGCAATTGAGGAATTTTTTCAATAAGACACTTTCGTAGAATGAGCATTTTAATATAGCAACCGGACGAACATATGGATTGTTACGACAACTATACTCAACACAGCCTTTTCTTCTAACAAATATTAGACTTTTAATTTCTAAAAGTATTGTGATACCTACTCTTTTTTGCGGTCTCGAAATATTTGCAAGCTGTGACGCAATAATCCAGAAAAAAATAAGAGTAACGCTTAACAATGTTGCACGATATGTTTACAATTTCAACCGAACGGATCACGTAACAGAAAGCGCAAGAAAATCTTTAACCTAAATGTTCATACCTGGATTGATTTAAGAGTCTCTCATAAAATAATAGTAACAAAGCAACCAGAGTGTTTTTTTGACCTTATGAAATTTTTCTCCTCGCAATGAACCAACAATATTGTTAGTATTCATTCAAGACTTGCAAGGTCTGACAGACAGTTCTTCATTTAAGCTGCTAAATTTTGGAACCATCTACAAACCAACTTAAAACAAATAAAATCTCATTACAATTCGAAAATAAACTTAATACTTATATTACCACGCACACATAAGAACATAACATATATAACATAAGAATTTAAAGCACTTTCTAAAAGAAAAATCTTATTAATTATTATTTTTAAAACAATTACATTTTAATCATGTTAATATTAAGTTATTTTTATATTTTTTTTGCGACTGGCGCATTAATGTAAAAGTAGTTTACTTGTAGCGTCAGGATAATAATAAATTAAATTAAATTATTTCCAAGAGGTTTGTCGACGTAGACCTTCGACTTATAAACCTATGTTGGCACGGGGATATAATCGGCCTACATAGATGTTTTAAGTGGGGGTAATAATATATTCGAAAAGCTTGGGAATAGCGGACAATTTGGAAATACCTCTATATTTGCTTCTTATGAAGGAAAATAACAAATGACACCTTTCACATAGGTGGGAAGTCAGAGGATTCTAGGGATCTGCACTGGGTCTCTGCGCAGTATCTAAGCACTCAGCCTGGGATACCGTCAGGACCTGGTGAGAAGACTGGCTTAACCAATTGTAGATCAACTTAAAAAAAAATTAAGTTAGTCTTGGTCATGGCATATGAATAAGATTGATGAGTACTGGAAGAAGCTGAATATATGTTTTGAAAAAACTGTGCAAAAAGATCGGCAATTGCCTGATCAGTGTTTGCCGTGAAATTTTCAAGGGACAAGAGGCGGATTTACGCTTAGTATTAATAAAATTATAAAACTGTTTTAGATCTTTTGCAAAATGGATCCTACTACGATTTAAATAGCCATTATAACAATTCTGGCTGAAGCACGGTAAAATTCGACCGAACCCCACTCTTTATATTTATTATAAAGTCTGGACTTTACATTTTTTAGCCGTGACTCTTTATTAAACCATATTTTGGAAGGAGTTTAATGCATGATAAAAGATATTAATGGCCTCAGTCAAGTTAGTGCATGAACCAGCAGGACCAGTCAAAGCCAGATATACAATATTTAAGCGATCAAAATTTTTTTTACGAAAGCAGTGGATTCGTTCAACAGTCTTTTCCAAATTTTGCTTTAACTCTGTCCCGGATATATTTTGATTGCTACATTTTTTTTCTCCCGAAACAATCTACCCGAAATCAGTTTTTTGACCAAGGAGGCCATCTTCTTTAACTCTGCAAAATGTAAACATTTAATAACTTTTAATTTTTATTGAAAGCTTTACCTTGTGCCTTGATATGCACTTTCCTTAGCAATTTTCGGTAATCTTAAAATTTTCACTTTTTTTCGAAACAATTATACCTTGTGAACCATTGTCAATCAATGCTCTTAATGTTTCAAACTCTCAATTGGATGATTTAATTACTATAAGTGTGTATTTTCTTTTTATATTTTTCTTTTATTATTTTCTTTATAATTTATGTGTAGCATGCAATAATGATTTTTCCTGGTTTCTGGAATTTATTGATAGGTTAAGGAAGCAGCAAGAGAATGCTGCGGACTCTCTTTTGGTCCTCCTGTAGATGTGCGTCCAGTAGACGAGGGTGACTAGTTTTCACTAAGACTCATGGCACGGACGAAATTTACGGAAAGGTAGCAAAGGCTTTGCCTAGTTCAGTCATTAGACAGCTCTGCCAACTCTTTAATGCCTCCCTAGACCTTGGTCATTCCCAGCCCCTTGGAAACGCGCTCTTGCCACAATGGTACCAAAAAAAGGAAAAGAGCCGTGCTCCCCAGATTCCTATTGGTCTCCTATCCATTTTTTCCAAGTTTTTTAGCGGATCATGCTTGCTAGCCTCTTAGCTATAGCTGCGTTTGATGAAGCACTTCCAGACCACCAGTTTGGATTACGTAGTCGACAGAGTAGTAAATCATGAACTGGGTACTCTGGAAGATCGCAAATACTGCTCAGCTGTCTGTCTTGATGTTCGACAGGCCTTCGACAGGGTTTGGCACGAAGGTCTCTTTTACAAACTAATGCCACTTTTGCCTGATGGATTATGGAAGCTAATCGTGTCATTTTGGGATAAAAGAAGTTTTCTGTCGACATTCGTGGACGTCATTTTGAACTACGCAAAATTCGTGCTGGGGTCCCGCAAGGAAGCGTCCTTGGGCCGTTCCTGTGTACAGTTTATACGTCGGATCTTCCAAACTCATTTGCACGCGGTACACTCCTGGCAACCTATGCAGATGACACTGCATTTCTTGCACTTGGTAGTACCCCATCGTGTCCAGACAATCTTAAATGACTTCGAGTGTTGGGCTTATCGGTGGAACACTGCAGTGAAGGCGATAAATCGCAGCACGCCACATTTGCTCTCCGCCCTTGCCTTTCGCGTAGCCTCTACCTTGATGGGCATAGGCTTAAGCAAGAAGAGAAGGTTACCTACCTGGTGTAGCATTGGACCGTCGCCTTTGTTCGAAAGGAAAAATTGACCGCGAGTGTGGCTCAGCTAGATCAAAACTGGACAGAATGGACTTCTTCGACCAGGTAGCGGTCTAACCCTTCAGGCTAAGTTGAGACTCTTCAAGGCCTTTGTCCTCCCGACGTTAAATAACTTACTGGGGCACAGCCTGTGATTTATCTCTTAAAAGGGTACAAACGTACATATCAAAGGCGCTCAGGAGGAGGGGAAATAGCATCATTATGTCGAAGATCGTGCTAATGTGCTTTCTAAACTTTTAGAATTCTTTCAAATGGACTTAAGGCCTTAAATATGGGTCAACGAAATATGTTGTCCGCATATTAAATGTCGATGGATAACGCTTGAATTTCTTTTTTTTTTAACGTGGTCCCCATATAGTTTGTGACGTATTGTTTTACGTGGCGCACATTTTTCCTTTTTCTTTATTATTCAAAGTTATCTTTAAGGGAAATAACAATGAAGTACTTTGTTTATGTTATTGTACTTGATTTGAGGAAAGACTGTGAAATGATGCGTTACTAAGACTATATTTAAACTAAAACGTTGCTATTTACTCCGCGCCTTGACTTAAGTTGACACTTACTGCGCTCTAATCGAGCAACACGCTGACAGTTTGACACGTTGCCAGATTGCAAAACCTTGCCAGATTGCTACACTGTCAAAACCGCCACGTTGGCATATCACTATCGATAGCCATAGTAGGTACTCGATATGTAAAGCACTGGCAACTGGGAAGAACCGATGACCGGCACTGATAGATATCGTTCGCTCTCTGTGTTCCCGGTCAGCAGCAGGGATCAGACGTGTGCTCCGCAACTCGGTAAGGTTACCACGTGACTCGAAAACCCATGCGCGGTACAGCCTGCGGGGCTTAAACAATAAGAACTCGGTGCAGCAGCAGGGAAACAAGCCAAGACAAGTGAAAATAAAGTAATTTCTTATATTTTAAGTGCATTTCTAAATTGCGTAGTTTTTCTAGAAAATAATTATAACCTTTTTTGGACCAGTAGTTAGTGATCCCTCCGGCGTGGCTACGACAATTCCTGGTTAATCCAGAGAACGTTGACGTGCCCCTGTTGGACATATTCGCGATCCTTGCCCGTAGTTCTTGATCCCTCAGGTGTGGCTACGGCAATACCTGGTCCGCCCAAAGACGCTGGCGTTTCCCTGCTGGAACATATTCCTACTAAACCTTACCTTGATTCCTTTACTTTCATACCGCTTCGCAGTGTGGGAAAATCAAAATTTAACGGGATTTAATTGTTTCAATATTTATTTGAATGAAATACATTATTTTTAAACTTAAACGTTGGTTTTTATCAATTTTATTTATTTTTTTTTATTTGAAATACAAAATTATTATATTGGAATCATATAGAAAAATATAATTTAATCCAAAATAAGTAAAACAATAAAAATCATTATAAAACAATAAAAAGTATTTATTCAATTGCCAATAATACTAAAACGTCGTGTTCTAGTGGACTCTGACTTTTTTTGGGAATATTTCGCAAGCTGGCAAGGAATGGATCCGAAGATACTAACAATCTATTTATAAGATCGGTGTTGGTATCTGTTATTGATGTTTTCCGGGTGAACATTTCCCGGTATCTTCTAACATCCTTATTCCTTGCCTCTTGCGCTTCTTCCGATAGCTGTCCAATTGGAAGAATGCATGATGCTATGACATCTTTTCCATGATACAATACTTTATGGACAGAGACGGGCATGTTGTACCAAGAGTATTCTTTAAGGTACAATTTCCTGGTTTCTTTCGTGTATTCATCAAAAGCCGCTAAATTTATAGGAAACCCTGAATATAAAGTTTCTAAAATTATGTGGAACCTGTGAATAAGTTACAGATTCAGACCTGTTATCTCAGCAGTAATCTCTGTATTTCTGAAGAAACGTCTTGCGGTATTCCCGTCATTAGTGTTACCTGCCTGTGGGGTTGGGACGTGTATCAATAAACCTAGTTTTTCTTTGAATTTATTTTGAATTAATTATTTTCTGGCTTTAACCTGTTGTTTTATTTGATAACCTCTGGCTTGCCACACTTTTACATCGAGTCTGTACGCTACATGAAGTAAACATTCCATGAATCGAATCCATGAATGCAAAGGAGATAATCCAAAGCTCATGGCTTAATCATTTAAAGGCTTATTTAAAATTAATTTTGGCCTGTTCATTTCCGAAGGTTTGGCGCCACATATGTAACATGTTTGAGTTGACGCTACGTTAGATAAAGCATTGCAAATTTTGCCGTCTATCATGGTCAGAATAAACACTGGTTTCACCATTACATAGAAATTGTCTACTTTAATTTTAACAGGTTGAAGCATTTCAAAATCTTTTTTTAACAAAGTCACTTCTTAGTTTATCAGTTTCAGTGGTTTCTTTATTAAAGTTCAGCCTAATTGGGCGGCAGAATCTTGTAGATGAAGGTGCTGGATTTTGCCAAACTATGATTTTTTTACATCCATCAACATTATAATTCATTTGAATAGGCACCATGCATGTGCTAAATAGGTTTTCATCAATATCATCTGATGATAAACATTTCTGTTTATACTTTTTTTGCTGCGCTCCATCATAACCCCATTTTATTATCAACGATAGCTCCTTTTTCACCCATTTTAAGATGTTCTATTGAGTTCAGTGCTTCTCTTTGAGCTAGGCATAATCGCTGGATAGTAATATCAACCAAGGATTGAACGTTACATGCTGCTAAGGACTCTGTTGCAGTCACTTCAGCATAACAATCTTGTTTACACTCCTTAATTTTATCATAGGAAGGTAAAAGATTTTTAACGATTTTATTAATCCTTTGGCGTATTGTGTCATATTGATGAACTGAAAATTAGCATCTTGAATCATACTCAACGCTTCTTCAGTAGGTATAGATGATCCAGTAAAATTTTGATTTTGAACATTTTTTATTTGGGTTCCTCTATTTGGAGAATTCAATGTCAATTCCGTAACAATTGCAGCAGAGTTGCGTTTACCTTCCTTAAATATATTAACTTGGTTTGCAACTGCAATTTTTTCAGGGCTAGTAGAATCAATAAGATCTTTACCTATCTTCTTTTGGTGCGATCGCAGCAATCCTCAAATTTTTTTGTGGTTTCCCAGGCTTGGATGAAAGAGAAATTTCTTGCAAACCGTGAATGGTAAATTCAAATTACCATTCAACCAGATTTTATTTTTTTTTTTAAAACCGTTCCTCATAACGATAACATTGATTCCATTTTATTTCAAATTGTAAACACAGATTTTTTAGAAAAGCTTTTAACGCTTTTTTAGAGCCTTCAGAAAATTGAACTAAAGGATGATAATTCCAAAAAGAATCACAAACCGCATCCAAACGCTTGTTCTTATCACTTGCAATCCAAATATCATAAATTTGTTTTTTTGTTAGTTGGGTCGACATTTTGAAAAATAAAAAAATGTATGGGTGCTGCAAAAATACGCACGATATTTCAACTGAATGTAATAGCCAGCACTGCAATCTACTTGTTCTGAAACCTTCGAGCTCAAACTTTAATAAGAAACTAAATTTTTTCTCCTTTAAACACAAAAGTCAATTGAA
Organism: Drosophila elegans; assembly: GCF_018152505.1. Taxonomy (NCBI): domain Eukaryota; kingdom Metazoa; phylum Arthropoda; class Insecta; order Diptera; family Drosophilidae; genus Drosophila; species Drosophila elegans. The sequence goes on along the minus strand of NW_024545863.1, from coordinate 26,393,202 downwards.
AAAAAACCAATGAAAAAGATCTGTTGCTTAGATAAGGATTGTGCTTGCAGTACCGTTTAAATAAAGCTCTAATTTTGTTGTTGTTGTTGACGAAACTATGAACAAAAGAAATGCAGAAAAAAACAATTTGATTTCGAACTTCGCAGAATATCAGTACTTGAATAAAACGGAATTTCACAATAAGTGTGAAATAGATTTCGCTAAGTACTTTATTTTGATTTTTTTACTTTATATCTAGTGCGACGACTAGAAAATAGTTTATATAATAATTATATACATTGAATAAAGTATAAAAAAAAAAATACTTTTGGACGAATTTGGTTAAAGTTGAAAAATATACTTTTGTACAGCTAAATTGTAAGACTCCCACACTGTGCGCTTGGTTGATAGTTCCTAAACGTCCTAATAGTTTTCGCCAGATCCCAGCAATAAGTATCCATATTTCGGAATTCTTACTTAGGTAAGGTAATTAATTAATGAAATTATAGTACCCTTTGCAAGGGTTTTAAATCCATTACTAAATAGCGAAGAACTTTAAAAAAACAAGAAAGAAAGAAAACTTCGGCAAGGCGGACTTCATATACCCTTGCAGCTATTGCAAGAATTAAACATTTTTGAAAACATTAAAATTATTAAAGCTATGATGACTTGCAGCTCAATTATTACATAGTTATTATATATATTTTTATTATTTCTATGGGAGCTGTATGATATAGCCGTCCGATTTTAAAGAAATTTAAACCGTAATTCAGAAATATTTAACCATTACTATATGTCGAAGAACTAATAAAAAAATTTAAAAACAGCAAAGTTATAATTTTTATACCCTTGCAGAGCGTATTATAATTTCAGTCAGAAGTTTGCAAAGCAGTGAGGGAGACATTTCCGACCCCATAAAGTATATATATTCGTGATCAGCATCACTAGCAGAGTCGATCTAGCCATGACCGTCCGTCTGTCCGTCTATAGCATATAGCAATCATAATTTTAATGTTTTCATTTAATTTTTGCAATAGCTGCAAGGGTATATGAACTTCGGCTTGCCGAAGTTAACTTTCTTTCTTGTTTTTTTCTAAATCTAACTTTTTTATTTTATAATTTTTTTAAAAATTTCTTTTTGAGTTATTAATAATTTGACAGTTTAGAATTACGTTTTTAATTTTATTAAAATCGGATGACAAAATCATATAGCTGCCTAGGAACTAGGCTTCGGCTTGCCGAAGTTTGCTTCCTTTCTTGTTTTAACAGCGGTTGGTGAGGCATTGAATGGGCTCCTGTTGCGGGTGCGCTGATACTGCCCGCTGGGAGGTTTGCTGCCTCGCTGTGGCAACCAAAGTGCACATTTTTCAACCAGAGTCAATAGTTCGTGGTGTTACTGTGATCTCCACACGATTTTCGCTCTGAAATCACGTCAGGATCACCAATGTGGGAGTGTCGATATCACAGCAATCGTTAATTGTCTATTTATGTTGGGTTGGCTGTTCGCTTACAAAGTGTAACACTCTGGGAATCGAACGTGGGACTTTCTCATCAATGACAAGTGGCAAGGCGTCAAATCACATAGCTACATAACTACATCATGGTACACTATACAAAATCTTAAGAGATTCGAATTATCAAATAAGATAGATAAAATTAATAAAATGTGAATTTTTTTTATAGGAATATGTATTTATTATATAATATATTGGGTGTTTTTTTAATTGTTTTTTTTTATAGTGATAATTAAAGAATAAATGTTTAAACAACAGAAACTGGTTTGTCATTCCTAATATATTCTTCAAAATGTTTATCTTCCAACAGAGCTGGATCGAAGTCATTTATAATCTGACTTAGTAATGGATTATCCAACATGGTCGTGTGATTTCCTTCAATAACCTTGAGCGTTACTTTACCAGAAGTCAACAACGATATGCAATAGTCTTCATCAATATCATGCAGTGAAACCTCAGTCGGACGGACTAGTGTAATTGGTGACTTAATTTTTCTTATACTATCCAAATCAAAGGAAGAGGCCATTTTAACTCTTTTAAACATGGCATGTACCATCGTAGCAGAGTATTCTTTGCTGTAAATGTTCTGCTTTTCAACATAGTCCATGAACAACGACATTTTTTCTGAGAGGGTGTCAAGTGTGTGAAACACTTCAGATGTGGATTCTTTAGTTTCTTCGGGGAATATCTGATTGACAATACTAGTAAAAATCAGGTCATAAAGATTGTTATCCGAAAAGTTTTCACCCAAATGCAGGTTAGTAAGCTTTTTCAAAAAATGTGGAGCTCCGTCCAACAACATAATATTTCCACGAAACCCGGAGTTCTCAAGCAACTTAGCTAGTTCTAAAGCTACAAAAGTTCCATACGAGTATCCAATTACATAAAAAGGCTCAGATTGCTTTAAAATGAGCTTAACTTGCTGAAAAGAAAAAAGAATTACAAAATTGCGTACATGATCTTCGAATAAGTGCTCTTTACCTTAAAACATTGTTGTGCTATATCTTTTATATTTTCCAATTGGGCGAACTGGTGAAGCTGTAAGACAACAGCCCTGCTTTGCAAGCTTGAACCTATTTGGTACCATGCACGACCAGCTGTTCCTTCTAGTCCCGGTATTATAATATTTGGAGGAAGACTCTGTTTTGAAGGAGCTGCCGAGGTCTTTAGTGGAATAATTGTTCGATCACAGTTTGTTTCATCGCCTAAGTTTCGAATCAGTAACTCCATTCCTAAAAGCTTACTTTCTGAAGCAAATATCATTTTAATTTCATTAGTATTCTCTTTTTCTCTAGCTTCAGTGAATTCCTGCAGTTTTTGGAAAGTGAGCAAGCGTAAGTCATGTGGAGACAAAACTAACTCAAAGTCTCGTTCTAGGGTTTGCTTGATTTCTACAGCCATCAATGAATCCATACCCATTTCTGACAGCGTTGTGCCTAATGACACTGACTTTAAGTCTCGTATTCCCATAATGTTCATGACGGCATCAATAATACTTATATTTCCAGAACGCCCAGTCTTTTTTTCAGCGACAACCATGCTGGAAACAATCGGTGGTACGGCGCTAAGTAAATGATCCAGCTCCTGAATACACGATGAAATTCTTTGCTGAAGGGTTCCCCCTATTTCCATATCAATTTTGTCTTCTGCCATATCCGCCACTAAGCCCACTTCACCAACTGCACCCCATTGGATGGCTTTACCTGGTAAACCGTCGCTGTTGCGACACTCAATGATACGTTCCATTACAGAGTTAGCCATTCCATAATTAGTTTGGCCTGCATTTCCTCGCCCGCAAGACACACTTGAAAACACTACAAAATGCTCCAAATCAGGACAGGAAATCCGAGTTATCTCGTCCAGATGTTTTGTAGCAATAGCTTTTGGTGCAAAACTTTCTAAAAATTGATTAAAATTTTGGTTGGAAAAAACCCCATCTCTTAGCACAACTGCAAGATTAAAAATTCCACCCACTGGTCCCAATATAGCAGCTTCGGAAATCAGTTGACGACATCCATCTTTTGAAGAAATATCTGCAGTGCTAACAGCGACTTCGCAGCCATATGTTTTCCATAGCCTATTTTAAATAAATCACTAAGTAGTTGAAAAGATAAAACGTAAATTCTTAAATACTTACGCGATCCGGTATGATTGATAGTCTTTTGTAACTCCGCGTCTAGAGCTAAGAACAAGTTTTCGAGCGCCACGCAAAGCCATCCAATCAGCGAGTTCCATTCCGAAGCCTCCCAAGCCACCAAGGATTACATATGTAAGATCATGCTTAAAGTAAATTTGACTAAGCACTCGTACTGGCAAGGTTGCTGGATCATCCGGCTGTTCACGAACTTGAATAACAACTTTTCCTATATGCTTGCCACCGATCAAATGTCTAAAAGCCTTTTCAATTTCATGAGCGGGAAAAACTTTAACCGGCAATGGTTGAATGATCCCCTTCGAAATATCTAAATCAATAAGGGCTTTTAAATGCTAAAAAAAAAAAATTAATTTTAAGCTAAATTTGAATTTTCCATTTTTTTACCCAAATATCTTCATCAGGAGCCACAAGAAGGTTATCAGCAAGAACAGCATGGAAAGTAATTTCTTTCAGAAAGCATCCCAGTCCAAGCTTGGTGTCGTTAGCCATGTCGAATTTCCCAATTTCCAAAAAGTGACCGGCCTTACCAAGACAACGTACTGAAGCAAGCAGCTTTTCTTCGGATAATGAGTTCAACACAAAATCCACTCCTTTTCCTTTTGTCTCACGCTGCACCATAAGCTCGAATGATGTATCTCGCGAATTGCCAATATTGGACTCTGAAATTTAACCATTTTAATACATAATTGTATTATTAAATAAATTAAAACATTTTTCCAAATACTTTAAAATTACCTTTTAGTTGCGGAAAGGTCTCCAACAAAAATTTCTTTTTTTGGGTAGTACTGCAAGTTGTAAATACCTCCAAGTTGTAGGCCAATGCCACGCGTATAGCGGCTAGACCGATGCCCCCGGTACCAGCATGTATGAGTATGCTTTTTCCTTTTCGTATATCGCTAGACATAAAGAATGCATAGTAGACAGTTATGTATACCACAGGCACTGTGGCTGCCTCTTCCAACGACCAGTGATCGGGAATATCCCAAATAAGTTTTGATGGTTTCTCCACATAGGAAGCTACACCTCCTTTAACCACCATACTCATTATACGACGTCCAGTTAGCACGTTAGTGCCAGAATACTCAAAGCCCAGAACACAGTTTTGATCAATTCGACTTGATCCATATAACTCAACGGCTAAGCGACCAGTTGCGAGCATTACATCTCTAAAATTTAGAGAAGAATATGCTATTTTAATCATGCAGTTTTCTAAATTTAAAGGGCCTTTTATCCATTGTAAAGTCGATAAATCTCCACGTTGAATGACGTTTCCATAAATGTGATCCAATCTGGCCATTTGATTATCACTTTTGAGCAATTGCAAATGTCTATAGCTGCCCCACGAACCCTAATTAATAATAGTCAAACTGTAATTTCAATAGTTAATACATAAATAAGTCTTACATTGCGATATATGTTGAAGGCCAATCCTAATGCAAGCTGAGCCGAATATAAAGGGTGAGACAAATCAAAACCAGGGGCACTTTGATCATCAATAAAGAAACATCTTATCAAATTACCGTCAGGCTCTTTGCGCAAACAGTTCACTAAACCAATAAGCCCATTAAAGGTTTCGTTAAATGAATACACAATTGCTGGTGTTTTTGTGTTTATTGCAGATTGTAATACTGCAATCCAGTCGAAAGTCTCATCATGTTCAGATACCTTTACTAAAACTGGTTGTACAGTCAATTTTTTAGAAACCTTCTGCAATAAAACGAATGTTTCCTCATGTGTATCGATCGGAATTGTTGTAATAGTTCGAAATTTCTCCAATACATCCCACGCAGAATTATTAGCCTTACACTTTAGTCTAAGCAACATGTACCCATTGTCGACCAGGACTTTATGGGCAGTTTCAATATTATCTTTTAAGTGCTCTTTTTCAAGGCCCGTCAGCAAAACAAAATGACAATTTGTTTGACAAGACAAATTTCCGTTTTCAATACGAACTCCTGGAATGTCTTCCTGTTTTTGAGAGGTCAATAGAATGTAATCTCCAGTTATGACAGGCAAATCTTCAATTGATTCTAAAAATGAAGTTAACATGGGCTTTTCTCCATCCGTATCAACCTCTACTAACTTCATTTTTAGTGAAGGATTATTCTCAAGAGCAATTTGAACGCAAACTCGAGCAGCATTTTTCAGTGAAAGAATGCGCGACGGAGAAAAAGGAAGAAATACATATTCTTCAAGAACTGGAATACCTGGAGGTCTACGTCTTTGCACTGGACTGGCATGTAGTCCGACCAGTTCTATTCCACCTGCAATGATGCGATCGTACATGTGATCTACATACACATCAAAAAAGCGGTTCTCTGGATCCATTTTGGTCATTAAATTAAAATGATGTACTCCATTTATTTTGAGTTTCCGAATTTTTGTTGGTAATAAAAGATTTCTTGAATCAGTTCCCAGAATTTGAATTTGAAGCATTGCATCCATGAAGGTTACCCAATTATAATTCCACTCAACTTTTCCGAATAAGCCATCAGAGCGGGCCATATGAACAGCTTTAAATGCGCCGTTGTAGTGATAACCACGTAATTTTAACTCTTTGTAAAAGTCTCTTTTAGAAATCATCGGAAACTTTGATTCATTTTGAAAATTATAAACTTCTGGAATAGTGGGTTTTTCCGTTTCACGGATTATACCTGTGACAACTAAATTACCTGCATCTGTTATCTAAGGGGCAAACGAGTAATGTATCTTTAAAAATAAAATTCGAAATAAAATGTTCTTACCTCAAAATGACCGGTGCCATAGTGAATCATAACTGTTAGCTCGACTTTTCCATTATTCGGCAAACTTGTAGCTCTTAAGAAACGTACATCTTCGAATTCAACGGGTACATCCATATAACTCGGACCGTGATACATAAGAGAGAATGTTTCCCAAACATATTGAAGATAACATGTGGCCGGCACAAGAATTTTACCATCTATGATATGTCCACTCAAAAATTCTTCATTATCACTCGCCAAATTAACAGGAAAGACCCGCTCGCCACTGGACTTTGTTTTCATATTTTCGTATTTCGTCACAAACCAGTTTTCACTATGATCCCACCGAATAAGCGAGCTAATACTGGGTGTTGAGCGCGAAACCGGAAATTGGATTTTTTCATACAAGTTCGCGACCGGTAATAATACGCCATTTTGATATAATCTACAACAAGACAAATATTTACATTTTTCAACAAACTATGACTCAATTAATACATACTTTCCAAGGGCCGACAATAAAAACAACGTGTTGTTCTTGTTACCCCTGTTAGTTAGTGGAATATGTACACCACTAGGCATTGATCGTTTAAGAATAGCACCTAAAAGTCCATGGGGCGCCACTTCAATAGTCAAGGAATTTTTAGGGAGCAATGAAAATGTTTCGTTAAAAAGTACACTGTTTAAAAGGTTGTTGGTATGATACTCAGCAGAGCACAATTTTCCTTGATCTTTGTCCCAGTCGCTTTTAGGAATACTAGTACTTAACCATTTTATGGTTCTAGTCTTGGGATTTGGGATAATTTCTTTCATATATTGCAGTAATGGTGGGCCCATGTGTGCAATGTATTTTGAATGATAGGCAATATTTGAGCAGGGCACTTCCTTTGCGAAAATGCCTTTATTTATAAGTTCAGATACAAATAAGGAAACATCATCGATTGGACCAGATATTGTACAAGAATTCGGGCCATTATGACAGGCCACCTCGATTGACTTTGGCAGTATGGGTAGAATAGACTTATAGCCAATACCGACAGCTGCCATAGAACCCCTTATTTTTTCTAGGTCCACACTAACTCTTCCACGATAATAGGCCGCCAATATCATTTGTTGAGGAGTCAGTCCACCATCCGCATATGCGCAGCCTAGTTCACCCACTGAATGCCCAATAATAAAGTCTGGCTCCAAATTGAGAGACCGCAAGACATCTGTTAGGCCTATTTGCACAGCAGCTATTCCCACAAACGAATGCAAAATATTTTTGTAAATTTCTGGATCATTGGATGTTAGAATGTGTATAAGATTAAGGCCTTTCGACAGCAACGTCTGGTGGCAAATTTCAATTGATTCCCGGAAGCGTGGTATTATCATAAGTGATGCTCCCATTTCAGACCATTGCGAGCCCATTCCGCTATAAACCCAAACTATCGGGCGCTTAAGGCCAGTGTAATGTTGAACATCTTTTGCCAATGATTTACATGATTGAGCACCTTGTTTGGAAAACACAGCATAGCCGCGGAATACCATACCAGAAACATCTTCCTCTTGAATATTTTGAAGTAATCCAATAAATTCAGCATCTAACGGGTTTTTCTCCACAGCATTAAAAATTTCTTCAACTGCCTCCTCCGTCCTTCCAGCCCATGTAAGAAGACGCGGCACTTCATCTTGTGGTAATCCGAAATTATCTTTCGCCTTTGAATAACCCTTTAGAAGCGCATGCGCATTAGCTCCACCAAATCCAAAAGAGTTTATTCCAATAAAGGGCTTTGGTAAAGGAGTAACGTCTTTTACTACAATCAACCGTCCCTCGGCTAGGGGTGAAATTCCATGTTTAACTTCCGTAAAATTTATATTTGGTGCAATTAGACCGGATTCAAAAGCGAAACAAGCTTTTACTAAGGAACATATTCCAGAAGCCGCTTCGGAATGTCCAACATTTGACTTTACGGAACCAACTAATAGTGGCTCTTGCCTTTGACTGCATAAAACATTATCAATAGCTTTGCACTCTTCTGGATCACCGACCACTGTTCCAGTACTATGGGCTTCCAAGTAGCCTAGGTCACTTGGTTTCTGGTCAATATCCTTGTAAAACTGGTCAAGTAACTTCTCCTGAACAACACCAGACGGATATGTTATACCTTCTGGCTTATATCCATCGCAATTAGTTTTTGAATAAACTACACTCGCATAAACTCTCTTAGCATCTTTTTTTCTTTGCAAGAACATGCAGTTAATGGTTTCTGATCTAGTGTAACCACTAGCATTTTTATCAAATGGACGACAAAACCCATCTGGTGCCAAAACGCCAAGCCTTAAATTTTCATTTCATCAAGTTTAAACAGGTTATAACAATACATTATCTGACTTACCGTGCAAACTGAAGGGTTACAAATGGATGAAGCAATAAGTTTGATCCACCAATAATTGCTGCATCAATCTCTCCATTTCGAATAGCGCTGAATGCATTGTCTAGAGCGTACATCGAACTAGAACAAGCGGTATCTAGTAAAAATGAAGGACCCTCTAGTCCTAAGCAATATGAAATTCGGTTAGCCATCATAGCCCGACTGCAGCCAGTGATACCAAACCCGCCAGACGAAACTTTTTCATAGAACCACGTTTTCTCCGATTCAGATATACATGAGCCTATATAAACTCCGGTTTTTGATCCACGTAGACTTTTTGGATTTACCCCTGCATCTATTACAGCTTCATAAGCCGTCTCAATAAGAATACGTGTTTGGGGATCCATTGTATGTGCCTGTTTAAAATGGACTCCGAAAAACGTAGCGTCAAACTTTTCAAGTTCACCAATTTTTCCAGATCTTTTTGGTATTTCCGGATTAAAGTGACGCCAACGTCGTTCATCATCGTCAACCATGTCTATCTGAAAAGGATTAAAAGGCGGGTATTTTTTTTAAATTTAGTTTAGACGGTACTTTAAAAAATATGACTTAAATTCGAATTTCTCGAAATGTTCGCAAACGGATTAAAAAACGAATGGAAAAGTATAACAAGCTAACAACCACTTACAGCTTGCGTTATTGACACAAGCGAATTTGTTTTTGTTCTTTTTCTAAAGTGAAAAACTTAGAAAAGATCCCAAAAACGACAATTTTCTAACACTAAAACTTCATTCTCTTTTTTTTACATTTTGCAATGATAAAACGTGTTTATTGAAATAATTTTTTTTTCGTTTCCGAAAGATTCAAACGGATTCGAATTTCCCAGACCGGTTCCATTTTTCACTTCCGAAAGATTTGCACAGAATCTAAGTTCCCTCTGTAAATTCTCTGTTGACTTCCGCAAAAAACTCACGGAAACTTTTCGCCAAGCATTTGGCTGACGGATTCAGATTCGCAAGAACAGAAATTTATTCTTTTAAAATACTTTGCGATAACTTAAAGTGCAAATGATATTGTTACTTTATTTGTTAATGTTTTAAGAACATTGTTGCATAAAAAATTTGGTAAATAGTAAACACAACATTTAAAATATAAAACGAAAGTAAGAAAAACGAATATTTTCTATATTTAATATTAATTTTATTAGGAGGAAACATCAGAACAACAAGCAGGACGTCATATCTATGACGTTTATGGAGGAGATCGTGGACAATGCCTGGGCGTTTGTGAAAGGTGACAAATGAAAAATACAAGCATTGCATTTTAAATTTCGGTTTTAACTCGTTATTTGCCAAAAGTTTCAAAAACATTGCTAAAATCAAATCAACAATCTTTGAATTATTTCGGCTAACACAGCTGATTTCCACTCGAGTTTTTCAACACTTTTGTTGGTCAGTTTCCACTTAGAATAAGAAACTATCTAGCACCATTTGCATAGAGTAAGAAACTGTTTAGATAGAAACTATATAGATAGTTTCTTACTCTATGATTTGGTTTAGTTTAGATTCTAAACTGCTAAGTATTGGCCTTATATTATTAAGTATTGAAATCATACTCCTGTGCTTACGTTTTATACTATTTAATATAAATTTATATTGCATTTTTTTATACTATAATAGTATAAATTCTAAACTGAAAATTTTGACTTTTCGGTATAGAAATGTAATTACAAAGTATATGCTTTGTATTATTTAGTATTGAATTGTTACTAATTCTTTAATACTGCCTTTAGTTTATTTTCAAGATTGACTTTTTAATTTAAAACAAGAAAGAACCCTATAGTCGAGTTCCCCGGCTATTAGACACCCGTTACTCAGCCAACTTCAACCTATGTATGTATTTCTCCTACAATCAATCGCAGTTTAGGTGACGCCATCTGTCGAACTGCATAGTCAACACTAGAAGCTAAGAACGTGCAGCACCCCACACTCCACTAACATCTCTGTTATTCTCTATCTCTCTCTCTCTTTTTCTCTGCTAGCAGCAGAACAGCGGCCGATCAGTGGCTAAGCAACGGCAGAGGTGCGGCAGAGAACTTCATAAGCCCCATAACTTCTAAATAACAGCTCGATTTTATATTTTTTTTGGTCTACCAATATATACTTGTATGACCGAAAGACACACAACAATCAACGACAACTTTCTAACATGTCTCAGAGTGATAGTCCATACATTCACGATTTGCGGGCGTTAGAGTGGGCGATGCTCCGTTTTGAAATAAAGTTGCGCTGCTTAGGAAACACTAGAATCTGCATGCCAAATCCCAGATCTCTAGCTTTCACAGTTTCTGAGATCTCGACGTTCATACAGACGGACAGACAGTCGTATCGACTCGGCTATTGATTCTGATCAAGAATATATATACTTTATGGGGTCGGAAACGCTTCCTTCTACCTGTTAAAAACTTTTCAACGAATACAAAATACACTTTTGCTCTACGAGTAACGGAAATAACTATCCGTTTTTCTTTGGGTGTAGAGTTTGAGTAGATATAGCAGATAAATATAAAAAGAATGAAATTGGTTAAACAATTTGAGATGATTTCTACATGGATGATCTCATGATGATCTCAGTCGAAAACGCTATAAATATGAAAGAGCCGCTTTCCAGAGAATTTAATAAAGTTAAGTTGAAGTTAAAGAATTTAAGGAAATTGATTTCTAACAAACCAGAAATATTAAAAGTGGTAGTGGTGATAACACAATTTTTAAAGAAAACAAGAGAGAAAGCAAAACATTGCCACTTCATAGGGAACCCGAAAAAGGTAATTATAATATAATATAATTAAAAAGGTAATAAATCTGCAAAAACTTAGGATTTCTGAAAATAGCCGGGATCAGGAATTATCAAATGATGATGCCCAGGAATGGTCAGATTATAAAGAAAAACTTTTACTATTGGAGAAAATCATTATACCGCGATGGGTTCAAAGCAAATCGAAGACAGTTATTGTACTGCACGGGCTTGCAGACGAATCTTAAAAGCTATATGCTGCAGTAGTAAAAGCATAAGTGGGATGATTGGTTGCAATAGAAGCCAGCAAAAGCAAAGTAAATCCCATTAAAAATAGGAAAACAATTCCAAGACTAGAGCTGTATGCAGCTCATCTATTGAGTAAATTAGTACAACAAATTGAAGAGTCAATTAATAATGCATATTCATATTCATACATCCACAAATAAACAAGAATAATATGCTACATAGTTCGATATATTAATATTAAAACCAAAAATAAAACTTTTCCTTGATATTTAACGGCTAAGGAGATAAAATATGCAGAACAAACAATAACAAAAAAGGAGGAGGAATATCCATTAGTTGATTACAAAGAAACGTAAATCAATTCAAAAATTTTAAGCCGGCATCCATTTACTGATCAAGATAAAATTTTCATGGTGGGCGGAAGATTGCAAAATTTCAATGCCAAATTCAAAGTAAAACATCAAATTATTTTCGACAATGGGCATATCTCTGCATTAATTATGAGCATTAAATTAAACCTTGCATGGTGGAATACATTTAACACGAACATACATTCAAAGAAATTATTAGATATTTGAAATAAGAAATACTTTAAATAAAAAAAACAAATAAATGCAAGGTATCGTCAATTCACAGTACAACAAGTAATGGGAAATCTACCAAAATACAATGTCATACCTATTTTTAAGTGCAGGTAATGATTACGCAGGACCCTATTATATTAGATGTTCGAAAAATAGAGGTCAGAAAACGTATTAAGGGTGTTTATGGAAACAAAGGCAACACATTTGGAAGTAGTAAGCGATTAAACTTCTGATGTCTTTTTAGTGGCTCTCAAAAGTTTTATCGCAAGAAGAGGAAAATGTACTATGAGGAAAATGCACTATGGGCCAACGACCACATTTTTTGGCCAAAACCCATTTTTTAAAAGTCGTTAAATATATATTTTTTAATGGCGATGGATAGAAGTAATCCTAATCTTAAATGTTGCAAGCACAAAATTTTAACAGAACGCATTACTGTTAAGCTATCAGCTGTCAAAGTCAGCTGTTTGTGCAACTTGAAGCCAGCGCTGTTAAGTCGTAAATTTTTCTTCCAAATTTAACAATTAATTTAAAAGAAGTAAAAAAACCAATTCAAGTGCAATTTTTAGGCATGCAGCCCAACAATAGTGGTTTGTAATATGTGTTTGTCAACGTGAATTGTAGTTATCGATTGTGACGTCCCTGTTATTTTGTGTAAGTTATAACCCCAAAAAATATAAAAGCTTGTAGTGATTTGTTATTTTTAAATAGAGCTACAAAGTGATTCTAGCACTTTCAAACTCTAAAACTTGTTACATGTTGTAGATTATTCAATTACAGGGAAGTGCTTGGACTTATAATAAGGAGGTCTAAGGAATTTGATGATCTTTATGCCACAAAGACTCTGGTCATTTAACAAACTTTATCACATAATTTCTAGTATCACAATGGACTGGTGCGGAGGTCAAAATATAGCTCTCCCGCTCAGAGCAAACATATGTGGTCTCTGCCATAGACAAGACTAGAGTACGAATCTCACTAATGTTACTTGCAAAGAAACTAAGAAAAACAAGTTGAAAAATGATATATTTCTAGTTATATAGGCTAAAGATAACTGAAATCGGTAAAGCAGAACTAACGATAAACAAAATTTTCTGGTGAAAAACGTTATTTAAACTTTTCGTTCTTTTCATATGGGCAACAATTTTAGCCAAATCAGTAGAATCATCCTTCTTCAATTGGAAATAACTTTTGACCACACACGCCATTAGCAAGCGCCGGCTTATTCCCACAGCTTGGCGACAGCAACAATTTGAATTATGCACATAACATTTAATAACATGACTAACATTTAAGGCTGCTGCGTCGCTTTCGGCTTAACCAACAGCTTCGCCGGCGCAGCGTTTGTCTAAGCTGAATTTAAGAATATAGGCCACTCACTCTTGACATTTCCACAACAATGAAAAGTACAATAAATGTTTTTCGAATTTACCCAGTGCGTTGTTAACTGAAGGTGAAGTAAAAACTAAGAACTTTTAATTAAGTAGATAAAAATACGAGAAACTGATTCCTCACAGTTCATGGAGTACGTGAGAGTGATAATTGTAAGAAAGCCTTAAAAAAAATGAAAAATAAATAAAATTTTCTGACCAACAAAACACACATATAACAATAATAAAATTAAAAGAGCCTGTATCGCACAGTCATCGCGACCGCCCGAGTCTCAAGGGCCCCAAACGACTCATGATGACAACAACAGAAAGAAATATTTTTGTATATAATAAACTAACTAATAAATTGTAAATTTGAGCTGTACAAGAAGACGGCCAATTAGAAAATTTTCTTGAACAGGTAGACAAAATATAATAAAAAAATAACTATAATATAAAAACAAAATATTTATTACAAAAACAATATAAATATATATAAAACAAAATATTTATTAATTCTGTTATTTTGAGGTGTATAAGGATACGGGTCAATAAGAATTTAAAAAGGCAGGGAATTTTGTAAAAAAATATAATAAAACAAAATAAAAATAAAGGGAATTAAAAGCCTATAACTTCTAAAATTCTAGCTCGATTTTGAATTTTTATTTCTACCGATAGATATGACCAAACACACATAGGAGTCCAAAACCTACGGTACAACAGGACAGTGTGGGTGTGGAGTTCTTTCTTTCAGGTGCCGTACCTGATCGCTGATCTTTAGCTGCGACCCAGTTTCACTTGTTAATTGTTTCAAGGTCTTTAGCATGCATATCCGGGCTGCTGCGTTTTGCGCCTTTGAGGTACGCACCAACGGTTGGTAAGGGTCATGGAACAGACAGTCTGCCATCCAGATCAGGCGACCGAGACGTGGCGTTATAACCCCATCACCTCTACGTCAGAGTGAAATCTTCGGTCGGCGATGTATGTCCTCAAACGACTGTGTTTTCGGTCTGGATAAAAACCCACGTAGTGTCTGTCCCATAATAGGCGGCTCCGTGGTCTGCATCTGAACTCTGATGTGGCGGGGGTTACGAAATTACATTTTTTTACAAAGAAATTATACACCGTCAGAGGAATCGTTTGACAACGTTTTAATGTTCATACATTAATCTTGGTTAGCACATTTTTCAGGACTTTACATCGATAATTACAATTAAGATAGTATTGCGAATATTGCCTTTCACGCAGGATGAGTATACCTCGTAAAGCGTGTAGCTGCCAAAATCTCCATCCAACTGCAACAATCACGTTTTCGTCTTTATAAGCAATTCTCTGGCTACAATCTATCGTAGGGATTCGCTATTATATGGTCTTGTTACGAAATTATAATTATATGCATGAAAACTCGATATTTTATTTTTTTTTTATTACATTAATTCTTATAAAAAAAACAGAAAGTTTTGTATTGCAAAAATCCTACTATAGATCTAAAAGGATCGTACTGTTGCATATAAACGGTTGAAGTATGAAGTGTGGTTCACGTTTATAAAAAGCGTGTTTCGAGAAAAAAGCGTTAGAAATTTTTATACATGGTGATGAGTGTTCGAAGTAATGCTACAGTTTATTAGCTAAAATGCTTCCTGATCGTATCGGAAAGGCGGATTAAGCATTTTAGCTATTAAAAAAAAATACGTTTTTAAAAAACTCCAATGTTGCGTTATCCTTGAACCACCAAGCTAAAAGGGAAGGTACGATCCAGAAGGGCCCTCGGCCTTTAGGAAAAGTAACCGGCTCATGCGGCTTATCCCCGATTCATACCCGGGGTGGCACATTGGAGCAAAGTATGGTTAAAGAGCTTTGGGACACCAACACCCCAAAAGAGTCTTGGATGAGCCAGGAAACGAGAGAAACGAGTGGAGCACGAAGCATCAGACAGGCAGCAAAAAATGCCTTCCGGCTGCAGTGCGCAGGACCTGCTCCCGCAGACTGTTCGAGATCTAGGCTTGAAGGTAGCAATACTAAGTGAACCATACAAGGCCGGAAATGACCATTGATGTGCCGTAGCTAACCAACATCCGGGCGCCGAGGTGTTCGTTCCCGCAAAATAGAGTGTATAGCTGCTACCTGGCCGCGAGCGTCTCCCTGGAGTCCTTCAATCGACCTCTGCAGCGATCTCCGAGGGCGGACCAAAGTAGTGGTTCGAGGGGACTTCAATGCCTGAGCTGAGCATGCAAACAAGACGGCTCGGTTAGAGAAAGCCTGCGATCAAAGCATGAACCAGCGAAGGACATGCCGCAAGCACCATTCCTGGACCGAGGAAATTGCGAGTCTGCGAAAGACCTGCCTTTGAGCAAGGAGGTTGGTCCAGTGAGCGAGGGTCACATGGAACCTGGATACACTCAACGAAAGGTTCAAGACTGCACGCACTCCATTCCCCGATAAGGTGTCGAGTCGAAGATTTAATATGCCCTATCACGGAGACAGAACTTCTAGTGGCTGCAAGGAGTCTAACGCCACATCAAGGTCCTGATTTCTCTCCAACCGAAGGCGAGTAAGGAACGGTGAGGCCATCCTTGCATTAAGTCGTGGGTAAACCGCAAGCATGGACAGACAGAAGAATTGTTGTTATTAAAGGAATGTAAAACAAGAAAGGAAGCAAACTTCGGCAAGCCGAAGTTCATATACCCTTGCAGCTATTGCAAAAATTAAACATTCATGAAAACATTAAACTTATCATTTACTTGCGTATATGTCTAAAAACATTGAAGCTATAATGATTTGCAGCTCAATTATTTGATAGTTCCTATGGCAGCAATATTTATTTTTAATAAAATGTAAAGTGTAATTCTGAACTTTCAAATTATTAATTAATCAAAAAAGAATTTCTAAAAAAAATTACAAAATAAAACAGTTAAATTAAAAAAAATTTTATTCAATATTTTTATTGTTCCCATGGGAGCTTTATGTTATAGTCGTCCGATTTTTATGACATTTAAATCGTAATTCTGAAATATTTAACCATTACTATATCTCGAAAAACTAAGAAAAGTAATAATTTTTTTTTTTCCGATTGTTCCTATGGGAGTTATATGCTATAGTCGTCCGATACGGCTCGTTCCGACTTATATACTAAATGCAGTAGTAAGATAGATAAAAATCGACATAATTGATTTTAAAACACAAGAATTGGAAATACCCAACATGGGTTTTATAGATACAAAATTTGTCGATTCTACGGCAAATTTTATAAATAAAATCACAGAAAATTGACATGGACACTAATATAAAACTATTTATAACAATCATTATAATTTTATGTGGAAATATTATTTTTTAATCTTTGTATAGTTCCCACAACAAATTTATTAAAAAGAGATATCATAGCCATGCAAATATTCTAAAGCAGATTTGAATTTTTATTAAAAAAAATAACAAAAAAATAAAAGTTATTATAAGTAAAGAAAATTCAAACCCAATCTAATTTAAAACATATATGTCCACACCCGAAATTATTGAGGGGATATATAACAGAGACCTCAGTTTCAGAGATAGAATTCTACACCTGGTCTCAACAACCCCCATAAATGTATTAGAACTTGAATATAGTTATATGGATATGTATAGATTAGACTTATCCCCTATGAGAATAGTGATTTCAACAACTAAAGCAGTTACAGTTATGTCTGTAGTAAAAGAAAAAATTTTTTTCGTAATTTCTGTTTACGTTACGCATTGCGCATAACAGCACTGGATGGTGCACTTAACAGTACCACAAATCCATTTTCTGTCAATATCTAAGACGACTCACGCCAGGACCGGATCCATCGCTAAGCTTATTCTACTCAACGAAAACTAATTCCAAGAACTGGTCGCGCTTTTATCCGATCCTTACTAGTTTTTACTTTCTACGATCATTTATACCAAATTAACTCATTGACATAGCTTGAACATCAAACATTGTGTTCTTTTCTAAGCAACAACAGCAAAGTCCCCTGAACAGGTATCTGCTTATCATTAATTGCCGAAAAACCATCGACGCAGTCACAACAAGAATTTATAGTTTTTAAAAAACCATAGTATGGAATGGAATGAATTATGCAAGTTAGCGGAACAAGCATAAATTCGATAAGTCATATAAGTCGTTAGCACAGAAAAGGCCCACTTCAAAAGCCACGGCGACAAAACGTGCGCCAATTTTAGTAGAGTGTTTTAACGAGACACGAACAAAACAAAATGCAAATAGAAAAACCATTAACAAAAAACATTAGACAGAGGTATCAAGGTTTTTGAACAGGTTTCGAAAAAACTTGATATCAGTAAAAGATAAATTTCATATTAAATATTAACTATTAACTAAACAACTCTTAATCATCCAAACGAGAAGAAGCTGATCTAGAAAAGCAACACAATTCTGAATCAGAGGAGGAGGAATATTCAGGACTCAGATTTAGAATCAGTTGAACATAAGCACATAATATGGCAGACGAAACCGTTGCCCAACGGGCATATATTAAAGTAATTGCTCATGCTGTACCAGAATTTAAAGGAAGGAAAATAAACCTTCAAAGATTTATTACGGCAGTTCAGCTAGTTAATATGACAAAAGCACCAGATAAACAATTCGCTGTACAGGTAATTAGGTCCAAAATAATTGGGCCAACTCTGCACAAGGTTAGTAACGAAACTATTATCGATGCAATCACTAACAAGTTGCAACACACTATAGTAGGGTAAAGGGTTCTGCCACCCAATTTACTATTGAAGTTGAAAGTCTGAGAAAATTGTTGAAATCTGCTTATATTGATGAGGGATTTCCTTATGGACATGCGGCTAAGTTCAGCACCAAGGAAGCTATTCGAGTCAGGACGAAAAATACTTGAATATGGAATACTTGAAGTTGGAATATTTACCACAATGAATAAAGCTGTGAGCAAATACATAAATGGCACAGAATTGGCTGACAATGCGAGCTCCATCTTCTAAACTCGAAGCGTTCATGCTCACCGCGGTAACTATAACATAGGAAATTATCGTGGAAGAGGCGATGGCCGTCTGTCCGTCCGTATATATTAAATTTCTTTATATTTAACTTTGCTGTTTCTTAATTTTTTTATTAGTTCTTCGAGATATAGTAATGGTTAAATATTTCAGAATTACGGTTTAAATTTCATCATAATCGGACGACTATAACTTAAAGCTTCCATGGGAACAATAAAAATATTAAAAATTTTTTTTATTTGTTAATTTTTTTTAGAAATTCTATATGATTAATTAATAATTTGACAGTTCAGAATTACGCTTTTAATTTTATTAAAATCGGAGAACGATATCATATAGCTGCATTGGAACTATCAAAAAAGCTTCAACTAGCTTCATTGTAAACATACACGCAAGTCAATCATAATTTTAATGTTTTCAAGAATATTTAATTTTTGCAATACTTGCAAGGTACTTCGGCTTGCCGAAGTTAATACATTAAATTTAAAGTCATGTAGTATACATATCATTACTTTTATAAATTAACTCCAATTATTATTATTCTTAAATTTATATTCAATTTTAACAGTTTTATTGCACGTTAATAGAAATATTATATGTGTATATCGCTTAGAATATTTGTCAATTTAATTAATTTGACACCTTAATTAATACTTTTATTTGTCAATCAAATGTGCATCTTTTTAAATGAAAAATCTTTTCAATAAATTATAATGCGAAGCAGAACTCAATAATTTCTTAGTAAACGTTTATAAAAGGGGGAGCTGCCGCAAATGGATAAGCTCGAGTCAGAGACAATGACGTAACTTTCGACTGACGACATTGACAATAGGGGATCTCATTGCAGTGGCCGGCAGCGATCCATCGGCATACGGAACGTATGAAGGGGCAGACTAAAAAAACCACGCTCTGCCGATCGAAATTCGGTCAAGCGTTCGAGATATCTACTTGAGAAGATTGTGGGCAGCGACGACGAATGACAAAACGAACTGAACGAGTTCTATCTTTTTCCGCGCTGATGACACAGCTGTAATCGCAAAAATCAAAAGCAAAAATCTGGACGCATTTCACCAATGGGCCATGAATTGGAACATACGGGTAAACGCAAATAAATGTGCCAATGAGACGTTTACCAATCTCCGAAGTAGCTGCCCTGGAGTAAACCTCAACGATAGCCCAATCAGAGCCGTTTCTGCTTATAAGTACCTTGGTGTCACTTTGGGCAAAAAGCTTACTCTCGGCAGGCACATCACTAGCGCCAAGTCTTTTCTATGGACTCCAGGTTTATAGCATCGCTGCAAAATCTAACCTGAACAAAATACGAACTTGCGAAGACACTTCGAACGATCTCTGGAGCTAGAGCGAACCAGAGACATCGAACGAGATCAAAATGTACCCAAACTTGCAGATAAGCTACAGGATCTGGCTCGTAAATATATGGAAAGGCTTAATCAACACGCCAACAGCCTAGCCAGAAAACTTGCTGCTATCAACAGCGCCGAACCAAGCAACCGAGTCAAAAGAAGACTTACACGACATCACCCTCAAGACCTACCGGACCGGGTTTTGACGTAGATAATTCACCAACCGCAATGTTAATATCGAAATCACGAACTTACTTCCTGCCCTAATCAACGATAAGATTTAGTATTTTATTATAATGTCTAAACAGATTAGATTAAGCTGCCAGTTTGGTAACAGTGTGCTAATCATTAGAACAAAATAAATTTAAAAATTTAAAAAGAAGGAGAATATCATTTTCCTAAAAAATGTATAATGTATTTTAATTTTTTTTTTAATTATTTTAAATTGATAAATTTATTCGTTTTATATAGGGGAGGGAGTGGTTTCCAAAGAACCCTGAGCCGACACCCAGCGTGCCTACCCAGGACGCAACTCCCTCGGCTTTAGTCCTTTGGACTGGGCACTAATACACCGACTTAATAGTAAATATTTAATTGCTATCGATTAGTTGCTTACATTTAACAGTACAATTCAATTTTGTGTTAACATAAATGCGACACCACCAGCATGACTAAAACGATCTGCACGATAAACAACATAACCATCACACGCAATGGACAGATCACAAAAATCGGACAAGAATCAAGTTTCGGACACGCAAATAACATCAACGTTAGACTGAACAAAAAAGTATCTAAATTCATAAATGTTCTTCATAAGACGCTGTGCATTAATATGGACGACCTTAATACGCTTTTTGTGCTTAACACGGATTGTAATTAAACTCGCAGCTATGGAACTATATACATACATATCTCAGACTGGTCAAACATATTGAGGACCTTCTGGGAAGCGCCCTTTAGTAAAACTAGAACTTCAAGAGATAAAGAGAAAGTTGCAAATTTTTGAGAATTAAACTAAAGACAATAAAAATACAGATTATTATAAAATAACATTCAAGGTGCGAAAGCTCTCCCTATTAAGAGCATTAGCTTTATCATGCGATCTAGATGAAGCAGCAGAAGTTGTAGGCGATGTAGATAATGAAGCGAGGGGAAGACAGGTTTGCGTTTGTACGCTGAAACCTCATCCATGCGCTCGATGCGATAAATCATATTATCACCGCAGCGAACTGCGAGTGAAGACTGCTGGCAAAATTTTTAGTTTTTTTAGCTTCATTGCCTCTTTAAACATTATGTAGTTCTCTCTTAAAAACTGCTCAATAATATAGAGATCAGCTTGATAATCAACTCCCCTTAGCTGTAAGCCATGTTATTGTTTAGCAGTGCGCCGGTAAGCTCCGATACAACGAAATAGGGTAATTTTTTCGTGGAAATTTCCCATTTTTATAATGACCACCGGGGTCCACAGAAGAAATTTATGTTTTTCTGTAAAATTTCGGTAACTTTGGGCGGCGGAGTGAGCTGCAGCGAAAAACAGAGTTTGTTGTAGAGGATCTTCAGACCCTCTAGGAATGGAATTCCGTGATGAAATCGTGCTGAGATGAAAGTTTGGTTTCTATCTCCCCCATTCTTTGTTTCAAAGTGTTCAGTTTGCAGACCTCCACCTCCAGATTATTAATTCGCTGGTTTAACTTGTCCCTGTCGGGTCGTATCACGGCCACCTCAGCCTTTAGGCTCCCGACCCGCTCTCCCACCAGCTTTAGGTCAGCTGCGATTCTGTCCAAACGAGTCATAAGCCACCGAGGACTCGCTGCTCCGCATCTTGCGCAAGGTCAAGATTTTAAAGTTTACTCTTCGAGACGCAAGTTAAGCATCTCTAGCAGCTGAGGTAACGGCGCATTAGACATACGCTCGTTGCTGATCCCGTTGCAGTTGATTTTGTAGCTTCGCATACGCCAGTTAGACGAAGAAATGGTTACAGCGTGTGTGTAGGGCAAGTGTTAAGTAGAGGTGCAAAAGTTGTTGAAAACAAGGCGGTAAATCGAGGTTCGATTCACAAAAACAAAAACAAAACATAGGCAGGGTTCGAAGACTTGGGTTTTTAAATGTTTTAAATTGATTTTAAACTTTGCAAGGTCAGATTCATAATGTTCACAATGAAAAAAGGAGATTGTTCAAATTTTGCACTGGATATTTACATTTTCCGGCCTAATATACTAGGTAAAAACTTGATTTTCTAGGGAGCTATTAACACACTTCCGTTCACTGCGTTGCCTTAAAATACACATTGTTCCACTGCATAAATTAAAAAAATTTTGTTTATAAATTTTGTTTTTTAAATTAAAAAAAAAGTTCACATTTTTGGAATTTGCTTTTTAAAACACATATAAAAACTGGAGTGGTCCCGCTTATGTCAGGTTTAGACGAGTAGGTTGAAAAGAAATAAAACAAGAATGAAGGCAACTTCGGCAAGCCGAAGTTCATATAGCCTTGCAGCTATTGCATGAATTAAATACTTTTGAAAACATTTAAATTATGATTTACTTGAGTATATGCTGAAAAACATTGAAACTAAGATGATTTGCAGCTCAATTATTTTATAGTTATTTTATATATTTTAGTTATTTCTATGGGAGCTATATGCTATAGACTCCCGATTTTGATAAAATTTAAACCATATTTCTGAAATAATTAAACATTGCTATATGTCGAAGAACTAAACAAACAAGAAAGAAAGCAAACTTCGGCAAGCCGAAGTTCATATACCCTTGCAGCTATTGCATGAATTAAATACTTTTGAAAATATTTAAATTATAATTTACTTGAGTATATGCTGAAAAACATTGAAACTATGATGATTTGCAGCTCAATTATTAGATAGTTATTTTATATATATTTATTATTTCTATGGAAGCTATATGATATAGACGTCCGATTTTGATAAAATTTAAACCATAATTCTGAAATAATTAAACATTGCTATATGTCGAAGAACTAAACAAAAAATTAAAAAACAGAAAAGTTATAATTTTTTTTCATTTCTTTTTCGGATTGTTCCTATGGGAGCTATATGCTATAGTCGTCCGATTTTGATGAAATTTAAACCGTAATTCTAAAATATTTAACCATTGCTATATGTCGAACAACTAAAAAAAAATTTAAGAAACAGCAAACATTTTTTTGCATTTTATTTCCGATTGTTCGTATGGGAGCTACATGATATAGTCTTCCGATTTTGATGAAATTTAAACCACAATTCTGAAATAGTTAACCATTACTATATCTTGAAGAACTAAAAAAAAATTAAAAAACACCAATTCTATAATTTTTTTTTGATTAATTTTTCCGATTATAATTTTTTTTTATTTATTTTTCCGATTGTTCCTATGGGAGTCGTCCGATCCGTCTCGATCCGACATATATACTACCTGCAATAGAAAGACAACTTTTGGGAAAGTTTCATGCAGATAGCTTTTAAACTGAGAGACAAGTTTGCGTAGAAACGGACGGACAGACGGACGGACATGGCTAGATCGACTCTCTAGTGATGCTGATCAAGAATATAATTACTTCATAGGGTTGCTGCGTTGCAAACTTCTGACTGAAATTATAATACCCTCTGCAAGTGTATACAAAAATTGTATTTTTTAGATTCGTTGTTACGTCGACTATGTTTTCCCGAGGCAGATTTTTTTTTTATTTGCAAAAGTTATTATTTTTTGGCTATAACAACCGAACAAAAAAATTTCAAAAATCGTACTCTGCCAAACATAGCGGTACTCCTTGTGAACAGTTAGAAAAATAAAATAATAAAATCGGACTAGTTCTTCTATAAAAAGTTTAACTTGGCAGCTAAAAAAACACTTCTTTCGGGAAATCGCGTTTAAAGGTAAAATACGGTGTATAACTTGATTGAAATAGGTAACTTACGGTTAGTAGGAACATGCGAAAAAATATTATTCCGAAAAAATCCGTTTTGTCCGTCTTTATTAATTTATCACATTTAGTTTGAGCTAATAATATTGTTTAAGTATTTCATCGTACTCAGAAATGAGAAATATTTAAATATTATCCTCAGTAAAGCTTTGCAGATTTAATGATGGATACACTTGTACAAAAGCTTGCTTTGATACTGCTTGCTGACTAAAGGCCAACAATTTTATTAATGAATGAACGTGGGTTCCCCACAAATATATCACTATTAAGTTTTCATTCCATGGCCATGGCCAATAGCTAATGGAAAAGTACGCTTGCAAGTAGCGTGACTCCACCTCATGCGCTGCGGCCGGTTGACAGTGGCCGGTTGGCATTGCATCGAAAGCTAGGACGTGGGGCATAGCACTAGAAAAAAAATCATAGACGCAGAGACCAGCAGAAGACCGAGATCCCGACCCAGAACCAGCGGCGAGGATAAAATTTGGCAGGAGAAAAGTTGTGTGTGTGGAAGAGTAAGCAGGTTAGTGCGTTTTTTCAATAGCCAAGTCATAAGAACTCATGGTCGTTGTTTGAGGTACTCTTTTACTGAAACTAGGCTTTGGAGCATGGCAGTAATAAGATTGTTTCAAATCAAAACTTCTGATATTAAACAAAAACACCTCCTGACGAGGTAAACGTGAGCTCCGTTAAAATTGCAGCGGAAATAGCAACACCTACAATAACGGCTGCCAAATGAACAACAGAGAGAGAAATGGCTCTTATCGCGAAACCAATTGCGAAGTCGTTGACCGCAGCGCGGTGCAACAAAAACTCTGACAGCTATCCGGCATGGATCATACATCCAAATTAAGCTTAAGCTTAGCCCGCAGATCTCCGGGGTTGGTAACAAACCAAAATTAAATCGTCTCCAAAGAGACAACAAATTACTCGGAAGATCTAACGACAACAGATTTGCCTTCCTAGCTGAAATTCAATCAAAACTGTATCAAGAGACCCAACCGAAACCCAAGCCCCCATCAATTTACATTAGGGGACGCAAATTTTCACGTTTTCACGTTCCGCTCACTAAAACCAAACTTCTGACCAAATCTGAAGAACATTTCCGAGTTGTGTGCAAATACCTCGACGAAGCTAAGAAAAACTACTACACGTACCGTAGTCCCGGCACAAACTTAAAATAACACAGTTCCTGAATGTAAATCATATCGACATTTGCCCACAAGCAAATACAACTTCCAAATGAGAGACTACACCTTCTACTGCACAGATCATCCAGATGGTAAAGCACACTGCGGAACCGGCATCCTAATCAGGAAACGCATAAAGCACCATTTTCACCAAAGGTTTGCAACTAACTACTTGCAGGCCACGTCTATCATTGTGCAGCCACGGAAACCTTTCTATAGGCGCTGTATACTGCCTTCCTCGCTTTACAATTTCTGATTTACAATTCATGGATTTTTACAACTTACTTGGAAATCGCTTCATAGCTGCAGGAGACTATAATGCTTAACATACACACTGGGGATCACGACTCGTGACTCAAAAAGGAAGACAATTGTATAATGCAATCATAAAACTGAGCAACAATTTGGACTATGTGTTCCCTGGTAGCCCCACATACTGGCCAGCAGACCCCCGAAAAGTCCCTGACTTAATAGATTTTGAGGTGACAAAAAGCATTCCACGCAACATAATAAGCGCTAAGGCGCTTTCAGACCTTTCATCTGACCATTCGCTAATAACTCTTCTTCAAAGCCGAAAAAACCCCGACCACCCCCACAGGCAAACCAACAGATCGCAATTCTCAAAACAACGTTTTAAAGAAGCCACACACACTAAACTGAGCCCTGAAGAAGGACGCTTAAAACGCACAACTACGAGACATCGAAAAACTTTCGCCAACCAATACAAAATATCCTCTGTGGAGGGCTCACCCAAATCTGTGCTCTCCTATCGAAACAGTCATTCCGATTAGAAATTCATCAGGTAGCTGGACCCGGAGCGACCAAGATAGAGCCGAAACTATTGCTTCACATCTCCGAAGAGTCTTCCAGCCGAACTCTGTCACTGGTCAATTTGTGTTACCACAAAACGAACCTGAAACTAATTTCATACCAACACTGTTTCAGCCAATGAAGATCGCGAAAGTCATCGGGTGACCTTATAGCCCCAAAAATGATAATTGAACTTCCAAACTCTGCTATCGAGGCTAGTTGTTTGTTTAAATTTGGTGCTTTGCCGAATTTCCATCCACCTCTCTCACCGACTCTAACATCGATGCAGTGAAGGATTTTATTTCTGAAAATCATCATAGCAGCTTAATAGAGTAGCACAATTCCTGAACATCTCTCACGAGTCAGTTTGTACCATTTTGACTGACCGTTTGACGTCTGTTCCAAAATAGCTTAATTTCCTGCAAAGAAAATACCGAAAGCAAGGTTGGCGCAATTTTTGATGTCGTTTGAATATAAAATCTATTTTTTATAAAAATGACTGAAACCTAGAGCGCACGCTGCAAGTTCTTCTCGCAGTACCACAATGCATTACTGCTAGATCTATGGCATAAAATAACTCCCACATATACGGATCCTTGATTTAAAGCTACAAATTAAAGCGTATCTAAAGTCTCGTGGTTCATCTAAGCCAGGAAACAAGTTTGGCTCGTAGAGTGGCAACGTTGTGATCGACACTAATAAAGAAGAGGTTGCTGGAACGGTTAAAAAGTGTTTCAGGTGTGAAAATTCCTCGCATATGTAGAAAGACCGTCCGGTAAAGGAGATATGTTTAAAGGACACCGCTCAGCGCAGTGTAGAGCAGGAGTACCTGTCAGGACAGAGAAAGCAACAAATATCGTACAGGATGAAAAAGTCGTTTTAAAGCCATCGCGTGCATCCTTTTCTTCGAGTCTGGAACTGAAATCTGTGATCTGAATGAATTCAGAACTGAAAGGACTTGTTATACAGGAGCCGAATTGTGTTTGATGCGTAGGCGTGTGTTACTGGAACTAGGAGTATGAGTTGGCAGTCTGATGGGTCGGCAGAGACTCTTAACAGGAATCGGTGAGAGTCAGGTGATTATGTTTGACAGTTACAAAGCACTATGGTTTTTTTCCGTTTTTTTTTGGACTAGAGTTTATTAATTTTAAACCTATTGAATTAAAATTTGGTTTGTATACATTTTTTAAGCTCCCAAGATGGCCTACCAAGTTTCAAATTATTTGGGGCACTATTGCATATAGCTGACATATAACCGATCAGGCCGAAATACACAAAAAAGCTCCATTAAACATTTTTATTGCATATTTTCTTTATATTAAATAAAAAAAAAAAAACAATTATCTTGGATCACATTTTAGTATTCAACTCCATTGTTAGTGCTTCATTCTGAAAGTAAAGATACATTTTACAAAATTTTAAATAAGTATGGTTATGTTACTTACTATAAAAGTTACTCAATTTTCAATTTGTATGAGTAAGGGAGATAAGTTGTTATTCTCCTCTGAAAGTTCCGCGGCGAATTTTCTTTTCAGACGAGGACCACCGCTTTCGTAATCACAATTTGCGCGACCCACTTTATTTGCCACTGCATAATGACCTATGATTTCTGTGAACAAGCTTTTCCCAAGCCATTTTGCGTGCTTTCTCTTAAAGTGTTTATTTCACTTTCACTTTTTCCTTAATCGACTTTATGGTTTCGTTATCTAAATGTTTTTTTGTGCGATCACTCTCAATATGTGCTGTTGTACGGCGACTCCTGAGCGATTGTTGTTGCTCGAAATGTCAACCAGTTCAGCACGACTGAACACATATTGTACTGAAATATTTTGAATGTTTCGAAAACGTGTGGATTCAGACAAAAACGATTAGTTTCTCATTAACCTGCACACTTTGGTTAATAGTTTCTCGTTTATAACTTTTTGCAACACTTTGCCATGCAAAAGTACTGATCCACGAAACACAACTACACTCGTTCTAAAAATACACATAAACAAATCACGGTACAATTGGAAAAAAACACATAACAACGACACAAAAATTGGTAAATTTTAGTTTAACAATCATGGACATTCGTTTTCTATATTTATTCATCTAACTTTTTCGTAAACTTTTGCCACAACAATCGATCAAAGTCGCACAATTTATCGCGGCAATTTCATACAAAACAGATAGTACATAATCAGCTGACTTTAACAGCTCGCCAGCAGAACAGTGTTTCTCCATATGTTAAAGTTAGATATTTTTTTTATCTGTCTAGAGTGTTTAAAAATTAAAAATAAACAAGAAGTTAAAGTACAAAAAAAAATTGACTTTATGCCAAAAAAACGCGAAAAAAACCAAAAAAATTGACGGGATTGACATGTTTGTCGAGTTAATGTTGTTCCTGATGATGACATGAAGTTTTACGCAACCTTAGGCACATCAATCTTAGACAACGTGGATATGATGGTAACCGGTCCGGTACTATAATTTCGCCAAGGGTTCGTTGTGTCCAAAAGGATACTAAGAGAGCAGCGGTCGACAACCAGATTATTCAAAGTTCTTGGGTGCAGCTAATTACCGAGCTCAGAGGACTGTAAGGCAGGTTCGGTAGTTGATTTGGCACATTTGAATATTAAAGTACCGTCAGAAGTCGAGGGATACAAACCGAAGAGAAATCTCACTTCACCAGTACAGATGAAAATCTTGTTAACAGGCCTGTTTTCCAACATCCGAGACGTTTGGCATTTCGCCAGTGGTACTTGGAGATAAGAAGAATGGGAAATTGCAAGGTGGAGAGGTTTTCAAATCGTTAGATTTGACTAATGTTTTCCTTCACGGGCTTGTTTCGGTAGAATCCCAAAAGTATACATTGTTCGTTACTCAGAATGGCCGTTCTTGTGAGTACCTGTTTTCGGTATAACGAACTCTCCAGCAGTGTTTACCCGATTCATCATGGCAGTTTTGCGTAGTCGTATAGACCACGTGATCGATTTAATTGCAAGTTAGAGTATTGAAGATTGCGTGCAGAATTTGGAAAGAGTTTTAGAAGTAACGCCGAGAAATGGCTTGCGTATAAATTGGAGTAAATTTCAGGGTTTTAAGCGAAAGGTTAATTTTCTGGGTTATGTAGTTGAGAATAGAAGCATCAAGCCACGTGATAAAAAGACTGGAGCAGTACGTGATTTTCCCATTCCGCACGATAGAAAGGAAGTCCAAAAGTTTTTAGGATTGAAGTCGTATTTTCGTAGGTTTGTGGAAGGATATGCTATAATTGCAAAACCATTCAACAAGTTAAAGAAAGCGTTGGTCAGTGGACAAGTTCTGAATTTTTATGATCATCGCTTACAACAGATGCTTCAAATTTTAGTTTCGAAGCAGTGTTGCTTCAGCGAGATTCTGTATAAGACTGTAAAGCCTTTACCATGACTATGAAAAATAAGGAGATTCAGTAAGAGTTTCGAGATGGGCAATGTCCCTACGAAATAAAATACAGTTCCGGTCGATTGCGAAAAGCGCAACTGCTAGACGATTGAACATAAGTGCTAAAAAGTGTTATTGAGACCAAGGGCTATGAAGATTTCTACGTGGCGAACGAAGTTTTGTTTAAGGATTTGTTAGTAGTTCCTTCACTGATGGAAAACAAAATTATTCAAATGAATCACAAGGTTACTTTTCTTCTTAGAAAACACAGGATTTGATCGAGACGTCGAACTATATTCCGAAACTGAAAGATAGCTGCGTTGAATGCATCCTTGTAAATGCGAAGGCTGACGGCAGGAAGTGTTTCTAACATCAAAAAGGGCGACAAGCTGTTTATAACATACCATAAAAAAGCATTTGACTCAAAGAGATAGGTAGAATAGAAGTTTCAGATCAACGATTTAGTAGCCATCAAACGCACAGTATGGTACTGGGTTAAAATTGAAGGGCAAAGTATTCAAGGTTGGAAACCACCGTAGATATGAAGTAGAAAGGTGAAAAGGTGAAGAACCGTATTAAACAAATAAAGTTGCGGAAATAATGAAGGCACTCGGGGCGTATTCAATGTCAGGAGGGCCGAATGTTGGATGCTGTAGTGAAGTAACAAGA
This sequence comes from Drosophila elegans, assembly GCF_018152505.1. Lineage (NCBI taxonomy): Eukaryota > Metazoa > Arthropoda > Insecta > Diptera > Drosophilidae > Drosophila > Drosophila elegans. The sequence goes on along the minus strand of NW_024545863.1, from coordinate 26,363,109 downwards.
ACAACCAGAAGTGGTCTCACCTACGGATTCGTTATCTATCCTTTTCTGTACTCGATAGTATTTAGATGAACTCGATATCAAGTGCAACCTAAGAAAAGAATGGAAGCGAGCTGACACCAGTCACTCATCGTCAGAATTTCGTGGAAAACAGCTAACAGAAGCACACATATATTTTGTTAAGTTTAAGCAAAACCGTCAAATGTTAATTAAAGACAGTTATTAAATACTATATTAAAGTAAGCGTTCTTTATTAAAAGAGGTCCCTCCAATATTGCAATAATTGTGATTTCCATTTCGAGCTGGTGTTCACCTATCATCGCATTCAAGTCGTCGAATATCATACTATCACTTCCATTGCAGGCCACAAGCCAATCGTACAGTCCCTAAAAATCTTGCTTGCAGTTGTTGCAGTTCATTTACATGGGCAATGTAGTGAGTTAACTTTGGGCCCAGGGTATGGATTCGTGATCACACTTTGTTGTGTTTCAAAATTGTAGCTTACTCCTGGGTTCACTGGTTTGCAAATTCGGAAAACCTGCCCTTCGCATGTTGATCCATAAAAGTGCAATATGCTCAATGTGCTTCATTATTGTTATAAATGATGTAAAGCTTAATATTTATTCAGTGTGTCTCCTCTATGCAGATGACTTAAAAATTTTCAAAGAAATCGAAACTCCAGCAAACTCACTGTCACTGCAGTAAGACTTAGATTCCTTGACTTCATGGTGCCGCCGAAATTTACTTCCGCTAAACATTAATAAGTGCTTTTATGTTCGCTACAGTTAATGCGTATACAATCTTATAACAGCATACAGTATTGCTGGTCAGCCTTTAAATGTTCAACAAGAATGCCTAGATCTGGGTGTAATGTTTGATTCCAAATTTAATTTATCAGCAGAATTTTACTATATCATGCCTAAAGCGTAACCTATGTTTGTGTTTGTAAAGCGGAACTCAGCGCTTTTTATTTATCCCTATACGAGACTTGCGCTCTACTCAACATTTGTGCGCTTTAAAAAAGAGTAGGCGGCTTTTATCTGGAATTCCTCAGCCAATATCTAAATAGAAAAGAAAGGCTACATAAAAACTTTTTAAAATTTGCTTTCTTACCTTTAAGAATTTCTGAACCCTTCCCCCCTTGTCAGCAGCAGTGTCTCCTCGTTCACCTTCCCACACTTGCCAGTCGCAGAACAATTATCTCCATCTGTTTCATCGCCGACCTGGCGGCTGGAATCATTGTCTGTTCAGAACTTCTGTGAAAAGTAGGCTTTAATTCTCCTGCTAGGCACCTCCGAGATTTTGCTCCCTTTATTGTTGAGCTACGCAGAACTAATTACTCCCAAAACGAACCACTTTATAGAGTCTTGGTTGAGTGCAATAAACTTCCAACTAACATGCGACTTAATTATTTTTCAAGTAAGTCTGATCTCAAACATAAATTGATCGATTATTTTATTCAATGTAAGTGCGTAAAATAATGTTAAATATATAATTAGCAAGTTTAAGGAATGAATACCGTTGGCGAAATAAATAAATAAATGAACTCTAGCGAGAACCGATCGCGATCGAAAGCCTTTTCCGATCGGTCGCCTAAAGGGAAACGTGAAACCTTGTCGAATTGGCATTCGACACAAAGTGTTGGACTTTGAATCCATAGTGTTGTGGTTTCTCTTGGATGCATCTCTTGGTTGTCGCTAATCAGGTTGTCGCGGATGATTTTTTCACTAGTTTTGATTGAGAGGGTATTAATAATATTGGGCAAAAGCCATTTGTATGGTCGGAGTTTCTCTTGGGCTTAGGATAATGATGAAGTTAAATATAACAGGGCTTGTTCCATCATTTTAATGGAGGAGTCAAGTCTTGCAGGTGTTGGTAATAGTGAGATGGGATTGTGGGACGGGGATGGATAGGTTTCTTTGAGGCTTTTGTAAATGTGGCTGAAGTTTTCGTCAGCTCCATATTTGGCCCAACTTTTGCTTAATGTTTCGGCTCTGCAAATGAAATAGGTAAAAATTGTCGGTTTTAATAACATAATAAGGGATGGTTATTAAAAAATTTTCTGTGTCTATTACGTAATAAGCCTGCTAGGCGTTTAATGTCTACCCAGAGGAGAGGAAAAATTAAGGATATTAAGTTTTCGAAGGAACTTTTTTAAAATGGCATTCGCTCTTTTATGTTTAACAATGTAAGGAGTTAGAGAGATTTGGTACTTAAAAGCATGGAAGAGATGGACGAATTATCGGCAGTTTTAAAGAATTTCGAAGGAAGACCAACATGGTGATGTAAGCATCCTGCGGCCCACCTACTGTCGAGCTCCGTACAGTCTTTTTTGAAAAAGATCCCAGTTATACATATTTATAATAAAGATTAGAACTATGTGATCAAGATTTGTCGTGGAGCAAAGGAAATTTGAATTTATAAATATCTGCGAATGGGGAACTTGTTATTCTTTGAGTATTGCTACTCCCTATACTGCTGTAGTATTTTAAGAAAACTTTAAAACTTTTTCTTAGAAATGCCGTTAGGCATTTTAAGCTATTAAAATAAGGCTATTAAAAAAAACGTCAGAAGAGAATTCTCTAAAACTAGTTGTAATTCGTGATAGTTGTTACAAAAAATGTTGAACACTCTGATATAATCTGTGGATAGTTTAATGGGAGCTTACTCGGTGCCAGTCAGCCATTGGGGTGACGGACTCGGATGAGCTAGATTTAAGGTTGTTTAAATAGTTTTCGGCTTCTAATCAATAAGACCTGCTTTTTTCTTGGCACTTGCTTATGCTAGATTAGTTTCAGAGAGGTTTAAGCTCTGAATGTTTACTTGGAACACTTCGTAATGGCTAAATAGAGGATGATGAGTTATTTTTGTCAATGTGTTCGTTTGTTTTATCTTCGGGGGTGTTGATAGTGCGATTTCTATTAAAATTTTAGTTTCACGATTTTTGGCTTGAGAAGGGATGAGTAGAAAGCATGCAGTAATAGAGAGACTTGGAGAAGACTTGTTTCATTTTTATTTTGGGGTAGACTCTTTGTATACGGTGTCGGGGTAGAATTAGACAATACAGGTGTATAATCAGTTGAAAGGTAAATTATCATGGGATTTTGTTGTTCTTTTTCTTAATGTTTTGGTTTAGTGCGGTCATTTTTCTGTACGATTTAACCGCATGTACGTGAGTTTTTGCGGAATTTGGCTGTAGGGCTCAGTATTTGCACGTCTTGCACCTCAATAGGTTGGAAGTGTACTGTCTTACTTTGAGACTTCTAGTTTGCTAAAACAGTTATATAATTCCAATGCGACGAGTATAACCCCAGAAGATTTTTGTATCAGCCAGTTCTTTTAAAATTTAATTTTCCGTGATGTATTTAAGGCAAATATCAACAAAATTGTTTTAATAAGTAATATAAAATATTTATTAATATAAATATTTGAAAATTAAGAAAACAACTGCTTAAATCAGGTCCCTCTACCGACAACAATTGATCCGTTTATAGAAAGCGATTACAAAAAAATGGAATGAGCAAAACGAGTCCATAATTTTCATCATGACAAATTGTTTGAAAATAAATGACTGGAAACCTTTACATTGCTCCTTTTGAATACCATTTTTTAAGACCGATGCAGAAATTATACCAATGTGTCATGTTATCATTGATATGCTTTTTATTTTCAGATTTTCAGTATATTATTGTATTTGCTCTTTCTTTCATTTCGGCTTTTTGACAAATCAGAAGTGGAATAGAACTCCAAATACCAAATTAAATGATTTAAAAAGGTACATTTGGTTTCGCGAATAAAGGAAAGTAAATTTTGACGCATGGCTATACCAAAGTGGATGATGCAATGCGACCAAAGGGGAGTGCAAGACTTGACGCAACGGCAAAGCCAAAAAGGGAGAAGAAATACGGTCGAGAATAACATAAGGATTTGGACGCAACGGTTACGCGGTAAGGAAAGAGGGGACCACGGAAAAATCTGAGAAAGGTCACTATAAGAAAAGCACGTGAAGCAAGACTTAAAAGAAGGTACAACGCCACGGACCAGAAGTTAATCTAAAAATGTTGACTAAACTAGGTCAACTGAGGGTTTCCGAACTGGACATTATTCTGCGGAAAAAAAATATTTCAGTGAACGGAAAAAACCGGCACGTATCGACACGAATCTTGAGCTGCGACAAAATTTAACGAAATGGCTATGATTTGGTGCAAATAGCAATCAAACAATACAGGCACAGATCGACCAAATATAGTTATTGGTAATGAGCCTCTCGCAGTGGGTAAAGTCCATCAGTATACAACAAACTAATGAATCACATGCTGGAGAGCCAGCAGGAACGCTAGCAGCGGCGCAATTCTTGGAGCAGCAAGATCAAGCAGACATGGCAGCTGGTGGTATAGCACCATTGTTGGGAGAGGTACTAGTTTAATGGATCTAGGTGAGGTACAAGGTATTTGGGAAAATATGGTCCTAGGTAAGGTACAACGTTTACAATTTAAAGTATCTAGGTAATGTAAAAAGACAAAAGTTAATGACCAAAACATTTTTTAATAATGTTTTGAGGTCAATTTGCTCTTCACGAAGTTGTAGATGAATTATGATATACCCTCTGGTAATTAAGTCATGTTGTAGAAACATATAAAAATAAACATCTTTAACCTTGCAAATGCGGTGCAATTAACTTTTCTTCAAGTTGCAGTGTTATTAAGCCATTTTTTATTTGCATATTGGTATCAATTTAGTGGTATCAAGCTAATTTGAAAATAAAAACAAATAAAAATATTTCAGTACCTTAATACCAAACATAGCAAATAGGTAGGTACCTGGGTACAATAATCTAGGTACACCCCAAACACTGTATAGCACCTTCAGGCGAGCACCGTCATGATCACTGAAAACCAAGAGCGCACAACGTATACCAACACCATTATCAAAGATGTAATTGGTGTTGTACCGACGTACGGTCGAGGCAAGGGTAACATAACCCCAAAACAATTTGTTGCTAAAGTCGAGCTGTTGCAACAGTGGAATGACGGTAAAATATTAAAAGAAATGATTAGACGCACAAGCGGTTATTCAAACGTCGGAACACTTCAAGAACCCCCTTTTACAAGATTTTGCAAGCGTGGTGAACACAGCTGATGTTCTCAGGGAATTAATGTGGCATAAAAGTAAACCCAGCGAGACATTCAGCGGGTACTTCTACATCATGTCGGCAATCGGAAGACGGACTAATATAAAAGATCCATCTATTAATTCTTACATTATTATTGGATTGAATCATAAGAAGTGTACCAAAGCATTGAACCTGCGAACCTGTTCAGAAATATTCAAGTCTCTAAAGAACATAAAATCAGTACAAACAGTGCACCTGCAGGGTCAAGATGCAACCAGTGCACACTGAGTCAGAAATCTAATTTTTTGCAAAAAATTTAGCATTTCTTTCCCTCTATAGCTAGGAATCTGAAATAAAGTAATCTTAAATAAAATTTTAAGGATACTTAAAAGATATAGTTAATCCGAGCTAAGGTCCGAAAATATTTCTAATTATTGCAAATTTTATTTGTAGAAAAAAAAGTTGGAAACGAATTCAATTTATTTCGACACACATTTAAGTATAAGATGCAACAAATCCAAAAAAATGTAAGCCACTAGGAAAATATTGAGTGGTTTAAGACTTATCAAATTTAAAAATGCCATCTTTTGGTGCCCGAGTTGCTAATATAAGTAAAATAATCGACTTCTGTTCTTCAAAGTTTTTGTCGATATTTTATAAATAATAAGAAAGCAGGCCAATTATATTTTTTATTTGACATTTTAATCAATTTCAATGACTTCACAAGAATTCCGGTCAGCTAATCATTCATTTCTTTTCACTAGATTTTTTTATTTTTTATTAAATTTTGCAGGTCATTTTATCTATAAAAATATGAAAAAAAAACCAAGAAATGAAATCCTTTGAAATTTTGGCATAAATAAGCTTTTAATTGCCACAAACTTATTTTCTTAATTTTCTCAACTAAAAATAACGGACTTTTGGCAAAAACTCGAGCCAGCTGGCCCAGTGTGCAGTGGCGAAGACATTAGAAACAGCCGCGCTTGGAATCTGTTCAAAGATCAAACAAGAAGAAAAAGATTGAAGAGTCAAGGTGTCTTCAGTCGCGCAGGTGGGTGCAGCAAATTCCAAGGATTTTTCCAACATAATGAAATCATAAACAGGGATTTTTATCTCAGCGTGACGAATGGGAACATTTAAAAATTCGAAAGCTTATTCATTTTTCATCACAAAGTTTGGTATCAGATATTTTATATGTTGAAGGTGCGACCGTCACGACTTTTTTACCTCGTTAGGAGGTGTTTTTGTTAGACATCAGAAGTTTTTGTATGGAATATATTGTGACCATGGTTATTACTAATTTTGTTTTAACAAACTACGCTTGGAAAGACTTTAAAGCTTAACTAACAAGAAATAAAGCACACTTCGGCAAGTCCAAGTTTATAAAGCTTTGTAACTAGTCCAAAAACTAAAATGTTTAAATCAACAATATTTATTTGTATGCTCTTATGTTTTACAAGCAGCTATTCAATATCGTGGTCTAATTTAATAAAATTGGAACCGTAATTCTGAAACAATAAACCATTACTTTGTACCGAAGAATATGCAAATCAATTGAAAAACAGCCAAATTATATTTTTTAATTACCCGATTTTTCGCATTGGAGCTGTATGCTATAGCCGTCCGAACGGGCTCGTTTTAAATTATACTAATAGTTTTAAAACTGATGGTCTAGTTTGCGTAGAAACGAGTTGACAAACAATCGGGCATGGCTAGATCGACTCTCCTAATGACGCTGTTAGAGTCGGGAATGTGCCCCTCTGACTGAAACTTAAATACCATTTGTGAGGGTATAAAAATAAACGAGAAACTTATCTGGCCCTATAGAACATTAAAATTTGAATATCTTCGTTGTTTTTAAGATATCTTGCTCATTTTTTGCCAAATATCTGATTTGAAATAAGTTTGCTTAAATTAAGATCAATTTTAAATTTAAATTTAAAACATAAATTAATATTTTACAATTATTTAATAAAAATGTTTCGCCCATTAACCTGAAACCATTTTCCTCACCAAATTGGTGTTGCCTACTTTTAGGAGGAAATTCTTGCTTAAGCAGCGTTAACTTCTACAAACTGAGAAAAGTAGCCGTTTTCGTTGCTTAACAACATTCAAAAACATTCATGCCTCAAGTGCTATAAACGTAAAAAAAAAATATAAAAAATAGCCTGTAACAATTTTTAAAAATTTGCAAATATTAAAAAAAAAAATAAAATAAATAATTTTTAAACTTTTACCAATTATGTTAAGGCTTCGGCATTAGCATTTGAAAATTCATTTTTAATGGCATATATCTTTTATCTTTAGCTTTACTAATTTAGAAGTTAAAGGCGTGAAAAGTTTAGCTATTTTTAGCAATTTCCCGCTAAATAAGCTAGTTATTTAAATATTCGTAAAACAAAATTTTTTGTAACGACCTGCCCAAAACAAAAAAAAAATTATTCCAGAATTCTAGCACAAGTACTTAAAATTTTTTGAAACTGACGAACGACGAGGAAAACATATGTATTTTTTGAATATACTAAAAAAAAGTATTTGTTAAATAATTTTTGAACGGAGCATCTGAACCAAGCAAGAATAAAATTTAAATTGTGTTTAAGTGTTAAATTTTACTCATTTCTATCATAAGAAGAAAGAAAACAAACTTCGGCAAACCGAAGTTCATATATCCTTGCAGCTATTGCAAGAATTAAATATTTTTGAAAACATTAAAATTATGATTTACTTGCGTATATGTTTAAAAACATTGAAGCTATGATGATATGCAGCTCAATTATTATATAGTTATTTTATATATTTGTATTATTTCTATGGGAGCTATATGATATAGTCGTCCGATTTTGACGAAATTTAAACCGTAGTTCTGAAATATTTAAACATTACTATATGTCGAAGAACTAATAGAAAAATTAAAAAACAGCAAAGTTATAATATTTTTTTGTATTTTTTTCCGATTGTTCCTATGGGAGCTAGATGCTATAGTTGTCCGATCCGGCTCGTTCCGACTAATATACTACCTGCAATAGAAAGACAACTTTTGGGAAAGTTTCATGCAGATAGCTTTAAAAATGAGAGACAAGTTTGCGTAGAAGCGGACGGACCCGACAGACGGACATGGCTAGATCGATTCTCCTAGTGATCCTGATCAAGAATATATATACTTTATAGAGTCGGAAACGTCTCCTTCCCTGCATTGCAAACTTCTGACTGAAATTATAATACCCTCTGCAAGGGTACAAAAAGTAAGAGCTTGCACAGACGGCACTTCTTGCGCAGCGGCTGAGTGGCTCTGATCGTAGTGTGAAAAGACGGAACTTTCCTGGAGAGCGGCCGGTTGGCACTGTACCAGCGACGCCACGAGAACCAAGACCAGCAGTAGGACACGCAGCAAACATCGGTGCCACGAAGACCAGGAACAAGAGTAGGACAAGCAGTAAAGAGTGATCTCATGAGGACCAGGACGGAATTTTCATGTCATGTGCACGTGTTTGTAAATCAGGCTCATGTTAGGATAGATCGCCACCCATGTATGCGCCAAGCTAAATAATTTAAGAGAACATTAGCTTTGTCTGTTAATAAAGAACTGAAATCCCAACTTAACGGTTGTTGATGGCTCGTAAATTAGTTAGCCCGGCAACTGACAACTAACACCTATCGTCAGCTCCCCATACGTCCAAGCCAAGCAAGTTGACCCCAGCCTCAGCACTTCCCTAAGCCTTGTACTCAAAAAAATAACAAAAAATTGCAAAGCGTTTCCAGATTTCTCTGGTTTAATGTACGCCAGGCCCCTGCATAAAGAACAAATAACTTAAGCCTAGTATTCAGATCGACGAACAGTTACGCCAGCGTAAAAAGTTTATTCCTTCTAGTGTGAAGCTTGTTGACAAACGGAAAACATTTCAACATCCGTCAATCTTTGTTTATATTTTGATGAGCCTTTAACTGTTCAGATCACTTGTTATCGAAAGATAGAAGGATGATGTGCATCGCATAAATCGCATAAATTAGTGGATTAGATGAATCTCTGTGGAAATGGGCTATAATGCATAATTGCTAGCATCTGTAGTTGAATCAAACTTCCCTTTGAAATCCGGATATGTGAGAATTGGGTCGTTTCTAATTAAAGATTTTAATTTTTCAATCGCTTCGTTATAGCTTCCTTCCTTTCAAAGAGTCATTGGTTTTGCGGTTTTTGCGAAGTCTTTTATAAATTTGCGAAAAAATTACTCGTTTCACTCACTTTTGTCTAATTGCAGTTTAAGAATTGATCTGCCAAGACGTTAGAATACTTTTCTAAGAGATTGAATATTAGCTTCCATGTTTTGAATAGGAAAGTCATCATTAATAGTTATTTCATTGAGTCCTTTGTAATCAATGGTCATACGAAATTTGTGAATGCCCGATACATCTTTTTTCTTTGGTACCATTACAACAAGGCTACAATAAGAAGATTTTGATTTTCGGATAGTACCTTGTCTTATCATTTCCCCCATTTGTTTTCTATTTCTGTGTCATAAATGTGGGGATAACTATATGGTCTCCTATAAATTGGTTCTTCGTGTTTTGTTTTTATTACGTGTTTGATTTCACTTTCGCGATACTGACTTTAAATTCAGTTTTTTCTTCTTTGTTTAAGTCATCGTCTCTCAAATAGATATTAGTTGTAAAGTTATTATATATATATTGTGTTTTATTAATCCGCCTATTCAGATCGGGATTCTTTCCTTGAATGTCCCGCTTGACTTAAGAATTAATTGGCTTGGCTTACAATTCACATAGCTGCGCGAGCAGCGCCGCGGCCAACGCTTACGTATCTAAATATACATATGTATTAATGTATGCATAAGTGTATAGTGCATGAGAGTTTGTTGCAGTGATATACATAAGTGATACATTGTGTACTCGATAAGTCGGTTTGCATGGCATAAATTTATTCGTCGTCATTTATTGTACTTGAAAAAGTTTAATTACGTTTCTCTGTTATTTTTTCCCTTGGGAGATCGTATTGGTTTATAATAATGGTAGTTTTCATGAAATCAATTATGGCTGATGTTTATTTTAGATTTTTTTCTTCCTATAATAATATCATTAAGATTTCAAATGTTTTTTAAGAATACATTTATCTAAAGTTTCTGATTCTCCTATCGTTTGGACTTTTGTCGATTTTTTATTAGATGGCTATTTTAAAAAGTTTTTCATTATTAAATTTGTGCTTGAGCATGTATCAATAAGACATAGGCATGGTTTGTTATCAATTTTAATTTTTATTGTTGTAGTGTTTCTTCCGAGGCTGTTGTCTTAAAATTTTCAAATATGTCCATTGGCTCCGACGTACGTTATTGATCTGAATTGAGAGGATCTAGGATAATATTGATTACCTGACGAATTATTATTATTAAAATTTGTAATCCAGTGTAGTTATTGGGCTTTTTGTTTGTGTTCCGGTCATACATATCGGTAGACACAAAATAAGCTTTTATGTAGGCAATGTTGTTCGATAGATGACGCCACCTAGACCCCGATTGTCATGTGGGGGAATATTTGGTTTTAAATATTGCTAGCTGAGTAACTGCTGTTCAATAGTCAAGGAAAAAAGTATAGTGAAGATTTTCTGAGACAGCTTTTGGAGTGTCCTTCCTTCCAATAAATTTAACCGTGCAGAAATTTCAAAGTGAACTACGATTTAAGGCCAAATATAACAGAAAACGTTATTACAAAATTTTATTTCCCAAAAAAAAAAAAACAAGTTTAATTTAAACAAGAAATAACGCAATAGTCGAGCTTCCGACAATTATATACCCGTTACTTAGCAAACAAACTTCAAACTAAATATACCCCCACCAAACAATCGGGGACTAGGTTGCGCCCCACACAAAAAGCTAAGATCGTGTAGGACCCCCACCATCTGTTAACAGTTTTTTAGTTATGTCTCTCTACATAAGCGATCACCACGGCCATATCTAATGAGCAAAGGATAGGATTTTGGCAGTAGAGCACCATCTGAGCAGCAGAGTACTTAACTCAATATATATATATATATACATAAAAATAATTGCTCTACTTTAAAAATGTTTGTGTCTACCGATAGATATGACCGAAACACACACACACAGTCCTATAATTAAGGTCTAACATGTCTCAGAGTGACGTCACAGACTTTGCCTATATGTGGGCGTTAGAGTGGGCTTGGCCCCGTTTTGAAATAAAGTTGCGCTGCGTAAAAATTACTAGAATCTGCATGTTAAATCCCAAATGAGATCTCCACATTCATACGGACAGATAGGCGGACAGAAAGACGATCTTGGCTAGATTGACTCGGCTATTGATGCTGAGCAAGAATATATTTACTTTATAGGGTCGGAAACGCTTCCTTCTACCTGTTACATACTTTTCAACGAATACTAGAAACAAGTATACAAATTTACTAGAAAATATAAGTTGAGGTGTTTGGCAAAACATTGAAAATAACATTTATACACCTTTTGTACCTTATTGAAAGTTTAGTACAAGTAATTCTTAATTTGTATAGTTTTAAATAAACAAATTACAAAGCGTAACATTTTTTGGATGATTATGGTTAAAGTAATTACTTTGACTGTAATTAAAACAAAAACAAAAAACGAGGCAAAAAACTCTGATATCAAATAACGTGACGAAAATGGTTGTACATTCGACCAAATAAAAACACTTTATAATAATTTCTCATTTTATGGGAAATTGCTGAAGCGGCCAAATCAGAAAATGTTTAAACTAATTTAATCTTAGTTTTTTTTTAATTGTATTAAATTTCGCAATTTTATTTACTACTTAAAAAACTATTTTAAACTTTTAATAGACTATTTAGTAGACGTCATTAAGTCTACTAAGAAATTGGTATTCATAAATTTTTGTCTCCATTGATTGGGATAACAAATTATGACTTATTAATAAATTTATTAAAATTGGTTATGTTATAGTATTTTAGAAGTTTAAAATTTACCTTGTTATACAGCTTATACTTGTATTCTGTTATGTTTCGGCAGTTAGGAAATTTTCCGGACATTCCGGATATAACTATATCATCACCGTCAGTATCAGGAAACGATCTAGAATATTTCTTATTTTTTTTAAATTCCATTTTTGTACAAACAGTGAGGATAATTTATAAAAAATTTTTGTTTGTAATTTATGTTTAAGTTGTTTGAAGACAATAACGTTAAGTGATGAACACGATATAAATTAAGAAATATCTTGAGCTTCCCTCTGAACACTAAATAAATAGAAAAACGTATAAGCGAATTGCGAAACAATTTGCAACTAGGCATCCAAAATCAGTAAGCGTTCTTTTATACATGCTGATCTATTATCAATTCCAAAAAAATGGTAAGTACTTGACCACAAACACTTCAAAGTAATTAAAGTCAGTGAATTGTATAAATAGGCTGGCTCATGTAAATTTAGGAAACGTTTAATTTACAAGCCCTGCCTACTGGCATGCTTAATGAAGTGAATCGATTCTTCAATGAACAAAAACTTATATTGATGGCATGCGCGGATTCAAAAGAATACGTGTTGTATGTTGGGGCTCAAATCACTAAATTGTTTTTTATTTAACGAAAAAAATATACAACCCTGGTATGCAAGAAAATGTACATTATGAAAACGTTTAATTTACAAACCATAGTTACTGGGAAGCTCGATGTAGTGAATCGATTCTTTAATAACACTGTACAACATTTTTAAGGTCTTTGATCCTGAAACAAATTTTAAAAGTTGCTGCTGCAAGTACATGTAAAAACAAGACATTCAGCATTATTACTTTTGACCAATTGGTACAGGCTTAGATTTTATGCTATTATCCATTTTTTTTGCTTAAACTGGCAATTGGAAACATTATTTGAAATTTTGATACAGCTTTATCTTGCAAGCCGAGAGAAATATTTTTTTTGTTTCTTCAGCAAACTTGTAGGCATTGAATGGGAGAAAAAAAATGCGAAACCAACTTACCGGAAACAATTCCATCTTGTGCCCAAATTTAAAATTTTTTAACCATTTTTTTAACAATTTTAAGTTAATAATAAAAGAATGTAAATTTAAAAAGAACATCGAAAGGTGACAGCAAATGCACAAAATTAAATTATTTTTGTTACGTTTTGTGGCCATATAGAGTTGAAAAAAGACTAATTTATAGAAGCGTATTGTTCATAATTCGATGAACCTGATTTAAGTGCTAATGCTTATAGAAAGTACGCCAAACGCCATGTGCAAAATATGTAACAAAATACTTTTGGATTGGAAACATCTGAAAATCTTTTGTTGCAGCCAATAGGATAACCACACAAGATGCATCCAGCTGTTACTCATGCATTAACTATTCTCATGGTTTAAACAAAAGAATGTTAATTAATAAGAAAACTATATATGATGTGCCCGCTTTTACTACTGCACTTCCAGGGCTACGTCCTGATGGTGACGAGATACAGAAAAGAGTTAATAGTTTAATGTATTTTTATGAAAAAATCAGTGCATCAATAACGTTTAAATTACTTTTTCTGCATTTTCACCGATTCAAGGGAAACAAAACTGGATGCTTTGCTTGCAGAAGTATAATATGTTGGTGGACAAGTAAAACTAGCGAGTAAGAAGACATCGCAGATTTCAATAACACCATTTTTGAAGGAAATACAGAAATCGAAATGCTATTGAATGAATCGCTTATATGATAGTGAAGACTCAGATGAAGATTTTGAGCCACACACCAGAAGATTGAGATCATCAGAGCCACGGAAATCTAGGTCAATGGATATTGACAATAAACTTATTTTTATTTTGATTTTATACATATACAACAACAACAAACTTATTTTAATTTCATTTAACATTTTCATTTAATTTTGACTTTCATTTGTTTCTTTCGAAATGAAGAAAATTATTGACAAATACTTGTATAAAAATTGTTTAAAAAAATATAACTTTTCTGTTTCTTCATTTTTTTTTTTTAGTTCTTCAAGATATATTTGTTTGCGCACTTGGCGCTATTATTTGAATTTACATTGAAGTTACTAGTTGTAGGGTCAGAGCGGGAGCCAATAAAGCTTTCGTTCGTTCGCTCTTGCGAATTCGCTCCGTCTATCGCCACCTGAGCATAAGTTAGGCTCTAAGAGAAATTGTTGGAATATTAATTTGTTAGTGATCTACTGAACTTCTTCGAAGCCACTCCTTATCGTCGTCGATCTTTCGCAATTTTCGGTTAATAAATTCTCTCAACCCTCTGCAAACACAAGTTTAGCAAGTTTGTTCTTAATACAAAACCGTCTTACATTTTCATGGTGACCCCGACGTGATTGCAGAAGAGTTCGCGCTTATTTTTTACCATTTTTTTGTGGTTAAAAATTAACTTTTACCACACACAAACACATTCGCGTCGGCTCAGCAATAAGTGCTTATTATTAATCGTTGGAATTTTTATACCGGCCCTTTGTTGCTGCTGCTGTTTATTTGTCGCCGTTTGAGGACCCAAACCTTTCCGTCGTCGCCGATGGAATTTTCTTAGGACTTGCTTACATTTGACATGGATTCTGAGAGGGAAGTTGGAAATCTCGAATCGGCCAAGCATGTAAGGAGTGCTAAAAGATGAAAGTTAATCTGTGGCGTTTTGTCTAGTTGGTTTTTGTCCACCTTTGAACTTTTGGCATTTGTGTAAAAACCCGTAGGTAGTGATCATTTTAACCAAGAAATTAAAAATTGCATTTACTTACAATTATAAATATATTTCGAATTATAAGTGTGCAATTAGTGCAATCTTAATTCCCCCAATTTTCGTCGTAGTGAGCACCAATTTAGGGTAAAATAAAAGAGATGAAAAAAAAGTTTAAATTGTAAAAATTGTAACTCTCAGAAATTAGAGGCAAAAAACCTCAGTCTGAAAATTTTCCTCCGCCTTTCAAATTTTCCCGCGCTTTTCACAATTTTCCTGCGCTTTTCATAATTTTCCCGCGGTTTTCGGCATCAGGCTTACATATTCGTTACCCTTAGATATCGGTCAGTGTATCATTCTCCGTAAGCATTTGCCTAGGAGTGAGCCGTTAGCCGAGTACACATACACACGCACACCGACACTGCTGTCGAGTTATGTATCTTTGGTCGTTTTCGATCACTGGAGCAGTTCAATTTTCGATCTGCTCAAAAGTTTGTTCGTTTTTTCGGTACGCATATTTTTTATGTCGCAGGGCTTATATAAGAAACCGTATATATTCGCGATCAAACACTCTCCGAGTCAAGACGTGCCTAAATTCTACGTGGAAGCTACGCTTAATCTACCAAAAACAGATAAGCGATTTGCGAAAACAAAACAAAACAAAATCATAACGGTGGTTACTGATAAGCGTCTACAAAGTGTTGTTGTTACCATGCCAGCGACGAAGACGTCACGGTTTGGAGCTGGCAGAGAGTAAAACCGAAGCCAAAGGCACTGAAGAGTCAAAACCAAGTTTCTCCGATTCTGATTAAAAAAAAATTTGCCCTGGACACTGCACCCAGCACTAGCTCCAATAAATTCGCTGTCTTAGCGGAATGCTCACCAATTGAAAAAGGTGCTGATGCAGACGAAAATGAAGTCCTGGACATGACAACCTGCCAAGCCGCCACCTATATTCTTATCGGATATTAGTGTTATAAGTAGTATGCTGACCTACCTCGAAACAAAAATTAAAAAAGAAAACTTTCTCTATAAATCTCAATGATATGGTCAAGTGAGAGTTGTGGTTAAGTCAATTGATAAATAAAGGTGCCTCGTTAAAAATCTTGCTAGTGACTTTGTCAAGTTTCACATATGTATATCAGCTTAGGCATGAAAGAGCATTCAGGGTGGTTATAAAAAATTTGCACTTTTTAACGGATATTGATGTAATTAAACGAGACGTTGAGTCCAAAGGTCACTCTGTTAGGAACATAAATAACATTAAAATCCGTGGAACTAAAGAGCCACTAAATCTGTTCTTTCTGGACATTGAGCCCAACAATAATAACAAAGATATATACGATGTTAAGCAAATGGTAACGCAATTGTCAAAATAGAGCCCCCTCATACAGCAATAGACATTGCTCAATGCCACCGTTGTCAGGAATTCGGACACACAAACTCATCAATAACTTGCTTAACATGATTATGTTACTGGTTAATAAATTATGCAAATAAGTCTAAACCTAGGAATCTGAAATGCCAATGGGCTTTCCAACCATGCTAATGAAATATCCTTAGTTTTAAAATTAAATGCAATCGACATCATGCTTGTTTCAGAAACACACTTCACAATCATGTAAATAATTTAGCCCTAGGTCTAGTAGACAATAGCTTAACATTCAGAAGACTCAAAAGATTCCACATTCTTGATCTCCCTGATAGATAAATTTAAGTAAACGAGATATAAAATTAATAGCAGGTTTCACTGGAAATCTGTTATTCCTGTTATGTAAATATTGGTCATACAATTTACTTATTGTCATTAGACAGATTGTAAATAAAAATTATATTAAAAAAAAAAAGATTTTTTATTGTTGTACTTGTCTCGACACTTAGCTGATACAAATTAACGCAATGGCAACCAAGGATATCGAAGAGTTTAAACACCAACCAGATGTTTGCATGAAAAGTATTAACCGAACGTATCGCTATTTAAAAGATTCTAAGTTATCTGTGAGTCCGGTTGAGCTTGAGTGTCGATTAGATTAACGACGCACATTGCAAATATTTCACTTTTTCAAATAGTAGTGAAAGGTACAAAAAAATGTCCACCGCAAAAATAAGGAAGAGAAGGCCGTGTTGACAATAAATCCAAATAAAACATTTTTGAAAAATCCGCGCCGCCGGAAAATCGTCTGCCTCAATGCCGTCTGCCAAGAGTCGGTCTTTCAACGTTAAGCGAAACACTCCGAATTTAAAAATTTTATAAGCCTTTTTAAAAACTTTCGTTGACAATATGGACACTTTAATTTAAATTCGTGTTTAGCTGGAGACGCTTTAGGAACAGTTAAGACCTCTGAAGTCACTGCGGAAAATTATCCCAAAGCCCTTGCTAGCAATACGATAATGATTGCCTTATTTTATTTGACACTTTTTAATTTGCAAAAAAAATTTCTCAGCCTTCAAATAGAGCCTTGAGAACCCTCATTGACACGGTCACAGCCTTGTATGACTCCTTGCTGTTTATTGGGGGTGATAGACGCATTAAAATTGCTATTTTAATACATCTGGTAATGAGCAAGGTCGTTGCAAAAACTTAAAAAAAAATGGGAAGAATGGGAGGCGGCCCTCAACAGGCGATTGCAACATATGGGAGCGGAAGAGGCTTCCAAGCCCAAAACTGTTCAGCAGACCCAATCTAACCCTAAGAAGAATGGAAATAAAAGTTTTTCGTTTGTCGTTGCCAGGAACGACTCTGTTCAATGCGTGTATTGCACCTCAGCTTAACATCAGATTGAAACTGCGCTTCCTTCGCAGCCCTAACAGTTCAGCAAAGATTCGATTTCGCTAAAAGAGCACCCTTATGCATTAACTGCGTAAGAAAGGATCACACGGTCAAAAAATGCAAATCGAACAGATGTAGAATGTGCAATTCCTCACATCACACTTTACTACAAATACATATATTCCCCAAACACAAATCTCGCGTTGCCACCCCCTTCTCAGCCCACTCCCATGCAGGAGTCTCCATCCACTTCGCAAGTTTTGCATGCGAATGCATCGGGTCGAGTCATTCTTGCAACTGCTGTTGTTAGCGTTCAAACCAAAGGTGGCGAGTTTGTATTAGCTCGAGCGTTGCTCGACTCTGGTTCACAAATAAATTTTGTGACCGATGAGCTCGCTCAGAGGCACAAAATTACAAGAGAGGACGTGTGCATGAGCTTGCGAGACATTGGTGGAACTAATGCCCAAGCCACAAAAATATACACACGATTGTGAAGTCGCGAGTAGGGAACAGCCAGTTCTGGTCCGATTTTTGGATTATGAAAAATATTTCAGGTTATCATCCGGATCAAGCGGTGAACACCACCGGATGGCAGATTCATTCTTCTTCAAGCCCCAAAAAATAGATATGCTTATCGGCGCTGATACGTTCTTAGAACTTTTATCTACTGGCCACATAAAGCAGGGGCCTGAATTCCACATCTTACAAAATACAGTTCTCGGCTGGATAGTGTCAGGGAGATGTGCCTCTGAAAATAATGTAAACGCTGAAAAAATGGTACATCTCAGCTGCCAGGAGGAAGCGTTGGAGTCAGTTGACACAACCCTGCAGAAATTTTGGTCTGTGGAGGACTTGCCGCCCAAGGCTAAAGTCCATACTCCTGAGGAACAACTCTGTCAACAACTCTTTGAGAAAAATACTCAAAGATTGTCGTCCGGTAGATTTTCGGTTCGTTTGCCGTTCAAATACTCTTGGTTTATCATACGAAGTTGCGAAACGTAGATTTTTGTCGCTAGAACGGAAATTGTCAAAGGACCCTTCGCTGAAGAAGATGTATCTTGAATTTATGGAGGAATATATTTCAAAGGGCCACATGAGTTTCATTCCGTATGCGTTCTACGACCACAAAGTACTTCAACTAAGTTGAGAGTAGTTTTCGATGCATCGAGCCGTACTGCCACGCAGGTAGCGTAGAATGACATCTTGATAGTAGGCCCAAGTATCCAAGATGTATGGCCAAGTGATGGGTCGACGAAGCTGACCGAAACTTCTAGCTCATAGTATGGAGACGAGATCATTCTGAGTCCCTGAACATCTTTAAATTAAACACTGTCACTTATGGAACTTCGCCAGCACCCTTTTTGGCGATGAGGTTTTTAATGCGGCTAGGAGAGATGGTGCAAGCAACTCATCCAAAAGCCGCAAAGGTTATTCAGAACGATTTTTATGTTGGCGATTTGTTGACTGGCAAATGCGTTGAGGACCTGCAAAGTCTTCGAGACGAAGCTTCTCAGGTCTTGCAAGAGGCAGGTTTTGAATTGGCAAATTGGTTTTCCAGCTGCCCTGAGTTATCCGCATCTGATAGCGCTGTAATGGCACTTATGGCAGACTCAGACGTAACCAAGACCCTTGGCGTGGTTTGGTTACCGGTTAAAGATTACTTTCAATTTCGGTTGGATGACTCTTTCCTGGATCTTCGAGCGACAAAACGAAATATTTTGACTGCTCGACTTTTCGACCCACTTGGCCTCTTGTGTCCTTTGGTCACAAAGGCAAAGATGTTGTTGCAGGAACTGTGGCTTCGAAAATTAGATTGGGACATACCTAACCGATATCCTAGCAGCTACGTCTTAGATCGAGTGCCGATATACGAGACTGACGAAGGACAATGCCGACATAGAGTGACTGGAGGGGTCCCCCAAGGCTTAGTCCTCGAGCCGACGCTGTAAAACGCGATGTACGATGACATCCTGCGGTTCCGACTCACTGAAGACTGTACACTCATCGGATTTAAGGACAATTTTGCCCTGTTTACGGTGAGGAAAGAAATTGATGATTAAGTGAAGGCTTTTTACAACGCCGTTGTGAGCAAGATTTGTCAATGGATACAACATAACGGACTACAACTGGCAGAGCACAAGACGGAGGCAGTCCTGGTGAGCAGCAGAAAAAAGTAGAACAGGCTACTGTCACAGTTGGATCCCCGGAAAGCAAAACTGGGAGGTCCATAAAATACCTCGGCATAATGTCCGTTGATCGGCTCACACTCGAAGCCCACCTAAAATACGTCGGTTAAAAAGATGCAAAAACCACAGGTAACATCAGCAGATGCATCAGGTACCACAGGTACCATCAGCAACTGCAAATACGACTGTAAGTACGGCTGTAAGTACTGCTGCAAACATGAAGGAGCTCCGACGCCGAGAAAAGGCCAGTTATGCGATCTTTCCACGAGAGCGTGCTGTTTATTACAGAGCCTAGATTTTTACATTTAGTGACATACTCAATTAGTTTTCAATTAGAGATGTTTCTTCAATTGGGGAGACGATATAGCTATGTCCATCTGACCGTCTGTCTGTCTGTTTCAATACCGTTTGCGAGCTCCGTTTAACAGCTAGCGATCTGAAACTTTCACTGTCCTCCTAAAACATGTATTCGCATGAAAATCGCCCCTATCGGACGCCTATATCCTATACCTCCCATAGGAACAATCAGTTACAACTTGCAAGAATTAAAGACATTTTTCGCAATGTAAAAGCCATTGACATGCATCTTTGCAAATCGTATTTTTTTACGTAAAGGGTAAAAGCGCGTGCCGCTCAGGCTCCCATAGGAACGACAGGGATAAATCGGTTAAAATTTGATGTTTTTCAGGATATTTCGCGCATTATATAAGCTATTGACATGATTCTTTCCAAATTTTATAAGTTTATGCATACCTTAATCAGAGTAAAAGCGCGTGCCGATCGGACGTCTATTTCTTACAGCTCCCATAAAAACATACGAAATATACGAAATTGTATAGGATAATAGGGCGTGTCGTATGCACATATACCGGGCACCCACTGTACCAAGAGTACTAAAAGTGTACACACTGTAACACTTTGTTGCAGTGTTTACATAATTCAAAGTCCCGGTCATAAACCCAAGTGGACGAAATACGAACCGATCGCTATGCCTTGGCCCGCACACAGAAAGTGCAAGTGTCAGCATAATTGTACCACGAGCGGACCTCATGTACGTGCATATACCTCCGCGCTCCAGTCTAAGTGAGCATACTTAAGAATAAATAACAGTCTCTCCGCTGCCGCTGTTGGCAGTGTAGCTACGAGACTTAGAGCTCTTTAGCTTCTAAGTAAATTTGTAAAAGAGAAGAAACTCCTGAGAGCTGGAAGCGGCAACAACAACCGCTCCCGTAAAATAAAACGAAATTTAATAAACTTATAGGTAAACATTTTAATTAAATTACTACATGCAGTTACATACATAAATAACTACATGACCTTACACATATAAATCTCTACATGGCGACCGTTACAGCGATTCGAAGATGGCATCGAAGGACCAAACCATAACCGCAAGAATTAAAGTGAAAGTCAACGGAGGACGGAGGACCGATGAAAAAAAAAAACAACAACCGCAGTGAGTAGAGTGTGATGTGTGCTAAACGCAGTGGTGTGGCTAAAAGACTTAAAGTCAGAAGGGCTGTATTACCGAAGCTAATAAATAGCGGAAGTAAAATTAACTGGTAAAAACCGGTAACCGGTAAAAATACACGCCGAGTTTAAGCAAAAAAAATCTAATAATTGAAAAAAAAAGTCAAACCACAACCACCCACACATCCACTTACCCTGCAATCCAAAGCCTAGCTAAAACTCAAGAAAAATTACCTCCGCGACAGAAACAAGGGATCCCAAAACTAAAGAAGAAGTGCCAAACGACTGCGAGGGACCACTGTGCTCGCCCCATTGCGAGTACACCTATGCAGCCAACACCGGTGCCCCATGGTTAAAGACCAGCCTGTGCAGTCAGCACCGGTGCCCCATCGTAGAAGTCTAGCCTGTGCAGCCGGCACCGGCAACGCCTGACCACTCAAGTAAGACCAAGGAAAAGTGAACCGACAGTGCTTCCTAGAGCGCATATTTTTTTCACCGTGCACTGCGTTGCACAATCTTTTTATATTACACTCCGATGCATATTTTTATTATAGTATATAAAAATTAGTGTAAGATTGAGCGAAATTAAAGTTGCCCAATTAGCGTGTGGCCTGAAAACAATGCCAAAACTAGGCAGGTTATCATGTAAAAATTCCTTTTTAATAAACATGAATATTTTATGAATATTTCTTAATCACTTATAGCCCAATAAGGCAATTCCCCACTATATAAGACAAACTAAATGGAAAATCAATAATTAATTGAACTACACAATTATATTATATTATATTATATACCGACTATTTATAAAACACCCAAAATGGGTTTAGTTGCTGTAAAAGAAGTGGACTCCTCTGCGAATGTTATAAACAAAATAGAATCGATAAACATTAATACCGAATTAACAAACATCTTGTTATCAATAATTGTTTTTGTTATGAGCGCATTTATTTTGTATAAGGCATATATGTTCCACAACAAATTCATATCAAAAAGAGCTATTAACAAAAGCCAGGCTAACGATTTAGATAAAATATAAAGCGCTAACCATAATTATAAAAATATGTTTAAAAAAAAGATAAGAAAACTACAAAGAAAACCCCTCTCTAAATACAAATATGTATATCCATATAGTGATATATTGATAAATATAATTAAAATGACCTTATCTTATGTATTTCGAAAATAAAAAAAAATAAAATAAAACAATCTAAAGCTTAATATGAATACTGCTGAGTGCATTAGACTTACTGTTGATAAGGAGCCTAATTTTGAGAAAAGGGTATTAGCCATAATTGGAAACGGAGCAGAGCCTCTATTAGTTTTTGATTTAGAATACGAATATATGAATAGGTTTATAGGAGATCGGGGGTCTGGTTCGTCTGCCATTATGGAATTCTGTTTTCTTCAGCGCGGCGAGTCGCAATGATTTCTCTGCACGGGCGTCTGTTCAGTTTCACAGGCTTTCTTGAACTGCCTTCCTCTCGCTCATTAATCTCTACCTCCCATTGCGCCACGCTCATCAGGGATTTCGCTTTTCTTCCCCACCGCGCTTTCATTCAAAAGCTTCTCTCTTCATTATTTCTTTTTATTTTATTTCTTTTTAATTTCGTTTATTCAATACACTCAGAAACTTACAAATAATATTTCTGCTCTAATACATTGCTCAAGTACCCAGAAAGCTATAGTATTGAGTACAATTCCACGTCTAAAGGTTATCGAAAATAATGAGATACTTCGAATAAATCTTTTAATGATGGTTTCAAGGATCTAGATAATATTCCATTAAATAATGGAATGGAATGAATTATATAAGGAAGTGAATAATTTAAATGTTGATTTTGACAAATCCTAAAAGTCATTAATCAAGATCTCGGACAGCACAGCAAAACACTGTAAATGAGCATGCCGAAATATTAGTAAACCACTTCAATACAGCTAGTTACTAATACATGACCAGAGAGACCGGCTAAACAAAGCCCATTGGTCTCAAGGTTCTTGATCAAATTGCGATCGAACTTTATACTTTCAGTCTACAGTGCCCGGTTAGTAATCCGGTAACGATCCTAAGTGAGTTTTTCCCCAGTTGAATAAGTTCCTTGAACCTCTTCTTGTTATAGTTATTTATTTGAGTTTTGGCTTGCCTTAGACCTGGGGTATTTCTCCAGTGTTCTTGTCTCATGGCGCCTTCCGCTTTCCTAAGGTATTCTTTTATAGTGTGCCTCCCTATGCCACAGTAGGGCTCTGGACCTACCAGGGGCTGTTCGGCTCCTGGTTTTGCCATTTTATCGGCAAGTTTATTTCCGGATATATCCTTATGTCCCGGAATCCATCTGAGGGCCAGCCTGTTTCGGCTGCCCAGTATATTTAGCTTACTCTTCACCTCTAGGACTAGCTTCGAGGTGATTTTGTTGCTATGTAAAGCAGTAATTGCTGCTCGGCTGTCCGAAAGGATCGATATGTCCTTTTCCTTGTACCCACGCTGTATGTTGAGCTCTGCACAACGTCCAATGGCACATACCTCAGCCTGGAATATGCTGGTGTATTGGCCAAGGGATTCATGGTATTTTATGCGAGGCCCTACCACTCCAAGGCCCGTGCCTTGTTGTGTCAGGGATCCATCTGTGTACCATGCAATGGTGTGTTTAGCCATCGGATGCACTTCAGACAGTGTGGTCCAATCTTTCTTATTGCCTAGGTGTGCTGTGAAGTTCTGCTCGAAGATTAGTTCGGCTGTCATTTCATCCCTAGAGTGGAGTATTAGGGGCACCTCACCTATCAGATTAGTCGCATCCCTGTTATTTAGAATGCAACCACTACCTGTGCCCTCAGTGCTTATTCTCAGGAGTGTAGATTTGCGTTGGATTTCAATCACATAGTGGAGTGGTGTTAGCTCCATCAAAACTTCTAAGGCAGTTGTAGGACAGGTCCTCATTGCCCCTGTCAGGCATACGCAGGCAAGTCTTTGTAGCTTTCCTAGCTGGTTTTGCATGCTGGTGAGCTTAGCTCGTTTGCCCCATGCAAGTGCTCCGTAAGTGAGGATTGGTCTCACGATCATTAAGTATAGCCATCGTATTATCTGAGGCCTGGTTCCCCAGGATTTCCCAGCAATTTTCCGACAGGTATAGAGTGCTCTGTAACACTTTTCCAATGTCTTTTGGACATGGGAAGCGAAAGTCAGTTTACTATCTAACGTGATTCCTAGATATTTAACCTCTCGGCTAGTTTCTATAGGAGTTCCTAGCAGTGAGATTTGTCTCATTCTCTGTAGTTTGTACTTCCTTGTGAAAGGAACGATGACTGTTTTAGCAGGATTTAAGTTGAGTCCAACCTCCCTGCACCAGTCTAGCGTTGTCCTTAGTCCGAGTTGGACGATGTCGCAGAGTGTCGCTTCAAATTTGCCTCTGGCGATTATCACGATGTCATCGGCGTATCCCTGACATTGAATTCTTTTTCTAGCAAGTTTGCTGAGAAGGTCATCTACTAGCAGGCTCCATAGCAGAGGGAACAGTACTCCTCCTTGCGGACAGCCTTTGCTGGTAGCAATTGTCACTCTTTCCGAACCCAGTGTACATGTTGCTTGCCTGGATTCAAGTAGGTTGCCAATCCATTTGCTCGTAGTAGTGTCTATGTTCCTTCTGGACAGGGCAGCTCGAACTGCATCATGTGATGTGTTGTCGAAGGCTCCCTCTATGTCTAGAAAGGCACAGATAGCTATTTCTTTGCTGTAAATTTCCCCTTCTAGGGTGCGACATAGTTGATAAAGTGCAGTGTCTGTTGAACGGCCTGCTCTATATGCATTCTGTGTGTTTTGCAGCGGACAGTCTCTGAGAGCTGTTCTTCTGATGTTGTAGTCTACCAGTTTTTCCAGCGTTTTAAGACAAAACGAAGTTAAGCTGATAGGTCTGAAGGACTTTGGGCTGGTGATGTCTTTCTTTCCGATCTTGGGGATGAAGACCACCCTAGCGCTGCACCATGCACTTGGGATATACCCAAGGGCTAGGCTGCTCACCATTAGGCGGGTTAGGAGTAGTTCCTGCCCCTGCTGTAAGAAAGCTGGAGAGATCATGTCTAATCCCGGTGATTTAAATGGTTGGAAGGTTCCAATAGCCCATTTGAGTTTCTCGGGCGTAACTATAGATTTGGCTGTTGCCCAGTCACTGGCTACTGTCCTAGGGGTTCTATGTTGATCACGCCTTGCGTTTCCCATAGTGGGAGTATTCCCCGGGAAATGCGTGTCAAATAGCAATTCTAATTTCTCCCGATCCGTGGAGGTGAAGGTGTTATTCCCTTTCCTCAGGGCTAAATTACTATCCGCTGCACTTTTAGCCATTGCTTTTTGCAGTCTCGCGCCCTCGTTGACGTTACTTATTGCCTCACAGAAGTTCCTATAGTTTTTCCGTTTGGCCTTCCTGATCTCTTTGTTGTAGAGCGTCAGGCTTTGCCTGTATAGTTCGCAGTTTCTATCAGTTTTTGGTTTGTTGAAAAGCTTCCGAGTGGTTACTCGTAGTCGTTCAAGACTAGCATTCCACCATGGTGCGTCTGTTTCCCGTCTCTGTCTACCTAGAGGACAACTGTCTTCAAAGGCATTTACTATCTTGTGGCCCAGGTTGTCTACCGCTCTGTCTAATTCCAAGGGATGTCTAGGGTATCCTGCCGGTTCGTTGGAAAGATTGAGCTCTAGAGTTGACCTGAATTTGTCCCAGTTTGTTTTCCTGGGGTTTCTTTTAGGGTTACATCTTTTTGTTTTGAAGGCTACTTCAAACAAAATTGTCCTGTGGTCTGACATTGATTCTTCTGGTGACACATGCCAGTTCTTAATGTGGGGTTTAAAAGAATTGGTTACTAGAGTTATGTCTAGCACCTCTTCTCGTACCCTAGTAACAAATGTCGGCCTGGCGCCGACATTACAGATCTCTAGGTTATTGTTTAAAATAAATTCTAGTAATTGCTCACCTCTGTTGTTGACATCCGTGCTACCCCAGATCACGTGATGTGCGTTGGCATCACATCCTATGATGAGGGGGATCTTGTTCGTCCGGCAGTGGTCTACTAGCCCGGGTATTCCTGGCGGTGGACAGGCCTCCTCCCCGGCAAAGTAAGCGGAGGCCACTGCTAGTTTCGGTGCAGCTTCTGTGCCGTTGATGGTTACGGCGACGCAGTCTCTGCTCATGAACTCTGAAAAGATACTATATTTGATATCTTTCCTTATAACGATGCATGATCTGGGAGGTGATCCTCCTGGATCGCATATTACCTTAGTGTCCTTCGTGTACAGGCCTTTTATGCCATGGTGCCACCATGGATCCTGTACAAGGGCTAGCCCGAGGTGTTGGGAGGTGAACATCCTCGCCAAGACAGCAGATGCTGCTTTGGCCCGATGGATGTTTACCTGGGCTAGCCGAGTGCTGCTTGTTGCAGCCATCACTCCGAGGTTTGATGCTCCGTGAGGTCTGGTGAAGAGAGAGAGCAAGTCTCTCCACCACCGGCTATCACGGTAACCTCAGCTTCGCAGCTTTCGTCCAGGAGGAGCTCCTGGGCCAGCTCTTGGGATGACATAGGGTGTCCATCCCCTTGGTCGTCCCCAATGTCCATGCTGGTGATGGATTGTTCATCCTGTTCACCACTCTGTGACTTCGGCTCCACATTCGGTTGTTCGAGGGTATCCTCGACAGCCTTGCATGTGCCGTCATTGGGCGTCTCTTCCGGAGCTCTCTTGGTCTTTTTCAGACCGCTCACGGTGACGTGGCCAAACCGGAAGTTGAGTTTGTGGTCACGCTCCACTATCTCATCCCTTCCGGTCTGGTCCATCCCTACGACCAGGAGTGCACCAGCTCCGTCGTTCTTCCTGGAGATGACCTTCCAGGCGTCCGTCTCGACCCGGTTTTGGAAACCAATGAAGGCCAATATTTCCTCATTGGTCCGGTCGGAGCTCCTCGGACAGAACAACGTGGCGTTGTATGCTGCCGGGATGTCTGCTCCCGTGCGGGTTTCTAGGGGTACTCCCTTCCACGTCCGCAGCTGAGGTACGGCAATCTTGAGCCACTCAGCTGAGCCTTCATCCAGGCAGTCGATAATCAGGTAACCCACCCTGAAGTGGATTCCCCTGAACACGACGGGACCGCTCCACGCTGACGTGAGCATCTCGTCCATGACCGACTCCTGGAGCCCGGATAGTTCCTCTGCGGTCAGGCTGGCCGCCGGGAAACCCTCCGGGAGTATAGCCACCCTGATGAGGGTGGCTTTCTTGGCAGCCTCCGCGTAAGTCGGACGGGGTCCGATGACCGGCGGTGCCGAGCTAGAGGGTCTTCCTCCAGCGGTTGTCGGCTTCTGGTTTTGATGGGGCTGGGAAGGTATCTTCCTGGCCCGCACTTTTGCCTTTTCTGCCGCTGCTGCCGATGTGCTAGGCCCCTCTTGCTCAGGGACCCGTGAGGACGTCTCATTAGCCCCTGGGCCGTGCCTAGACCTTTTGGGGGTGTCCGTTGGTGGTGTGTGGCTGGTGTTCAGCCGTTTACCAACCGGTGCTGTCCCCAGTGCCGGCTGCTCCCTCGGCTCCTTTGCCTTCTTCAAGGCCTCCTCCCGTGTCATGCCCTGCATGAGGTACCTCAGGTACCACTTTACCTTTGACCCTGGCAGGCCACGCCTGTTGGGGTCGTCCAGTCCTCCGGGCTGTCCCAGGGCTGGAAGAGCGTCCTGCTTCTTCAGCTGCCTGATAGAGGTTGGCCTATCAGATGCGAGAGGTGGGCGTGCTGGCAGGGTAGCTCCGGCTGGCACCCCACGCTCCCTGGCTGGGAATGTCTGGGCTGCTGGTGTAGTCCTAGGCGGGTGCGCTGCCGCCTGGGGTCTGTCGCCTTCGAGGGATCTTTCCTCAAAGTGTCTTGCGACACCGGTTGCAGGGATATCCTGCGGGATTTTTATTGCTTTGTTTCTTTTCATGGGGTCCCACGAGCTGCGGAGAAGTATGTGGTCCGCCCGGGCAGAGATCCGCTGTACCCGGGTAAGGCGTACTTAGGACAGACGGTCGCCACTTGCCTGAACTCTCCGTTATCGCGGCAATTACTTCAAAAACAATTATCGCGGTACGGGTAACAAGAGAGGTAACTGCCACAACAACAGATATTACCAAAACAAGGTATATTACTAAAACAACGGCTATAACCAAAAAAACGGTTACAACCGAAATAATAATAACCAAAATAACAATTATTATAGAAACAACTACAGAAGTGGAAACAACCGCGGTGGAAACAACCGCAGGGGAAACAACAATGGCAATAACAACAATTATCAAAACAAGAACGTTAGGGTAGCCCAAACAAAATTCGGGAAACTCCCAAACACCTTTAGATACACAGCAGTAGATAACATCAAAATTCACACCATTAATCTCAGTCAAAGTATATTCGCCACTTTCATAAACGTAGCAACAGGAAAAGAATTCGTTTTTCTACTAGATACAGGTGCGGAAATATCCATATTGAAGGAAAATTCCGTTATTTTTCAACACATTCAAAATAATCATATAATAAACATACAGGGAATAAGCCAGGAAGTTATCAAATCAAAAGGCTTAACTCTTATTGAAATACAAACTTCTAAATATATAATCACACACGATTACCATATCGTAAATTTACAATTCGCTTTTCCTTGTGATGGAATACTAGGAATCGATTTTATTAAAAGATACAACTGTCAACTAGACATAGTCTTATAATTACACCAAATAACCTCAAATATCCGATTTATGTTCCAATAACATACAGTTCTGGCAACAACTCCCTAATTCTGCCAGCCAAGTCGTATTAATAGTCATAGGTTGTTCCGAAAAACATATGCTTACGAATATAACTGATGTTATCGAGAAATGTAGGCAACACAACCTAAAGTTACATCCTGAAAAATGTTCAGTTTTTATGCACGAAGTCACTTTTCTAGGACATAAGTGCACAGATAAAGGAATCTTGCCTGACGACAAACAATACGACATCATTCAAAATTATTCAGTCACACATGATGCGGACAGCGCTAGAGGATTCATTGCATTTTGCCATTATTACAGACGGTTTATAAAAAATGTTGCTGAATATTCACGTCACATAACAAGATTATGTAAAAAAGATGTAAAATTCGAATGGACAACTGAATGCCAAAACGCCTTTGAACATCTTAAATCAGCATTAATAAACCCAACTCTGTTACAATACCCATATTTTAGCAAAGAATTTTGCATAATAACACAAAACAAAAACGGACTACAGCTTCCAGTTGCGTAAGCATCAAGATCTTTTACAAAAGGTGAAAGCAACAAGAGCACAACAGATCAAGAACTACCAGCTATTCATTGGGCAGACCATATATTATCTGTCAAAACAGACCACAGAGCACTTACCTACTTATTTTCAATGGTAAACCCCAGTTCCAAATTAACTCGAATGAGACTTGAATTAGATGAATATATTTTTACGGTAGAGTATCTAAACAAACAATATGATTCTGAAAGTCACTACCAGAAACCAAAATAGACAAAAGTCCTGCGCAGGAAAAGAACAAATAGAATTGCATAAGCAATCTATAGATAAAGCTTCAAAGCCCAACGTATATGAAGTCATTAATAATGATGAAGTACGTAAAGTACTGACCTTGCATGTAAATAATATGTGTTTATTTAAATACGGAAAGAAACTAACAGCAAGATATGATGTTAGCGATTTTATACTAATGGAACCATTGATTTAGATCAATTCTTTCAAAGACTTGAAAAGCAGGCCGGTACTAACAAAATCATCCAACTCTAAGTGGCACCGTGGGAAAATATCTTTGAACATGTTGATAATTTTAAAAATATGGGCAATAAAATATTGAAATCATTGAGAGTAGCGCTACGCAACCCGGTGACCGTAATATTATTATTAATATCGGGGTGTTCAGTGTACCGCGACCTGTAAGATCTATTGTACCCCCATTCAGAGCCTACAGCTCAGATATCAACCCACTTCCTCGAATAAAGTCGAGGAGTTTTAATGGGTTGATTCTTCCTAGGAGCTCAGGTGTAAGAGTTCTGGTTCCTAAGATTTTACATCTTATACTTGCTAACGCCGGACAGTCTGCAGTGATGTGTCTAGAGGTTTCGTCCTATATGTCGCAGAATCTGCAAGTTCTACTGCTGGTTATTCCCATCTTACCTAGGTGACTTTTCAGTCTACAGTGCCCGGTTAGTAATCCGGTAACGATCCTAAGTGAATTTTTCCCTAGTTGAATAAGTTCCTTGAACCTCTTCTTGTTATAGTTATTTATTTGAGTTTTGGCTTGCCTTAGCCCTGGGGTATTTCTCCAGTGTTCTTGTCTCATGGCGCCTTCCTCTTTCCTAAGGTAATCTTTTATAGTGTGCCTCCCTATGCCACAGTAGGGCTCTGGGCCTATCAGGGGCTGTTCGGCTCCTAGTTTTGACATTTATCGGCAAGTTCATTTCCGGATATATCCTTATGTCCCGGAATCCATCTGAGGGCTGTTTCGGCTGCCCAGTATATTTAGCTTACTCTTCACCTCTAGGACTAGCTTCGAGGTGATTTTGTTACTATGTAAAGCAGTAATTGCTGCTCGGCTGTCCGAAAGGATCGATATGTCCTTTTCCTTGTATCCACGCTGTATGTTGAGCTCTGCACAACGTCCAATGGCACATACTGGAATATGCTGGTGTATTGGCCAAGGGATTCGTCGTATTTTATGCGAGGCCCTACCACTCCAAGGCCCGTGCCTTGTTGTGTCAGGGATCCATCTGTGTACCATGCAATGGTGTGTTTAGCCATCGGGTGCACTTCAGACAATGTGGTCCAATCTTTCTTATTGCCTAGGTGTGCTGTGAAGTTCTGCTCGAAGATTAGTTCGGCTGTCATTTCATCCCTAGAGTGGAGTATTAGGGGCACCTCACCTATCAGATTAGTCGCATCCCTGTTATTTAGAATGCAACCACTACCTGTGCCCTCAGTGCTTATTCTCAGGAGTGTAGATTTGCGTTGGATTTCAATCACATAGTGGAGTGGTGTTAGCTCCATCAAAACTTCTAAGGCAGTTGTAGGACAGGTCCTCATTGCCCCTGTCAGGCATACGCAGGCAAGTCTTTGTAGCTTTCCTAGCTGGTTTTGCATGCTGGTGAGCTTAGCTCGTTTGCCCCATGCAAGTGCTCCGTAAGTGAGGATTGGTCTCACGATCATTAAGTATAGCCATCGTATTATCTGAGGCCTGGTTCCCCAGGATTTCCCAGCAATTTTCCGACAGGTATAGAGTGCTCTGTAACACTTTTCCAATGTCTTTTGGACATGGGAAGCGAAAGTCAGTTTACTATCTAACGTGATTCCTAGATATTTAACCTCTCGGCTAGTTTCTATAGGAGTTCCTAGCAGTGAGATTTGTCTCATTCTCTGTAGTTTGTACTTCCTTGTGAAAGGAACGATGACTGTTTTAGCAGGATTTAAGTTGAGTCCAACCTCCCTGCACCAGTCTAGTGTTGTCCTTAGTCCGAGTTGGACGATGTCGCAGAGTGTCGCTTCAAATTTGCCTCTGGCGATTATCACGATGTCATCGACGTATCCCTGACATTGAATTCCTTTTCCAGCAAGTTTGCTGAGAAGGTCATCTACTAGCAGGCTCCATAGCAGAGGGGACAGTACTCCTCCTTGCGGACAGCCTTTGCTGGTAGCAATTGTCACTCTTTCCGAACCCAGTGTACATGTTGCTTGCCTGGATTCAAGTAGGTTGCCAATCCATTTGCTCGTAGTAGTGTCTATGTTCCTTCTGGACAGGGCAGCTCGAACTGCATCATGTGATGTGTTGTCGAAGGCTCCCTCTATGTCTATAAAGGCACAGATAGCTATTTCTTTGCTGTCAATTGCCCCTTCTAGGGTGCGACATAGTTGATAAAGTGCAGTGTCTGTTGAACGGCCTGCTCTGTATGCATGCTGTGTGTTTTGCAGCGGACAGTTTTTGAGAGCTGTTCTTCTGATATTGTAGTCTACCAGTTTTTCCAGCGTTTTAAGACAAAACGAAGTTAAGCTGATAGGTCTGAAGAACTTTGGGCTGGTGATGTCTTTCTTCCCGATCTTGGGGATGAAGACCACCCTAGCGCTGCACCATGCACTTGGGATATACCCAAGGGCTAGGCTGCTCACCATTAGTCCTCTTAGGCGGGTTAGGAGTAGTTCCTGCCCCTGCTGTAAGAAAGCCGGAGAGATCATGTCTAATCCCGGTGATTTAAATGCTTGGAAGGTTCCAATAGCCCCTTTGAGTTTCTCGGGCGTAACTATAGACTTGCCT
Source organism: Drosophila elegans (assembly GCF_018152505.1). Classification (NCBI taxonomy): domain Eukaryota; kingdom Metazoa; phylum Arthropoda; class Insecta; order Diptera; family Drosophilidae; genus Drosophila; species Drosophila elegans. Next base: position 26,330,584 of record NW_024545863.1, on the reverse strand, counting down.
GCTGCCCAGTCACTGGCTACTGTCCTAGGAGTTCTATGTTGATCACGCCTTACGTTTCCCTTAGTCGGAGTACTCCCCGGGAAATGCGTGTCAAATAGCAATTCTAATTTCTCCCGATCCGTGGAGGTGAAGGTGTTATTCCCTTTCCTCAGGGCTAAATTACTATCCGTTGCACTTTTAGCCATTGCTTTGTACAGTCTCGCGCCCTCGTTGACGTTACTTATTGCCTCACAGAAGTTCCTATAGTTTTTCCGTTTGGCCTTCCTGATCTCTTTGTTGTAGAGCGTCAGGCTTTGCCTGTATAGTTCCCAGTTCTTATCAGTTTTTGGTTTGTTGAAGAGCTTCCGAGTGGTTACTCGTAGTCGTTCAAGACTAGCATTCCACAATGGTGCGTCTGTTTCCCGCTTCTGTCTGCCTAGAGGACAACTGTCTTCAAAGGCATTTACTATCTTGTGGCCCAGGTTGTCTACCGCTCTATCTAATTCCAAGGGATGTCTAGGGTATCCCGACGGTTCGTTGAAAAGATTGAGCTCTAGAGTTGACCTGAATTTGTCCCAGTTTGTTTTTCTGGGGTTTCTTTTAGGGTTACATCTTCTTGTTTTGAAGGCTACTTCAAACAAAATTGTCCTGTGGTTGGACATTGATTCTTCTGGTGACACATGCCAGTTCTTAATGTGGGGTTTAAATGAATTGGTTACTAGAGTTATGTCTAGCACCTCTTCCCGTACCCTAGTAACAAATGTTGGCCTGGCGCCGACATTACAGATCTCTAGGTTATTGTTTAAAATAAATTCTAGTAATTGCTCACCTCTGTTGTTGACATCCGTGCTACCCCAGATCACGTGATGTGCGTTGGCATCACATCCTATGATGAGGGGGGATCTTGTTCGTCCGGCAGTGGTCCACTAGCCCGGGTATTCCTGGCGGTGGACAGGCCTCCTCCCCGGCAAAGTAGGCGGAGGCCACTGCTAGCTTCGGTGCAGCTTCTGTGCATGATCTTTCCTTATAACGATGCATGATCTGGGAGGTGATCCTCCTGGATCGCATATTACCTTAGTGTCCTTCGTGTACAGGCCTTTTATGCCATGGTGCCACCATGGATCCTGTACAAGGGCTAGCCCGAGGTGTTGGGAGGTGAACATCCTCGCCAAGACAGCAGATGCTGCTTTGGCCCGATGGATGTTTACCTGGGCTAGCCGAGTGCTGCTTGTTGCAGCCATCACTCCGAGGTTTGATGCTCCGTGAGGTCTGGTGAAGAGAGAGAGCAAGTCTCTCCACCACCGGCTATCACGGTAACCTCAGCTTCGCAGCTTTCGTCCAGGAGGAGCTCCTGGGCCAGCTCTTGGGATGACATAGGGTGTCCATCCCCTTGGTCGTCCCCAATGTCCATGCTGGTGATGGATTGTCCATCGTGTTCCCCACTCTGCAACTTCGGCCCCACATTCAGTGGTTCGAGGGTATCCTCGACAGCCTTGCATATGCCGTCATTGGGCGTCTCTTCCGGAGCTCTCTTGGTCTTTTTCAGACCGCTCACGGTGACGTGGCCAAACCGGAAGTTGAGTTTGTGGTCACGCTCCACTATCTCGTCCCTTCCGGTCTGGTCCATCCCTACAACCAGAAGTGCACCAGCTCCGTCGTTCTTCCTGGAGATGACCTTCCAGGCGTCCGTCTCGACCCGGTTTTGGAAACCAATGAAGGCCAATATCTCCTCATTGGTCCGGTCGGAGCTCCTCGGGCAGAACAACGTGGCGTTGTACGCTGCCGGGATGTCTGCTCCCGTGCGGGTTTCTAGGGGTACTCCCTTCCATTTCCGCAGCTGAGGTACGGCAATCTTGAGCCAATCAGCTGAGCCTTTATCTAGGCAGTCGATAATCAGGTAACCCACCCTGAAGTGGATTCCCCTGAACAAGACGGGACCGCTTCACGCTGACGTGAGCATCTCGTCCATGACCGACTCCTGGAGGCCGGATAGTTCCTCTGCGGTCAGGCTGGCCGCCGGGAAACCCTCCGGGAGTATGGCCACCCTGATGAGCGTGGCTTTCTTGGCAGCCTCCGCGTAAGTCGGACGGGGTCCGATGACCGGTGGTACCGAGCTAGAGGGTCGTCCTCCAGCGGTTGTCGGCTTCTGGTTTTGGTGGGGCTGGGAAGGTATCTTCCTGGCCTGCACCTTTGCCTTTTCTGCCGCTGCTGCTGATGTGCTAGGCCCCTCTTGCTCAGAGACCCGTGAGGACGTCTCACTAGCCCCTGTGCCGTGCCTAGACCTCTGGGGGGTGTCCGTTGGTGGTGTGCGGCTGGTGTTCAGCCGTTTGCAAGCCGGTGCGGTCCCCAATACCGGCTGCTCCCTCGACTCCTTTGCCTGCTTCAAGGCCTCCTCCGGTGTCATGCCCTGCATGAGATACCTCAGGTACCACTTTATCCTTGACCCTGGCAGGCCACGCCTGTTGGGGTCGTCCAGTCCTCCGGGCTGTCCCAGGGCTGGAAGAGCGTCCTGCTTCTTCAGCTGTCTGATAGAGGTTGGCCTATCAGACGCGAGAGGTGGGCGTGCTGGCAGGGTAGCTCCTGCTGGCACACCACGCTCCCTGGCTGGGAATGTCTGTGGTGCAGGTCTTCTCGCCTGGGCTGCTGGTGTAGTCCTAGGCGGGTGCGCTGCCGCCTGTGGTCTGTCGCCTTCGAGGGATCTTTCCTCGAAGTGTCTTGCGACACCGGTTGCAGGGATATCCTGCGGGATTTTTATTGTCTTATTTTTCTTCATGGGGTCCCACGAATTGCGGAGAAGTATATGTTCCGCCCGGGCAGAGATCCACCGTACCCGGGTAAGGCGTAGTTAGGAGAGACGGTCGCTTGCCTGAACCCTCCGTTTGCGACTGGGCTATTTGTTTACTCGGGCCCCCAGCCAGGCTGACTATCGGCACGGGTCGAATGACACCTTAGTCCGGCACCGAGGTGAGATGTGGGGGATAGGATGGAGGTAGGTAGTTGTGAGGGAGGGGGTGTGTAAGGCTACGGTGTTAAGACGGCCAAACAAGCGTCTTGTCGGTATACCTCCATCGGTATACCCGCTGTTTGTCCGGGGTTGCTTATTTGCTTGCGCTTATCGCAACTAACCTTCCCAGAAGGTCGTTTGCTATCCGCAACCTGCGACCCGCCTGGTGGCCTAAGCTAAGTCTCCCTTCGAACCATCCCACTAGTTCTTGAGGACCAAGCCGTAATAAGAAATAATAAAGAAAAAGAAGCTATATTGTCTACCTTCCATGATGATCCAATACAAGGATGTCATACAGGCATTACAAATCTTAACTATAACCGAAATTGCACAAAGAGCTTTCGATATGGTAATTGTGGATACAATTGATCCACTACCAAAATCTAATAATGGAAACGAATACGCAGTAACACTCATCTGCGATTTAACTAAATATCTAGTATTTAAATTCAATTCAATTCAAGCCACAGAACACTAAATGAGTACATTCGTTCATATATCTTAGTTGACAAAACAGATTGGGATGTATGGCTACGATACTGCGTTTATTGTTTTAACACGACCCCCTCTATTGCACATGATTATTGTCCATATGAGCTAGTTTTTGGTAAAACTTCAAATTTACCAAAACATTTTAATAGTATAGATAACATAAAACCCCTTTATAATATAGAAGACTATGCAAAGGAATCAACATTTAGATTAGAACAGTCATTTAAGAGAGCTAGACTAATGCTAGAATCTCATAAGCTAAAACAAAAAATTAGTTACGACAAAAATACTTTGAATTTTGATTTAAAAATAGGAGATCAGGTTTTATTGACAAATAAAACAGGACATAAACTAAATTTTAAATATGCAAGTCCTTATATGAATTTCGCGTTGATTTCGTCCAGCCCAATTACTTTAGACTTCTTTTTAAGAATAGATTCAAGGACATAACAAATAAATTAGAACTAGTATCACAGTGGTTATAAGGTTTAACATTCAGATACGAGTTGAAAAGGATTTAAGGATTTCAACATTTACCCCTGCTTTAGAAGTTGATATTAGTTTTCCTATTCCATGTTGTTTAATAGTTTTCCATGTCCCTTTATTGGATATCCCAGAATCAAATTTTTTGTTACAGTAGTTTTTTTTTTTGCTTAAACTATCATCTGCATTTGTAATTCATTTAATGCTTAATGGAACAGCTTTATCATACAAATAAAGGACATTTGATTGCAATGCCAAAAGTTGTGAGTTAACTGATGTTGATGTTTATCAAATTGTACAAAAACCATTCTTGGGCAAGAAGGCTGTAGTCAAGGTTTTTTAAGTTTCTAAAGCTGAAATTGTAGTCAGTGTGTTCTAGAATTAAATTAAAGTCACATGTCATGTATATAAGGTCATGTTTGGAAAAGTACGGAACTGGAAATTGGTCATACAGAAGGATACTAGACAAATGATTTTCAAAGAATACATCTAACATTGTATCAGCTGTTTAACTTCAGTGAATGGCTTGACAAGTATTGACTAGAAACAAATCAAGGGTCGACAGATTACCAGAAAGATAATAAAAAAACATTTTACAACAGATTATCTTCTACGCGTTTCGACAACGTTGATGTCTTCTTCAGGGAGCCTAATTTATTTTGGAAAATTAATTACATACATATACAGATATAGGTTTGTACTAGATTTTAACATATAATTTTACGTACATTAATTTCTTAACAGTGACTTCACTTCTAACCTAATATTGCACCAACTCCTCTGTGTGTCTAGTGTTTCCATCGTTAAGATTTCTATGTTTATCAAAGGTTGTTTATGAACTGTTTTGTTTTTCGACTGTAATTCCTACCGCGTAAATAAAATTGGTGTGATCTATATCTTCCTTGTAATTTATTGCTTTATGTTGTATTTGCAGGCTTTTTTACGTCATAATCGTTTTCTATCATCTCTCAATGTCCAAAATCTTCTCATTTCCGAAATCAGTTAAATGCTTTTTTTGTTTATTCGCGTCTCCTTTGTGTTCATTTATTCTTGTTGCCATAGACCACTTTGCAAGTCTCTTCATGATTTTCATTCCTCTGGGAGAACTCAGCTAAGGCCCCGGACATTTAAACAGATTCCCAACCTGCAAGCCTGGCAAGAGAGAAAACACGGTCGGGTGAATTTTCATTTAACACAGGTCCTTTGCGGTCACGAGTGCTTTCGAGATTACCTCTACAGGCTTAGTCACGAAACCAGTGGAGTCTCCACGTGGTGCGAACGTCGGCGGAGTACGCTGTGTTCGAGTGCGGCAGGTTTAGCCAAGAACGTCAGCTCCTGGAAACCTGGAAGTGAAACCATTTGGCTGGACGTGAGTAATTTCTAGGCGGTCGTAATGGACAAGGTAAGGAGCGCAGAACGACTAAGGAAACACACAACTTTGTACATTCCCAAATAAATGAAATAAAACAAAATCTAGATCCCAAAAAATTAGTTCCTTTCACTGAAAATGATAAAATTTCGTAAAGCATGATCCATTCAGCGTTTTATGCCCACAATATAACGAATTTTGTTGTACTTAAAAAAAATTACTTGTTGGGACGGAGGAAATAAATATTTCAGCGCACACTTAGAGTGTGTGGATGTTGGTATGAGTGTATGGGTATACAGTCTCTGGAATTTCACCAAAAGATTAATTTCATCATTATAGTAACATGGCATCAGCCTCTAACGGTGCTGTGTTTGGTTATCGCTTAAGAAGTACCGTTTTAGTGGGGCGAAAGCGTTATGTCGCTGTCGCCGAGTGTGGTTCGGTGGTAAGCACAGAATGATGAAGAGATAACGCTGGTAGTTGCGTTTAGGATTTCGTGCGTGTGAAACCGAAACTCGCTGCGCTATTACAATGTCGGAAAATAATAACAATGCTGCAACAAGTGGGATCTGGCTCGCTGCCTAATGAATCAGATGGACCATGCCGAATTTTAATGGAAATGCAAAATAAAAATTTGATCGAGCTTATCAAAGCTGCAAAATCAGCGTCACCTGAAACAACAAATAAAAAACTATTGTGCTACCAAAATTCAACGCGGATCTTGATAGCGCCGACGCATCAACGTGGTGTTCTACAGTAAATATAATTTTGGCAGAAAATACCGCAAAAGGCAGCGCGTTGGTGATGGCCTTGGGTGCATCGTTGGAAGGTAGTGCGTCGCAGTTGCCTGCACAAACATGTTATCCTGACATAACTTGGGACGAATTTGAAGAACTTTTCATGCAGCGTTTTGGCAGTGTAGAAACGCCAGCGGCAATCTTTCTGTCAATGTAAGCTAATTGTCCGACCGATGGCGAATGTCTCTCCAATTATGCTAGTCGAATTATGACGTCACTTCTCGCGATTTGGCGTGACATTAATGTGGAAGAAATTGCAGTTTCTGTGACGCTTACCAAGATGGCTCACGTTGATAACAGATTGCAGCGCCTAACCTTTACTTCAAAAACCGAGCTTAAAGCATTCAAGTTCAACAAAAGAAAGAAAACTTTGCAAGGGAAAATATCTTCACCTGACATAAAGCGTCCGAAACTTTCAACAATCAAGTGCCAATTGGGCCACAAAATGATGGAATATTATTAAAAAAGTTGGTAAACGAATTAACAATGTAGTGATGTTGAAGGGTATTGGTAGTGGCGGCATATGTAGCACATTACAAATACATAGCAACGTAAAAATTAACCAACACTGTATTGAAGTTTTGTTTCATGTTTTGGACAATGAGTATTTGAAGAATGATATTATTATTTTTTGTCGAGATGTACTGTACCCTGGATTTAATGTTATAATATCACCAGGAAAATTCTAAATTATTAGATCAAAACCTGTAAACTATTGTTCAAATGATGATAAATTTTGTGAATTAAATACCGATCTTGTTGGAGAAGATAGAGATAAATTACAAGATCTATTGGAAAAATATTCAAAAGCTTTTATTAATGGAATTCCTTCGACTAGAGTTAGGAATAGAATATTAAATTAGTAGACCCAAGAAAAATTGTTCAAAGAAGACCATATAGGCTTAGCCCAAATAAAAGATAATTGGTATCCTTTGGATCGTCTAGTCAGCATCGACTTAGTCAAAAATCGAAATCAACCAACGACTTTTCAACCAAGCACATGTTTATCATTCCAGCCACGGATTCGAACTACAGCTTTACTAACCAAAACCAGTGTTTCCATGTGGCTACTGAAACGGGAACACCACGCTTTGCCAATAGAATCACACTACACGGAGATGACCGGATATTTTCACAAAGTACTGCCGTCCTTGTAAGGCGATCGTGGATCAGATCAAAGTATGCCACATTTGTCTCAGTACGGCCTACGCTATTAGTCATTGCAGTAGTTCTCGCATATGCCTACAACGCGGCCGGCGTCATCTCATGTTGCTGCATTTTCGAATTGTAGCACCCTGTCCTCCGCGTTCTGCCCTATCGCACAAGCCAATGACCAACGGAGTCCGCAGTGCGCTGGCGGACGAACAGTGCACAGTTACCAGCTCATTTGTTTCATCTCAAATATCTTTAGTCACTATAATATTATTCAAATTTTTGTATCCTTTTTTTTTTTTATTAACCTGTCTAATAACCTGCAACATTCGAAAGTTTTTAAAAACTACTCCCTTTAAAGTTTTGATAGTATAAAAACCACGTATTTTGTAATTATATTCGTTGTACCGAATCAACAACCCTTAAGACTATGTTCGAGCTTTAGCAAATCTATGAATCGAAATCATTATATAACAACATGAAAACTTATTCTTTTATTATAAAAAAAAAAATGAAATTATCATGACTTTTAAATTTGTTTATTTTGTCTTCTTAATAAACGGCAGTGCGTGCACCATTTTAAAAAAGTAATTAATGTATTAGTGTTATTCTTAAACTATGACAATGATCCAATTCCACTTTGCAGTACATTAAAGCAAACGCTGCAAACTCTGACTGGTTTGTTGATACCAAACTTCAAAATGGGTATATCGTTACTGGAACATTTGGAACATAAAACTCGTCCACAATGCCGGCTTAAAAGAGAAAGAAACAAAACGAAAAGAATATGAATATGAATATAATATTTATAAATCAATATTTTCCTGTTCTTACCAATGGTGTTTTCGCATAGTAATCGTAAATCTAGTTGTACATTCTTGACATAAGTCACACTCTGACCACGACGATTCTTTTGGCAATATGTCCAACAATTTGTGAAGTAATTGATCTGTCGCTAGCTTGAAATTAAATATATTTACTCCTTCTCTGTTCTCAGTACCAAGGCACGCCCCTGCTTTCACAAGTATTTTACAAAGTGGCGACTGACCTCGCATAAAGGAAAGAAGAAGTGGAGTATTTCCGTCCATGTCAGGAACATCAATTGGATAGTTTGGCATACATTCCAGAAAAAGTTCGCAAATAAGTGCGGCTGTATTATCCTCCACAATACGACACAACTCATGCATAGGATTTCGACCTTTTAAATTTGTTGCTTCTGCGTTTACTCTTGATTCTGTTAATAGTTCACGTACAATGAGAAACTGACCGCATCGAACAGCAATGTGTAAAGCATTATTGCCGTCAGCATCTGTTGCGTCGTAGTCGGCATTATTTTGAATCAAAGCAGATACTGCAGGAAGATTTCCGCGTTCAATGGCGATATGTAGGGGCAATTTTTGGACAGCATCCCTTTCATTCATACGTGCACCAGCTAAAATCAGATTTCTGGTAATCATTTCATTATTCGATGCAGCCGCAAGGTGCAAGGGGGTAGATTGATTGACATCATGCACTCGAGAATTTACATCTACCTGAATAGCTATCAAAAACAAAACACTTTCTAAATCGTCTTTCATAATTGCTAAATGCAAAAAATTTCTGCCGCGCTGGTCCATTTGCTCGGCAGCGGAAGGAAATCTATCTAAAATGCGTAGGGCGGCCTTGTGATTACGAATGCCTAAGGCGGCTGCAAAAGGCGTATTTCCGGACCTATCACGATGCTTTAGTTCTATAGTAGGGTGACAAAGAAGAACGGATATTATTTCTTCATGTTGGTTTTCAATAGCTACATGAAGTGGGGACTTGTTTTCAGCGTTCATTACGTTAACATTAGCACCATGATCAATTAGTGTCTGCATAACTTTGGTTAAGCCCCACTGACAACATAAATGTAGCGGGGAAGCTTTTTCCAGAGCCTCATCTCCACCCTCCCCATTGGGGCCTGGCTGTTTTGGAGAGTCTAAGTCGCATTTACTTCGAATAAGAAATATAGCAATTGATTCTCTGTTTTCATCAATTGCACGATGTAAAAGTGTTTGTTGGCATCCCTCAGGTCCGTTGTCCCAGCAGTCTGTGTCAACACCATGTCGCACAAGCACCCGTGCCACATCCTCGCGCCCAAACTCCAAAGCTGTCCATAATGGTGAAGCTCCATTTTTATCGGATCTTAGTGGAAATCCTCTTGTGCAAAGGGCATCCACGACTCTAGGTAGATCGTACTCGATCGACAACTCCAATGCAGAAACCTGATCATCTATATATAGAATCAAATTTTTAGAAACACACACAAAATTGATAAATTAATTTACCTGTAACAGCAGTATAATCTGCACCTTGCTCTAGTAAAAATATTGATGTATCACTGTCTCCATTCTTAATTGATTGATGCAAAAGTGTTAAGTTGTCCTTATTTCTTGCATTTACATTTGAGCCGCCTCGAATGAGAATTGGTACCATTGCAGTTCTATTAAGAGCTAAGCATAGGCTTAACGGTGAGTTACCATTAATATCTTTACAATCAAAATCGATAGCATCGTGGACTTTATTTTTTGTCTGAACAAAAGCTTCTAAGGCATCAACGGAATTAGCTTCAACTGCCACATGCAAAACTGATTTTAAACCACTCTCGATGGATTGTAAATTGCACGAAGCACCATTAGCCATTAACTTTCTCACTAGGTTTGGCTTATTTTTTAACGCTGCAATATGTAAGGCTGTAAGCCCTCCCAAGTTCATATAGTCGAGATCGGCAAAATCTGCCAAAAAAATGGCTGCTTGCTCCCCTAGATCTTCGTCCATTGCAAAAACTTGTATGAGGTTATCTCCAGTTTTTGACTTTATAGAATTTGGCTGTGCGCCCATACTTAAAAGCATTGAGGCTATTTTAAAATCTTGATCTCCCATTAGTAAACTCAGTTCTAAAGCACACTTTTCATCCAAAGTGCGCAAATTAATATCAATATGTGGAGCTTTAAGTAAATGATTTACCATTTCTAAATTTTGTTTGACAATCGCTATATGCAATGGTGTTTCTCCTTTTATGTTTTGGATATTTACATTTGGATTCCTTTGTAAAATATTCACTCCAACGTTTATTATTTCCGCAAAATTTTCGTGATTTCCATCGTAATTACATATAACATGTAATGCAGTATCTGATGATGGGCTAAAACGTTACATTTTAAAATAATATATTTTTTCTATTTTTTTTTAATATATTTATTTACTTAGTGTAGTCTAAAAGACACTTTTCTTCCAAAAGAAAGTTTGCTGAAAAAACGTCACCATTTCTCAAAGCAGTAATTAGCAGCGTGGATCCCTGTTAAAACAAATATTTAGTAAATTGACAAATATATTGTATTCATACCTCCATATCAACAGCATTTATGTCAGCCATTCCACTTTTCACAAGAGTCTCAGCAATTTTTAAGCTTTTTGCTGATAAAGCAATTTGAAGAGGCAATAGTCCATTTTCGCAAACTCTGTTCACTAGTTGTGGAAGCTACAATACACAATAAATATAAACAAAAATAAATAATAGCTCAATTTTAATTTTTTACACATTTTTTGATTGTGGTATTCAAGAACTAGGATCTCCAAAAAGAAACAATTTGAGGAAATTATTTTTGAGCTGGCAGATCAAATTTAAATATCTGGTGGATAAATCGGCTATGGCCTAAATTATTATTCTTTTTTTTTTGCTCCAAAAGTATTACCTTTATTTTAATTTAAGCTAAGTTTTTATATTTATTTTTTTTTTTCAAAAAATAAGTTGAGTATAGACGACTAGAAAAAATTATGTTTTTCTTTCTTGTATTTTATATTTAATTGCCTCAGTATTCGAGCGCTACAAGTAAAGTTCTATTTTCATTTTATTCTTACCTCGTCAAGATGTGTTATTTTATATCAGAAGTGTTTGTTTGAAGCCACTGTCTTGTTACTGCAAGGCTCCAAACTCTAGTTACAATAAACAAAAACCACAAAACCACGACCATGAGTTGTCACTGCATGACTTGGTTTTTGAAATAAATAAATAATAATAAAAATAACCGTTACCTACTCAGTTGGCAGTATCAAATCCTGCTGTTGATGAAGTGTATTAATCATTAAAGCAGTTTATTAATCTTCAAACCAGTTTACTGTTGACAATAATTAGATATTTAATTATTTCTGAGTATGCAAAAGTATTCAGCTTGAATACTTCAAGCTATCTGCTTCAAACTATTCGAAAAGTAATACTTCTTTTGCAGATAGACGACTAAATCATACATATAACTAACAATGGAAAAATTGGGAAAAATTTAAAACAAAAATAATAACTTAGTTTTTTATAAATTTTTTTTTGTTTAGTCTAGTTGGTTTTGGCGACCTTTCCAAAGTGTATTAATTTTTAGCCGGCTCGGGGTCAGGATGTTGAAAAAAAACCACAATTTTCAATTTTGGTTATTTGACAATATATTTCGGATGCTCTTCTTGTTTAAATTTTTGCGATGTAAAGTATTGGTTTAATTTACTGGTTGCGGTCTTAATTTTATTGATATTTGAAAACTTTATCATAATTCATTTATAAATAAAAATTATAACTTCTCTGTTTTTGAATTCATTAAAAACAAGAAAGGAAGCAAACTTCGGCAAGCCGAAGTACATATACCCTTGCAGCTATTGCAAAAATTAAATATTTTTGAAAACATTAAAATTATGATTGACTTGCGTGTATGTTTACAGCTATTTGAAGCATATGATAGTTCCAATGATAACTTTTTCCGATTTTGATAAAATTAAAAGCGTAATTTGATATTAATTAATCATAAAGAATTTCTTAAAAAAATTACAAAATTAAAAACTTAAATTTGAAAAAAAAAATTTTTATATATTTTTATTGTTTCCATGGGAGCTTTAAGTTATAGTCGTCCGATTTTGATGAAATTTAAACCGTAATTCTGAAATATTTAACCATTACTATATAGCGAAGAGCTAAAAAAATAAATTAAGAAATAACAAAGTTATATTTTTTTATTTATTTTTCCAATTGTTCCTATGGGAGCTATAGTCGACCGATCCGGCTCGTTCCTACTTATATACTACCTGCAATAGAAAGATCATGCAGATAGCTTTAAAACTGAGGGACTAGTTTGCGTTGAAACGGACGGACAGACGGGCGGACAGACGGGCGAACAGACGGACGGCCAGACGGACGGACAAACGAACATGACTAGATCGACTCTCCTAGTGATGCTGATCAAAAATATATATATTTATAGGTCGGAGATATCTCCTTTCACTGCGTTGCAAACTTCTGACTGAAATTATAATACCCTCTGAAGGGTAAAAAATGTCGACTAATCTTTTCGACGGTTTCCACATATTTAAAAGTCTCAAATCTGTATCTTTGGTATTTGTATAAAAATATTATCGGTAGTTAGGACCAATTATCAAATCGTTTGGGGTCAACGGATCAAAAAGAGAGTCCTAAGGCACAAGTAAAAGTGATCTACAATTCATCATAAGCTCGATTTCACAAAGAATTTTTCTCTAGAATTTTTTTTTAAGAAATCCAAACATTTTTTTTAGTAACTGTATGAGTCTTTCTCAAGCTCGGGATATAGGGGGTATAATCAAATTGCCGATATAAGACTTCCGCTATCTAAAGATGGATTGCTCGTTTTGATATGGCTTCTGTTCTAGTTTATTTCTGTTGGTGTAAAAAATTCAATTCCTACTTTCAAAAGGACTTATCGGTTGGCTTAATTCGACAATATTGATGATGTACAATTAAGGTAGCTTGTGGATTGTTTTTTCTGTTTTTACAATGCGGACAATTTTAAATGACTTGTTTGATTGCATTTCTACATATCGTAATCCAAAACCTTTCACGGATATTTGCAATTACAGTTTCTATTCCTATGTGAAAATTTCGGACATGGTAATAATGTATAATTTATTTTGTTATAGGGTTATCTTTGCTTAAAATAATTGGATCCTTAGAAGCAATACTCATTTCATCTTCACTCTGAGTCTCAACCAATTATCGCTAGATAAAAGTAAAGGTAAACCAATTAATTTGCTTGAAGATGACACAAGCTTATTTAAGTTAAGTTTAAGTTGCATACTTAGAAAAATTAACATTTCCGCTAGGAAATTTCTTCGACTGAGATCTCAATTTTGGTAAAAGTCTTAGGGTCTAGACGCAGTTTTTTTAAATAGGTTTTGTACAGGCAGGCGAAAAAGTGCGTCAAAGTGCATAAGTCTACAAAATTTTGATTTTTACCGATTTTTACTCGATGTTTACTAGATATTTACTCGATAATTGGCATATCTATGTACTTTCGTGGGGAACTATTACCACTATTACCGAAAACAACAACCAAAAATAGCAGTTAAACAAAGGCGGGAGGATTTTCCTTGACAAATAAAAACAAAGAACAGCTGTTCAGACACAATGAATCACGTCTGTCAAGTGTAACAGGCTATTTTGTTTCATTGCGTCCATGCCGTTATCGATAGAAGACGTGCGTGAGTGTAACTAGGATCTTATTTGGCCTAAGGTTTGTCAGCTATCTCAGAACCCAAGCATTAGTTCTTAAAAATCTCATTCAATAGGAAAATCTTGTGCCGTCAGGCAAGATATATGACTGCTTTCCCTATCACTATCATCAGGCCCGTCTCGACTGAGATACTGAGACCTACTGAGCCACTGTCACAGCGTTGGACAGTCTCGTGGTTAAAAGTAAACTTACAGAGCCGCGCGTAATAGCACACTGCTGGTTAACAGTGCGATTGATCGCAGTGCTGGAGGGCATCGCATCAAACAGGCAGTGAAACTGCGCTGTTAAATAAATAAAAAATTCCAATTAATAGCCGAACCAGTCGCATCCCCTCTACATTTTCCCTTTACATCATTCTACCTTGCTTCTTGGGAGAAAAATAGCAGATGGCTATCTTCTGGATAATTCCCAGCCCCTCCGGCGCGGCGGCCCCGTATTAAACGGGGCCCTGGGGACCGAGGAACTTATTAAAAACTTCCAATTGATGAAGCAGAAGGTGCAACGGTCGCCTATGGACTGGCGCAACCGACCGAGTTCTATGTTCATTTCTGGTGGTAACGAAGAGAAGTTAAATACCCCAAAAAGAAGCCGAGAACTCGCGAGCCCCGATGGGAAACAACTACGAGCCGAGAAGAAGCAACGGGTCCAATTGAGCGCTCCAGTCCTAGCTGGGGAACTGGGAAAAATGGCGAGATGATCAGTATATTCACGGACACCAAGGCCACGAAAGATTCACTGCAGGAAACGAAGGCGCTGAAAGTCGAGATCAGCGAGAGGTTGTTTGAGAGTCACACTAGGGGCTCGACCCCGAGCGCAAGACAGTTTACCGCATCCCCTGGGTCAGGTTCTGCACCTGAAGCAGCTATCGCCACGAAGTTTGGAAATGGGTGAGCCAACACTAACACTAGGCCCCAAGAAAGCTCTTTCTGGCGCAGGGACTTAACAAGCCCACACGAACCGCACAGCGAAGCCCAAAAGCCAACGACCAGATACCATTCTGATCAAGTGCAGCGATGGTTACGCAGTTATGCTGAGGATGGTCAAGTCGGAGCCAACACTACAGACCTAAATGACTAGGTGCAAGGCATCCGAAGGATGTGTATGCTCGTGTATGCTCAATACAATGGGGAAAATATTTGAACGTGAAAAACGCGTTTAACACGGAGGTGTACCCTAAATGCTGACTCTACACGATGGCGTTATAGCATTGGTAACGGTGGAAAAATTGCTAGAAGACTTAGCGGACGAATACAGCCGGTCAATCGACATGTTGATGAGCTGGCTCGCAGGCAACGAGCTTACACTGGCGGAGCATAAAACGGAGGCGATCCTTACAAACAGTGGGAACAGCCCAGTTTACAAGCTGCTTTTGCACAGTATCTGAGGAAACCGCCCTAGTGGTCGATTAATTTTCTAGCGCCAGAGCGCAGGACTGGAATCGCGGGAGACAGGACTCAGCGGACCAGGACCGTCAAACTTTTGCAGGAGAAATGGACAACGCAAAAATCGGACGATGGACGCACAGGCTGATCCCCATCATAGCTCCTTGACTAAACAGAAGGCATGGGCTGGTGGATTTCTACACTGCGCAGATGATTGGGCACGGTTGCTTTAAAGAGTTCAATATAGCTTCGTGGCAGTTCCCGGGGAGTGGCACCTTTTCACTTTTAATTCACACCTTCCTTTATCTTCGCTATATATATATATATTGCAAGATAATTATAAGATAATATTGTAAATATTAAATAAATGAGATAATAATAAAAAGACTAGATTTAAGTACATAATAACATCTGGCAACGCCAACAAAATATGTTCGCTATGTTCGCGCACTCGCAAATAAAAATTTAAAGAGTTCAGCCGTTGTACAGATAAAATGTGTACTTCATTACTGCTACGGAAGGCGTTTTGTCCAGCCATAAGAACAGTGAAAACAAAGAGGACCGAAAGATGAAACTATGTAAAAAGTACGATGCGCTAGGCAACGAAGGAGAACAAATTACGATATGGAAGAAAAAAAAGAAAACAAATTACAAAGTACAAGAAGCAAGACAATAAAAATCAAAAGAAAAAGATCAAAACAATTCAAGAAAATGGGAGCATAAGTAACTACGAAAACCAAACTGAAAATCAAGACGTAATAATAAAATAAAGCGGAATTATTATATAAAAGAAAATAAACAAGTAATTGTTGAAAAGTACTACGACTATGATCAAAATAACGAATACATGCCTTAAGCGTTTTACATTCCTAAACCAATAATTTAACCGAATTTTAACGAAGGATTAACGAGCGAAAAAGATAAGAACAAAAAGGAAGAATATTACGAGGATATGAAACTTGATTTGACATAACGAGATTGGCGCTACTTAAAAGAGAAGCAAGAATTTTGTCAAAGCAAAATGAATTGTTAAGAATGGTAAAAATTAGAAATGAAGAAGATACGCCCAATTACAAAAACATTCCGTTTACTCATCTTAAGGAATTAATATCTGAATTTGACACAATGGAAGGCGAAAGCGACATCCACCTATTTAAAAAACAATTAAACACAAACAATTAAATTTTTTTCTTACATTCTTTAAAAGTTGTATAATATCATGTAATTAAATTAAAAAAAATAATGTTATAGACGTCACCTCAAAAAAAATCATAAAAATATGCGTTTTTCGCCTTTAAACAAATTTATAAGAACAGATTGTACGTCATTGTCTTTAACGTTAGACAAAATTATAAACCCAATAGTCGGCAGAGTTAAATACGGAAATGATATCGAACATTGTGATAGTAAAAAATGCAGCATGTAGACGTACTTAACAGAATTACTGGTATACTATATAGTATTAGAAGAAAACACATTTGAGCAAAATCTTACAATATGCCAAAGCAAAGATAGATTTCCAAAAAATACGTCAAAAGATAGAAAAAGAAGAAAGTAATATGCTTGAGATGAGAATTGGTTAAATTTATCGAAAAATGTAAGTTAAGTTAAAGTTATTTTAGCAATATATGACGATAACATGCGATACAAGCGATATGAAAAAGTATATAAACCAATTATACGATATTACTCGTTCCCTTAATTAACTGATAAAATTAACCAACACAGCCCTTACAACGTTGATGCTGTTTCAAAAAAAACGACAGATATGTTATATCAGATGTTGAAGGTTATCAAAAATTAAGTTATGGATAAATTATGAAATGTAAGATTTATAAGAAAGTGAAAAGCAAGATTTTGAAGAAAGTGAAATCCAAGAATTAGAAGATAGGTTTTTAGAAAGAAGATTTAGAAGCAGAAAATGAAATGTAAGAATTAGAGAAGACAGTAAAATGCAATTTTCAGAAGACGATGAAATGAAAGGTTTCAAAAAGAAGAGTAAATCTTAAATCAACAAAATAAGATCAAAGACTAAACATAACTTGGAATATCACAGAAAAGTAGAAAATAATAGATCTCGTAAGATTTAGCCATAATATAACTTTAAAAATCGAAATATAAAGTACTAAGAATGTCATGACAGCCGAATTTTAAAATATAAATAATAAAAAGACTAGATTTATGTACATAATACAATCTGGCAACTCCAACAAAATATACAAATGTACGGTAACCGACTTTTGTTCGGACATTCGCAATTAAAAATTTGAAGAGTTCAGTCGTAGGTACAAAACAAAACTGTATTACAATACTACTACAGAAGGCATTTTTAAATTGAACAATTAAACAATTGAAAGCTAATCAAAGTGAGTTAAATTACTACTACAAAATGCATACATTTAAGCTTCACCCAAAAACCCTAGGCAGTTGTATACGTCGAAAGAAAAATTTGTGTCTGGAATTTTCCATAACTTAACGACGTTTTGCTAGCGACAGGCCCTTGAGTTGATTGATATTTTTTGGTAGGAGCAAAAATAAAAGTCCTTCAATAAATTGCTGGTCCCAGACATGTCGCTGATTGAAATGGTCTTCTTAGGGAAATTTAGACACGCAACCGTTTTTACTATCCTAAGAGTAAACATTTTGGAAGTCTGCTCTTTGCCCTTGATGGCTAAACTAATACCCTTTATGTCCGCTTACTCATAAACATCGTCATTAGTCTATTGTTTATACGTTTGTGGTTTTTCAAAATATGATTTCTACCTCATTTGAGTTGTGTATTTTCAACGCTTGTCGACGGCCTTGAACTTGGGACAAACCAGTGTTTAAAAAACTGCAGTAAGTTTTATTTCATGTGTTTTTGCCAACAGCAGTCGCAATCGCGAAAAACTAAACATTTTGGTTCTTCTTCTTTTTGTACATCTTGCTCTTTTTATTTTTTTAAACTTGTTTTTCATTTTTTTAAAAAATTATAAAGGAAATCAAGATTTAAAGGAACAAATTAAGTTGAACAAAAAAACATAATAAATAATAAATAATAATAAAATAAATAATAATAAAAAAATAATATTGTGGTAACTTCTCTTACTTAAATAATTTTTATATAAGCCAACCTTGACTGGATTTGAAACTGTAAGTGTGGTGAGTTAAGACATAAATACAAATACAAGCAATGTCGGTACTTTAATTGTTTGGCTTAAACAACCGTTTTATAATATTTATGTTATATAAATAAGATTCTAATACGTCTTCAAATAGCAAATTATTTCGAAATTGATCGATATCATCGAACGACAATAAATAAAATGTGGTGAGTCTGTCATAATTATCCTCTTTGATAACAGTTAATTATCGAATTTTACCTATCATCGAAGCGGTTTCTTAATATGTCAATTATGTCATTCACATTTGTGCTCTTCGTACGCAATTGATATTTTCGTAGTCACTAAACTACATTATTATACCCTTGCAGAGGGTATTATAATTTCAGTCAGAAGTTTGCAACGCAGTGAAGGAGACGTTTCCGACCCTATAAAGTATATATATTCTTGATCAGCATCACTAGTAGAGTCGATCTAGCCATGTCCGTCTGTCCGTCCGTCTGTCCGTCTGCCCGTCCGTCTGTCCGTCTGTCCGTCCGTTTATATGCAAACTAGTCTCTCAGTTTTAAAGCTATCTGCATGAAACTTTCCCAAAAGTTGTCTTTCTATTGCAGGTAGTATATAAGTCGGAACGAGCCGGATCGGACGACTATAGCATATAGCTCCCATAGGAACAATCGGAAAAATAATTGAAAAAAATTATAACTTTGCTGTTTTTTTAGTTCTTCGACATATAGCAATGGTTAAATAATTCAGAATTATGGTTTAAATTTCATCAAAATAGGACGACTATAGCATATAGCTCCCATAGGAACAATCGGAAAAATAATTGAAAAAAAATTATAACTTTGCTGTTTTTTAATTTTTTGTTTTGTTCTTCGACATAAAGCAATGGTTAAATATTTCAGAATTATGGTTAAAATTTCATCAAAATCGGAAGACTATAGCATATAGCTCCCATAGGAACAATCGGAAAAATAATTGAAAAAAATTATAACTTTGCTGTTTTTTAATTTTTTGTTTAGTTCTTCGACATATAGCAATGGTTAAATATTTCAGAATTATGGTTAAAATTTCATCAAAATCGGACGACTATAGCATATAGCTCCCATAGGAACAATCGGAAAAATAATTGAAAAAAATTATAACTTTGCTGTTTTTTAATTTTTTTTTAGTTCTTCGACATATAGCAATGGTTAAATATTTCAGAATTATGGTTTAAATCGCAAGTAAATCATAATTTTAATGTTTTCAAAAATATTTAATTCTTGCGATAGCTGCAAGGGTATATGAACTTCGGCTTGCCGAAGTTTGCTTTCTTTCTTGTTTTTTTAACTGAAGTCATCTGAACAAAGCTGAACTGTATCTAGTTTATGCTGCGCAGACTTAACCCACGCACGCGTCTTCGGCATGACAAAGTTTATATACCCCTGCAGCTATTGTAATATGTAAATATATCTTATAACAAAAGTGGAAGCAATAATGACTTTCCGAAAAATTTTCGATCGTTCCCATGTCGGCTATATAATATCGTTAAAACAATGAAAACCGTAATTTGAAATAATAAACCAATAGTATTGATCGATGTTTATCGAAATTACAATTTGTTTTCTTATATTATTCGGATTGTTCCAATGGGGGCTATATGAAAAAATGACTATGGCCTAGTCCCACAGAGCATCATCCACCATCTCTTTCAAAGATGGTCTGTAAGGTTTTGCCGGTTGTTCTTTGACGGTAGAATTTTTGTTCCTTACCGCACATTTCTAGCATATATTTTGAAAATGTTTTTTCGGTGAAACTCTAAAGACTTGGCGGCAATGAATTTGAGTTAACATGGTGGCAATCTATGTTTGTGAGAACCAGAGTCGTAACCGACTTTGTTTAAAGTCGTTAATGCTTTGTTTACGTTTGAACGAGCCACTGCTGTTCAGATCAGCTGAAATTGGAAGGTGGATGTGGTCTGTGGAAATAGGACATTCACATTTGTTAAAAATTTCAACCGTTTCCAACGGATCGCCTGTGTGGAATAAGGTCATTAGTACTATCGTGATAGTCGACCGGGGCCCCACCGGTCGTGACCGGTGCCCAGCCATCAATATTATCGATGGTTAGTGCATACATAGGTATTTATGTATACATAGATAAGAAGAAACACTGTTTTGTAGAAATAGTTTCTGTTCTGGTTTCTTTATTGCGACCGACCACTTTCTAAACTGCTTTGTGTGGCTTTTCAAATATTAAGATTGGTAGATTTATGAACGTAACAAAATTAAATGCAGTAAGAAACCCTTGTAAAAAAGTTTGAACATACTTGAACATAGATAGGTGAAATTGTGTACTACCTTTTTTGTTATGGAACAATAACATATGCACATAGATACTTTTATAAATAATTTATGTATGTATGTATAGCATTACTGGTTATAAGATTGATTTGTGTGAATGCGTTTCAGATTTTTTAAATAAAGTAAAGAAAAGTACTCTTTTTTAATTTCAGTCAACTCGATTCTCTGTAATTTTATGGGATACAGACCAGCCTGAAACATATGTACATATGTGCATAAATATGGAGTGCAAGCAAAAATCAAGATCCAGCATATTATTACTATTCGTGGCAGTGTTTTTGGGTTTGTATTACTTATCATTTGATAAGTTTTAGTCAGACCTCACATTGAAGAAAGGTATTTCTTAGCCAGAAAATGAAGCTGGTAATCAGAAAAAAACTTTAATGTTATTTTTTTTATTACATTATCACAATGAACGGCCGAAGTTACTAAGATTGACCCAGAATTGAACATCTGCTGTGTTGGTCCGATACACCAATCTAAAAGTATCAATAAAAGACACCACACTTGTGCTCTAGTTTGACAAGAAACCATAGCTTTTAAACTAGTAAATCTACAGAAAAGTATACATATGCTGCTTAAAGGGCATTGACAAATGTTAATCAAGCTGCCTAATTATATACATATATATATATATATATATATGTATGTATATATAAACATATATATATACATTTTTTAACGCTTTTTTTAAAAATATAAACGGTCCTAATGATTTTTCTTAAACATGTTTAATATATCGCCCTTGAGATTCCACAACTTTTGATATACATATAACACATGGTAATTCGAAAGCAACAAAACCGTCAACTTTTCTCAGTTCATAGCACCAAAACCCCTGAAAATGTAATACAAAATATTTTTAAGTAAAAGCAAGAAAAGTTGTCACCAAATATTTCAAAAATATTTAGTATTTATTTTAAGCTTAAGCTAAATTTTGTGCATATACTTTAAAAAAAAAATGAGCAAGACATTAGAAAATATGTTATGTACATTTTATTATTATTAAATTCTAACTTCGCTGTTTTTCAATAGATTTGAATATTCTTCGATACAAATTAATGAAATTAATTAATTTTTATTAAAATGAGACAATGATATACTAAATGCTCAAATAAGCGCAAAATCATCATATCCGAATATTGTTTTTAAAGATTATTTAATTTAATAACATATACGCAAGTAAATCATAATTTTAAAAACATT
This sequence comes from Drosophila elegans, assembly GCF_018152505.1. Lineage (NCBI taxonomy): Eukaryota > Metazoa > Arthropoda > Insecta > Diptera > Drosophilidae > Drosophila > Drosophila elegans. The sequence continues at coordinate 26,308,726 of NW_024545863.1, read as the reverse complement.
GGGGTACTTTGACTATGGTTTAAAAACCAAACTTCTGTTATCAAACAAAAAAAGAAAGGATGCAAACTTTGGCAAACTGAAGTTCCCTTGAAGCTGTTCTAAAATTTAAATGTTCTTGAAAATATTAAAATTATGATTTACTTGCGTGTATGTCTAAAAACACTGTAGCTATGTACGATGATTTGCAGCTCAATTAATCGATATTCCCTATGCCAGCTATATGATATCGTTTTCCGATTTTAATAAAATTAAAAGCGTAATTTGTGAACTTTCAAATTATTAAGAAATCAAAAAGAATTTAAAAAAAATTACAAAATAGAAGTTTAACATTAAAAAAAAAACTTATTTTTGTTTTTTTCCATGGAAGCTTTATGTTATGGTCGTCCGATTTTGATGAAACTTAAACCGTAATTCTAAAAAAACATTGAAATTATAAGTTACCTGCGTATATGTTTAAAAACATTGAAGCTATGAAAACTTGCAGCTCAATTATTCAATAATTCCTATGACAGCTTTACGATATCGATTTCCGGCTTCAATACAATTAAAAGCGTAATTCTGAACTGTCAAATTATTCATTAGTCAAAAAGAATTTTTAAAAAGAATTACAAACTAGTTATATTAAAAAAATTTTTTTTTTAATATTTTTATTGTTTCTATGTTATATGATATAGTCGTCCGATTTTAACAAAATTTAAACCGTAACTCTGAAATATTTAACTAGTAATGGTCGAAGAACTAAAAAAATAAAAAAAAAAACAAAGTAATCATTTTTTTTATTATTTTTCCGATTGTTCCTATGGGAGCTATATGCTGTAATCGTCAGATCCGGCTCGTTCCGACTTATGACTACCTGCAATAGAAAGACCACTTTTGGGAAAGTTTCATGCAGATAGCTTTAGAACTGAGAGACTAGTTGTCGTTGAAACGGACGGACAGAAGGACATGGCTAGACCGACTCCCAGTGTTGCTGATCAAGAATCTATATACTTTTTAGGGTCGGAAATGTCTCATTCACTGCGTTGCAAACTTCTGACTGGAATTATAATACACTCTGCAAGGACATAAAAATTGAAATTTTGGCTTACAGAAAGCCTAAACTAACCTCAGGAGTAAACACTTTTTCGGAATCAAGGACGTTATTGTAAGAGTAAGCGAAAAACTTTACACGGAGACAACCCAAATAGATGCATAAAATATAAAGTTAGTTATTAGAACAACAATAACCAATATTCAAGGGTTACAGTGCAGATAAAGCAGAATCATAATTAATAAAGGAATTCGTCAAAACAATGATTTTAGAAAGGCTAAAATGGAGGTATGCAGTGACAAAGACAAAATACAAAAACTCTTAAATACATTAAGTTGCGTAACGCTCAAACAACCGAATGACAAAAAATTGTTATCGTGGATTTTCGATCTAGACCCACGATTTTCATAGTGTGTTGTTTGTGTTTGATACATTGTGTTAGTGTTTTTTAAACATGATTTTGGAAATCAAAGTCTTAATATCATAACTTGTTGGCTGTTTTCTAAGTAGCATCGTGGTACACATCTATGAGGCAGAACTGCGCGGGTCCAAGTTTATTTCCAAAAAAGTTGTTTAATAATTATTTTTTTATATTTATTTTTTGTAAGCTTGTTTTTTTTTATTTTTAATTACCATTGTGGTTTTCTTAATGTTTTTATAAGTTTTTTTGTTGGATTTATAATATTATATTTGATAATCAACTAACAAAGCAAAATGTAAAAAAAAATGTGGTAAAACGATAATGCCATACTGATTTCATAGTTAAAAATAATTGCAAACAAAGTTGAAATTTTTTCAAACTTTATCGACATAAATAGCAAGCGTTATTTACTTGAAGTCAGTTCGGCAAAAACACCAGCAACTAAAATATTAAATGCCTACACGTCTTCTTTAAAAATTATATATATATTATACAATTAATCAGTCAATGATATCAAAAATATCAAAAAATCTAGAAAATCGGCTGGTAGGTGTTTCATTCCTTATAATCAAGCTTCGAGGTTTTTGCACCAAATCATGCAATCACCAGCAGCTATTCCTGGCAAATAACAAAAAAATCAGCCAAAAAATAAATTCAATTAAGATCTTCTTGGACTTTGATAAACTAAGCAGTGCTTGTTACATGCGGAAAAAAAGGAGAATGCGAGTGGTGAAAGACCAAACGCCAAAACGGAAACTATATACGATTCGTCGTCCTTTAAATTTGCGTTTGAATGTATTTTGAAAATCTAGTTCACTTGGAGTCATTTTCTTTTCTTATTAACACAACAAGCCATATCTACTCTGAGAACTCTCCAATTTTGTGATAGATGTCATTTACCCGAGTGGTACTAAAACAGCAACGGTGTTAAGCAATAAAAAACGTGCCAGTGCCCACATCTGTTTTTTTTTTGCGCATTTTTTTTGATTGCTTTTTTACCAGGAGATCTCGAGGCAAACGGCAGTAAAAAATCTGATAAACGCGCAAATTTATGATGTTACTGGCAGAGACTCCGGTCGTAACAACACAGAAGAATCTCACAGCTTTCTGCGCTCATTCTGTAAAAATTATTTTTTTTTTTGTCACAAACTTCTTAAAGTTATATGATTTTGAGAACCGTGCAAACTAGAGCTGAAAAAAATTCGATGTATTATCGTTACATCAATTGTTTTTTAATTTAAAAAAAAAACAGATTTTAGGATGGAGAAATTTTAAAAAGAGTGCAATGGAAATGGTTAATATACTATTTTAGTTCATGTGTTCTGTATGTATTCTGCAATGTTTTTAAATGAATAATAACCATCTTCACAATCTTCCTAATTTTTTCTAAACTTATTAAAATAATTTTTCTCCAGGTCTAGAAACCACTTGGAACACTGCCATCTCTATCACTTATTGCTTCCCTAATTTTTTTAGCACATATGCAAAGTGTTGTGTACCGGAGACCTTCCTACAATTGTTTAAGTCGGGGTGCAATTTTTGCGTAAAACATAAATATAAGCTTCAAGGTAATTACATTTATATGGGCCACACATCAGTCAATATAGTATCGGCTTAAAAAAGTTGCAACCGTTTGACTTGTTCATATCACAACATAAATTCGGTTATGGATTGTTTTAATCGAAAGCTAAGCAAATTATTAAACCAAAGCATAACTAGAACATCAGTAAGTCGCCTCGGCATCAGTGTTGATATTTTATAACCATTTTTCACATTGGGGGTTTTAAAACGAAATCGCAACATAAAAATAGTTTCACAATTAATAAAAAAAGTGCATAGTTGATTGATAAAATAAAAATTTTAGATTTTATAGAGCAGACGAAATGTTATTCTGCAACTTTGGCCAATCTTTAGACTGAAAAAATCTGGCATCGCTATATGTACGCGGCTCCTAAATTACAATTAGCTGTTTAAGCTAAATACACATTGCAAAGAATAAACACTATTTTTGGAATCGGACGATAAGATATATTTTTTTTTATTTGTTTGCTCCTACACTTTTGTTTATCTTATTTTCTACAAATAATTGGTCGAGAGAGACCGGTCAGTCGTAGCATCGTCTAAGAACTTGGCATGATTCATCAATCCTTTGTAAACCATTTAAAGAAGCTTGAATTCACAAAAAAGCTCGATATATATGTGTCACACGAATTGACTTATATAATCATCTTTGGCCGTATCGACGCATGCGAATCGCTGCTGAATCGCAAGAAAATCGACAACGTGAAGCGCAAACGCTCTTGGTCGGAGCGCGGTGACGGCCAGGAAGGTTCTGCCAGGCAACACACACGCAAAAAGCACCTGATGGATGAATGGATGAGAGGTTCTATTGCATCCACCGTATATTCCGGGGACCTCGCACCAATTTGTTCCTATCCATGGCGAACGAGCTTGGTAGTCGAATGTTGGCCACAAAAGAGGCCTGTGAAAAATAGCTCTCCAAGAGCTTCTATAAGAGTGGCGTTATAAAGTTGGCATCTCGTTATGAACTAGTCATCGAAAAAACAGCGCACATTTGACTTACATCGCATGATTGTGACCAATTTTATAAGTAATTGAAAATTCAATAAAAACACAGCAAGACTTGTTTGACACACTTATATAATTAAGAAGGATATACCATTTACGTCGATTCTTTGGGGTCTGCCTTGGGCGACTGCCCTAGAATTCCTAGAAGGGTTGTTTCGAAGGACAATTGGATAAGGACCTGTGCTTGCCAAGGAAAACTGTCCAATAAATATAATAAAACTATTTTTTAAAACGACTGTTTCCTTTTTTATGCGTATGGTTTAATAAATTAAAGCAATGTCGACTTTCTAATGAATTTTTTAAGCTAAAAGAAATGGTACTTCTAAAATATTAAAGCAACACTATGTCTCGAAGTGTATTCAAAAATAGCAAAGCTGAATTTTTATACCCTTTCAGAAGGGTATTTTCCAACGCAGTTAAGAAGACATATCCGACCTTATAAAGTATATATAGTCTTGTTCAGAATCACTAGGAGACTCCCTCTAGCCATGTCCGTCTGTCTCTCAGTTTTAAAGCTATCTGCATGAAGCTTTCGCAAAAATTCCTATTGCAGGTAGAACATAAGGCGGAACGAGCCAGATCGGATGACTTTAGCATATAGCTCCCATAGGAACAATCGGAAAAATAAATAAAAAAATGTATAATTTATCTTTTTTATTTTATTATTTATTTTTTAATTTTTTTTGACTTATTAATAATTTAACAATTCAGAATTACGCTTTTAATTTTATTAAAATCGGAAAACGATATCATATAGCTGGCCATAGGAACTATTGAATAATTAAGCTGCAAATCATCATAGCTTCAATGTTTTTAAACATATTACGCAAGTAAATCATAATTTTAATGTTTTCAAGAATGTTTAATTTTTGCAATAGCTGCAAGGGTATATGAACTTCGGCTTGCCGAAGTTGGCTTCCTTTCTTGTTTTAAATATACTTCGAAATAAAGCATTGATTATGTTTCTCAATAATCCTTTGGAAGCTTTTTGATATATTCGTCAGATCTGTCTCTTTCCGACTAGTAAAAATGTATCCAGACATTTGTGAAACTGAGAGACTAGTTTGTGTAGAAACGGACAGACGGGTAGATCTGATCTGATAATGCTGTTCATGAATAGAAATACTTTATAGGGTCTCCTCAATACGTTGCAAACTTTTCACTGAAATTATAGAACCTTCTGCAAGGTTTTACAAATAAGTTTATTGTGACAATTCATTGAATTTGCATTAATTTTATACAAAAAAAAAACCCAAGAAAAAACAGTGGTAAATCGTGTTGTCATTTTTTTTTTATTAAAAAAAATACATCGCTATATCGACACTAAAACGATGTTTTTTAGGATTATTGATGTGTTTATATTTTTTATCACTGACAATCATGCAAGAATAAAGATACTTAAGTAAGAATAAAACCAAGTTTTTAATAATTAAATTGTTGTGTCTCTTGTAATCCATTAGGTAACTAAGCAATTGCCTATAACACCGCGGGGTTAATTTGATCAAGAAATTTATTCTTACTGGCTAGAGAGACGTATGAGGAAATTTAATAAAAATAGGAGCTTTCTACAACCTAAAAATTGTATTTTCTCGTTTTCAAATACCGTTTTTGCACACCTCGGCTTTCTAAAAGCCAAAAATTTTATTTTCTCGTTTTCAAATACCTTCTTTGCACACTTAAACGGTGCTCTCCCCAACGGTTTTTAATTGGACCACCCTTATATACTATTATTCAAATTGATAAAGTACATTTATGCGATCTGTTTTTTTTGCATATTGTGTATTTAATAATAGGTTAATTACAAAGATAAAAACCTTCTCTGACTATAGCAAAATAATTGTTTTATTGTAATTACAGACAAAAAAACATTGGCTGATGTGTTACAATGTTATAAGTGCTCCGTATCTATAGAAAAATATGTAGTTGATAATAAAACTATGACGACGCCACTATGCTCAAAGTTTCAAGAGTCTTTTAACTATACGGTAAAGTGTCCATATTCAACAATGTGTTTGAAATCTATTTCAATACTGCACCTTAAAAATGGACAAAATCAGGAAGTTATTACCAGAGGATGCGCTCAACAAAAAAATACTACTCAGGTGTGATATGTTTATGAAACGTAAAAATATAATAAACCCTTTGCTTGTTTTCAGATCTTTCGCAACAAACATTGGGAACAAGAACATTTGGTTCAAGAAGTGTATGATGAGGGATGTAGACCTATAAATACAGATCTATTGGGAGGATCAGTAAAAAAAAATTGCTATTGCCGCGGGAATCTTTGCAACTCAGCGGGTTTTTTTAAATTTAAAAGTTATATCTTACTTACGATGTTTCTTATTTGTACCTTCTACCATAAGACTTAAAACAACCAAAACGATCGAAAACGTGAGTGCTTGTTTCACTATCGATTGTGGTATGGTCTTTTGTAGTGTTTATATACCAGTTCTACGACAAAAAATTTTAAAAATATTTTTTATTTTACTTAGTTTCTAAGGATTTTGCTTGTTTATTAATATTACTATTATTTTGCAAAACTACTTTATGGAAAATGTCGGGAATTCTAAAATATATCTACATTCATAGGGGGGATATTACAATTTTTTAATAATTATATCTGGTCCAACGTTAAATGGAAGATGGTGGAGCTAACAAATTATCTGTTACATATTGGTTAATACTTTTTAAGTTGACTAGTACCAGTCACTGCTAATGGTTAACACTTTTTGAATTGACTAGTACCAGTCACTGCTAATGATTTATATTACAGCGAAACCTAAAAGCAATAAATTCGCCCCATTTTTGTCTTCAATGGCACTGCACCATACATTTGGGTAAATTTACTAATCTCGTTTTCATTCTAAAATTTACGGCAAAAATAACATAAAAAAAGAAAACGTAAAAAAAAGTTAACCATCAGTTTAAATGGAAATTTATTTTAATTTTAAAAGTTTGTAAAACATTATTTTTTACGTTTCTTATTTAGGTATTGTAGGAAGCATTTTGTCTTTGCAAAAATGTTTCTTGTTTTACTTGTTTCTAATATTAAATAGGCAATAAGGAAATATTTAAAATTTGTAGAAAACATTATATTTTGTATGGTAAGTTATATTTTAGTATTAGAGAAAAAAATGTTTGAAATTGATTTAAATTTTATAGAAAACATATTTTAGATAATGTGTTTTTTATATTACCAAACGTTTCTATATTACAGAACACATTTATATTTTTAAGGGATGTTGAATTTAAGGGTTAGGTAGAACATTTTTAGAAAATATTTTCTATACTATTCGAGTTATGTGTAATACCAATTTTGACCATCGTGTGACTAAAGGATTTGGCCATCATCCGATAACCGGTAAATTCAGACGAAGTTGTCAAAGAAGCCGTCACTAAATCCTCCACCTACTGATCATCAGTCTTGAATGTGCCAAGGGCTGTCAGACCCTACCAGCGTATGATTCACACCAAAATTGAATGCGCCCACTAAACCAGACAAACCTTTAAACTGCTAAAAAAAACCTCATTGAAAAACCTGCCAGGACAGGCTTCTGGAATTTTTTAATAAATCAAGGAAGCAGCAAGAGGCAGGTGCAACACGCGGCTGCAATTAACAAACTGTTGGTACGCTTCAATGATGTCAGTGATGACGACGACGTTGCAAATGTGATGTATAAGCCGCCACTCCTTTGGGGACAACGCATTGCTACGACTTTTTACGGGATAAATAGCGTAATTTGGAATGCCAACTGCTTTTGCAAAGCTCTGGATGTTGAGCACCTCGTCCAGGAAGGCAACATTGAAATTCTACTTATTTCGGAGGCATATTTTACCAGCCGTTTCTTATTTGCGTATTTATGGGTATGGTGGACACTCTGCCAACCACCCTGATGAGCGGCATAGTGGTGGCACTGCCGTTGTAGTTAAGTCCTCCCTCGACTACCACCTGACTGCCACAATATCATGAATTTGGTTACAGGGTTTGGTAGAATTTCGTTTGGTGCTGTCTACTGCCCTCCTGAAGGTAATTTTAAAACGAGTAGATTTTTTCTTTGTATTTTCGTTGCTGTGAAAGGTTTTATCACATCATTTTTTAAATAATTTGTCATTAACTGTACCAGTAACTTTAAAGGAATTTTAAAGAAAAAAAGTTTTTATGGAGTTTTAAAGCTTTAAAACAGATTTTAGCATTAATAATGAAGTAAAGTACCAAAAACGGTATTTTAAACCATAATATGCAATTTAAACCAAAATATGGCAATTATGTAGTCAAGCCGTTTTTTTTGATTGTGGGCCCAAAATTGATTTTTCTTCGGAAGATAGATAATGGCGAAATTTATATTTGGATTTAGTACTGCTTTAATAGTTTAAAATTACGCTCTTAAGTTTGTTCATATCGCAAAACGATATAATATATCTTTACAATTTTATAGTTACGATTTAAAAAAAAAACAAGAAAGAAAGCAAACTTCGGCAAGCCGAAGTTCATATAGCCTTGCAGCTATTTCAAGAATTAAATCATTTTGAAAACATTAAAATTATGATTTACTTGCGTATATGTTGAAAAACATTGAAGCTATGATGATTTGCAGCTCAATTATTAGATAGTTATTTTATATATTTTTATTATTTCTATGGGAGCTATGTAATATAGTCGGCCGATTTTGATGAAATTTAAACCGTAATTCTGAAATAGTTAACCATTACTATATGTCGAAGAAATAAAAAAAAATTAAAAAACAGCAAAGTTATAATTTTTTTTTATTTATTTTTTCGATTGTTACTATGGGAGCTATATGCTATAGTCGTCCGATCCGGCTCGTTCCGACTTATATACTACCTGCAATAGAAAGACAACTTTTGGGAAAGTTTCATACAGATAGCTTTAATACTGAGAGACTAGTTTGCGTAGAAACGGACGGACAGACGGACATGGCTAGATCGACTCGCCTAGTGATGCTGATCAAGAATATATGTACTTTATAAGGTCGGCGATGTCTCCTTCACTGCGTTGCAAACTTCTGACTGAAATTATAATACCCTCTGCAAGGGTATAAAAAGAAAAAAAGCTAACTAAGGCAAGCCGAAGTTTATATACCCTTGCAGCTATTATAAAAATTAAATATTCTTTACTAGATGTGAGGGTTCTTTATTAGATGTGAGGGTTAGGTTAGGTCTATCTTACCTAACCTAACCCTCACATCTAAACATCGATTTATAAACGTATATATTGAAAGATTTTAAAGTTATGATGATTCTTAGCTCAATTATTCGATCGTTCCTATGGCAGCTATATAATATCGTTTTCTGATTTTAATAAAATTAAAAGCGTAATTTTGAATTATTAAACCATTAAAATGTGCAAAAAAAATTTTTGAAACAAAAAAAAAAATTTTTAATATTTAAATTGTTCTAATGGGAGTTTTATGTTATAGTTGACCGATTTTAATAAAATTACAATCGTAATTCTGAAATAATTAAGTTGTGCCATTTTTTGAAGAACTAAAAATAAAATAAACTATAAAGTTATAATTTTTTTTTATTTATTTTTCCGATTGTTCCTATGGGAACTATATGGTACAGTCGTCCGATCACGCTCGTTCCGACTTATATACTACCTGCAAAAGGAATTCAACTTTTGGGAAAGTTTCATAGCTTTAAAACTGAGAGACTAGTTTGCGTGGTAACAGGCAGACGGACATGGCTAAAGCGACTCTCCTAGTGATGCTGATCAAGAATATATAAACTTTATGGGGTCGGAGATGTCTCCTTCACTGCGTTGCAAACTTCTGACTGAAATTATAATACCCTCTGCAAAGAGTTAAGTCTACTTTTTTTCAATTATTTTGAACATAGTAATGGTTTAATACTAACGCTAACTATTCTGAATAACGCTTTTAATTTTATTCAAATCGGAAAACGTTTCGAGTCGAATCGGTCCAACTTTAAACAAAGATTTCTCTGTAAAAAATCTATTTACTTTCACCAAGTTTTGTTGGCAAACTGTTTGTGATTCTGTGATCTTTGTCGATAAAAAAAACTTGATCGTTTTAAATAGAGTGACTTTTTATTACGCAATCAACATCGCTTTACTGCCCCGTTCTTGCGTTGCGTTTCACCTCTTCTAGTGCATCGTGCTGTTGTTGTTGGTGCAATTGCTCTCCAAACGTTTACTGCTAAAGAATCACACGCAATCATATTACCGATGTCAAGCTTTGACAAAAAGCTTTTAGCTGCGATATTCGCTTTTTGTTTTGATTGGTTCTCCGCTGCGAATATATTTTTTATACCGATTTTATCTAATTTTTATGATTAGTTCATTTTGTGATGCTTCCTGCGCTCACAACAAAAAACAACTTTCCGTCAACCTTTGGTTTGTTGTTGGATTTGCAATAATGTGGCACATCCTAGCTGTGTTTAGTTGGGGCGCACAAGTGTCCAAATCGTTGGCAAGCTAAACCAACGGGTAAGTCTTAACTGGACGTGTTTGAGCTGCAGGCAGCTCAGCTGTAATGGCGTTCAATCAAGCCTCTCTCCCCGTCGACGCAGACAAAGAACTGTTCAAATCCAACGTAGTTCCTCCCCTTTCTCCTTGACGGAAGTTGGAGGCGAGAGGCGGGATGCAGCATTAATCATTACCGACTGGAAATATTGTCAGCAATATTTGGAGTTGCGCCCAGGAAATCGGCGCTAATAGTTGGCGTTGTACTTAAAAGGCTAATTTTTGTCTCCCGCTTGAACATAGGGACTTCTGAAAATTATGTTCAGACCCACTTGAGCAACAAACTAAATTTTTTTGTTACCAAATTTGCTGTCTCTAAGTTCGGATTTAAGCAAAGACGTGAGATATCTTCGTTTTAGATAGGGTCCTTGATATTTCGATCTGGCCGGAACCATTGCTCACGAGTACGTAAAGAATTTATTTCCTCAACCAAGGCTCAAAAAAACTAATCGATTAATTTTCCCTGCACTTTTAGAATGTTCGTAGATTATTGGGAAAACTCAGTAAACTGCATGTCAATAGTGTCTCTTTTGATGTGAATGTGGTTGTTTTTACTGAAACGTGGCTTAATTCCTCTGTGCCTGACTGCGAAATACGCCTATCACCCTACACTTGAGGGTATTTTCGACGCAACGGTTCCATTATTGTCAGGTCCGGAAATTGAACTCGCTTCGGCTTCCGATATTTTTGTTCCTTTATTTCCTTCACCCGAAGTTTCTCACAAGCCTCCTTGGTTCAAGTCCAGACTTTTTAAGAAAGTTTAGAGGTCAGGGATACAAGTACACCAACAATAAGAAAAAATAAATAAACATACAGTGCCTTACAGCTTGTTTTAACCGGTTACACTGTCTTACAAATTTAAATCCCCAAATTCCTCCAGATATTAAATCTAGACACTCAAAACTTTTTGTATACAACCATTTTTTTTTTAAAGTGTCAATACGGTTTTTCATTTGTTTTCATTTTATTTATTTTACTTTTTATGCCCAGTTCTGCTTAATCAACTTGGATCATCGATAGCCTATTTAACTACAAGTAGAACGTTCTTCTATTGCATATTATAGGGATAGGTTTCCTTTTAAAGTACAAAGTCCACAAACGACTCGTTTTTTTTAGTTTAACCAGCTCTATAGCGTTTACAGTGAAAGTAATGATGCAGTCTTTCTTTTAAAAAAAAAATATATAACTAAAACCAAAATATCATCTTTATTTAACAATAACTTTCGAAATTAACAGCAAAAAACTTACAAAAGTGAACATTCGATCTGTTTTTTTTTTGACACTCTTGAAGTTTATCGAAACAATCATGTTAACCTCAATGAAGACCAAGTTTCCTATTCCCGAAGCTGCAACTGCTCCCCAAACCATGACACTCCCACCGCCATGTTGCAATTAGGTGCTTGGGATCCATTGCAGTGTTGGGTTTTCTCCAAACCTTGGCTCTGCCATCTTATCCAAAGACGTTGTATTTGGACTTATCAGTAAACAAAAAGTTTTTTCAGAACTCTTAATCCTTGTTTAAATGCTCTTTTGCGAACTCCAATCGAAGGGCACGATTTTTCTCACTTATGAGAGGTTTCTTGCGAGGAGTCCTGCTGCGGAATTTTTCATTGTTTAGAGCCCTTGTTATTGTGCGTGGGTGCACATAAATTTTGGATCTGTCCGCTAGTTCCTGGACCAAATTATGATGAAGGAGATGTCCCTTCGAGAAAGCATTTTTGAACGGACACTGCGCGGCTTTCTCTCGAATGAGCTCGATTTTTCGATGCTTTTATACATTGCTTGCATCGTCCCTTTGCTTAAACTTAACAACTTAGCAATTTCCTTTTTTTTCCTTTTCTGTGTTTTATAACCAATTTCCGCACAATTTCACGATTGTAGCGTGTTCCAAATAATAAAACAGAGCCAAATACCGCGTTAAGCATAATTCAAAAAAAAAACGGTACCTTTCCGTTATTTATAAGCTAAAAGGAATACCAGAAGCAGCTGTCTAACGAAACGTATGCTCACTTTTGTCAGTGCCTTTTTTCAGTTTTTGGTTTATAACTTCGAAAGTAATTGGTTAATAAAGGCGATATCTTGGTTTTTGCCTTATAATTAAATCTAAAACAAGATATAAATATACATAAATATATTTGTATCGCTTTATCTTATTGATGGAACATTATCAAAGCTAATGAGCTATTAACCTTAACTAGAGGATTTTGTCGATATATATTTGTAAACTAGTGTTACCAAACCAATTCAAATTCGGGAATATTCTCAAATGTTTAAAATTATTTTGTATTTATTCAAAGTATTTGAAAGAATTTTTTAATTAATAAGGGGAACGTAATGTTTTGCATGTACATCAGGTGCTGGTTTTGCCTTCGATCTTTTAACTAAAACCTTCTTACCCCGATAGAATTTTTGATTAGGTCAAAGTAAAAAGGAACAGCACGTGCATGCTTTTTCCCCATGTTATGATTTCACCAGAACAGTCTCCACAAATAACCGATACACGAAATGTAAAATTATGATTACGAAATACAATTAAAATTATAAGATTTTCAACCAAAATCACACAAAAACGATTTTGATAAAGGAGTAAGGTACCATATAATCTATATATATTTCAATTTTTTGAATGTCCATAAACTTTATTTATATCTTGAATTTGACACTTTGTTGAAAAAAGCTGTGCCTTGTACGTTATCTGTAAAAAAAAATTCTTTGAATTATAAAAAAAAATTTTGAACATTACAGAATTATCCTGGAACTAACTTTGTTTGATAACCGGGTTAGTTCAGTTTTAATAGGTTGTACAAGTTTTGTAGTGTTTGACTGAAAAATTTTGTAATCCACTGTATACGATTTTCATAAATTATTAAATTAATTAATAAATTAAAAAATTTTAGAAAAATGTAATTTCTGGAAGTATTGGTCTTCTTCTTGTGTTTGTTATTATAGTTTAATAATTTATTTTTCCACTGCTTTCGCTGATCCTGCGGCTACTTAGATTGCTCCTTTCGAGCACCAAATAAAAGGATCGAGCCGTTTAGAATTCAAGAGAAAGTTTTTATTTTCGTGCTTGGTTAGCCAAGCTCATATCGCTGATAATCGTTATCGATGCAAAAGTACTCGATGCCATTATAATAGTGTTGTGAAATGTGGGTAAATAATCTAGCTTACAAAGTTTATAGTTGGTCGTTGGAATTCGAATGAGTCTAGCTTATTGGCTCCCCGCCTTGGATGCTCCTTCCAATAAGATCGTCAAACATCCTTTACTCCACCAGAAGGAGGCAAAGCTTCTGAATGTTGCGCTTTAATACTCCCGTCCTCGATTTGATGCTGATCACTCGAATGAGTGCACTCGGCCCAGAGTCCGTTTTCCGAATGGAGTGTCATCCTGCTGGTTTTCCATTTGGCCCGTACTTAAAACAGAGTCATGTACTCGTCCGACCACCGTCGCCAAAACGCGTAATGAACTGCGAGAGCTCGATTATATCGGTTAGACAACGATAGTTTTAAAATATTCTCGTCAAATGGCTCCGGAAATGCGCTAAGAGTCAGCCGACAAAGAAATGTCCCGGCGTCAAAATCGTTTGCATCCGTCGACAGTGCGAGAGCGGCCTCGAATGCATCAATAAATGTGACTAGTTCCTCGAGGTTTAAAGCAAACCTAAACAGCACTTTCCCAGAGTTCTCCAAAATTGTGGGATCGTGATGGAATAAATTGGAATCTAATTCCTTGACGGCCATAACAATCCAATATTGTCTTCTGCGAGTTATCCTCCCATAGTTCGACTGTTAGCCTCTGCAGTTCATTGTCCGCTCCGACCAGGTTCGTAACATTTTCAAAGAACACATCGCTGCTAAGTCCTCGTCTAGTAAATAATTGTTTAATAAGCGTTGGTGCTTAGATCGGACACCAATTCCAAGTGACAAGCCTTGGTCAGTAAGCATAGCATAACGCAGAGATATATCTTGACATGCCGCCTTCCACTAATTTTGAAGTGAACTCGAAAATCGATGCCGACACGTTGGAATGAGTGGCAACCACACTGTTTTCGACTGTGTATGCAGGTTGAATCGATTGGTGTCAGTAAATAATGTTTTAACCACAATATGGTTGTTGGGCAATAAAATTGGGTGCTTAACATCGAAAGGTACATTGGATTCTGCCAGCAATGTGCTGTAGGTTAAAACAGACAGAGACGTGGCCTTACCACTGAATTTGAATATGTACACCAACGATAAACGTGGGCAAAGATTCGCTTGGGCCTTTGGAACTCATCTGCATAGGTATTTTTAAACTTCTTAGAGATCCTTGATCTGGTTCCTATCGATGGCAATCAAAATTGAACTTCTATTACTATGGTCCCAAAGTCCAAGCCCAATTTTTTTTTCTTAAACAACAAAATGCGATTTTTTTTTGTTTATTCCTTTACAATTAGAAAGGTTAAAACAAAATTGTGTATCTTTTCGTCGGAATACCCTTGATGCCCTTTTAAGTCAGCTGTTAGAGTGTTTTTTGATTTAGCCAAAAAGTGCCCGAAAAATTTAACAATTTGCGGATCCAATATCAGCAAACAGTTAAAACTAAAAGTTTTGTGATGGAAAATAATTGACAGGGTATGTAAATTAATATTTACTAAACGTCGATTCACTACTATTCACAAAGTAGTTAAGAAACGTTGTTAGTTTCGTAAGAATTGTTAATACTTTCACGATTTGTGTGTGTTAGAGTGGAGTGGCTCCGTTCTGAAATTAACTTTCGCTGCGTACTAACTACTACAAGGTGCATGCCAAGTCCCTATTTTCTAGCTTTTATAGCTTCCAAGATCTCGACGTTCATACAGACGGACAGACAGACGAACATGGCTAGATCGACTCGGCCATTGATCCTGATCAAGAATATATATACTTTATATGGTCAGAAACGCTACCTTCTACCTGTTACATTCTTTTTAACCAATACGATATACCCTTTTTTTATACGAGTAACGGGTATAAAACTGTATATTTCAATGCTTTAAATTATAAAGCTTATACATATATGTATATATAAATTCATAATCTATCTAAAATAAGTATGGAAAGGATCCCAATATTTAAAATGTATTTAAAAAGACAAAACTTACCAATGGATTGGAGAACAATAACTAATTAATTGGAAGAAACGCATTTTTAAAATCGTACAAATGCCTGACAAAATATAAACGTACATAAAAATACATTAGAACACCACAAACAAGACTCGTTATATACGAAAATAAAGATAAGCTCCACTTTGTATAAAGCACAAAGAGAGACGGGCAACAATATTTGGTGAATCTTCTGAAGTTATCAAAGTTAAACTTGCATCGCAATTTACAGCGGAACAAGGTAATTTGCGAAAACTACTACTAGAAGCATCATATATAGGCGAAGGACTAAGTGCTGAACACGCAGACACATTAAGAACTTAAGAAGCTATCTAGACCATGGTTAAAAACAAGCGGGAACATTCAAGACAGTTATTGAAACCATGGCATTGATAAATTGGAGCACGGCAATACAAGCTCAATTTTTTTTTACCCAGAAAGGACAAGCTCAACCTGGTATTTACATAGGTGGTTTTAGGGGGTAATTACAGCGTTAGAGATGTTCGTGAATGGTCTTATGCACAGCATGGTGCAACTATACAGGTTGGTCTCAACGCACGACCTGCTCTCTTTTGAGGACGTTATTTTTGACAGTCGTTTGTCAAATGTGCGAATGGAAACGGTTGGTATCTCATTCTAGCGCTTGTCTCTGAAAAATTTATCGTCCTCGGCATAGTTGCACCATGGCTCTGAGCAAATTGTCTCGACCTCGATTGCGACTTCGCTTTCGGTTGGGTATAGAACTTGTTCGATGTCGACTGCGACTGACATTACGACGGAGACGTGGTTGATTGCTCAAATTTGTTAGATCTCTCGCCAAGTGATAAGGGTGCAAAGATAGCTTGGTGAAGTACTTTTCCTTCTGTTCTGCGATCAATTCTTTCACTGGTAGAATGTTTGAGTCACGATGTACCACGTACCACGTTGCCCCGGTGATAGTTCTCAAGATTATCGACTGAGCTCGTTGGACTATGTCAATATTGCTATTGCTGGCACCTCTGTCGAGGTGTTCTTCTAGATGCGTCACTTCGTTTGCTTGCGGGAGTTGAGCGTTGTTTAACAAGAGCGACGGGCAGTTTTGCCTGTTGGGTGAACGTAACGTGCTTGAATTTATGTTCATTCACTTTAATTCGCCAATCTGATAGCCATTTTTCAACATCGACACAGTTCCTTGCATCCGGCATTTTGAGCGCTAAGAATAGCTGTATCATCAGCAAACGTAGATGTTGTTAGTCGTGTGCTTGTCGGGATGTCTGCTGTGTAGAGAACATATGGTGTTTGCCCAAGCACGCTACCTTAAGGAGCTCCAGCCCCAATAGTTAAATCGCCAGTTATAGCAGTGTTGCACCTCACAGCAAATTTTCTGTCGTAGAGGTAAGACTCTAAAAGCTTGTGAGTGTTGTATGGGAGCATTGTCTTGATCATGTACAATAGACATTCTAGCCAAACTCTATCAAATGCTTGAGAGACATCTAAAAATATGACAGAACAGTACTCTCGTTTTTCAAACGCTTTCTGAATTCCTGATGTTATCCGGTTGACTTGCTCAATTGTTCCGTGCTTTTCACGAAAACCAAATTGATGTGATCCACCTGGATTCTTAGGTATGTGTTTATCCAAGTCAATACGCATTTTTCAAAGAGTTTAGATAAGCATGAAAGTAGGACTGTGTGGTCTTTTCCCGGCTTTGCTGTAATTATTATAAAAATCATTTATTATCAATTATTTATCAATCTCGCTGGAGAGTGGCCAAGTTGTGCGATGGCATTGAGAATCTCAGTGATAGTGCAGACGGCGCAATATGGGAGCTCAATGATCATTTTGGGAGTTATGAGATCGCAACCCGGGGATGTTTTCGAATTCAGCTGATTTTTGATGATGCTAACGATTTCGTTTGGGCGAAGCTCAATTGGCATTTAGAAGTATAGTATGGTTAAGTCGGCAAAGAGAACGCACTAGTGGCAGGATTTGGTTGGAAGACATTTTTAAGGTAGTTGGCAAACGTGCTGGCTCTTTCTGCATCGCTGCGCACCCAGCAGCCTGTGGAATTTCTAATAGACATTA
This sequence comes from Drosophila elegans, assembly GCF_018152505.1. Taxonomy (NCBI): domain Eukaryota; kingdom Metazoa; phylum Arthropoda; class Insecta; order Diptera; family Drosophilidae; genus Drosophila; species Drosophila elegans. The sequence goes on along the minus strand of NW_024545863.1, from coordinate 26,290,991 downwards.
CAGTTTCTTTCGGTGAGCTTAGAGTTGGGTGAGCTTTTCATAGTGAGTGTTTTATTCTAGATGTTGACAATTGCTCTACGCATCGGTGTTGGACATATGCTTCTTCTTGTTTTAAAGCTTTAGTGAGTTGAAATTGACGTGAGGCACGTCTTAAGCTTTTCCTAGCAGATGGCGATCTGTGGAATTTCCACTCTCGAAGTATGCGTCAAATTTCGAGGACGAGCTGTTCGATTTGTAGCTTTTACTTATATTGGTTGCATTGTGTATTTGTAGTTTGAGGTTTTTAAACACGAGCTGCAGAGACGAGTACAGACTCCAGTGTTGATATGAGAACTCAGCTCAACGTGTGAGGTAATGTATTTGTTGTACTTAACCCAATTGGTTTTCTGTGACGTCAATTTAGCCGATTGTTCCAATGTTCCTGGATGTCAGAGTAAAATAAACAGGACAGGCGAGCGATCAGATGAAAGATGAAAGATACGTCGATAACGTTCCACGTAAACATCCGTAAGGAAGTCATTATTTGGATTGTTGTGAAACCAGCATTTGAATCAATAGGTTTCCTAGTCCTAGTGAGGATTTGGCTGCAGTCGAGAAGAAGACTTCAGGGTTTGTTCTGAAAGCTGTCAACTGTTTATTTTGGGTGCGGGCAGAAGTTCCTCTCTGATGGATGCGACTTTTCAGCTCCTTATAAACTGGGCAACCTCCTTAGTAAGCAGTGTTCTTGCCACCGCAGTTGCCACACTTTTTCGGGTTTCAGTCATTTTTGCTCGCTGTTAAGGATATTGAAGACTGTCTTAGCAATAAATCCCACCTCTTGTAGCGCCTTTGCCATCTCTCCAGGCGTTACGTCGGATCCTATTCCCTTAAGTATGACTTGCAGTTCTTTTTATTCTCGGTAAGGTATTTCGATATTACTTTGTAATTATCTTCAGACATCATTTGAACTTTTGTTAATTGTTTGTTGCCCTTTAAAAGAGGTATTATGCAGAAGTTATCCTTTCCAATGAGCTCGATTGTTTTGTTGACAAGACATTGGAACTTTTTTCCCGAATATAAATAGGCGAAGGCTTTGACTTCCCTTTCTCGACCTCGGTAGATTCGGTCGCCTCCTCGTCAGAGGCGTCTGACAAGATTTTAAATCGGGTTGTATTCATTGGCGTTTCTATTGCAGCTAGGCTAGCATTACTTCGGGTTATTTTGCGTTGAGAACTTAGGGGGCTCAGCTTCATTTTGATTTGGACGTAGCGATCCCTACCAGTCTGCACAGCCGGCTTAACATATAAATTGTTTTTCTTTTGTTTTTCGGGCAGTGCAGCGGCAGACGTATCAATATTTGCACTGATAGCTTTTTTTTACAAAGTTGCTGATGATTTCGTTAAACTCGTAGTCGATACAGTTTCAGTTTTTGTTGTTGTTACAGTTGCCGTTGTTTAAGAAATTGCGGTGCTAGCTACGTTGATGAACGAGGGTCATTGCATTGCACATTCAGCGCTCTTTGGCTGCAGAGACATCGATGGTAGCGAGGGAGAGCTTTTAAATCTATCAGTACAACAAATTAGATTTATCGGGTTTCAAACTAAATCAAAATGCTTCCGTAAATGTGATTTTAATAAGCTAAACTTACTTAAACTCAAAAGGACAGGAGAGACATATGATTTTTTTTAAATACGTGGTTGGTCGATAGGCTTTTATTGTTTTTAACAGTCAATTGTGTAAAGCCGAATTCTCTAATGATCCGAATTTTATTTTATTTCTTTTCGCATGATATTTAGAAAAAACTCCGCTTTGCTTTCATCAGTACGATTAAACTTAACTGACACGTCAACTGATTTTGAAAGTGTTGATTTAGTCGCCAATTTCGTTCAAACTTCCTTTGTTGCAGATTCTTGTCTAATTGTCAAATTTTAATTCTTCCCAGGTCATAATAGAAAGTTCTCCCTTTAGGGATTTTGAGCCCACAGCTCCAACACATTCTCTAGCGATGAATGGGCTCCTGGGTTAGGTTTTGGGCCTCAACCTATTCTTAAACTGTTTCAATTGTTTACGTCAACATCAGTTTTTCCAACTATTTGGAAAGATTCTTATATTTCTCCAATCCATAAAAAAAGGGAAATGGGATGTTCAATGTTATATTTCTAAATGGTTTGCAATACCAAAAACAATTTTTTTTCCTCTTTGCTAATATATCCATATCAACATGGTTTTGTTAGGCAAACGTCAACAATATTATACGAGTTGAGTATAGAATCATGGAATCATGGAGCCACAGTTCCTGTCATGAGCTATGATTCCATTGACTTGTAAGAAACAAATCAGCTTGAGTAACTCAGAACAACAAAGCAAATACGTCAATCCAGGTCATATTACTAACAAATAGACAACTCAAACCGCTCATATCAAAATATCTGACCAGGCAAAGATTATTAGGGCAATTTCTTCAGCTGAATATGGTCTAATATATTCTTAGAAGCCGGAATGATTGCCAATAATAGCGAAATAATTATCCTAGCCAATAGTCGTACAGGCTTAATATTTCTTAAGGAACCCCGGACCATCATTTTTAATTATGAAGAAGAGCTATACAACTAAATTTAACAGAATACATTTCAAATTAGCTAGAGTGCGAACACTTTAAAAATAATTTTGAAAAACTATGACTCTGCTTAACAAACCTGGAGGGAAATGAATAACACTAGTTTACAAATCTAAAATGATGAAATCCTTCAGAAATCAAACCTTGATTTTCCGGTGCAGATCGACTCCCTGATTCAAAAATGATACTCAAATTTTTTGTATGATACCATTTTTCTTAAGTGCAAAAAACGTTTTTCACATGTTTTTATGCCAATTTTATTTTTTATGTGCAGTTCTGCTTGACTGATTTTGGTCATTGACAGCTCATATTATTAGATACATATCATTCTTCAAATTTTCTAATATAGAGTTTGACAAAGTTTTAACATTTTGCTAAAACTGAAGTGCCAACAACATAAACTAATTCTTAAAAAATACACGCTATCTTGAAGATCGAACATTCACAATCCGTTTTTTTATGTTAAAAAATTATGTCTTTAAATTCTGCGAAGTGAACAATTTTTAACCAGTCCAAAAGTTTGTAGTTCATTGTAGGTAGGACCCATTTAAGATGATTGAGTGTTAATTTGAAACCGATCGGTCAACTTGTAGTCGAGTTATGATGTCAGCAGTTTTTAAAAATGTCGTTTCGAGATAAACGCGGTTAAAGTTTCCGCTTTCACAGTCCAATTTTTTTAAAATTGTAAACTTCAAATTAGGCCAAAAAAATATATTGATTTTTTAAAAAATTGTACATTGGTATAGCTACTTAATATTTACTTGACCTATCAACCCTACTGTGATAACAGTTATAACTTTGTGTGCGTCAGTGAACGTGATGTTTTAGAGTATATCCTTAAAATAAAATCTAATGTTGAAGACTTGCCACTTGTCCGCCAAGCTTAAACATATATCATATCGATACAAACTTGTTATAAAAGGCCATCGCAAGAAGGGACGCGATATTACTATTGGCATGAAAACGAGGGAAAATGACCAAGATTTTAAGCGTGTTCAGCCAGACAATTATAAATCACTTTGATTCGGAGACAGTAATTAATTTAAATCAACAAAAATTCGAAGAGTCTAGTTTTCTGCTATCTGGCTGTGGTTATTTTTTGTGGTTCTGCTGGAAGAAAGTTAAAATTGTCCCGATAATTAAGCCTAATAAAGATAACGGGCTCATCTCAATTCTACCCTTTCTAGCCAAAGTTCTCGAAAATGTTATGTATTTACAAATTCAGACTTTTCTTGAACGTAATTTATTGCTTTCACAGAAGCAGTCTGGCTTTAGAAAAAAAAAAAAAGAAGCTGTATATAGCTGATTGGTGAACTTTTTAAATGTGCCTGATTCCTTTGGAGCAATTAGCTAATGCTATTTCGACATGTGTTTGGCACGAACAACTGATTTGGGTTTGATTTATTTTGAATTGTTGCAAATCCAAACAAAATTAATTAAAAATCATAAATTTGAGCGAGTTTACAAAAATCTTTAATGCTCAGCAGGGCACCCAATATGCTATCGAGTCATTTGCCATTTTACAACAAGGAAGGAGAGCTGATGGTGGTGTTTGATGGATTTTCAAAGAAGAATACGACAGTTTTTAATAAAAGGATCCCCGTATATGTGGGAGTTTTTTCCTGCCATAGATCCAGCAGTACTGCGGTTGGGATTTGCTGCGTGTGCTCTTGCTTTCAGTCGTTTTTATACAATAAAGATGTTATATATGAAAAAAATCAAAAATTGCGCCAGCTTTGCATGTAGAAACCAGCTGTTGTAGTAGTGGCACGAACAAAATATCGTTAAATATCGGTATTTTCTCTTAATTTTGCAACATTATTAACTCTTCTTGACTATTGACTTGCAATTGACTAGGTGAACCAACTACATTCTAAGTGCTTAGCTCAAAAATTGTACTGTGCTTAAAAATACTGCGTACATTTTTTTCATCATATCATAGTTCTATGTTCTATGTCTAGCTTCAGCGAATTAATTAGGGGAGTTCCTTAGGGATCTGTCCTAGGTCCTTTATTGTTTTCTAAATACGTTAATTATTTGCCTAGTATCTTGTCCGATTGAGAACTCCATTCATATGCATCGTCTGCATCGTCCAAGTTTATTTTTGTAGTCCGATTAATCAATTAAATGTCTGTGTTAGTAAGAGTTCTAATGTTATTGGTTTAGTTGACAATGGGCGAAAGACAATGGCTAGAGCATAAATCCATCCAAATCAAATTGTATAGTAATTAGTTAGAGACCATTGGACACAAGATGCATTGAGAGTCTAGTAACTAATTACATGCCTATAATATATGATGAGTATGCAACAAATCTATGTACCACCTTTAGCCATACCTTGAGCTGGAGTAAGAATATTTTCAAAGCATCTGGACGAACCTATGGCTTGATGCGTCAGCACTCTGCGTTGAAAGACCATCTGCCACTGCATAGTAGGATGTTAGTATCCAAAGTAATCCTAATTACCACAATTTTTTATGGGGTAGAAATTTTGGGTCTCTGTGATTCTAGTGATATTCATACGTTAATTTTAGGCTCAAACTCTAAAATCAGATATGTGTTTAGCCGGTATTGACTTGACCATGTATCGCAATTAACTAGAAAACTTCTAGATAAGCATAAACTTGTTATTTCACAGCAGCCATTGTATCTCTTCAAAAAGCTCTTCCCTGCAGCATCCACTAGTACTCATAATTTTATATGCCCAAGACCTAAGTCGATGGGTTCAAATAGACAACTTTTTATCAATGCAATACGCCTCTGGAAAAATCTACAACATAAATTCAAAATTCAAGAATATTTAAAATAAATAAAAACTGATGAGGGGAGAATTATTTTTGCCCGAGTGAACCCATTAAAAATTATTATATAATTTTTAAACGCGACTCCGCGCGGAGTTTTGGCTTACAGAAACTTATCTGTTTGATGTTCTCTCAAAGTTCGCTCTTCTTATTACGTTTCTTAGATACTGTTGTACATATACACATATGTCGATAAAATGGGAATTGAATTCAACACCTCTTCTTAATGTTACCATGTCTACATTTCTCAATACAACATTTACATAATGTTCATAAACTTAATCAATTTCTCGTGTTTCATTTTTAACAAGTTCGTAGTAAGCACATCGGCTATCATATCTATCATATCATATCTACATCGCTTTGCTGAATAACTTATTTGTCTAAATTCTGAGCGCTGAGATTGTCCCCGTAGAGAATCGTAGGTATCCTTCCTTCCACAACCGAACTCGATGATTAAACGTCTCAGAAGTAGCGCCTCTTTTACAGCTGCTGACAGCGTTATGTATTCGGACTCCGTGCTGCTCAAGGCAACGCTGTCTTGCTTTTCCGACTTCCAAGAAATGGGTCCTCCTAACAAAAGGAAAATGAATTCTGTTTATGACCGTCGGTGACTAACGTCGCCGACCCGGTCGGCATCAAGGTAGCCTAGCAAAGGCAAATCTCCAGCGCAATAGCTCAACCTAGTGTCAAGTACCGCATCACATGCTTAACAATCAAGACATGTTCGCCGTGCGTGTCCTTATTTCGTTGAGCCAATTTCATCACAGAATGGTAGATATCTGGTCTTGAGGTTAATGCAAGTCACATTAATTCTCCTATAGCACACTGCTTGTTTTAGCCCATATATGGCTCTTTTCAGCCTCAGCACCTTGCCCTTGCTAGTTGCGTTCTCAAAGTTCTTTGGCTGCTTCATGTACACAGTACAGTCGAGAAGAAGACTTCAGGGTTTGTTCTGAAAGCTGTCAACTGTTTATTTTGGGTGCGGGCAGAAGTTCCTCTCTGATGGATGCGACTTTTCAGCTCCTTATAAACTGGGCAACCTCCTTAGTAAGCAGTGTTCTTGCCACCGCAGTTGCCACACTTTTTCGGGTTTCAGTCATTTTTGCTCGCTGTTAAGGATATTGAAGACTGTCTTAGCAATAAATCCCACCTCTTGTAGCGCCTTTGCCATCTCTCCAGGCGTTACGTCGGATCCTATTCCCTTAAGTATGACTTGCAGTTCTTTTTATTCTCGGTAAGGTATTTCGATATTACTTTGTAATTATCTTCAGACATCATTTGAACTTTTGTTAATTGTTTGTTGCCCTTTAAAAGAGGTATTATGCAGAAGTTATCCTTTCCAATGAGCTCGATTGTTTTGTTGACAAGACATTGGAACTTTTTTCCCGAATATAAATAGGCGAAGGCTTTGACTTCCCTTTCTCGACCTCGGTAGATTCGGTCGCCTCCTCGTCAGAGGCGTCTGACAAGATTTTAAATCGGGTTGTATTCATTGGCGTTTCTATTGCAGCTAGGCTAGCATTACTTCGGGTTATTTTGCGTTGAGAACTTAGGGGGCTCAGCTTCATTTTGATTTGGACGTAGCGATCCCTACCAGTCTGCACAGCCGGCTTAACATATAAATTGTTTTTCTTTTGTTTTTCGAGCAGTGCAGCGGCAGACGTATCAATATTTGCACTGATAGCTTTTTTTTACAAAGTTGCTGATGATTTCGTTAAACTCGTAGTCGATACAGTTTCAGTTTTTGTTGTTGTTACAGTTGCCGTTGTTTAAGAAATTGCGGTGCTAGCTACGTCATTGCATTGCACATTCAGCGCTCTTTGGCTGCAGAGACATCGATGGTAGCGAGGGAGAGCAAGATCGCGCCCTTTTAAATCTATCAGTACAACAAATTAGATTTATCGGGTTTCAAAATAAATCAAAATGCTTCCGTAAATGTGATTTTAATAAGCTAAACTTACTTAAACTCAAAAGGACAGGAGAGACATATGATTTTTTTTAAATACGTGGTTGGTCGATAGGCTTTTATTGTTTTTAACAGTCAATTGTGTAAAGCCGAATTCTCTAATGATCCGAATTTTATTTTATTTCTTTTCGCATGATATTTAGAAAAAACTCCGCTTTGCTTTCATCAGTACGATTAAACTTAACTGACACGTCAACTGATTTTGAAAGTGTTGATTTAGTCGCCAATTTCGTTCAAACTTCCTTTGTTGCAGATTCTTGTCTAATTGTCAAATTTTAATTCTTCCCAGGTCATAATAGAAAGTTCTCCCTTTAGGGATTTTGAGCCCACAGCTCCAACACATTCTCTAGCGATGAATGGGCTCCTGGGTTAGGTTTTGGGCCTCAACCTATTCTTAAACTGTTTCAATTGTTTACGTCAACATCAGTTTTTCCAACTATTTGGAAAGATTCTTATATTTCTCCAATCCATAAAAAAAGGGAAATGGGATGTTCAATGTTATATTTCTAAATGGTTTGCAATACCAAAAACAATTTTTTTCCTCTTTGCTAATATATCCATATCAACATGGTTTTGTTAGGCAAACGTCAACAATATTATACGAGTTGAGTATAGAATCATGGAATCATGGAGCCACAGTTCCTGTCATGAGCTATGATTCCATTGACTTGTAAGAAACAAATCAGCTTGAGTAACTCAGAACAACAAAGCAAATACGTCAATCCAGGTCATATTACTAACAAATAGACAACTCAAACCGCTCATATCAAAATATCTGACCAGGCAAAGATTATTAGGGCAATTTCTTCAGCTGAATATGGTCTAATATATTCTTAGAAGCCGGAATGATTGCCAATAATAGCGAAATAATTATCCTAGCCAATAGTCGTACAGGCTTAATATTTCTTAAGGAACCCCGGACCATCATTTTTAATTATGAAGAAGAGCTATACAACTAAATTTAACAGAATACATTTCAAATTAGCTAGAGTGCGAACACTTTAAAAATAATTTTGAAAAACTATGACTCTGCTTAACAAACCTGGAGGGAAATGAATAACACTAGTTTACAAATCTAAAATGATGAAATCCTTCAGAAATCAAACCTTGATTTTCCGGTGCAGATCGACTCCCTGATTCAAAAATGATACTCAAATTTTTTGTATGATACCATTTTTCTTAAGTGCAAAAAACGTTTTTCACATGTTTTTATGCCAATTTTATTTTTTATGTGCAGTTCTGCTTGACTGATTTTGGTCATTGACAGCTCATATTATTAGATACATATCATTCTTCAAATTTTCTAATATAGAGTTTGACAAAGTTTTAACATTTTGCTAAAACTGAAGTGCCAACAACATAAACTAATTCTTAAAAAATACACGCTATCTTGAAGATCGAACATTCACAATCCGTTTTTTTGTGTTAAAAAATTATGTCTTTAAATTCTGCGAAGTGAACAATTTTTAACCAGTCCAAAAGTTTGTAGTTCATTGTAGGTAGGACCCATTTAAGATGATTGAGTGTTAATTTGAAACCGATCGGTCAACTTGTAGTCGAGTTATGATGTCAGCAGTTTTTAAAAATGTCGTTTCGAGATAAACGCGGTTAAAGTTTCCGCTTTCACAGTCCAATTTTTTTAAAATTGTAAACTTCAAATTAGGCCAAAAAAATATATTGATTTTTTAAAAAATTGTACATTGGTATAGCTACTTAATATTTACTTGACCTATCAACCCTACTGTGATAACAGTTATAACTTTGTGTGCGTCAGTGAACGTGATGTTTTAGAGTATATCCTTAAAATAAAATCTAATGTTGAAGACTTGCCACTTGTCCGCCAAGCTTAAACATATATCATATCGATACAAACTTGTTATAAAAGGCCATCGCAAGAAGGGACGCGATATTACTATTGGCATGAAAACGAGGGAAAATGACCAAGATTTTAAGCGTGTTCAGCCAGACAATTATAAATCACTTTGATTCGGAGACAGTAATTAATTTAAATCAACAAAAATTCGAAAATTCTAGTTTTCTGCTATCTGGCTGTGGTTATTTTTTGTGGTTCTGCTGGAAGAAAGTTAAAATTGTCCCGATAATTAAGCCTAATAAAGATAACGGGCTCATCTCAATTCTACCCTTTCTAGCCAAAGTTCTCGAAAATGTTATGTATTTACAAATTCAGACTTTTCTTGAACGTAATTTATTGCTTTCACAGAAGCAGTCTGGCTTTAGAAAAAAAAAAAGAAGCTGTATATAGCTGATTGGTGAACTTTTTAAATGTGCCTGATTCCTTTGGAGCAATTAGCTAATGCTATTTCGACATGTGTTTGGCACGAACAACTGATTTGGGTTTGATTTATTTTGAATTGTTGCAAATCCAAACAAAATTAATTAAAAATCATAAATTTGAGCGAGTTTACAAAAATCTTTAATGCTCAGCAGGGCACCCAATATGCTATCGAGTCATTTGCCATTTTACAACAAGGAAGGAGAGCTGATGGTGGTGTTTGATGGATTTTCAAAGAAGAATACGACAGTTTTTAATAAAAGGATCCCCGTATATGTGGGAGTTTTTTCCTGCCATAGATCCAGCAGTACTGCGGTTGGGATTTGCTGCGTGTGCTCTTGCTTTCAGTCGTTTTTATACAATAAAGATGTTATATATGAAAAAAATCAAAAATTGCGCCAGCTTTGCATGTAGAAACCAGCTGTTGTAGTAGTGGCACGAACAAAATATCGTTAAATATCGGTATTTTCTCTTAATTTTGCAACATTATTAACTCTTCTTGACTATTGACTTGCAATTGACTAGGTGAACCAACTACATTCTAAGTGCTTAGCTCAAAAATTGTACTGTGCTTAAAAATACTGCGTACATTTTTTTCATCATATCATAGTTCTATGTTCTATGTCTAGCTTCAGCGAATTAATTAGGGGAGTTCCTTAGGGATCTGTCCTAGGTCCTTTATTGTTTTCTAAATACGTTAATTATTTGCCTAGTATCTTGTCCGATTGAGAACTCCATTCATATGCATCGTCTGCATCGTCCAAGTTTATTTTTGTAGTCCGATTAATCAATTAAATGTCTGTGTTAGTAAGAGTTCTAATGTTATTGGTTTAGTTGACAATGGGCGAAAGACAATGGCTAGAGCATAAATCCATCCAAATCAAATTGTATAGTAATTAGTTAGAGACCATTGGACACAAGATGCATTGAGAGTCTAGTAACTAATTACATGCCTATAATATATGATGAGTATGCAACAAATCTATGTACCACCTTTAGCCATACCTTGAGCTGGAGTAAGAATATTTTCAAAGCATCTGGACGAACCTATGGCTTGATGCGTCAGCACTCTGCGTTGAAAGACCATCTGCCACTGCATAGTAGGATGTTAGTATCCAAAGTAATCCTAATTACCACAATTTTTTATGGGGTAGAAATTTTGGGTCTCTGTGATTCTAGTGATATTCATACGTTAATTTTAGGCTCAAACTCTAAAATCAGATATGTGTTTAGCCGGTATTGACTTGACCATGTATCGCAATTAACTAGAAAACTTCTAGATAAGCATAAACTTGTTATTTCACAGCAGCCATTGTATCTCTTCAAAAAGCTCTTCCCTGCAGCATCCACTAGTACTCATAATTTTATATGCCCAAGACCTAAGTCGATGGGTTCAAATAGACAACTTTTTATCAATGCAATACGCCTCTGGAAAAATCTACAACATAAATTCAAAATTCAAGAATATTTAAAATAAATAAAAACTGATGAGGGGAGAATTATTTTTGCCCGAGTGAACCCATTAAAAATTATTATATAATTTTTAAACGCGACTCCGCGCGGAGTTTTGGCTTACAGAAACTTATCTGTTTGATGTTCTCTCAAAGTTCGCTCTTCTTATTACGTTTCTTAGATACTGTTGTACATATACACATATGTCGATAAAATGGGAATTGAATTCAACACCTCTTCTTAATGTTACCATGTCTACATTTCTCAATACAACATTTACATAATGTTCATAAACTTAATCAATTTCTCGTGTTTCATTTTTAACAAGTTCGTAGTAAGCACATCGGCTATCATATCTATCATATCATATCTACATCGCTTTGCTGAATAACTTATTTGTCTAAATTCTGAGCGCTGAGATTGTCCCCGTAGAGAATCGTAGGTATCCTTCCTTCCACAACCGAACTCGATGATTAAACGTCTCAGAAGTAGCGCCTCTTTTACAGCTGCTGACAGCGTTATGTATTCGGACTCCGTGCTGCTCAAGGCAACGCTGTCTTGCTTTTCCGACTTCCAAGAAATGGGTCCTCCTAACAAAAGGAAAATGAATTCTGTTTATGACCGTCGGTGACTAACGTCGCCGACCCGGTCGGCATCAAGGTAGCCTAGCAAAGGCAAATCTCCAGCGCAATAGCTCAACCTAGTGTCAAGTACCGCATCACATGCTTAACAATCAAGACATGTTCGCCGTGCGTGTCCTTATTTCGTTGAGCCAATTTCATCACAGAATGGTAGATATCCGGTCTTGAGGTTAATGCAAGTCACATTAATTCTCCTATAGCACACTGCTTGTTTTAGCCCATATATGGCTCTTTTCAGCCTCAGCACCTTGCCCTTGCTAGTTGCGTTCTCAAAGTTCTTTGGCTGCTTCATGTACACAGTACAGTCGAGAAGAAGACTTCAGGGTTTGTTCTGAAAGCTGTCAACTGTTTATTTTGGGTGCGGGCAGAAGTTCCTCTCTGATGGATGCGACTTTTCAGCTCCTTATAAACTGGGCAACCTCCTTAGTAAGCAGTGTTCTTGCCACCGCAGTTGCCACACTTTTTCGGGTTTCAGTCATTTTTGCTCGCTGTTAAGGATATTGAAGACTGTCTTAGCAATAAATCCCACCTCTTGTAGCGCCTTTGCCATCTCTCCAGGCGTTACGTCGGATCCTATTCCCTTAAGTATGACTTGCAGTTCTTTTTATTCTCGGTAAGGTATTTCGATATTACTTTGTAATTATCTTCAGACATCATTTGAACTTTTGTTAATTGTTTGTTGCCCTTTAAAAGAGGTATTATGCAGAAGGTATCCTTTCCAATGAGCTCGATTGTTTTGTTGACAAGACATTGGAACTTTTTTCCCGAATATAAATAGGCGAAGGCTTTGACTTCCCTTTCTCGACCTCGGTAGATTCGGTCGCCTCCTCGTCAGAGGCGTCTGACAAGATTTTAAATCGGGTTGTATTCATTGGCGTTTCTATTGCAGCTAGGCTAGCATTACTTCGGGTTATTTTGCGTTGAGAACTTAGGGGGCTCAGCTTCATTTTGATTTGGACGTAGCGATCCCTACCAGTCTGCACAGCCGGCTTAACATATAAATTGTTTTTCTTTTGTTTTTCGGGCAGTGCAGCGGCAGACGTATCAATATTTGCACTGATAGCTTTTTTTTACAAAGTTGCTGATGATTTCGTTAAACTCGTAGTCGATACAGTTTCAGTTTTTGTTGTTGTTACAGTTGCCGTTGTTTAAGAAATTGCGGTGCTAGCTACGTCATTGCATTGCACATTCAGCGCTCTTTGGCTGCAGAGACATCGATGGTAGCGAGGGAGAGCAAGATCGCGCCCTTTTAAATCTATCAGTACAACAAATTAGATTTATCGGGTTTCAAAATAAATCAAAATGCTTCCGTAAATGTGATTTTAATAAGCTAAACTTACTTAAACTCAAAAGGACAGGAGAGACATATGATTTTTTTTAAATACGTGGTTGGTCGATAGGCTTTTATTGTTTTTAACAGTCAATTGTGTAAAGCCGAATTCTCTAATGATCAGAATTTTATTTTATTTCTTTTCGCATGATATTTAGAAAAAACTCCGCTTTGCTTTCATCAGTACGATTAAACTTAACTGACACGTCAACTGATTTTGAAAGTGTTGATTTAGTCGCCAATTTCGTTCAAACTTCCTTTGTTGCAGATTCTTGTCTAATTGTCAAATTTTAATTCTTCCCAGGTCATAATAGAAAGTTCTCCCTTTAGGGATTTTGAGCCCACAGCTCCAACACATTCTCTAGCGATGAATGGGCTCCTGGGTTAGGTTTTGGGCCTCAACCTATTCTTAAACTGTTTTAATTGTTTACGTCAACATCAGTTTTTCCAACTATTTGGAAAGATTCTTATATTTCTCCAATCCATAAAAAAAGGGAAATGGGATGTTCAATGTTATATTTCTAAATGGTTTGCAATACCAAAAACAATTTTTTTTCCTCTTTGCTAATATATCCATATCAACATGGTTTTGTTAGGCAAACGTCAACAATATTATACGAGTTGAGTATAGAATCATGGAATCATGGAGCCACAGTTCCTGTCATGAGCTATGATTCCATTGACTTGTAAGAAACAAATCAGCTTGAGTAACTCAGAACAACAAAGCAAATACGTCAATCCAGGTCATATTACTAACAAATAGACAACTCAAACCGCTCATATCAAAATATCTGACCAGGCAAAGATTATTAGGGCAATTTCTTCAGCTGAATATGGTCTAATATATTCTTAGAAGCCGGAATGATTGCCAATAATAGCGAAATAATTATATAGCTAGAATGCGAACACCTTAAAAATAATTTTGAAAACCTATGACTCTGCTTAACAAACCTGGAGGGAAATGAATAACACTAGTTTACAAATCTAAAATGATGAAATCCTTCAGAAATCAAACCTTGATTTTCCGGTGCAGATCGACTCCCTGATTCAAAAATGATACTCAAATTTTTTGTATGATACCATTTTTCTTAAGTGCAAAAAACGTTTTTCACATGTTTTTATGCCAATTTTATTTTTTATGTGCAGTTCTGCTTGACTGATTTTGGTCATTGACAGCTCATATTATTAGATACATATCATTCTTCAAATTTTCTAATATAGAGTTTGACAAAGTTTTAACATTTTGCTAAAACTGAAGTGCCAACAACATAAACTAATTCTTAAAAAATACACGCTATCTTGAAGATCGAACATTCACAATCCGTTTTTTTGTGTTAAAAAATTATGTCTTTAAATTCTGCGAAGTGAACAATTTTTAACCAGTCCAAAAGTTTGTAGTTCATTGTAGGTAGGACCCATTTAAGATGATTGAGTGTTAATTTGAAACCGATCGGTCAACTTGTAGCTCAAAAATTGTACTGTGCTTAAAAATACTGCGTACATTTTTTTCATTATATCATAGTTCTATGTTCTATGTCTATGTCTAACAAATCTATGTACCACCTTTAGCCATACCTTGAGCTGGAGTAAGAATATTTTCAAAGCAACTGGACGAACCTATGGCTTGATGCGTCAGCACTCTGCGTTGAAAGACCATCTGCCACTGCATAGTAGGATGTTAGTATCCAAAGTAATCCTAATTACCACAATTTTTTATGGGGTAGAAATTTTGGGTCTCTGTGATTCTAGTGATATTCATACGTTAATTTTAGGCTCAAACTCTAAAATCAGATATGTGTTTAGCCGGTATTGACTTGACCATGTATCGCAATTAACTAGAAAACTTCTAGATAAGCATAAACTTGTTATTTCACAGCAGCCATTGTATCTCTTCAAAAAGCTCTTCCCTGCAGCATCCACTAGTACTCATAAGTTTATATGCCCAAGACCTAAGTCGATGGGTTCAAATAGACAACTTTTTATCAATGCAATACGCCTCTGGAAAAATCTACAACATAAATTCAAAATTCAAGAATATTTAAAATAAATAAAAACTGATGAGGGGAGAATTATTTTTGCCCGAGTGAACCCATTAAAAATTATTATATAATTTTTAAACGCGACTCCGCGCGGAGTTTTGGCTTACAGAAACTTATCTGTTTGATGTTCTCTCAAAGTTCGCTCTTCTTATTACGTTTCTTAGATACTGTTGTACATATACACATATGTCGATAAAATGGGAATTGAATTCAACACCTCTTCTTAATGTTACCATGTCTACATTTCTCAATACAACATTTACATAATGTTCATAAACTTAATCAATTTCTCGTGTTTCATTTTTAACAAGTTCGTAGTAAGCACATCGGCTATCATATCTTTTGTTGATACATATTTCATATCTACATCGCTTTGCTGAATAACTTATTTGGCTAAATTCTGAGCGCTGAGATTGTCCCCGTAGAGAATCGTAGGTATCCTTCCTCCCACAACCGAACTCGATGATTAAACGTCTCAGAAGTAGCGCCTCTTTTACAGCTGCTGACAGCGTTATGTATTCGGACTCCGTGCTGCTCAAGGCAACGCTGTCTTGCTTTTCCGACTTCCAAGAAATGGGTCCTCCTAACAAAAGGAAAATGAATTCTGTTTATGACCGTCGGTGACTAACGTCGCCGACCCGGTCGGCATCAAGGTAGCCTAGCAAAGGCAAATCTCCAGCGCAATAGCTCAACCTAGTGTCAAGTACCGCATCACATGCTTAACAATCAAGACATGTTCGCCGTGCGTGTCCTTATTTCGTTGAGCCAATTTCATCACAGAATGGTAGATATCTGGTCTTGAGGTTAATGCAAGTCACATTAATTCTCCTATAGCACACTGCTTGTTTTAGCCCATATATGGCTCTTTTCAGCCTCAGCACCTTGCCCTTGCTAGTTGCGTTCTCAAAGTTCTTTGGCTGCTTCATGTACACAGTCTCGCTCAAAACACTATAAAGGTAGGTTGGTAAAGATATATCTTTAACTTCGCCGATAGCGCCAACACGAGGCTCACAGTCTCATATCGGCACACTGGTAAGAAAGTTTCTCCGTAATACTCCGTAACTCCAAATTTTTGGGAGCAACCCTTTGCTATTAAACGGGATTTGCACCGCTCCGGATTTCCTTCGTTGTCTCTTTTTAAGTAAAAAACCATCGGCATCCTATCGCCTTTTGACCCTTGGGCAACTCGAGCGAGTCGAACTCCGACTACATGGCTGCCTTCCAAAAGGTAGGTTACTGGCTATTTAGCGCTGCATCACAACTTTGCGGAAGTTTAATTTCGGCTCTGGTCATGGCGTTTATAACGTTAAACTCCTTCCGAATTATTATGGGCCTCGCTGGCCCAATTCTGACTGCCTCTGCTTCTGAACGCACCTTTTTCTCATCCTGCTGGTCACGGTTTGTGCCCTTTTAAGGCTCTTCTGATCCGGGTTCTCCTTTTTATCATCTGAATGCTGCTCGCCTTTATCGCGCTGCAACTCTTGTTTGAGTGTATTGGTTGCTTCCCTCGACGACTTTTGTGCTACTGGGAATTCAAAGATTTTAGGCTCATCTTGTACCTCATTAAGAATAACTCAATAACACTTCCTTAAAAAATAAAACGAGCGTCTTTTTCGTTTTCAGCAAGCTCGAAAAGCGCTAAAAAATTTTTTTCCAAAGTCTCCGCAATTAAAAAGTTTTTAAGCTAGTATAATACAGCTTGGAGCTCTAATCGATTTTGTTTCATTGCCACTTTCGTTTCACATTTAATGATGCATGGCATGTTCAGTTTAAGCCAATTCTTCAATATATCTAATCAACAATTTGGCTTCTAGTATGGCAGAAATCAGCGCCGTCTGGATAAGTAAAATTATTTGTATTAACACCTGGATCCGTGTAAAAAAGGTAATCGCGTTTGACTCCCTCCATCCAATTGCAAATACAAAATACTATTGTTTGAAGAATATTTTTTTAGCACACAACACATAAAGATTTTAAACTCTCCTGTTCGTGCTAGTACCTTAGACTTGTTGTTGGCCTTTAACCCCCCCAATATTGAACACCTGTTTATTTTATAAACCTATTTTGTAATGACATTATTAGATTTCAGGAAAAGTTATACCCTCAAATATCCATTAACATGTGCTTAAATACAGGAGAAGTGAAACCGGAAAAAGCCTGTCTTGTATAATCTAACTTTTTAAATAAATTGGAACCATATTTGTTAATATTTTTTATCAACTTAAAGCTCAGAAGAAAATAAATGCCAGTCTTTTCTTACGTTTTTTTTACGTATTTTGTTCACATTGGTTTATTTAACTTACTGCGTCACCATTTTCTTGAATGTACAAGCTCACAACGTCTTCCCTAAGGAGTTTTACAGCAGCATGGAGTGGATATTTTGTTTTAGTCCTGAGCATTTCAAACAACAAAGGCCCGGCCATATGCTCAAAGTCTTGTGTTGTGAGGTCATCCCAGTGTGCTGATATTATGCCAGAGCAAAATTCTAACAATGTTGATGCACCAACTTCTTTAGCAACACAATAAAATCGTACACATGACCTTACTCCTACAGAAGCAACTAAAGCTCGCTCACACAGTCCCAAAAGAGATGGTAGACCGAATCGATGTGCGGCTATAAGAACATCCAAAGCTAGTCCGTCATGCTGCAAATCAATAAGATCAGTGTATATCCATCGCAAAAGTGCCAACCCAACATCTTCATTTAAATCGCTCCAGTCCAGCTCTTCTATGCTGCCTAGAACATCATCTCTCCATTTTTCTGAGCGCGCATGAAGGACGATTTTATGTGCCGGGTATACTTTCGCATGTGTTCGGATGTAAATATCAGCATAAGTATGGCTTCCAAATAATGAAGCAACCGTTAACGACAAACGGGAAACAAAATTGTCATTGGCTGATGGAGCTAAAATTTCGTTGTACTTTCTTTCTAATTCCGTATAGCTGCGCTTCTGCTTCGCATATTCTTCCTTTAACAATTCCAAATCTTCCTCCAGTTGTTGAACGGAATTTCTGTCACTTATCCCTTTAAATAAACATTAAAGCAATACAAATTAATAACAAATTATCGTCATACTACATAAGAATATTTAATCAGTTCTAAAATTGTACATTTTAGTAAATTGGTCAGACTTTTGTAGTGCTGTGACAAAGACATTAATGATCCTATATATTATGTCTCGGGGGTGCCAAAGAAATTGTGTTTAGAACAAAAGTTTTGTGCAAGCCCAACCGTATTTGGTTATCAGTTCTGGTACACATGCGTTTATTTTATATTACATGAACGCATTCAAGGAGATATATTGTTTATTGAGGGTACCATTAGCAATAGCTAATCAAGGCTACTTGAATTTGTTTTTAACAAGTAAGGCTTAGTGCCTAGTTTATTTATTATAATATGTGAATTAAGTTAATCAAAACGCAAGGGAACTCAGTTACTTAACTTCGAACAACTGAGTTGTACTTCACTGGACCAACGATTGACCTTCCGAAGTACCGACTATTATACTCGGGCTTGAGAACTTGAACTCAGACTTGATCACTTGAACTCCGACTTGATTTATCTCTATTGTTGTTTTCTTATTCTCAATTGGGCAGGCAACACTCCCGAAACACCCAACAGCTGTGATTGGGGACAACATTTTTTTTAAAAATTCTAAACATTTTACAAAAGATTGATTAATGTCTCAAATGATAATCATATAACGCCTTTTTAGGTATAAAAAATTCATGGAAGAAAATACTTTAATTTGATTTTTCACAAATTTAGATTTTTCAACAAGAGGCTATAATATTATTACAGGCTTTTCGATTTATTTTTTTACTCTCACCAAAAAGAGCTCAAAACGTTTCGCAAAAATGCTCTTTTTATTTTTTTAAATAAGAATACCGATACCAGATCAGGTGTAATATAATGCTTTACAGGTTTTTGAGATTCTTGTCACAGTCCCGAGTTTTTTTTTAATCGCGGTCCACTAAAAATATGTTTGTTACTATTAGTCAGGAAGAGCAGGTCAGAGATTTATGGACATAACCGCAAATAGTTCATTGATCAGCCAACTAAGTCTAATTTTAGATTATTATTTTGACAATGAAAGAAAAGGTAATTGTATTATATTTTTTTTAGCAATTAATTGAAAAGCCTACTTATTTTTAAAGTGAAAATCACAAATTCGACAGCAAAATAATTACAAATGACAGCCCCATTTTTATACCCTTACAGACGGTATAGTGAAGAAGACATTTATTCACTCGCATCATTAGGAGAGTCGATCTAGACATGTGCGTTTTTACGCAACCTATCTCAGTTTTACAGCTATATGAATGAAACTTTCCCAAAAGTTGTCTTCCTGCTGCAGGCAGTATACGTCCGGATCCAACGACTACGGAATATAGCAAATCGCTGTGCGCGCACCGAAAAACATGTGTTTCTCAAAATTTTGTTAAAGTTGTCAATTCTTTTTTTATTGGGTTTAAAATGAATAAATGTTCATTTTTTTGATAAGTGAAAAATCTGTAGCTGGTCCAGAATACTGTCAAAAAAGAGATATAAAAATAACAAATGGTTTTTTTATCTACGTTTTTTATAACAAAGAAATATATTTAAGTAGTATTTGCTGTAGAAATCATCAATATAGCTCCTACCAATCAAAAGTTATTAGATAGAGAGTAACTGCTATATTTTAAAAAAAGTGACCAAAGTTGACTTTTTAAACCTGTGTAACTTCCGTAAAACTTTAAAATTCTCAAAGCCGGCCCAAATGTATTTTTTTGTTTTGAACCCAAAAAGCATAAAAAACAAACCTTTTAGTTTTATGTGGCCCAATTGACAAATTTTCACTCATAGTTATTTGAAATATTTTAATGGTATTTTATTTTAGAACTACGGTTTTTAAAATCGGACGCCTTTATCATATATTATGAACACAATCGGAATGTTAAAAAACTAACTGAAAAAAAAGGTAACTTTTCTATTTTTCACGTTTTTTTTTTCTTTTCGATTTAATGGCAAATAGTTCAGTATAACGCCTATAATTTTATTCAATTCGGAACAACATATCATATATCTGTCATAGGAACGATCGAATAATTGAGCTGAAACTTATCATAGCATAAAAGTTTTTAGACATATGCTATTATAATTCTTTTTTTTCTTAAATTTTTTAGAGTTTAATTTTGATTAATATCGGACGACAATATCATATAGCTCCCATTGAAACAATCGGAATGTTAAAAAAAAAATGAAAAACAATTTTAACTTTTCTATTTTTGACACTTTTTTTATTTCCTTTGGATATGTTGTTAATAGTTTAGTAATTCAGAAATTCATTTTTAATTTTATTCAAATCAGAAAACGACATTGAGCGAATAATTGAGCCGAAATCAACTTATATAAATCGGAATTAAGATGTTTTAAAGAATATTAAACTTTTTCGGCTTGACGAATTCTGCTTCTTTTCGCTGTTCTGTAAATTTTTGGTACACAAAGCTTTTTTTGTGCTGCACAAAAAATTCCGTCAGGGCGGTGTATAAGTTAATTCAAAGCTTTAGTTAATTTAACTTTGTTTAACAAAAATTTGAACACAAAACTTGAAAAGAGTTCCGCAAAAATATCTGCACTGCAAATCACGGCGTGATTTACAAAATGAACAAACTTTCTTTAAGACACTTTCGTCTTTACTGGACATTATACTGGCACCAAAACTGTTGGAGACTTTTAGGGTCAAATCACGATACAAGCAATGATGTTGACCCTACAATAAAACTTAAATTCAAGTACTTGTGGGACAAAACATCGTTAATGCATACGGCAGCCGATTACAGCGAATCGCTGGATTTGGGCTATTTAACTAAGTAAAAAACTAGAGAGGACGCTATAGTCGAGTTCCCCCACTATTAGATACCCGTTACTCAGAAATCAAATTTCCAAATAAATGGGAACCATTGAAAGAGTAAGTAGATTACTATTGTTTAATTTAGCTACTCTTGTAAATCGTTGAATAATGCTAGGATCTATTTTTATGCATAATCTGACAAAGGTGATATTGATTCCATAGAATTGGTAGGCCGCTTTACTTTTTTTTTTTTTTTTGCCTTTAGACTAACCCGCAATTGGGGTAGATACCATACTCTTAACTTGCCAAGATGTACCTAAAATTTCGACCTGCATGAACCCTTTCGTGATTTTTGTAGTGATTATAATAATCTATATATTTAAATTTTGCATTTCAACCTCTATCCCTGTCTTAAAAACTACAGTTCTAACATTTATTGCACCGTACTTAGTTTTAGTTCTAGTATAAATGTCTCTATATTATGGTACTTGTGTTTTCCTCGCGAACTCGATAACTGCCACTATGCTTATAGGGCCCTCGCGTAACAAGCTCGTGCTTGGTTCTAGACGTTCATACAATTATAGCTGGCGCCATCTGCAGAACTTCATTGGAAACACTACAAGCAAAGAGCGAGGATGCAGAGCAGTGCCGGAGCAATGACAGAGCACACACACATTGACAAGTTTCCCCACATTGTGCGCGATCCGCTGCTTATCATGATCGAACTCCGTTTGCAGTGATGTCATAGCCAAACATAAAATGCCAATAACTTCTAAAATAATAGCTCAATATTAAAATTGTTTGTGCAAACGAAGATTAAACCGAAGCGCACACACAGTTCCTAATAACTGTGTCCTTTCTTGTCTCAGAGTGATTTCGCGAACTATGGGTTTTAGAGTGTACGCGTCAAATCCCAAATATCTAGTACAAACCGACAAACAGACCCACATGGCTGATCAAGAATATATACATATACTTTATATACACCTGTTACATACTGTACATATAACTAACTAATAAATACTTACACATTTCTAAAAAAAAAAAAAATAATGAAAAAAAAAAAATGCATTAATAAGCTATATTTTTCTCGTCCAGGCAAAGAATATGTGCAATAGAAGATGTCACATATCTGAAGACCAAGTAAAAGCTTTCCCAGATCAACAAAATCTGAACTTGTTTTTCCCCCAAGACTAAGTGAAAATGATTCTAATAGAATTTTTTCAGCTGACTACTAATCCGAAACCGAAAAAATCATGGTGAAAGTCTCAAATATTAATCATTAAGGTAATTTTGAAGCTTAATAATAACGAATTTTTACGTGTTCCCAGACCTGTACTTTAACTAAACTTAACATTAAACATTTGACTTTATTGTTAAATAATAACATTTCATGAGGGTCCCTTGGTTTATTAGAAAATTTCACTTTACTAAGTTCATTTTTGTCACTATATTTTTAAATAATTATTTTAAAATTATTATTTTTCTAGATTAAACTTTGATATAATAAAACTAGTGTATACCCGTTACTTGTAAACTAAAAGGGTATAGAGAATATATATATTCTAGATCAGGATCAATAGCCCAATCGATCTAGCCTTATCCGCGTGTCCGTTCGCAATGAAAGTCGAGATCTTGAAAACTATAAAAGCTTGCGATTTTTGATTTGGTATATAGCGCAAAACGTTGCCACACCTATTCTAACGCCCACAAATCGCGAAATCACTTTCAGACATTTAAGACGTTTGTTTTAAGGCACTGAGCGTGTGTTTCGGTTACATTTATCGGTAGACACATTTTCAAAATCCAGCTATTTAGGAAGTTATAGGCAATTATTTTTATCCCCTTGCAGAGGGTATTATAATTTTAGTCAGACCCTATAAAGTATATATACTCCAGATCCGCTTCACTAGGACAGCTGATCTTGCCACGTCCGTCTTCCCTTTCTACGCAAACTTTTTTCTCAGTTTTTAAGCTATTTGCTTGAAACTTTCCTATTGCAGATAATATATACTATACTATAAGTCGGAACGAGACGGATCGGCCGACTATAGCATATAGCTCCAAAAATTATACCTTTGGTGTTTTTTATTTTTTTTTTTTAGTTCTTCAAGATATAGTAATGGGTTAATATTTGAGCGACTGGACCTTAACTTCGTCAACATTAATAGGCACAATTTTCGGATCAGGAGCACATTGTATTCCCTCAAGAACTACCATTGCACCAGCTTTCTCCTTCGTTGCCAAATCGAAAGAATCGAATCGTTCTTCCAGAGAATTAGTGAATTCGTTTCGGCGCTTGTTTAAGAAGAAGAAGTCCGACTTAGTATCGTAGAGAGTTTTTCTTAGTAGATAATCGGCCCTTTTAAAAACCGGCTAGTGCTTTTGCCTAACCACAGCCAATATTTAAGGATTTATAAAAAAAATTTAACTGCGGAATAGTAGCAAGATTTATTTTAGAAATTGAGGCGGCGGCTTCTGACTTAATCTTGACGGCAAGGTCATTACGGAAGTATCAATAATCGGCGTCCAACTTATTTTTCATGTTCAATACGGTTTGTAAGATGATCCTAAAGACGACAATACCCTTGTACCCTGCTGACATCAGATGGAAAGTGTGTTCCAGTAGTTGAAACTGAGATGGTAAAAGTTCATGAGCACAATACCTCTTGGAAAAGAGCGGCTGCAGCCCTTAAAGTTCTATCCAGACCAGAAAAATGACGAAGAGCAGTAGATAGAAGCCAGCACCAAGTCAAAAAAGTCTTAAGGAGTGGAAGGAGTAGAGATCCAATTTGCCGCTCAACAATTCGCAAACAGCGCATTGAGTTACCTATGCCCGGAGTACCTTACGTAGAAGTCGCGGTTTAATCACTTCGTCTTCCAGAATTCGTCAAATTTTTCGAGCACGGAAGAAACAAAATGGTCGGCTTTGACCCGACGGCATCTGATTACGCGATGATATTGAAGAAGCTTAAAATTCTTAATGCTGTTGCTCCGGAAGCCAGAATTCTTGTCAAATTGGGCGAATGAATGAACTTTCAGCGAATGCGTCGGAAGCACGTCGACTGCATCAGCAATCGGACCCGAAACTGGGCAGTCCCAGTCAAAGGGAAATCAACTTGGTTTCGTTCTTAAATTTTTTTTTTCATATGTCTCTAAGCTTTAATGTTAAGGTCTCCTTTAGGTGTAACTTTAATAATGTTTGTAAACGTAAATCCGCTTACTGAAGTGCGTGACCAATTATAATGGCTATGAAAATGTGTTAGGTAGTTCCAAGGCGAATGCGTACTTAAAGTTTTAAGTAAGCAAACAAAAAAATGGGTCTCAAAATATGTATCAATGGTCACAGTCTTCGAACCGGGGTTGATGATATATCCGTCTCGGAGACATAACCAGATTTGTGTGATTTGTCAATTAGTTTTAAGGGAGTTTTTGTGTATCGCGCAGATTGCACTAGAAATGGTGGCGGTGCAACTATTTTTGTAAATAAAAAAATTAAGTGTAGTATCAAATCTATGCATCCGCATAAAAGTGCAATAGAGTTTTTGTTACCGACCCAATCGACACATCGACTACGAACCCCATTTGGATGTTAATAACTGAATAACTGACGTTATTCTCGCGAGAAATTTTAACAGCAACGTAAATAAAGAAAAACGGTTTAGTGATAGCAGTGTTGGGACAGGAATCATTTTATTTTAACCAGGTAAAGTAAAAGGTAAATACAAAAATATGTACCTAGGGAAGGTTAAATGCATGAAATTTTTGACGGACCTAGGTAAAGGTAAAATGTTAAAAATACAATTTCAACATTTTAAAAACGTTATTAACATTTTACTTAAATACGTCACATTGTTTTTTTTTTTGTGGGATACTGAGATTTATTAATCGTAAATCCAATTGGTTTCTTTTTCTGCGATACAGAGAATTTTTTATTATTAATGTTTGTGTTTTTTTTTACAAAACAAGTGTTTCAAACATTTCGTCTGCCAGTCGGTTTCTTTTCGGGGACAGAATTCGACACCAACAGCTAAATATGCGTTCGACTGGAGCCGAACTCGTCAGTACAGAATTTGTATTTTTGTAATCATGTGAAACTTTTACCTGTGTCATTGAAATAGGCTAACACACCGAGTTCGAATTTAAAATTTTCAAAATCTTTTTCCTCCCTTGATTTATGAAAGGAGTGTAAAACTCTTCGGAATCATTGGTCATCATTGCGTTGCACAAATCTAATTTGGCATTATACCGATTTCCAATGGAATGTAGTTTGCATTCTTAGCAAGATACATGTCTAATTAGTTTCCATACACTTATTTGAAATACTTATTTTTAAGGTAAATGAAAATCCTTAACAGGGTAAGATAAAAGGTAGCCTCATATTTTTTACCTAGGAAGGTAAAAGATATCAACAAGAATACCTTGGTACAAGCATCTATATACTCCCAAAACTGGTGTAAACGCTTGATTACCCGCACACGTTAGCAGCATTTATGATACTTTACTTGACGTTTTTTTTTTATAAACTACTCTAAAAGACTTTCTTATATGACCACTTTATAGGCGTAGGGAAGACAAAACAATTCGTGAGCCAATGTGTTCTCGTGGAAAGTTTAAGTAATAGGTGTTTCGAGTTAAACGTACCTGAAGCTAGGTTTAACAAGTACCGAAGTTCATTACCGTTCTGTAATAAGTTTTTTATACCCTTGCAGAGGGTATTATAATTTCAGTCAGAAGTTTGCAACGCAGTGAATGAGACATCTCCGACCCTATAAAGAATATATATTCTTGATCAGCATCACTAGGCGGGTCGATCTAGCCATGTCCATCTGTCCGTCCGTCTGTCCGTCTCTCAGTTTTAAAGCTATCTGCATGAAACTTTCCCAAAAGTTGTCTTTCTATTGGAGGTAGTATATAAGTCGGAACGAGCCGGATCGGACGACTATAGCATATAGCTCCCATAGGAACAATCGGAAAAAAATACAAAAAAATATTATAACTTTGCTGTTTTTTAATTTTTCTATTAATTCTTCGACATATAGTAATGTTTAAATATTTCAGAATTACGGTTTAAATTTCATCCAAATCGGACGACTATATCATATAGCTCCCATAGAAATAATATAAATATATAAAAAACTATCTAATAATTGAGCTGCAAATCATCATAGCTTCAATGTTTTTCAACATATACGCAAGTAAATCATAATTTTAATGTTTTCAAAAATATTTAATTCTTGCAATAGCTGCAATGGTATATGAACTTCGGCTTGGCGAAGTTTGCTTCCTTTCTTGTTTTTATTTGTGTTATCCGATGTGATGTATTGCAGGGTATCAAACTAAGCGCCAAAGTTTATAAAAATCTTATTGCCAAACCTTCTTGCACACTTAACGTATAAAACACTATTTTCACGACATCTACATTTTCGACAATTTGGAAAAACAAAACCTCCCAAAAACTAAAAATTAAAATTAAAAAATATCTTTAATTTTACAAGCCCTGCGGCTAGACTCTTGCAAACACATCTTTCTGACAGGCAGCAATCGGTTGTTAAATAGGGGGGTTCCTCAGGGTCGGTGTCGGCTGCACTTCTTTATATATGAACGATTTACCAAATGTTTTGTCCAATTGTGCCGTCCACTTATACGCTGACGAAGTCAAATTTTTCCTTAGTAAACCGTTGTCCCACGTGAAAGACTGTATCTCTGTTGTAATAGTATTCAATCTTTAATTGTCACTTGGGTAAAGGGCAATAGACGGGGTCTATTTAAGGTTAAAAAGCTAATGCAAAGAGATAGCAAAAAAGCATATTGATACAAGCCATCTGCCAAGACTGGTTTAAAACGGCATATCATTAAGTTACGAAAACCATACTATTATTCTTGGTTTTACTTTCAGTAGCAATTTGTCATGGAGTAGGCATATTTTGAAGGCAACTGGTACATATGGTCCTTACATCAACTTTCAGCATTTTCAAGCATTTTAACGGGAACGTATACTGTTGCTTGTGGCCAAAACTATCGATGTTTCGACTTTGTTTTCTGGTATTGAACATTTTTGTCATTGTGATTGTAAATATTTTTTTTTGGGTAAAAATATGACTCACTCCGGCCAGGGTCCTCTATAGTTATATTTGTAGAACAGTATAGGAACGAATGGGACTGTGAGTTGCCGCGTGGATTGGTAGGGAAAGGAGGTCGGGGCTCCAGCGTTGCACTGAGTGAGCGGCTCTGGCACTGTAACCCGGTGTATAGAGTGGGCGGGGCCAGGGCTTATTCCCGGCCGATACAAATCACTGCTCACAAATGGAAAGAGGTTCTGCGGTTTTGATTTTTCACTGTTTTATCTCGGCTTTCATTTATATTGTATTATTTTGTATTCCTGACCCGCACTCAGTCTAGGCTTTGCTATTTTGTCATTTCCTAACTTACTTCTGAGATCCTTTCCGCTGACTGCTCGTGTGTCACACTGCCACTCCTGGGTGAGGTCCGTTCGCCTTCGCTGCCCTGTGAAACTGAGGCCGAGCTTCTGGCCACGCTGATTATACGGGGGGATTTACCCATCCTCACACCCCCACCCCTTTTTCTTCGGGTTGATTAGTGGAGGCACTGTCGTTGGCGATGTGACACAATCACCTTCCGTATAGCGGTGATGGTGACCCTCTGTTCCTTTAAGCCATCTGGTTGGTTTCCAGACCAGGGCGGAATCCTGGAATCGCTTGCCGTGTTCCGTGTGGTCCAAGGGCGAAGAGTGTAGGCCGCATCAAAAAGGGTAACTGGCAATCTGGGTACCCTACCCTGCACCATGTAGGCGGGCTGAAACCCGTGCTAAGTGATTTGATCGTGTTAATAGCAAGCGAGATCTCAGGCAGTAGTTGATAACATGTCCGGTCCACGTACAAGCCAGTAGGGTTCTGTTGTGGGTAGTACGGAGCCTGGTACTGCGGCTGGTGACCTGCGTCCCGTTGTCGTACAAGTGCTGAGTGCTCCGAAGCGGGATAAGATCCTTTCCCGAAATTCAAACTCCAGCTGGAGAATAGATCACTATGGACGGCAGTACATGTAGTGACGATGAGCACCGGAGTGCGTGCGCAATTAGACTACTATATATAGCCGCAATGTTCGAAATCAGCAAAGAATAGTCCGATCTTAATAAATTATATAGCAATCAGAAGGTATTAGTTTTGTAAAAATTGTGCATACTAAGAGTTTTAGAAAGTCATTTGGTTTCGGAAAATGGGGGTGAAATATTTTTGTCTTTTTAGGGCATGGTATTTTGGCATTAAATACGCGTCCAACGAAATTATCTCGATCGATTATCTCGATCTGATACTCCGTTAAAAAGTTATTCAATTAAAAAGATAAAAACAGCATTTTTGAAATGAGAAGTTTTTCCCTTATTGTTTGTACATATGTGCGTTTCAAGACGATGTTTTAGGGTCCTGAACCAATTTTATTGTATTAAGCAGCTCGATCTGGAAAACGTTTGTTTTAACACTTTTAGAAAAGCCAGCTAGTTTAGCAAGAAAACGTCTAAAAAAACTTGATTTCACACAACTGTCAATCGTCTTAAGCTACGGAAACATGCTACATATCGTTAAAAAGGTATTTTCAAGGGTTATTTACGTTTACTTGAAATAATATCTTCAAGTTAAATAATTACAGAATTATAGGCAAAATTAGGTTTTTTTGTTCACATTTTAGCGATTTTTTTTAAATGCCACTTTACATTTCTATTAATTTTGGAGTCCTTATAGCTTTTGAGACTACGCAACTTTAAAAATTCGTTTCCGTGGGTTATTCAGCGTTTAAAAATTCCACCCGTTTCAGACCGGTTTAATTAGCATTTCAATTTGAATGAGCAGAAATCTATGCAAGTCAAATACGATAACGAAAAATTCTTATTGGAATAATTATTAATATAAGAACGGTTATTATAGACAAATATAATTATTTTGTGATTAAAGGAAAGACTTGCTTTGAATGACTTGCTTTAATAAAAGAAAAAGGGTTCAAGTATCCTGTACAAAAATTAAGAAGAAAAGCTAACTTCAACAAACCAAAGTTAATATACCCTTGAAACTTTTGTAAAAAAATTAGTTTAAAAACATTGAAGCTATAATGATACTTTCTAAAATCGGAATTTACTCCTTCACAGCATTTGAAAATTTAGATTAATTTAAAATACCTTCTGCAAGGGTTCATCGAACAAAATTATTGTTTAAATGTTTAAAATAATTATAAAGGCATTAAAAAAACCGTAAATTGTTTTTTTAACAAGAAAAGAAGCCAAAAGAAGTACAGGTTTGCAATGAATTCAAACTATTGAACAGCCTTAAGCAACGTTATAAAACAAAATAAATTAAATTAATGAATATTAGCTTTAATGATGTCATCGAAGGTGGTGCGATACTGACAATTAGGGTGCGAAATAAAGTTGA
This sequence comes from Drosophila elegans, assembly GCF_018152505.1. Taxonomy (NCBI): domain Eukaryota; kingdom Metazoa; phylum Arthropoda; class Insecta; order Diptera; family Drosophilidae; genus Drosophila; species Drosophila elegans. The sequence continues at coordinate 26,261,595 of NW_024545863.1, read as the reverse complement.
ACCAAAGCGTTCAAAACCGCTGAGGGAACACAAAAACCATTAGCTATCCAATTATTTCGAAAGGCGTCGTTGTCGTTTCTTTTTCTATTTTTTTTCCATTTTAAAGTGAGTTAGGGTTTTCTTAAAGAAAATTACAGGTTGACCTCTAAGTCAACGGTTTAAATTTCATTAAAACTGGCCGACTCTAGCATAAACGAATATCAATACATTAAAAATATTACAAAATGCTGTAAAACAAGAAAAAACAAAAAAGGGAGCAAACTTCGGCAAGCCGAAGTTCATATACCCTTGCTTTGCTATTGCAAAAATACAAATATTCTTAAAAACATTAAAATTATGATTTACTTGCGTATATGCTTAAGAGCATTGAAGCTATGATGATTTGAAGCTCAATTATTTGATAGTTCCTATGGCTGCTGAACTGTAAAATTAATTTTAAAAAAAATTACAAAATAAAAAAGTTCTATTTAAAAATTTTTTTTTAATATTTTTATTGTTTCCATGGAAGCTTTAAGTTATAGTCGTCCGATTTTAATGAAATTTAAACCGTAAATCTGAAGTATTTAAGCATTGCTATATGCCGAAGAAATAAAAAAAATAAAAAAACAGCAAAGTTATAATTTTTTTCATTTATTTTTCCGATTGTTCCTATGCTTTAGTCGTCCGATCCGGTTCGTTCCGACTTATGTACTACCTGCAATAGAAAGACAACTTTTGGAAATATTTAATGCATATAGCTTTAAAACTGAGAGACTAGTTTGATCTACTACCACGAACCTACTTGAATTGATAATAATAATAATAATTCATAATACGCCACTGGACCGTATATATTCGGTCATCGATTTAGAGACCTTCAGGACCCAAAATTAAAATTCAACTGTCACATAAAATCTATTGTTAACGAGGCTTTGAAAGTTCTTGGGTTTATTAAGCGATGGTCAAAAGAACAAAATTATTATTTACTTCCCTTGTCCGTCCTAATTTAGAATATTGCGCTCGCGTTTGGAGTACAGAATATCAAGTACACATTGATTGCACTGAGTCGGTACAAACAAAATTTCTTCTTTTCGCCCTTCGTGGTTTAAACTGGGATCAACACGTAAGGTTGTCGGTGTAAACCGAATTTTCAAATAATCCGAAGCAATTTTAAAATTTTGTAAATGTCAAGCGAAAAAACTCCGCTTTGGCTTCATTAGTACAATTAAACACAACTGAGGCGTCTACTGACTCTGAAATTTCTGATTTATTTGGCAGATTCTTCCAAACTACCTAAAGTGCGGATTCCCGTTTGCTGGGTGCGTGCTTAAGTTTTGTGTCTTAACTATTTGTAAACTGATTTTTAATTGTCTAAAATTGTCACCCCAACATCAGTTTTTTCCCACTATCTGGAAAGATTCTTTTATTATTCTACTCCGTAACAAGAGAGGAAGCAAACTTCAGAAATCCGAAGTTCATATTTCCTTGCAGCTATTGCAAAAATTAAATATTCTTGAAAACATTAAATTTATAATTTACTTGCGTATATGTTGAAAAGCATTGAAGCTATGATGATTTGCAGCTCAGTTATTTGATAGTTCCTATGGCTGTTGTACTGTAAAATTAATTTTAAAAAATAACAAAATAAATAAGTTTAATTAAAAAAATATTTTTTTTATTATTTTTACTTTAAAACGGAGAGACTAGTTTGCGTAGAAACGGATGGACAGACGGACATGGCTAAATCGACTGTTCTAGTAATGCTGATCAAGAATATATATGCTGTATAGGGTCGGAAATGTTTTCACTGCGTTGCAAACTTCTTACGGAAATTATTATACCCTCTGCAAGGGGATACAAAACCAAATTAATATAAAAAAAGGAAGTAAACTTCGTTCATATACGACTGCACCTATTGCGAAAACTGAATATTCTTGAAAATATTAAAATTATGATTTTCTTGCGAATATATTTAAAAACATTGGAGCTATGTATAATGATTTGCAGCTCAATTATTTGATAGTTCCTATGGCAGCCATATGATATCGTTTTCCGTTTTAATAAAATTAAAAGCGTAATTCTAAACTGACAAATTATTAATAAGTCAAAAAGAACTTAAAAGTCGTCCGATCCTGCTCGTTCCGACTTATGTACTATCTGCAATAGAAAGATAACTTTTGGGAAAGTTACATGTAGAGAGACTTTTAACGGACGGACAGACTGACAGACGGACATGGCTAGATCGACTCTCCTCTCAATATTGGTAGTGTACAATTTCAAAAATATACTGTGAAAGCGGCAACTTTAACCGCGTTTATCTCGAAAGCATATTTTTGAAAACTGCTGACATCATAACTCGACTACAAGTTGACCAATCGGTCTCAAATTAACACTCAATCATCTTGGATGGGTCCTACCTACAATGACCTACGAACTTTTGGATTGTCCATTTGTCAGAATTTAAAAGATATTTTTTCTCCCCAAAAAACGTTTTTTTTTTTGTTAAAGCCGATGGCATTTTGATAATATTTGATACTTTTTAAAGACAAGTTTTTTTTATAATGACAAGTAATGGAAAGAATATTTACTTCTCCTAATTTAGAGCTCGGTACGGAGCTGGAGGTAAATAAAGTTCTGCAACATCCTTTTCCAAACGCACGAGATGTCCTATTCAATCGTCAAAAACCATATTTAATTTAACTTAATTAATATTTTTTAGTTGAATAAATGGGAATTTCTGTTCTGGGAATCATTCTGTCGCGGAAGTTACTTTTAAACTCAACTCAAACTTCTTCGCTGTGTTGCCAATTTCGCTATTTTCCCACTAGATCTAGCGTTTTTCAATAGGAAAATGCGGAACAAATTGTTAATAAGTGGGAAGCGGAAAACAAGGTTTTTTTTAAAGACAAATTAACTTTTTAACTCAATGCCACTGCGTATTCGATTGGGTTGGGGCTACAACAAGGATGTGCTTAAGCAATTGCTTAGGGAATATTTTTTAATTAATATTTAGTTTTAAAGTTAAGTTAGCTGATAAGCCAGATAGGGATTAATCCATTGGCGAATAAATAAATAAATTTAAGTTTAAAAAAACAAATGGAAACTTTTATAAATACTACTTGCTAGTTTTTTATTTCGCATTTGAATCGCAAAAAACCATCGATAAGCCAAAATAGCGTTACATTTCATCGGCTTAAGGTATGAAATCAATTGAATTGAGTTTAATACCATCACTTGCGAGGTTTTTCATAATTTATGATTCGGTCGCGAGTGTACTTACACGTTGAAAATGCTCAAAATATATAAAAAAAAACCGCGCCATGCCTGGATGCAAGAACCCGCAAAGATTGGCTGGCTTTTGCATTTCCGTTATACATATGTACATCTGCTGAAGAGGATGAAATAAGATGATAATCTCTCAATAGTAGTTGACTAAACCAATAGAAATACCGGTAAAATACTTAAGCCTTTTTTTTAGCTACCATCAAAATTGTCTGGCTTTTTCAAGCTTTTTTCAAAGGTTAGTTTAGCTTTTTTTGACCCAAAGTGTTGGCAACACTGCGCCTTCGTCATTTTTGAAGGACACTTCTTCCCTTCGCGAAAGTAGCTCATTTTTTCCAACATTAGTCAATTAGTCGCGCTCCGAAAGCAATTTCCCTGACCCATTTTTTAACTTCCAGAAGTGATATAAAAGTTTTTTTCGCGCTAGAAAATACTTTCAAATGTGTTTTTAAAATTTAATTTAGCGAAGTTGGTTAATTGCAGAAGTTGGTTCACCTTCAGCTCTGTAGTATTTGAAAAACAACCGTATCCAACTCTAAAAGAATAAATAAATATGCTTATCATTATAATAAAAATAGCCGGAGCCAATTTTAAAATAACAAATAAATATGCTTGTCATTATACAAAATCTTGTGGCCGAGCAGCCACCATCATTTTCAACCTCCTTTATTTTTGATTTCTAAAAAAAAAAGCAAAAATTAATTTAGCAGTCTACTAAAAATGGTGTTTATTATGTAAACAAATTACCAGATCACTCGGCATTCCATAATCAATAATTCGTTTTTTGTTGAAAGTCTTCAAGACGTCACAGACACTAAATTTCTTAAACTAACATTGTTATACATATATGTATTATGTACATACAAATGTATGTTTTCTTGCAATTATGAACTGAAACAAAAAGTTGAATAAAATCAACGCAGTGATCTTTGTCATCCATTTATATAGATTTTTTAAATATATATTATTTTTTTTAGTTCAACACCGAATCTGCAATTGAAATTTGACCGGTGCACCGGGTGCAAGGTAAAAAATATATACATATGTATGTACATATTTGATAACAACAACAATGTGCAGACCCTAGAACGAATTTTTGTCAAACAAAGCGCACGCTATAAGAGTATAAGAAGATGACCTTTAAATGTTCACACAATTTTAAGCCACCCTTAGGTGCAACTAACAACCGATGTAAATATTTATGTACATATGTATGAATAATTAAATATATGAATGGCTGTACATATGTATGTTAATAAAATACATAACTAAAATGTTTGTTTATGTATGTATTTACATACATTTCCAAAAATATATATTAGAAAACAAGAGTCAGCATATTTATGTATATTTTCATTTTTTTTAAGTTAATGTAAATACTTATTTGCTTTACGTATGTAGTATTGCAAGCAATAACACAAAGGAGTTAACCTTTAATATATAAACAAAATCACCACATCACACTAATCTAACTGTTTAAATATGTACATACCCATTATTAATGTGTATGAACGAACAATTTATTTAATTAAAAATAAGAATTAAAATAACTGCTCACTATACTTAGAAGGCGTACACCGCTGTTATTATTTTACAATCAGCTGTTTATCACTATTGAACTGGTTCCAACAAGAGTTTGACGCGGGTCATGTTCAAAAGTCAAAATGTATTTTTAGGTGAGCACTTAATGAGCAAGTTTTCTCAAGCGCCTAACTTTTTAGTTTAAATGCAGACCAAAGCCCAGAAATTAACCTTTGTTTACTCTATTTTTAAACAAGTGAAATTAAAATAGCCGTTATTAATGAGAAACGAACTATATAAAAAGGATTTTCAGACTTATTTCACATTACACTGTCTTTGGGACAGTATTTTTTAAAGTTTTTAACTGTTGCCTTTTAAAGTTTTATTTTAAATCTCGAGTTGTGGCCAACCGATCTTAGCGCGTTTTACAAAATTTTACTTTACCAATATTTAACGTTGTCATACTGAATAAGTGGATTGGATAAGTCATTTGTCTGCCAGAGCTCGAGAAACAGAAACTTGTTGAAAATGTTTTATAAGATGATTATAATATGTTTTTTTCAGTTGGAGCTACTATTATATTTTTATTAGCCCAATAAAAGAAGGCCAACTGCTTAAAACATAATAATAATTTTGTATTTTCCTCGCTTTTTGTTGGTTTAACAAATGCTAACAGGACTCATGATTGTTTAGCTTTTTCAATAATTAATTCAGCATATTTTTAATACGAGAGCCAACACTGCCTACACTTAACAGTCCTGTGAACTCTAAACCTACTAAGATTTTGTTCAAATTTGGTCCCTAACGACTGAAAATAACTAGAACGCCAAACTTTTTAAATCCTCCATTGTTAACTTGTCCGATAAAGTCGGATACCAACTTTAAGTTAGAACCTATAACGATTTTAAAACGCAATTTTTTTTCGAGTTTTTAAGATTCTAACAGCCGTTTAGCAGCCCAAAATTTTCAAAAAAGTTAGTGTTTGCCGAGCTCTTGCAGAGAAATGACTTATTGTTATTTAGTATAACAATGTTAAAGATTGGTCTATTGTAAAGAATGGTTGCTCACAGGTTTGGTTGGTCACAACTCAAGATATATAATAAAACTTAAAAAGACAGCTGACCAAAACTTTTAAAAATCTTAAAAAAAACTTTCCAAAATTTTTTAGTGGTATATACATACGTAATCTAGATTTTGTACTCAACCAGAAATTTGTTTTAGCGGCTTTGGCGTATTTCGGCTGAAAACTAGTCTTATTTGAAACAATATACAATTAAAGTTTTATTAATACTACTATTGTGTCAAGATAGAAGTGGAGAAACATCGATGCATCGTGGTTTAAAAAATTTTGGGAACATCGATGTATTTTAGAGACCATCGACGTTTTTAGCGCATCACTATTGGAGAGAAAGCTAGAAAGGTTTGAGGGTAAAATCAATTAATAGCCTGGTTCCACTGCCGCATTAGTGGACTTTTTAAATGTGCCTGATTCCATTGGCGCATTAGCATTTAGTTAATGCTACTCCGACATGTGAGTGGCACGAACAGCTGATCTGGGCTTGTTTACTTTTGAATTTTGGCAAATCCAAAAGAAATTAATTAAAATTAATGAACATGAGTGAGTTTACTAAACTCTGTAATGCTCAGCAGGACATCCATAATGTCAACAAGCTAATTGCGTTGTTATCCCGGGTTTGCAATGGAGACCACCACAGTTTCTAAAAAGGGCAAGGATCCCCGTATATGTGGGAGTTATTTCTTGCCACAGATCTAGCAGTAATGCATTGTGGTGCTGCAAGCAGAATTTACAGCGTGCGCTGGTTTCAGTCATTTTTATACAAAATAGATTTTATATTCAAAAGACATCAAAAATTGCGCCAACCTTGCTTATGGAAAACAGCTGTTGTAGTGGTGGCACGAACAAAATATCGTTAAACATCGGTATTTTCCGGTATTTTTTTTTAACGTTCGGGGCGAATGCTTTTTAATCGCATTTAAACAGCGCATTTATTTTAAATGCGGCATTTATTTATAATTAAGTGTATTGAGATATTTTTAGATATTTAGCTGGTTTTGTTAAAGACGGCGCTGGATTGTTAGTCATGGCGAATTTGCTTTTGTTTTTTTTTTACCATTACAAGAATTGAAGATTAAATGTTGCATTAAGAAGGACCCTAAGACTAATAGCCTGATTCCATTGCCGCATTAAAACGCATTTAGCCAAATGCGCATTTATTTACACAGGGAATCCCATAAGGCTAAATGCCTTATGAGTGAACATGAGTGAGTTTACTAAACTCTGTAATGCTCAGCTGGACATCCATATTGCGACCGAGACATTTGCCAACTTGAACGACAAAGAAGAGAAGCTGATTGCGTTGTTATGACGGGTTTGCAATGGAGACCACCACAGTTTCTAAAAAGGGCAAGGATCCCCGTATATGTGAGAGTTATTTTATGCCAGAGATCCAGCAGTAATGCATTGTGGTACTGCGAGCAGAATTTGAAGCGTGCGCTCTAGTTTTCAGTCATTTTTATACAAAATAGATTTTATATTCAAAAGACATCAAAAATTGCGCCAACCTTGCTTATAGAAAAAAGCTGTTGTAGTGGTGGCACGAACAAAATATCATTAAACATCGGTATTTTCCGGTATTTTTTCTAAAAACTTTCGGGGCGAATGGTTTTTAATCGCATTTAAAAATCGCATTTATTTTATAGCCTGATTCCATTGCCGCATTAGTGGACTTTTTAAATGTGCCTGATTCCATTGGCGCATTAGCATTTAGTTAATGCTACTCCGACATGTGAGTGGCACGAACAGCTGATCTGGGCTTGTTTACTTTTGAATTTTGGCAAATACAAAAGAATTTAATTAAAATTAATGAACATGAGTGAGTTTACTAAACTCTGTAATGCTCAGCAGGATATCCATATTGCGACCGAGACATTTGCCAACTTGAACGACAAAGAAGAGAAGCTGATTGCGTTGTTATGACGGGTTTGCCATGGAGGCTACCTCAGTTTCTAAAAAAGGCAAGGATCCCCGTAAATGTGGAAGTAATTTTATGCCAGAGATCCAGCAATAAAGCATTGTGGTACTGCGAGCAGAATTTGCAGCGTGCGCTCTAGGTTTCAGTCATTTTTTTACAAAATAGATTTTATATTCAAAAGACATCAAAAATTGCGCCAACCTTGCTTATAGAAAACAGCTGTTGTAGTGGTGGCACGAACAAAATATCGTTAAACATCGGTATTTTCCAGTATTTTTTCTAAAAACTTTCGGGGCGAATGGTTTTTAATCGCATTTAAAAATCGCATTTATTTTAAATGCGGCATTTAGCCTTATGGGATTCCCTGTGTAAATAAATGCGCATTTGGCTAAATGCGTTTTAATGCGGCAATGGAATCAGGCTATTAAATGCGGCATTTAGCCTTATGGGATTCCCTGTGTAAATAAATGCGCATTTGGCTAAATGCGTTTTAATGCGGCAGGCTTTAATCAGGCTATAAACTCACTCATGTTCATTAATTTTAATTAATTTCTTTTGTATTTGCCAAAATTCAAAAGTAAACAAACCCAAATCAGCTGTTCGTGCCACTCACATGTCGGAGTAGCATTAGCTAAATGCTAATGCGCCAATGGAATCAGGCACATTTAAAAAGTTCACTAATGCGGCAATGGAATCAGGCTATAAAGCACAATTTTTTTTGGAAACATCGATGTTTCACTGATGCTTTCTTCACGAACATCGATGTCCGCGATGTTTATCCACCACAAGCGATTGTTATGCCCTTTTCCCACACAGTCCAACCGTTGGATCCGTTGGATTTTTCAGCAAATGTGAAAGTCCGATTTCCACAGAGCACATCCACATTCATCCCTTCGATTTCAGCGGATCTGCACAGCTGTGGCTCGCCAAAACATAAACAAAGTCAACAGGTCAACCATATTTTACAAAACTATCGCTTAATTGTTCATCTTTAAGGTTTTCGCATACATACATGATGATATCATATTTGTATACCCTTGCAGAGGGTTTTAATATTTTAGTCAAAAGTTTGCAGGGCAGTGTAGGAGGCATTTCCGACCCTATAAAGTATAAAGATTCTTGATCAGCATCAGTAGGCGAGTCGGTCTAGCCATGTCCGTCTGTCCGTCCGTTTCTACGCAAACTAGTCTCTCAGTTTTAAAGCTATCTGCATGAAACTTTCCCAAAAGTTGTCTTTCTATTGTAGGTAGTATATAAGTCGGATCGGACGACTATATCATATAGTTCCCATAGGAAAAATTTTAACTTTGCTGTTTTTTAATTTTTTTTTAGTTCTTCGACATATAGTAATGGTTAAATATTCCAGAATTACGGTTTAAATTTCATGAAAATCGGACGACTATATCATATAGATCCCATAGGAACAAACGCAAAACAAATACAAAAAAAATTATAACTTTGCTGTTTTCAAATTATTCTCTTAGTTCTTCGACATATAGTAATGGTTAAATATTTCAGAATTACGGTTTAAATTTCATCAAAATCGGACGACTATTTCATATAGCTCCTATAGGAACAATCATAAAAAAAAATAAAAAAAAATTATAACTTTGGTGTTTTTTAATTTTTTTTCTAGTTCTTCGAGATATAGTAATGTTTAGATATTTCAGAATTACGGTTTAAATTTTATCAAAATCGGACGACTATAGAATATAGCTCCCATAGGAACAATCATATAGGTGCCATAGGAACTATTTAATAATTAAGCTGCAAATCATCATTGCTTCAATGTTTTTCAAAATATACACAAGTAAATTATAATTTAATGTTTTCAAAAGTATTTAATTCTTGCAACAGCTGCAAGGGTGTATGAACTTCGGCTTGCCGACGTTTGCTTTTTTTCTTGTTTTATTTAAGTTAATTTTATGGTTTCTTGAAATTTCAATTTTGGTTTTATTTTCTTAAGGTTTTTATTATTGTGTATGCTTTTTAAATTCAGAACATCATTTTATTTAGTATTTTGTGCAATCTGGTATTAATTGTTGAAACTATGTAAAGGCTTAAAAGTAACGGCTTATCGCTCTTCCCTCATTTATAACATAAATATGTGTAGATATGCGCGTCTCTACCCCTTTTTATAAGTCAGTCAGCTTCAAGTCGCAGATCACGCGAGTTATGTATCAACCGTCAAAATATACTTAGACAATAAAAAAGCGTTTATCCTTTAACCTACAAGTACAAGCGTTTCTTTCAATCGGCTGCTTCAGGCTATGGGACCAGACCATATACCCGCGTAATAAAATAACACTTCACCTGTAGGCCGTCATAGCTAGTTTTGTTCGCGTTTTTATAAAAATTGAGCCGCTTTTTGCGGATAACTATGACACGTGGAAAGTTCAAATGCGGGCAGTCTCGTCAAGAACGACTTGTGGCAATATGTGGACGGAAATTGTGACCTAGTGGAAGTGGAAGCACATCGGCTGCTGACTCCGTCGTATGGAAAACAAACGACGAAAAAGCGCGTGCAGATATCTTATTATCTGTCAACCCCTCAGAATTGGCTTTGATCGAGGGATGTAATACAGCTAAACGCTGTTGGCTAAAACTACAGGAAATTTTTATGACGAGAGGACCAGTGCGATAAGCAGCTCTTCTAAAGAAGCTAATATTATCGCGCCTGTGTGAAGGCGGCAATATACGAGAGCACATAAGCGAAACAAGCCGTAAGGAAATTAAGGGAAATCGGCCATTATTTTACTCTACAGTCTGCCAGACACCTTCGAAACGTTAAGATGCGCGATCGAAGCAAGGGATGACTTACCACGCCCAGAATTCTTAGGAGTAAAAATATTAGAGGAGGCCGAAGCCAGAAAAAATAGGCACGTGCCAGATGAACAAAACGCAATGCTCGCGAAAATTCGTAAGGACAAGAATGGAAAGCAACCTAGAAAAAAGGAGACTAGAAATGCTTTAACTGTAACAGAGCCGGGCACATATCCAAAAGCTGCTGGAATAAAACGAATGGAAAGGGCGAAGAGCCCTATCATAAAGAGAGAGCAAGGAGAGCAGAGGAATCAACATTCTCATGCCAGGCAAATTTCTGCGCGAATAAAACTGGCGTTTGGTGTTTAGACAGCGACTGTACATGAGTTCAAAAACGAATCTATTTGAAAATATAAAGGAAATAAAGAAAACTTTACATTTGGCCAACGACGAGACGACAACTATAGGTGGTGTGGGTGAAATAAAAACCGCAGTCGTCGACAAAGGAGAGAAGAAAACTCTGTATTATTTGGACACCATAGAGCATCAATCAAATAACATCGATAAAATCCACTTGAGCAACATCAACGGATGGCATTATCGAATGGGACACTTGAACGAACGAGTTCTAAAGAACATGGCAAATGAAGGTGAAGTGCACGGAATGAATATAAAAGAAAACAAAAATATTTCGGAGTGCGAAATCTGTGTGACCGTAAAAAAGCGGCGAATTCTTACAAAAGTTCCCCTGGAAGCAGAACAGCTGAACTACTGGAAATCGTACACAGCGATGTGGGATAAAGCTTTTGTCGGTTATAAGGCCGACGGTGAAAATTTTACTGGGAAGAAAATAAAGATGCTACAATCTGACAACGGAACGGAATACTGTAACAGGGAATTTGACGCCTACCTAGCAAAGAACGGGATTAAACGAAGAGTATGAGTTTGGTCATACTGAGAGAAATAGACGCACTTTTGTGAAGCTCCGCTTGAAACACCGAAAAACCCCTTAAACTCGTCTTAAAAAATTAAAAACTGCTTACGGCAGCAGTATAAATAAGAGTAAAACACATAAAATTTATTTGGGGGAAAGCACTTTTTCACGCTCTGTGCTTCTCTCTCAAACTGACCCCGCCGCCTAAAGTACGTTCGATTTTTCCAATGCGACCGCGAAAATCGACCCGTACAGTAGTGGATCCAAATATAATTATTAAAATGGAACACGTGCACGATAAGGCGACACTGCTGCGTGCGATCGGGGGATACCGAAAAGAAAACAAAACGCAACTGAGCTTAAAGCAAATAGGCCTAGACTCGCCAGCGTTTATATATATAAACGAACAGCTGACCAAAACGAAATATGAAATCTTTTAGCGGGCGATGCATCTCAAGAGGCAGAAGCGCCTAACAGCTGTTTTCTCTCGCCGTGGAGATATCTTCGTAAGGAAGAGAGAGTGAGGGGAGGCGATTTGCGTGCAAAGCCTGGGCGAACTGGCTGAAATGGAGATTTGCACCCCCGATGAATTAGCTGCTCTGGAAGCTGCAGCCTCAAGCTCATGCAGTGTTCAAGTGATTGAGAAATAAAGTGAGCAAACTTACTGACACCGCCAAGACAAATTTCTATTCCCATAAATTCAACATCGTAAATTCCACTGCTCAGACATGGAAAATAATTAAAACCTGAGAATATGCAAAGTTAAACCAAGACTTGGACAAGACATAAATGTAAATGAAAAAGTTCTTTAACTGCACAGTACCTGAAATCACTGAAAATAAATATCTGAACCCAAGATTTGGACCTGAAAACTGTTTGTGATATAAGATTTAGGTTTATGTGTTTTAATCAGTGTGATGTCCTTCAAAGTATACTAGGAATTAAGAGTGTCCGACAATGCAATGCTTACTAATAATCAGTCTGTTTTTAGGAAAAACAGAAACTGTACCTCAGCTATTTTACAATTGCAGAGGACATAAGGGAACAAATAGACGAAAACAACACTCTTACTCTCTTAGTTTTACTCTTACACTCTTAGTTTTACTGGATTATAGTAAGGCCTTCGATACAGTAAACTTTGTGCAAAACTACGTAATATGTTTATGTTTTCTAAAACTTCTGTCAAACTTGTGTCTTCGTACCTACAAAATCGTAGTCAATCTGTTGTACTGTCCAGCGTTTCGTCTTCATATGAAAATGTTAATCGTAGTCTGTGCTTGGTCCCTTATTGTTTACCTTATATGTTGATGACATTCCCAATGCGTTATGTGAATGTAATGTACACTTGTATGCTGATGATGTCCAAATGTATGTAAGTCGTCCTTTAAACAGAATAAATGAATGTATAGATGTTTGTAACAGTGAACTTGCACGTGTAAATGAGTGGGCCGGCAACAATGGACTTGGGATCAACCCATCAAAATCAAAATGTCTTCTCATAAAAGAAAGATAATTTTTACAATTTGCAGCCACTGAGTATGAATAACACGCCACTTGAGTACGTTGATACAGTTGTAAACTTAGGTTATACATTTAACAGAACTCTTACCTGGAACATCGAGAAAGAAATATATAGAGGCACCATTTACTCTGTCCGGACCTCTGTCGAAGCTCTGCTGAGAGCCATGTTCGAAGCTAACCTTGATTTCCCACTCCACATTTCAGTTTTTGGATCGAACTTGCAATTCGGTCCCAAGGCAAACTTGCAACTGCACTGCACCGTGAGAGACTGAAATTTTCCCCTTTTTTAGTCTAGGTGGCATCGCTGGAAAAGTCACTCGGGAGAGCGGCAGAGCAAATGGTGCACCAGAGAATCGTATGTAAAAGATTAAAGATTAAGGCTTACCTCTCTTCCCTCATTTATAACCTTAGAAGTGTAGATAAGAGCGACTCTACCCCTTTTTACAAGTCAGTCAGTTCAAGCCGCAGATCACGCGAGTTATGTATCAACCGTCAAAATATACTTAGACAATAAAAGAGCATTTATTCTTTAGCCTACAAGTACACGATTTTCTTTCATTCGGCTGCTTCATTAATAATCTCTGGTTAGCTTTTAGGTATATTGTAAATAACAAGAAATGGGCACACTAAGCCAAGCGACGCGCAAGAGAAGAAAGATAGCGCGCAATTAATTAAAAAACCTAAACTGTGGGGTTTGCCCAAAAGTTACGCTATGTTACTGCGAGGTACTTAAGTTTTCCAAAGAAAGCAGCTGGAGCTCCTTTTTGAGAGGGGCACCACGTTGAAGCTGATGCCACAATTTACCAAATCCGTGCTGCGTTAAAGCGTGCAATAAATCTGGAGCCCAACATCGAGGACGTCAAGAATGCAGAGATCCACAGTCCAGGTGAGGAGCATGATTCCTATCGAAGACAGCGAGAAATTAAAAATGGCCGACATTGTGAGCCGCTAACAGAATCTTCTAGAAGTTCGCCGCAACCCGATACGAACATGTTGATGCAAGACCCGATAATAATAACTGAATAACTCAAGAGTCGCTGGAAATCAGTCAGATGGTCGAGCTGTACACCGCTGGAAAGAAATTCGCCGAACTTAAATTGGTTGTCGCTGAATTGGAAGACTTGTCTGCACAAAAGGCAGTCGTATCCCAAATCGATTTGAAGGATGTGGAGGCTGTGATCCCTGTGTTTTCTGGGGATGGCAACTTGACGGTGCAGGTTTGGATACGTGAGTTGGAGAAAGCTGCCGAAGTTTAAAAGCTGGACATAATGCAATGCCTATCCATTCGCACACGTCTTCTCCGAGGATCAGCGAATCAATACATGCTGTACGAAAAGGTGTTTTCTCGCCAGAGATGAGCGCGATGCTTACAGAGGTTTGTGGAAGCCGAATGTCTAATCAGGAGATTGCAGAAACGTACAACTAGGAAAACCGAGACCTTGATGCAGTGTTTCATCACAATGCGCAATATTGCGATCAACAAGGCAACTTTGACGATGTAGATGTCGTCAAGTACATCGACGATGGACTGTGGCTGTGATCCTCCACAGCGGATGCGCTGCTCCGGTCTTCTATTGTACAGGAGTGTGTGACGACCCACCGTCACAAATATATAAAATTCAACTTTCACATTAAAGCTTAAAAAACATTCCAAATACTGGCCTTTTATTATTCAAACGCGCGCCCAAAGCCAACAGCACCCGGTCACACTTATTCGACGAAGTTATCGATTGCCAATAATCATCGCCCAATAAACCCGATTACTCAAAGCGGGATTTTCATCGTCGTCCGATCTGGTCACACTAAGCAGCGCCTAAATAAGCGGAGACCAGTCACTTGCGTTCCGACGATTCTCGAGAAAACAACAACTAGGAGGAATACCCGGGTAAGTGTTCTGGTAGTTAGTCTTGGTAGTGGATCCGTATGAGTTCGGTTTGAATTCGGCTCTACGACCTTGTGAGGATCACGGACTCCCGGTGTGGTTTTGGAATACGCACCCAGGCCAAGTCGCGATCGCTGAGCCCGGCACGGTTTCCGTAATTCCGGCCAATCTCAGTGAGTTCCTACCAGAAGTCTCGTTTCCGGTTTCCGACCCGGAAACCATACGGAATAAAACGGCAGGTCGAAACTAACGACGCCCGGCAGCTCGAAACTAACGAAGCCCTACATTCCCACATCCCACTAGAAAAATCCAAGTAGTTCGTTCCTCTATAACGACCCAGAACACAACGAACCCGACGTACTCGAAAGACGAGACACGACGATACCAAGCAGGCCCTTCCGAAGCGCCCATACCAAGCAGGGCACCCAGCTACCGCGCAGCGCCGACAACAAGCAGTACACTCAGCCATCACACATCGGTAACGCCAAGCAGTTCCTCGAACCATTGCGCAGTACCAGCATCAAGCAGTGCAACATACGATCCCGCACACAAAGCAGTGCGATACTCAACGAGCTGCGTCGATATCAACGAGCAGTACCACATTCGGCCCTTCAGCAGCGCTGACGCCACTTATCAAGCAGAATCACGCTCGATATAATTATAGTTAGAAAACGTAGTCTAGCGTTAGATTTGTGGTCTTCTTTGGGGAAAGGGAGGTAAAACGATTAAAAGAGAAAATAAATTTCTGTCTCGAACCCTGGCCACGGCGAGCTATACCGCCTCCCAAAACAGGGTCGTTACAAGTGTAATCGTAAGGTCGTTACACTGACCCCCGTACTGGAGCCTCTGGGGAATTCCTTCTTCCCAAACATAAGAAATGATTATCAGTTAAGAAGAAGTCCTTTTTGCGGAATCGTTGGTACATTTATATCAACGTATGGTAAAACACCGTGATTTATTTTGTTTGAAGAAAAGTATTATGAATTAGAAGTTTACGTAATTCCCGATCTTTTCTTACCTACAGCGCTTCTACTTGGTAGAAACGCTCTCGAAATACTCAATATTAAACTTGTTTTGAAAAGAAATATAATTTCAGTAAATAATCGTATTGCTTTTCTTAACGAATCATTCTGTGCATCATTGCTAATTAATATGAATAATATATTGCTGTTAAGTGAAACGCAACCCTTTAAACTAAGTGCTGGCTCTGTAAGCCCGAATGCACATTTGGGCTTGGGCTTGATGTGTCACTTACTGAATGGCTTTCTGAGATGGAAAGTAATAATCATAAAGCTTCATTACTTGGATAAGATACCTAAGGCGCGCGGGTCGCCTAAATGTTTAATGAGTATACAGTTAACCGATACAGCACTTAAAGAGAAATATTGTTACTAAAACCGTCACCGAGTTGTTAGCCTTTAACATTGTTAGTCTGACTGTCTGACTCGTGACGGCTCCACCGAGACTCTAGATGTTATGCGAACCTCACAAGATGTTTCGCCTAGCAGGTAGAACTAGGTACTGCCTTTTCGTCCAGCCACCTTAATAGCAGACTCCACGCAAGGACTCCCTGAGCTCGATCTAATCATGACCTAGATACCGTTTGATCTGAGAGTTTTAGTCTAAACTTATAGTCGTTCGGCGTCTCGACTTTGTGATCTTGATCCTGGCACTCGGCGCTTGATTAACTTTCTACTAATCTCCCTATTATTCTCGCACTATAAGTTTCGAGTGAGCTGCGCTTGCGCCGCCCTTCTATAGCCTGGAATGGTCCCGTTATTCCTGTCCTCCAGCTCGCGTGTTCGGGTCCAAGACCACTGCCACACCGTTAGTTCACGGTGCTTCCTCTTTTTGCAGGTCGGAAGTCCACCATTGCACCGTTCGACCTTGTTGCCCTTGCCTTGAGGGTCCCACGTCCAGCGCGGTACCATTAGTTCACGGTGTCTCCGCTTTGCCCGAGTCAAAGATCCGTTGTTCACAGTTAGACCTTGATGCCCTTGAGTTCTCTTGTAATCTCGGCTCCTTCGCTGTTGCTATGTAGCTCTTCTGCGTCGGGATTTGTAAGGAGTTTTAAGACTCCTTTCCCCCTTTCTTCAGAAACGTAATGAAAGTGGTGATTTCCCCGCCCCTGATGCTCGTTCATCTAAATTCCCCGCTAAATTCATACTCCTCGTGATCCCCAGACAGTCCCCCGAAAGACTTCAACTTTTCGGAAACTGTTCTCGTAAGACTTCCCATGCCTGTACTGCGTTAGCCCGAAATATTTCCCAAAACTGCATCCCCAGACAGTACCCCGCGTGGAACATAAATTTCCCGCCCAGACAGTTCCGTTTTTGAAATCACCATTCCCATTCCCGCCGTCTGGCCAGTCTACTGAACACGTCTTGATCGCATTTATCGATAGTGGGGACTAGGATTGCCATCGTTTTTGTCGTTATCGTCATCGTTTTCGTTGTCCTGAGTTGGCAGGGCAGTATCGGTGTGGCCGTCCGTTTAGAAATTCAGTATTTTCTTGTATCCATCAATCGCAACTATAGATCAGGCGCCCCATCCCTAATTTTCTCAATGGTCTCGTGGTTTCACGTAAACGTAATCAAACGCCTTCGTTGGGCCCTCTTTATTAGGCCTTAAACACCCGGCCCCTGCTACCTTAATCCGGTATCGCGTTCCGCCGGCCAACATCCCGGTTGGGCCTTCTCGTTCGCATCACGACCGGCCGCCTCCGCGTTCAGTTCCATTGCCTCTCCCGCGGACTCGCCTTGCGGATCGCGTAGGTGCATCGGCGGAGGGCGCCGCCAGTCGGTGGCCTCGACCGCCTCCCACATTCTGGCTTCCTCCTCCGTCTCGTCGGGCGCGGGCACCGTCCACGTGACCGTCTGCTGGTGAAACCACCGCCCTTCCACCTCGATGGTGCGCAGTGCCTGCGCGACCTGCGCCTGTGGCAGTTGCCACTCCTGCTGCCTCGGCGGAGGCGGTGGTGGTGGAGATGGCTAGCGGGCCTTCGCCGTGTCACGTCGTCCACGTCCGAGGACACCTCGGGGCTGACGGTCTCCGTCCCGTCCACCTCCTCGGCCGCATTCTCGAACGAATCCTCCGGCTCGCTCTTGTCGGACGAGATGGCGACGACCTCTCCTAGGTCCGCCGCGTGTGGCCCAACGTTTTCCTCCTCGGACGGCAACTCCACGTCCGAAACCTCGACCGTCGACTCCTCGACAGCCTCGCTGACCGGCGACACCAGGGGGACGCCAGTAGCTGGAGTACGGAATCGGAGTCCCGCCTTCATTTCGACTCTGTCTGTTCCCTGGCGTGCTCCTTCCTCACCTCGCGCTCCACCTGCTCGTTGCTGCAGTCGTATGCGGTCATGTTGGAAATCTCTTTTGACCTGCTCCGTGCAGCGCAGTCGCTGACGAATCCTCGGTTTCCGCGCATCCTTGATTCGGTCATTCGCGGCGCGTGAACCGGTTACGGTACTCGCCCTCCGTGTAAACTCATTCTACGCAATCTTAGCCGGTAACGGTGTCTACGTCTTTTCAAACCCTTCCTGTCCCGTTCTCGCGCTTCTGAATGTGCGTGTATGTGAGTGATAACCGTAATTTCAAAAATGCGTATCGTCATCTCCCTTTCTTCGGTTAGTGTACAGTGTTCTTCCGATACGACGCACTTGTTGTGACTGCCCCTCCTTGCTTTGCAGTTTTAACTGGCTTATGTGTTTTTTTCTCTCCTTGCCCTTGTTTTCTTGCCGCAGGTTGCAAATTACCGGGGAGTGGAAAATAACTATCCTAAACGAACCTTCCTATCTGGGGGCCAGTTTCGCTGCGAATCCTTCTGCTGCCTTGGATAGATGGTGCTCCTTGGCCCAGTGGCGCGCCTGATCCTGCCGTCTTCTCCATGTTCCGTCTGACCAGCTCATTTAGCTTTTCCGTGTTTTCCGATGGGGATTGAATTTCCCTTCCTGTGCCGGTGGTTTCTTTATGCGTGACGAAGGCCGGGGAATACCCTGGGGACTCAGCCACACTAGTGTTCACGGCCAGCTGAAATTCTGGCCATTTCTTATCCCACGTACGCTGGTCTTGTCCGGCGAACTGGGCGACCATTGTTTTCAACGTTCGATTGGCCCTCTGGTGACGAACTCCCAACTCTGCCGAGAACAGCTTGAACGCCCTACTTGTGAATTGGATCCCGTTATCGGTGATCAAAACCTTCGGCACCGTACCTTGAGATGATACTTTCCCGGATTGCCATTTCCAGCGTCTCGGTGGTAGCCCTACGCATCGGCACTGTTTCCGTCCACTTCGAGAACCAGGTCGGCACTAGTAGCATCGAGTTCCCGTGCTTCGACCGCGGAAGCGGCCCAACGAAATCGGCGCATACTGTGGCCCAGGGCTCTTCTGGGTCGGGGTGAGCATTTTTCCGGTCGCCTGAATTTGACTGGGCTTGTACCTTAGGCAGCTCTCACAGTTTCGCACATACTTCCTGATGTCGCGGTGCATGCCCGGCCAATGGTACCTCGCTGTCACCCTCGCGATTATCTTCGGGCTGCCCGTGTGTCCGTCCGTCGGCGTATCGTGATTCTCAGCAATGACTTGCTGCCTTGATCCGGTTGGTACGCATAGCTTCTATGCGATCACATCCTCGCTCTGTGAGGAAGTAGTCCGGATATTTTTGGGGGTTCTGGGCTATCTTGCCCCTCATATTCCTTATCCACCTACATTCAGCTTGTTTCGTAAGTTGCCCTGGTGGCTTGGTCTTCATCCTTTGGCAGGTTTCAGGCAAGGGCTTCCGTGATAGTGCTCCAGTGCCCATCGTGCGATTCTTCCGGTTAGGCTCTCGATGCTATTCAACCATTTCAGGACCATGTGATCTGTTATCACTTTGAAGTGATATACCTCCAGGTGCGGCTTTAATTTCCTTATGGCCCACACAATTTCTAAGCATTCCTTTTCAGAGGCCGAGAAATTGTTTTCCGACCCGTTCAAGGTCCGGCTGGAATTGGAGATCATCCGGTTTGCGACACAAACGGTTTTGTGAAACCCGGGCATGCCAAAATTGGGTCGGCGACCAATCTCTCCTTGACAGCTTCAAACGCCTGCTGCTGGTCATCGGTCCATTTCCGTTTGACACTCTTTCGGAGAACGGCGTTCAGCGGATGCGTGGCAAAATCTGGCATAAAACGCCTGTACCACGACGCCACTCCCAAATACAGTTGCCGGTGGTTTTAGCAACCTGGTCCAACGCCCGCTGGAATGTTACTGATGCCGAATGCAAACGAAAAGGTATAACTTTCCTTGGCACTGTACTGCCTGCTGGTTGCCTCCAACGGTATCTGCCAGTACCCGTCCTTTAAGTCCACGACAAAGTTGATCATCGGCATTGGGTATTGTATTCGAGAGGCAGCACTATACGATCCGCCTTTCGGAGTCTGGGATCGTTGATCGTTTCCCGAACACCACTGCAAAACGTATAAATATATAAAAAGTGACGATTATGGTCCATGATGAGACCAGATCCGATCTTACCAAAAAAGCTTAAATTTATCGATACTTGGGAGAAAGAGAAGAACTAAAAACTAGATCAGGCGTGAACATTCCGCCCGCCTTGCAATATACTTCGAATTCCAAAAGGAAGTCTTCAATGACTAGAAGCACCGTATGCATTATTGTGCACAGGTACCGGATAGTATCCATCCTAGCACAGACGCCCACTCGGACTCGGTAATAACCCAGGCTGCATCAGATTAGGGTAGACGTCTGCACCCAGAACCACGGAGATTCCTGTTGGCCTATAGCAATTTGGATCGGCCAGGACGATGTTGGTAAGTTGTGCCCGAACCGTGTCCGACAATTCCCTCGCAGGAGTACGCATCTGGTCTTCCACGCTGAAAACCACCTTCATCCCAGGCGTCTCAGCATTAATAGGGATAAGAGAAGCTTTGCAGACGCGCTCGCTCCCAACTCCCAGGATTGGGAGATTCATGGCTTCGGCCAACGAATTGTCAATTCGGCTGACGCCTGAACAGGCGTCCACCATGACTCTGACATCAAATTTCTTTGAGCCTACGTCGAACCGTAAATTAGTCGTGGGTAGGATAGCTGTCGAGGTGTGCGCGAGAACGGTTGAAAGCCGAGGCATTTCAGCAGTTTGAGGCGGAGTTGGGGAACATTGACGTCGGTTCTTCCTGCGATAAAAATGGAGCAGAGTGTGGTGATCACTGCCACTGCTGAATGTTGATGTGCCAGGCAATTGGGACAGTATTTATTGATCAAGACTGCCCGCATACGACGCTCCCAGTCAACCGTAGGAACCGAGGGCAAGTCCGTAGAGAATGTATCCCTGTACAGACTGGATGCGAAAATAAAGTTATTGACATTGAACACATAGACTTTGCACGTTGTTGTCTACGGGGAGGAACACCACTTTACTAATAGATCTTTTAAGGAGTCCGCGAGTAGTGCGAATATCCACTACGCGAACATTGTTATCAGAGCGAGGATATACCTTCTGAATGCGACCAAGTCTCCAGTCACATAATGGCGTGTTGTCCTCCTTAACAACGACCAAGTCACCTTTTGTCAAGTTTTTTGTTGGAATCTGCCATTTGCTTCTTTGGAGATATTCTGTTTTCCTTCTCCTCGAAAACAGTTGGCTCAGAGCCTTAATTCGCTGCCATCTGTTCAGAATAGAAATGGCTTCGCCGGTCATAGGTGGTTCGGCGACCGCTAGTAATAGTCCACCTGTTAGGAAATGCCCAGGAGTGAGCGCAAGGAGATCAGTCGGATTATCAGACATTGCTGATATACGTCTCGAATTGACACATGCTTCGATGCGACACAACAGGGTGGATAACTCTTCGAACGTGTATTTAAAATTTCCCGTCGTCTTATAGAAATGGGGCGCACCGGGGGGATTGAAATGCCAGGACAGGCTTTGATGGTTAAAGGTCGAAGTGGCCTGTGCCTTCAGTGCTTTAAGGAACTCTTTGTTCAATACCTTTTTAGCTCCGACAAAGTTCTTTTCATTATCGGAGTAAAGGTGAAGAAGGCAGCCCCGCCTTGACGCGAATGTGGAGAACGCACCAAAAAATTTCTTAGTTGTCAAATCTGAAGTACCATTTATTGCTTTCGTAGAGAGAGAGACACAGACATATCCCTTGAGGCTCGGCCAGTGTAACTCTTCACTTCGAATGACCCAGCGAAATCAAGGCCAGTGTGCGTAAAGGGCCATGAGAATGTGCTTCTGGATTTTGGCAGCCTTCCCATCAATTGTGACTGCACCTTATTTCGATGAATAAGGCAAACTTTGCATGCAGTCGTCACCTTCTTAATAAGGTTCCTAAGTTTTAAAATCCAGAACTTCCTTCGAATGAGACGCAAAATGAGTTGGTTACCACCGTGAAGAGAAATACGGTGTGCGAAACGGACCAAATGCTCAGCCATTCGGCAGTAATATGGCAAAAGAATCGGATGACTCTCGTCGTATGATAGCGAGTCAGATGCCGTCAAACGACCACATGATCGGAAGACGCCATCGGAATTAAAAAACGGATTCAGGTTGAGGATGCAACTTGAAGTAGGAAGTTTTTTCTTGGATTTAAGAAGTTTGTATTCCTCTTGATACTCATTTCGTTGGGTCTGAATGATTAGAATTCGTTGGAGATTGGATATTTCATGTGCGCCCAAATTTGGTGGATAGGTGCTGCGAAAACGTCGACATAGACTTATGAAACGATGCACGAATGGCATAACTCTTAACATGCGCTTGAAATCGGAGAATCTATCAAGAATATCCCAAATTGGACATGCGAAGTGGCAACGCACTGCCTTTTTCTCAAGATCAGTTTCAGCAACTGCGTCACAAGGCTTAGGCCATTCTTGCTGTGGGCGAACTAACCATGAGGGTCCATGCCACCATAGGTCACTGTCAGCCAGTTCTTTAAATGATACTCCTCGACTAGCTAGATCTGCTGGATTGTGTTCTGAACGCACATGAGACCATTTGCTTTCTTGCGTAGCTAATGTGAACTTGGTCACTCGATTAGCCACAAATGTTGTCCATTGGCACGATGGTTTATTCAGCCAGGCAAAAACAATAGTGGAATCAGTCCAAAAGTAAGTGTCCGTAACGTCAAGTGGGAATTGAGAAAGGACTGCGGCCCAAAGTTCGGCCAGAAGAACAGCTCCACAAAGCTCGAGCCTAGGCAGTGACACTGTTTTCACTGCTCAGAGGAAATGATACCGCCGCGTTGAACTCGAACATATATCGCCGCCCCGCATGCCTTTTCGGAAGCATCTCAAAACACATGAACTTGGACCTTTGCGCCGGGTTGAAATTGTATCCGCGCGGAACGCGCACTCTTTGCAGGAAGTTTTGGCTGCGAAGGATATCGTGCCACCTTTGAAGTAAGTCTGCGGGAAGAAAATCGTCCCAACCAATTTTCGCTAGCCAAATGTCCTGCATCAATATTTTTGCTTGGATTATAAATGGTGATAGCCAGCCGGCTGGATCGAAAAGTCTAGCATTCTGGGACAGGATTTCTTGTTTTGAAAACTTCGATTTTAACTCTACTTGAGTCGCAACGAAATAAAACTCATCTGCTGTTGCATTCCATCGCACTCCCAGCGTTTTTGTAGTGCTGACTTCCTCAATCTCGAGAAAGTCGACCGAGAGCATATGCTCTTTGGGGAGAGATTTGAGAAGGTTTCTTTCATTGGATGTCCATTTACGAAGGGGAAAACCAGCTAACTGAGCGCTGATCGTAATTCCGAAATAGCTAAAATGGCTTTGAACTTTGAGTGTGCTCCTGCAAGCACATCATCGACATACATATAATTAGAAATAATGTCAGAAGCACGGGGACACTGTGCTTCGACGTCATGGGATAGCTGCTGTAGAGTGCGTAAGGCCAAAAAGGAGCACAATTTACTCCAAAAGTGACCGTCTGAAGTTCGTAATCAGCGATATACTATTGATCATTTCGAAAGAGGATTCTTTGAAACTGTGCTTCCTTCGCAGCCCTAACAGTTCAGCAAAGATTCGATTTCTCTAAAACAACACCTTTATGCATTAACTGCTTAAGAAAGGGTCACACTGTCAAAAATTGCAAATCGAACAGATGTAGAGTGTGCAATTCTTAACATCCCACTTTGCTACACATATATTCCCAAACACAAATCTCGCGTTGCCAACCCCTTCTCAACCCACGCTCATGCAGAAGTCTTCATCCACTTCGCATGTTTTTCATGCGAATGCATCAAATCGTGTTATTCTTGCAATTGCTGTTGAGAGCGTTCTACTCAAACGTGGCGAGTTTGTATTAGCTCGAGCGTTGCTCGACTCTGGTTCACAAATAAATTTTGTGACCCATGAGCTCGCTCAGAGGCTCAAAATTACAAGAGAGAACGTGTGCATGAACTTGCAAGGCAGCGAGTAGGGAACAGCCAGTTATCGTCCGATTTTTGGATCATGAAAAATATTTCTGGCTATCATCCGGATCAAGCGGTGAACACCAACGGGTGGAGGGTGCCTAAAAATATTCAGTTGGCAGATCCATTCTTCTTCAAGCCCCAAAAAATAGATATGCATATCGGTACGTTCTTTGATACGTTCTTTGAACTTTTATCTATTGGCCAGATAAAGCTGGGTCCTGAACTCCCCATCTTACAAAAGACAGTTCTCGGCTGGATAGTGTCAGGGAGATGTGCCTCTAAAAATAATGTGAAACAAGAAAGGTTCATATACCCTTGCAGCTATTTCAAAAACTAAATACTCTTGAAAGCGTTAAAATTATGATTAACGTTTGCGTGTATGTTTAAAAACATTGAAACTTTGATGATTTGAAGCTTAATTATTAGATAGTTCCTATGGCAGCTATACGATTTTTCCTATGGGAGCTTTAGTCGTCCGAAAAGTTTTGGGAAAGTTTCATGCAGATAGCTTTAAAACTGAGAGACTAGTTTGCGTAGAAACGGACGGAAAGACGGACGGACAGACGGACATGGCTAGATCGACTCTCCTAGTGATGCTGATCAAGAATATATATACTTTATAGGGTCGGAGATGTCTCCTTCACTGCGTTGCAAACTTCTGACTGAAATTATAATACTCTCTGCAAGGGTATAAAAATGGTACATCTCAGCTGCCAGGAGGAAGCGTTGGAGTCAATTGACACAACCCTGCAGAAATTTTGGTCTGTGGAGGACTTGCCGCCCAAGGCTAAAGTCCATACTCCTGAGCAACAACTCTGTCAACAACACTTTGAGAAAAATACTCAAAGATTGTCGTCCGGTAGATTTTCGGTTCGTTTGCCGTTCAAATCTGACCCAAATACTCTTGGTTCATCATACGAAGTTGCGAAACGTAGATTTTTGTCGCTTAAACGGAAATTGTCAAAGGATCCTTTGCTGAAGAAAATGTATATTGAATTCCTGGAGGAAGGTATCGACTTATTTATCTACTTCTTCTTTTGACTGTGACGATTTCTGTATTTTTAATATAAACTGGTTCATCATCTTTCAATCAAATTTTTTGTTTGTTTTTTGTGCATAATTTATTAAGTATTGTTTTAAATTGGGAAGGGACATTTTTATTCAATGTATTTAAAGTATCTGTATTGTTGTCATTTTCGTTTGTATTTATTTTTTCGTAGTCATCTAATGGTTCAATTTTTAGTTCCTTTAAATGGATAATTTCGTTTTTATTTGCAGTATTGGAAATTCGGACATATGTATTTATTAAATCTGCAATGGAGTTTCTAATTAACACTTCGTTTTGGATTTCTTGGTTTGGTATAAATAAATAATTGGTTGCTGCCTTTATAAAACTTTTTCGGAAAACTTCGGACCTTGCTGGTAGAATTGTCCAAGTGTTTTCAAGTGTATGATTTATTGGAATGTTTATTGGGTGATCGAGATTGTTGGGCCTTAGTATAATCGTTTTCTGGTTAAAGTCTATTTGACAATTATTGTTTTCATGAAATCGATGCCAATTATTCCATCACATGGAATTAGACATGAAAGGAGTTCTATTGAAGTTGGTGTTCCTTCACCAACTCCTGATATTTAAATAATATTTGTGTGATCTACGTCGTTAAATGAATCTGAATTTTTTTTATCGATGAAATATCTTCACCAGTATAAACTAATAATGTATATTTTTGAAATTGATTGATTGAAATTAAGGTTGATTGTATGAACAGATTGTTTTACGTTTGTTTCTATCTTAAGTAAGTTTACGAGTTCACCGACGTAGCTTGTACAATTCGGATTATTATTATTATTATTATTATTATTATTATTATTTATTATTATTATTATTATTATTATTATTATTATTATTATTATTATTATTATTATTATTATTATTATTATTATTATTATTATTATTATTATTATTATTATTATTATTATTATTATTATTATTATTATTATTATTATTATTATTATTTATTATTATTATTATTATTATTATTATTATTATTATTATTATTATTATTATTATTATTATTATTATTATTATTATTATTATTATTATTATTATTATTATTATTATTATTATTATTATTATTATTATTATTATTATTATTATTATTATTATTATTATCATTTTCGATTTTGATGAAATTTTAACCGTAATTCTGAAATATTTAACCATTACTATATATCGAAGAACTAAAAAAAATAAAAAACAACAAAGTTAAAATTTTTTTTATATATTTTTCCGATTGCTCCTATGGGAGCTATTGCTATAGTCGTCCGATCCGACTTATATACTACCTACAATAGAAAGACAACTTTTGGGAAAGTTTCATGCAGATAGCTTTAAAACTGAGAGACTAGTTTGCGTAGAAACGGACGGACAGACGGACGGACAGACGGACGGACAGACGGACACACGGACATGGCTAGATCAACTCTCCTAGTGATGCTGATCAAGAATATATACTTTATAGGGTCGGAGATGTCTCCTTTACTGCGTTGCAAACTTCTGACTGAAATTATAATACTCTCTGCAAGGGTATAACATAACTTCTGTCGCGTGCGCAACAAAAAAAACTTTACTTCGGCGAGGGGAGCGCAGCAGGCGTTATACCTTCACCGTGACTTTGGTTCTGGGCTCTCCTCTTCTCCAATCGCCCTCCTGAGCTCCGGCTCTCGTGTTTTAAATTTGCTGGGTCAACGGCCGTCTAAAATTTGGGGTGGCCATTCAAAAAACGCAGTATCTTTCAGTATAAAATCACCCCTGCGCCGATATGGCTATCACCGATAACCGATATGGCTATCGATAACCAGGACACAAAAACCACACCGACAATG
Organism: Drosophila elegans; assembly: GCF_018152505.1. Lineage (NCBI taxonomy): Eukaryota > Metazoa > Arthropoda > Insecta > Diptera > Drosophilidae > Drosophila > Drosophila elegans. Next base: position 26,234,412 of record NW_024545863.1, on the reverse strand, counting down.
AACAAAAATGCGAATACGAAAATAAGAACAAGAGAATTGGCAGTGAAGACATGGCCTTTATCCGTAATCTGGAGTCCGAACCACGAACCCAACGGGGAAAAACGCCCACGGAGCGAAGAAAAATATGCCCAACGACCCACTCTGCACTACGGTGCCTATTACTCCGGAACATCAACTGTACGATTTGACTCGGGTTATATGTGAAATATCTGAAACATATTCCAGATTTATATTTCTTCTTTCTTCCAGACACTCTTCGTTGGCCGATCTTATCCCATTGGTGTAGGTCGCCTTCTCCAGAAATCCCTTACTGCTTTAAGTCCTTCACTACACTCCGTTGAGCTTTCCGCGCATGTCTTCCACTTCATACGCATTTCGCATTGAAGTTCTTCCCAAAGTCACTTTGAACAAAATTCCTTCGGATGATTTCTTGTCCTGCCTTGGATGTGATCTGCCGTGTGGTCCAACTGCAGTACTGCGCTCTGGACTCGTGCGCTCTAAATAAATTCCTGCCGAACGACTCGCGTAATAGTTCCAACATATCTCCGTGTTCTAGATTTAGGATTTGGCAGTCCTCCAATGAGTGCAGCTTTCCTGCCGATCGACTCGCGTAATAGTTCTTCTTTTCTGACTATGGCCGTAACTGATCGTTGCACCTCCTGCCGTTCTGGCCGACGTTTCATGAACTTTTCTCTAGCTTTCTTAACTCTTCTTGTTATTATTGTTATTAAATATGCTATCTCGAGGCTCTATATACCGTCGCAGGCGTTCTTGCAGTGACAAAAATACCCTGTCAGGATTGAATGTTCCTGACAGTACCTTGCTTGCTGTTTGTCTGTTTTATTGCTGGCCATTTTGGCCATTTTGCCAATCCCCATTTGTAGCAGAACAGATTCCGTTGCTCCGCTTTGCAATCCTTAAAACCATGACCCTTCTGGCGACAGTTACAGCACACCATTGCACAGTGGTCGGGCTTGTATGGGATCCACGGCCATAAATACTTCTAGAGGGGCTATCGCTTTGACACTTATACCATAAATCTAGAAAAATATTATAAATATATAGGACAACAATTGGCCAGAACTTACCAATACATCCTATAGCTTTCATAGGAACAATCGTAAAAAAAATTTTTAAAAAATATAACATTTTGGTTTTTAAATTTTTTTTTTAGTTCTTTAAGATTTAGTAATAGTTTAATATTCCCGAGAATATTAATATTATTGAAATCGGACCACCCAATGAATATCATGCACTTTTTCGTTGCTATTCTTGAAGATAGAGCAGATAGAGCAAAACAAAAAGATGAATAAAATCAAATAGCTAGACCAATTATAAATAAGAATTGTTACATTTAAAGTCAAAAATTTGAATTTTTTGTATTTATGGCCCATGGAACCGACCAGTGAGCATTGACTTCCTCATGGACTCGACACCAATTGCTTCAACGGTTTCCTCTGAACCTTATACAGCCTCCCTTTCTCCAAGTCCCAACTTCCCAATCTCGTCCACTTTGCCTACACGTCCCTCATGTTGACTTCTGTAGACTACTGGGATTTGTGAACGCAGCCTTCAGTAATCTGGACCGATCAGCCTGTCTGCATTCTTCGTGAAGATGCTCTAACGGGATACACCCACTGCTTGACCGGTTCTGCCAGGTTTCGCTTTGCAGTCTTGATGACCCAGTCATTGTCCACACTGAAACGCACTGAAGCCAGCAGTCGCCGAATTGCCGTGAAATACTTGTCTAATGATTCGCCTTGCCCTTGCTTTTGATCAGCGATGTCCCTAATCCGGTCGTAGTCGCTCCTGTTATCGCAATAACGCCACTCCAAAGCAGTTTTGAGCTCGGACCAGTCCCTCGGCGGCTTTGTGCGCATCATTAGCCAGTACCACTCAAAGGCATCTTTAATCAGAAGGCGATGGAAATCTCTTAACAGCTCCTTCCACGGCATGCCGTAGTGTTGTTGTAGGTGTTCTACTCGAAAGATAAAATCCTTGGTTTCTGTGTTGCCTGCAAATTGGAATCCCCACATGCCGAAAGGAATATAGCATCTCGACCGGTTCGGTCCTCGCTGACCTGGCATCCCCACCGGTGTGCTCCTTCTTGGTCCTTGGCAATACATCGCTGCTGCAGTTTGCATCAGGCATGTTGGATGCGAGTCGGTTACGAATATGGACTGGTAAATGTAGCAGCGATTGAGACACATTCGATATTGCATTCTGCCCAAGATTCAAAAATAATAAATTCTATTAGCTGGGTGAACGTTGCCGCTAAGCGGCCTTGCCTTTGCCTTTGTTGTTCTTCTCCTGGTACTTCGGTCGGAGCTTTCCTCTGGTTTCTGTCATCCTGGACGTTTTGCTGACCAGGCCGACTGGCCCAATTCGACTGTTCGCCCTTCCGACTGTTGATGATGATTTTGGCGAATTTCCTTTCAGCTAAAGGTTTTTTATCAGCTCAGCGAATCCGGTCTGCACACATTATTCTATTCGCATATCTACCAACTGTTGCAAATCTACACTTAATTGCTCCTGGGACGTCATAATTATCCGCACGATTTCCCTTCTGTTGTCTGAGCCTGAGTTGTATGCCTCCGCAGCTTCCGCGCTGCAAGAGCAGTTCTTGTATTGGGTCTAATTGAATATGCGAGTAGGTTCCAAAAGAAGTAGAGGTGTTATCGAGATTTAACCCCCTAGGAATTACTCCCTTTTTTGCGCGCTAAGACAGTTTCTATCCCCTGGCCTTCCTTGCCCTTGATCTTGCTCTGAATTTTTGTTGTCACTCATTCTGCACAGGTAGGTACTTCTCATTGAATTTTGAATATGTATTTAAAACTATTAACTGCTCCTACCTAAACCAAATGTACTATATTTATTTATTGACGGATTTCCTATTAATTATTCAACCAAATGGGAGAAAGGGATTACAGGGGTACAGAGGTTGCATTATATTATTTTCAAATGTCTGAAAGTAGAGATCCCAAATTCTTTTAACGTCGATTGGTTTCGTCGACCAGATAAATTATCAACTTAATTGACAATTAATAGTCAAAGAAAAAAATCCCAAGACATTACCAATTCTTTTAAATTTTCCTTTCCTTTAGGTATTACCACTTTCACCGCCCGATGCTACTTTCTCAGTCATCATTGGAGCAAAGGACATCGGACTACAACTGAATCGCTACAAAAAGGATGTGATTTCGGATCCTATTTTGGACGCCGGTTGCCGGAAGAGTTATTCTCGGAAAGAAATTATTCAGAATTAGCTTTTAATTTTCCTAGATAAAGAATTTAAATCATCTCTAGATTAGACATATATATACAATTCAATATTATGTAAGCTTAATTTTATTTAATTAATTATTATACATAAAACAAGAAAGGAAGCAAACTTCGGCAAGCCGAAGTTCATATACCCTTCCAGCTATTGCAAGAATTAAATTTTTTTGAAAAAATTAAAATTATTATTTACTTGCGTATATGTTTAAAAATATTGAAGATATGATGGATTGCAGCTCTATTATTAGATAGTTATTTTATATATTTATAATATTTCTATGGGAGCTATATGATATAGTCGTCCGATTTTGATGGAATTTAAACCGTAATTCTGAAATACTTAACCATTACTATATGTCAAAAAACTAATAGAAAAATTAAACAACGGCATAGTTATAATATTTTTTTTATTTTTTTCCGATTGTTCCTATGGGAGCTATATGATATAGTCGTCCGATTTTCATGAAATTTAAATCGTAATTCGGAAATATTTAACCATTACTATATGTCGAAGAACTCAAACAAAAATTAAAAAACGGCAAAGTTATAATTTTTTTTTTATTTATTTTTTCGATTGTTCCTATGGGAGCCATATGCTATAGTCGTCCAAACCGGCTCGTTCCGACTTATATACTACCTGCAATAGAAAGACAACTGTTGGGAAAGTTTCATACAGATAGCTTTAAAACTGAGAGACTAGTTTGCGTAGAAACGGACGGAAAGACGGACGGACAGACGGACATGGCTAGATCGACTCGCCTAGTGATGCTGATCAAGAATATATATACTTTATAGGGTCGGAGATGTCTCCTTCACTGCGTTGCAAACTTCTGACTGAAATTATAATACCCTCTGCAAGGGTATAATTAATTAAAACAAACACATAAACTTTAATGAGTGACATTAAAAATAAACTTAAATAAAATTTGTATTTTACTATGACATTATGCCATCATGCCATTTAAGGCTGATCCAGAAACTCTCAACACCTTCGTCAGCAGTGTGGACTATGTAATTTCACTCTACCAAACTAATGATGTGCAACAACAGAGGATTTTTCTGGGAGCCTTCGAAAGAAACTTGAACGGACACGTAACACGGTCATTGGGCCTTCCGAACATTGAAGATTGGCCTACCCTTAGATCGAGACTAGTTGCAGAATTTAAACCCCAAACACCGAACTACAAACTACTGGAGAACTTCAGGGAGACAATAGAAATCTGAGAGCAGAAAGACGACGTCAAGTAATCAGTAGTTCTAAATTGCATCTGGAAGGTAACCAGCCAGATTTTCTTATTTATATTCAGGCGATTAAAGATTCCATTAAAATATTGATCAGAAAATTACCAATACAATTATTAACTATTTTGGTTCATCATGATATTACAGACTTAAGATCGTTAATAACTATTGAACAAAAAGAGCGAATACCCTAATCAAAATTCAAAATCACACAAATTTAATACAAATACCCAAACCCGATATCGAACAAGTTACCCATAATATTCTCAACCATTCCAACCTAATTTTAATCAATACACGGAATCTTTTAGACCCACCTATACACTTCAGATGTCTAACAACCAAGCTATGTGGCACGCACCAAATCATTTCGTACCCAAGCAATACATGAATACACAACTATTTACTCACAAAAATCCTTTCCCACAATATTCCAATAAAATTCAAAATCCTCAAACAGCATATTTTTAAGGTAAATGTATTACTCTCAACAACAATAACACTCCACATCTAAAAATACTTACTTCCCGGTTACCGAACGACTAAGACTATCGGACAGTACGAAGAAATACAACCTAATTATTATGAACAACAGTATTATGACCACAATCAATACCATGGGTTGAATAATGAAGGACAACAACAGTTACGATCCACCCAAAATAAAGATGAACAAAACCAAAATATCTCAGAACCAAATGAAAATTTTCGGTTAACAGCCCCGGACAACACCAATATATAGAAATGGCATACAAAGGTTCCACATACAATTGCCTTATAGACACAGGATCCACAATAAATATGATGAATAAAAATTTATTTTGTCTTCCTATTCAAAATACTAAATGCGAAGTTTTGACATCAAATGGTCCTATTACATTGAACAAATAAATTATGTTATAGTATTATTTTTAAAACAAATGAACCTTTTTATGTACACATTTTTTATAATAATTTCATATACTAATTGGCAGAAAATTGTACAAAAATACACAATCAATTTAAAATAACACAGTTACCGTTTTTGATAAACATACAAATTAAAAACTTCAAAATCAGAAAAAAAACAACATTTTTATTTCCAAAAGGTACTGGAACCAATTAAAAAATCACCTTAGGAATCAATACAAAAAATAGATTTTGGATTGTTTCGATTAGATCACCTGAATCAGGAGGAAACTTTAAGGTTGAAAGGTTTATTAAATAAATTTAAAAATCTTTAATATGAAGAAGGAGATAATTTAACAGGAGGAGAAGGAGATAGTTTAAATACCATTAAACACGTACTAAATACAACACATAACTCTCCAATTTATTAAAAACAGTACCCACTTGCTCAAGCGCACGGAATTAAAGTCGATAACCAAGTAAACGAAATGCCTAATCAAGTCACAAAGATGAAGAGCCTAGTTAAACGAATACCAATTTAAAATCGAATATATTAAAGGGGAAAAAAAATTCAGTTGCCGATGCATTATCAAGAATTAAAATTGAAGAAAATCATCACAGTGAAGTTACTTAACATAGTGCAGAAGAAGATAATAGTAACCTAATTCATTTAACAGAAAAACCAATAAACTATTTCAAAAAACAAATAATTTTCATTAAATCCGATAAAAATAAAGAAAAGTATTCAACAATATTCGGTAACTCCATTACCACAATCCAATATAATGTAATGACACTCCAAAAGGCCAAACAAATTTTACTTGATCATTTTATTCATAGAAACATTACCATTCGATGTAGATTTTGAAATCATTTAAAGAGCATACCGAGAAATTTGTAATACCACTTATACTTACGTAATTCGCAGCCTCCACCTATTAAAGAATGTTTGTTCATACGCCGAATTCAAAGAAATTATACTTCGATCACAGGAAAAACTTTTACATCCAGGTATACAGAAAATGACTAAAATATTCAAAGAAAATCACTTCTTTCCAAATGTTTGTTCATACGCAGAATTCAAAGAAATTATACTTCGATCACAGGAAAAAATTTTTACATCCAGGTATACGGAAAATGACTAAATTATTCAAAGAAAATCACTTCTTTCCAAATAGCCAACTATTAATTTAGAAAATAATAAATGAATGCAACATATGCAATTTGGCTAAAACAGAACACAGAAATACGAAAATGCCTTTTAAAATCACACCCAATCCTGAACATTGTTGAGACAAATTTGTGGTAAATATTTATTCATCTGAGGGAAAACATTACATCAGTTGCATTGACATTTATTCTTAATTCGCAACACTTGAACATATTAAAACAAAGGATTGGATAGAATGCAGGAACGCGTTAATGCGCATTTTTAATCAGTTAGGTAAACCCAAATTACTAAAGCAAACAGAGACGGAGCTTTCACCAGTCTGACTCTTAAGCGATGGCATGAAGCAGATGGAATTGAATTACAACTCAAAACGGCAAAAACCGGTGTAGAAGACGTCGAAAGACTACATAAGACAATATATGAAAAAATCCGAATAATTTACCCAAACAATGATGAAGAAGTAAAATTAGGCAAGACAGAGACAATTCTTTACACATAAAACCATAAAATAAAATAAGATACCACTGAACAAACACCTGCTGAAATATTCATATACTCTGGGCACTCAAAATATTAAGAAAGGAAAATAGATAAAATAAATGAAGATCGACAGGAATTTATCATTGACACTAGATACAGAAAAGCTTCACTTCAAAATGGAAAATTAGAAAATCCATATAAGACAATTAAAAATGTATTCACCACGGATCAACATAGATTCCATAATCAACACAGATTCCGAACTTGTATATTTACTTTTCTCAAGTATTCCAATTCATGAGAATAAAATTTATAATCAAGACAATAAAGAAGTTAATAATGAATGCATTAAAAATATAACAAGGTGCAAAAATCCAATTTGTAATTTCATACCAATTCTTTCAAAAGAAATTATTCAATACGTTGAACCAAATATTATACTGACATTGAATCTAACTGAAACTATAATCGAACAAAATAGTCAAGAATAAAATGACGATATAAAAATAAATGGAAGCAAAATTGTTAGAATAAAACAATGAAAAGTTAAAATTAAAAATATTATTTTAAGCGAAAATTCGTTAAATCCTGAATTCAATATAACAGCATTGTATTCACCGATTAATGTAACTAAGATAAGGATAGTAGAACATAATGACATTTTAAAACTAATTTCAGAAAATAATACCACACCTTACGTAATTATAATATTATTAGTTATCGTTCTTATTATTCTTCTTGTCATATCTCAATTTTTTACACTAACCATTTAATATATAAAATTTAGAAAACAAGCAAAAAAAATCAAGAACCACAACAAGAAATAGAACCGGCACAGAACCAGTTGCCTGCATTGTACCCTAAAATGCCAGCCCAAGCGTAGGCAACCCTTTTTAAGGGGAGGTAAGTGATATATTCACATATTCAGTTGTGTACCAAGAAATAAGAATGTGCAGTGTAGGCGATTTCAAGCTGAACCAATCCACATCCGGAGCAGGCGATGCTGCTCTTCTCAAATTATTATGTACAATCAATATCCCAAGAGGTCGATCTCACTCCCAAACTTAAATAAACAAAGGGCAGCACAAGTATAGTTTTTGTCACAAGAATTTAGTCTTAAGCTTGTAAGGATGCTCTCTGGCCGGGGTACAGATCTCAGTCAGATCCAGGAGTCCTTTACAAGAAATTTGTAAATCACCGAAACACCGGACTAGAGAGTATCATTCAACGAGTGAATGAGTCGTTTGGGGAGTCACACCGAAGGTTCTCATAGACGCCGGGAGAGAGAGAGTTGGTGTCGGAGTTGGTCACGCCGTACCTTGCTCCTGGGTTAAAAATTCCACGGGCTGGACCTTAGGGCGAGGCCAAGCCAGGCACACAGTTTTCGCGAGTATGGGGACGCCGGATAGTCCCGCTGATCACTTCCGCGATTGGGACACGTAAGCCGCTTTCCGCGTGTCGCAGGCCAAAAATTCACCGGGCTGGACCTTGGGGCGAGGCCAAGCCAGACGAACGGTTTTGCGAGTATGGGGATGCCGGGTAGTCCCGCTGATCACTTCCGCGATTGGGACACGTAAGTCGCTTTCCGCGTGTCGCAGGCCAAAAATTCACCGAGCTGGACCTTCAGACGAGACCAAGCTAGGATACTATTTCGCGAGAGTAGGGCCGGGGGGGTTGCGTCACGCGCAAGTCGTTCTCGATGTATCGGATGCCAAAAATCCACCGGGCTGGACCTTCGGGCGAGGCCAAGCCGGATAGGATTTGTCGGACACGATGGGGGGATTGGAGGAGAAAGGATGGCGGTACGATTGACCAGTCGGGAATGATGTCCGCGCGCAGGTCACATGCACTACGAAGAGGAAAGCTATTGTACTAGACCAGACGGGCCGGGTGTCCACGTGCCGGTCGCATGCGCTACGAGGAGGAAAACTAGGGTACTAGACCAGACGGGCCGGGTGTCCACGTACAGGTCACATGCGCTACGAGGAGGGGAATCTAAGGTACTAGACCGAACGGGATGGGTGTCCACGTCGGGTCTCAAATGCTACGATATGGGGAACTAAGATACTGGACCAGACGGGCCGGGTGTCCACGTACAGGTCCCAAATACTACGGGGAGTGAGGTTAAGATACTAGACCGGACGGGACGGATGTCCACGTACAGGCCCCATGCACTACGAGGGAGGGGGGAATCTAAGATACTAGACCGAACGGGATGGGTGTCCAAGTCGGGTCTCAAATGCTACGATGTGGGGAACCAAGATACTGGACCAGACGGGCCGGGTGTCCACGTACAGGTCCCAAATACTACGGGGAGTGAGGTTAGGATACCAGACCGGACGGGACGGATGTCCACGTACAGGTCACATGCACTACGAGGAAGGGAGCTAGGCTACTATAAATAAAAAGAATCACGATCATGGAATTTACTTTGTTTTATTATTCTATTTTATTATTATTATTATTATCTTTTTATTTATCTACTGTCTTCCTACGAGTCCGCTACACCGTCTTTGTTTGACGGATAGGAATTTTGCATACACTAACCTCAAAACAATCACTCGTCCACTTCTTCACGAACCGCGTGCCTTCGCGCGGTCGAGGCGTAACTCGAATTATCCGGCAAGCGAATTAAGGGAGGCGCGTCCGCTCCGTTCTACTTTTCCGGCACGAGAGCCCTTTATTCGTTTGTCGTCGCGCGGTCGAGGCGTTACTCGAATTACACGGAAAATTACTGCGGGAGACACGTCCGCCCCGTCTTACCATTCCGACACAAGAGACCTCCTGCTCGATCGGTGTGTGACCACCTTCCCCACGCTCCCTTTTTCCCGCTTTCGGGATTTCTAGTATATTTCTTAATTTCTAGTATTTTCTGTACTCACTAAATACCTGCTGGCGTTGCCACTCGGGTTCGGAACTTAGCTTAACTACGGCTTAATATTCAGTTTCAACTTAATATCTATTATTCATTATGTGTCACTTACACCTATAACTTACATACTACTAACTTAATATTTAATATTCACGGTCCGACGCTTATGCCTATAACTTAACATATTATTATTCAAAAATTGTATCGTACGCCTAAGTGTGTACGTTACACCCCCCCCTTTCTTCCCGCGGCGCGATAAAGAGGCGCCCGTCGCTCTTGATGGTGACGATGAAGCGGAGTCCGTCGCCTCCTATGGCTATGCGGACTCGGCGTCCGCGGCCGGCCCGAGTCGCTACCTTCCTCTGGATCTCCTGGACGATACGTCTGGGTAGGTAACGTAAACCGCTACCACCAATCCAGCCCTCCGGCAATGGGCAGAGGTCGACCTCCCTTCCTGCGGGTTCCGTCAACTCCAGTGCGGAATTCGACACGGCTTCTACGCCGTCCGTCGTCGTGGCATTCGGTGGGGTATCCCTAGCGGCGGATTCGGTCGAATCGATCTCCGAAATATCCATTAGGACCTGGTCCAACAAGCGATCTTCCCACTCGGTCAGCTGGTCGATTGGATGAGCACAGCTGGGGAAGTGCTGGGGATCTACGGCCCCGTTCCACCGCTGTCCAGCGTCGCCTCGATAGGGATAATCTGGCCGAGATCTGGCCGAGGTGTCCACGCCCCGCAGATCCTGCTGCGGCGACGTCTGGAAACACCGGCGGAATAATGGCCTTTCCCCTTCGTCGTCCTCGCTGTCAGAGATCAGTTCGAATCCCGCCAGGTATACGGGATCCGGGGAGTCTGATGTTATGACCCTAGGTTCGGGGAGTCCCGCTTCCTGTACGGGTTCTACCTCCTGTACCCGAACTTGGTTAGCTGGAGAGGTCTGGGTACTCTGGCTAGACATTTTCGTCTCCTTGACCCGCTCCACGACTGGGGATGTCTGAACCCCTAGAGAAACCGACACGGGGGGCACTACAGTACGTCGGGGCGAGGTCCTCGGTTGTCCTATCCTCTCGCCGACTGCCTTCTCGACGTCAACGTCGGGATCCATCGCTCTGCTGTTTTCCAACGCCGGGGGCAGAGGCGGGGATGGCGGTTCGTCGACGTATGGTCCCTCTGCTGGTAACCCCGGGACTTTGACTACCACCGAGCGGACGTCGATGCGCATGAACGAGACGTGTCCCGCATACCGGCAGACCTGGTCTTCGGACGTATGATGGTACGAATGTTCCACGTCCGGGAATCGCGGAGGACTGGGCCTTGGGTAACCCGGATGGCCTGACCGAGGATCGCGTCGGGTCCACGGGTACTCCTCCTCCGAGGTGGGCCGTCGGGACTCCGTATAGTACGGCTCCCCTGGTCGTCGTCCGTTGGGGTAACCGCTGGACCCACCCGGTGAGCTTTCCCTGGAACGTGGGGGCCTGCTGAACATCTCCGAATCCTGGTCACTGGCGTCGTCTTCCAGGCGGTAGGGAGCGGACTGGGGCGACGTCGGATGATGATATTGTCGCGACCCGTCGGGTCGGGGGGCTCCACAAGCCTCCGCGGAGTCCTGCGAACCGGGATCCTTCCGGAGCCTGGGAACAGTCGTCTGTCTCCACCGAGCTACCGTCTGTTTCGCCGTCCGACGTGAGGAACTCCCTTTCCATCGCTTCGTCGGCTCCGTCATGATGACTCGTCTCCATGTGGAAGACCTCCGTGTCGTTGGAGTCGTCCGACAACACAATTACTTCATCCATCTGAAATGGTAAACTTAACTTATTGATATTGCCCCACCTCTTCGAACTCTCACCTGACGGTGTAGCTAACAAAGGACTCGGCCTTAATCTGTTATAATGGTTATACAATAGTTACTCGACTGGTTACACAATGGTTATTCGGTGGTTATACAGTGGTTATACAGTGGTTATACAATGTTTACTAGACTAGTTGTTATACTATTCTGCGGCTGTATGCCGCTTACTGCATAGGGTCGTTCGATCCGACAATACTATCGTCGATCCTATCCGGAGGGGCTTCTGCGTAGTACGGTTTAAGCTGGGATATGTTGGCGATGCGTCGCCGTCGATCTCCGGGACGTTGCAGGCGTACCAAGTTCGGAGATGTGAATTTTGTAACGGTATAAGGGCCGTCATACTTGGGAGCAAGTTTGGCGGCGAATCCCTCGGCTGCTTTCGATAAGGGATGCTGACGCAGCCAAACTTGACCGCCGAGTGTGGGTCTCCATTCTCGCCTTCGTAGGTTATAGTGTCTCGCCTGGTCTTGAGACGCTCGCTGAAGATTCGCTCGTACGATGTCGAAGATGCCTTTGAGGTGAGACGCCTTGTCTTCAGGACCTGTATGCACGACCGCCGATCCGGGGGTCAGTTCATCATACAGCATCGCAGGCAAGCGTGGTTCCCGTCCTTGAGTTAGGAACGCGGGACTATACCCCGTCGAATCCGATACACTGCTATTGATCGCGAGGGATATCTCTGGCAGCATATTATCCCACGAACTCTGGTCGCCTTCCGACAGCTGGGATATCAGCGTCTTCACAGTGCGGTTGGTCCTTTCTGTGGGATTCTCTTGTGGACAATATGGAGCCGTGTACTGGACTTCTACGCCGAGCTTGGTGAGGTAGTCTTTCAGGACCCGGCTTGTGAACTGGGTTCCATTGTCGCACACGAACTTCCGGGGAATGCCCACTCGTGCAAGTATACGTTCCCGAAACGCTTTCTGCACTTGAGCTGCGGTGGCTTTCCGGAGTGGTATCAGTTCTACCCATTTCGAAAATACATCGTGGAACACCAGAAGCATGGTATTTCCTTGTTTTGACCGGGGTAGCGGGCCTACAAAATCCGCGCAGAGAATGTCGAAAGGTTCGCTGACGACCCGGGTTAGCATCTTACCTGCCGCTTTAGTTTGTTCCGTCTTAAACTTTTGACAAGATTCACAATGGCGAACATGGCGTTTCGCGTCGCGATACATACCGGGCCAGAAATACCTCTGGGTCAGACGCGTAATTGTTTTTCGGACTCCCAAGTGTCCTGCGGTCGGGGAATCGTGACATTCACGTAAGACGCGGTTTCTACGGGAGGTTGGCACGCAAAGCTTCCACGGGAAGTAGTCCTCATCGTCAGCTCGGTAACCCATGTTCCTGTAGAGCTGGTCGTTTTCGATCATGTAGTCAGCGAATTTCTCGGGTTCCTCCTGTATTTGCTCCTTCATCTTTTTGATCCAGTCGCAGTGGTCCTCGAGTTCGACAGCACCCTGCAGTATCTCACAAGGCTGTCGAGAAAGTGCGTCGGCCACGACGTTCAATTTACCTCGTCGATAGCGTACGTCGAATTGGAATTGCTGCAATTCTAGCGCCCAACGCGCTATTCGGCCAGAAGGGCTCTCAATAGAATTTAGCCACTTGAGAGCTAGATGGTCAGTAACGACCTCGAATCGGTACCCTTCCAGGTAGCACCGCATCTTCCTGATTGCCCAGATTATGGCCAGACACTCTTTCTCCGTGGTAGTGTAATTTTGTTCCGCGGGGGTTAATCGGCGGCTAGCGTATGCGATGACCTTCTCTTGACTTTCGGAGCCCTGTGATAAAACTACGCCCAATCCGACGTCACTCGCGTCTGTTTGCAAAATGAACTTCTGGTCGAAATCCGGACAGCCTAATACGGGAGCCGTAGTCAGGCATCTTTTAATTTCTTCCAAGGCGGCTTGCTGTTCTGGTCCCCAAGTCCATTTTCGTCCTTTCTTTAGTAGCGCGGTCATCGGTTGCACGATAGTCGCGAAGCTAGGGACAAATCGCCGATACCACGAGGCCATCCCGATCCATTGGCGGAGTTCCTTTAAGTTAGAGGGGGCCTTCAACCCGTTGATCGCAGACACCTTCTCGGGATCAGTCTGAATTCCGTCACTGCTGATGACGTGGCCGAGGTAGATGAGTTTCTGCTTGAAGAAGCAACACTTCTTTGGATTTATCCTTAAATTCGCGGCCCGCAATCTGCGGAAAACTTCCGAGAGATGAGTAAAGTGCTGGTCTTCTGTCGCGCTTATGATAATAATATCATCTAGGTAAGCGAAGGCGACCGGTTCCATTTCCACGCCGATTACACTATCCAGAGCGCGTTGAAACGTGGCGCTGGCAGAATGCAACCCGAAGGGCATGACCTTCCATTGATACAATCCTCTCCCAGGGACCGTGAACGCTGTATATTGGCGACTATCCCTAGCCATGGGAATTTGCCAATAGCCGTGCTTCAAGTCCAACGTGGAGATATATCGGGCGTGGCGTAATTTTTCCAAAATGTGATTGATTCTCGGGACTGGGTAGGCGTCGGGCACTGAGTGTGCGTTTAACTGACGGTAATCTATACACATGCGCCAATCGCCAGTTTTCTTCTTGACCAATACGATGGGAGCGCTGTGTGGGCTTCTGGAGGGTTCGATGGCCCCGTCACGGAGCAGTTCGTCTACTTGGGCATCGATGACATGTTGCATCGCGGGGTTCCGGGGATAATATCTTTGTTTTACGGGCTTGTCGTCGCGCATGACGATGGTGTGCTCGGCGACGTGAGACACCCCGTGCAGTTTCTCGAATAAGGCCAGTTCCCGATCGATGAAGCTTTGTTGCGCCGGACTCAACAATGTGCTCTGTCGCTGTTCTTCGTCTTCTACCGTCCCCATCCTAATGGGCGCACCGGCATTGATGTTCGGGGTTATAGTTCGTGTAGGAATAGGACTGGGTATCTCTGCTTCTTCTGGCCTGGCAGTTCCCAAATGGGCACCAACCACAACAGGGTGTACCGTTTTCTCCTGGTTGCCCCGCGCCTTTATAAGTACTGGCTGTAAAAAATGGTCTCCCGCCGCTTGGGCTTCATTCTGCAAGTCGAGTGTAGCTCGACCACATCGTACCTGAGTTCCCGCTACTTTGAGGAAGTCCATTCCAAGTATTACACGATCTAACATGGTGGGCATTACTAACATGGGTAAGAGCACCGTAGTACCGGCTAACGTAACCGAGGTTCGCCAGAGCTTTGTCACATCCAGACATGACCGATCGGCCAACGCTATTCTAGTGACAACATCCTGTAACTCGTCTGCACGCGCGGCCAGTCGAGTAAAACTTTCACTGACGAAACTCCTCGATGCCCCTGTATCAATGGTGGCGTCCACACGTTGTCCTCCGACTTCTATCGCTGCTGTGATGAGCCCGCCGTGTAATCTCAACGGGGGTTTTACTGGGGTCGGGTTGCTGCTCCATTCGTCTCCGCCGCACCCGGGTTCCGGCGGAGGCGTTCTCCGTTTCCCGACGCATTCCGACGGCAATATTCTATCGTTAAAACTCCTGGTCGCCCACAGTCCCAACAGAAATCCCGACGTGGATTGGGGCAGTTCCTTTGGAGATGTCCGTTCTCTCCACAGCGATTACAAGCCCGCCTTATGTCTACTCGAGAGGTTCCTTGACCGATCATCTGATGGGTCACGTGTCCTGTCTGCGTTGAATTCACCGGATTCCGGAATGGGTTCGGCGATCGGCGAAGTTGAGGTTCTTCTTGCTTCCTGTCCATGGTTGTTTTTGGCTCTCGTCGAGTCGTCTCGAGTTGTTTGACACTCTCATATTCTGTGGCCATATGAGTCAATTGTGTCAAAGTCGCGAATTCACTGCGTTTAATATACAGTCGGTATTCTGGAGCCATGTTTTCATACGCCCGGTACAATTCTTCCTCTTCTCGATAACCGGCTTGCTGCATCTTGGTTCTGAGCTCGATCAAGTAGGTCTTGAAAGGCTCTCCTCTCCGCTGCACGTGGGTCCGTATCTCATCTTCCAACCGCTCGAAATATCGAGGTGGTAGGAAGAAGTCGAGGAATTCCCTCCTGAAAGTTCCCCATGAGGCCGACTGTAGGTGGCTCGTGCGAAACCATCGTGCCGCTGGGCCCTCCAAGATCTCGGACATAACGCGGGGTACCTCCTCTGGATTTATCCTGTAAGTCGTCATCTTTTCCTCGAGCGCGGCGATGAGAGTCAACGGATCCGAACTCCCATCGAACCGTAGATTCCATTTGTGCATCTTCTCGGGGAGCAGATGTTGAGTTGGAGCCGTGCTGCTCCGTGTGTCTTGTGCTTGTAGGTCGGCGGGAAAGCGGGCGTCTACCAGTGGCATCCAGCTACCGTGCGTCGATCCTGGGTGGATCCCTCGATGGCGGGCTGGTGTCCCGATCGATGTGGCTCCGGCCGTCATGGGAATGGTGAGGGATTCTGCGAACTGTCCCGTCTCACCGTTCCTGCCTGGAGGGTTCGGACTTGGGGCCCGGCTACTATATTGCACCTGCAACTGAGCCAGTCGGTCCCACACACTTTGTGGGAACGACCCTGTGTTGACGAGGTTGGCGAATGCCTTCCTGGTCTCCTCGACGGTTCCGTCGGGTTTAAAACCAAACTCCAGGGCGAGAGCGCTGAGTTCGTCTTTTCGGCGAGCGTATATCCAGCGGACTCCTATACCTGGATTCTTAACAAAATCGGCTTCTTCGTACTCACCGTCAGATTCCTTAGGGTTACTCATCATTGGTTATCCTCTTCGATTTAGTTTGGCGTGAACTTCCTTCTCAAGTCCTCTAGATCCTTCCGGAGATCGGTTCGGGTGACTCTACCCTTCCTTTTCTTCAGTGGGTCTTTAAGCCACTTGGGTGATTCTCTAGCTAGTCTCGGTGTCCCTGCTCGGGCGCCACTTGTAAGGATGCTCTCTGGCCGGGGTACAGATCTCAGTCAGATCCAGGAGTCCTTTACAAGAAATTTGTAAATCACCGAAACACCGGACTAGAGAGTATCATTCAACGAGTGAATGAGTCGTTTGGGGAGTCACACCGAAGGTTCTCATAGACGCCGGGAGAGAGAGAGTTGGTGTCGGAGTTGGTCACGCCGTACCTTGCTCCTGGGTTAAAAATTCCACGGGCTGGACCTTAGGGCGAGGCCAAGCCAGGCACACAGTTTTCGCGAGTATGGGGACGCCGGATAGTCCCGCTGATCACTTCCGCGATTGGGACACGTAAGCCGCTTTCCGCGTGTCGCAGGCCAAAAATTCACCGGGCTGGACCTTGGGGCGAGGCCAAGCCAGACGAACGGTTTTGCGAGTATGGGGATGCCGGGTAGTCCCGCTGATCACTTCCGCGATTGGGACACGTAAGTCGCTTTCCGCGTGTCGCAGGCCAAAAATTCACCGAGCTGGACCTTCAGACGAGACCAAGCTAGGATACTATTTCGCGAGAGTAGGGCCGGGGGGTTGCGTCACGCGCAAGTCGTTCTCGATGTATCGGATGCCAAAAATCCACCGGGCTGGACCTTCGGGCGAGGCCAAGCCGGATAGGATTTGTCGGACACGATGGGGGGATTGGAGGAGAAAGGATGGCGGTACGATTGACCAGTCGGGAATGATGTCCGCGCGCAGGTCACATGCACTACGAAGAGGAAAGCTATTGTACTAGACCAGACGGGCCGGGTGTCCACGTGCCGGTCGCATGCGCTACGAGGAGGAAAACTAGGGTACTAGACCAGACGGGCCGGGTGTCCACGTACAGGTCACATGCGCTACGAGGAGGGGAATCTAAGGTACTAGACCGAACGGGATGGGTGTCCACGTCGGGTCTCAAATGCTACGATATGGGGAACTAAGATACTGGACCAGACGGGCCGGGTGTCCACGTACAGGTCCCAAATACTACAGGGAGTGAGGTTAAGATACTAGACCGGACGGGACGGATGTCCACGTACAGGCCCCATGCACTACGAGGGAGGGGGGAATCTAAGATACTAGACCGAACGGGATGGGTGTCCACGTCGGGTCTCAAATGCTACGATGTGGGGAACCAAGATACTGGACCAGACGGGCCGGGTGTCCACGTACAGGTCCCAAATACTACGGGGAGTGAGGTTAGGATACCAGACCGGACGGGACGGATGTCCACGTACAGGTCACATGCACTACGAGGAAGGGAGCTAGGCTACTATAAATAAAAAGAATCACGATCATGGAATTTACTTTGTTTTATTATTCTATTTTATTATTATTATTATTATCTTTTTATTTATCTACTGTCTTCCTACGAGTCCGCTACACCGTCTTTGTTTGACGGATAGGAATTTTGCATACACTAACCTCAAAACAATCACTCGTCCACTTCTTCACGAACCGCGTGCCTTCGCGCGGTCGAGGCGTAACTCGAATTATCCGGCAAGCGAATTAAGGGAGGCGCGTCCGCTCCGTTCTACTTTTCCGGCACGAGAGCCCTTTATTCGTTTGTCGTCGCGCGGTCGAGGCGTTACTCGAATTACACGGAAAATTACTGCGGGAGACACGTCCGCCCCGTCTTACCATTCCGACACAAGAGACCTCCTGCTCGATCGGTGTGTGACCACCTTCCCCACGCTCCCTTTTTCCCGCTTTCGGGATTTCTAGTATATTTCTTAATTTCTAGTATTTTCTGTACTCACTAAATACCTGCTGGCGTTGCCACTCGGGTTCGGAACTTAGCTTAACTACGGCTTAATATTCAGTTTCAACTTAATATCTATTATTCATTATGTGTCACTTACACCTATAACTTACATACTACTAACTTAATATTTAATATTCACGGTCCGACGCTTATGCCTATAACTTAACATATTATTATTCAAAAATTGTATCGTACGCCTAAGTGTGTACGTTACAAGCTGAGATGAATCGAACAAAGACGTAAAACTAATTCTTCGTTTACTTATTCCCCTTGGCGTTGTCCTTAGTCAACTGACGGGACGACTCATTAAAAAAACAAACATTCAACTATATATGTATATATAAAGCAGATATTTGTATATAGGTGGCCCACGAAAGATTTGAGTTTTAAAATCGCTATAAAAAAACGAGTATATCAAAATTTTTTTTTTATTGGATAGCATCAAGATTGCGGCTTATGTATGAACACCACTTCGTTCATAGGAGTGCCTCGGCTGGCTTTACAGTAGCTTTTTCGGTCGACCCAATTTTTAAACAATGAAAATTGAACTGTACTGTAGGGTATTTGTGTATATATATGTATATATATATATATATATATATATATGTAAATATATATGTATAAGTATATGTGTAGTACACTCATTTTAAAACGAGATTATTTCGCGCTAACTTATGTCGCTTAGCAGCGGTCTTAAGACACTTTTTATAACGACTTTTAGCAGCGACATAATTTCGCCAGAAAATAACGACATAAGTTCGCGGACCAAACGTACTGAGCGGAATTCTGTCGTCGGAATTATGAAAGACAACTTTTTGGAAAGATAGGCTAGTTTGCGTAGAAACGGACGGGCGGACAGACGGACATGGCTAGATCGACTCTCCAAGTGATACTGACCAAGAATATATATACTTTATAGGGTCGGAGAAATTTTCATACCGTCTGCAAGGGTATAAAAAGTTTGCTTAAATAAAATTAGTTTGAAATTTAAATTTAAAACAATTATTAATATTTACAATTATTTAACAAAAATAGGAGGAAATTCTTGCCTAAGAAGTTTTAGCTTCTCCAAACTGAAAAAAGTAGCCGTTTTCGTTGCTTAATAACTTTCCAAAACATTCATGCATGTAATACACCAAGAGTTGAGGAATCTCAAGAGCTATAAAAGGAAAACAAAAATGGGCTCTAACAATTTTTAATAACTTGCAAACAAATAAAAAAAATAATAAAAATTAAATAATTTTTAACCTATTTTATTTAGACCAATTATGTGTAATGATTATATCACTTGAATTTATAACTTTTCTATAGCTGAACTAGTTTAGAAATTATAGGCGTGCAAAGTTTAGCTGTTTTTAGCGATTTCCCGCTAATTAAGCTAGTTTTTCAAATTATAGAACAAACTTCTTGTAACGACCAACAAATAAAAATGATTCCAGAATTCCAAAACAAGTCCTTAAAATTTGTTGAAATTGAGAAACGATGTACAAAACTTTTTTACTTTTTAAATATACCAAAATAAAGCATTTTTTGAGTAACTTTTGAACGGAGTATCGGATCCAATTTGGTGTCATTCGACGCGTATTTTGAATAAAAGTTGAATTGTGTTAAAAGTTTAATATTTTACCAATCCAAGCTCAGGAACTCCAATAATTAAATTTTGTAGTATGCCACTTTCACCGCTCTTTCTCCTCAACCAATCAATTTTCCTAAATTCTTGGTGTGCAATTCTTATTCATTTAGTGATACCTTTCGCTTGGTGTTTTACTCGTTACGATCGGGCCATAACAGCGGATTTTCAACTCTGTGGCTATTTATAGTAGTCTCTTGTGCACACGCTTGCATTAGGTATTATAATTTCAGTCAGAAGATTGCAATGCAGTGATTGAGACATTTCCGACCCGTTAAAGTATATAAATTAACAAATCCTCGTAGTCCCACGACGCCGTCCGTGAGCATCGAGTTGAGTAAAGACGTGCTCAAGCCAACGACGTGTGACGACGAGACGACGGTTAAATCAAACACAAAGATTCAGATTTCTTACTATGTTAATTAACATTTTAAATAATAACCTAATTAATAACCTACTTAATAAATAAAAATCCCACATCTATAAGAAATAGTATTTATGAAAATAATATTTATGAAAATAAAATCAAATTCTAAAACAATCCGTGAACCTCTTTTAACTTCACTTTGTTTATTTATTAATATTTATTTAATTACGGATCGTTGAGCGCCAATTATCAAATGCACGTAGTCTCACGCCGACGTCCGTGACGTCAGCAGCAGGGGCAATGTTTGAGCTCGCCTACGAATTCTTTCGCGGCAAGGAGAAAGCCTGGCAGGTTGCTGCATGGTTGTCTTCCTTCTGTAGAAGATTATGTTAGAAGGAACGATAACCTAAATCAATGAATAAGTAGACTTGCTGTCCTATTAACTGTAGTTAACTTATAGCCGGATTCCATTGGCGCATTAAAACGCATTTAGCCTAATGCGCATTTATTTACACAGGGGATCCCATAAGGGATAATGCGGCATTTAAAATAAATGCGTTAAATTAATCATAAAATCATTCGCTCCGAACGTTTCTACAAAAAAATACCGGAAAATACTAATATTTCACGATATTTTATTAGTGCCAACCCTACAACAGCCGGTTTCTATATGCAAGGATGGCGCAATTTCGATTTCTTTCGAATTTAAAAACTACTTTGCATAAAAACGACTGAAAATAAAAGCACACGCAACAAATCCTGTTCGAAGCACCACAATACATTACTGCTGGATCTCTTGCAGGAAATAACAATACATTACTCTTACATATACGAGGATCCTTGCTCTTTTTTAGAAACTGTAGTGCTCTCCTTTGCATACCCGTCAAACAACACCATCAGCTCCCTTTTCTTGTCGTCCAAGTGGCAATGCCTCGGTCGCATTATGGATGTCCTGTTGGGCATTAAAGATATTCGTAAACACGCTAATGTTCATGAGTTTTAATTAATTTCTTTTTGGTTTGCGAAAATTCAAAAGTAAACAAACCCAGATAAGCTGTTCGCGCAACTCACATGTCGGAGTAGCATTAGCTAAATGCTAATGCGCACATTAAAAAAGTCCACTAATGCGGCAATGGAAACAGGCTATTACAAACTGACCTTAATATTCTCAGCATCACTATGAGAGTCGATCTATCCATGTCCGTCTGTCCGTCCGTCCGTCCGTCCGTTTCTACGCAAGCTAATCTCTCAGTTTTAAAATAATCGGACGACCATATCATATAAAAACAGTCGGAATGTTAAAAAATAAATGCAACAAATAGTATCTTCTCTAATTTTAAATTTTTTTTTAATTCTTTTGGACATAGGCTTAATAGTGTAGATTTACGCATTTAATATTATTCAGTATTATTTACGATCGAATAATTGAGGTGAAAATCATCTTAGCTTTAATGTTTTAAGCATATACTCATATGCTTAAAATGTTTTAGATTTAGATGTTTAAAAAAATATGTAATTTATGCAATAGCTGCAAGGGTATAATAGCTTCGGCTTGCCGAAATTTGCTTTCTTTACTGCTTCTTCATAATTTAAGTGATCGTCCCTTAAATAATTACTGTTTAACTGTATATAAAATGCCGAAGGAAAAATAATTTTTGAAAATTTTTTCTAAGAAAACTAATAAATTAAATTACATATTATGTTTTAAGACAAAGTATTGGTACAAATATATTTTTGGAAAGGAGCTACAGCTAATTTCCGTGAGCACTTCTCAAAAAAAGCGTTTTGCAGTGACTATAAATCTTTCGAGTGGATTCTCCAAAATTTAAAAATCAAAGAGATTAAAGTATAGTGAAATCTAGTAATTATGTGAAGAAACAAGCAAAATAAAATTTTGAAAATTTTTTTTCACTGTTTTTCTAACAAAAAAATAGATTTTTGAGCAAAATTTCGGTCTTGAATTGCTTATAAAAAATATTTATCGCAAAAAATCTGTGATTAATTACTAAAAAATAAATATACAAATATCGTGTTAAAAATTGAGACTAATCGGTTCAGCCGTTTTCGAGTAGTCTTGGTTATCGACTTTAAAAACGCTTCTAAAGATTTTACTTGTACTTGCAAGCCCTCTGAAACGTCTTAAAAAATTTGAGTGTAACTTCGAAAATATTAATTGGAACGATATTAAATTTGTGATTATTCTTTTGTAAACCGTGTTTGATGGATTGCTATCTAAGCTGAGTTTACAACATTCTACTTGTTTGTTCTTCTAGTTCCTTAACAAATCTACGTAAATTATTTTTATATTTAGTGTCACGTAATTTCATAATCATTCGATGTGGAGGTGTTGCGCTGTTTTATTCGCTGATTAGTAATCTCCTTAATTCCTTCCATCAATGTACCTGTGGTACATTTCTCATCAACAATGTTCGTGCTCGTCCTATTAGAAGGTTTCGTATGGCTGCTTGTATAATTTGATGTTGGGCTCTGTAAGAGTTTGTGTTGCTTTTGCGGCTGCGGCTGATGTTGATGGCAGTTCCATTTTTACACTTTAATTTATATTAAAAAAATTTAAATATATGTTTAAACGAAATATATCAGTTATTAGATAATTTTTGCTGAATAAAACATTAGAAATCCTCATTTGAGATTTGACTAAGGTTTTTTCACAAAATATATCCTTGCAGAAGTTTGCAACGCAGTGAAGGATACGTTTCCGACCCTATAAAGTATATATATTCTGGATCAGCATCACTAGGAGTCGATCTAGCCATGTCCGTCTGTCCGTCCGTTTCTACGCAAACTAGTCTCTCAGTTTTAAAGCTTTCTGCATGAGACTTTCCCAAAATTTATCTTTCGGCCGGATCGGAGGACTATGGCATATAGCTCCCATAGGAACAATCGGAAAAATAAAATTAAAAAAATTATTACTTTGCTGTTTTTTAATTTTTTTTAGTTCTTCGAGAGTAATGGTTAACTATTTCAGAATTACGGCTTAAATTTCATCATCATCGGACGACTATATCATATAGCTCCCATAGGAATAATCGAAAAATAAATAGAACAAAATCATAACTTTACTATTTTTTAATTTTTTTTATAAATTTCATCAAAATTGGACGACTATACCATATAGCTCTAATAATTGAGATGCAAATCATCATAGCTCCAATGTTTTTCAACATATACGCCAGTAAATTATAATTTTAATGTTTTCTAAAATGTTTAATTCTTGCAAAAGCTGCAAGGGTGTATGAACTTCGGCTTACCGAAGTTTGCTTTCTTTCTTGTTTAAGTTCTTTTTAGGTAGTCAATCGCGAGGATATTACTTGTATCATACCGGTTGCGCAAATTATATTTTTTTCTTTGAGAAATATTAAAAAAAAATTTTTTATTTTAATGTACAAGGAGTTTTATTGGTAAAGTCTTTATAATTAGATTCACAAATTTTAACTGATTTTACAATTGCATTACTCTTATAACTATGGCTTTTATCGTTTGCAGCGACACTAGTTTTCGATTGGTTAAATTGGTGTCCTGATAAATGGATTCTCAGGCGGCACCTTATGTATATAACATTTTTATTGGTCAAAGCTTTTATGCTGATGACTGGGTTCTCATGCTGGACCCTTTAAATGTCTGCTGTCGTCGATAAATGCGTGTGAAATGTTTATAATAAGGGGACTGTTGTTAACACTGGTTTACCAATTTTTTCCGGTGCAGATCGACTCCTTGATAAAAAAAATAACACTCAAAATTTGTTGTATAGTACCATTTATTTTTTAAGTGTAAATAATGTTTTTCACTGGTTTTCATGCCAATGTTATTTTTATCTCCAGTTCTGTTAAACCAATTTCGGTCATCGAAAGCTTATTTCACTAGAAATGGATCTTTCTTCAACTTTCCCATACATTTTATAAGGAGGTATCCGTATTATAGATGCTAGGACTCGACAATAAATAAATGATTAAAAATAAATGTTCCATCTTCAAGATATTACAATTATTTTCGGTTTTCATGTGTTTTTTTTAAGAATTAATTTTAGCAATTTGTTCAAACTTTGTCCAGCTCTATCATCTATATTAGGAAACTAATCCTTATAACATGTATGGAAAAGTTGAAAAATAATCTACTTCTAATTATATTATATCGATGATCGAAATTGGTCAAGCAGAACTGGAAATAAAAATAACATAACAACAAATAACGATTCAAAAGTTTTGAGTGTCATTTTTTGAATCAGGGAGTCCATCTGAACCTTAAAATTAAGGTTTGATCTCTGAAGGATTTCATCGATTTCAATTTGTTAACCAATGTGGGAAATGTTTAGAATATTTTGTAATAAGTCACTTTTATATATATATATATAAACTAAAACGTTTATATTTATAAAAAAACTATGAGGCTACTCCGATATATGATTTTAAATTTAAAAAAATATTGTATTACTGTCGACATACTTATCTTTGTGATTTTTGAACATTTACGCATATATCTCTAGATAAAATTTTTCTAACGATTTCAAAAATTAATTAAATTTATAAAAACTAAAGGGTTTTATTGAAAAAATTTATTTTTTTTTAACTAGTTGCTATTTTTTTGTTGTTGCCTAAAATGCCATAAAAAAATGCCATAATCCGGGAAAAATCAAACTTAAATTTTCCGGTGCAGTTGGACACAAGAAAATATTTGGAGCGTCATTTTCAGAATAAGATCGTTCAAATGCACCGAAAAATCAAGGTTTAATCTGTGGAGGATGTTGTCGATTTAAATTGTGTAAGCCAGCGTAACCTTCGTCTTGCCGAATTTTGCTTGCTTGTTCTGGCAATGCCAGTTTTATACATATTGTATCTTTAACTGCCTCACTCTGATATAAAACGAGAGAGAACGGTGCAGTCGAGTTTCCCGACTTTTAGATACCCGTTACTCAGCCAACAAACTTCAAGCTAAGTATTCCCCCTACAAAACAATGGAAGTTTCGTTGGCGCCATCTATCGAACTGCATCGAGAACACTAGAAGCTAAGTGTGTGCAGCACCCCCACCCCCGCTTACAGTTCTTTCGTTTTGTCTCTCTACTGCAGCGATTACCGGCAAGCAGCGACCGAACAGCGGCAGAGCAGGAGCAGACGGGCGGCAGACCCCGATTTTCAACGATTAAAATGTATCCTCTCGAAATTAACAAGGTCAAGGTTAAGTAAGTAAAGTAAGTCAGGATCAATAGCTAAGTCGATATAGCCATGTCCGTCTATATGTCCTTCTGTATGAACGTCGAGAACTCGGAAACTATAAAAGCACCAGACTTGGGACTTGGCATGTATTTTATAGTAGTTCCTACGAAGTGCAATTTATTTATTTATGTATTTTCAAAACGGGGCCACGTCCACTCTAACGCCCACAAATCATGGAAGTAGAAACTGTCACTCTGAGACATGTGAGAACGGAGGACGCTTGTATGTATGTGTTTCGGTCATATCTATCGGTAATCACAAAAATGTTGAAAATCGAGCTAATATTTTAGAAGTTATGGGGTTTTGAAGTCCACTGCCGCCGATCTGCCGCGAGTCTGCCGCTCTCAGCCGCTGTTCGGCCGCTGCTTGTCGCAAATCGCAGTAGAGAGGCAAAACCAAAGAACTTAGTTTGAAATTTGTTGGCTGAGTAACGAGTATCTAAAAGTCGGGAGTCTCGACTATAGCGTTCTCTGCTGTTTTTCACTTTGATTCCAATGTAGTCTCGATTGAGCCGCTTACATGTTAGGTACTAGTATCTGTGAGCGGATGAGCTTAGTTTTAATGGTCAAGCTTATTTGAGTAAGTTTATATGGGCAACAATAAATAATCTTATTTGCTTTGATATAAATTCCAGAGTGCGTAGTTCGCACAAACATTAAAGTATACATAGTTTATTAGTCAACAACAATGCAAAAAGTAAATGGCTATGATAAAAATCCCATTTTCCTAATATGGACTACACAAATAAGTTGACAGTACAAACCAAAGGTGGCAGAATGCGTAGTTCGTACAAACATTAAGGTATACAAAAAAAGTATATACAAATTTAAACTACTCAAAGTATACAGTTATGATGAAGTGTTATTAGTGATTTATTACTAATTTTACTGTGTGCTCATTTTGTGTTCGTAAAATGTCACCAAGTATATGCCATAATATAAAGCCATAAAAGCTTTACAGTCAACAATTATAAATGTGTGAATAAAAGCTTCAAGTTAAATAAAGGTAATAAGTGTTAATGTTTGTACAATAACAATTAGAACGCAACTGTCCATA
The DNA here is from genome assembly GCF_018152505.1 of Drosophila elegans. NCBI lineage: Eukaryota > Metazoa > Arthropoda > Insecta > Diptera > Drosophilidae > Drosophila > Drosophila elegans. The sequence goes on along the minus strand of NW_024545863.1, from coordinate 26,207,665 downwards.
TCGATTAGTATATTTCATAAATTAAGAATTTAACTACATTCGGCAAAACGAATTAACTATACCCTTGCCGATTGAAGACCATTAGTTGGTATACATATAAATAAAAACAAGAAAGAAAGCAAACTTCGGCAAGCCGAAGTTGATATACCCTTGCAGCTATTGCAAGATTTAAAAATTTTTGAAAACATTAAAATTATGATTTACTTGTGTATATTTCTAAAAACATTGAAGCAATGATGATTTGCAGCTCAATTATTAGATAGTTATTTTATAAATTTTAATTATTTCTATGGGAGCTATATGATATAGTCGTCAGATTTTGATGACATTTAAACCGTAATTCTGAAATATTTAACCATTGCTATATGTAGAACTTAACAAAAAATTAAAAAACAGAAAAGTTATAATTTTTTTTTATTTATTTTTCCGATTGTTCCTATGGGAGCTATATGCTATAGTCGTCCGATTTTGAATAAATTTAAACCGTAAATCGGAAATACTTAACCATTACTATATGTCGAAGAACTAAACAAAAAATTAAAAAACACCAAAGTTATAATTCTTTTAATTTATTTTTCCGATTGTTTCTATGGGAGCTATATGCTATAGTCGTCCGATCCGGCTCTTATATACTACCTGCAATAGATACTACCTGCAATAGAAAGACAACTTTTGGGAAAGTTTCATGCAGATAGCTTTAAAACTGAGAGACTAGTTTGCGTAGAAACGGACGGACAGACGGACGGACAGACGGACAGACGGACATGGCTAGATCGACTCTCCTACTGATGCTGATCAAGAATATATATACTTTATAGGGTCGGAGATGTCTCCTTCACTGCGTTGCAAACTTCTGACTGAAGGGTATAGATATTATAACTTTCGTGTTTTATAATTTTTTTTTAGTTCTTCGAGATAGTAATGGTTAAATATTTCAGAATTACGGTTAAATTTTCATTAAAATCGGACGGCTATAGCATATAGCTCCCATAGGAACAATTGTATAGCTGCCATAGGAACTTCGAATAATTAAGCTGCAAATCATCATAGCTTCAATGTTTTTAAACATACACGCAAGTAAATTATAATTTTAACGTTTTCGAGAGTATTTAGTGTTTGAAATAGCTGCAAGAGTATATGAATTTCGGCTTGCCGAAGTTTACTTGCTTTCTTGTTATTGTAAACTTTAAAAAAAGGAGTAGCTATTTATTATAAATATCTATTATAATGACTGTTTTTAAACGCACGTATTTGCCAGGGGAAAATCAAAGCTAAATCGAATCTGAAATTCAGATTCTTATATTGATTAAGTATATGACAGGAAAATATAGCGTTTTCGGCATAGTATAGTTTTGGATAAGTGTCTTTAGATGAGGTATATATCTGCCTTACATATAATGGTCGTATATATTTTATGCATACCTTGATCTGGGTCAAAGCGCGTGCCGATCGGACGTCTATATCATATTTTTTTAATTCTATTACACAGTCCTCTGCCGCTGCTCTGTCGCTGATCAGCCGCTGCTCTGCCAATGGTTGCTGGTAAAGAGTGACAGAACGGGAGGTGGGGGTGCTGCATGCTCTTAGCTTCTAGTGTTGGCTATGCAGTTCGACAGATGGCGCCACCTGAAATCTGATTTATATCTGGGGGAATTTTAGTTTAATAGTCGGGAAATTCGACTAAAGCGTTCTTTCTTGTTTTTATATTGAAGTTGTTATGAAAACTCTTGTCTTACAAGCAGTGTTTGGTTGTTCATAGATTCTTGTACCTAGGTACGAACCTAGGTACAATTTGGTAAGTTATGCCTTAACAAGGTATAAAATGTGAGGCTACCTTTTACCTTATTTGGGTAAAGATTTTAATTATCTTTGCTATATTAAATAGGTACTCAACAAATTTGTATTTATTTTTGTTTTCAAATTAGGTTGATACCACTACACTTAATTTTGTTATCTTTTAGCAAATATGCTAATAAATAAAACACAATTTCAATGCAACTTTAAGATAATTTAAATCGGTGGTTAAGTTATGCGGTGGCATAGCAAAGTATAAGATATTTCGTTTTACATGTTTCTACAACCAGACCTTATTACCAGAGCGTATACACAATATCATAATTCAACGTGAAGAACACATTGTCGGCAAAATGGTAATGCTCTTAAAAAAATTGTATGTTAAAAAGTTTGCTTTAGCTTTCTTGAACCTTTTACCTTTTCTAAATACTTGATTATATTTGCATTTGCATTTACAATAATTTGGGATTGTAAATTTACACGGTTTTTAATGAACTTGGATATATAAGCCGCGTTTAATAGAAGGAATTTTGACGTTGACGTTTTTGCTTGATATCATAAAAATCAAAACAAAAGGCTTTTCGCTGCAGAGGCTTTAGTTATATAGATATTGATTTGAAATTGTATTCACGCAACCATCAAACCCCTTTGCATAAAACCACCAAATATGTAAAAACAAAAAAAATTTATGTTTGTGGAAAAATGAAAATTGTTTCTATGTACGAAGAAAAAAGAGAATCCTGTAACTTTGACTTTCAAAGCCGTGTTTTTTGTACGCTCCAAATTTTTATTTGTTTTTGTAATAGACCCACGGTAGGATTTAAAAAATTTATGTTAATCGGTATTTCAACATTCCAACTATAATATTCCGATCGCTTCGCAAGTGAAAACTATCTGTTTAATTATAAACTAAAAAATCTTTTAAGCATTTGTGTTTCTTTGCTTTTCTTGGGTTTTGCGGTGTTTCTTTTGTGCTGTATTGTTGTTTTTGGTGTCGGGCTGGCATGCACTTACTGCACGGTGTTGCAACTTTTAATCAGAAAAAATGTTTTTGACTGAACAAAAGAAAAAAAAACCAAAAAATATTTTAAAAATCCATTTTTTATACGATTTTTTTTATATATAAAACAAAATCTTCTTGATTTGCTCCAATTCTTCTGCATTTTCTTTGTTATCGTAAGCGAAATTTGTGCCGATCTTGCGCAGGTAATTGTTGGGCACTTCGTGTTCGAAGCAGCATTTTTCAAGCCTTCGCAAGCCGTATCTTTTATTTCGGGGATTTTTAGCCACACATTGCGGCACTTCGGCTTAGGCATTTTTTTCGAACTTTTAAAATAGTGATGATAGCATTAAACTAGCGATGACCTCAGATAGTATCTATAAACAAAATAGAGTAGCCGCCACTTTGTCATGATTTGTGCATGTGACTATCGTGAAACTGCATCCTTTTCATAATTTGATTAGCAGCCGATCGCAGCAGCTCATCCAAGGCAGCTAAGATCGGCAGCTAAAAAATATTCACAACCCAAAAAATCCGTAGCGGAGCGTGCGCATCCAGAAGCTTCCAAAGGTTCGGATGGGTTTACAATCAGTGAACCAACTAAACACTAGTATAATACCTACACCGCCCCAAGAGAATATTGTGTTCGGACTACAGGCCCATGTTGGTTTCAGCAGAAAGTCAATCTGCACTGCCTAACCCCTCTCTGTGGTTCCACCGAAGAAACAAATATTTGTTTCTCGGCTTTCCCTTACTCAAACCTCGTCTGATGTACTGCCTTATATTCAAGACAAGACAAAACTAAAGCCGACCACGTCAATGTGAAGGTGGAAAAATTCAATTTCTCTTACGCTAGATACATTTCATATTTTAAGATTTTTTCCCAAATGAGCTTTTAGCATTTATGCTCTGGTGGCCGGAAAATATGGTGGTAAAAGAGTTCCAAGCAAAGATAAAAACGAAGCGGGTCATGGAAGTCAGACTTTCCAGTCGAGGCCTGACCAGTGTGCCATCTTCCTCTTCAGATCCTGCTAAAAACTAACCTGTAAACTCCTTTCCTATCGGAATACAAGAGGCTTGCATAGCAAGCTTACTAAATTATAATCTGATAGCTTTTACTTTGCTTCCTTTGATTATTATCGAGTTTACAGAAATATTGTTAAAGTCGGAGATTCTAAGCTCCGAAGTTTCCCAGGTAAGTACACAACTTATAGGCTTGACCGTCCTCTTAGACGGGACGGTGGAGTATAAGTTTTGAGGAATTTAAAAGTATTGAATTTATTTGCATAAAGCTATCGTTCCCTGGTTGCTTTATTTATACAACATACTCTTTTATTCCGCCATCGTCTGAACTTTCGGATTTTTGTGATCACTTTACCGCTATTAATAATTTTCTAATAAGCTTTCCGATATTGATCAGCTGGTAGTTCTAGGTGATTTCAATTTATTTTTTTTATCTTGTTTTGTAACAAATCCTGAAGGCGTGTTTGTCTCCAGAGAAGCACTACTTACGCAACCTGAAGATCCATTTTATCCTAATTTCGATGTAACAATCGAGACGGTTACCGTAATAGAAGAAAAATCAGAAGAGCGTTCTAGTTTATTACATTGTTTTCGCAAGGCAGACTTTCTGAGGGTAAATCATTTATATCTTTCTTTGATTGGTCCGATCTCTACTAATGCAATACAATAGCTGATGCCCTAGTTTAGGCGGATTGTAATTTATTTGAAATTAATTACTGATAACATGTCGTCGCATTTTATAAGAAGTAAATTTGCCCCAGGGCATAGTGGTCGGGCTTGTATAGGATCCGCGGGCATAAATATTTTAGTGGGGCTATCGCTTTGAAACTTGTTCCAAAAATCTAGAAAAATTTTACAAATGTATAGGACAAGAATTGACCAGATTGAACCACTATATCCTATAGATTTCATAGGAACAATCGGGAATAAAATTGAAAAAATAATAAGTATTGGTTTTTTACCTTTTTTCTTTAGTTCTTAAAGATTTAGTAATAGTTTAATATTCCCGAGTTTCGGTTTTAATATTATTGAAATCGGACAACTATATCATATAGCTTTCATTGATACGACACAGAACTAAAAAGTGCTTTGCTTCTGCAAGAGTTGCTGAAAGAAAAATGAGGTAAGGTTGCGTTTTGCCACTAACCATACAACATGTAGACATACAAATGTTGTATGGTTAGTGGTTTTGCGATGGCACAAGTACATCTGCAGGTTTCTGCAGTTGAAGTAACCCAAAGAAAATTTTTGTATATAACCTGGGAGATTTCAGTAAAAATCTGGATACTATAGATTGCAACAAACTACAGCACACAGTTAAAACACGTCTTTTTTAAATTGAGGTTTGGTTACCTTTTCGTATAATTGCAAGCCGCACGGCAGCTAACTATAATTAAATATTCTCTATATTCCTAAAATGCTTAAGAATATTATACCAAAATATTTTGTTGTCCCCAAGAATGCCATCACAATTCTAACCAAACACTGAAATGACAAACCAAGAAGATCACAATTATGTATTAAATACAATATTAATTTACACAAAACACAACACATACTACATATACTTTTTGTTGTAAAAAGTATTTTTATTTTTAGTAAGCTTAAAAAAATGTTTAAGAAGAGCTTCCCCTGCACGTTGCTTACGCTTTCTCCTTCGATGCTATTCTTGAAGAAGACAGAAAGAGCAAAACAAAATGATGAAAAATTCAAATAGCTGGACCAATTATAAACAAGAATTGGTACATTTAAAGTCAAAATTTTGACTTTGATTTTTGTATTTATGGCCTATGGACCACAGTGCATTTTTGTCTTTTATTTTTTCAATTTGTATAAATCGCAACATTCATTTTTCAAAAAACGAACAAGGCAATTTTAAAGTTTGGTTCTAATTGCATCCAATGATAAAAAGAATGTTAATCAAAATATTTATTTAATGGACAAAAAATGATTTTGATAAAACCCTGGCGGAATAGTCCCAATCTCCACTACTCATGTGCAAGTATGACGATTCCCGCTGGCGAAAATAAAATAAATCTAAAAAACAAATAAATTTAACATATGTTTGTCTTCAACGGTATAGCACAAACAAGTTACATTTTAGGAAAACGTTAGCTTAAGAAACGAATTAAGGGTTAATTTTCTTTTGAGTGCAGGACAATTAAATCAATTTGTACATAAATGTAAGATGACCCTTTGGTGGTGGTCACAAACAATTTCAAACAATATCTTTTCCTTCAGTTAATGGCTCCGCCATGCACGGACTTGTTTTGTGATTTTATAACTAAAACTTTCGAAAAATTCAAAATCAAAAATAACTTACTTATTTTTTTAAAAATAAAATCCTACTAAGTCTTTTTTTAAATCTTTTGCAGTAAAAAAATCGTATCTTAGACTTTTATAAATAACAAGAAAGAAAGCAAACTTCGGCAAGCCGAAGTTGATATGCCCTTGCAGCTGTTGCAAGAATTACAAATTTTTGAAAACATTAAAATTATGATTTACTTGCGTATATGCTTAAAAACATTGAAGCTATGATGATTTGCAGCTCAATTATTTAATAGTTATTTTATATATTTTGATTATTTCAATGGGAGCTTTATGATATAGTCGTCCGATTTTGATGAAATTTAAACCGTAATTATGAAATAATTAACCAATACTATATGTCGAAGAACTAAGAAAAAAATTAAAAAACAGCTAAGTTATATTTTTTTCCATTTTTTTCCGATTGTTCCTATGGGAGCTATATGATATAGTCGTCCGATTTTGATGAAATTTAAACCGTAATTCTGAAATAATAAATCAATACTATATGTTGAAGAACTAAGAAAAAAATTAAAAAACAGCAAAGTTATAATTTTTTTTTCATTTTTTTTCCGATTGTTCCTATGGGAGCTAAATGCTATAGTCGTCCGATTTTGATGAAATTTAAACCGTAATTCTGAAATAATAAATCAATACTATATGTTGAAGAACTAAGAAAAAAATTAAAAAACAGCAAAGTTATAATTTTTTTTCATTTTTTTTCCGATTGTTCCTATGGGAGCTAAATGCTATAGTCGTCCGATTTTGATGAAATTTAAACCGTAATTCTGAAATAATAAATCAATACTATATGTCGAAGAACTAAGAAAAATATTAAAAAACAGCTTAGTTATAATTTTTTTTTCATTTTTTTCCGATTGTTTCTATGGGAGCTATATGATATAGTCGCCCGATTTTGATGAAATTTAAACCGTAATTATGAAATAATTAATCAATACTATATGTCGAAGAACTAAGAAAAATATTAAAAAACAGCTATGTTATAATTTTTTTTTTCATTTTTTTCCGATTGTTCCTAAGGGAGCTATATGATATAGTCGTCCGATTTTAATTAAATTTAAACCGTAATTCTGAAATAATTAACCATTATTATATGTCGAAGAACTAAAAAAAAATTAAGAAACAGCAGTTATAATTTTTTTTTTATTTATTTTTTCGATTGTTCGTATGGGAGCTGTATGCTATAGTCTTCTGATCCGGCTCGTTCCGACTTATATAGTACCTGTAATAGAAAGACAACTTTTGGGAAAGTTTCATGCAGACAGCTTTAACTCGACTCGTCTAGTGATGCTGATCAAGAATATTTATACTTTATAGGGTCGGAGATGTCTCCTTCACTGCGTTGCAAACTTCTGACTTAAAATATAATACCCTCTGCAAGGGTATAAAAATGCACAAGAAATAAAGCTATAGGCGTGTTTCCGTTACTCAATAAACGAATATTTTATTTTATTTTACTGTATTTTTTAGGTGTTATTTTATTTAAAAAAAGTATTCGGTTTAAAAATTATTTGATTTAATTGAGATTTCTAGAATCTGCGTACAATATCCCGAATCCCTAGCTTTTATATATCTCGACGTTTATACAGAAGGATAGGCAAATGGACATGGCTAGATTGACTGGGCTATTGATCTTGATCAAGAATATATGAATTTGGGTATATATATACCCTACGGTTTCATGCAAAGTGGTTGAAAAAAAAAAACAATTTTCGGTATATTAATCATTTATGTCATTTAACAGCGGGTGGTATATGAAAATGCAATGGAAAATCGAAGTTCTTACTTTATGTATTTTTAACCATATGTTTAAGCTATCGTGTTGTTCAATAATGAAATATTTTTCGTTAAGCTGACAGGGTATATATTTTAGCTTTTTAATGTTTTTATATATATTTTTAGACAACGGTTAGCTTTTTAATGTTTTTATATATATTTTTAGACAACTGTAATTATAATTAATTAATTAACATATATATAATAATGTTTTCACATTTATTATTTTTTTTATAGAACATCTAAACTTGGCGTAGAAAAAAAAGTGGAAAACGCAAATTAAATTACTGGCTTTAGAAAATGTATGTGATGAGAATATTAATGTGCATCTGGACTGTGCCCGCTTTGTTTACTGTTGCTACGTCAAGTAATGGGACAGAGCAGATAAAATTATTCAGGTAATTGTTGATGCGGTGCCTGTTTTTTCCATTGACACAATAGAAAAAAACTAATTATTGTGTACCCATATGTACGAAGCTTTGCATGCGCTTAGTTTAAGTATATATACTAAAATAAACAAAAACACCTTTAACCTACAAATTATCTGGTATTCAATTTGGGACGTAAAAAGACAACTTTTGGGAAAGTTGTAAAACTGGCTAGTTTGCGAAGAAACGAGTGTACAAACAGACTGATCAAGAGTATGGGGTCAGGGATTGTCTCTTATTGTTGAAATTTTAAAACCATTAGCAAGGATATAAAAATTAACAAGTTTCGTTGTTTTTAGGATATTGGTTTACATCTTGTTTTTAATTTTGCAAAGTATCTTATTAAGAATAGTTTTAAATTTACTTTTTAAAAATTTATTAGTTTTTTTTCATAACTTTATCTCCATCAAATTGGTGATGCATTCTTTTAGTAGGTAATTAAATAATTTTAAAACTATTCTATTAAGACCAATTAAATTAAAAACGTGTTTAGCACTAGATTAGAAGTTATTGGCGCGAAAAGTTTAACTATTTATTTAAATAACAATTTCCTGCCGATTTCCCGATTTTAAAAAGTCGTTGGAGACCCTGATTTTTGTAAGAAACTTTTTCCAGGATTCTAAAACAAATCCTTAAAAGTTTAATTTTAGTTTTGAGATACACAAAAAAAGAATTTTTTTAATAACATTTGTTCGCAGCATCGGATCTAAACAAATTGGGTTCATTCGACGCGTATTCTTAACAAAATTTAAACTGTGCTAAAAAGATGGATTATTTTATTAACACGGGCCCAAGAGCTCCACATAAAAAAATTTTGTATGCCACTTTCAAGGCGCTTTCTTCTGAACCAATTAATTTTCCTAAAGTCTACTCGTTACGATCGGACCATCAAAACAGATTTTAAATTCTGCAGCTATATATAGTAGTCTGCTATGCTCACGCTCTTGGTGCGCTCCATGAATTGCCGTCCATAGTGATAAATTTTAATATTTGACGACCATCAAGGAAACATTAGCAAAGGAGGAATATCCGAGTAAGTGTTCTGATGGCTAGTATTGGTAGTGGTGGATTCGTAAGTGTTCGGTTAAGATCGCCGACGCCGGGTGTGGATTACGAATCAACCCTGGCCCGGTCATGATCATTGAGCCCGGCCGTTTATGGAATACAGGCCCAGCTCAATGAGTTCCCCCAAAAAGTCACGTTACCGGCTTAATGGAAGGTCGAAAACTAATGTAGCCCTACAGGTCTACAGGTCTACATCCCCAATTCCCACTAGAAAACCAAGCATATCGTTTTGACGAACCAGAACATACCCGAAGTTCTCGACCGACGAGAAGCTCCTTATTAAGTAAGCAGTGCATCGCCTCAACAACGCCAACACAATGTTCAAGCAGTCGAGTCATCAAGCCTTATGAACAACTTCGCCGAGACGCCCACACCCTGAAATTACTTATTGTAACTTATCTATTACGAATCCTTAAAATATAAGCATACTACGTAGCGTTCTCCTTCTGTGTAATTATTGAATAGAAACACAAAAGATCGTTTACTCCCTTCTGAAACAAACCATAAGATAACATAATGGCGGACAGCAACACCAATAAAGCCCAACTGGAAGCTTATGTGATAGGATTCGACATCAAGCCAGAAACACTGTACGAGGACATGCGGAGGCAGATGTCGAAGTTCATAACCCCAGAAATATAACCACAGCAAGGAACCATCAGAACTGGCATAAAAACACACAAGAAACATATCACAAATACCCGACGAAATAGGAAAGGCACTAGCGGGACAATTGACACAGGGCCACAGATCGAGAAGGAGAACCCAAAATGCCTGCGTTACTAAACACAACAACTAGGAACGAGGAAACGCCAGCACCCGAACCCACAAAGAACGATGTGAGTAAGGTGGCCACAATGGGAGAAACACGTTGCTGGGGAGAAGAATACGAAGCCACTGGCGATCCGGCAGAGTTCATAAGCAGAACGGAGGAATTAGCAGATGCTTACGGGATAGAACTCGATCACGTAGCAGAACCTATGGTTATACTACTCAGAGACTTAACTCCGATGCTATCCAGGTAAGCCTTCAAAAAAGAATTCCTAGAGTACTGCAAACCAGCTGACCACGAGGAAGAAGCAATTGAAAGCATCACACATAGCCACCAGGGTAAGAATGAGCCGGAAAAAGGAGAACACACGAGAACTCCGGAAAATTATGAGATTTACTATGGTCATAGAAATGAAAAAAATCAGAGTGGGTTTACCGAACCAGTCGAGTAGAATATACACGGTACGCTAAACGTGGAAAATGCCGAACACTAGCGGAATACCAGCGATTAGCCAAGGAATTCGAAGCCCTCCAAACAACGAGAACACAAAGCAACACGGGGACCACAACAACCACCGGGAACTCACTCTGAACCTCTACAACCACCCGAAAGTTACTGGAGACCACTAAGAAACCAGTGGAGACCCAAGAGCCACCACCAGCAATAAACAGAGGCATTACAAGATCGTTCGACATGAATAATTCATGCTCAAGGTGCAAAGCAGTGGGACACATGGCAAGGGAATGCATCCATCAGCCAAGACTGTTCTGCTGGGTATGTCGACAAAATAGAACTTGCACGATTCACTGGTGCCGCCAAAACGAGACCTCGGAAAACGGCAGAGGCAATGGAAGTAACGACATAGCTCGGGAACCAGACAAGCTCAACTTCATTGCTAGTCCTCCTGCTACTAGGAGTAGATTTCTTGGAACAGAATAATGCTAATTGGAAGAACAATAGAAACCAACGCAGAAATAAAAAGCACAATAGACAAGGCATCGGATCCCTAGCAACAGGCGATTTGACAAAGGCAGAGATCCAAGAAACTTTCAAAAGTGAATTGGAGATAATGAGCCAAATCGAGGGAATCTGTCACATTGAAAGCTACAAAATCTTCATGAATCACGACCGCCCAATCAAACAGAGGTTCTACCCTCGAAACCCGGCAATGTTATTAATCATAAATAAACAAGTGGACAAACTCCTGGCACAAGACCTCATAGAACCCTCGCATTCCGCTTACATCTCGACAGTAGAATGGAGGCAATGGATAGGTCTCAAGCAGCTGAACGAGAGCTCAGAACGAGATGGTACCTCGAATGGATCACAAACTCAAACAAACTCAGCCAAAATATATAAGCACATTAGATCTTTAAAGTGGCTACTGGCAGATACCGATGGACGAAAGTACCAGAGATGGAACCATTCGCATTCGCATACGAAAGAGGCATTCACATCGATCCTCTACATGCCAAGCCCACAAACAACAAAGCAGTATTAAATATGTATGTAATGTACAGCAGAATCTTTGCTATCATTTAGCCTAACGTGCATTTATTTATATTCCATTGGCGCATTAAAACGCATTTAGCCTAATGCGCATTTATTTACACAGGGAATCCCATAAGGCTAAATGCCGCATTTAAAATAAATGCGATAAAAAATCATTCGCCCCGAACTTTTTTAGAAAAAATATTGGTGTTTAACACTACAACAGCTGTTTTCTATATTCAAGAATGACGCAATTTTTGATTTCTTTCGAATATAAAATCTTTTTTGTATAAAAATGACTGAAAACAAGAGCGCACTCTGCAAATTCAGCTCGCAGTACCACAATGCATTACTGCTGGATCTCTGACAGGAAATACCCACATCTACGGGGATCCTAGCCCTTATTAGAAACTGTGGTGGTCTCCATTGCAAACCCGTCAAACAACACCATCAGATTCGCTCCCTTGTCGTCCAAGTTGGCAAATGCCTCGGTCGCATTACAGATGTCTTGCTGAGCATTAAAGAGTTGAGTAAACCCACTCATATACACTTGCAGAAGGTATTATAATTTCAGTCAGAAGTTTGCAACGCCGTGAAGGAGACATCTCCGACCCTAAAAAGTATATATATTCTTGATCAGCATCACTAGGCGTGTCGATCTGTCCGTCTGTCTGTCTGTCCGTCTGTTTCTACGCAAACTAGTCTCTCAGTTTTAAAGCTATCTCCATGAAACTTTCCCAAAAGTTGTCTTTCTAATGCAGGTAGTATATAAGTCGGAACGAGCCGGATCAGAAGACTATAGCATATAGCTCCCATAGGAACAATCGAAAAAATAAATAAAAAAAATTAGAACTTTGCTGTTTTTTAATTTTTGTTTGAGTTCTTCGACATATAGTAATGGTCAAATATTTCAGAATTACGGTTTAAATTTCATCAGAATCGGAAGACTATATCATATAGCTCCCATAGGAACAATCGCAAAAAAATAAAAAAAAAAATTATAACTTTGCTGTTTTTTAAATTTTTTCTATTAGTTCTTCGACAAGTAGTAATGGTTAAATACTTCAGAATTACGGTTTAAATTTCATCAAGAACAGACGACTATATCATATAGCTCCCATAGAAACAATCGGAAAAAAATACAACAAAAATTATAACTTTGCTGTTTTTCAATTTTTTTTTTTAATTCTTCGACATATAGTAATAATTAAATATTTCAGAATTACGTTTTAATTTTCATCGAAATCGGACGACTATATCATATAGATCCAATAGGAACAATTAGAAAAATAAATAAGAAAAATGATAACTTAGCTGTTTTTTAATTTTTTTTTTAGTTCTTCGACATAAAGTAATGGTTAAATATTTCAGAGTTACGGTTTAAATTTCATCAAAATCGGACGACTATAACATATAGCTCTCATAGAAATAATAAAAATATATAAAACAACTATCTAATAATTGAGCTGCAAATCATCATAGCTTCAATGTTTTTAGACATAAACGCAAGTAAATCATAATTTTAATGTCTTAAAAAATATTTAATTCTTGCAATAGCTGCAAGGGTATATGAACTTCGGCTTGCCGAAGTTTGCTTCCTTTCTTGTTTTTAATTAATTGCTTTTGGATTTGCCAAAAAGCTGTTCGTGCCACTCATATAACGGAGTAGCAATAGCTAAATGCTAATGCGCCAATGGAATCAGGCGCATTTAAAAAGTCCACTAGTGCGGCAATGGAATCAGGCTATTAGTTGTTTCGATGAGTCTGGTCACTGAACGTCTTAATGACTTAAAAGGATCGTAGATCCTATATCTTTTCCATTTGTTATATGCCTTATCCCGCTGTATAATTGCCAAATAAATATTATGATAAAACCATGTTTTTGCTGCAAGTAAATATACAAGATACAAATATTTTGTTGAAGCTGTTTAGCTTGGGCTCAACTTCTGAAAGTGCATTTATTAAATCCCATTCAGAAGTGGTGCCCGCAACGTTTAAATGCTCATAGTCTGGTTTTTATTGAAGGAAAAGGGCGTATATTGTTGAATTAAAAACAGTATAAACAAGTGGCCTAAGAAACCCAGGCACGAGCTTGTTACGCGCGGCCCCAAATATGTTAAAATTTTAGTTTTCAAAACCGGTATAGATGTTGAAATACAAATTTAATTATATAGATTATTGTGATTATTAAAAAGAACCCGAAAAGGTTCATGCAGGCCAAATTTGATGTACATCTTGGAATGTTAAGAGGATGGTATTTGCGGCTTGGCTTAAATGGCACATTAAAACTTAATCGGCTCACCAATTCTATGGAGTCAATATCACTTCTGACAAGAAGGTGCATAAAAATAGTTCCAAGCATGATTCCACGATTTAGAAGAATTGGTAAAGTAAGCAATAGTAATCTACTAGAGTAAGAAGGCAACCTTACGTTTTGATCCTAGTTCAAACAGCGAAGGGCGAAAAGCAGACATTTTTTGTACCGACTCAATAGTCTCGATTTGCACTTGATATTGTGGACTGCAAACGGGTGCGTAATATTCTATATTAGGAGGGAAAATAGGAGTAAATAATACTTAATTTCTATAAGGATCGTTAAGAACACTCAAAGCCTTGTTAACAGTAGACTTTGTGTGATAGTCGAATTTTAATTTTTGGTAAATAGCAAAGAGCCCAAATGATTACCCTGAGGCACTATAGATGTTACCTTAAACTTGTTGGAAGCAGCGATTTAAAAATAACCGCCTACCGTTCAAATAACTTGAAATCCAAGTTAACAGATTATTCGGAAACCTGAGCTGATCTATTTATAGGGAGTAGGTTTTTATAAAAAAATTTTTTTTCTGAATCAGTACAAACTTCAATCCGAGTAAAACTACCGGAATTACAGCTTTTCAAACTTTTAATAAAAAGTTTACCGTTTTTTAAAGCTAAAATTCTTTGAAAAAAACCTCGCAGTTGGAAATCTCCGGTTTCAGCCAAGTTTATGTAAGTCAGAGGAGTCAGCGTTCAGCTAAGGGAACTTCATATTAAGCCCCCTTATATTTTGTTAGGCTAAAAATATAGAAGTGTTCAGTTTTTTGGAAAAGACTCCATAATCAGAGGCCGATTATTCTCATTGTCTGTTAGGAACAATTTCTTTAATTATTAGTTCACCATCAGACCAAAAACTTGTGCGATAGAATGAAAACTGAATTAAAGTTTACATTTATTTAACCACGTCAAAAAATCTTTAACATTACTTTTCTTTAGGTTAAACTCATATCTTCATACTTGAGTGTAAGAATGCAGGCTGTTTTTACTTTACTGACATTGGATGTTCAGAACCACTGACACTTAAACTTGATGTGCTCCAAAACTCTGTTCACTTTTGTTCTCATCGTATGTGAATGATTTGCCGACAATATTGTCTAATTGTAGTGTTCATTTGTATGCTGACGATGTTCAAATGTATGTTACTTGTCCTATAGGTGGAAGATGAGACTTTGTAGATATATGTAACGATGAACTGTCAAATGTTAGTAAGTCGGCAACAAACAATAGTCCTTCGCCTAATCCGTATAAGTGTAAATGTATATTTATAAGTAAAAAATCATCCAGCATCTGTAATCTCCCAAATTTACGAATTGAAAATTCTTCAACCGAGTATGTAGATCAAGTGGTTAATCTTGGCATCACAAAGAGCTCCAACTTGTCATGGCCAAATTAAGCAACTTTTTATGTTGCAAAAGTTCTTACCAACGACGGTAAGACTTATGATAGCGAAGTCATACCTCCTTCCTACACTGTGCTATGGAAAAGAGGTTTTCGGACAGTGCCTCGCAACACAAGTGTTTTATGGACAGCAGCGGCGTAAATATATTCACTTTTTATCTTTAAATTTTTTGAACGCTCTGTTTTGTTGGTAGTAAATCCTTTTTAAAATTTTCCTAAAATTAATTCTGTAAAAAATATTAATATTTAATTTTAATATTTAGAGTGGGGTTAAGAATTATGCACAAGATAAAAAAGGAAAAAATTTTAACTTTGCTGCTACACATCGTCACACCACACTACACTTTTTGTTATTATTTTGGGGTTTTCTAGACCAATTTACGCCACGCCTTTCCCATTTGAAACAATTAACAAAAAAACTTAATCAACGTATATTTTCTATATTTCACTTCGCCTTGTTAGGTCATCACTTTGGCCAAAAAGTAATGCCAAAATCCGGGTCATCGAGCTCTGTTCAGAGCAGTTCGCGCGCCGACGTCATTAGCAAATTAGAGGGGAAACGAAACTGAAGCTGCTGCTCGATCGAACATTTCCCCTTAGTGTCGAACTTAAGTCGTTGGTGGTTTTAACTTAATTTGTTTTATGCATTATGAACTATTTGCGTGTGTCCGCTTAAGACAAATTTTACTAGGCACAACGCTGCTAATCTCCGATTTAAATTGGTTGCGCTGAGTTCGACGGTTGCGAGCAGGTTCGATGTGAGCTGGATGCACTGGTTGCGCTTGCGCCGACTGACGATTTCTTTTGCCTTGAATCCGCCACTTTGGCCTTAAGATTCTTGCTAATTCGTTCGCCTAATAAATAAAAAAACCACTAAGGGACTGCTGGGATTTTTCCCATTTTTTATCTTTTAGAAAAAATCAAGAATTTCGATGTCAATTCAAGAACGAACGATGTCAAAAGTAGGGTAAATTCGAATTTTTTTGATTCAAGAACGAAAGACTATATTCAAGTACGAATTATTCAATCCCGAAGTTCTACATTTAAGAACGAACGTCATCAGTCCAAGTACTCAAAAGTGCTTGAAGAAAGTGCGAAAGATATTGGTTTGAGAACGAAAAATTCTTTATTCAAGTATTAAAGTGTCTTAGTTTAAACTGTGCAAGTGAACAAATTAAGTATAAAAAACGTTCGTTTAAGCATGAACAGTTCTTAATTTAAGTACGACTAGTTTTAATTTAAGTCAGAAAAATTCGTAGTTAAAGAATGAATACTGTTATTTTCAAGAACGAATTATTTTTTATGTAAGAAACAAATATTCTTATTTGGAGAGTAAACCATTCTTCTTTTAAGAACCAAACCCTCTTTAATTAAGAATGAATATTTTTAATTTAAGAACAAATCATGTTTTATTCAAGAAATCAATAATTATTTGAAGAATAAACAATTCTTTTCTTAAGTACAAAACGTTTTTAACTTAAAAATATAATTTCATAATGAAAGGTATTTCAGTATTATATCTGATTCACTTCTTAATATTTAAAAGTACAACTTTTGTATTGTATATTTTGACAAACATAAGAACAATTTTTCTTAAGAAACTTATACATATTTAATACGAACAAGAGTTTGATCATTATTTACAGGATATAAATGCAAAGGAGCAGTGTCGAATTCACTTAACTTTCTAATACAATATTCTTTAGCAGAGCCAATTACGTATGCACGAAAATGTTTATCAAAGTTTGTAATTTCAATTTGTTGTCATATAACGTAAGCTTCGTTGTTGTAGACAGTAAAGAAATTAATTTTAAATAACTCAAAGTCACTTAATATTACACCTAAGTAGTAATTGGTTTTGAGTTCCTTTAAAAATTAAGATATCATACAAATGGAATTTGTTGCAGTCCGAAAACTTTTACTTTAACAAATTATTAAAATTATTAAATTATTGTTGATGGCTACCTCAACTATTGCGTTGATCAGCCAGATTCTATCCACCTCAACAAGATTCCCTTTATTAATTAACGTTTTTCCATGCTCCTTCGCCTCTATAATCGAACGAATGCTCTGCAACAAAAATAAATTGTTCATTTTATATATACAAAATTAAAAAAAAATTATAATTTATAAAAAATAATTACCTTGTGGAGCACAAAATTGGTCTCGTTTTCGTTTTGGCGTGCGCTGACCTTGGTAATTTTCTAAATAAAATATTGCGTTAAAAACTACTCTAAAAAATGTCTATTATTAAACATACATTTTTTTCTCTCCAAATTGTAAGCTTCCGCTTGAATAGTATACGCAGTCCCAATTGGAGAACTGCTTCCTTTAGCTCCTCCTCTGTCACACTTTCTAATAGTGACAAAGTCACTCCAGCTTCTGTATGAAATTAATATAAAAACAATTAAAATGATTTTTCTAAGAAGCAAATACCAATACACGAACTAAAAAAAAACAGCAACAAACAGCAAACGTATGCATGTACATGTGTGCACGCGAATTTACTCCTTCTTTTTTTACTAAGAAAAAAAAAGCAACTGTACCGCACTGAGTTCCGAAAAAGAGGAATAGAAAACAAAAAGGAACGGTAAAGCGCTCGTTCACATATATACATATGTATGTATGTGCCCTTGTAAAATTTCCGTCAGCCTATTTATTTATAAACTCTGATTAAACACCAATTCTAATTTTTACTAGTTTTTATTGGAACAAGACGCGATAACTTGCACAAGAATGTTTTGCATTGTTATGTGTGCGTGCGAACGTTTTACCGTTGCTTTTTTCTTTCCATTTTACTTTGTCTTTTTCGGAATCCGTTTTATTGTAAATTATAGTATTTGTTTGTTTTTACTTTAATTCGTAAGTTAACTTAATTCAAGCGAATTTTAATTTTATTGACGACATCGCTTCTCTTTTATGTTACCACATTTGCTAATAGTTTATTGTTTCACATTAATGCACAATTACTTACCCTGCAGGTACGGCAGCACACCCTGCATTCCCATTTCTTCCAATGCGTCCTCCAGCTTTTTGGGCGATTCTCTTTCCATTTTTTTACGCTGCGACTCGGATCTCTTACTTGCGCACTTCTCGTTTTAAAGTAAGGCAGCTTTGCGATCGACTAGCCGAAAAGAAGATATCGACCGATAACACTGATGTGTATCGATATACACAAATGTGCTCGAATGTACAAAATTAACGTATAATCGTATGACTGCTAGTGGAAAAATGCTTAATTTATAGATTTAAATGCTTTTTTTATAATTCTGTTATTATTTATAGACATTATAATCAGAATTAAAGCTATAAAATATATTTTCTCTGTGTGTTAAAAAAAAAAAATTGTAATTACTATTATCAAGTATGACCCGTACTTATTCTGTACACGTTCGTCCTAAAAATTTTAAGAATTATTCGTCCGATTTTCAAGAACGTTCGTGCTAAAATTATTCGTTCTACTTTTTTCTGGGTGTAAGACTCACCCCCAAACCTCTGCACAAAAATTGGGAATTCAAATTGAAGCCCTGCACTCTCGGTTACTTTTCACTTCAAACAAGTTGCAACTTAGATTACTAAACTCTTCGGCTGCCAAAATTGAAAAAACTGCTACCCACGCCGGAAAGTTAGCGGTAACCTATAGAGCGGTCTAAAGTGAATTATAGGGAAAGTTGACACATGCCACTGTTGCTCTCAGATCGACTTTTAACCCCGGTCAGAAACTTCTACTGCCGAGCTCTAGATGGCGCTAATAGTACCTCAAATTCGATCCCTAGATGGAGCCTAAAAAACTTATCTTTTCCTCTCATTTTAGAGCAAGCGCTACATCTGCGATCGCAGCTAATATTACAATTAAATAATTTAAACTGGTTGACAGCAATAAAATATACATAAATCCAATCGATGAAATAGACATGCGATGTTAAGAGTTCTCGGAAAGAAGAGAGCTAGTCTTAATGTGTGTCATATAAATGCCCAAAGCCTCACACGAAAAATTTAAGAATTCAGATACCTCTTTATTAATTCGAGCATAGATGTTATATGTGTTTCTAAAACTTGGTTTGCTCCTAATTTATGTGATGTTTTAGTTGAATGTGATTGCTATAATTTGCATCGCTCTGATCGTGATAGTCTTGGGGGATGGGGTTGCATTATATTTAAGTAAAAAGTCAAGTTCCACGTTTGTATGTAAACAATCAACCAGTAGTGCAATTGAATACTTATTTGTAGAAATTAGATGCCAAAGATATGCTGATAGGCTACCAATTGGGTGTATATACCGACTTTACTGCCGGGTTGACTATGAACAATTTTTAAATATCCTTCCTGACGTGTCATTAAATTATTCAGACGTCATTATAACAGGCGATTTTAATATCGATATTTTAAGGGAATCCCACCTTGCAGAGGACATGAAATCGCTAGAGATGAAGTTGGTTAACTTCGAGTCCCCTACTCATTTTACCAACACCCGCAACTCGCTTTTAGATTTATTTTTTGTGTCTGATACAGACAGAGTAGCTCCATATGACTAACTTATTGTCCCATCCTTTTCAAAACATGCATACCATCCAATAGTTTTAAGGAACTTTAAAGATATCAACTATGACCTTTTGGACTCCACCTTTAACACGTGCAATTGGAATAACATATATTCCCTTTCCGAAGTAGACAAACAAGTTAACCTTTTATAAAACAATATTTGTTATTTATATAACTGCCTCGTGCTTGTCCGTAGCAGAGTTATTCGTTTTTCTGAAAAACCATGGTTCTAAGAAACATTAAAATAGCAATATTACAGCGTGACGGAGCGTACAATGAGTGGAGAAGGTACAGGACACCTCAAGCTTACGTGGTGTTCAAGTCATTTTTCTTTAAATTAATGGATATTGATGCGATCTTAATTTTTCTGCAAACAATCTAACTTGCTTAAGACCTAGATCACTGACATCCGAAAGACAATTTTTAGATAATGCTATTCGATCATGTAATCAGCTACCCAACCGTCTTACAAATATTAGCAGTGCCACGCAATTATTCACACACCTTAAAAATACTATTACGTAAATTAAAGTAAAAATAGAAGGCGACTTTGGTCAGTTTTTATAAAAATTAGTTTTAAGTATAATGTAACAATTAAATATTTGCAATTCTTAGTGACTAGCGCATTAACTTATAAGTTCCAAACTTGTAGCGTTAGGATGAAATTGTATAATAATAAAAAAAAATTCAAATATTTAATTTATATTTTATATTATATTACAAAATTATTCATTTGAAGCGGTTTTTATACATTATAATTTTATATTCATTGTTAGCCGGCTCGAGGTCAGGATGTTGAAAAAAAACACAAAATTATTTTAATTTTTGGTTATTTGTCAATATATTTCGGTTGCTCTTCGGCAACCGTCTTCAGGACAAATTTAATTTACACGTCTGCGTCCGGTGACGTGGAGTTGTTAAGTTGTTAAGTTGTAGTTAAGTTGTCAGTTAACAACTCCACGTCACCGGACGCAGACGTGTAAATTAAATTTGTACTCTTAAAAGCAAACGACAAGAACAAAAGGTAAAATGAAAGAAAGCGCCCGGTCTTTTTCGGTTCTTTTGCTTTTCTCGCCGCTTTCGTTTTGATTTTCTTGGAGACAATCTCGTGTGCTGTGTTTTAGATAAATCGCTGCCGTTGAAATTTTCAAGTAAGTATAGTGTTAATATAAACAAACTAAAAAGAAAAAGGAGTTCCAACACTGTTAAAAAAATAAAATGAACCAAACACTGGATTAATTAAAACAATATGTGATGTGTACCTGTTCCAAAAAATTATTCAATTTAAAAACACTTATTACCAATCTTATATGCAGTGTACCGGTATAACAAATACTTATAATGTGAACGAATAAACATGAACAAAAACTGGACTAATTTAAAAACATGTTAAGTCTACTTTTGCCAAAAATTCCATTTTATAAACCCTTATTAACAGTCTTAAAAACAATTTACGGTCAAAACAAATGTAAACAAATTGTTCCTTAAATAGTGTGTGGCTGAGAATTAGAATTTTTTTTTTGATCGTACACTGCAATAAGATTTGAGTTTTATTTTATAATAAATACATATTCATAAATTGTGTTAATATAATTAATGCGTCTTAAATATTATTTTCGTTTAATTCCAGAAAAACTATTTCAAAACAGATGGTAATTTATATATATTTCATATATTTAAATTTTGTGTTTTGTGAACTCGTTGCGTTTATTTGAGTGCTCTTTTTTTCTCTTTTCCTTTTCCTTCTGCCTAGGGTGGACTTACATCTACATCTTTATTTTCGATATTCGATATTCAAAACTCTTCTGGAGGACAACTTGCGAAGAAATATTAGTAAGGTATTAAGTCCCAGTTTAATAATGGAGCTAAGCTACGGTGGTACTAGGGACAAATCATATAAGTTTAACATTATTCGGTAAGGGTTTTACAAACTTAGAAACATATTTTAATAAAATTACATATTTCCTTCTTTGTGATATCGTTTAACTTTTGCTCAATCAATTTGTTAAGGTTTTAGTGCTTTACACTTTTTAAGTAAAAACTAAAATGTCATTTATTTATACATAGTGTGTTAAATTATAAGCATTATAATTTTGTAATTATTATATTCAGAGTCACAAAGGTCGGACGGCTACCGGTTCACTAACCACATCAAACAGCTTCGACTGGCCTTCACTAGGGCTAAGAATAAAACTTATAAGGCTCAAAGTTTGGCCAAAAAGATGAGAGAGGAAGTAAACGACCCGGAGTAAAACAATAAATTTAAAAGCAAAGGTTTATAAAAAAAATTAAATGAATAAAAATTGAAATTCAAAAAAGAACGGTTCCCAATAGCTTTGTTGGGAACGATAATATTTGCATTCTTGGGTAAAACTATTGGAACGAATGTTTTGGAATCATTCTAAATGTGTCCTTGTAGAAGGGATCAGTATTCATTCTTAAGATGTGTTACGCAATGCTTGCTTTGGAAGCAGTCCAGAAAGGTTCCCGAGGCACGTTTCTGAGTTCATTCTAACAGTGCGCTGTAGAATGCTTCCTTCGTAAAGTACAAATGGATGGGAAAGCCGTGCGTTTCCGAAGTTGAAACTACCTTCCAATGGAACGTATTTAGATACGTTCGTAGATCGGTTCTAAAAGAAGGCTTGCTTCTTGTCCCGTCTCGAACAAAAAGGAAAGAGAGCTTATAGGAATCTGGAATGCGTTTTTCGCATGCAAAGGAAGCGTGAAAGAAGCCATCCTGGAAGCGTGTAATTTCCGACTGGGATGTTATAAAAAGAAACACAAGCACTGGCAAAACATGCACAGTAGAATGAAATTACAATAACAATGCACCGGGATTAGATAATTTAAAACAAAATTAAAAAAAATAAAATTTATTAATGTCGCCTGCGACAATTTTATCTGTATTTGCTATCGATATTTCAGATAGAAGAGTCAGTACGTTTTTATAAATAATCCGACAGTTATGACAATCACATTTAACAATGACATCACATACATTTGGGACGAACCAGGTTTCTGATATACATGCAACTTCATCATCAATTTTTCTTGAGGGGCTTTAAACACTTATGTGGAAATGTCTAAAATTAGATCTCTGCGCAGTAACGCATTATTATTGTCGTTTTGATTTAATCTACTGCTATTACCCATATCTAAAAATTTTTTTCTAAAAAATTTTTGGCTCTGCACGCATCCGTGTTGATACGGAGAAATAACTGATTTGCAAAGGTGCTGCAAATGTGGTGTAACAATATTTTCAAAAAGCTTTGGAATAGCCGACAACTTAGATATATAAGCTCAAAAGTAATCCATTATTTGAACAATAGATGACTTAAGTTATCTGTATCTCGCGTTGTGTAAGTCCGATTTCATTTTAGTAGGTGGTGTTAGAAAGATGAGCTTTCGTACTATAAACGCTTCTTAGAAAAGTTTTGTGATCGAAAACACAAACGCTTTGAGACCTCGATAAATATGGAGACCGGCAAAGAATCAATTTTCTATATCTTAAAATATTTCTTTGACGAAGACGAAAACGCAAGCCAGGCAACTGAAAATGTAAATGGAGTATATGGCTCCTAGTACTGTAACTGACAACCATGCACAACTCTGGTTTCGTTCTGGTAATTTTGATGTTAATGGTGAAGCAGGCTGCGGAAGCCCATTCGTTAAAAATGCCGGAAAAAATAATGGAAATCGTTGGGACTGACCGTCCTTCAAGCAGTAAATCAATTGCCCAGGAACTAAAATTTGCTCAAAAACAGTTTGGAACCATTTAACAAAGGCTGAATACACAAAAAAGCTCGATGTATGGGTGCCGCATAAGCTATACAAAAACCGACCTGTTTTTTAAGCGGATGGGGGCTGGTAATGAAAAGTGCGTCAAGACAACGTGAGACGTTACCGTTTAGTGGTCGAAAAAAGATGAGCCCACCCAAGTGACTACCACTTTTTCCTGTCAATTTGGATAGTGTAAAATTAGCGGTGTATCATGAAAAACATGAAACGAAACGTATCATCAAAATAACAATCGATTGTAGAAAAAAAATGGTGCCTTTTTGAAATAAATCGGTTAGTTCTAACTATCAAAAAGATTTGAATTTCATGTACATAATGGATTACTTTTTACTTTACCTTACAGTTCAATAATTCTTGGCATGCAGTTTACTGCCTTTCTTGTGAAGAAGAAGTAGGCACAAATGACTTTTCCCGAATAGAAAGTTTTCAAGAGATATGTTTAAAAACTTAAGAAAGGGTTTGCACATAGCGCAATACCTAAGCACGCAGCAGGATTTCCTTCGCGCCCGGCGAACAAACAGGCTTTACACGTTGAAGATCTAATAGCAGAGAACTTTCGATTAAGATGGCTCAGAAATTAAGGTTCGACTTGGAAACGGCGTAAGAATGAGCTGAGGTAGAAAAAGACCTTTGAAAAAACTAGGCAACTAATCGTTTATTGCCTGATCTGTAGTTGCTGTCGTGTTTTCAAAGGATATCAAGGAAGGAAAAGTATTAGATTTACGCTTACTGTCAACAAAATTATAAAACTGCCTACAACGGTTTGAAAATATGTATGTCACTGAGAATTAAGCACGGTAAAGCTGGAAAAAATAGATTAAGATCCGGTTTGTTTATATTTATTATAAAGTCTGGACTTTACTTTTCTTAGGTAAGTCAGCTTTTTACTAAACCAAGGTGGTTTGGTGGTGACAGACGGATAATACCACGAAACACAAGAATTAAAAAAAAACAAGAAAGAAAGCAAACTTCGGCCAGCCGAAGTTCATATACCCTTGCAGCTATTGCAAGAATTAAACATTTTTGAAAACATTAAAATTATGATTTACTTGCGTATATGTTTAAAACATTGAAGCTATAATGATTTGCAGCTTAATTATTTGATAGTTATTTTATATATTTTTATTATTTCTATGGGAGCTATATGATATAGTCGTCCGATTTTGATAAAATTTAAACCATAATTCTGAAAAATTAAACCATGGCTATATGTCGAAGAACTAAACAAAAAATTAAAAAAACAACAAAGTTATACTTTTTTTCAATTATTTTTCCGTTTGTTCCTATGGGAGCTATATGCTATAGTCGTCCGATTTTGATGAAATTTAAACCGTAAATCAGAAATATTTTACCATTACTAAATGCCGAAGAACTAAACAAAAAATCAAAAAACAGCAAAGTTATAATTTATTTTCATTTATTTTTCCGATTGTTCCTATGGGAGCTATATGCTATAGTCGTCCGATTCGGCTCGTTCCGACTTATACTACCTGCAATAGAAGGACAACTTTTGGGAAAGTTTCATGCAGATAGCTTTAAAACTGAGAGACTAGTTTGCGTAGAAACGGACGGACAGACGGACGGACAGACGGACATGGCTAGATCGACTCGCCTAGTGATGCTGATCAAGAATATATATACTTTATAGGGTCGGAGATGTCTCCTTCACTGCGTTGCAAACTTGTGACTGAAATTATAATACCCTCTGCAAGAGTATAAAAATTTATTTCAGAGTAAAAATATATTAAGGGAATTAGGAATTAAATTGCATGAGTAGAGATCGGACCAACTAAAGCCAGATACAAAATTAATAAACCTTAGTATGCCTTGGGAAACAATGTAATCGCTTAGTAGACTTTTCAGATTTTTCTTCTATTATGGTACCCGTGTCGATTGTCACTTCGAAAGTAGGATGAAATGGATCTTGCGTAAGTGGTGCTACTGGATAGAAATACGCCTTCAGGATTTGTTACAAAGCACAGATCTAGTAGGCGATTATGTGAATTTTAAACATGTTAAACTTCGGATAAAGATAAGTCAAGCAACTCATTTATAAAGCCATGTTGTGCTATAGGTACTAGGACAATCAATTTTTCTTCTGTGTATCACGTAACTCCAGGTACGCTAAAATCTCCTAGAACTACCAGCTCCTAGAAAGCAGATAAAAATAATCCGAAATTTCAGACGATGGCAGAATATAAGAGCATTTTATAGAAAATAAAGGGAGCGATAACGTTATGCAAATAAATTCAATATTATTATATTTTTCGAAATATATTTCTTCTGACGTTGGATTGGAGTCCACGGCACTAAGTACTACACCGCCCCGTCTAGAAGGACGGTCGTCTATAAGTTGTGTACTTACCTGGAAAGACTTTTTAGCTGTCAATCATAGCTGCCTTGGCGGGGTTGCCGCGTTCTGCTGTGCGCCTGATATGGGCTGCAGGCCTTTGGTTGCCTACCACTACCAGCGGCCTTTTTGAGTTTAGGGACTCCGCAAACTCTCTCAAGCAACGTCGAAACAGCTGATGAGACCTGTAGTTTAAAGCAAGAAAGTTTTCATATCGTTCACAATCTCAATACAGGCGTCACAGGATAACTGCACGTTGGGTCCATTGAAAGGTCATAACTTGTTCGGCCTGTAAAATCAGAGCAAAATTTTTGCAATAGCTGCAATGGTAAATAAACGTCGGCACGCCAAAAATTGCTTCCTTTCTTGTTATAAATTGATGTATTTTATTTTAGCAAACAACAACATCAAGTTTTTATAATACTCTAACATTTAAAAAGGATTTATTTAGTCGAATGCTTATTCATTTTATATGTTATATGTCACGACATTTTTGGAACTCGTTAAGAGGTTTTTTTTTTGATATCAGAAGTTTTTGTTTGCAATATAGTCAAAGTACCCCAATATTGTGACCCCAATAAAACCTTAACTTTAGTAATAATTTGGTTTTAACAAACTTCGTTCTACAAGACTTTAAAGCTTAACTAACAAGAAAGTAAGCAAACTTCGGCAAGTCCCAGCCTATATATCCTTGCAAATATTCAAAAAATTAAAATTTTGTAATACAACAATATTTTGATATTTATGCTTTTATGTTTTACAATCAGCTATTTTATATCGCACTTTCAACATATAAATTAACTGATATAAGATTTAGTGACGTAAATGAATAAACTGTCGACTAAATAATTACACTTTTTAAATGTTTCCATTCGGAAACGTCCAGGTTTTCGCCTACACAGTCATTTTTTATCTCAGCGTCACGAATGGGGGCATTTAAAAAGTTTTTTTATTAAGTCGAATTCTATTTCATTTTTCGTCACAAAACTTGACATCAGATATTTTATATGTTGAAAGTGCGATCGTCACGACTTTTTTTTTACCTCGTTAAGAGGTGTTTTTGTTTGATATCAGAAGTTTTGGTTTGAAATAGTCCAAGTACCCCAATATTGTGACCATGGTTTTTACAAAAAAAAACTTTTACCTGTACTTCAGTACTAATTTTGTTTTAACAAACTACGTTCGACAAGACTTTAAAGCTTTTCTAAAAAGAAAGGAAGCAAACATCGGCGAGTCCCAGCCTATATACCCTGGCAACTATTCCAAAAATTAAACATTTTTAAAACAACAATATGTTGATTTTTATTCTTTTTTTTTTTAAATAAATAAAAAATAAAATAAGAACCGTAATTCTGAAACAATGAACCATTACTTTGTGTCCAAGTATATTAATATCAATTTAAAACAGCCAAATTTTTATTTTTCATGTTTTCCCGATTGCTCAAATGGCAGCTGTGTGATATAGTCGTTCGATCCGGCTCGCTTTAACTTCTACTAATAGTTTTAAGACTGATGGGCTACTTTACGTTGAAACGAGTGGACTAACAATCGGACATGGCTAGACTTTCCTATTGATGTTGTTAGGGTAGGGAATGTGTCCTTCTGACTCAAATTAAAATACCATTTGTACGGATATAAAAATTAACGAGAAAGTTTATCTGGCCCTATAAAACATTAAAATTTGAATAACTTTGTTGTTTTTAAGATATTTGCTTACATGTTGCTCAAGTATCAAGTATCTGATTTGAAATAAGTTAGCTTAAAATAAGATAAGTTTTGCTTTTAAATTTAAAACAATTAATAATTTACAATTATTTAATGAAAATGCAACTAT
Source organism: Drosophila elegans (assembly GCF_018152505.1). Classification (NCBI taxonomy): domain Eukaryota; kingdom Metazoa; phylum Arthropoda; class Insecta; order Diptera; family Drosophilidae; genus Drosophila; species Drosophila elegans. The sequence goes on along the minus strand of NW_024545863.1, from coordinate 26,179,750 downwards.
CATCCTCTTAACTTGCCAAGATGTACCTCAAATTTTGGTCTGCATGAACCCTTTCGTGTTCTTTGTAATAATTATTTTAATCTATATACTCAAATTTGCATTTCAACCTCTACCCCTGTCTTAAAAACTACAATTTTAACACACATTTGCACCGTACTTAGTTTTAGTTATTTTTATAAATGTCACTATATTATGTTATTTGTGCTAAAAGGTCCCGCTCATAACAAGCTCGTGCTTGCACTACTGTTTGTAGTGCATCAACATTTAACAAATATTAAGAACAAGATAACCGTGTCCGAAAGGGAAATATTTTCTTAATATAAATGCTATGGTATAAATTAATTATTATAATTAATTATGCAAATACAAATTTCAAACAAACTTTCTTTGTGCCGCCCCCAAAGTTGTTGTATTAAACTGAAAAGTTACACTAGTAACTATACTTCGCCATTCTGTTGAGGGTAGCGCTATGTAAGTGGAGTTACGGGTATCTCGTTGTCGGAAATCTTGACTATATCGTTTTTTCATTCAAATGGTTTCTTAATTTGATTTGCGTTTCTAAGCAACCGAAACACTGTAATACTTAATTGATGATAAAAATAATTACTATGTTTGGGGAATGGTTTAGGTCAAACAATGGTGTTAAGGCAGCTGACTTGGGAGAGGATGATGTTGGATGGACTAACATTAACGAGGAGGTGGATGTTGTAACACCATTGGTCATTGTACACCTGCAAAAACTTGGAATCGAACATTTTCAACTGCCTGATATGAAAGAGAGCATTTCGATAGTAAGTTTGAAGTTTCTTGCACATTTAAACAACTAATGATTTTTTTAGAAGCCATTTTTTATTACGTATGATGCTGGACTATACCTCTCCAATGGGATAGTATATAATCTCTCTGGCATTGCTCGACATGGGAATGCATATATGACGTATCAAGGCAAATCATTTTTAAGCCGGTTTTATATAAAAATAAAACATTTACAGGTAAATTTCACGTACCACTTATCTGTTTATCTATAAACATATTAGGACTAGATCGTAGAGACTCGCAATGAGCATGCTTAGCCAATGCTTGTGGTGTTGTTCTTCAAAGATTGCACGAATAACTCTATGAAATATTTTATTTTCTCTCTCCTGCTCTTTTACTTGCGCCTTATCTAACTTAGTACATAGTATGTGTATGTGTTTCACAAGCCACTCTTAATCGATAGCAAAATTGTCCTTATTAAAAAGAAAAAAAAAATAATTATGTCGAAAAAAGTAAACAATTTATTATACGTATAAGCTGAAGAGACTCCGAGCAACAAGACAAGCCTGTGACTGTTATATTTACCACAAAGAACACGGAAAGGGTCATAAAAGGGCTGTTGTCAGCATCCATCTGCATCAAAATATATATTTTTATTTTCTGCTGGCTCTGCGATATAATCTTGAATTCTCAATGCACGAGCTTAGTTGGCAGAGCTAGAGCTCACATTGATCTGTTGGTTGGGCTGTGAGTCCTGCAGGGAAGATTAGTGACTTTATAGGGCAGGTGTACTAAAACAACTCACTGAAGGGTACAACGCGTTTAGTCATCAATTTAGTAGCAAAAAACTGCTGAGTTAGTCACCTTAACGTACTAAAACTGGGTGCCCCAGTTCCTTTTAATTCTGTTTCAGAGAAGGAATCTGTTGCGATTCCTAAAGTAAATATTTATAATAGGTCTGTAACCATTAATAAATGTCGAAGAACTAAACAAAAAATTAAAAAATAGCAAAGTTATACTTTTTTTTCATTTATTTTTCCGATTGTTCCTATGGGAGCTTTATGCTATAGTCGTCCGATTTTGATGAAATTTAAACCGTAAATCGGAAATATTTTACCATTACTAAATGCCGAAGAACCAAACAAAAAATTAAAAAACAGCAAAGCTATAATTTATTTTCATTTATTTTTCCGATTGTTCCTATGGGAGCTATATGCTATAGTCGTCCGATTCGGCTCGTTCCGACTTATATACTACCTGCAATAGAAAGACAACTTTTGGGAAAGTTTCATGCAGATAGCTTTAAAACTGAGAGACTAGTTTGCGTAGAAACATGGCTAGATCGACTCGCCTAGTGATGCTGATCAAGAATATATATACTTTATAGGGTCGGAGATGTCTCCTTCACTGCGTTGCAAACTTCTGACTGAAATTATAATACCCTCTGCAAGGGTTTAAAAATTTATTGCAGAATAAAAATATATTAAGGAAATTAGGAATTGAATTGCATGAGTAGAGATCGGACCAATTAAAGCCAGATACAAAATCAATAAACCTTAGTCTGCCTTGGGAAACAATGATGATGAAATAGATGAAATGGATCTTGCGTAAGTGGTGCTACTGGATAGAAATACGCCTTCAGGATTTGTTACAAAGCACAGATCTAGTAGGCGATTATGTGAATTTTAAACATGTTAAACTTCGGATAAAGATAAGTCAAGCAACTCATTTATAAAGCCATGTTGTGCTATAGGTACTAGGACAATCAATTTTTCTTCTGTGTATCACGTAACTCCAGGTACGCTAAAATCTCCTAGAACTACCAGCTCCTAGAAAGCAGATAAAAATAATCCGAAATTTCAGACGATGGCAGAATATTAGAGCATTTTATAGAAAATAAAGGGAGCGATAACGTTATGCAAATAAATTCAATATTATTATATTTTTCGAAATATATTTCTTCTGACGTTGGATTGGAGTCCACGGCACTAAGTACTACACCGCCCCGTCTAGAAGGACGGTCGTCTATAAGTTGTGTACTTACCTGGAAAGACTTTTTAGCTGTCAATCATAGCTGCCTTGGCGGGGTTGCCGCGTTCTGCTGTGCGCCTGATATGGGCTGCAGGCCTTTGGTTGCCTACCACTACCAGCGGCCTTTTTGAGTTTAGGGACTCCGCAAACTCTCTCAAGCAACGTCGAAACAGCTGATGAGCCCTGTAGTTTATAGCAAGAAAGTTTTCATATCGTTCACAACCTCAATACAGGCGTCACAGGATAACTGCACGTTATAGAAAAATTGTCCTTATTAAAAAGAAAAAAATAAATTATTATGTCGAAAAAGTAAACAATTTATTATACGTATAAGCTGAAGAGACTCCGAGCAACAAGACAAGCCTGTGACTGTTATATTTACCACAAAGAACACGGAAAGGGTCATAAAAGGGCTGTTGTCAGCATCCATCTGCATCAAAATATATATTTTTATTTTCTGCTGGCTCTGCGATATAATCTTGAATTCTCAATGCACGAGCTTAGTTGGCAGAGCTAGAGCTCACATTGATCTGTTGGTTGGGCTCAAGCGGTCCTGTGAGTCCTGCAGGGAAGATTAGTGACTTTATAGGGCAGGTGTACTAAAACAACTCACTGAAGGGTACAACGCGTTTAGTCATCAATTTAGTAGCAAAAAACTGCTGAGTTAGTCACCTTAACGTACTAAAACTGGGTGCCCCAGTTCCTTTTAATTCTGTTTCAGAGAAGGAATCTGTTGCGATTCCGCAATCATCATCATGATTCCGCAATCATCATCCACTGGCGCTGCAGAAGTTGAAGAACAGCCACTGGATCCAAAGCTTTGCAGCCAGCTGTCCCTTACTGCAAGTTTTGGAGTACTCCCTGCATCCCGAAGTTACGGTAAAAAGGTTCTGAGCGTTCAATGAGCACACACACTTTCACAGTGCAAAGCCACGATCTGCCCCTGAATCAAGCTCAAAAATATTGGGAATGAAGAAGACTGACTTAGCATCTTGACAAACTTTTCTCAGTAGAGAATTACACTTTTTAAGGGATGACGCCAATGCATCTAGCATCGCGGTAGTACAAGATTTTACCTAACCAGAGTCGTTATTCTAAAACTTATAAAGGAACAGAACGGGAGAAACCTTGGCCAACAAAAAAGTATCATGTAAGGATCTTAGCAAAGTGTGATCAGAGCTAGGCTCTTGTCAATCAAAAAATTTGACAAAATATCCTTGTATATATCAAAATCAATTGCAGTTGGGTTACCCCGGCATCAAAAGAAAGTGTGTACAGTCTCCAGAAGTTTAACTTGCAGCCTAGCCAAAAGTCCTCAGCAGACCATGAATACGACGGAGGACAGTATATAATAGCCAGCAATAAGTCATCCAAGTCTGTGCTTAATATAATTGTAGCGGCCTGTTACTTCAAACTTGAATTTCTACTGTAAATAGAATGTGATGGAAGGTTGGCTGTAAAAAGCTCATTCCTAAAATTCCATAGATGTAAATTACAGTTATAATGTGTTTTATAAAACAGGATGACGTATATTGAGTTAGGGGAAACATAGTGATTAATATTTTTTTTATTTGTTTATATGTATGATGTTTATATTTTATGAAGGTGTTTTTTTTAGATCATTGTTAATATAGCTTTTAAATATTTAAATAACTTTATTTTAAATAAACTTGGATAAGCTCATTTTTTCGGTCGTCACATTCATATTTTTTTCTAAATAATTTGATGCCAATTCGCACTTACTAGGGAAACTAAAAAATCGCTTCTTGCACCTACCATTTGATGCTGCTAAAAACTCAACAGCGTTCAGTCTGGTCATCTGTCCGTCCGCAGACTAATCTCTAAGTTAAGGTTATTTGCCTGTTACTGCCAAAAGTTGTCTTCATATTGCAAGTTAGAAAGAGCCGGATCGGACGAATATATAATATCCCATAGGAACAAATGGGAAAAGATATGAAATATTATTACTTAGTTGTTTTTCAATTTTTTTTATTTCTTCGATATATAGTAAAGGTTTGTTTTATTTCAAATTATGATTTAAATTTGATTAAAATCTGAAGACCATATCACAACCTAAATTACATTTAGTATCCATGGAAACAATCAGAATATAAAAAAAGGAAAAAAGTTTAAACTTGACGCAGCTTAAGACAAAGCTAATTACAAGAATTAAATTTGACATAAAATAAAACTTTGCGACCCTAGCTTTAACTATACTAAAATGAGAATTAAAATGTTTATTAAGTAATCTTAACCTATCGTTTCTAAAAAGCTAAGTTTTGTACTTGTACCGTTAAAAAAACTTTTCAATAAACTAAAATTAAAATGACAGTTCCGATTGTTCCCATTGGAGCTTTAAATAAATTAAAACCCTTATTCTGAAATAATAAACGATTACTATATATCGAAGAAGTAAAAACTAAAATTAAAAACAGCAAAATTATCATTTTCTTTCTTTTTTTTCACGAATTATCCTATGGGAGCTATATACTTCCTTCAACTTTGGAAAAGTTTCATGCAGACGGCTTTAAACTGAGGGACTAGTTTGCGTAGAAACGGACGGACAGACGGACGGGCGAACAGATAGAAGGGTCAAGAATATATGTACTTTATAGGGTCGAAAATGTGTACCTCACTGCATTGCAAACTTTTAGCCGAAATTATAATAACCTCTGCAAGGGTTTATATATAAGGTCAAGTAAAATGTAATCCATTATTAGAACAACAGATGACTTTAGAGATCTGTATCTCGCGATGTATTAGTCCGATTTAATTTTAGTAGGTGGCGCTAGAAAGTTGAGCTTTAGTACTATAAAAACTTCTTGTGTTCGATATCACAACACTTTGTTACAATTTTTCTTCGACTAGCCGAAACCGCAAGCCAGGCAGCTGAATATGTAAGCCTTATTACTGTAACTGTAAAATGAAAATCGTTGAGTCTGACCGTCATTCAAGCAGTAAATCAATTGCCCAGGAGCTAAACATTGCTAAAAAAACAAAAAAGCTCGATGTATGCCACATGAAATTACCAACAAAATAACAATCGGTTGGAGGAAAAATTGTGCCTAGTCGAAAAAAATCGATTATGTCTAACCATAAGAAAAAGCTTTGAAGTCCATGTACAAATAATGGATTACTTTTTACTTGTCTAGGAAACTAGGAAACCTGGCTTACTATCGGTTTCCTGGAAAAGTCGAAATGAATTACGCCCAGGGGAAAAAAAACAACGTCTTGCAATTTTCAATATTAAAAACAGTTACGCGGACGATCACGTACAGCACGTATATTTACTTTCGGGGTTGATGCAAAAGTAAGGCAAAAAGTAAGGTGCATTTTCAATTTAAGCTTCGCGGGCCTAACATTTGGGCTAGTTCTTTTTTCTTGAGTTGGCAGGACTGTTAATAACATCTTGGTTTAATTTAATTTCCTTGTTATTATCAGTACTATATTTACGCTTGTGTTTACTAAACGACCAGGATTGGGTTTTTCGATTCTTACAATGTCTGATTTAATTGAGCAGAGAAGTGCCATCAAATTTTGTTTGCGGAATGAAATATCGGCTGTGGAAACGTTGAGAATGTTGCAGAAAGACTTTTGTCTTTCTACCATGTCGCAGAAAACTGATTATAAGTGGTCGAGAACGTGTTCATAACTTGGAGCGCTCCGGACGACCATCGACTTTAACAGATGACCAAAACGTCAATGAAGTGAAGGAATTAGTGCACAAAAACCATCAGTTGATTGTTACGCTCGGAATATCAGAAGGATCTGTGAAAACAATTTTGAAAGTCCATGCTCAATTTATTCGTGACCATTTCGCTGAAAATTTGACGCATATCGTTCCGCAACCACCGATTCGCCTGATTTGGCTCCGTGTGACGTGTGGTTTTTTCCTAGACTCAATATACCACTCCGGAGAACAAGTTTTGAGTTGATTGCGGAGATAGAAGCTGAATGGAAGAAGGCACTGATGGCGATACCGGGATGAAATTTATTTAAAAGATTTTCATTTTACAAACAAATTCATCTTATTTTTGCCCACAGTAGTAGAACTATTTAGCCTAGCTTACTTTAATGCTCTTCAAATAACTGTGGAGACCTTAACTTCGGAGCGTGTAGCTCTTCTTTTATCAGAGAGGGAAGGTGAGCGCGAATAGACGTGGTTCCTCATGGACTGAACATTCCGACCCCCTTGCAAACGCTAGCGTTGCAAGACAAAAAAAAAAAAAAAAAAAAAAAAAAAAATTCGATAGTTTTCTGGGCGACCGGTAATCGCTTTTCGATGGAAAGAAATCCCAGCTTGATCACTTTGGAGCACACGTCAGCTCCAACGATCAACGAAATGGGGTATGGGGAGTGGAAAGGTTTGTTCAGCTTCGCTGAGTGGCTAAATCAGTATGCGGATCCGAATATTGCGCTCGATTTTGAGAACGCCGTTGCTGTGCACACCTTTTCATCTTGCTTCCGGTGTCTACGGACACCAAGAAAGCCGAGAAAAGTGTTGGATCGGTTGTCGAGGAACCAAGCGATGGACGATTTGCTGACAAGCGGATGGCTTATGCAGGTGGAGAGGTGGTCCTGGTCTCATTTCTTGCAGCTATCTCCACTTCGACAGTTGCCTTTCGAATGTTCGTGGGCTAGGCAGTTAGGACAGTACTAGTTCACCAGAAATGCACTAAGCCGATTCGCAGTGCTCAGCTTTTGGAATTCCTGACCCTTGTGCTACTGACAGCAGCTAACTTACGTATGTATACCCTTATATTACTCTCAGCTCATTGACACATATTGACACATTTAGTTGTGGATTGGTAAGGGTGCTATTTTGTGTATCGGCCGACGAATTCAGCTGTTTTTAAGTCGTCCACGCGTTACAAATACCATAAATGTTGTTGTGTTGCTGCTGTAACGCGTTGATTCTGCGTTAAGGTTGACATTTTCGCATTGCTAAGACACTGATCTGGCAATGCAAGTTGGGACGAACCAATATTCCAACAAGCGCCTTTGGCCCAACAAGTAAGTGTTCCATAAGAGGCATGTTATTCAATGATTCTTCGATAGTAATACTGGGAACTTTGAATTAAAGCTGATTGAAGCGTTTGATAATCTTCCTCCTACACGTATGAGAATGCATCCTTCAGATTGAATATCTGCTGTATGTAAGAGCGGAGTCAATTTTTGTAATTCAAGTCTCAAAATTTTGATTAATAGGGCAATTTCCATGCCGTATTTTCGGTGCTGTATCTGTTAACACTGTTAAGGAGTAATCATAAGTCGATACAGATCTTCGGTGATTATTGGATCACCCTAGTGTTTAGTTGCAAAATCAGCATAAACATCTTTAGGGGCCGTGCCTGGTTCTTGGCGGTGCACGGTATGGTGAGTTATGTTGATTTTGCTAGTGTCAGCACTTTGCTGCACGAGCGGTCGGCTTGCCGGCCGCGCATAGCTTACGTAAAGTCATATATGTTTTCAGTTTTAATTTGGACATTTAATAAAGAGCATTGGCTTGAATGTAAAACTCCGGCAGTGGCCGTCAACACTTACTCTATTAATTGAAATTGGTTATCGAGCCTTAAGGGCCGTTAGCAACGGAGTCAGTTACTCCCAACGTAGTCTTCGTAAGAAGAGAGAAGAGTGCCATTGCTCCATATGAGCAGCCAGCCACGGTGGCAATTACGTCTTCACCCCTTCCCCCGGACCAGCCACGGTGGCAATTGGATCGCACCTCTTCACCCTCACGGACAGCGGCGAGGGACAGTGCGAGGCTGCACAACTAAAACATAATTGGCACCCAACTTTAATACCGAATCCGCGACACAATAATATGTAAGTGGGCTGATCAAAATTAATACAGTAAAACTTCAAATACACATACAGGGAAAAATAAATAAAAATCCCTACAAACTATTTACCCAAAATTAAAAAATATACAGTTTGAATAAAGCAATTGTAAATGTGACTTACAAATAAAGTGAATTAATATCGGCCGTCCCTAAATAAAATTTTCCTTCGGACGCCAAGCACCCAGTTATTAATATAAAATTATAATATACAAAATTAATTTGTCGAATTAAAACATTCGGCCTCCTAATAACGTGTGTTTAGTGTCAACAAATTAGTCGCCTTATGAGTTTTCCAGGCCCATATAGGGAAACTAAACACGAACTTGACAGTGACAGTGAAGAAGAATTAATCCGAGATACCCGGAGATATCAACCAGCACGGGCACAACAAGAAAGTAACGCGGAAACCATGAACGCGACACAAATAGAGGCGTTAATTCAGGCCGCACTAACTAGCCAAGAACAGAGGCTCAGAGCCGAATTCGCGGGTCAGATCAACGCCGTTAACCAACAACTTCAGAGCTTGCGTATAGAAGCGCCAGAGGTAGAATCTCACTAGAGGGTAAAGGTAGTACCGGGAGCACCACAGTGCGATATACTATTACATATAGTGAAGTCGAAGTCGATTCCAGATTTTACTGGCATACAAGATGAGTACGTGGCATGGAGGCAATCCGCCACTGATGCCTACGAATTATTCGAGTCTTATGAGGGCAGTTCCGCGCATTACCAAACCGTTACTATTATTAGAAATAAAATTAAGGAACCAGCGCGCACTGCTAGTTTCTTATAATAAAGTGCTTAATTTTAAAGCCATACTAGCTAGATTAGACTGCTCCTACGCAGATAAAACATCTTTGCGCCTATTACGGCAGGTCCGTCAGGGTGACCAAACACTTATGCAGTACTACGATGAAGTCGAACAAAAATTGACCCTCGTTACAAACAAAATTGTCATGACACATGACGACGAAAGGGCTTCATTACTCAATACAGAAGTTAGGGCTGACGCCCTACACGAATTCATTTCCGGTCTAAAAAAATCACTAAGGGCTGTTGTATTTCCAGCATAGCCAAAAGACCTGCCAGCAGCACTGGCATTAGCTAGAGAGGCAGAGGCCAGTATCGAACGAAGTATGTTCGCGGCCACATATGCCAAAGTAGCTGAGCAAAGAAATCAGAATACTGATTTTCACAAGGGCCAGCACCGAGCGCCCGAGAAACAAGTGAAAAATCCTAGTGCCGACCGCGGACCAGAAAAAAATCCACATTTCTTTAAAAAGCCGAACAAGTATCAGTACAACGATACATGGCATAAACGGGACAACTGGGTAGATCAGGGTAAGCAAAATCAATCCCTGGAACCTATGGACATTGATCCATCATCTTCTAAAGTCCGACATCCTACGGGTTTCAAACAGGGAAACAACACTCAATACCAAAATTTGCAGAACCTAAAAAGACCAAACTCGCGCCAGCGGGTTAACAACGTTGAGCAAACTGCAAGCGCGGGAGAAACTCAAGATTATGAAAGCGCGGCCACAGCCGCACTAAATGCAATTGACGATGACAGTGACTCATTTGACGAGGGCTGGCGGGGAAAACTATAAGAATCCTAACAGTCACTGGAGCGGCAAAGAGTTATGTAAAGCCTTTAAAGGAGCTGAAGAACATAATGCCTGTCGACTCCCCATTCACTGTGAGTTCCATTCATGGCTCCAGTAATATTAAAGAAAAATGCTTTATGCGCATATTCGGCCTAAAGGCTAAATTTTTTTTACTCGATACTATCAACACTTTTGATGCCATAAAAGGTTTCGACTTGCTAACGCAGGCGGGAGCGGCATTAGATTTACATAACAGTGTAATCAGGTATGGAAACATATCTGAGAAACTCAAATACCACGAATGCGATAACGTGAACTTCACAAATATCGATGACTTAGTAGTCCCAAATTCAGTGAAAGCTGCATTTAAAATAATGATCCTTAAAAGGAAACAAGTGTTTTCGCACTCTAACGAGGCGCTACCTTTTAACACCTCGATCATCGCCACAGTTCGTACAGAAACTAGCGAACCAGTATATTCCAAACTATATCCTTACCCCATGGGAGCAGCAGATTTCGTTAACACAGAAATCAAACAGCTGTTAAAGGATGGCATTGTCCGGCTTTCTAGGTCGCCATTTAACAGCCCAACATGGGTTGTAGACAAAAAGGGACTTGATGCAGATGGCAACAAGAAAAAACGGCTGGTGATCGATTTCAGGAAACTGAATGAACGAACCATCGCCGACCGTTACCCTATGCCAAGTATTCCTATGATTCTAGCGAACCTAGGAAAGGTAAAATTTTTTACTACCCTAGACTTAAAATCGGGAAACCACCAGATTTATCTGACTGAAAAAGACCGTGAAATAACTGCTTTCTTCATAAACGGAGGAAAGTAGGAATTTTGCCGTCTACCCTTTGGACTGAAAAATGCGGGAAGCATCTTTCAAAGGGCGATCGATGACGTACTACGTGAACAGATCGGGAAAATTTGTTACGTCTATGTAGACGATGTCATAATTTTCTCCGAAAACGCTGCCGACCACGTTATACACATTGACACAGTCCTTAAATGCCTATGCGAAGCCAACATGAGACTGGCACCGGAAAAAACCAAATTCTTCAAAGAAAGTGTGAAATTTTTAGGTTTCATTGTTACATCAAACTGAGCCAAAACGGACCCGGAAAAGGTAAAAACCATTCAGGAGTACATCGAACCAAAAAATTTTTTCAACCTCAGGCCTTTTCTAGGGTTGGCCAGCTACTACAGAAGTTTTGTCAAGGACTTTGCTACCATAGCCAGACCACTTACCTCCATACTTAAGGGAGAGAATGGCACGGTTAATAAACACATGTCAAAAAAGGTGGCTATCGAATTCGATGAGTCCCAGCGCAGAGCGTTCGAGCGCCTGCGAGACATTTTGTCGTCAGAAGATGTGATATTAACATATCCAGATTTCAAACTTCCTTTCGATTTGACCACCGATGCCTCAGCAAGCGGTATCGGCGCGGTACTGACCCAAAAAGGCAGGCCAATCACAATGATATCTCGTACGTTGAAAGACTGTGAACTCAATTACGCAACCAATGAAAGAGAATTATTGGCAATTGTTTGGGCTATAGGAAAACTACAAAACTATCTATACGGCACAAAAGAGATCAGGATTTTTACGGATCATCAACCTCTTACTTTTGCTGTATCCGAGCGAAATACAAATGCCAAAATTTAACGATGGAAGGCATTCATCGAAGAACATAACGCCAAGGTATTCTACAAACCCGGAAAAGAAAATTTTGTGGCCGACGCTTTGTCACGACAAAACATAAACGCTATACAAAACGAACTTTCCTTAACCTACACGGTCGAAACCACCGATAAACCCCTGAACTGCTACAGGAATCAAATAATCCAGTTTGACTCCTGGTATTTGGAGTATGGTTTTTTGCTCCTCTCATGGTAGCTCCTATCTGTTAATATAAAATATGTATTTTATTTTTCAGTTTTACGTGTAACAAACCAAATACGTATATTAATATATTGTTGCATTTGGTACTTAGGTTGCACCTAAATATATACTAATATCATTCGAACATGTATCAACTGCACGTTAAAAGGTTTGAAAACGTATATTTGCCCCTAGTCTGTGAGTCGCACTGAAACACAGAACTAACTGCAACTATCTCAAACATCCTCACGACACGTTTGATTGGCTTGAGCACATATTGTTGCTCTTAGTCTGTGAGTCGCACTGAAACACAGAACTAATTGCAACTGTCTCAAACATCTTTGACGACACGTTCGATCGGTTTGAGCACATATTGTTGTTTTGCGCGTCTCTATGCATTGATTTTTGTTGTATACATACGTATACACACAACTGTACTCAGGCAAAAAAAAATAAATGTTTCGACGACTGCCCGTACTGAATCGAACGATCCCGTTATCTGTGTGTGCTTCACGCATTGTTCCAACATATTCGTACAAAAACACAGAATAACGGAATTACAATAAGCAAATCATTTACTCCGCTTCACAGATATATACACACATACATACATGTATGTTCTTCCTTCCATTTATTTTATTAAATTTCACCATTATGCTGTGTGTTTTCACTCGGAATTAATAAATCAAATACATACATGCATACATACATTTTATAATGTTGTGTCCGGCTTAATATGGAATAATAGGTAAGAGTACGGCTGCGCCAGTTACCAATACGTTGATAACAATATTGGTGTAGATATCTCCTAGGGTTAGTTATTCAATAAATACACTTTTATAATTTATTCTTGTTTTCATTTATTTTTGTATCGTCTGTTCAGTAACGATGTTCACACTCGACTGACTCGGCCGAGCAGAATCGCCACTTCGCGATTCTGTCTTCTCTTGTCTGTTTATAACGGTAGTTCCCGATTGTGTCCAGTTGGATCGTGCCTCTTCGAGTTCGTCGCAGACTCTCCATCTCTACGAATAGGGTAGAGAGGGTAACTCGCGCGATCTGGTTGATAAAGACCGTACTTGTCCTTTATAAGCACCTCTTCTGTTGGGAGGAGTGTTCTACGAGTAATCCGACATACCAACGATATGGCATTTGGTGATCCTAGACTTCCTTGGCTAGCTTCCTGTTGTTGCAGCGCATGTGGCTGCTGATGAAATATAGCACGCTCTGCACTGGGCGCGAATTTATGTTGTATGGTGTGTGCCCTGGCACACTCTGCATCGAGATTTACTCGAACATCTTGCCCTTACTTGACCTTTTCGTAGACAGTTCAAGCAAAGCGCTTTTTCCTTATCTAGCTTATAACGCTCTCCGACCAGTATCGATATATATGACATGCACAAGAGTTAATAAAGGCATCAGAGGTTTTTCGCAACTTTATATTCTTTTCGTTTTCTACTGTTTGTCTTCCGCTACTTTCTGAAAGCTGACAATGCCTACTTAAGATGCAGCAATACCGATCCTAGCTTGGCAAATTTCAAAATCTTGCTTAGAGTTATATACAATTTTGGTGTCATCATCGACCTAAGACAACAAATGTATAATTGAAGCATCCAAAATTTCAGCTGTTGAGCCTAGCGAAAATAACGACTCACGAAGTGCAGGCACTGTGTCTATGATTGCCCGTAGCGAAGTTGGGTCCGATTTGATCATATATTGCACACAAAAAAGTTGTTAATATGATCCAGAAATATAAAGATTTGTTTGTCGTCCTTTAGCTGTCGCAGCGCCTTCGGATTATTTTCCTCTGTCACTAACCTTCAGCGACGCACCTGACAAACAGCTTAGTAGATGATTAAATTTATCAAAAAAGTAGTTGATTGATCATCATGCACTATATTGTGAACCTTTTATAATCGCCGTACTGACGTCAACCTCTTTTGATGAGACATACTATGGTAAGCAGTAACGTTCAACAAACTTGACTCATCCGGCCGTTGAATTTTCATGTCGTTGTTACACTTAAGTATTTTTGCTTTTATTAAAAAAAATTGCTTATTCAGCTCAATTGGGTTGAGGTTTTCAATTTGTGTTTGAAATAGACTAACTTGCTTAAAATTGGAATATTTGCAATCGACACTCAAATACCATAGAATCGAAATTCGACTCAACTTCCTCGACTTTAGTTTTTATGTTGTCTATGTGCCTAATAATTGTATTCCGCTGCTGCCTGAGCGAAACCAATTGTTCCTAGGTGGACTCATATTAGCAAAGAAAATAACTCAAGAATAACTTGTAAAAGAACCAAACTGAGCCAAAACGGACCCGGAAAAGGTAAAAACCATTCAGGAGTACATCGAACCAAAAAATTTTTTCAACCTCAGGTCTTTTCTAGGGTTGGCCAGCTACTACAGAAGTTTTGTCAAGGACTTTGCTACCATAGCCAGACCACTTACCTCCATACTTAAGGGAGAGAATGGCACGGCTAATAAACAAATGTCAAAAAAGGTGGCTATCGAATTCGATGAGTCCCAACGCAGAGCGTTCGAGCGCCTGCGAGACATTTTGTAATCAGAAGATGTGATATTAACATATTAACATTCGTTGTTCTACTTTGGGGACGTAGGACGCAACGGCTCATTACAAAATAAGCCTTGGAAATGTCTAACTGGCTAACTGGACTCATATGATTAAGTTCCCTCTATTCATTCATAAATGCAATATAGAGCAGCTTGAAATAATTATCAAATTTTAATATTATGATTCAATCTTGATTCAAGCTGTAAAAAGCGACATACCTGAACTCTGCCTGTCTCAAGCATCAACGAATTCTGAATAAAATGCTCGTCACTCTGTTTATCTTTTCTTAATGCTCCATCTAAATCGGATATTAGGGTGACACGGCCCTTCAATTTCATCGCCTACATCCCAGCCGAGTTTGGTATTTATTAATTATGACAAGCCGTATCCAAGGGAGAATTATGATATCAGAGAAGCTAATTAACAAATCAATATGCTGTGGTTTGTTGAATAAAGGGTTTGCTAATTTGAAGTCAGATGAAATGCCCCAATCAGCTGATTCTACGAAATATTTGGGCTTCTTTACAGATATTGTCTTTGTGACAGCCAGCTACGAGTTTCAAGCATCGTCAAAGCGCGAGATTTAATTGTTGTCGTGACTGCGATAACTGTGATAAAATTAAATTCTGAACATAAATTTAATTGCGCGAGTTACCAATACGTTGATAACAATATTGGTGTAGATATCTCCTAGGGTTAGTTATTCAATAAATACACTTTTATAATTTATTCTTGTTTTCATTTATTTTTGTATCGTCTGTTCAGTAACGATGTTCACACTCGACTGACTCGGCCGAGCAGAATCGCCACTTCGCGATTCTGTCTTCTCTTGTCTGTTTATAACGGTAGTTCCCGATTGTGTCCAGTTGGATCGTGCCTCTTCGAGTTCGTCGCAGACTCTCCATCTCTACGAATAGGGTAGAGAGGGTAACTCCCCCCCCAAGTGCTGAGTGAGGTCCGGAATGGAGACACATCTGACGGCACGAACGAAGGTGTCTTCCTTAAAACGAGACCCTGCTCTAGTCTTAGATTAATATAACATGAATAAGTATGTGGTTATTGAAATATTGTTACTTTGCCTTATTAGATATATTGTGACATAAGTACATTTTTTATTGCGTTCATCGCCTATTCTATACATACAGTGTTTGTAACTCTTATATTATTATGCTTATTATTCTGAATTTTGAGCTTATATAATATAACTATTTTATATGTTTTTCTCAAAAATGATCAACTTATAAAAATATTAAGGCTTCATTATTTTGTTCGTTAACTTTCATTATTTATATTATATATATTTATATATCTTACTTTTGTAACAAACTTCATTTTTTTTTTTTTTTTTTTTTTTTTTAAGGATTAGAATTTAAATGGACTGAGTTTCCTGTTTCTTTATTCTTTTTTTAATTTTTGATTTATGAATCTTCTGATTTTTGGATGTGATAAGGGTTGGACCTTTATCTTCTAATACTTGATGCTTAGTGAATCTAGGGGTAAGCTTATTTCGTCTATTTTCTTTTCT
Source organism: Drosophila elegans (assembly GCF_018152505.1). NCBI lineage: Eukaryota > Metazoa > Arthropoda > Insecta > Diptera > Drosophilidae > Drosophila > Drosophila elegans. Next base: position 26,163,519 of record NW_024545863.1, on the reverse strand, counting down.
AAATATTATATCATTATTTTCTAGTCGTTCCGGGTCTTGCCTATCGTTATTCAACTTATTGATTCTAATTTTCATTTTTCTTTCAACTTTATCTTTAATCTCGGGATATATTACTCTCTGAAAATCATTAAGTTTTTGTATATAATCATGTTCGTTGCTGAAGGTCGTCTCTTTGTTAAATAAATGTGGTCTACCGTAAAAAATCTCATATGGAGTGTATTTAGTGGTAGAATGGATAGCGTTATTATATGTAGTAAACGTTTCAGTAAGAATATCATCATGATCACATTCCAATTTTTTTCTCCTTTTTTTTATTTAATATGATGCGATATATTTCTGTTAAGGAGGAATGTAACCTCTCAACTGGTGAATTGCTAGATGATTGTTGGAAAGACGTGAAATGTACTTGAATATTATATTGTTGGCAGAAGTCTTTAAATATTTTTCCTGCAAATTCAGCGCCTTGATCGCAGACAAGTTTTTTTGGAATACCGAAGAGTACAAAGAAATTTCTAATGGCTTTAACTATATTCAGACTATCCCTTGCTGGAATAGTATATCCAGCTGCAAATTTTGAAAATTTATCTATAATTGTTAAAATTATTTTGTAATTGATGCTGTACAAGTCGATGTGTAATATTTGCATAGGAAAATCTGGAATTTCTGTTTCTTGATAGGATAGTTTTTGTGGTTGTCTATCATATTTTAAAGTTTGACAAATATCACAACTATTAATTAATCGGGACGTTTGATTTTTAAGTTGTGGAGAATATATTTGTCTCTTTAAATGAGCTACCGTTTCGTCTACGCCTCTATGATTGTTGTTTATATGATAATTTTGTATTTCTGTGATTAATTCTGCAATACTTTCAACATCTTTCAGTATTGTAGTAGTTCTTACAATTTTATAAAGATTTGTGGGTAAGAAATATTCTTTTAATACATCTTGAATGATGGTGAAAATGTCATCTGCAGCAAAAATAGCGTATACTTTATTTGGTTTTAATATTGTTTTAAATGTTTCTCTTATTTTTTTATTATCAAATGAACTATCCGTGACTACTCTCCTTATTTTTTTTTTGAAAAGAGTTGAGGTTATTATTTGAGAGTCTGTATGAATTCTAAATATAATCTGCATGTTGTATTCGTTAATTGGTTTATTTACGTTTAAAATTGTGTTTGTCTTTTTATTAAGGGTATTTTTTATAGAACTGTTGGTGTGTACTTCCGCTGAAATGCGACTAAGTGAATCTGCTACTACATTTTCAGAACCTTTTTTATATGAGATTTCATAATCATATTCTAGAAGTTGCAGTTTCCACCGAACCAATTTAGAATTAGGCTCTTTAAAATTCATTAGCCACGTTAGTGGTCTGTGATCGGTGTTAATTTTAAACTTTTGGCCATATAGATAAGGACGGAAATATTTAGTAGCCCATATAATGGCTAACATTTCTTTTTCGATGGTTGAATACTTTAATTCTGTGTCTGTAAGTGTGCGACTAGCAAATGATACTGGTTTTTCATTGTTCGATGTGCCTTGAGAAAGGACTGCTCCTATTGCCACATTACTTGCGTCTGTCGTAAGAGTAAAAGGTTTTGAAAAGTCCGGATATTTTAACAATGGATCATTACATAATAGGTCTTTACAATTTTCAAATGCGTTTAAGAACTCTTTGCCAATTTTGACTGAATCTTTACCTTTTAATTGTTGTGTTAAGGGTTTGGTGATCGTAGCAAAATCTTTAATGAATTTTCTATAGTAACCGAGCAGACCTAAAAATGATTTTATTTGTTTTCTGGTCTTTGGAAGTGGAAATGATTTTATAGCACTAATCTTTTTTGGATTTGGTTTAATTCCTCTGTCCGTAACCACGTGACCTAAATACTCAATTTCCTTTCTCATAAATTCAGACTTTGCAGGTTGCAATTTAAGGTTAGCATTATTTAATTTTTTAAAGACTGCTTTTAAATCGTTAATATGTTCCTGTAGAGATGCAGAGAATATTATTATATCGTCTAGATATATAAGACAACATTTGCCATTTAGGTCGGCTAAAACGTTATCCATAACCCTTTGGAAGGTGGCTGGGGCATTTGTAAGTCCAAATGGCATTCTTACAAATTCAAAGTGTCCTGCTTCTGTGGAAAATGCCGTCTTGTTTATATCTTTCGGATGCATCTCGATTTGGTGATACCCGCTAGCTAAATCTAATGCTGTGAAGTATTTAGCCCTGCCAATTCCATCTAACACATCATTGATGTTGGGCATAGGATATTTGTCTTTGATAGTTTTTTCATTTAATTTGCGATAATCCACTACTAATCGCCATTTTTTTGTATTTGAGGCGTCCATTTTCTTTGATACCAGAAACGTTGGAGCACTCCATGGAGAATAACTATGCCTAATTATTTTTTGTTCCAGCAGGTTATCGATTTGTTTCCTCATTTCTTGTCTTTCTTTTTGACTATAACGAAAGGGTCTAGTGTGAATGGGAATTTCGTCTGTGGTTCTAATTCTGTGCTTTATTAAGTTAGTGAAAGGTAAGGTATTTCCGTCTTTGAAAAACAGCATCGGAAATTCTAAGCAGAGTTTTTTAAGTTGGGTAATTTCCTCATTATTAAGATGCTGAGTTCGTATATAAGTATTGAAATCTTGATTATCGAATGTCGTTTCGTTATTTTCTTTTTGAATTAAGTTCACTTCAAAATAATCTTGTTCTCTACAGTTTTGTACTTCTAAGTATGTATCTAAGCAGAATTTTTTGTCCTGGCTTGAAAAATTATTAACTTCCATATAACTAAGATTATTTTCGGCAGTATAAAGTCCACCTGATATGACAATGTCTTCGGAAATAGTTGTGGTTTCAAACAAGAACATTCCATTTGTTACGTTTACTGGTAGATGAATAATCTTTTTTGATTCTTCTTCTATTGTATATATATCAGAATTTGATTTCTCTTCTAGCTCAATATTTATTTTTGAAGTTTTTGTTTCAAGTATTTTTAACGGAATGTTTACAATAGCTTTTATTTCTTGCAATATATCTATCCCGATAAGTCCATCAAAATATGGATGAAAATCAAATAAAAGAAATGAGTATTCTGACACATCGGAGAATTCACTAAACAATGGAATCATAGTCTTGTTATATAATTGGAATTGATTTAGTACTGTCTTAATGACTATTGGTGTATGTAATTTAATTTGATTTTCTTTTTCAATATAATTAGGGTTAATAAAAGAAAAGGTAGCACCAGTATCTATAAGGAACTTGAGAGTTTTATAGAAAATCTTGTTTACCATAATATATGGTAGTTTTGATTTGTCTTTATTTATCAGGTATCCGGTCTGTTGTCTGAGGCTTCTTGTGGAAAATTTGCCGCCTCATTAAAATTGTGCATTTGTGCGTGTTGATTAGCATTACTATTCGAATTTCTGGACTGATAGTTGGTGGTTTGTCTATTGGATTGTTTCTGTTGATTGTTATTGTTATAGTTATTATCTTTTGGCATAATTGCTAACATATTATTTCTTTTGTAATTATTATCAATATTGTCATAATCGTTTCGATAACGCTTATAGTTACGTCTGTCGTCATTTCCTCTATTACCGTTTCTATCGTTGGAACCGTCTCTACTACGTTTATGGCTACGTCTGTCATCATTTCCTCTATTATATTCTATACTTCTATTATAATATTGTTGAGATCCATATTCCTGTTTTTGATCCGGTTTTTTTATATTCTTTTGAGCGAAAAAAGTTTCTCTTTCTTTCAACGCCCATTCGAAGGCCTCTCGGAGATTGGTCGGTTTCATGGATCTTATTGTAGCTCCTAATGGGCCTCTAATGCCTGCTAAAAATGAGTTGAGACATATGTCAGCAAACAATGTTTTTTTTGTCTTAACCACAATCTGCTCCGATTTTGTGGTTTCCGCTATTCTAAATAATGCTAATTTAATCTCACAGACTTTGTTATATAGTTGACGTAAGGAAAGACCCTCCTGCACAGTATTGTGGAGCTCGAACATAAGAGTGGGTTCATCTCTCTTGTCCGCGCAATGCAAGATGAGGGCGTCTTTAATTTCTTCCCAATCAAGACTGGCTCCTGCTTCGATGATGCCTTCGCTGGCCTTTCCTTCGATTTTATTTCGAATCGATCTTAGAAGCAGCTGACCATATGGCGTTTTACTAGTGCCGCTAATCAGTGCTAGAATTTCCTCCACATTGGTTATAAATTCATGTAAAGTTTTTGGATTACCGTCGTATACAGGTAAAAAACGAATTGCGTCTGGTATTTTCAGTGTTGATAGGATATCAAGTGGATTAGCATTTTGCTCTCCTTGATTCGAAGGGACGTATTCTGATGAAGAAGTAGTGGATGATTGATCGTTTTGTCTTGTTACAATGGCCTCTGTACTCTCGGATACGATGGTGTTGATTCCAGTTTGACTCCTGGTATTTGGAGTATGGTTTTTTGCTCCTCTCATGGTAGCTCCTATCTGTTAATATAAAATATGTATTTTATTTTTCAGTTTTACGTGTAACAAACCAAATACGTATATTAATATATTGTTGCATTTGGTACTTAGGTTGCACCTAAATATATACTAATATCATTCGAACATGTATCAACTGCACGTTAAAAGGTTTGAAAACGTATATTTGCCCCTAGTCTGTGAGTCGCACTGAAACACAGAACTAACTGCAACTATCTCAAACATCCTCACGACACGTTTGATTGGCTTGAGCACATATTGTTGCTCTTAGTCTGTGAGTCGCACTGAAACACAGAACTAATTGCAACTGTCTCAAACATCTTTGACGACACGTTCGATCGGTTTGAGCACATATTGTTGTTTTGCGCGTCTCTATGCATTGATTTTTGTTGTATACATACGTATACACACAACTGTACTCAGGCAAAAAAAAATAAATGTTTCGACGACTGCCCGTACTGAATCGAACGATCCCGTTATCTGTGTGTGCTTCACGCATTGTTCCAACATATTCGTACAAAAACACAGAATAACGGAATTACAATAAGCAAATCATTTACTCCGCTTCACAGATATATACACACATACATACATGTATGTTCTTCCTTCCATTTATTTTATTAAATTTCACCATTATACTGTGTGTTTTCACTCGGAATTAATAAATCAAATACATACATGCATACATACATTTTATAATGTTGTGTCCGGCTTAATATGGAATAATAGGTAAGAGTACGGCTGCGCCAGTTACCAATACGTTGATAACAATATTGGTGTAGATATCTCCTAGGGTTAGTTATTCAATAAATACACTTTTATAATTTATTCTTGTTTTCATTTATTTTTGTATCGTCTGTTCAGTAACGATGTTCACACTCGACTGACTCGGCCGAGCAGAATCGCCACTTCGCGATTCTGTCTTCTCTTGTCTGTTTATAACGGTAGTTCCCGATTGTGTCCAGTTGGATCGTGCCTCTTCGAGTTCGTCGCAGACTCTCCATCTCTACGAATAGGGTAGAGAGGGTAACTCGCGCGATCTGGTTGATAAAGACCGTACTTGTCCTTTATAAGCACCTCTTCTGTTGGGAGGAGTGTTCTACGAGTAATCCGACATACCAACGATATGGCATTTGGTGATCCTAGACTTCCTTGGCTAGCTTCCTGTTGGTGCAGCGCATGTGGCTGCTGATGAAATATAGCACGCTCTGCACTGGGCGCGAATTTATGTTGTATGGTGTGTGCCCTGGCACACTCTGCATCGAGATTTACTCGAACATCTTGCCCTTACTTGACCTTTTCGTAGACAGTTCAAGCAAAGCGCTTTTTCCTTATCTAGCTTATAACGCTCTCCGACCAGTATCGATATATATGACATGCACAAGAGTTAATAAAGGCATCAGAGGTTTTTCGCAACTTTATATTCTTTTCGTTTTCTACTGTTTGTCTTCCGCTACTTTCTGAAAGCTGACAATGCCTACTTAAGATGCAGCAATACCGATCCTAGCTTGGCAAATTTCAAAATCTTGCTTAGAGTTATATACAATTTTGGTGTCATCATCGACCTTAGACAACAAATGTATAATTGAAGCATCCAAAATTTCAGCTGTTGAGCCTAGCGAAAATAACGACTCACGAAGTGCAGGCACTGTGTCTATGATTGCCCGTAGCGAAGTTGGGTCCGATTTGATCATATATTGCACACAAAAAAGTTGTTAATATGATCCAGAAATATAAAGATTTGTTTGTCGTCCTTTAGCTGTCGCAGCGCCTTCGGATTATTTTCCTCTGTCACTAACCTTCACTAACAGCTTAGTAGATGATTAAATTTATCAAAAAAGTAGTCGATTGATCATCATGCACTATATTGTGAACCTTTTATAATCGCCGTACTGACGTCAACCTCTTTTGATGAGACATACTATGGTAAGCAGTAACGTTCAACAAACTTGACTCATCCGGCCGTTGAATTTTCATGTCGTTGTTACACTTGAGTATTTTTGCTTTTATTAAAAAAAATTGCTTAATCAGCTCAATTGGGTTGAGGTTTTCAATTTGTGTTTGAAATAGACTAACTTGCTTAAAATTGGAATATTTGCAATCGACACTCAAATACCATAGAATCGAAATTCGACTCAACTTCCTCGACTTTAGTTTTTATGTTGTCTATGTGCCTAATAATTGTATTCCGCTGCTGCCTGAGCGAAACCAATTGTTCCTAGGTGGACGAATATTAGCAAAGAAAATAACTCAAGAATAACTTGTAAAAGAACCAAAAGAAAAACACGGTTGAGTGAGTTTATCATAAAGAACAGTGTGATTACTGCAAGTGCACATCTCCTTTGCTTTTATTCTTCTTCTAATTACGTAACTATGCATAATTTAATACACCTACTGATACATACGATTTTTTAGTAGATGTAATTGTTGTCCCAGGTTGGCTCGAGTTCATATGACTTAGCCTCAAGGCCTTTCCGTTGCTTTCCGAGTCCCAGTTGGTGGGTATATCTGCTCCAATGAACAGATTCGACGTATGTATGTTTATATAGCGCAACCAATTTACGCTTCCTGATGTCGATCTGAACGCCGGATGTCCAGTCCTGTCAAGGTTATTAATTAAATTTATATAAACAAAACACTCAGAATATAACTTTTTGACGGCACAACGCGATTTTTGAGTGTTCCGAAAAGGAACCAGTTTGACGGAAGTGGTGCTGCTTGTTTTTTGCAAAGCTGATTCAAACTATGGACATAAGCAAGGACAAGCAGCTCCTTATCGTGCTTAGAAAACAACCTAGGAACTCCTAAGACGTACTGCTTGCGCGGCTTATTCTGGCTTAGCCACTAACTGCGTGGCTGAGGGCCCATGCCACCAAAGAGGGTGGTCGACCAATTCCTGAACGGAGGGGCCTCTACTGCCCATGTCCGCTGAATAACATTAGGATTGAACAAGCGACCACTTTTTAGACTATGTACTCTTTGTTACCCTATTAACGACAAAAGTTGTCCAACGGCATGCTGGCTTGTTTAACCACGGCCACAACATGATGGAGTCTGTCCAGCAGTAGAGTTCAGAGGTGAGCATTGGTGTAATTGAAAGAACCCAACGCGGACTAGCTCTGTATAAAACTCTGCCATCTCAAACACAGTTCACTTAGCAGATCTTCGTCCCACCCTAGGTTCTGAAGACAAATCTCTAGTATGAAGATCTTGGCGCGCACTTCAAAAGGCACGAGCCATTCTGCAGTATCGAACAATTTGGCAATTTGGGAAACAAGCTGGCGCTTTGTAAGGGATTCCTCCGCTAACTCTGGTGGAACAAAGTCTTCGCAGTGCTCTCTGCGTCGATCTCTAGAAAATCGGTACGCAAATGATGGTCATTCGGAATATGACCCATAATATCCTTGTGGTTCGCTAACACGGAGGAGTTTAGGGCACTTTTTAACTCTTGGACCGAGAGCTGGGCGTCTTTTCTGGAATGAGCCCCAGCTAATAGTACATCATCCGCATAAATAAATTGACAAATCACATTAATCGCTTTTGAATGGCTGGGTTGTATGTCTCACACCAAAAAATTTCGCCCTCGCGATTACGGAATAATATCCGCTGAAATTTTAAGGACTGTACGATTGGGCCAGCATGAAGGAAATCATTTAAAATCGTAAAACTACGCGAAGCTTTGTCGTAGTGCTCTCAGGTCTGAGCACTGCATAATTGCTCGTGGAATCGTAGGGAAGACTTCTCTCATGTGGTTTAAATCAAGATATGCTTAAACCACTGAGTTGTATCTTAATTTTAATGACATATCTCCTTTTAAATTACTAAAAATTAAGGCAACATACAGGACATGGGTGTCCTAATTCGCAGAAAGGCTGGGTTAACGTATTTACCAATTTCATTTTTGGTGGTTGGTTCTTCTCGCAGACGGAATCGGCTTGGTTTGCAACTTCGACGATTGATTCTCCACCTCCAAGAATTTGGTGAGGAGTTCATCTAACGCATGGTCGCATCAGCTTGACACATAGGAATGGCAACTTAACGAGGTAATACCGGTATGACATTATATTGCCGAATTCATTGAAGCTCAGAGACAGAGAGAAATATATGGATACTGCGTGAGATTTTTTGGTTATAAAATTACGGTCAAATTGCCACCATCGTGTTTCACTTCCGGATCCCTGCGCAGGGAGCCAACGTGTTGCACCAATATCAGCAGCCACAAATCCATGTGCGGATCCCTGCACGTCGAAATTTTGTGAGGAAACCAACGATACCTTGCCGAGCTTGTTTTACTACAGCCGAGGATTTGTCCACTGCCGCCGCCATTTACTAGCTGATCAACCACTTCACCGCAGCCAAGTTCTATGGGAAACCTGCAACCCGGTGCGCGTCGATGGACTCGCACGCCACGACCGTAGCCCGTGCGGCTAGAAAAGCATGGTTACATACTGAAAGGAAGCACCACTGGAATTACAGATAATCCAGGTTACTCTTGCCACCAGCGACGACGAGTGGATGTGTCTGGCACTATATTAGTGTGTTGTTGTGTGTGCTGCAATTTTCCCCGATTGATTGATTTTATTGATTTAATGGGGTGCGGGAATTGATTCCAGAGACGAGCCGAATTTACAAAATGATTTGCTGAACTGGACAACATGGTCCGGTTTACAGTTAGATTATTTGTTCTTTAGGTGCACAAAAGCTTAACTCAGAAAACAGGTACAACGGTTCCCTAGTGTGGATAATTTTGTGGAGCATTGTCAGAGTTCAGCGCTTTATTATTTTGGGGTTTAATGCTAGACCATTAGCTCTTGCCCACTGACTAATGATTTGAAGGTCAGAGTTTCAAGCAACAACACAGTCATTAGTACGACAAACGGAACCACTAACGTATAATTGCACATCGTCATCATACATGTTTAGAATGGGACACTACAGTCGGAAGATCATTTTTATACATTGAAAACAACATTGGCCCCAGAACAGATCCCTGCGGTAGTCGGAAGTAGTCGAAGGCGGTACAAAAGGAAGACGAAATAGACGCTGACACTACACATTGATGACTATTACTTAGGTAGGACGATATAAGTTTAGGGAAGGTTGAAAATGTTGTTGCAGAGTTAAATATATGTGTTATTAGTTGTAATATCTGAGGTAATAGAATTTTTACAAATTTAAGATTGATATCTTCCAAGTAGCGTTAGATTTCACTTTTAATATTGCGTCAAGGACATAACATTGAGTAACACACATAAAGCTAAGTAAATCACAGTTGGCCATAGTAGTCATGTTCAGGTACTAGTTAGAGACTGATTCAGGTACTGGGGCTTTAACGAAGATATTATTGAGGCTGTTAACATCAATGTGTGGTTGATGGGTACTGGGTTTCCTCCCTATTCCTAGGGTTTTCAAGACTGACCAAGTTTGCTTGGTATTAACAGCTTCATCGAATTTTGACCTGAACTATATTTTTTTAGCGTGAGTTATTGAAGTATGAACTTTCGTACGTAACTTCCTGAATTTTTCATACAAAGCATTTGTCTTATATCGCATCCACGTCTTGTATGCCACATTTCTCATCTTTTTAATATTATTAATTCTATCGTCAAACAAGGATTGCTGGTTTGATAGGAAGGACTTTTAATATACGGGAACTAAACTATTAAAAATATGAACTAATTTTGATTAGAATTAGTAAAGCTGGACAATCATACGAATAAAACTCAGTTGACAAATTAGTCATATCTATGTTTTTAAAGTCCCTATAAACAATGGAAAGGTCATTATACTGAACGTCAATATTGTAGGTTAGAAATATGAGATAATGTTTTGAGAATATGTATATATTGTCATCTAAAAGGATCTTGAAGTTGTCATTAACAAACAAGAAAAGAAGCAAACTTCGGCAAGCCGAAGTTCATATACCCTTGCAGCTATTGCAAAAATTTAATATTCTTGAAAAATTCTAAAATTACCATTTCCTTGCGTACATGTTTAAAAACTTTGAAGCTATGATGATTTGCAGCTCAATTATTCGATAGTTCCTATGGCAGCTATATGATATCGTTTTCCGATTTTAATAAAATTAAAAGAGTAATTCTGAACTGACAAATTATTAACAAGTCAAAAAAAATTTACAAAATAGAAAATTAAAATTTTTTTAAAATTTTTTTTCTTGTTCCCATGGGAGCTTTATGTTAAAGTCGTCCGGTTTTAATGAAATTTAAACCGAAATTCTAAAATATTTAACCATTACTATATGAATACCCTGTAAGACAGTCATGCCCAGCTGGGCCCAGCTTAACTCCCGCAGACAAATTTCTTGCATCAAAATTTTTGCCTGAACGACGAAAGTTAATAGCCATCCTGCCATATGAACCAGTTTGGCTATCTGGGATAAAACCTCTCGTTTGGTGTAATCTGTTTGGAGAGAGATGTCCACCGGCAGAAACAGGAAACTATCAGCTGGCAAGCGACCAGCGGATTCCTAGAGCATTTGTCATGCTTGCGTCCTCCAACTCAAGGAAGTCAGTTTCTTCACGTTTGAGGTCCATAGGCGCAGTGCAAAGTCTGCACTCTCGAGGGCCAGACGGAGCTCTTTGATGGCTAGAACAGCGGACTGCTGCGTTTGGTTGCCAGCCACAACATCGTCGACATACATGGAAATTATGTCACTTGTGGCATAAGGGGAGATGTAGACTGTGAACTGTCGAACGCCGACGTTCTCTTAAGCTTAAACGGAATTAAGGACTTTTTACACCAAATGGTGAACAAGTATATTTTTACACCAAATGGTGGCCAATTCGGCGAAAGTGGGCAAACGTTTATTGTTAAAAAACCATATTTTTAAGAGGTAGGCAAACGTTTTTTTTTAGTTCTTAAATTTTAAGAGGCGGGCAAACATGGGCATTCTTTATTTTTTCGAAAAAAACTATTTTTAATGGGTGGAAATTTTTTTGAAAATACTATTTTTAATTGGTGGGCAAACAACTTTTGTCGGAAAAAGTTATAGTAAAGCCGTCGGCAAAATTTTTTTTTTTTAAGTCATATTTTTAAGAAGTGTTCAATCGAATTTGTTTAAATTCTTACATATTCTATGGGCATTTATTGTTTTTTGGAAAACAACTTTTTTTAATGTGTAAGCAAACGACTTTTGTAAGAAAAATCTATATTTATGCTGTCGGCAAACGTTTTTTGTTAAAAAATGGCGAACGAACAGCAGTGTAATGCCCTCAATAAAGTTAACAAAAACTAAACCGGCCAATTATAATTAAGTTAAGCATCCAATGATAACGAAGAAAGTCAGCAGAAACGACAACAGCGGCAGAAACGGTGGCAGTAATTGGTTAACATATTGTACATAACATAACATAAGTTAAAACAGTTCTTAATACATCTCAATAAAGTAACGTTAAATTTTTTTTTTTTTTTAATTATTATCATTGTTTTAACGTATATATCAGAATGAGCCAGATCGGACGACTGTAGAAAAATTACGCCTTTGCTGTTTTTTATTTTTAGAACAATCGGAATATTACAAAAATAAATTTAAAACAAACTTTAACTGGTAGCATATACATACAAAAAAATCATATGAAAAATATATGAGAAATATTATAACTTCGCTGTTTTTCCATCGATTTATATATATGCTTCGATACATAGTGTGTCATGTAGACCATGAAAACTTCGGGTGACCGAAGCTAGCTTACTTTTTAAATGTAGTATGTTACTTACACAAATTTATAACTTTTTTATTTATCAGTTTGAATACGATTTTTTGTTGAAAGTAATGGCTATCGAAGGATTTGGAAAGATTATTGGGTCATTGGATAATACAATCGTTTACGCTGAGCTAGCTGTAAATATTGTCAACTTCAAGCTCAACCTTCACGATTTTCGTATAATGCGATTCAGGTAAGTTAAGTTGCTCGGAAATTATTTGGAAACGTTTGTTGTTAACCGCGAAAACAGCACTAGTATTTTTAAAAATATACTAGTTACTCGTAACTCGAGTGAAAGGGTATATTTTATTTGTTGAAAAGAACGCAATAGGTAGAAGGAAGCGTATCAGATCCTATAAAGTATATATATTCTTGATCAAGACCAGTAGCCGTTTTGTGACAGATCCGAACGCTGTCGTCAAAGATGTGGAGAAGCTTGCTCAGGGGTTTTTCACACACGTAATTAATAACACCGATTATTAACTTAATGTCACCAGACCTGTTCTTTACAAAAGCCAAAGGAGGCGCGTAAGGTGAGACACTAGAACGAATAACATTCTTTTAAGTAACACCTGAGTGGTTTCTGCAACTTTCACTCTCTCAAACTCAGACAAACGCCTTGGAGAACAGTAAAATTGGTTAATCAGATGGACGTATAAGTATAGTAATATAATCAAATTGGTTACTAAAATAATACGATTGAATAACCTTTTGAGACCGCTCTGCTATTTCAAGCCCAAACACAGTTCCTATCTCAAATGAAACCTCTCTAAATGGTTCTATACAAAGAAAAATCTTTGCGCATCATCGTCAACCACTAAAAATTCTCAAAAATTCACATGGTGTAAGCGTATGTTGATATTGTTAGACATATTAGTAGATATATCCTTTACTCGTAGAGTAGAAGCGTATACACTCATAGAAAAAAATTCCCAAAATTTAGAAATCTCGCCTTTAAATCGGCTAGTCTTTGAATCAATGACAAAAATTTCTTGATTCAAGAAAAAATTGTAAATAAAAATGAAAATCCTTTCTGATTGTAAGCTTTTAAGAAAAAAACGTTCTTAAAAATAGAAAAAAGACTTAATATTGATTTTTTTTCGGACGACAACAGCAACAAAAATTGTTTAGTTTTTAAAGGTGAATTTGCCTTTGAATTCCATAGAACAATATCCCTCAAAAATAGAAAACCAGCCTTTGACTTACAAAAGCAATTCGAAAGAAAAAGAACGGTAAAATACGAAGTCAACGATGTCAGTCGGATGACTTTGCCGAACTTTACATTATCCCTTTAATAGCTCAGAAATTCATAAATTCATTATCCCTTTAATAACCCAGAGGAAGATCCATTCCCATTATCTTTTCAGGAAAGACAGCAACTTGAGGCTGTTAAGGAATTTTGAAAACCAAGGTTTAGGTCGTACGGTATTAATTAAGCATTGTATTGACATTGGTGATAGTAAGCAGCTGAAGAAAAGCTAATGTACTCGGAAGTTGACCGAATGCTTAGGCTAGGACTGATCGTCGCAAAATGCTTGGAGTTCTCCCACGCGCTTAGTAGTTGAGCCAAAAATAGTTACAATTTCAGAATTTTAAGGTTTAAATTTCATCAAAATCGGACGACTATAGCATATAGCTCACATAGAAACAATCGGAAAAAAAAAAAAATTTTAACTTTGCTGCTTTTTAATTTTTTTTTAGTTCTTCGACATATAGTAATGGTTAAATATTTTAGAATTACGGTTTAAATTTCATCAAAATCGGACGACTATATAATATAGTTCCCATAGAAATAATAAAAATATATAAAATAACTATTTAATAATTAAGCTGCAAATCATCAAAGCTTCAATGTTTTTCAACATATACGCAATTAAATCATAATTTTCATGTTTTCAAAAGTATTGCAATAGCTGCAAGGGTATATGAACTTCGGCTTGCCGATGTTTGCTTTCTTTCTTGTTTTACTTTTTCTAGCTTTTTTCAATGGCTAGATTAGCTTTTTTTGACCCAAAGGGTTGGCAACATTGTGTGGGTGTTGCAGAGTGCTAAGCATCAAGCCAAATGCATCCGGATCCTGTCACCACACTAGGGTGGGCAAGTTGAAATCTCCGAAAGCACAGAAATGCTCATGTTGTAGTCGGTTGTTGTTAAAATTTGGTATATTCTGCATATGGTCCTTGTAGATCAAATATCTACTATTCGGGGGTATATACGATGCCACAGTTAGAACAGCATCCGATAATCTGCTTATATAAAGTGCAACTTGGTCCAGAAGAGTATTTTGAATCAAGAGGTCAATTGATAAGCAGCGCAAGCTACGAAGCACAGCAACAATTACGCCGTCTCCTCTAGTGCAGTGTGTTTTTGTGCAATCCCTGTCCTTCCGGAACACTTGATATAAGTTGAAGTTGAAAAACTCATTCCAGTAAAAGCTCAACTGAAGTAGTTCAACTAGAACTAGGACATCAAACTCACATTGAGATGTGGCCAAATAAACTTGTTCTGCTTTGTTTGCATGCACGATATGTTTTGAACCCAATTATCGAGCGAAGATATACTCACAATAGCAGGAGCAACTCTAACGAGTCTGTCACCAACTGAATCGGGCGCAGACTTCCATAATCCACGCAGATGAATGCATTGTAGGCAACGATCTTAAAACACGGATCCCAGAAATCGCCTTCAGCAGCGTCGTATTTTTAATGATCCATACAATAAACCAGAAACAAGAACGATGTAACTGGAGCATAAGTGGGCGCCACCATCGCCAGGCAGCAGAGACAAGCGTTAGAAAGAGATAGCAATCGTTTTACTTTCGCACGTTTAACAAACGACTGGAAAAAAGTCCTCAAAATAAAATAAAATAAAGCAGCTCGTGCGGTCAGACCACCTTGTATAGTTGCACCATGCGCTGCTGGCAAAGTAGACTGTGCTGTAATTTGAAGATGAGCCGTTCGCAAGTGCTAGGACTCAAGGCTTAAAGAGTGATGATGATGGAGAGGAGTTGTTTGGAAGATTGGTTGGACTTCAAGTGAGTGAAGGCCCAGCTAGATCCGCCAGAATTAGACCTGCATTGGCCTTTTCTCTATGCACAAAACTTTTTACCTTCACTGAAAGCGTTCAAATATAATTTTTGAACACACTTTTAACTGCTCAGGAACCCTAAGTTTGAAGTTCACGAACTTTAAGGATTCAACATTAACATCCTTATTTACAAGCTTAAAGCAAGTAAAATTTTCAGAGTCTGCATTTAGCTTAGCAACTACACATTTTCAATTAGCATTTGGGTCCGGAATTGCTGAGAATTTTCCTGTAGAAGACCCAGCTACAACAACTTGTCTTTTGTTTTTGTTATTGTGCCTCTTCTTATTTTTACGAGTTTGAAGTAACATAGAAGGTTAAGGCTGCTAAAACGGCAGTCCTTGGATGGCGAAGTTTAGAGTTAATATTTGGATTCGGCTGAGCAACCAACATCCCTTTGTTGGGGGAATGCCTACAGAAATTTTGGCACCCAGTTCGTAAATTTTGGAATGCGAATCATTCGCTAATATACAACTGTCGCATTGACAGCAAATAAACGGCGAGTTCGCTAGAAGTTTAACCGCCTCTGCCTGTAGGGTAACACAAGCGATATAATAGCGCGATGGAAAAACAAGGAACAGCGGTCAAAGCAAAGTTGGGCAGCTGTAACTTCTGTTTTGCACTCAGCACAGTAGGGAAGCGACATTGCGATAATAAAAATAAAATCAAAGAATCATACTTTGTAGAATTGGTAAGTCGCTTTACTTTAAATGTGGCTCTTAGACCAATCCCGAATTTCCTTTCCCTAGACTTGCGAAGTTGTACATGAAATTTTAGCCTATTTGAACCCTTTCTTGTTTATTTGTAAACATTATAATAATCTATAAATCAATTTTGTACCTTAAAATATATACGTGTTCTAATTAATAAAATTTTGACGTATTTATACTATGTAAAGTTCAGCAATATGTATTCGTATACGTTATATATGGAAGGCTCAAATTTAAGACTCCTTAAAGGTTGATGGGGAGGTTCTATTATTTTATTTAGAGCTTTCGGGGTATAGTACATACATTTTTACAAGAGTAATTTTGATGAAAGAAAAGTAAATACGATATTCTATTATGTAATGAAAAGGAAGAGAAAAACAAAGTTACTTTTTTTCGGTCTAAGAACAAACCTTGATTCAAGCCGAGGACCTTTGGATAGACGCAATAGCTGGTTGCGTCACGCATTTGACAATGTACTAAGGCTGTATAAGATTTCAAAGGGAAGGACTTTTATTTAGCTAATCATCAGTTAGAAAAATTACCGGGACCTAAATAATTACGAAATGTTTGATGTTTCAAGACATTTACCTTTACATTAAAGGCTAAATTTTTCAAAATTACGTTTTAAATTTTATTAAAAACAAAGAAACAAAAAAATATTAAAAACAAATTTTTCTTAAAATGTAACTTTTCTAATTTGTTTATTTTTAAAATTTTTTTTTTTGACTTATTGATAATTTGAAATTTTAGAATTGCGCTATTATTTCTATTGAAAATCGGAAAACGATATCGTATAGCTGTCATAGGAACTATCGAAGCATACACGCAAGTAAATCATAATTTTAATATTTTCAAGAATATTTCATTTTTGATATAGCTGCAAGGGTATATGAGCTTCGGCTTGCCGAAGTTTACGTTCTTTCTTCTTTTAATATCTTGTTTATTAATTTTAATATATTTAACTCAACAAAAAAAGATTTCTCTGTTATATCATTGACCTTTGTTTACATAAAATGCTTCTGATTTAAAGTGATTTTTTCCATAATTTAAAGGCACCTGTAAACATAAAATAAACAAGAAAGAAAGCAAACTTCGGCAAGCCGAAGTTCATATACCCTTGCAGCTATTGCATGAATTAAATACTTTTGAAAACATTTAAATTATGATTTACTTGAGTATATACTGAAAAACAGTGAAGCTATGATGATTTGCAGCTCAATTATTAGATAGTTATTTTATATATTTTTATTAGTTCTATGGGAGCTATATGATATAGACGTCCGATTTTGATAAAATTTAAACCATAATTCTGAAATAATTAAACATTGCCATATGTCGAAGAACTAAACAAAAAATTAAAAAACAGAAAAGTTATAATTTTTTTCATTTATTTCTCCGATTGTTCCTATGGGACCTATATGATATAGTCGCCCGACTTTGATGAAATTTAAACCGTAAATCGAAAATATTTAACCATTACTAAATGTCGAAGAACTAAACAAAAAATTAAAAAACAGAAAAGTAATAATTTTTTTTCATTTATTTTTCCGATTGTTCCTATGGGAGCTATATGCTATAGTCGTCCGATTTTGATGAAATTTAAACCGTAAATCGGAAATATTTAACCATTACTAAATGTCGAAGAACTAAACGAAAAATTAAAAAACAGCAAAGTTATAATTTTTTTTCATTTATTTTTCCGATTGTTCCTATGGGAGCTATATGCTATAGTCGTCCGATTTTGATGAAATTTAAACCGTAAATCGGAAATATTTAACCATTACTAAATGTCGAAGAACTAAACAAAAAATTAAAAAACAGCAAAGTTATAATTTTTTTTCATTTATTTTTCCGATTGTTCCTATGGGAGCTATATGCTATAGTCGTCCGATCCGGCTCGTTCCGACTTATATACTAACTGCAATAGAAAGACAGCTTTTGGGAAAGTTTCATGCAGATAGCTTTAAAACTGAGAGACTAGTTTGCATATAAACGGACGGACAGACGGACAGACGGACAGACGGACGGACAGACGGACATGGCTAGATCGACTCGCCTAGTGATGCTGATCAAGAATATATAT
This sequence comes from Drosophila elegans, assembly GCF_018152505.1. Lineage (NCBI taxonomy): Eukaryota > Metazoa > Arthropoda > Insecta > Diptera > Drosophilidae > Drosophila > Drosophila elegans. Next base: position 26,145,418 of record NW_024545863.1, on the reverse strand, counting down.
ACTTTATAGGGTCGGAGATGTCTCCTTCACTGCGTTGCAAACTTCTGACTGAAATTATAATACCCTCTGCAAGGGTATAATAAGAATAGAACAGGTAAAAAAAACATTATGTTATTTATGAAAAACAAATATAATTTTTCTAAGAATACTTGTATAAAATTCAGAAAATATATAATATATTTTATAAATTTTTCTTAAATTTAAGAAAAAAAAGTTTTCTATATTTAAGAAAATCAGTTTTTTGTGTTTGAAATGCTTGTGTCTAATAATATTAAGTCATCAATTTATTGTCGTAGATGCAGTGTATTTCGTTCAGAAAATAGGGGACCTGCTGAGAAGGTTGCACAATACGTCAAAGAAGGGCTTTTAGTCGAATTTAACTAAAAACAACAGAGCAACAAAACCTCGTCAAAAAATTTAATCGGATTAAAGTATCGCTTTAAGCTATATACTGAATGGAGTATTGACAGTGTTTTTATCAGCTACACTCTTAGAAAAAATCAAGAATTTCGATGTCAAATCAAGAACGAACGATGTCAAAAGTAGGGTAAATTCGAAAGAACGAAAGACTATATTCAAGTACGAATTATTCAATCCCGAAGTTCTACATTTAAGAACGAACGTCATCAGTCCAAGTACTCAAAAGTGCTTGAAGAAAGTGGGAAAGATATTGGTTTGAGTACGAAAAATTCTTTATTCAAGTATTAAAGTGTCTTAGTTTAAATTTTGCAAGTGAACAAATTAAGTATAAAAAACGTTCGTTTAAGCATGAACAGTTCTTAATTTAAGTACGAAAAGTTTTAATTTAAGTCAGAAAAATTCGTAGTTAATGAATGAACACTCTTATTTTCAAGAACGAATTATTTTTCATGTAAGAAACAAATATTCTTATTTGGAGAGTAAACCATTCTTTTTTTAAGAACCAAACCCTCTTTAATTAAGAATGAATATTTTTAATTTAAGAACAAATCATGTTTTATTCAAGAAATCAATATTTATTTGAAGAATAAACAATTCTTTTCTTAAGTACAAAACGTTTTTAACTTAAGAATATAAATTCATAATGAATGGTATTTCAGTATTGTATCTGATTCACTTCTTAATATTTAAAAGTACAACTTTTATATTGTATATTGTGACATACATAAACACAATTTGTCTTAAGAAACTTATACATATTTAATATATACATATTTAATATTTTTCATTATTTACAGGATATAAATGCAAAGGAGCAGTGTCGAATTCACTTAACTTTCTAATACAATATTCTTTAGCAGAGCCAATTACGTATGCGCGAAAATGTTTATCAAAGTTTGTAATTTCAATTTGTTGGCAAACACCGTAAGCTTAGTTGTTGTAGACAGTAAAGAATTTAATTTTAAATAACTTAAAGTCACTGAATATTACACCTAAGTAGTAATTCCTTTAAAAATTAAGATATCATATAAATGGAATTTGTTGCAGTCCGAAAACTTTTCCTTTAACAAATTATTAAAATTATTAAATTATTCTTGATGGCTTCCTCAACTATTGCGTTGATCAGCCAGATTCTATCCACCTCAACAAGATTCCCTTTATTAATTAACGTTTTTCCATGCTCCTTCGCCTCTATAATCGAACGAATGCTCTGCAACAAAAATAAATTGTTCATTTTATATTCATATACAAAATTAAAAAAAGAAATTATAATTTATAAAAAATAATTACCTTGTGGAGCACAAAATTGGTCTCGTTTTCGTTTTGGCGTGCGCTGACCTTGGTAATTTTCTAAATAAAATATTGTGTTAAAAACTACTCTAAAAACTTACATTTTTTCTCTCCAAATTGTAAGCTTCCGATTGAACAGCATACGCAGTCCCAATTGGGGAACTGCTTCCTTTAGCTCCTCCTCTGTCACACTTTCTAATAGTGACAAAGTCACTCCAGCTTCTGTATGCAATTAATATAAAAACAATAAATATGATTTTTCTAAGAAGCAAATACCAATACACGAACTAAAAAAACAGTAACAAACAGCAAAAGTATGCATGTACATGTGTGCACGTGAATTTACAGTTCTTTTTGACTCCTTCTTTTTTTACTAAGAAAAAAAAGCACCTGTACCGCACTGAGTTCCGAAGAAGAGGAATAGAAAACAAAAGGGAACGGTAAAGCGCTCGTTCACATATATACATATGTATGTATGTATGTATGTGCCCTTGTAAAATTTCCGTCAGCCTATTTATTTATAAACTCTGATTAAACACCAATTCTAATTTTTACTAGTTTTTATTGGAACAAGACGCGATAACTTGCACAAGAATGTTTTGCATTGTTATGTGTGCGTGCGAACGTTTTACCGTTGCTTTTTTCTTTCCATTTTACTTTGTCTTTTTCGGAATCCATTTTATTGTAAATTATAGTATTTGTTTGTTTTTACTTTAATTCGTAAGTTAACTTAATTCAAGCGAATTTTAATTTTATTGACGACATCGCTTCTCTTTTATGTTACCACATTTGCTAATAGTTTATTGTTTCACATTAATGCACAATTACTTACCCTGCAGGTACGGCAGCACACCCTGCATTCCCATTTCTTCCAATGCGTCCTCCAGCTTTTTGGGCGATTCTCTTTCCATTGTTTTTACGGTGCGACGCGGATCTCTTACTTGCACTTCACGTTTTTAAAGTAAGGCAGCTTTGCGATCGATTAGCCGAAAGAAGATATCGACCGATAACACTGATGTGTATATGTATATACACAAATGTGTTCGATTTTACAAAATTATCGTATAATCGTACGACTGCTAGTGAAACAATGCTTAATTTATAGATTTAAATGTTTTTTTTTTTATAATTCTGTTATTAATTATAGACATTATAATCAGAATTAAGGCTATAAAATATATTTTCTCTGTGTATTAAAAAAAAAAATGTTAAAATATTATTATCAAGTATGACCCGTACTTATTCTGTACTCGTTCGTCCTAAAAATTTTAAGAATTATTCGGCCGATTTTCAAAAACGTCCGTGCTAAAATTATTCGTTCTACTTTTTTCTGGGTGTATGTTTTTAGGAAAAGAATTTGAATGCACTTGGTCAAGTCTCTGCCAACACCACGAAACCAACTCATCTCACAAAAACCTGCAAAAATCTGCTAAGCCGGTTCTTCGAAAACAATTCTAAAAAAATATTTTTTTGATTATTAAAACATTGAATTTAATCCGCTACATGACTGAGCTGGAGTAATTTTGTTTTCGTACTTGACTTATATGACCAATTTCTCACCCATTGTAACACACTAAACTAGAGAGACCACATTACACGAAACAGTTATACCAAAAAATCTTAAAATGCTCGCAGTACCTCGCAGTTGGTTTTGACCGAAACACGCACACAGAGTTCAATAGCTAATTTCTAACATGTGGTGGAGTGACGTGACAGACTTTCGCGATTAGTGGGCACAAGAGTGAGCGTGGCTCCGTTTTGAATTAAACTTCCGGTTAAAATCTTCCTTTTTAAATCACAAATCTTTAGCTTTTATGGCTTCCGAGATCTCTACGTTCATACGGACGGGCAGACTGACAGACAGACGGACATGACTTGATCGAGTCGGCTATTGTACCTGATCATAAATACATACAGTTTATAGGCTTTATTTTAAAGTGTTACTTACTCTACGAGTAACGGGTATAAAAATAAATGAAAAGCCAATGTCCGAATCTCCAGCTCTTTTCTATGAACGTTTTTCTCTATGACCGTTAATTTTGCCTGACCAAAACAAACTTTCCTTCTAGTGGTTTCATGCGTATAACAAACAAATTTTTGTTTTTTTTTAAATAATTATTAATTTTAAATTATATATATTTTTTGACAGTGACATTCAAGTTCAACTGGACCAAGCTCGACTAATTAAACAGCTGACTGGCTTTATTTTAAGCCCAATCACAAGTCTGTTTAAAGACCGCATAACAACATCCATAGCCGATGGTCTAAAGGAACAAATGCAATCTGTGATGGATGATTTCAATAATGAGGACCCCTTACAATTGCGCGAATTCACAAATAAGTTAGTATCTGGAATGACATAATTTATAACTATATATAGCCATAAACTTAAATAATAATTAAACTATTTTAACGATTTGGGTTTTTGTAATAATAAATTAATTTTTAATAAATCTTCGAAGTGTTACAGTGAAAATTAAAAAATAAAGCTACTTAAAAACTTAACACAAGATAGCACTACACACCATACTAAGAATGAAAATTTGAATATAATTCTTATTAAATGTATTCATAACTATATTCTTTTTTTTTTGATTAATTTTAAAAGTCAATATATCATTCCATTTTAAGCTCACGATGAGCACGATAACGGGTCTTTTTAGCAATTTTGGTCGAGACGATTATGTAGTTTTTGAAGGAAAACAAATTTTGCATTTTAGCTTGAGCCAATTAAAACAAACAATATAACGAAGCCTACGAAGTTTAAGTTTATGAAGACTGTTGCATTTGTCCCAGTGTGACAGCAAGAATGCTGACTTAACAATTGTACGGACAACAGGTGGTCAGACCAGACCCTCTTATTTTACAATTTTTCAAAAATGTCAATGCCCGAATTTCACAACTTCTAGAACTTGGAGTTACCCATCCAAGATCGCTGATAACGCAGAATTCGGAAATCGGGAAATGATAAGATCAAATTTGGGGCATAAGGGTCATTTCATAGGAAAAAACAATTCACCTCTTACCATTCTTGGCACTCAGAACCCTATATATGGGAACTGGAGGTCAAAAAATAGGAAGTAGAAAAAGTGTAAGCCGTAGTAGTACCGGAGTGACAACGCGTCGTGAAAAGTGTAGTGATTTATTTAATAAGGACCTCAAAGGTCCTTTCTTAAACAAGTAGAAAACAAATATAAGGACCAAAGGACCTTCCTTATATACCCTAGCACCCTGTATAAGATTCCGAGAATTTCTTTGTACCCTGTTGGTGCGCTATTTGCGACATGTCGGCATGTTTTAATCCCACATCATCGGTCAATGAATTTAAATTTCTAAGCAACTCATAGTCCCGTCCGTTGACTATCTTATTCTGTCCAAAACAAAGAAAACACGGGGAAAATCCTGTACTCCTGTGAACGCTCATTCACAAAGATGCGCTTATCGCGTCGATGTATGTATCCCAACTCGTATGGGCGCATATATAGGCTCTGATTGCTGCTAAAATGGACCTATTTACTGGCGTTAGCCTGTGGCGAATATTCTGATTAAAACTGTCAGCCAGTATGTATTCTTGTGCCCCGAAAGTATAAAATATATGCCTTTCCAGATATCCCCAAATCCTCTCGAAAGTACATTTCAAGAAACTTTGTATTGTGGTCAAGGACTATTAGTAGACCAATGTTTTCTTTCTTGGACCTCGGATATGGGTTAAGAAGATGCATATAGAGCTTTCTCGCTCGTAGCAGAAATAACTGCATCGCGCAAGTTAGCACAGTGATTGCTGAAAGGCATGAAAGAAGGTATAATTGCAAAAAAAAACCGGAAAAAGCAAAGGAGAAAGAAAATAAATTATGAACTTTGATGCTATTGCATCGCGGAAAAATCAGAATAGAAAAGAAAAGGAAAACAGAAGAGAATGGTTTTGTATAGATTTTGCCGTCACTACATCGCGCAAGGGCGGCCAGAACAAGAAAATAAAAATAAACAAAGAAAATGAAAAAAAAAGAAATTGTTATATTTTATAAACAAAAAAACCAACAAAAAATTTTTCAGAGTTCATTAATGCACACCTCGCCTCCAAGAAGACTATTCTACAAGATTACACCACACATATATACGGAGAAATAAGAGATAAGAGTATTTTAAGAAGGTGACACGTTTATTAAGTGATACCCATTATATTTAAGTAAGATAGGGCCAATATAGAATTTGTAATAAAGGAAACAGAGAAATAAACAAAGTTAAGGAGTCACTGAGGCCAGTGACTAAAGGTAGAGTCCTAAAAAGGGCCACGAGCTTGCCGACAATTGCGGAGCAGATACAGGCAAAGGCTACAACATCAGGTACGGCAGGAAATAAAAATAAAGTAGCAAGAATACTTAGAAGGCCAGCAGTCGGCGATCGATATGTTAGGAGGAATAAAGCTTTGGGACGTCATAAGGTCGATGCATGTTGATTTTTGACGCAAATAAGAAACAAGATTCAATGAAAGGCAGTTGACGTTCTAGTGAAATCTAACTCGCGTCTAAACTGGGATCAGATCACTTATTAATCACTCATTTTGCGGACAAAAGAACGGAACCAGACTTACTGAGGGAGTTGAATCAATTGCAAACCAAAAAGCCTTATGTAATATCATCGATAGGACGGAACTGACCCTACGGCCCTAAAGGCACCATTGGCAGTAATAATATAACAAGGATAACAAGGATAACTTTGTATAAAACACTTTCGACCGTACTTGTTTGGTCACAAATTCACAATAGTCACAGATCACCTTAACTAACCTGGTTAAAGGGCTTTTAGGAGCCCAATTCCAAGTTAGTGAGATGGAAGCTTCAACTATTGGAATATGATTATGAAGTGGCTTACAAGAAGGGTTCGCAAAATGTGGTAGCAGACGCTCTCAATTAAATAGAGCTTCAGATTAACAATAGCGAGTTGGTTACTAATTAGGCTACGTATGCTGATGCTGACCATACGGGAGTAGGTTTCGCAGAAAGTATTCAAGTGGCAGAGAGGCCACTGAATGATTTAAATATTTAAGTTATTCAAGCTTAACAAATATCGAGAGGGAATTTACAAGAGAGTTCGGGAACAGCTAGATGAGGCAAAGCAAAGGAGAGCAGATAATTTAAACAAAGAAAGAGAAGAACCAATAGATTTACAGGAAGGAGATATCGTTTATAGGAAAGAAAAGAAGTTAACACCTAGGTTCACAACACATGAAATTGAACAAGTCATGAGAGTTACTTGTAGGACGAAGAGAAAACAGAAAATACATACATATAAATTAAGGAAAAGAATTCGGAAATAATAATTAATGCTTTGTAATAAATTACAGGAACTGTTACAGCCGGCCGTTAAAACGAAGCTTCTAACAGCATTTGAGTTGATACGATGGTTTATTAAATATTCAAAATATATTCAAAATATATTCTCTTCTCAAGGCTCGTGCTGCAACTGCTTGTCGATAGTTGCCTTTTTTCGTGGATGCACATCGATTGATGTCAAAATGTATCGTTCAGCCCATTGATAATTTATGGGAAAAAATTAATAAGTATTAAATTATAATTAAATTAAATTTTCAAATTGCCGTACTGGTGCGGTAATTCTTGTGCCTGGCATTAGTGTTGTCTTGGGCTTAACTCAGTTGTGACTGTTGGTTTGTAGCCATCTGCCGATCCCAACAGTAAATCGTAATCTGCCTTTTAGGATACCAAGGATCAAAGGAGTTAATTACGTGTTCTGCACTTTCCTTTCATTTTATATGAACGGCACGTAGAGTGAGGCATCTAAAAATAACGCCCCTGTGTTTCTTCTTATATAAGTCTACGGTTACCAGTATAGGCCCAAAAAAAACCAATCCACAGCACTCGAAACATCTGTGGTGGTTCCGGGATTCACGATTTTCGAACCGATTTCTATACGTTTCGCAACTAAGGGATATATACTTTATCCCTTCGTATCCGATTAATGGTAATGCCTCGTGAAGCATATGGTGATTTATATCGTGAATGTCTTTTACTATAAGATGTGTGGTTTGATTATTCTTTTGCAGTACGATCTGGTCTCTGTTTTGATTTATAGAATCCGCCCGGCCTTGAGTACGCATAATTCCCGCATCACCAATGTATACGTTCAAACCGATTATTGCGCTTGGTTTTGTTATGTTTTGACTTGATTGAAGGGTGTAAAATTCTGTTTTGAAGCAACGATATTGTTAGTCTGGCACTCCCACGATTATATGGCACTTTGCCGATCTCCTTCTTTTGGTTTTAATTTCCTAGTAAGAAATGGTGAAGGTGAATTCCTTTATTCTATAAACTGTTCCCATAGTTGCACCCAGCTCAGTTTCACGGCCTGTACTACTTTTGCCCTCAACCTGGTGCATTTCCGTTGTTGCGCTATAACCTATGGTGTCGGATATCACATTGCAGAGCAATGAACTTGGTTGACAAGGGAATGATTAAAATTCGATTATGGAAAAGTGGTTGAACCTAGGCAGATGGTGCAATGAAGTGCTATGGAGTGGGGAGGTATTGCAGATAACTTGAGTCATCGAGCTGTGGTGCTATTATAGAACCAATAACCAAATAAGGTGTTCAAAGAGATTGAATATATTTAACACGAATTAAGCACAATGCACAAGCGAAGTGAACGGATTGACATTATTCGGTTATCCATTTTATCTTCAAGCACTATAAGCATGGCTCCACGTCCTCGCAGGGCCCAAACCCTAGACGACAGACTTTCACGATGTACTCGGTCTTACCGCCGTTGCACCGATTCCAAGAGCCGAGAAGCATCTACGTGCCGTAATATTAAATAAATACTGCCGGAGGACTATGTAAAAAGTTTTTTTTGGGTTCATGTCGCAAAACAACTTCTCCGCTTCGAACTGGTTGTGTACACCTACTATAAAATTATGATTTTAAGTCTAGTAAAAAAATTTCGCAAGGCCATACAAACATCAAAACAAAGAGTTCAAGCCTATGTTCACCTTAAAGTGAAGTCATACAATAAAATATCTACACTCGACATGTAGATCCATCCAAACTTTATAGTTTTATAGCCAAACCAACCGAGTTCATTGCTTTGCACTTTGATAACCGACACCATAGGATATTGTATGATAAAGGAATGCTTGCCTTTGCACTTAAGTTGAGTGCAAAAGCAGTTCAGTCCGTGAAATTGATCTGAGTGAAATTTTGGAATCAGTTTATGAATAAAATGACATTTGAAAGGAATAGTGGAAACGGGTGCCTTGATCGACCCGGTAAGCACCATTGACAGATCGCTGGCCGCTGCATTTCGTCTTCCCACTTCGGTTTCAGTTCGCCGACAATACGGTCACGGACACCTTCAAAATCGACGTGGTTCTCAAGGTCAGCCCTAACTTTTCTACTCGCACTCAATCCGTGATGCAGATGAGGATGTTTGCGATATCCGATATCCGTCTCGGTGATGAACAGTTTCATCGCCCTGCAACGATCTTCCTGGTGTTGGGATCACACGTGTACGCAAACGTCAATCAACCCTAGTTCTTAAATCTGACTGAAGGACCGACTGTCGCGCAAATCACAGTATTTGCGTGGGTTGTCGTTCCTTAGACAGTTAAATGGTACGAAATGTGTTCAAGAATGTTGCAGGCTACTTGTCCGTTTCGTTTAACCATGTACTATCCTAAGCCTATCGGGTGACTATCCGCGCTTCAGCACAGCTTAAATTCTTTGCAGTTTTTGGTTGTTGTCTATGTTGGATGTAAATAAATTTGTTCGTTTTTTACTATGCTAAAGTCAAGTTGAAATCGGAATAATCTCTAGTTCTCCTTTTAGAGTCCTAATTGTTGTGTTCTTATTTATGATGTAATAAACTTTCCGCCAAGCAATTGGCTGGCGGAATCAATTCCGCAAGCAAAGAAATTTATTGTTTTGCGTACTTAGGTAAAATTTATTGTGGAAATGAGAATTTGTTCTAAAAACATTTTTGCATAATTCTCCTCAGAATCGGATCGATCGACCAGCCTTCCAAATTTTTGCCAAGTCCGTCGCCTCAGTTCTAGTTTCGAAACGAGTTTGTAATGGACAATGAATGGGCTGTCATGGTACGAAAAAAAGTACTCTCTTGGGAATTATTTCGGGCAAGCCCTTATGTTTTCGTTTAAATGTGGAAAGAAAGGTATTATATATAATTTTATTTTTATTTTTTATTTGATTTGCCTTTTATTTATTGAATCTTTTCCTTTAGGATACCAAAAATAGGTGTAGCTTATGGTAGTAACCTAACTAACAGTCGTATGACATAGTTATGGCGCCCTGAGCTTTATTGCTGGGTTGGGAGGTCGTTGCGGGAAGCCCGAGTCAAGCCTCTTGCGAGATGATTTGGGTGGGCAGAGAGTTTTTTATTGTACGTCGCTTTTTGTTTGTCTATTTCATATTTAACTGCAAGAATGCCGAGGTCCCTGTGATGTTTTTGATTTTTTTTTGTTCAGGATTTGTGCGATTGTGATTGTGCGCGCAGTGTGTCTATATTGCTGCTGTTCGCGCTCCCCAATAGCTGGGATCCATATGCAGGACCCTGTAAACCAGCAAGGGCGATCGATCGCTTAAGATCCAGTGGAAGCTGCTGGCTTTTAGTTTTAAATGTATTCGATGCGTCTTCTCCAGGTTAGTCGTCTGTCTAGGTAAACGCCGAGATACGTTACTTCTGACTTGGCGAATCTGCGTACTATTCAATGATAGTACGCGCTTCCTTGCGGGACTCCAGCTTTTGGTAATGAAATAGTGGATGCTGCCAAGAGTATATCTTAAAGAGCATTGGTAGAACAGTCGATGTCCTCTTCGATGTTGAGCTGCGGGGTTAGTTCAATGTGGGAACTTACATACTTTTTATATTTTAACCAGTTGGTTCTGTGCGATGTCAGCCTGTGCGGGTGGTCTGTGGTTTCTGGGCTTTGAAGAAGAGTTATTAGCACTGGCGAATGGTCAGATGAAAGGTCCAAAATCGCTTGGTTGGGCATGTTTTTTGTCACCGCAAAATCTATTAAGTCAGTGATTTTTCTGAGGTCTGCCGGCCAGGGGAAACATAGTCCAATTTGTTGCTCAGTTTGCATTATACAATTGCCTTCCTTTGGGAGTCACAAGTCGTGCATGGTCGATTGCATGGTCGTTTTCATCATACTTTATTGCATGGTAACTATCATTGATTCCAGTGTGCTTTGCGGCTGTCCTGGGTCCTGCTGAAGGTCTCCTAGATTAGGCTAGAGTGGGTGTCCTGTTCCTGATCGAAGGGCATTGGCGTATGAGATTGCATTTGTAAAAAATTCAACTGATTATAAAACCGTCAACAACCCCCGCTCACGTATATTCCAGCTACTCTCAGCTTAAGGCTTGAGGAAATGCCCACGGTTGCATGGCAACATCTTAAGCAAATGTTGACCCCAACCTAAGGTCACGGTTGATACACCATCAATATTTACCTACAACCTGAACCCTCCTACACCACGTTCACCACGCGCTAAATTGATATCCATCCTTGTATTGATTTGACCTCTGATATCTAATAATATAATATATATAATATAATATATGCTCTTTAGGTATTGAAATCCTAGCCCATCCCAATATCTGTATTTTCTCAATTATTAGTAGCCAACGAAATTCTTAATATAGTAGATCTTACTACCAAACCAATCCTATATGTGGGCAGATTTTAATGCTTGGAGTCCATTGTTGGGGTCATCCTCGCAAAACTCTAGAGGTCTCCAAATAGAAGAAGTCATATACAAATCAACTTTAACTATCCTCAATGACGGCTCCGCTACCCATCATTCCACCCACAATTCTTTCTCGGCTATTGATCTAACGTTAGCCTCCGCATCGCTGTTCCCTTTTTGTATGTGGTCTATAAAAGACTCTCTATACGGTAGCGATCGTTATCCTGTAAAGACAGATACTCAGTTTCAAACTAAAACTTATCACCATCTCCAAAATATAAGATAGATAAAGCCAATTGGGATCTGTATCGCAGAAAATACAAAGTTCGCTTTTAATTGCCTGCAACAAACCACTTAAACCTGTTTGCCGGCAAAATAATAAAAGGAATCAAAGCCTCAGCTAATGTAGCAATACCTCAAACCAATCCCTCTCAACATCGCGAAATGTTTCTTGGTGGAGCAAAACTCTGCAAGATCTAAGGCAACACAAGCAATCCCTCTGGCATGCCTACAATCAAGCTCAGAGCAACACTCCCATGATTTCCTACAGAAAATCTAATGCTCTTTTTAAATTCAATTCCAAAAAAGCGAAACGGGAATCCTTTGAAAGATTTACATCTATTATAAGTCCTCAATCATCTACCAAGAAAACTTGGTTTGACCTAAATCGCTTAATTGGAAATTTCCCAAAAAACCTCAGAACTGCAGATATTAGCGATGCCTTTGCGAACTTTCGGTCGGACTACTCCAAGGACGATAGCTTCTCACACCAATACTAGTCTCGTAAAGAAGAAATTCTTTCTCAGGAATACACACCCACCAAACTGTCCACCGCCTCTACAGACCTTGACCCCAATTTCACTCTTGGTGAGCTCGAATATGCCCTTCAGTATGCGAAAGGAAAAACACCCGGAATAGACCGAATTTCATATCCAATGCTTAAACAGTTACCCTCCGAAGCTAAATACCGTCTATTAGAAATGTATAACGCAATGCTAGCTTGAACTAACTACCCTCATGTGTGGAAATCTGCCATCATTATCCCTATCTTAAAACCTTACAAACCAACACACGAATTAACATCCTTTAGACCCATTTCTTTACTCCCTTGCTTAAGCAAAACGCTGGAAAAAATGTTTTCCAAAAGGTTAATGTGGTTCATTACGAAACAGCAACTTATCAGTCCCCACCAAAAAGCTTTTAAACAACAGCATAGCACTCTTGATTCTCTTCTACCAAAAATTTACCATTTTACCATTACCATTTTGGCAACTGATTTTGAAAGGGCCTTCGATCGCGTGGGGGAGCATACAGTATTGGATGAACTTTCCCGGTGGGGGGTAGGTCAAAAGACCTTCAACTTAGCAAAGGCTTTCATGATCAACCGTACTATTCGAGTAAGAGTTAACAACACTCTATCCAAATTCTATACTCTCCACAATGGCATCCTACAAGGTTCGCCGCTCTCTGTGGCATTGTTCATGATCGCATTCCAATCCTTAAATAACATAATATTAAGACATAAGCAAATCAAACTGTCAATTTATGCAGACGATGCCATAATTTTTAGCAAATGTAAGAATACCACTACACTAAATAATAAGTTCAAAGAAATCCTTGAAGAAATCCAAATCTGGGGAAACACCTCCGGTGCGACCCTTGCTGTAAATAAATGTAAGCTTTTTCATATTTGTAAAAACAACGCTGTACATACCCACCATTATCGTATAATAACATAGATATAGAACGAGCTCCTTTTCTTAAAATTCTTGGCCTGACAAGACACCACCGTAACGAACTTAGGATCAATCTTATCAATAGACTAAACATTATTAAATTCCTAACATCTAAGCGTTCTTTCATCCATCGGACAACACTTATACAAGCGACTACAGCTTTGTTGTTGTCCAAAATTGATTATGGCCTCGCCATTTATGGGTGGTGCGCGCCATCGAGCTTAAAAATGTTCTTACCTCCTTATCATGGTGCCGTCAGACGTAGCATTGGCGCAATTCCAACGACCCCAACCAAATGCGTCCTAGCCGAAGCAGGATTACCGGACATTAAAACCAGAGTCGCGCAAACTACCTTCAAATTAATACCAAAACTCATGTGCTCAACCAACTCAATTCTGCTGAAGGACTTTGAAAAACCCTCGAAGCATCAAAGGATATTTTATAGCTTTTATCAAGAGACACAACAAAGAAACGCCTTATCGTTGGAATAAAGTCATTCCGTCCCCTCCGTGGAAATTACGCGCCACCGCCACAGATACTACGCAACGTTTAAGCAGCTATTTGAAGAAATTACCCACAAATACTCCGATAGGAAATGGCTTTACACCGATGGCTCAAAGTCCAACGCCACAACCAACACGGCTTAATTGTTTTATGAGTTCAGCTACCTCACCACTTCTCCGTTTTTACTGCAGAAGCAGTAGCTATTGTTCAGGCACTTAAAGTTGCTCTCGAACTAAAGGGAAGATATATTATCTGCAGTGATAGTCTGTCCACCCTGCAAGGAGTCCAAAACTTTTGCAATAACAACAACCTGCTATTAGAAATTCGTCTCCTCTGCATCAAAAACAACAGCAAAATTAAGCTATTATGGGTCCCGGCTCATATAGGAATAGATGGGAACGTGTTAGCTGACAAAGCTGAAAAGCTAGCTGGACGAGCTTCGTGCCATACAATCATCCCTGGAGTACAACAGGAGATCTGGAAAAATATCAAAAACATATTGCTGGACATCGAATTGGAAGACTGGTCGTAGTTTAACCACTGGTATAAGCAGTTTAACCCTGGCAAAAAGAACATCAAGTTTCCTACTTCGATAAACAGAAGGGATTGCGCTATTCTCACTTAGTGAAAGGCGGCTGAACTGTCCTAACTGCGGAGCTGAACTATCCGTTAAACATCTACTAGATACTTGTGGTCACTACCAAAACATCAGAATAAACCTATTCGGTCTTACCCCACCCTCAAAACTATTATCTGACCTTAAAGCTTCTAACTCCAATCTAACATTATCTTTCTTACGCATATGTAAAATTATACATCAGAGTTAAATGTTAAGTCTCAAATACAAATAAAAAGTTTTTTCAATTTTCGAGTCGATGGCCACAGTAGCTAGTTACTCCTTTTCCTAAATTAGTTATTATATTTTAAATGAAATTTATGTATAGCAGCTAATACTGAATAAAAAAAATATATATATATATTGTTGAGAATACCAAAAGTCACACTTATACATATACACATGGTGTGTGTGTGGGAAGGGGATGAACAATGAAGATCTCAGAGAGAGGCAAAGCCCTCTCCTCTCTTTGTTCTCTCCCTCTCTTTCAAAGAACGTTTTTGTTTCCTTTTGTATGCACATGCGTACCCTTGCCACTTACTTGAAGACAACGAGAGCGTGCGGTTGTGAAATAAAAATTAACTAAAAAGACAATTAAAGTGTTTTACTATTTGGCAAATCGGGCTGGTGTGTTCCTGGAGTTTGTATATACATTAATTATATATATTCAATAGGTTATGGGCCCAGTCACAATTTGCAGCTAAGTGCTATAGAAAAATGCTTTAATTGTTACCGAATAATAAAAGTGAAATAAAAAAAAAGTGAAACAAATTAAAACTTAAATCAATTCTAAACAAAATAATTACTATTGAAATTTGTGCTTATAAGTGAACAACGTACATATACATATATGTATAACGACGCACCAAATTGGCGCACATTTTTCATTTTTCAGTGCGAGTGTTAGAGCAGACCAGCAACAAAAAATTCTGAGAAGCGCATAGCAACCGAAAAGAAGAACAGTTATTCTCGGAAGATGGAAAAGGGAAAGAGAAATATAACACCTTTTAACGGGGAAAAGTATTCCATATGGAAATTTAGAGTCAGGGCTTTGTTAGAGGAAAACGATTTGATAAAAGTAATTGATGAGGAACCAAGTGATAAGGAAAGTGAGGAAGTGAAGCGAGCAGAGAGAAATGCAAAGAGTCTTATAATTGAATACTTGAGTGACTTTTTTTTAGTGTTTGCCAACAATGGGAACTCGGCTAAGGAAATTTTTAAAAATTTGGATACTATTTACGAGCGTAAAAGTCTGGCATCTCAACTTTCATTACGCAAACAACTATTGTCTTTAAAATTGAAGGGTGATACTCCGCTAGTAAACCACTTTCGTTTATTTGATGATTTGGTAACTGAGTTAGTTGCGGCGGGAGCCAAGATAGATGAAATGGACAAAGTGTCCCATTTGCTTCTAACACTTCCAACTAGCTATGATGGGGTAATAACAGCGATAGAAACTCTATCTGAGAGCAATTTAACATTAGCCTTTGTAAAGACTCGGCTTCTAGATCACGAAATTAAACTAAAAGGTGCTGGCAAGGACACAAGTGCAAAAGTGTTGCAGGCTATAGGCAATCGACAGCCTAGGGATAACACATACAAAAACAAAATAACAAAATTTGTGAAGAAACAATTTCAGAATAAGTCTAAGCCTAAGTTGAAGTGTTTTCATTGCGGCAAATTAGGCCATATAAAGAAAGACTGTTTCTCCTTAAAAAGGCAGGCAGGTGGCAACCAGAATGTTCATGTCCAGAGTAATGCTAGAGAGAGACAGGCTCAGATGGCAACAGCAACGCAGCCAGAACGCTCGTTTGCATTTATGATGAAATTAGCTAATTCCAGTGAAAAGATAGATGGCGTAGATTTTATATTAGATTCAGGGGCGTCAGATCACATAGTAAACGACATAACTCTGTTTTCCGAGTATGAGAATATAAATCCAAGTGTGGCGATTGAGATTGCAAAGCGTGGAGAATTTGTGTATGCTACTGCGAAAGGACTAGTTAGCCTTAACAGTTCTGGAAAAAACATTACATTACAAAACGTGCTGTACTGCAAGGAAATCCCGCACAATTTAATATCCGTGAAGAAGATGCTAGATGCTGCAATGTCCGTCGAATTCAATCCGGATGGAATAAAAGTAATCAAAAATGGTAACTTGGCATTTGAAGGGATATGTAAATATAATGTACCGATTGTGAAATTTTATTTAAATAGTAAAGTATATACATCCAAAATTTTAAATGATGCAGAATATCGCTTGTGGCATGAAAGGTTAGGTCATATTAGTGTAGGAAAATTCTTAGAAATTAAACGAAACAGCTTGTTTGAAGATATTGAACTTATAAAAAACGTACAGCTAAATAGAAATGAATTATGTGAGGCATGTATTAACGGAAAACAATCTAGGCTAAAATTTGAAAAATCTAAAAACAAAGAAAATATTGACCGCCCATTGTTCGTAGTTCATTCTGATGTATGTGGTCCGATTACGCCCTCAACTATTGATAATAAAAACTACTATGTAGTATTTATTGATCAGTTTACACATTACTGTGTGACATATCTAATAACTTAAAAATCAGACATGTTTTTTGTATTCAAAGACTTTGTGGCAAAAAGTGAGGCTCATTTCAACTTAAAAATGGTAAATCTATATATTGATAATGGCAGGGAATACCTCTCTAATGAAATGCGTGAATTTTGTGTCGAAAAAGGTATCAGCTATCACTTAACGGTTCCTCATACCCCACAATTGAATGGTGTTGCAGAGCGGATGATTAGGACAATCACCGAAAAAGCTCGCTCTATGATTAACTGTACTAAACTTAATAAAAGTTTTTGGGGTGAAGCTGTTTTAACAGCAACTTATTTAGTTAATAGGTCCCCAAGTAGAGCTTTGGGAAATATAAGAAAAACACCATATGAGATGTGGCATAAAAAGAAGCCAATATTAAAATATTTAAAAATATTTGGATCGACTGTATACGCACTAAATAAAGTGCATAAGCGAAAATTTGATGACAAATCGATCAAGACTATACTCGTCGGGTTTGAGCCAAATGGCTATAAATTGTGGAATGAGGAATCGAGAAAATTTGTGATAGCTAGAGATGTAGTGGTGGACGAAAAAAGCATAAAATCTATGACTTTAAATGAAAATGACTCTGTGGTAAAACATAATGATGTTAGCAGAAGTCATGATTCTCAAATTGGAGAGAATGAAGAGTTAGTTTTTCCATCACAGGAAATGAATGAATCAATGGATTCAAAGTCTGGTGAAAACTCAAATGAAAATTCCACTTGTCTCGAGAATACCGATCCAGTAGTTGGAACTGGTGATAATATACAAGAAAATGAAAATCAACAAGTCAGACGCAGTGAGAGAAATAAAGATAAACCAAAATTATCATATAGATTTTTAGAAAAATGTCTTATGAATACCCAATTGTGTTTAAGTGATATTCCCAATACATATGAGGAAATTAAATTTCGCGATGACAGAACCTTGTGGGAGGAAGCCATTCAAGATGAACTAAATTCTCATTTTGTAAATAATACATGGTGCTTAGTGCAAAGGCCTATGGATAAAAACATAGTAGATTGCAAGTGGGTTTTTAGTTTAAAGCAAGACGAAAATGGTAATTTTCTAAAATATAAGGCAAGACTGGTAGCAAGGGGCTTTACCCAAGAATATATGATAGATTATGACGAGACCTTCGCACCTGTTGCACGAATTTCTAGTTTCAGATTTCTTTTAGCATTTTCTAATCAATATAATTTACTGATTCATCATATGGATGTAAAAACAGCATTTTTAAATGGAACTTTAAAGGATGAAATTTATATGAAGGTTCCAAAAGGTTTAAACCAGTATGATGGAAATAAAGTATGTAAACTAAATAAAGCTATTTATGGCCTTAAGCAAGCTGCGCGATGCTGGTTTGAGGTTTTTGAAAGTGCACTTAAACAATTTGGATTTCAGAATCTAGAAGTAGACCGATGTATATATATTTTAAATAAGGGAGATATAAGTAAAAATATATATATATTATTATACGTTGACGATGTGGTAATTGCCACCAGTAATTCCGAAAGTATGTCTAAATTTAAAACTTATCTTTCAAGTACGTTTCAAATGACTGACTTATGTGAAATACGACATTTCCTTGGTATAAAAATTGATCGAAAAGATGATCAAATTTGTCTCAGTCAATCTGCATATATTAAAAATGTCTTAAAGAAATTCAATATGGAAGATTGCAATCCAGTTAGTACCCCTCTTCCAAGCAAACTAAATTATGAGGACTTGCAAGCTGATGAATCATGTGAAGCACCATGTAGGAATTTAATTGGCTGTTTAATGTACATAATGTTGTGTACACGTCCGGATTTGAGTACATCAATTAGTATCTTAAGCCGGTATACTAATAATAATAACAAAGAATTATGGCAATGTCTTAAACGAGTTTTAAGATACCTAAAAGGAACTGTTGACTTAAAGTTATCGTTCAAAAGGAATCTTAAAGTGGATAATATTCTTATAGGGTATGTCGATTCTGATTGGGCTGGAAATGAGACTGATAGGAGAAGTACTACAGGATATATATTTAAAATGTTTGGAAATTGTTCAATATCCTGGAGTACTATGAAACAAAAATCAGTTGCTGCTTCATCTACCGAAGCCGAATATATGGCCTTATTTGAAGGTGTTAGAGAAGCATTATGGCTAAAGTCATTAATAAATGAAATTAAATTAAAATTAACTGGCCCAATAGATATTTTTGAAGACAACCAAGGTTGTATTAGTATAGCCAATAATCCTACTTGCCACAAGAGATCTAAGCACATAGATATCAAATATCATTTTACCAGGGAACAAATTGAAAACAAACTAATCTGTGTCAAGTATATTTCCACAGATTTCCAATTGGCTGATATTTTAACGAAGCCACTACCAACAGCTAGGTTCACTGCACTGCGAGACCAAATGGGGCTAACTGGACCTTCACCCTGAACCTTTATATGGAGTTTTTGCTAATTTATAATTCACCTTTAAACCAAGCCAAACTGGATCTCTTGGAATATATATATATATTTAACAATAATCAAACCAAAATAATTTCTAGTCTAACCATTACTGTTTATATAAGCGAATCTTGTTAATTTATGTTTTTGAATGATCTGATTGGGTTTTACTGGGTTTCCCCAATTCTTTGCAGCAAATGCTGGATCAGAAAAAAAAAAAAAGAGTCCCCAGAGAAAAAAAAAAAATATTACAACCATTTGAAAATGCACAAACTCGTCAGAAAATTATCTTTTGTTATTCCTTAAATTGTATCAGTGTAACTTTTGAGGTGGCGTGTTGAGAATACCAAAAGTCACACTTATACATAAGTTAACACCCAAAATAATACAATTTCTCAGACAGAGGAAATGAGTAAGCATTGATTGCACAACAAACAGCAAAGCAATGCCCTCAATAAAGTTCTAACGAACTTAGCTTGCACCTTTTGGTTAGCGATCGTGGGAATGCAGAATAGACAATTTCCAAAGTTGATCGAACTCAACCTAGTGCATACAACAAAAACTATAATTAAAATGCACTAGCCAATTACAATTAAGTTTGGCCAACGGCGACGGCGACCAAGAGCAGCAACCAATAATATGAAAGAACGTCAGCAGAAACATCAACAGCGGCAGAGACGGCGGCAGCGATGGAGCGACGCGTAGCTATAAAAACAATTGTTTAATCTAAGTAAGTTAGTTCTTAATCCAACTCAATAAAGGAAAGTTTGATTTTTTTATATAAAAATCATAACCAATCTTTTAACTGGCGCCCGAACAGGGACCTGATTAAAACCGCGAAAGGATAACAAGTTCCGCGTCTCGCGAAGTTCAGAAAGTAAAAAATTCTGACGTTTCGTTTCAAACCTCCGCCTAATCAGTGAGAAGTAAAAAACCAAAAATACCGAGATTCGGAAGTGCAAAAGTGCCGTTTAAAAAACGCCGCAAATTGTCACTCCTGAAAAAAAAAACAGGACTTGTACCCGGTGGAATAATCAGGCCAAATTTTATCGCCGTGATCCCTTTAGTATCCGTTCGAAGGGAACGTGAATTAAGGTACAGAGAAGGCCCCTTAGTAAACTCACACTCAGGAGAGATCGTTGCAGAGTGGGATAAAACGGAATCTGCCGAGCCTGTCATCACGAGAGCACGCCGAGATATGTTACTACTGTAAGAATAGTTTTAAGCAATTTATTAACAAAAACATAAAAAATATTTAATCGAAAAATATTCAAAGAAGAAAAAGTTTTACCCAAATATAAAGTGTAGAAGACATATTTTAGTAAGTTAATAAGAAAAAAATCCAAAATATAGGGAAAATAAAAATTCCCACATAATAATTACAAAGGTAATAAAAAATCGCACACTCTAATTCTTAGAAGACAACTTCCGAATTCTGAATAACTAAAATTAAAAAATTAAATTAAACTTTTCGCTGCTCATATATCCATACCCAAAATGACCGAACAAGATTTGGCAGACAGACTCGCGAATCTTACCGGACCCTCATCAGCCAGTTCCACACAAATAAACACACGAATCATGACCGAGAGGGACATTGAGGAAAAAATAAAAACAATCTTAGAGACAAATCTCAGTAGACTAGTAAAGGAAATACTTAATCCAAATAAAGATTTTTCCAAATATACAGACCAAACAATTAAAAGAGAATTAACGCACAATCTTAGTGAGTTAGATAAATTACCAGACATTGTTCGGACACTTAGAGACTTTTCAGGAAACAAAAGTGAATATTCATCATGGAGGAAAAGTGTCGAGAGGGTGTTAAAAATCTATGAAAACAGAATAGGTTCACCAAAATATTATGGAATTCTTTTAGCAATCCGTAACAAAATTACTGGTCAAGCGGACGCAGTATTAGAATCATATAATACCCCCTTAGATTGGACAGCTATTTCAAAATGCCTAACAGCGCATTTCGCCGATAAGCGCGACTTAAAGACCTTAGAATATCAACTATATGCTCTTAACCAAGGTAACAATACTATAGATGAATATTATCAGGCAGTTTATCAACAATTATCACTAATTCTGAACCAAATTGGCAGCTTAGATGCCTCACAAGAAACTATACAATCTCTGACAGCCATGTATAGGGAAAAAGCCTTAGACACTTTTGTCAGAGGACTTAATGGAAACCTGGCACAATTGCTGGCCATTAAAGAACCACATGACTTAGGACACGCTCTACATTTATGCAGTCTGCTAGAGAATCAAAATGCTAGGAATAACCAGACACCAAAAACTCCGTATTTAGGGAGGGCACCCATGCTACCACCTAAACCCCAACAACCATATCGGATGGTAGCCGTCAAACAAAATTTCCATCCGCATCTCTACCATAACCCAAACCAATCCGGAAAACCCCTAATTACTCAAACTAACCAATTCAAATCTTATAGTCAACCTTATACAAACCAATCCGGTGTAGTAGCGACCTATAGCATACCAAAACCTCCGCCACGACCACAACCGAAACCGGTACCTATGGACGTAGATCAGTCAGTTCGATCACGTCATATAAATTATATGAACAAACCAGCAAATAATGATTATGCAGGGAAAAGACCTCTCAGCACCGCTAATGCCCCAAATAATAATAAGATGCCAAGACAGTTCCATATTCAACCAGAGACAGGAAGTAACGAACAGCAAAATTCAGATGAAGCTTCATCAAGTTCAGAACAAGAGTATTATCAGTTGGCAGAAGAAAATAACGTTAACGAACTTCAGGAGGAATATGTATGGCAAAGCGATAACGAACAACAAGAATACATAGATATGTCAGAACTTTATTTTTTAGAATAAATCGTTCCTCACTACCTTACTTTAAAGTAACCACGGGGAACGGAAAAATTCTAAAATTCTTAATCGACACGGGCTCTAATCAAAATTATATTCAAAATCAATTAGTACCAAATCCAAAGCCAAATGAGAACACTTTTTCAGTTGGTTCAGTCGGTGGTAACAATAAAATAACACAACACGCAATACTTAAGCTCGCTAATATTTCGGATACACCCATGAAATTCTTTTTACTAGACACCCTGAAAACCTTTCATGGTATCTTGGGCAATGACACAATGAAAAGACTAGGAGCAATAATAGATGTAAAAAATGATATATTAATTCTCGGAAATAAACGCAAAATTAAAATCCATCAACTAGCGACACAAGCAGTAAATACAATTGGACCGCAAGTCAGCCATATGACCGAGTCACAAAAATCAATAATAAAACTCCTCGTACAAAGCCACAAAATCCTCTTCGCAGATCCCGATTCAAAGTTAGCATACACAACTAAAGTAGTAGGTGAGATCAGAACTTCATCAGATTCTCCAGTTTACGGAAAACATTACCCATATCCAATATC
Source organism: Drosophila elegans (assembly GCF_018152505.1). Classification (NCBI taxonomy): domain Eukaryota; kingdom Metazoa; phylum Arthropoda; class Insecta; order Diptera; family Drosophilidae; genus Drosophila; species Drosophila elegans. The sequence goes on along the minus strand of NW_024545863.1, from coordinate 26,122,673 downwards.
ACTCAAACAAGAGGTAGAAAAACAAATAACTGAGATGCTAAGAGATGGTATTATAAGACCTTCAAGATCACCATATAATGCACCAGTCTGGGTAGTTCCGAAAAAGTCCGGCCAGTCCGAAGAAAAAAAGTACAGATTAGTAATTGATTATAGGAAACTTAATGAAGTTACTATCTCAGATCGGTATCCCATACCCGAAATTGGAGAAATTATTGCGCAGCTCGGGGACAACAAATATTTTTCGGTATTAGATCTCAAGAGCGGTTTTCATCAAATACCACTGAAAGATACAGACATAGAAAAAACAGCATTCGCGGTAAATGGCGGAAAATATGAATTTACGAGACTCCCATTCGGATTGAAAAATTCCCCTTCCATTTTTCAAAGAGCGTTAGACGACATATTGAGAGAATACATAGGGAAAATTTGCTATGTATACGTTGATGATATTATAGTCTTTAGCAAAAACGAAGTGGAGCACGGCAAAAACTTGGAAAGAGTATTTTCAACGCTACAAAACGCAAATATGAGGGTTCAAATAGAGAAATGCCATTTTTTTAAAACGAAGTAGACTTCTTGGGGTACACAATATCAGAAAATGGAGTAAAAACCAACATAGATAAAATAAAAGCGATTACAAAATTTCCAGTCCCAAAAACATTAAAAGATCTCCGTTCCTTTTTGGGCATGACAGGTTATTATAGGCGGTTCATAAAAGATTACGCTAAAATAGCAAAACCCCTAACCATTCTTCTAAGAGGCGAAGAAGGCCGGATATCTAAGACCAAGTCAAGCAGAACTGCTATCAACTTAAGCAAAGATGCGATTACAGCATTCGAGAAACTTAAAAATACTCTCGTCTCAAGGGAGGTTACCCTTGCCTATCCAGATTTCGGAAAAGAATTTCAATTGACTACTGACGCTTCAAGTTACGCAATAGGCGCAGTATTGGAACAAAATCATAGGCCAATAACGTTCATTTCACGCACCCTGTCAAAGACTGAAGAGAACTACGCAACTAACGAAAGAGAGATGCTCGCGATCGTTTGGGCGCTCCAAAGTTTAAGACATTATCTTTACGGGTATTCAAAAGTGGTAATATACACGGATCACCAACCCTTGAGTTTTTCGAATAGCGTAAATAACCATAACGCTAAGCTTAAACGCTGGAGAGACCTCATTGGCGAGTATAACCACGAGATCAGGTACAAGCCCGGAGTAGCTAATGTGGTAGCGGATGCGTTGTCCCGGGCCCCCGCAGAAATTAATTCAATCAGCTCCTCAGCATCAGCCAATAGCGACGAAAGCTCGTCACACAACCTCATATTTTCAGTAGAAGCTCCAATTAACGTATTTAAAAACCAATTATTATTACTGACTGCCGATACAGATTCATATAGCTTCGAAATGCCATTCCCAACATACCACAGACACATAATTAAACAAAAATCTTACACGGAAGAAAAACTTATTGCAATTTTAACTAGTAAACTTGATCCTAAGCTTATAAACGGAATCATTACATCCGAAGAGGTAATGGGAAAAATTCAAAACATTTACCCTACCTATTTTAAATCATACAAGGTAAGGTTTACTCAAAACGAAATAGACGACGTAACTTCGGAGTCCCAACAAAACGAAATAATTACCCTCGAACATAAACGAGCCCATAGAGATGCAAAAGAGAACAAATTACAAATTTTGAAGAATTATTTCTTTCCACAACTTACCAAGAAAATTCAAGCAATAGTTCAAGCCTGTCAAACTTGTAAAGAATCAAAATACGATAGACACCCCCCAAAAGGAGAAATCCAACCGACCCCTATTCCTAATTACCCAGGAGAAATAGTTCACATAGATATTTATATTACCGAAAAACATAGAGTCTTAACGGGAATTGACAAGTTTTCAAAATATGTTCAAGTAAAAATTTTAGAGTCAAGAGCATCTGAAGATATTAAAAATCCGTTGAGGGAAATGTTAATTGCTTTCGGTATGCCGAAATGGATAATAATGGACAACGAACGATCATTTGGCTCAGCAGCAATAAAGTTTATGTTAGAAGATGAACTCAAAATATCATTACACACCACCGCACCGTACGCATCGACAAGTAACGGACAAATAGAAAGGTTTCATTCAACCCTATCTGAAATCATGCGGTGTCTCAAAAAAGACAACGGGAGCATATCATTTGAAGATTTAATCTTTAAAGCAGTTCAAGAATATAATAAATCGATACATTCTGTAACAAAAGAAAGACCCATAGACATATTTTTCAGAAGCACAATCTCTAGTTCAACAGAAGACATAGAAAAGAAACGAGAAGAAATAAAAAGAAAATTAAAAATAAACAAACAGCCGACCTCGAATACCATAATCAAGGAAAAATATTACCAAAACTTTTTAAGCCAGGCGAAACTGTACATGTAAAAATAGATAAAAGATTAGGAACTAAACTTACACCTAGATACAAAACCGAGAAAGTAGCGGAAAATAGAACGACCACCATTAAAACACAAACCGGAAAAATCATACATAAAAATAATATAAGAACATAATTTTTCAGATTATTTTTACCAACATGCTTGGGAATAACTACAGTCCTCGACTATTCCAATTCACAAATCATCTCACTCGAAACCGGATTAGCGGCTAAACAAGACGGAACATTTAAAATCATCCACATCTTTAACCTACAAAGCTATGAAGAAACTCTGGCGAAGTTAGAAGAATCATTTCATTCACTCACCCCATCTCATCCATTACACCCATATCTTTCCTATGAACTAAAACAAATCCAAACGGATTTACGCATACTCCAAACTCAAAAAAGACAAAAAAGGGCAATAGAAGCAATAGGTACTGCATGGAAATGGCTGGCGGGATCGCCAGATCACCACGACTATCAGATCTTAGAAGACAAGATAAATGAGCAGCTAGAAAACAACAATAGACAAGTAGTAATTAACAGATTAATTAATCAAAAAATAAACCAACTTACTAACGCTACTAATGCAATGTTGAAAATTACCCAGAGCTCGGAAGAAATCATAAATCAGAAAGCAAATATTTTAAGGTATAAAATTCAATTAATAAAAGAAGAAATAATTAACATAATATACGCAATTACATGGGCCAAATCTAATACAATAAATTCATTTGTACTTACAAACACAGAAACCAAAATAGTGGAAGAAATTTTTAAAAAAGAAAATAACTTATTTTTTAACATAGAAGAATTATTGGAATTTGCTCGAATCAAGTTAGCCACAAATGGCAACGACCTTATTTACATTATTAGCTTACCAACCATTGAATCAGATAATTGTAGAACTTTAAAAATTAAAGCAATAAAAAAAGCCCAAATAATCAATGATATAAAATATGAAAATTTTTTAGAATGTAAGAGACAATTATTGGCAATAATTAAACCTTGTGAATCCTATAATGATAAGACAATTTGTAATTCAGAAAATTTGTTAGATTTAAGCAATGATACTTGCGTAAACGCTCTATTAAACCTTCGAGAACCAGAATGTAAGATGATCAACAATCAACATATACCGGATTTCGAAGAAATACTACCAGGCACCATCCTACTAAACAACTTCAATGGACCAGTCTCACTAGATGAAAAACTTCTACAACTGCAAGGCTCTTTCATAATACAATATCGTAATTCGACGGTAACAATTGGTGAAACCATCTTCAAGTCAAAGGAAATCAACGTAGTCGAACCAGAACCTCCGTTATTCCAACTATTGGGCGAAGAGACTAAGTTAGAGGAAGTTCTCTCACTACAAATGGTCAAGGAACTCAACATTAACAACACAAAAGCGCTGGAAAAATTAAGAAGCAAGGCAACCATAGAATCTTCCGTTAGCTACGGATCCGTCATCATCCTACTACTACCTTTAATAGGATCAATCACGGAACTCCTACGAAGACGTAGGTCAACGGAAAGGACACCAGTTTCCGTGCCAGAAACGCAAGAAAAGCCCACGCACTCCGGACCTGTACTCTACTACGTTGCGACCGAGGACAGTCGCGTTTAAGGAGGGAAGAGTTAACACCCAAAATAATACAATTTCTCAGACAGAGGAAATGAGTAAGCATTGATTGCACAACAAACAGCAAAGCAATGCCCTCAATAAAGTTCTAACGAACTTAGCTTGCACCTTTTGATTAGCGATCGTGGGAATGCAGAATAGACAATTTCCAAAGTTGATCGAACTCAACCTAGTGCATACAACAAAAACTATAATTAAAATGCACTAGCCAATTACAATTAAGTTTGGCCAACGGCGACGGCGACCAAGAGCAGCAACCAATAATATGAAAGAACGTCAGCAGAAACATCAACAGCGGCAGAGACGGCGGCAGCGATGGAGCGACGCGTAGCTATAAAAACAATTGTTTAATCTAAGTAAGTTAGTTCTTAATCCAACTCAATAAAGGAAAGTTTGATTTTTTTTATATAAAAATCATAACCAATCTTTTAACTCATATACACATGGTGTGTGTGTGGGAAGGGGATGAACAATGAAGATCTCAGAGAGAGGCAAAGCCCTCTCCTCTCTTTGTTCTCTCCCTCTCTTTCAAAGAACGTTTTTGTTTCCTTTTGTATGCACATGCGTACCCTTGCCACTTACTTGAAGACAACGAGAGCGTGCGGTTGTGAAATAAAAATTAACTAAAAAGACAATTAAAGTGTTTTACTATTTGGCAAATCGGGCTGGTGTGTTCCTGGAGTTTGTATATACATTAATTATATATATTCAATATATATATATATATATAAAATATATATTACAATTAATCAAAATCAAGAAGGGAAGCAAAGTTCATATACCCTTGCAGCTATTGCAAAAATTAAATATTCTTTAAGACATTAGTATTATGATTAACTTGCTATGACTATCAATTATTTGATAGTTCCTATGGCAGCTATATGATATCGTTTTCCGATTTTAATAAAATTAAAAGCGTACTTCTGATTTGTCAAATTATTAATTAGTGAAAAAGAATTTAAAAAAAAATAAAAAATTAAATTAAAATTTGTTTTTTTAATATTATTATTGTTTTTATGGCAGCTTTTTGTTATAGTCCTCAGATTTTGATGAAATAATAAAGTGAAATAAAGTAAATGTCGAAAAAATAAAAAAAAATTAAAAAACAGGTATACAATTTTTTCATTTATTTTTCCGATTGTTTTTTTGGGAGCTATATCCTATAGTCGTCCCATACGGCTCGACTTTTAGGGAAGTTTCATGCACTGAGAGACTAGTTTGCGTAGTTTGACGGACAGGCGGACATGGCTAGATCGACTCTCCTAGTGATGCTGATCAAGAATATTTATACTTTATAGACATTTCATCCTTCACTGCGTTGCAAAACCCGTTCGGTTTGTAAAAGAATGACCCTTATGTGGAGCACATATCTAAAAGAGTCGTCAAACATAAGAGTTTCCTACATTTAACTTACACGCCAAGCGATTTGCCTCACAAATTAAAAAAAAAAGTAGTTATAACTCAACGTTTTAAACTCTTCTAGTGCTTCACTTTATTTTTTTTGCTTTATGTTAATAACGAATCAATGTCAATTTGTTGACCAACGAAAAATTTCTCGTTTCTTCCTTGCGGTCCAATTCGTTACTGCTAAGACCGAGGCAAGGCAACAACAATTTCATTGGATAGCTAAGTCAAATGAAATTTGTTTTTGTCTTTTTCTTGGCTCTACACTGAATCTACACTTTACTTGTGTTACTGATTTTTATACCCTTGCAGAGGCTATTATAATTTCAGTCAGAAGTTTGCAACGCAGTGAAGGAGACATCTCCGACCCTATAAAGTATATATATTCTTGATCAGCATCACTAGGAGAGTCGATCTAGCCATGTCCGCTGTCCGTCCGTCTGTCCGTCCGTCTGTCCGTCCGTTTCTACGCAAACTAGTCTCTCAGTTTTAAAGCTATCTGCATGAAACTTTCTCAAAAGTTGTCTTTCTATTGCAGGTATATAAGTCGGATCGAGCCGGATCGGACGACTATAGCATATAGCTCCCATAGGAACAATCGAAAAAAAATACAAAAAAATATTATAACTATGCTGTTTTTTAATTTTTCTATTAGTTCTTCGACATATAGCAATGGTTAAATAATTCAGAATTATGGTTTCAATTTCATCAAAATCGGACGACTATAGCATATAGCTCCCATAGGAACAATCGGAAAAATAATTGAACAAAAATTATAACTTTGCTGTTTTTTAATTTTTTGTTTTGTTCTTCGACATAAAGCAATGGTTAAATATTTCAGAATTATGGTTAAAATTTCATCAAAATCGGACGACTATAGCATATAGCTCCCATAGGAACAATCGGAAAAATAATTGAAAAAAAATTATAACTTTGCTGTTTTTTAATTTTTTGTTTAGTTCTTCGACATATAGCAATGGTTAAATATCTCAGAATTATGGTTAAAATTTCATCAAAATCGGACGACTATAGCATATAGCTCCCATAGGAACAATCGGAAAAATAATTGAAAAAAATTATAACTTTGCTGTTTTTTAATTTTTTTTTAGTTCTTCGACATATAGCAATGGTTAAATATTTCAGAATTATGGTTTAAATTTCATCAAAATCGGACGACTATATCATATAGCTCCCATACAAATAATAAAAATATATAAAAGAACAATCAAATAATTAAGCTGCAAATCGTCATAGCTTCAATGTTTTTAAAAATATACGCAAGTAAATCATAATTTTAATGTTTTCAAAAATATTTAATTCTTGCGATAGCTGCAAGGGTATATAAACTTCGTATTTTTTCTGTTAATCCGGTCACGCGTTATCATGTTCACCGCAAACCAACTATTTTTCAAGGCGCCTTCGAAGATTCAAGGTCACCTGCTTATTATACATTATTTTTCTTTGAACATTTTTTCTTACATTCTTTGTTTTCGAAAGTTATTTTGCAACAGAAACGGCAGTTGAGAGCAGCTTACACTGCCTTGGCATTATATTTCTCCAAAGTATATGCATCACCAATTTGGCAAAGAAAATAAAATAATTATGTGTTTGTAAGTTAATAAAAGAATACTGATCCTACGAACACATCAAAAATTAATTGAGGATCCTCAAACAAGCACTTGCATTTTTTTGAAACCCACAAAGTCTTAAAAACTTTAATTTTGAATTACACAAAAAAGTTTTTTTTTGAAAACTTTTGAGACGGAGCATTGGAGCGTTTAAACAAGAACAAATCTGAGTATTGGCCCCAACAGCTCCAATTTTCTTTTGTTTTTCACTTTTTCTGCCCTTTTTTCCGACTCATCTTCGAGAAGTCTAGGTATGCACACTGTTTTAATTTAGTAATCCCCTTCGGTAAGATTAATTTTAATTCTGCAGCAAAATATAGGATTCGCCTATGCACTCTCTTTTGATGCGCATTGGTATGTTCCACATGGCGCATAAGTTTGTATGGGACTTTTACTCAGGAGCACCACAATGTCATGAAAAAAATGCCGTGCAAATTTCAAAAGGTTCGATTTGGTGGCGCTTGATTTTTACTAAATAAATATGCCTATTAATAAGCAATATTTTATGAACTATTTTGGGCTTCGAGATTAAAACTTCTTTTTATTACAATAATATTTTTAAGAAAAATAACTTAAGAAAATATGACTATTAATTTTTCATTCTTTAGATAATGTTCCCTTAATTTAACATTTTAATTTTTATATCACTGTTGCTTCAACACAGTTACTACACTTGCGTAAACGGTTAAATATTTATTGCGAAATAGGTAGCATTTCGAATTTTGAATGATCTAATTAAAGGTCATTTAAATGTTGGGCTATTGTCCAAGCTGCAGCACAAGCTTTATCTATTTATAGTCGATTTTTTGTTGTCCGTGCTTTAGACAGTTTTTTTATGAAGCTATTGAATTTTTCCGTGATACATGCTATATACCCCATGCTATTGAGTCTTAAAGAAAGCAAGAATTTATCTGTATAAGTATACTACTAAAACAAAATTGTTTTCCGTGCTTTTGATAATATCATCACAGTTGTTGGTGGTTGTTTGTGCTTTACACAGTTAAATGGTACGAACTGATTTCCAAAAAGTCGCATCCGGCTTGTTTGTTTCGTTTGACCATGAACTGTCCTAAACCTATTGGGTGGTTGTCCGTGCTGCATCACAGCTAAAAGTCCATGCAGTTGATGGTTGTTGTCTATGTTGGACGTACGAAATTTGTTTGTTTTTTTTCTGTGCATAATCATGTTGAAGTCTGAAAGATCTCTGGGCTTTCTGTTTTTTGTATGAACGTTTAGAGCCCAAATTATTGTGTTTTTATTTATAGTGGAGAAAACTGTCCGCCTAGAATTGGCAATTGACAACAAGCTGAAGGGAAATTGTATTAATTTCACTACCGAGTGAAAACTTGAACAGGTCTGAGGGCATTCGTTATAGCAGTAGCGCCAGTCAGCTTTTTTATTTCTCACCAAGTTCCTCTCCGTTATGAAATTTTACAACAAGCAAGGTAAATTTTAAGTTTTTTTGGAAGTTAACAATTAACAAAGAATTAACAGGGGGAATTGGGATTCCTTGTGACGTTTAGATACTGAATTGTTGTGTGTTTATTTATGGTTTAGTAAACTTTCCGCCAAGAAATTGGCAATTGACATCAAGCTGAAGGGAAATACAAAAATTGTATTAAATTCACTGCCGACTGAAAATTTAAACAGGCCTGAGGGCATTCGTTTAGAGCAGTAGCGCCAGTCAGCTTTTTTATTTCTCACCAAGTTCCTCTCCGTTATGTTATTTTACAACAAGCAAGGGAAATTTTAATTTTTTTTGGAAGTTAACAAAAAAAAGAATTAACAGGGGGAATTGGGATTCCTTGTGAATTTGTCGGCAGTGAAAACTGGAAAAGATCTGGGAAATTCGAGTCCGTGTTAATCTTACTGAAGTGAAATCTGCAAAAGGGAGAATATTTGGCAACGGACAAATGGGTGGGGGCGTTCGATATTGTTTTCTGCTCGCTGCTTGCGCTTTGCGACCGGTGATTCACTGGACATTCTTCGAAAAACAAAATGTTTTTAATCTGTGTTTAAAGCCGGAACCGAAGTAGTTATACAGGCCTGTTCCAGTTTTCACTCGCAAGGTAATGCGTTAACGTTGGCGGATTTCTCTTTAACATAATCAAAGTTCCCTTCCTTGCTGGCAAATTTCCTATGGGAATTACTATTTTGGGGGAAATAAAACAGCTGACTGCCGTTACCGCACCTAAAAATGATGTGCCTAAGTTCTATAAGCAAATCTCTGATCAGCATTTGGCCCGATTGGTGCTCACATTTAATGTCTAAAATCAGTCAAATAATTGGTTGCCAAAAAAACCCAATTCTACTTATTTTAAAGGCAGTGATGGAGACTGACAAACAAAAGTGTTGAACAATTCGTGTGGAAATAAGTTGTGTTGCCCGAAATAATTCAAAGATTGTTGGTTTGGTTTTTTACAATGTTAACGAGTTGAGGAGGCAGCAACTGTTGGACATTAACGCAATAACCGAAATTTAAGTTGCAATTCCAGATCGCTAGTAAGTAACTATTCTTTCGAAATTACTTAAATAACTGAAAGTTTTGCAGATTTTTGCAATGTTACCGGATTGACAAAGATCAATTTCTTTTTCATATTGACAAGACGCTTTGCACAATAAGTATATTAAATTAAGGGGTAATTAGAACATAAAAACACTTTTAAAATAAACTTAAATAATTAACACTTCTAATTATATAAAAACAAACCGAAAATAAGTCCCAAGAAAATTATTATTTTATACCGTGACAACCCTTGCTTTGTTTCTAACAAATTCGTTCGGAAATTAGAACAGGGGCAGCGGACTTGCAAAACTTTAGTAGGTAAGAATCGAAGCGATTCTGAGGTGGCATCACAATATAATTTTTAAAAAGTCGAATATGTTACTATTAACTAAATCTATTATGCAACAATGTTCTTAAAACATCAAAGAAAAAAGGAAAAATTTGATTTTCATTTTAAGTTATTGCAAAGTATTTTGAAAGAATTTATTTTTGTTCTTGCTGATCTGAATGTTTGGCGAAAACTTTCCGGGAGTTTTTTGCGGAAGTTAGCAGAGGGAACTTAGATTTCGTGCAAATCTCTCGGAAGTGAAAACTGGAACAGGGCTGATAACGGTCTTTTCCAGTTTTTACTCGGAAGTGAATTTAATAACATTTTCGAATTTCCTTTTACCATAATCGAATTTCCTTTCTTTTGGTCTCTTTTGTTGACAAGGTGTTGTATTAGTCTGATTTACTGCCTTAGGGCTGATTAAATGGTGACCGCTGGTGTCCTTCAGCTAATGCCATTAATGGTATACTAATTTTATGCATAAGTCAAAGAAACTAGCATAAAAGGCAACAAAAAAAGTGTAAAAATATTTACAGTTTACAGAACAGGTGCTGGAATTAAGTACATACTTAATAAATTATTTAATTAATTAATTAAGAAATCAGACTCTTTTACAATTTAAATTATTTAAATTATTTAAAATAAGGAGTTGCCTGAAATAATTTAAAAGCGAGTACTTTTTTTTCGTACGATGACACCCCTTTCATTAATCTCAAACCCGTTTTGAAACTAAAATTAAAATGCCATTGACTTTTATCCGTTTGTTTTCGAAGCCGTCGTTCATATTTGAAACTATGGCGTTTTCGAATTTCAAACTATGGCGTGAGCTTCGCCTCTAGTTTTGGCGTTTAAATGAAACAGCTTTTCAACGGGCGTAAGACTCGGATTGTATATGTATATTGACGTAATAATTTCTCGGAAAGTCGGCCGTATCGATAGGACGGAGCCGACAGCCAGACGAAATAGAAATTTACAAAGGTACTGCGTTAGATAATTGGAAGGAGCCGTGTTCGATTTGTTCTCTGAGCAGAGCTTCAAGCTTTCCGTACATAGTTTTTTTTTCGTATTTCAAATTTAGATGGATGGATGCCGCATTCTTGTCCGCAGCCACATTACATTTGGAGCATTTATAATATGCTTCCTCCGCCTTAGCCCATATTGATTTGAGGTGTTCGCGGCTTACCTTGCAGGTGATAAGTTTGGAGTAACAGCAACTTAAACTTATTTAAAGCGGCGGTTGCCATGGCGGATATAAATTTATTAAAATTTGTTGGACCCGAAAATTAAGAAAATGCGGTTTTGTTTTTTTATAATTGTTTTAATCGCAGAATATTTTTATGTTAGAAGTTTAAGAACCAACTGGAATTCGTATGGACATACGGATACACTTGAATTTTTGGATAAATTTAGAATTTAGGAACCAAATTTATTTCGTAAGGACATAAGGCCAAACTCAAAGGTGTGGATGAATTTTTACGGGGGCGTAATTAAATATTTCGGAATAATTTCTTACATAAATATTGTAGAACGAATTGAACATTACATGAAAGACGGCTGTTTTCGAACTATACTATTATGTTTGAGTTAATAGGTAAAAATTGAGGAAAAAATTTGAAAAAAAATGAATTGTGAGCCTTTGACCCACGTAAGTGGGATCACGAATACCAGAAACGCCGGAGGAGGACAGTACACAGCACAGTATGCAGACCGTCTATACTGAGAATAACAAAAAAAATTCTTATAGCTGGGCGTTTGTAATTGAAATGCACAATTAAATAACAATTGCTTTGCCGGCAGGAATTTATTTTGGAAAAATTATTTGAGTGTACTTTGTGTATGTATGTATGATTTTATCACCCACTTTGCGAAAGTTCAGACAACAACAAAGAGTGCCAATCTCCGCAAATGGAATCGAAAATCTGGTTCGATTGGACCAAATGTTGAAGTGTTACTGGCTTGTTTAGGTTGGATCAGTAGGACCACACTGATTCCCATGTAGGAATGCGAATATAAAAGAAAGTCGAGATTTAAGGGGTATTACGCGACGTGCGAGTATTTATTTCAACTTGTAAATAGGAACTGCTTTAGCTTAACATATCTTAATATTCTTAAGACATTAAAGAATTAGGTAAAAATATTAAAAAAAAAACTTAGAGAATTAATTTTACGGCCAGTTAATCATGTATTTTAGTTTATTGTCTTCAATGACGTCTTTTCAGAATTATTTAACAGGGTGTTTTATTTTATTTTTAAAACCCAGCAGAGGGTATTTTAATAGTCAGAATTTTGCCACGCAGTGAAGAAGACGTTTTCGACCCTATAAGGTATATATAAATTAATTATATGTCCTGTTTAAGGATTTTTTTTATTTACGAATGAGAAGACTTTGTAATTGCGAGGTTTGACCGTCACGGTTTATTTTCAAAATTTCACTAACTGCTAAGTACATTAATTCCTAACTGCGGTATGCCACCGTTGCATCGGAGTGCATTGCCCGCTGATTGCGCTGACCGAAGCTTGGGATTTTGCATTATTTTACTCGGTTATGCATGATCAGCTTGGGAACTTCCGTTTTGCTGGGTAACCGTTTTAACTTGCATATAAACTTCGACTTGCCAATGTTTACTTCCTTTCTTCTGTTATTCACAAAAGCAAAAAAATCTTTTCACTGAAAATTTTTGTACACCACCTTCCAAATGGTCATTTTTTCTGCCGATCGCACGTCTATATCCTAAAGCTCCCATAGGAACAATCGTATATAACTTACAAAAATTTAAAATATTTCGCGCAGTGTAAAAGCTCTTCACATGCATCTTTCCAAGTCGTATTTTTTATACATACCTTAATCCTATAGCTCCCATAGGAACAATAAGTTGAAATCGGTTATTCAGCATATTTCGCGCAGTATATAAGCTATTGGCATGAATCTTTCCTAATCGTATTTTTGTATGCCGATAGGACGTCTATATCCTATAGCTCCCATACGAAAAATCGTATATAACTTACAAGTATTGAAAATATTTCGCGCAGTGTAAAAGCTGTTGACACGCATCTTTCCCTATCGTATTTTTTTATGTATACCTTGATCCTATAGTAATTGTATAGTATAGTAACACTAGGGTAAAATCGGTTTAAATTTGATGTTTTCAACATGTTGACATAAATCTTTCCAAATCGTATTTTTTATGCATACCTTGATCAGGGTAACAGCGCGTGCAAATCGGACATCTATATCCTAAAGCTATCATTGCAATGTTAGGGTGAAATCGGTCAAAATTTTATGTTTTTCAGGATATTTCGCGCAGTGCATAAGCTATTGACACGTATTTTTCCAAGTCTTATTTAATTAGCATACCTTCCGGTAAAAGCGCTTGACGATCAGACCTATATCTTATAGCTTCCAAAGAAATAATTGTTGCACTTTGATATTCCTTGCAATTTTAGCTTCCTTTCTCGTTATATTCAGCAGAGGGTATTAGAATTTCAGTCAGAAGTTTGCAACGCAGTGAAGGAGACATTTCCGACCCTATAAAGTATATATATTCTTGATCAGCATCCCTAGGCGAGTCGATCTAGCCATGTCGGTCTGTCCGTCTGTCCGTCCGTCCGTTTCTACGAATGGTGTCTCAGTTTTAAGTCGGAACCAGCCAGATCGGACGACTATAGCATATAGCTCCCATAGGAACAATCGAAAAAAAAATAAAAAAAATTAGAACATTTCTGTTTTTTAAGATTTTTTTTTAGTTCTTCGACATATAATAATGGTTAATTATTTCAGAATTACGGTTTAAATTTCATCAAAATCGGACGACTATAATGTATATATATTCTTGATCAGCATATGTCCGTCCGTCCGTTTCTATGCAAACTAGTCTCTTAGTTTCAAAGCTATCTGCATGAAACTTTCTCAAAAGTTGTCTTTCTGTTACAGGTATATAAGTCGGATCGAGCCGGATCGGACGACTACAGCATATAGCTCCCATAGGAACAATCGTATAGATGCCATAGGAACTATCAAATAATTAAGCTGAAAATCATCATAGCGTTAATGTTTTGCATACACGCAAGTAATCATAATTTTAACGTTTTCAAGAGTATTTAGTTTTTGAAATAGCTGCAAGGGTATATGAACTTCGGCTTGCCGAAGTTTGCTTCCTTTCTTGTTTTTAAATATGTTGGTAAATGCACTGCCACAAGTCAGTTCTGAGCACTCCTGATTTAAATAAAATTCACTTCCGAGAGATTCAGACGGAATCAAATTTTCCAGACCTGTTCCAATTTTCACTCGGAAGTGAATTCGTTAACATTGGCGGATTTCCCTTAAACACAATCCATTTTCCCTTGCTTGCAAATGAAAAATTAAAAAACCCAATTGTTATAAAACTAAATCATGAAGATTATATCGAATGTGTTAGACATTAAAAACATTTTATGGAGCACAGTGAGTTTTTCGTTATAAAACTAAATCATGAAGATTATATCGAATGTGTTAGACAGTAAAAACATTTTATTTAGCACAGCGAGTTTTTCGTAGTAGGTCTCACATTCTTTATACTGAAATTGTAAATAAAATTGGTATTAACTATAAGGATGATACGTGATATATTTTAAATGATAATGTAAATACACTAGCCCACGGTCATTATAAAAAATCTCATATATTAAGCAGTGATCAAACTAATGATTAATAATACCAAAATGTGTTCGCATACTTGTATAATACAAGAATAAAATGAAAAAAAAAAAAAATAATATGCAAATAAAAATGTAAACAAATTAAAATCAAATTAATTTTCTGTGTTTTATTACTTAAGCAGATCATTTACAGAAATCCATGAGTTGTGGCTGGAATCAAAACCGTTCCACTTTACGAGCACTTTGTTCTTTTTTCTTATAGGTATTTTCTCCACCAGGTAAGCAATTTTGTCGTTTACTTTTTGAAGTTCCACTTTATAAAACGACCCTACAATATTCCATATAATCTTCTATATCGTTAGTTACTGTTGACTTAACTTTTATATCTTTAAAAACTTCGGCGTACAAATTGGGTTCATATCCCTTCATCCCTTTACATGTTCTCACAAAATTCCCCACAGAAAATTTATGTTTTGGAAATATTTTGGGAATTTTATAAACTGATTTTAAAATGAACTCCACATTTTTAGGGCATACATCTATAGGTTTCATTTTAATAGTTCGATGGTAAGTATTATTGTATTGATCTACAATTTGATTTTAGGGCATACATATACAGGTTTCATTTTAATAGTTCGATGGTAGGAATTATTGCATTGATCTACAAGAAATTTGATTTTATTTTTTTTGTATTTACCCTGCATACTAAACATTTTCCACATTAAGCCGCTCATATATACGCCTTGAGATGTTTATATGTATGATAGTGATTTATTTGACATTTTTTCATTAACCCCCCAAAAGTGGAATTATAAAATTATTTTCCTTGGTCTGAATGAATGTTTTTTGGTGTACATTTACTATTTATAAAAATAGTTCTCATAGCGTCTGCTACATCCGGTGCAGACTTTGTCTTAACTAGTTCGGCGAACGCTTACTTTGAAAATGTATCAATAATGGTCAGTAAATATATAATCTTTACTAAACGGTATCATTTCGACTAAATCAATTGCCCCGTATTATTTATCCCTTTCTGAACCAATTTTTGGCGTGTAATTTCATTAACGACTTGTAGTTTACTCATCTTAAGGCGGTAGTTTGCTTGTATTTTTTTATAAAGTCACAATTTTTTTAAAGTTTCAAAACATAACCGAGTTAAATCTATTTGTGCATCGGGATCATAGGACCATCTAAATCAGATAGTTGAATATCTGTTCTTTCCAAAGATGCACACTTATGAATTAGATGATTATTAAAAGATATATAACTTGCTTTCGTAATATGGAGTTCCAACATAAAAATGTTGCAAAAAATATACCCAATTGTAACAATGTAAGTTACTGTTGACTTAACTTTTATATCTTTAAAAACTTCGGCGTACAAATTGGGTACATATCCCTTCATCCCTTTGTATTTACATGTTCTCACAAAATCCCCCACAGAAAATTTATGTTTTGGAAATATTTTGGGAATTTTATAAACTGATTTTAAAATGAACTCCACATTTTTAGGGCATACATCTATAGGTTTCATTTTAATAGTTCGATGGTAAGTATTATTGTATTGATCTACAATTTGATTTTAGGGCATACATATACAGGTTTCATTTTAATAGTTCGATGGTAGGAATTATTGCATTGATCTACAAGAAATTTGATTTTATTTTTTTTTTATTTACCCTGCATACTAAACATTTTCCACATTAAGCCGCTCATATATACGCCTTGAGATGTTTATATGTATGATAGTGATTTATTTGACATTTTTTCATTAACTCCCCAAAAGTGGAATTATAAAATTATTTTCCTTGGTCTGAATGAATGTTTTTTGGTGTACATTTACTATTTATAAAAATAGTTCTCATAGCGTCTGCTACATCCGGTGCAGACTTTGTCTTAACTGGTTCGGCGAACGCATACTTTGAAAATGTATCAATAATGGTCAGTAAATATATAATCTTTACTAAACGGTATCATTTCGACTAAATCAATTGCCCCGTATTATTTATCCCTTTCTGAACCAATTTTTGGCGTGTAATTTCATTAACGACTTGTAGTTTACTCATCTTAAGGCGGTAGTTTGCTTGTATTTTTTTATAAAGTCACAATTTTTTTAAAGTTTCAAAACATAACCGAGTTAAATCTATTTGTGCATCGGGATCATAGGACCATCTAAATCAGATAGTTGAATATCTGTTCTTTCCAAAGATGCACACTTATGAATTAGATGATTATTAAAAGATATATAACTTGCTTTCGTAATATGGAGTTCCAACATAAAAATGTTGCAAAAAATATACCCAATTGTAACAATGCTCTCCTTGATTCCGAATCGAACTTAATTTTAAGCAGTAGGTTTTTGTAAATAATCAGTAAGGTTTACTAAAGATATGCGTGGGTCATCAATAATAGAATAATCAAAAAGTCAAAAAAAAAATATATATTCCTTACGTGTAATCAGTTGCATCCATTCGTCTTTATAAAATCCCACGAAAATATTTTTACTTTGCTGTATCCAAACCATGGGAAGTTGACAAGCCACATTTCAACTTTAAGTAATGAACGACATAATATTCGAATCCGAAAATGACGCCATGGTCCTGCGTTTTTCGGGAAGTTTTATTTCGTTTAGTTGGGTTAGAGTACTTTATTTAAACTAAAAATTGGTTCTATATGCGGCTATATAAAGGCGGAAGCCCTTGCAAACTCACTCTCAGTTGATTAAAAAAAACTCATTTAATAATGAACACTGCAGATCGAAATTCAAGCATTATCAAAGAGTAAAAACTATATAGAGGCACCATAGTTATGTGAACTATTAACGAAAGGATCACTTCACCGGAATTTATCAGTTGTTGCGGTTCTTCAAAATATATTTCATAAATCATCGCACACCGATTTCACTAAAGACCAAATTTATAATAACTATTAAAAATCCCCCAAGATAAGCTTCAATTTCAATGTTTGGCAAGAGAAATTTAGCCAGAGAACCCAAGAGTTATTTAGAATATATATAAAGAAGTAACATAGCAAGCCCACGGAGATTTGCTTATTGATCTCACTCAGCGAATTAACGATCTCTCTCGGCTTAGATCAGAAATTTTTAACTCTGAGTATAAGGAGTGCTATTCCGAAGAAAATGATTTACAAAAAGAATCTAAATCGCTTGAAAGCGAAGAAACATTTATTGTATGTGCTCAAATAGATTAGCATTAAACTACGAAATTCTGTAATAAGCAAAGCGATAGTGAACTGTTAAAAACAATAGTGGAAATAGAAAATCATAAGATTAAGATCCAATTTGGATTTTTACCTATTCTATTAAGTTTGTTGCTCTCAGGAGTTTTTGGAAAAATTTAAAAAAATTATTAAAAAAAATATAGTTTAAAAAAAGTAATTTGAATGAACCCCCCACCCTTCAAAAATTAATAAACAACTCTCGAGGAAATGAATTGATTAGTACAAAATTTTTTCCAATTTTAAATTTTAAGTGATTTTGATAAATGGCTTAAAATTAGACAAGAACTTAGTTTCTATCAAAATAAAAAACCGTAATAAATCATGGAATATTCAAAATGAATAAAAATCGCCATTTATTTCAACCAAAACAACTGAATCGCAAGCTGCAGATTGGATTGATATAAAACCTATGACTCCTGAATTAAAACCAAAGTCTGATGCGAGACTTTCAAAACAGTCTAAGTTTCCTGATGTGTCCCCTGAAAGTGATGATGAAGATTTTAAATCAAACAAAATTCCTAATTTTGTTAACGTTCAACAAAAGTTTAAGTCTGATGTATCACTTCCAAAAAAGATAGAGTTCCTGGACTTACCTACCGAGAGTGATGGAGAAGATTTTAAATCAACTAAAACTCGAAATTTATTGAACGTTAAACGAAAAATAAGAGATACTTCGTTTTTAGACGAAAAAGAGGATATCAAAAAACTGGCAGTACCAAAAATATAGCTTAGTGATCAACAACGAAAATTGAGAGTTAAGCTAAAAAAAATTAAAGCGGTTTCATTACCATTTCAAGATTAAAAATATATAACAGGACGAGAAAAGTTGTCTAGATCGGTTCGAACTGAGCCGGTGCAAATAGGGATAAACAAAATTAATTGGATATCTTATCAATAATAGAAATTTCAATATAAAGATGTGTTATTCAAATGAGTTGTTTGTCACATTGCTTAGTAATGATTCAATAAATGTATTTCCTGATAATGTAAAATGTGCATTTACAAATATTGTAAATATACCACAAAACATGAATGAATACTGGGAGGTAGGCATTACGGACATATATCTGAATAATTACATTTACAAAACAACTACTAAAGAATGAAATATAGCTGAAGAAACTGAATTTGTTAGCTTAGTAAATGCTGAAACATTAGGTATTCAAATGTTCCTGCTGAATCTAAAGTACCTGAAAATTGATTGATTTTTATTTATACTGACATAATCAAACCAAGGTCTGTAGGTTGTAAAAGACCTCGATGTCTTCGTGTAAAGTATATAATGGAAAAGAAAGAAATATTCAATTTAAAAATATTGAATATTATCCTTTAGATATATGCAATAAATAAAATGACACGCTCTCAAAATGGTAGCGGAAAAAGGAATAAAAAGCGTGGGTCGAGAAAAAATCGTTATCATTTAACTTCTAAACGACAAGGTAAACATACCCACCACCATCAAAAAGGAAAAAAAATCAAGGAAATTGAATATTAGTGATATTTTTTCTAAAGTAAAATGAGTAACCATATTGAATGTATGAAAAGCGAACTAGATTTGTTTACACTACACCCTACGCAAAGTTCTATTCTAAGAACTGAAGAAGTCTCATACAATCCTATTGCATCCTTGGACGGCGCCTCCTCAATTGAATTTGTTTGCTTGGGAAATGGTGAAACATATCGAGACTTATCAAGTGTTTATTTACGGCTTGTGGTGCAACTCAAAAAAAATTATAATAACGTCATTGAAGGAAACGCTGTCGGTGTAGTAAACAATATTTTACATTCAATATTTTGAAGTTCCTCAGTTTATTTAAATAATATATTAGTATCGCAGAGTGATAATAATTATCACTATAAAGCACATTTGCAAAGAATTTTAAACTACGGGAGTGGTGCCTCAGAAAGCCATTTGGCTTCGCAAAATTATTTCCCGAAATTTGGAAGATTAAACAGCAGGAAAATACCTTTATACAGCCACTAATGAAACTGTGAAAAATATATTTTAAAATAGTAATAAGGCCGAATAATTCGGAGAAGTTCATGGTGAAATGTTTATCAAAAGCAAACTGCATCTTAATAATGTGGATCTAAGAATTAATTTTACTATTGAAAAAAAAGTATTTTATTTAATGGAAAATGGCACTGACTCAAATTTAAAGATACCAGAAGTCTCTAGAAGTCAAATCTTTTACAATATATCCAGGTAACAATACACTATTGATAGACAACGCAGTAATTGGACAGCTATAGGTGTATATTTGGTATACCAAATTTCTTGGCTTTTAGTATTGTTAAAAACCGCTCATACTCAGGAAACCGAGGATTAAATCCATTTTACCTCGAATATTTTAAATTGATTACCCGAACGCTGAAAATGTTTAAAGCTCTAGAAGTTATAATATGCTATTCAGATCGAGCATTATGATCGTGGTCTACAAATAACCAAGGAAATGTTTGATACTAACAGTGTCATATTAGCCTTACTGATTATTTAAATTCCGCTGTATGCTCAAATTTGTTGACACAAGGCACTATACGAAGGAAGATTTTCAGAGCCCCTAGGTGAAACAGCTTGTACTTGTCTGGTATTCTGTGAATATGATTCCATGATTGATATTGATAAACAAAAAATTTTCGGACGCTTTTTCAAAATGAATACTTACAAATTCAGCAGAATTTTTCGATTCATATCAACAATATCCTCAGAAAAACATTTTTTAAATCAAACGCTTTTAAATATTGTTGTAATAAGCAACAACTACAGGGATCTTTTTCTAATACCTGCGGTCATTATTGCATGCTGTATAGTCTTTTTAAAAGTAAAAAAATCACTTACAAATTTCTTAAAATATTTCAAGAAAATGACTTCTGATACAATGACAAAATAATACTAGAAATGATAGTCTAATTTTAAAAATAAAATGCGATTTTTGAAAAGATAATTAATTTAGTTAATTACACTTTTTCAGTACGATACAATCTTAGGCTTAATTTATAATATTTAAGCAAAAGACTAAGGGCTTATTTTTTAGTACAGGCAGCATAGACGTGGCATCATCATCGCTCCAGGGACAAAGTTTGTAATGGAATCCAAATTTAGAATGAATTAGCTCCTTCTCTTTAAAATCTTTCAGAGTAGCCTTTAGGTATTTTAGCTTCGCCAAGTGTTGTTCGAAAAGCATGTCTTTAAATTGCATCAGGAAGTGTTTGTTTTTTACGTTTTATATTGACAAAATTCATTTATTTCTTATTTACAGATAAAAATTCTATTTGCACACAACTAAATCTAATTTCATATTTTCCTTTATATATCTTATTAGTAATTCCGTTCTGATTTGATTTCCTATAAGGTGTCTTAGTACAAAATTAGTTTACATAACTTTTAGGTAAAAATATCCAAACATCTTTGTTGTCCTTGTCTGTTAAATAAAGAGCTATTTTGGTTTCATAAGGTGTCTTTTTTAACTTGCTTCTAGTGATCTCCTATTCGATTTTAACATATAGATTTTCAATTTTAACCAGTGACAGTCTTCAATTCGTTCAGAGTCCTAAGAAGTCCTAATAAATCAACAAAAATGACTTAATGATTTAATTATCGTTTATATGTGTGCAAGTTAACCAACCCGTGAAACCGAGCCGCTTATGGAATTAATAAACAATTTTTTTCAAAATTCAATTTAAACAATCTTCGCCTATGCCTTTGCATTTGCCTTTGTCTTTGCCCATGCCTTTGGCTTTGGGGTCCGCTCTTGATTTCCCTACCAAATAAACAAACAAATCCTAAAGTAAACATAAGTTTTCACTCGAAGCCCAATCCATTGCGTTATAAGTTCAAACTATTGCGATCCAAGCCCAAACAAATGGCATCGGTCAGCATATTTGAATTTCACAACAGGATGCCATGATTTCATCCTAAGCTTATATTCTAAACAAAAGGAAAAGTTCGAGAAGCTCAAAGAAAAGCTTCTGGCCGAGGTTCATTGGATAAGATTTTAGAATTAAGCCGGCAGTCCATCTTTGATCAAGAAACAGTTCGGAAGTAAGAAATTCGATTGTGAAAAATTAAGTGTATTGTACTTGTGAAATTAAATAAAAAGGTTTAACACCAAGTTAAACAATCCAGCGTTGTGAAAGTGATCGTGATTAAAAAATTTAAATGGAAATCAATTAATGCAATAATCCATTTAAATAGCTGGTAATAAAGGTGGACCGAAAAAATTAATTCACAGTACAAGGACACACAACAAAAAACAAATAAATAAAGAACAATAAATCAAAAATAACAAATACTAAACAAAAACACAATTAATAAAGAAAGTTAATCAAAAATACAAATATATCAACTGGAAGAATAAAAACAGAAATATTTCATTTAAACAACGAAAGAAGGAAGGAAGGAAGGGCTGAAGGGCATTCCCTCGCCAAAATGCAACACGACTACAACGAAAATAACAAAGAAGGAAGGAAGCTGAAGGGCATTCCCTCGCCATCATCAAAGAAGATAAGCTTAATAATTAAAAGATCGTAAGAAATATGAACAATTATATTTAAGTAAAAATTCAATTTGAAAGATATATTATATAATACATCCTGGAAGATATAGAAGATTTGTTGAATCTATTTAATAAATTAGAAATGACCGATAAGCAAAGCACAAGTAAAATGGCGAATCAATAATTAGAAAAGCAAGCCTTTTTGACCAAAGAATTAATAAAACAGATTGTTTCAACAGAGGTAAATTCTTTAAAAAACGAAATTGAAACACAGAAAGCAGAACTTCAAACGAATGTCAATACTTTATTGAAAGAAAGATTATAAAATTGAAGAAGTTGACAATTTAATAAAATGTGAAGAATCCTATGAAATCATTAAATCAGTTCCAGAATTTAAGGGGGAACTTGAAAATTATGGGAGTTGGAGGGAAGCAGCAGAAAACGCTATGAGTCAGTATATTCGAAAAAGTAAGCGATATTTCGCAGCACTATCAATATTAAGGAACAAGATAACAGGAAAAGCAAGAGCATCCACGGAACAGTCCTAAATTTTGACGCTATTTTAGCCAGATTAGATTTCGTTTTTAGCGATAGAAGACCGCTACACATTATCGAACAAGAACTAAGTATTCTTACACAAGGAAAACTAAGTGTAATGGAATATTATAACCAAGTTTACAGGAAACTAACATTACTGACTAACAAAACTATAATGACATATGGTCGTAATAAGCCAATCACTTCAGAAATTAATGATAGACATAGACAGAGTGCATTAAGAGTTTTCATAACTGGCCTTAACGGCCCAATATCATCGACTCTTTATTCCATGAATCCAACTGACTTGCCGAATGCAATGGCGTTTGTACAAGAGATCGAAAGTAACAACATGAGAGCAAAATTCGCTCACAATTTCATTGGAATGAGTTATAGAAAATATAACTCAAACAAGAAAGAAAGCAAACTTCGGCAAGCCGAAGTTCATTTACCCTTGCAGCTATTGCATGAATTAAATACTTTTGAAAACATTTAAATTATGATTTAGTTCAGTATATACTGAAAAACAGTGAAGCTATGATGATTTGCAGCTCAATTATTAGATAGTTGTTTTATATATTTTTATTAGTTCTATGGGAGCTATATGATATAGACGTCCGATTTTGATAAAATTTAAACCATAATTCTGAAATAATTAAACATTGCCATATGTCGAAGAACTAAACAAACAAGAAAGAAAGCAAACTTCGGCAAGCCGAAGTTCATATACCCTTGCAGCTATCGCAAGAATTAAATATTTTTGAAAACATTAAAATTATGATTTACTTGCGTATATGTTTAAAAACATTGAAGCTATGACGATTTGCAGCGCTATTATTTGATTGTTCTTTTATATATTTTTATTATTTGTATGGGAGCTATATGATATAGTCGTCCGATTTTGATGAAATTTAAACCATAATTCTGAAATATTTAACCATTGCTATAAGTCGAAGAACTAAAAAAAAAAATTAAAAAACAGCAAAGTTATAATTTTTTTTCAATTATTTTTCCGATTGTTCCTATGGGAGCTATATGCTATAGTCGTCCGATTTTGATGAAATTTTAACCATAATTCTGAAATATTTAACCATTGCTGTATGTCGAAGAACTAAACAAAAAATTAAAAAACAGCAAAGTTACAATTTTTTTTCAATTATTTTTCCGATTGTTCCTATGGGAGCTATATGCATAGTCGTCCGATTTTGATGAAATTTTAACCATAATTCTGAAATATTTAACCATTGCTGTATGTCGAAGAACTAAACAAAAAATTAAAAAACAGCAAAGTTATAATTTTTTTCAATTATTTTTCCGATTGTTCCTATGGGAGCTATATGCTATAGTCGTCCGATCCGGCTCGTTCCGACTTATATACTACCTGCAATAGAAAGACAACTTTTGGGAAAGTTTCATGCAGATAGTTTTAAAACTGAGAGACTAGTTTGCATATAAACGGACGGACAGACGGACAGACGGACGGACAGACGGACAGACGGACGGACAGACGAACATGGCTAGATCGACTCGCCTAGTGATGCTGATCAAGAATATATATACTTTATAGGGTCCGAGATGTCTCCTTCACTGCGTTGCAAACTTCTGACTGAAATTATAATACCCTCTGCAAGGGTATAAAAATTAAAAAACAGAAAAGTTATAATTTTTGTTCATTTATTTCTCCGATTGTTCCTATGGGAGCTATATGATATAGTCGTCCGACTTTGATGAAATTTAAACCGTAAATCGAAAATATTTAACCATTACTAAATGTCGAAGAACTAAACAAAACATTAAAAAACAGAAAAGTTATAATTTTTTTTCATTTATTTTTCCGATTGTTCCTATGGGAGCTATATGCTATAGTCGTCCGATTTTGATAAAATTTAAAACGTAAATCGGAGATATTTAACCATTACTAAATGTCGAATAACTAAACAAAAAATTAAAAAACAGCAAAGTTATAATTTTTTTTCATTTATTTTTTCGATTGTTCCTATGGGAGCTATATGCTATAGTCGTCCGATTTTGATGAAATTTAAACCGTAAATCGGAGATATTTAACCATTACTAAATGTCGAAGAACTAAACAAAAAATTAAAACAAAGAAAAGTTATAATTTTTTTTCATTTATTTTTCCGATTGTTCCTATGGGAGCTATATGCTATAGTCGTCCGATCCGGCTCGTTCCGACTTATATACTTCCTGCAATAGAAAGACAACTTTTGGGAAAGTTTCATGCAGACAGCTTTAAAACTGAGAGACTTGTTTGCATATAAACGGACGGACAGACGGACAGACGGACAGACGGACATGGCTAGATCGACTCGCCTAGTGATGCTGATCAAGAATATATATACTTTATAGGGTCGGAGATGTCTCCTTCACTGCGTTGCAAACTTCTGACTGAAATTATAATACCCTCTGCAAGGGTATAATTATACTACTAGCCCAGAACAAAATAATAATTATTTTAATCAAAAGACCACTAATTACAATAATTCAAACTATTTGAGATACAATCAAAGATCTCCACAACAAGTTAAAAATAATCAATGGAATCAGAGTCAGAATAATAATAATCAGTGGGGACAAAATAATAATTGGAAGTTTAATAACAATCAGGTACAGCCTACTCTTGAACCCATGGAGATAGATGAATCAATCCAGTATCAAATTCGTCCTTATAATAATTTTAACAGGGGTAATAACAAACAAAATTATAATAATTATTATCCAAGAAATAATTTTAATCAAAACCAAGCGCAAAAAACAAATATAAGCGCCACTCAAAACAAACCAATTGAATCACATCCACAGTTAAAGCGTGAACCAACTGGTTCAATTAATCAGCCTGCTCAAAAAATTATGAAAGTAAATAACATAGAAGAGGATCATTTTTTAGATCAGAATCCGGAGTAGGATTACCCTACTTAATGAGAACTGACAAAAAAATCGAAAAGGAATTAAAAGTTTTAATTGATAAAGGAGCAACATCTTGTTACATAAAAAGGGGAATTTATCAAAATAAAAAAGAGCTCCCAATTTACAAAAGAGTTTCAACCATTAATGGGTTTACAATAATAAAATATTATCATTTAATAACGATATTTAACACAAGACAAGTATTTTATGAAATAGAAGGGTTAAAGTCCGACTTACATATAGGTTTTAATCTTTTAAAAAAAATAGGAGCGGTAATTGATATTCAAAAAGGAACCATCAATTATAACGGGAAAAAAGAAAAATTACTTTACGATGAGGATAATGCTTTAAACCAATTATCGCTAACAAATGGAAAAATTATCCTTCCATTAAAAGAATATATTATAAAAAAATACTTTGAAGAACAAAGTGGAAATAAAACAGATTCACAAATGGTGGAAAAAAGTTTGTTTAGCTTGGGATCACAGAATCCTGAGCAAGCCGACGTAGAATTATCCGTCAACAAAAAATCAAATAGTTGGTATAGAAATCCTGAAACGAGTAGAATTATCCGTAACAAAAACAAAGTGGAAAACAAAACCATCAATCTTTGTCTTTCACGATTTCGGACAAAAATCCCAACGTAGAAATGAAAAGATGGTATTCTTTCATAGAAAGCTTTACCCCAAAAATAATATATAAACCCGGTACAACAAATGTTGTAGCCGATGCATTATCTCGAATACAAATAAATAACATTACAAACAGTGATGTAGAACAAACAGAACAGTCAGACTCAGATCAAAACACACAGCATTCTGCTGGAAAATGTAATACAAGAGACCCGTAAACCGTTAAATCAGTTTAAGCAACAACTGTTATTAACAACGGGGAGGCTTACAATACATGAGTCACTGGGAGTTTTTGGCAGGACACGACACATAATTGAATACGATACACCAGAAAATTTAATAACTATATTAAAAGAGTATATTCCACCAAACATTACGGTAGGAATTCATTGTACATTAGAGGACTTATATCACATTCAATTACCCTTAAAAAATAATTTCACTAACCCATTTCTTTTTACGAGAATCTTTCTTCAAGACATAGAAAACGATGAAGATAAAGCCATAATTATAGAAGAAACACACAGTCGAGCTCATAGGGGTTTAGATGAAAATTATAAACAAATCAGTAGGTTATATTATTGGCCAAACTTATTTAAAAAATTGAAAGAATATATAAAAAATTGTGTGATTTGTAATGAAAATAAATATAACAGGCACCCAATAAAAATTCCAATCGGGGAAGCCCCTATTCCAACTAAAGAAGGAGCAAATTTACATATAGATATATTCTACGCGCAAAACTTAACATTTATTACTTGTATAGACGCGTATTCAAAATACCTTGTTGTAAAATAAATTCAAAATAAGTTAAACATTGAAATTAAGGTAATGGAACTACTTCAACAATTTCCCCAAGCAAAAGTAATTATGACCGATAACGAACCTAGTTTTACCTCGGCCCAATTTAAATCATTTGCACAAAGGTGTGGAATTACTTTGCATTACGCAGACCCAAGACACAGTACTTCAAACGGACAAGTAAAAAGAGCACACTCGACATTAACAGAAATCGCTCGCTGCATAAAAGAGGAGTTTAATTTAACTAATTTTTCCGAAATAGTTATTAGAGCCGCTCAAAAATATAATCAGAGCATTCATTCCACTACAAACGAAAAACCATTTGATATCCTATATAATAAAATTGATCATGATAATATTCCCATTATCTTGAAGAATACACAATCTAGAATGTTAGAAACACATAATGAGAACAGAAAAGAAAAAGATTATCATGTAGGACAAGTTGTTTATGAAAAGAAACATGGGGAACGAAACAAACTTAAATCCAGATATAAAAAACAAGTTGTAAAGGAAAATTTGCCTAACAAAATAATAATCAACAATAGAAATAGGATTATTCATAAAGATAATATTTAATTCTAATATAAACAAAAATATTTTATTTTCAGAAAAATGTTTTTTTCAGTACTTATACTCAACCTATTACTTTTAACAAGTTCTGAAATAATTGACAATACAAGTCACGAATATTTATTATTTAAGGACAATAAAGACGTATTGACGTACGATTCATACGCAGATTTATTTCACATAACTAATTTAAGTTTTTATGGTTTAAGTTTTACGGAAACCAGATCTTTGACCAAAACATCAAAAACAGACATAGAATGGGAAATTTCAATGGACTTGGAACTCATTAAATTAACTTTATCAGAAATAATGCCAAAAAAACAAAAAAGAGGAATTAATGAAATAGGAACTTTATGGAAATGGATAGCAGGTACTCCTGATCATGATGATTTCATAACGGTTCAGAACAAAATAGACAGCCTAATTGAAAACAACAACAAGCAATTCACAATAAATTCAAAATTATTTAATGAAGTAAAATATCTTACTGAAAGTTTAAAAAATGTAGTTTTCAACGAGGAAACAATTTTACGAAAACATCGTTTGCGGTTACTCACATTTGACTTACAAAATTTATTAGATACTGTTATCTTAGCAAAAGCAAAAATTTTTAATACAAAAATTTTAAACGAGAATGAAAGTAAAGAAATTTACAATCATGAAAAACAATCTGTAGTATTATCTGACCTAATGGACATATCAACTTTTAAAATTTTATTAAATAATTATTTACTTGTAGTTTATATAAAATATCCCATGATTAACGGTAAATGTGACCTTTACAAAACAAGATCTATTGCAAAATCCGATGGAAAATTATTAATAAATAATGAAGTTGCCAATTGCAAAAACAAATATTACCTAATGACTAATTTTAAGAAAGAAATGTTTAACAACTATTGTAAATTAAGTTTTGAAACTAATTGTTTTATTAAATTATTAAACGGCGAAAAAGCCAATTGCTCTAAAATAAGAGAAATTAATAATAAAATAGATATCTTACAGGATGGTGCCATTATAATAACAGGAACAAATATAGTAGACAACACTCAATTAAAAGGTTCATATTTAATTTTGTTCAATGACTCAATTATCATTAATAACAGCACCTACATTAACAGCGAAAACAAAATATTAAACTATATAGCTCAGCATAAATTCATAAATTATGACATTTCCGAATATATTGCTTCAAATAATTCGGAGCTAACTCTTGACAATATAAACATTATCAATCCATTTGTAAAAATTAATAATACCAAAATATCAGTTTCCTTTATATTACTAATTTTTATCATTATATTTTAAATATTATTACTTTACATAATATATAGAAATTTTGTAACCAAAAAACAACGGCCAGAACTAGAAATCAGTACAAACCAAGAAAAAGTTTTAAAAAAGAAAATACAAACCAGGAAGAAATTTTAATAGAAGAAAATACAAGCCACGAAGAAACTTTTAAAGAAAAAGATACAAACTAAGACCAATGTTTTTTTTTTCAAAACTAAAAAAATCGGGGCGATCTATTTTAGAAGGGGGAGAGTTAACCAACCCGTGAAACCGGGCCGCTTATGGAATTAATAAACAATTTTTTTCAAAATTCAATTTAAACAATCTTCGCCTATGCCTTTGCATTTGCCTTTGTCTTTGCCCATGCCTTTGGCTTTGGGGTCCGCTCTTGATTTCCCTACCAAATAAACAAACAAATCCTAAAGTAAACATAAGTTTCCACTCGAAGCCCAATCCATTGCGTTATAAGTTTAAACTATTGCGATCCAAGCCCAAACAAATTGCATCGGTCAGCATATTTGAATTTCACAACAGGATGCCATGATTTCATCCTAAGCTTATATTCTAAACAAAAGGAAAAGTTCGAGAAGCTCAAAGAAAAGCTTCTGGCCGAGGTTCATTGGATAAGATTTTAGAATTAAGCCGGCAGTCCATCTTTGATCAAGAAACAGTTCGGAAGTAAGAAATTCGATTGTGAAAAATTAAGTGTATTGTAATTGTGAAATTAAATAAAAATGTTTAACACCAAGTTACAAAAAATAAAAATATATTTTTTTAACAATATTACTAGTGATAAATTTAATTTGCATACCATTTTTAAACAGCTCTAGATTTGATTCGATGTGCTCGAGTACTTACAGTTGTGTACTAATTGATTTACCTAAGATTACGTGGTCTTTAATACTAACCATAACATGAAAATTATAACGATAACTTATTCTCTTTTATTTATACATATATACAATAAAACTAAAACACATAACTATGCCGTGCCGAAAGAACTTCCGACGTCGTTTTTGAGTAAGTGTATGGATGTATTTTGATGGAGCGTGGTTGTCACTCGTCGCACGCGGTTTTTCAACTCCTTGTAGACCACACAGCCCCTGTCGTTAGTGATTTCCTCCGCAGTTTCCACATTTCTATTTGTTTGGGGGTCTTCCTTGTTGGCAGAACAGTTTTCGGAATTGTGAAAGTCTCCACAAACTACACAGACTGCAGCATGTCCTTGTGTGTCCATACTCATTGTTGGTTATTGGACGCACAAAGCCATTTGTTGCTGGAAGTGGAAAGACGTTTTATAAATGGACAGCAAATGTATTGCCGTCTCTTCGTCTGTGTATGCTAAAATGAATCACTTTCGATTGGTGGACATATACCTGAGTTAGTTTTCCACGGTGGACATCGTTTGCTGTTTGGAGAGAGTTGCTCCATATAGGACACTAGAGCTCGAGTTCTCTCATATTTTAGGGCTTTGCGTAATAGGTTGTTGGGTATCTTTAATTGCTCCTTCGACGGAATGTTTATTTGCAGTGACGTAACAGACTCTAACGCGTCTACTGAGCTGTCAATGTCATCTTTAGGGGAAACGAATGGGCAGCAAACAATATGGGTACTAACATACTTTTTGTATTTAAGCCAATCTGTTTCACTAGATGCTAAAAAGTGTGGGCGCTCTGACAGCTGTGGATGGTCATAGAGGTGATAGATTTAAAAGGTGTTCCGCGCTAATACGAGTCTGCGGGACTAATCTTGTAACAGCAAAATCAATTAAGTCAGGCTTCATTTTAATATCTGTTGGCCAGTATGTAGACTTGCCCGGTGAGATAAAGTCAAGCCTGATTCGTGGTGCAACTATCGTGTTGTAATATTTTCTTCCTTTGGGGTTGATGAGTCGAGATCCCCAGTGAGTGTGTTTTGCATTAAAGTCACCAGCTGCTTTAAAGCGATCACCTTATAGGTCAACGAATTTTATAAATTCTGCTTCAGCGGGTAGGTTTGTTTAACCGCTTTGAGTGTCGATATGTATTGATGTTGCGTATATAGGCTGTAGCAAACGATGGCAATTGCTATTTCCTGATCAGAATACCAGTAGTCTCATCAGGAGGGTTTGTCGCATAACATTTAAAGCCATTTAGGTGAAAATAACTTGGTTCGTTAGGCGAGTCTCTGATATGAGCATCAATGTCGCGTTGATTTAGGAACTTCAAAAGCTCATGCTTGTGCTTGCTTATTATTATTATTCCTGCAGTGGTTTAATAAAGTGTCGGCTTAGGGGCTGAAACTTCCGGGGTCGTGGTTGATAGTTTATGCGGAAGAATATACATCTTGCAGCAACTGGGTTTAGGTCTGCAGTTATTTGTTGGCTTTCGCTAGTTTTTAACTCTTTACATACTGGACAGCCTCTATAGTTGGCAGTATGGTTTCCCGACAGTTGCTGCACTTCTTGGCAGAATGGTCTTCCTTATTTGCAGGGCAGGCTTCAGTTGGATGTGCATCCCCACAAGCAACGCGGACTGCGCGCAGAGTGCAATAGGTTTATTTGTGTCTATATTCCCGGCACCTCGTACATTGGACGGGTTCATTCCGTTTGCAAGGTTCCTCAACGGTAATTCTACGGTGCAGTAGATATTGCAGCTTGTAGATTTCAGGTGTCAATTTTACCTTGAACACTGGTTAGGGGGATTTTCTTTCTAGTTATTATGTTCATTGCCATTTTGACATCAAATATTTTCTCGTCGGTAGGGACTTTTGATTCGATTCCTTTGATAATATTTTTTTGGTCGGCGTCATAAGGATACTTTTTTACCCAAAATAAAATAGAATTTTCGTGCATTACAAAGTAATAGTGTAAAGGAATTTTATTATAAATTTTTTTTGTCTGTGATTGTCGTTTTAAAATCGCAAAAATAAGTTAAAAGAAAAAAGTTTAAGTATTTTAGCATAAATTGTTATGGAAGACTTTCAAGCATTATTAAAAATTTCAAAATTACAATTTTCAAAACTTCGTGGTTTTTAAGATCTATGCTTTCTTTCTGACTTTTTAGCCTACTAGTTTAAACATTTTTTTAGGCAATTACGGTTTAAATTTTTGCTGATCAGTATTCTTTTATTAACTTACAAACACATAATTATTTTATTTTCTTTGCCAAATTGGTGATGCATATACTTTGGAGAAATATAATGCCAAGGCAGTGTAAGCTGCTCTCAACTGCCGTTTCTGTTGCAAAATAACTTTCGAAAACAAAGAATGTAAGAAAAAATGTTCAAAGAAAAATAATGTAAAATAAGCAGGTGACCTTGAATCTTCGAAGGCGCCTTGAAAAATAGTTGGTTTGCGGTGAACATGATAACTCGTGACCGGATTAACAGAAAAAATACGAAGTTTATATATCCTTGCAGCTATTGCAAAAACTAAATATTCTTGAAAACATTAAAATGATTTAAACATGATTTACTTGCGTATATGTTTAAAAACATTGAAGCTATGATGATTTGCAGCTTAAATATATATTAGTTACTATATTATATTGTTTTCCGATTTCAATTTCAAAAAAGAAGAGTAACATTTACAAAAAAATTGTTTATATATTTGTATTGTTTCCATGGGAGTTATATGATATAGTCGTCCGATTTTGTTAAAATTTAAACCGTAATTCTGAAATATTCAATCATTACTTTATGTCGAAGAACTAAAAAATAATTGAAAAACAGCACAGTTATAATTTTTTTATTAATTTTACAGATTGTTCTTATGGGAGCTATATGCTATAGTTGTCTGGCTCGTTCCGACTTATATATTACCTGCAATAAAAATACAACTTTTGGGAAAGTTTCATGCAGATAGCTTTAAAACCGAGAGACTAGCTTGTGTAGAAACGGACGGACAGACGGACGGACAGGCGGACATGGCTTGATCGACTCTCCTAGTGATGCTGATCAAGAATATATATGCTTTATAGGGTCGGAAACTTTTGACTTAAATTATAATACCCTCTGCATGGGTATAAAAAAAAATCACAAAGAGATTTTTAGCTATTCTTCGTGACTACCTGTTGATTTATGTGAAGAAGTAATGTTCAATTTTCAACAAGAACCGGTTTAGTTAATTTTGAGTTCACGAACTTGAAAATAAGTCATTGTGGTCAAATATATTAAGGCTGATTAAAAATACCTTTTTTACGACATATATATCTTGTCTGTAGATTTACTACTTTTAAAACTATGGGTGTAAATCGTTTAGCATTTTGTACCTGATATTCCGTCAAACTGCCTAGTTTATTAAAAATTCGTAGAACAAATGTTTTACCAACACATCAAAAATTAATTGAGGATCCTCAAACAAGCACTTGCATTTTTTTGAAACCCACAAAGTCTTAAAAACTTTAATTTTGAATTACACAAAAAAGGTTTTTTTTGAAAACTTTTGAGACGGAGCATTGGAGCGTTTAAACAAGAAAAAATCTGAGTATTGACCCCAACAGCTCCAATTTTCTTTTGTTTTTCACTTTTTCTGCCCTTTTTTCCGACTCATCTTCGAGAAGTCTAGGTATGCACACTGTTTTAATTTAGTAATCCCCTTCGGTAAGATTAATTTTAATTCTGCAGCAAAATATAGGATTCGCCTATGCACTCTCTCTTGATGCGCATTGACATGTTCCACATGGCGCGTAAGTTTGTATGGGACTTTTACTCAGGAGCACCACAATGTCATGAAAAAAATGCCGTGCAAATTTCAAAAGGTTCGATTTGGTGGCGCTTGGTTTTTACTAAATAAATATGCCTATTAATAAGCAATATTTTATGAACTATTTTGGGCTCCGAGATTAAAACTTCTTTTTATTACAATAATATTTTTAAGAAAAATAACTTAAGAAAATATGACTATTAATTTTTCATTCTTTAGATAATGTTCCCTTAATTTAACATTTTAATTTTTATATCACTGTTGCTTCAACACAGTTACTACACTTGCGTAAACGGTTAAATATTTATTGCGAAATAGGTAGCATTTCGAATTTTGAATGATCTAATTAAAGGTCATTTAAATGTTGGGCTATTGTCCAAGCTGCAGCACAAGCTTTATCTATTTATAGTCGATTTTTTGTTGTCCGTGCTTTAGACAGTTTTTTTATGAAGCTGTTGAATTTTTCCGTGATTCATGCTATATACCCTATGCTATTGAGTCTTAAAGAAAGCAAGAATTTATCTGTATAAGTATACTACTAAAACAAAATTGTTTTCCGTGCTTTTGATAAAAGTCATCACAGTTGTTGGTGGTTGTTCGTGCTTTACACAGTTAAATGGTACGAACTGATTTCGTATCCGGCTTGTTTGTTTCGTTTGACCATGAACTGTCCTAAACCTATGGGGTGGTTGTCCGTGCTGCATCACAGCTAAAAGTCCATGCAGTTGATGGTTGTTGTCTATGTTGGACGTACGAAATTTGTTTGTTTTTTTTCTGTACATAATCATGTTGAAGTCTGAAAGATCTCTGGGCTTTCTGTTTTTTGTATGAACGTTTAGAGCCCAAATTATTATGTTTTTATTTATAGTGGAGAAAACTGTCCGCCTAGAATTGGCAATTGACAACAAGCTGAAGGGAAATTGTATTAATTTCACTACCGAGTGAAAACTTGAACAGGTCTGAGGGCATTCGTTATAGCAGTAGCGCCAGTCAGCTTTTTTATTTCTCACCAAGTTCCTCTCCGTTATGAAATTTTACAACAAGCAAGGGAAATTTTAAGTTTTTTTTGGAAGTTAACAATTAACAAAGAATTAACAGGGGGAATTGGGATTCCTTGTGACGTTTAGATACTGAATTGTTGTGTTTTTATTTATGGTGTAATAAACTTTCCGCCAAGAAATTGGCAATTGACATCAAGCTGAAGGGAAATATAAAAATTTTCTAAATTCACTGCCGACTGAAAATTTAAACAGTCCTGAGTCAGTCAGCTATTTTATTTCTCACCAAGTTCCTCTCCGTTATGTTATTTTACAACAAGCAAGGGAAATTTTAATTTTTTTGGAAGTTATCAAAAAAAAGAATTAACAGGGGGAATTGGGATTCCTTGTGAATTTGTCGGCAGTGAAAACTGGAAAAGATTGCAAGGTTCCTCAACGGTAATTCTACGGTGCAGTAGATATTGCAGCTTGTAGATTTCAGGTGTCAATTTTACCTTGAACACTGGTTAGGGGGATTTTCTTTCTAGTTATTATGTTCATTGCCATTTTGACATCAAATATTTTCTCGTCGGTAGGGACTTTTGATTCGATTCCTTTTTTAGGTCACCTTCATAAGGATACTTTTTTACCCAAAATAAAATAGAATTTTCGTGCATTACAAAGTAATAGTGTAAAGGAATTTTATTATAAATTTTTTTGTCTGTGATTGTCGTTTTAAAATCGCAAAAATAAGTTAAAAGAAAAAAGTTTAAGTATTTTAGCATAAATTGTTATGGAAGACTTTCAAGCATTATTAAAAATTTCAAAATTACAATTTTCAAAACTTCGTGGTTTTTAAGATCTATGCTTTCTTTCTGACTTTTTAGCCTACTAGTTTAAACATTTTTTTAGGCAATTACGGTTTAAATTTTTGCTGATCAGTATTCTTTTATTAACTTACAAACACATAATTATTTTATTTTCTTTGCCAAATTGGTGATGCATATACCTTGGAGAAATATAATGCCAAGGCAGTGTAAGCTGCTCTCAACTGCCGTTTCTGTTGCAAAATAACTTTCGAAAACAAAGAATGTAAGAAAAAATGTTCAAAGAAAAATAATGTAAAATAAGCAGGGGACCTTGAATCTTCGAAGGCGCCTTGAAAAATAGTTGGTTTGCGGTGAACATGATAACTCGTCACCGGATTAACAGAAAAAATACGAAGTTTATATACCCTTGCAGCTATTGCAAAAACTAAATATCCTTGAAAACATTAAAATGATTTAAACATGATTTACTTGCGTATATGTTTAAAAACATTGAAGCTATGATGATTTGCAGCTTAAATATATATTAGTTCCTATATTATATTGTTTTCCGATTTCAATTTCAAAAAAGAAGAGTAACATTTACAAAAAAAATTGTTTATATATTTGTATTGTTTCCATGGGAGTTATATGATATAGTCGTCCGATTTTGCTAAAATTTAAACCGTAATTCTGAAATATTCAATCATTACTTTATGTCGAAGAACTAAAAAATAATTGAAAAACAGCACAGTTATAATTTTTTTATTAATTTTACAGATTGTTCTTATGGGAGCTATATACTATAGTTGTCTGGCTCGTTCCGACTTATATATATATATATAAAATCACAAAGAGATTTATTTTTTTTCCTTTTTTTTTTGAGAACTTTGAAGTGAACAACGCGATTTTAGCTATTCTTCGTGATTACCTGTTGATTTATGTGAAGAAGTAATGTTCAATTTTCAAAAAGAACCGGTTTAGTTAATTTTGAGTTCACGAACTTGAAAATAAGTCATTGTGGTCAAATATATTAAGGCTGATTAAAAATACCTTTTTTACGACATATATATCTTGTCTGTAGATTTACTACTTTTAAAACTATGGGTGTAAATCGTTTAGCATTTTGTACCTGATATTCCGCCAAACTGCCTAGTTTATTAAAAATTCGTAGAACAAATGTTTTACCAACACATCAAAAATTAATTGAGGATCCTCAAACAAGCACTTGCATTTTTTTGAAACCCACAAAGTCTTAAAAACTTAAATTTTGAATTACACAAAAAAGGTTTTTTTTGAAAACTTTTGAGACGGAGCATTGGAGCGTTTAAACAAGAACAAATCTGAGTATTGGCCCCAACAGCTCCAATTTTCTTTTGTTTTTCACTTTTTCTGCCCTTTTTTCCGACTCATCTTCGAGAAGTCTAGGTATGCACACTGTTTTAATTTAGTAATCCCCTTCGGTAAGATTAATTTTAATTCTGCAGCAAAATATAGGATTCGCCTATGCACTCTCTTTTGATGCGCATTGGCATGTTCCACATGGCGCATAAGTTTGTATGGGACTTTTACTCAGGAGCACCACAATGTCATGAAAAAAATGCCGTGCAAATTTCAAAAGGTTCGATTTGGTGGCGCTTGGTTTTTACTAAATAAATATGCCTATTAATAAGCAATATTTTATGAACTATTTTG
The DNA here is from genome assembly GCF_018152505.1 of Drosophila elegans. Taxonomy (NCBI): domain Eukaryota; kingdom Metazoa; phylum Arthropoda; class Insecta; order Diptera; family Drosophilidae; genus Drosophila; species Drosophila elegans. The sequence goes on along the minus strand of NW_024545863.1, from coordinate 26,085,441 downwards.
GGCTCCGAGATTAAAACTTCTTTTTATTACAATAATATTTTTAAGAAAAATAACTTAAGAAAATATGACTATTAATTTTTCATTCTTTAGATAATGTTCCCTTAATTTAACATTTTAATTTTTATATCACTGTTGCTTCAACACAGTTACTACACTTGCGTAAACGGTTAAATATTTATTGCGAAATAGGTAGCATTTCGAATTTTGAATGATCTAATTAAAGGTCATTTAAATGTTGGGCTATTGTCCAAGCTGCAGCACAAGCTTTATCTATTTATAGTCGATTTTTTGTTGTCCGTGCTTTAGACAGTTTTTTTATGAAGCTGTTGAATTTTTCCGTGATTCATGCTATATACCCTATGCTATTGAGTCTTAAAGAAAGCAAGAATTTATCTGTATAAGTATACTACTAAAACAAAATTGTTTTCCGTGCTTTTGATAAAAGTCATCACAGTTGTTGGTGGTTGTTCGTGCTTTACACAGTTAAATGGTACGAACTGATTTCGTATCCGGCTTGTTTGTTTCGTTTGACCATGAACTGTCCTAAACCTATGGGGTGGTTGTCCGTGCTGCATCACAGCTAAAAGTCCATGCAGTTGATGGTTGTTGTCTATGTTGGACGTACGAAATTTGTTTGTTTTTTTTTCTGTACATAATCATGTTGAAGTCTGAAAGATCTCTGGGCTTTCTGTTTTTTGTATGAACGTTTAGAGCCCAAATTATTATGTTTTTATTTATAGTGGAGAAAACTGTCCGCCTAGAATTGGCAATTGACAACAAGCTGAAGGGAAATTGTATTAATTTCACTACCGAGTGAAAACTTGAACAGGTCTGAGGGCATTCGTTATAAAAGTAGCGCCAGTCAGCTTTTTTATTTCTCACCAAGTTCCTCTCCGTTATGAAATTTTACAACAAGCAAGGGAAATTTTAAGTTTTTTTTGGAAGTTAACAATTAACAAAGAATTAACAGGGGGAATTGGGATTCCTTGTGACGTTTAGATACTGAATTGTTGTGTGTTTATTTATGGTGTAATAAACTTTCCGCCAAGAAATTGGCAATTGACATCAAGCTGAAGGGAAATATAAAAATTTTCTAAATTCACTGCCGACTGAAAATTTAAACAGGCCTGAGGGCATTCGTTTAGAGTAGTAGCGCCAGTCAGCTTTTTTATTTCTCACCAAGTTCCGTTATGTTATTTTACAACAAGCAAGGGAAATTTTAATTTTTTTTGGAAGTCAACAAAAAAAGAATTAACAGGGAGAATTGGGATTCCTTGTGAATTTGTCGGCAGTGAAAACTGGAAAAGATCTGGGAAATTCGAGTCCGTGTTAATCTTACTGAAGTGAAATCTGCAAAAGGGAGAATATTTGGCGACGGACAAATGGGTGGGGGCGTTCGATATTGTTTTCTGCTCGCTGCTTGCGCTTTGCGACCGGTGATTCGCTGGACATTCTTCGAAAAACAAAATGTTTTTAATCTGTGTTTAAAGCCGGAACCGAAGTAGTTATACAGGCCTGTTCCAGTTTTCACTCGCAAGGTAATGCGTTAACGTTGGCGGATTTCTCGTTAACATAATCAAAGTTCCCTTCCTTTCTAGCAAATTTCCTATGGGAATTACTATTTTGGGGGGAAATAGAACAGAAATAAAACAGCTGACTGCCGTTACCGCACCTAAAAATGATGTGCCTAAGTTCTATAAGCAAATCTCTGATCAGCTTTTGGCCCGATGCTGTTCCTAATATTTGCGCATTATTGGTGCTCACATTTAATGTCTAAAATCAGTCAAATTATTGGTTGCCAAAAAAACCCAATTCTACTTATTTTAAAGGCAGTGATGGAGACTGACAAACAAAAGTGTTGAACAATTCGTGTGGAAATCAGTTGTGTTGCCCGAAATAATTCAAAGATTGTTTGGTTTGATTTTTACAATGTTAACGAGTTGAGGAGGCAGCAACTGTTGGACATTAACGCAATAACCGAAATTTAAGTTGCAATTCCAGATCGCTAGTAAGTAACTATTCTTTCGAAATTACTTAAATAACTGAAAGTTTTGCAGATTTTTGCAATCTTACCGGATTGGCAAATATTAATTTCGTTTTCTTATTGACAACACGCTTTGCACAATAAGTATATTAAATTAAGGGGTAATTAGAACATAAAAACACTTTTAAAATAAACTTAAATAATTAACACTTCTAATTATATAAAAACAAACCGAAAATAAGTCCCAAGAAAATTATTATTTTATACCGTGACAACCCTTGCTTTGTTTCTAACAAATTCGTTCGGAAATTAGAACAGGGGCAGCGGACTTGCAAAACTTTAGTAGGTAAGAATCGAAGCGATTCTGAGGTGGCATCACAATATAATTTTTAAAAAGTCGAATATGTTACTATTAACTAAATCTATTATGCAACAATGTTCTTAAAACATCAAAGAATAATGTAAAAATTTGATTTTCATTTTAAGTTATTGCAAAGTATTTTAAAAGAATTTATTTTTGTTCTTGCTGATCTGAATGCTTGGCGAAAACTTTCCGGGAGTTTTTTGCGGAAGTTAGCAGAGGGAACTTAGATTTCGTGCAAATCTCTCGGAAGTGAAAACTGGAACAGGGCTGATAACGGTCTTTTCCAGTTTTTACTCGGAAGTGAATTTAATAACATTTTCGAATTTCCTTTTACCATAATCGAATTTCCTTTCTTTTGGTCTCTTTTGTTGACAAGGTGTTGGATTAGTCTGATTTGCTGCCTTAGGGCTGATTAAATGGTGACCGCTGGTGTCCTTCAGCTAATGCCATTAATGGTATACTAATTTTACGCATAAGTCAAAGAAACTAGCATAAAAGGCAACAAAAAAAGTGTAAAAATATTTACAGTTTACAGAACAGGTGCTGGAATTAAGTACATACTTAATAAATTATTTAATTAATTAATTAAGAAATCAGACTCTTTTACAATTTAAATTATTTAAATTATTTAAAATAAGGAGTTGCCTGAAATAATTTAAAAGCGAGTACTTTTTTTTCGTACGATGACACCCCTTTCATTAATCTCAAACCCGTTCATATTTGAAACTATGGCGTTTTCGAATTTCAAACTATGGCGTGAGCTTCGCCTCTAGTTTTGGCGTTTAAATGAAACAGCTTTCCAACGGGCGTAAGACTCGGATTGTATATGTATATTGACGTAATAATTTCTCGGAAAGTCGGCCGTATCGATAGGACGGAGCCGACAGCCAGACGAAATAGAAATTTACAAAGGTACTGCGTTAGATAATTGGAAGGAGCCGTGTTCGATTTGTTCTCTGAGCAGAGCTTCAAGCTTTCCGTACATAGTTTTTTTTTTCGTATTTCAAATTTAGATGGATGGATGCCGCATTCTTGTCCGCAGCCACATTACATTTGGAGCATTTATAATATGCTTCCTCCGCCTTAGCCCATATTGATTTGAGGTGTTCGCGGCTTACCTTGCAGGTGATAAGTTTGGAGTAAAAGCAACTTAAACTTATTTAAAGCGGCGGTTGCCATGGCGGATATAAATTTATTAAAATTTGTTGGACCCGAAAATTAAGAAAATGCGGTTTTGTTTTTTTATAATTGTTTTAATCGCAGAATATTTTTATGTTAGAAGTTTAAGAACCAACTGGAATTCGTATGGACATACGGATACACTTGAATTTTTGGATAAATTTAGAATTTAGGAACCAAATTTATTTCGTAAGGACATAAGGCCAAACTCAAAGGTGTGGATGAATTTTTAAGGGGGCGTAATTAAATATTTCGGAATAATTTCTTACATAAATGTTGTAGAACGAATTGAACATTACATGAAACGCGACCGTTTTCGAACTATACTATTAAGTTTGAGTTAATAGGTAAAAATTGAGGAAAAAATTTGAAAAAAAAAAAATTAATTGTGAGCCTTTGACCCACGTAAGTGGGATCACGAATACCAGAAATGGCGGAGGAGGACAGTACACAGCACAGTATGCAGACCGTCTATACTGAGAATACCAAAAAAAATTCTTATAGCTGGGCGTTTGTAATTGAAATGCACAATTAAATAACAATTGCTTTGCCGGCAGGAATTTATTTTGGAAAAATTATTTGAGTGTACTTTGTGTATGTATGTATGATTTTATCACCCACTTTGCGAAAGTTCAGACAACAACAAAGAGTGCCAATCTCCGCAAATGGAATCGAAAATCTGGTTCGATTGGACCAAATGTTGAAGTGTTACTGGCTTGTTTAGGTTGGATCAGTAGGACCACACTGATTCCCATGTAGGAATGCGAAAATAAAAGAAAGTCGAGATTTAAGGGGTATTACGCGACGTGCGAGTATTTATTTCAACTTGTAAATAGGAACTGCTTTAGCTTAACATATCTTAATATTCTTAAGACATTAAAGAATTAGGTAAAAATATCATTTGCACTTTAGCTTATTTCTGTGCTTGTGGATCTGAATTCGACAGCCAAATGCTTGGCGTAAAGTTTCCGTGAGCTAACAAAAAATTAACAGAGGGATTGAAATTCCATGTGTTTCTTTCGGAAGTGAATAATAATAATAATAAACTGGAATAGGGCCGATGTGATTAACATATGTTGTTATATGCGCAAACAAAAATTTCAAATATTAAAAAGTAAAAATTAGAAAAGAATAATTTAAATAAATAAATGCTTGTCTGCAGTATGACTCAATCACCGTCTTTTATCATTGACATATACCAAAAATTAAAAAAAAACTTAGAGAATTAATTTTACGGCCAGTTATTCATGTATTTTAGTTTATTGTCTTCAATTACGTCTTTTCAGAATTATTTAACAGGGTGTTTTATTTTATTTTTAAAACCCAGCAGAGGGTATTTTAATAGTCAGAATTTTGCCACGCAGTGAAGAAGACGTTTTCGGCCCTATAAGGTATATATAAATTAATTATATGTCCTGTTTAAGGATTTATTTTAAGACGCACTGTACTGTACGAATGAGAAGACTTTGTAATTGCGAGGTTTGACCGTCACGGTTTATTTCCAAAATTTCACTAACTGCTAAGTTCATTAATTCCTACTGGGTAGCCACCGTTGCATCGGAGTGCATTGCCCGCTAATTGCGCTGACCGAAGCTTGGGATTTTGGCAACGTCGTTGTGCAACGTCCGCAGGAGTCGCTGGCCTTGCATTATTTTACTCGGTTATGCATGATCAGCTTGGGAACTTCCGTTTTGCTGGGTAACCATTTTAACTTGCATATAAACTTCGACTTGCCAATGTTTACTTCCTTTCTTCTGTTATTCACAAAAGCAAAAAAATCTTTTCACTGAAAATTTTTGTACACCACCTTCCACCTTTATGCCGATCGCACGTCTATATCCTAAAGCTGCCATAGGAACAATCGTATATAACTTACAAAAATTTAAAATATTTCGCGCAGTGTAAAAGCTCTTCACATGCATCTTTCCAAGTCGTATTTTTTATGCATACCTTGATCAGGGTAACAGCGCGTGCCAATCGGACATCTATATCCTAAAGCTATCATTGCAATGTTAGGGTGAAATCGGTCAAAATTTTATGTTTTTCAGGATATTTCGCGCAGTGTATAAGCTATTGACACGTATTTTTCCAAGTCTTATTTAATTACGCATACCTTCCTGGTAAAAGCGCTTGACGATCAGACGCCTATATCTTATAGCTTCCAAAGAAATAATTGTTGCACTTTTGATATTCCTTGCAATTTTAGCTTCCTTTCTCGTTATATTCATGCAGAGGGTATTAGAATTTCAGTCAGAAGTTTGCAACGCAGTGAAGGAGACATTTCCGACCCTATAAAGTATATATATTCTTGATCAGCATCCCTAGGCGAGTCGATCTAGCCATGTCGGTCTGTCCGTCTGTCCGTCCGTCCGTTTCTACGAATGGTGTCTCAGTTTTAAGTCGGAACCAGCCAGATCGGACGACTATAGCATATAGCTCCCATAGGAACAATCGAAAAAAAAATTAAAAAAATTAGAACATTTCTGTTTTTTAAGATTTTTTTTTTAGTTCTTCGACATATAATAATGGTTAATTATTTCAGAATTACGGTTTAAATTTCATCAAAATCGGACGACTATAAAGTATATATATTCTTGATCAGCATATGTCCGTCCGTCCGTTTCTATGCAAACTAGTCTCTTAGTTTTAAAGCTATCTGCATGAAACTTTCCCAAAAGTTGTCTTTCCACTGCAGGTAGTATATAAGTCAAAACGAGCCGGCTCGGAAAAAAAAAATATAAAAAAATAATAAGTTTTGTGTTTTTTTAAATATTTTATATTAATGGTTAAATATTTCAGAAAAACGGTTTAAACTTTATCAAAATCGGACGACTATAATATAAAGCTCCTATAGAAACAACAAATATAAAAAAAAAAATTTTTTAAAATTAAACTTTTTTATTTTATATTTTTTTTAGAAATTCTTTAATTGTTTAATAAAATTAAAAGCGTTATTCTGAACTGTCAAATTATTAATTAATCAAAAAGAATTTCTAAAAAAAATTACAAAATTAATAAGTTAATTAAGAGAATCATTGCTATATGAAATTAACCAACTTTCAAAGTAAATTTCGAGTTGCCACAAAAGATACTGTGCAATGTCAAGGTCAAGAATTTATTGAAGGACATTATATATCCATTTTACGAAAAGAGGGAATCTTTTTTAATGTCGATGACGCAATAATAATTAATCTTCTTGGCCTCCTAACAGCAAAGATTTATATATATTTTTCTATGAGAATAAAAAACCTAAAAAAACGAATTTCCAAAATTGTTTTTAAGAAAACTTTTGAATTAATGATCTTAAAATTAGTTCTCATATATTGTTATCTTTTAACTGTATTTTAAGACTTAGTATTAGTAAAATTATCTATTTGGAGGGAATCTACAGCTGACCTCCGGGAGCTTTTCTGAACTGTAACCTCCGAAATTAAAAAAACCAAACAGATTCCGTTAAGTAATGTTAAATCTAGTAATTTATCGTGGAACAGCGAATAACATTTTTTCTGGCGGTTTTTACAAAAAAAAATTGATTTATGACCAACATTTTGGTTTTAAATTGTTTTTAAAAAACAAAATATATTTTGGTGAGAAAAATCTTTGTTTTAAAAAAAATATATATTTATATGGATTCGTACCAAGACTTCAGGAAAATAATCTTTTTAGGTGGAGTTCTGCAGCGCGGGTTGTTTAAATATTTTGTTGACAATACCCGTCGATTGACAACCAGTTTTCTTGGATCCGATGCTCCGTTCAAAAGCTATTTAAAAATACATTTTTTCGGTATATCTAAAAATGAATATAGCGGGAAAACTCTAAAAACATTGCACTGAATTATTCTATAGCGTTTGTAACACGTTTTTAGTGAATGCGTTCCTGACAGTCTTCCTCCAAGACATAACAAACCTGCGTGGTTTACACAAGAGACTTAACCTAAAAACAAACACTTACAAAAAGTACAAAAAGACGGGCTAGCCATCTGATTTTTCGAAATATGTGGTTGCCCGATCGAATTTGAATGCTCTGAACAGTCATTGCAATTGTATGTATTGGAACCGGTGTAAAACCGAATATTCAAATAATCTGAAGCAATTTTATAACTTTGTAAATGTCAAGCGAAAAAAATCCGCCTTGCCTTCATAAGTACGATTAAACTCAACTGAAGCGTCTACTGACAACGAAATTGCTGATTTATTTGCCAAGTTCATCCAAACTACCTGTAGTGCGGAGTCTTGTCTAAATTAAGTTTACTCTTACAATTTAAACAGTTCAAATGGTATTTTATGTTTTGTGCCTCAACTATTTGCAAACCGATTCTTGAACTGTTTCAATTGTCTACCTCAACATCAGCTTTTCCAACTATCGGGAAAGATTATTTTAATATTCCACTCCATAAAACGGGAGGAAAGTCGGAGGTTCAAAATTATAGAGGTATTTCTAAATTGTCCACAATATTTAAAGCATTTGATCGCATTTATATTTCTCATTTTCAACATTTGTGTTCCTCACTAATATCACCTTATCAACATGGTTATGTTAAGCGAACCTACTGACATCTATTATAGTTAAAGTATTTATTTATTTATTCAAAATAGATGATTTCAGGTTTTCGAATAATCAATCAGCTCGGGTTTCAAGTTATTTGAATGGAAGAACTCAGAGGGTATTTTTAATAACGCAGTTTCAAATATGATTAACGTAACGTCTGGGGTGCCTCAGGGTAGTCATTTGGGTCCATTGCTATTTACTTTCTTCATCAATGATCTTCCTTCTGTCATAACACATTCTCGAGTATTAATGTATGCTGATGATGTTAAACTTTGTTTGTCCTATAATGATTTGGAATCGGGTTTCGGTTTACAGTCGGATATTGATTTTTTTCAGAGATAGTGTCAATCTAACCTCTTTACTCGGAATTGCCTCAAATGTAACGTAATGATATTTTATAGGGGTACGCCTTCATTTATAATCTATTTTCTTCATTATATTCGGTCAACAATTTAGGACTTCTTCTTGACCCAAAACTAAAATTCGACTGTCACATAACGTCTACTGTTAACAAAACTATGAGTGTTCTTGGATTTATTAAGCTATGTTCAAAAGAATTTGACGATTCTTATACAACATATTTACTTCCCTTGTCCGTCCTAATTTAGAACATTGCGCTCCCGTTTTTAGTTCCCAATATCAAGTACACAGTGTTCGTATAGAGTCGGTATAAAAAAAATTTTTTCTTTTCGCCGTTCTGGGATCAAAACGTAAGGTTGCCTTCTTACTCTTGTAGATTACTTTTGCTTAATTTACCAACTCTTGTAAATCGTAAAATCATTCTTGGAAATATATTTATGCACAATTTTGTCTAAGGTGACATTGAATTGGTAAGCCGCATAACTTTTAATGTGCCTTTAGACCAACCCGCAACTACCATTCTCTTAACTGCATGAATTCTTTTGTGTTCTTTGTTATTTATCATGAGTATTTTATTGTAATGATCAAAAAATGTTTCTATATAATTTATATTTAAAAATGATTGATTGAAATGATTAATTGTATGACCATAATAATTATAGCAAATGTATTATAAAGTTAACCAATTTTCGACAATAGAACTGAATTAAAGTAGTCTATGTTTGAAGATAGGGGTTAACTTTATTTTTCAAAACCGTACCCAATGGAAACAGTTTTGATTAAGCTTTTGTGCAGAAAGCTTTTGCAGTAAAGTTTATTTTCATGTATAGATAGAGCTGAACTGCTCTGTCGGCCACATGCGAATCCGTTAGAACAGTAACACACTAGTACTTCATTAAGCTGCATTGAAAACCGTGCGTTTCTCTTAAAAGCTTCATTTTCATTATGAGTCCGCCAAGCAAAGTATCTCGGCAAGAAAAAATCCGACATACGTATTTTCACCGTTCGGCAGCTTGGAGCGTTCGCAGAGCATTTCTTTGTAAGGCATTTCCAGTAAGTGGATATTAGCCGATTTATAAGTCGGTACGCGAGTGAAGCAAATCTCAAGTCAACGTATTTATTGAGCGGTGCAAGTCGCGGATAGTTTAATCATTTAATACTACTTCGTTAAGTAAGCAAAAAAAACTGACCAGTGCAAATCATAAAGTATAAAAAAGAACAAAAAAACTACCAAAAAAGGTATTAACAAATTAAAGACTTCATAAAATGAGACCACAAATATAAAAACCTTTAACTAAGTATCGGTTAAAAAGATTACTACAAATCCAAATGGATACTGCTTAAACAAATCCATATTACCTGACATAAAATTATGTCTGTTTAAGAAAAATGTAAGAGTTACTTGAATTATTCTTAGGCAAGAAAGGAATATAAATTAATAACACTAATCGGCATTGCTCCGTTCAAGGTAGTGCGCAAAAAAAAAATGATTTAAAATCCTCGTTCAGTATAAAAAATACAATGCAATGATGAATATCAAAACAAATTATTATGAGAGTAATATATTCTTTATTCTGAAAAAAAAAATTGTTCAATAATTTTCAACGGATAAACAAGACTTGCAGAGACCACTCGGATTATAAACTAATTTTGAAAGGTATGTTTATTTTTTAATAAAGCAGAATAGAGTGGAGTAAGCCCGGCGTTGTGGCTATTATTCTACCGTCATCTATATAGCCATTAAAATTCAATTTTTATAACAGAACAGATTACTCGTAAATACCGAATTTACTAGTAGAGTATAGTATAGTATTGAAATCCTATAAAATCTCTATATACGGAAAATGACATAACCGTCAACCAAAATAACAATAATTGAGTTATTTTTTTAAAACTCAATTGATCATTCACTTGAAAGTATCAATCAGTGGGTTTTTCAAGTTAGTACCAGCAGTGCCACCTCTTTTATATCGAACAAAATATTCTTCACAGAGCAATCGGGGCTTAGATGGCGACATTTTTCGAGCTGCTGTCACTGGCTCGATGAACCAAGGCCAGTATTTGCGGGTTCTAAATGATAATGCGTTTAGTTCCGGAGACAGGCTTATTGGACACACCTTCATTTTGCAACAGGATAACGCCCCATGTCACAAAGTCAAAATGATTACAACATTTTTGAAGGATGTTGGTGTTACCACTTTGGACTGGCCACCTCAAAGTCCAGATTTAAATATAATTGAAAACGTCTGGTCTCTTATAAAACGTAAAAGAACAGTATCGTTGAATAAAACCAGAGAGGAGACAATTTCTGAGGTCACTTCCCTTTGGGAAGAGATATCTCTAGAGATTATCCAAAATTTGGTCGATTCAGTACCGCGACGCTTGCAAAAAGTTGTTGAAACCAAAGGAAATTATATATTTTACTAAATTATTTTTTTCCTTTGGTTTTTTTAAGTTTAAGCTTTATTATTCATATTAAAAGGTACTTGTCAAAATACTTATGCCACCACATGAAAATTACTTTAGCTTACATTTTTTTAAGTTCATATGACAAAATGTTGAATTCATTATTTTTAAGTTTGTATTAGCACTAAGTAAAACAGAAAAAAAATCATTGAGTTATATTAAACCATTAAAAAGTTACATACAAATTTGAACCATTAGTTTTTCGTCAAAATAATTATGCCGACTAGTGTAAGCTTTCCCTTTCCCATATCAACGTGGAGTTTAAGTCCGTGCCGAGATGTGTGGCCCTTTGACTTTATGGAGCAAACTTGAGTTTATAGATCTTTTGTAAATAAATAGGCATTTTGTTTTACTAGGATTTAAGTGCAGCCCGTTCACCTCCGCCCACTTACTTATTTTTTGGATTGAATAGTACATTCTTTAATTTGGCCTAAGGGACGACTAACATAAAGCTGCTCTTCATCTACATAAAGGTATACATCACAGTCCAAACGAAAAAAGCAATGGGCTTAAGACTGACCCTTGTGGGACCCCCTGAGCGAGGGGAAAGATATCAGATTTCAGATTGCCCGAAACAACTGCCTGCAGAGTCTTTGTAAGATAAGTTTTGAGAAGCTTTGATGCATATGGAGAAATATTTAAAAGCGTTCGCAGTTTGGTATAGAGAATCACATGGCCAATAGCGTCAAGAAGGGTTAATAGTGTCACTTTATTTTCATCAATCTGTTGGCGTATATCTTCAGAAATTTTCAAGATAGCAGAAGTACAGCTTCCATTCTTTTTGAACCCAGTTTGCATGTTGCTGAGTATAAGGTTGTTTTCCAGAAATTATTGAATTTGGTGGACAAATAGGCTTTCAAATGACTTCGACAGAAATGGAAGGATAGAGATGGGACAAAAAATCATTTTTAGTTTTAGGAATCGGGAGTATCAAGCAAGCTTTTCATTGAGAGCATCCACATCTGGGTGTGACTTAGCAGCCTAAGTTGGTTTGACTATTCCCATACTTCTTAGCTCTTTCCAAACCTGACCAGACGTACTTATGTGAATTTCCAAATTAAATATAAGAAAACCCACGTTTGGAGACTGCTATCTTTCTCGTGACGTCAGTTCTATTTTTATACCCTTTCAGTCAGAAGTTTGCAACGCAGTGAAGGAGACATCTCCGATTCTTGATCAGCATCACTAGGCGAGTCGATCTAGCCATGTCCGTCTGTCCGTCCGTCTGTCCGTCTGTTCGTTCGTTTCTACGCAAACTAGTCTCTCAGTTTTAAAGCTATCTGCATGAAACTTTCCCAAAAGTTGTCTTTCTATTGCAGGTAGTATATAAGTCGGAACGAGCCGCATCGGACGACTATAGCATATAGCTCCCAAAGGAACAATCGAAAAAATAAACAAAAAAAATTATAACTTTGCTGTTTTTTATTTTTTTTATTAGTTCTTCGACATAAAGTAATGGTTAAATATTTCAGAATTACGGTTTAAATTTCATCAAAATCGGACGACTATATCATATAGCTCCCATAGAAATAATATAAATATATAAAATAACCATCTAATAATAGAGTTGCAAATCATCAAAGCTTCAATGTTTTTATTTTAAACATATACGCAAGTAATTCATAATTTTAATGTTTTAAAAAATATTTAATTCTTGCAATAGCTGCAAGGGTATATGAACTTCGGCTTGCCGAATTTTGCTTCCTTTCTTGTTTTTTTTAATATTGTACAAGTCTTTAGTTCGATATCGTTTCCAACGCTTATTTCTGATTTAAGTCAAGTCTGAGATGCTGGCTTTATTTTCTCAAATAGTTGTCCAATATTAGATTTTAAGAGTAATAGTTGATCTTCAGCAGATGTCAAGTTGTAAATGAGGGTCCAGTCAAAATTGTCACAATCAGCCTGCAAATTGTCATAATTAATTGACTGATAGTCCATATAGTCCATATATCATCATGTTTGGAAAAAGCAGGAACACATAGTTGGTCATATAATAGGACAAATCACAAACAAAGAATACATCTAACAAGGAGCTACAGGATGGTCCATCTAGCGGTCGCTTTTTAAACTATCGATAATTTTGACTCTGACATTTTGAATGTCATTGTCAATGTGTCCGATATTTAGTAGAAGGTTTGTGAAGATGAAATGAAAGTGATTGACACTATTCGTCGACGGCAACGCGGCACCGTGCTCAAGAGTTGGACATTTCGCGCACTTCCCTGCAACGGATTTTAACCGAAGACCTCTGTCTAAGGCCATATAAGATTCAGTTGGTTCAGCAGCTTAAGCCGCATGCCAGGGCGGAGGAGCCACCTCAACTTCTTGGTTTTCTGGCGGGTAGCAGCACAAACCGCCATTATATGTGGTTTCCAGGTGAGCCGCCTGTTCGAAGTAAGACCAAAATATTTAACTGTAGATGGGTACGCCGTCCAGATCGAGTCGATAAGTGTTATGCCTGTTGAGTGAGAAGATTGCATGTAGAGACTTGACAGGATGGACAGCGATATTTCACCGAGAAGCCCATGCTTCAAACTCATTTAGCATGTCCTGCACCAAGACTGTCGCCTCTCTTCGCCAGAAACGCAGTGTCTAGGCGAAGGAAAATCCGTCGTGAAAATGGTATAAAGAAAAGGTCCAAGCACACTTCCTTGAGGAACTCCGGCCAGTATAGGCCGTGTTGCAGATTTTGATCCTCGAAGTATGTCAAAGGAAAAATTGAAAAATTAAGCTTAAAGAGTAAGCCGCAGTGCCAAAGAAGATCAACGGTTGATTTCACGTCTAAAAATAGTCAGCAGCAATACCTTTTCGTCTCAAAGGCTTTCAGAACATGATTACCCACCCGATGCACCTGTTCAGCAGCACCATGCAGACTCCTAAAACCTAAAAGGACGAAATCTTAGAAGTCGCTTAAGGAGAATGCGCTCGAAGATCTTAGCGAGTTTTCATTGCATTGTATAATATGAAAGAACAATAATATTCATAAAGATGCGCGTTAGGAAGAAAATAGCAGGCGCCGGAAGCGCTTTAGCCACTTTTCCGTCAATACTGTCATGCCCAGGGCCTCTATTCGACTTTAGCCGCTTTATTTCGACTTTAACTTCTTCAGCATATATCTGTGGAATAGGATGAAATCTGTAAGCAGATGAGGCGTCAGCGGCAGACTTGATTTTGACGGCAAGGTCTTTAACGGAAAAACTTATAATGAAATTACTTCTTTCAGTGGGCACTTAAACTAATGATAAAATAATTAACTATTAACGATTATGAAATAAAAATGTGACTCTTCACAACATTGAATACATATCAGGCCACACTATTAAATACTGCATTAAATTATGGTTTACTTATTAAATCACTGTTTCCAAATATCTCGATCCCGTAAAATAATGCAAGTGTCAAATAGGTCTTTGCCAGTAAAAAACGGATTTTTTGAGATAAATATAATTGCGTGTGGTAAGAGGACCTTCGAAGATTATATGCGTTTTCAACAGCTTGGTTTATATGGTCGCCCCAAGTATGTGTTGGTTGAATACGATACCCAGATTGTTTGCCTTTTTGAAAAGTATTGTATTACCTCATTATTTATTACGAGAGACTTCAGGGCTTATTCAGGATTATTCACTTTTTTATAAATAACTACATATTCCATTTAAGCTTCACAAAAAGCGTGATATACACATTTGTATGTCCTTAGCATACATATGGACTTTAAAAGAAGACATCATATATGGAAACTCATTAACATACATAGAGAATAGCTTAGGTTCTAAAACTGATCCCTGTGGAACTCCTCTAGAGAGCTGCTCAACTTTGGTCGTTTAAAAGGGTGTTTCTATGGCATGACGTCTGCAAACTAAACTTTTGAACTTTTCTGCCGTTATATAGAAAATGTAAACATTTTTATAAGCTTTCAGAACAAAACGTTTTTTACACTTAAAAAAAAATGGTACCTAAGAACAACGTTGAGTGTAGTTTTTTCATTTGGGGAGTCCATCTGCTTCGAAAAATCAAGGTTTTATCTCGGGAATTTTTTGTTGGGGGGTCTTTCATCTTTGATAAATTGTCTTTAAACATTGCTTTTGTTTCATTAAATAACACGAATTAGAAGTTTACAATTTATGGTGTGTTTTTGCTGGCTTAAGGCCTAGGTGTTTATAGTGCCTATTTTTCTTTGTTCAAAAATCAGCTTCTTCTCCTTTCTGCGATATTTTTCAAGCAAATAATTGTTAAATAGTAGTTTATAATGTATATGGTTTGTTCTGAATGTTTAAATAATGGTAATAAGAATTGCTTGATGAAGGATTGGGAGGCTATCCATCATTTCTCTTTTGACTATGAATCTAGGGTGGCTGACATGTTAATTCAAATTTTTTCTCACCAAGATATATTGGCTGCACCGAAAAACCATCGGCCAAACAGATTCCTAACCTATGCATCAACTTGCTATTATTTCTTGGGCTACTAATATATTATATATGCATATAATAGCAACATCTAAAAATTGTAGTTCTAAATTCTTAAAGTAGTTCCCAGTTCTCTGGCTCTTACAGTAACCAAAAACTTAAAGAGTTAATTACTGATATATAAATGTAAATTATTTAACCTTTTGATGCCGTTTTCCACAAAATTAAATTTTCCTCATGTTACATTTAGCACCACTCCCCCAAAATGAGCTTAAAATAGTGTTTTATCGTCTTCCTTACAGATCTCAGCCTTGGAATGTATAAAAAAGGACATAAATCTGCCTAAATAAACGGCCACGTATCAACTCTATTACCAATCATGCAATTATCTTGGCTTTGGCGTTATATGCACCTCGATGAGTATATCCGTGTGCTTAACTTGGATTAATGCTAACTTTTAGTCTTGTGGGAAAAAATCATCGTATTCTGCCAGCAAAAAAAGAAATCGAGGTCAAGTTAAAAAACGATATGCAAAGAAAACCTACTACTGTGTAAACTATTGATAATAGTTAATAGACATACACATAGCAGAATCAGAGTTGGAGTAATAGAAATTTCCGAACGCCTTTGTCCACAACCGCGCTCCAAGGCTGCGACTTTGCGATGGAATCCTGCCTAGTATGGAGCCGACACCGCTTTAACTGCAGATCCCTTCATCTTAGAGTGGTGTTTCTGGGATGGGCTTTAATATGGACACAATCCCTAAACTGTGTTTTCTGCGGAGAAAAATTGGGTAAGGTGCTAAAAAACAATTTTAAATTTACCTCATGGCTTACTTTATTAAGTTCTTGACCGTTTTGTAATAAAAGCTGCGCATACATGTGCATATCGGTCAGCGTCTTTAAGTTAAAATCAGAAGACCTTACTCTCATCGTCTTTAGTAGTAGGTTTTTATGTGCA
Source organism: Drosophila elegans (assembly GCF_018152505.1). NCBI lineage: Eukaryota > Metazoa > Arthropoda > Insecta > Diptera > Drosophilidae > Drosophila > Drosophila elegans. The sequence goes on along the minus strand of NW_024545863.1, from coordinate 26,069,174 downwards.
TTAAATTTATTTGAAGCCAACAATTTTTATAACTTACGGCGGACATCAAATTTGAGATCATCTCTTCAAAAAAAAAAAAAAACATTTCGAAAGTGAAGCCAAATACCACAGCCCATTTTTAAAGCTTTCTTTTTACTGCCACGCAAAGTTTAAATAACTTTTTATGAAAAAATTTTTATTAAGACAATTTTTTTGTAATGTTCATTTCAATATTTTTTAATATTAATTTTTAATAATTTTTGTTATAAAAGGATTTATATGAAAAAATTTACATCTAATCTAATAAATTTGTACTCATTTTAAGAATATGTTTGACTTTGAAAAATTGCATTGCGTTATTCACCAAAACGTTTTTTTCGCGAGGGAGTTGAAAATGGTGAATGTAATAAATACATGTATACAAGTTAATTTCCAGGATAATTAAAACCCAAAAAATAAGTTTTGAACGTTTTATTTGTTTGAAGTTCAATTTGAGACTGACTTTATTCATTTCAAAATACCCTGATCTAAGCTGTGGGTTGGGGCAGCGACGTCGACGTCGCGGAAGAGACCGCGGCGGTGGCCTAGCTCTGATGAAGTGGCTGAAACTGCAAGGTTTGCAGAATCAGAATTTTGATATTGCGCTGTGGCTACTAACCGGATGCGTGTGTTTATGTTATTGAACTTGCGGGTTCTTGACCGTTGTATTGAAATGTTGCAATGTTGCCATCGACAATGTTGCAATATTTCTCGGAAAAAATGAAGAAATATTTCTGTGATTAACTCTCCCTCCTTAAAAACCTTCTTGTCCTCAAGAGGAATATTATTAAATTCTGGAATTATTCTTTTAGGAATTGATATAGTATTAGTTTTGTTGTTTAAAACTTGTGGTGTTGGTTCTTGGACATGTAGGATTACTTTTTCTTATCTGTGGACAGTTTATTAAAACGATCAAAGTAAGAACAATGGCGCAAATTAGTGTAACTGTGGTTATTCGGTTTATTGTAGAATCATTCTGTAAGGTTTGTAAGTGCTTTCTATTTTTTATATGTAGAGCTTCCAATGCTTCTAATGACAGAATTTGTATGCGTTGTGCTTGCAATGGGGTAATTTGAATTCGTGGGATTTCGGGTTTCATAATTATTTTTTCTTTGTTTGTAAAATTTTTCCCATTTATATTTATAGTTTCGTTTAAAAATGTAATCATAAAAGTTCCTCTGAGTTGATGTGAAATATTGTTTGAATTTAGGCTGCCGTTGAAGTCATTTAAGAGTAGTATGCCATCGTCTATTTCCTCTATTGGTTCAATATGGTCCGAGTTACTATAATCACACAGCGATTCCTTTCCCTGAGCTAATTTTGAAATACATTTTGAATTACTTAAATTAATAATTTTTCTTTTTTTACAAATTTTGACATAGTTTGGGGTAGACCTAGCATTACATTGTTGGATACAAAAAGTTCATTAGTTTCTAAACGTATTATTAGTTGGTTTCTGATAACAGGCTTTAAAAGAAGATTTTCATAATTAGTTGGTTCGAGTTCAGGTATTTTTATTAAGTAAATTATAGTTGTTTTATTATGTAAGACAGACACATCAACAAATTCCAGCGTCTCTTCAATAGAAAACGAGGTAATGTTATTTTTCTGAGATATTTTATTTATTTCGTTAAGCTCAGGTTCGTTTAATAAAAGAGTATTAATTACGTTAATTTTGGCCCATTGTATAGCAAATTTAATGTTTCCTATTTCTTCTTTTATAAGTCTAACTTGTGTTTGCAAACTTGACGCAATGTTATTATTAAAAAATCTGTCATTTTGAATTGAATTTGCTAGCATGTTAGAAGTGGTTGTTAAATTATTTATTCTGTCTTGAAGCTGATTATTGATAATAATTTGGTCGTTGTTATTTTTAATAAAATTATTGAGGTTACTTTCTATCATAACTAAATCTTCATGATCTGGGTTACCTGCGATATATTTCCAAGCTGAGCCAATTATATTAATTGACCTAGCTTGACGGCTTTTTGTTGTTAAGGTAAGTGTGCTTAGAGCAGACAATGATTGAATTATTTCGTGTGTCAGAGTATGATAATGTAAACTATTTTTTAATCTGTTTATTGTGTGTTCTCTTATTTGTAGTAGTTCCGTTTCAATCTGTTTTAAATTTATGACGTGAATTAGTTTTATTGTTGATATCTGTAATTTTCCTATACCCTTATGTATTGTTATGGTATGTGCATCGGTATAGTTTGTTATTTCGGTGGTCGCGATTGCCATTGGTATCAGCGTTATTAAAAACAACATCCTGTAATTAAAAAAATGTCTCATTAAACAACGGTATTGTTGGGTTATGGGCCGATCCCTCACGAACGGACTGATAACCCCAAGCGGACAACAACTGTAATGGGTAATCTTATTTATTATAATTTTTTATTTTAAATTTTTTGTTTCGGACTGACGTGGAATAGATTTCCTAAGGAGTTTCGGACTTAGATACCTTTAATATTACTTTTATGAACTACTTTTCCTGCTTCTGTTAAAATAGTTGTATTTCTATTTTCTTTAACAATTTCCTTTTTAAAACGTGGGGATAATTTAGAGCCTAGTCTGGTATTCTGTTTTACAAATATTTCTTGTCCTGGTAGATATGATCTTATAGGTTTCCTTTCTTTTTTGTGGTTTTCTAAATCTATCAATTGTTTTTGTTTTAGTTTTTCTATGTTATCCTGCCTGCTATTTTCATATTGTTCTGGGTCGGTATTAATATTTCTGCCAAAAAAAATTTTTAATGGTCTTTTCTTTGTTACTGAATGTATTGTGTAATTGTATTCGTAAATGGCTCTGTCTTGAAGAATTGTTTTCAAAGGTATTGTATATTTGTTTATTTCCGAAAGGGTCGAATGAAATCGTTCAATCTGTCCGTTAACTGAGCTTTTGTAGGGAGGAGCTTTAAAAATGGTTATAATTAACTGATCTCTCATCATAAAAGTAATAGATGCTGAATTGAAAGCCTTTTCATTATCCATTACTACAAATTTGGGTACCCTATTGTAGAATATTATTTCATGTAACTGTTTCTTAATGTCTTCGGTAGATTTCGATTTTATAATTTTTGCCTGAGCTAGTTTGGAAAGTTTATCTATTGCGGTCAATACTAATTTTTTTTCGGTTGAGAAGATGTCAATATGGATTATGTGTCCAGGGTATTCAGGAATTGGAGTTTCTTTAATTTCTGGGTTGGGTGGATGCCTATCATATTTTCCTTCTTTACATATCCTACATTGTTTAACTAATGTCGTTATTTTTTGTTTCATTTTGGGGAAATAATATTTTTCTGCAAGTTGGTTTTTGTTTTCTTCTGCATTTCTATGTGCTCTGTTATGTGTTCTGTCAAATCTTCTACTTTATTTTGTGTAAACCTGATTTTAATGGATCCGAAATGTTCTGGATAAATTCGCTGTATTTATCCCATTATCTCTTGTGATATGAAAATTCCATTAAGGATTGACGGATTTAAATGTTTTTTTAATATTTCAATAAGATCAATATTCTGAAAGTTTGGTCGAGTTATAACGTGTCTATGAAAGGTGGGGAAGGAATAGGGGGGTTTTCTTTATAAATAAATATCTGGTTTTTAAAGGCATTTATTGGTACTTCCACGCTGGGGATGAGGTTATGACCAAAGCTCTGTGCGCTGTGTTGTGTTGCTGTTAATGAGTTAATTTGGTTGCTTTTAGGGATTCTAGACAAAGCATCGGCCACTATGTTTTCCTTTCCGGGCTTATAAAGTAGTTCTTTATTATATTCGTCAAGATATGATTTCCATCTCTTGATCGCTATCCCTCCCTTCCAATTACAATCGTGTGTAAGTGGTTCGTTGTCAGTATAGATTTTAACCTTGGTTCCACCGTAGAACACAACACAAAATTCCTCGTTTGGATACTGTAATATTACGTCTTCTGAGATTAAGGTGCTTTTTAATTTATTGAAGGCCTGAATGGCTTCACTATTGAAGTGAATAGATTTCTTCGATGAAGCTTTCTTCGAAATTCTCCCATCCTCGCCCCTAAGTAATGTGGTAAGTGGTTTTGCTAGTGCAGCGTAACCCATAATAAATCGTCTGTAATACCCTGATAATCCAAGGAAAGATCTTAATTCCTTAACGTTTTTGGGAATGGGATAGTTAGCGATGGCCTGTACCTTTGTTGGATTGGTTTCTATTCCCTTGTCTGAAATTACAAATCCTAAAAATTCGACTTTACTTTTGAAAAACTCGCATTTGTCCAATTGGCATTTTATGTTAGCATTATTTAGGGTTTCAAATATTGTATCTAAATTTTTGGAATGTGATTGTGCGTCTGGACTGAAGACAATTATGTCATCGATATAGATATAACAGATTTTCCCTATGTGTTCCCTAAGAATGTCGTCTAGGGCACGCTGAAAAAAGATGGTGCGTTTTTTAACCCAAATGGAAGTCTTGTGAACTCAAATTTTCCGTTATTCACCGAGAATGCTGTTTTTTCTATATCGCTTTCTTTTAAAAGAATTTGATGGAACCCACTTTTGAGATCTAACACAGAAAACATTTTATTATTTCCCAGTTGTGCAAGAACTGAATTTATGTCTGGTATTGGATATCTGTCTGCTATTGTCACACTGTTTAATTTTCTGTAATCTATTACAATTCTATATTTCTTAACATTGGAGGCATCTAATTTTTTTGGTACAATCCACACTGGTGAATTGTAAGGCGATCTAGAGGGTCGTATTATGTTGGCTTCTAATAGTTCTTTTATTTGTCGGTCAATTTCATCTTTGAGTGCCATTGGATATTGATAAAATTTCGAGTAGACTGGTGTGTCGGTATTTGTGCGTATCTCAGCTTTCACGTTTGTTGTGTAAGTCAGTTTATCATTTGGTTCGGCAAATAGATTTGGATATTTCTGAATAAGTTGTTTAAGATATGATTTTTGTGTCTCAGTAAGATGATCTGTCCGAGGAATAATTAAATTTACTGCTTTGAATATTTTTTCTTTAATATTGATTATTTTCCCATTTTTTAAGTGCATAGTTTTAGTATTTGTGTTATTTATTGCTCCTAAAATTTTTAAGCTATCGTTTCCCAAAATGGCATCAAATGTTTTCAAAGTTGGTAATAAAAAAATTTAATTATTGTGTTAGGGTCGTTAAATAAATTGGCTGTTTTGTGATGTGTAATTTTAATATTTCCGCAAACCGAGATAGCGTCAAACGAAAATTTATTTTCTATAGGATTTTTTACAAATTTTGGCAAGATGTATTTATTGTTTGAACCGGTATCAATTAATATTTTCAAAATTTCTCCACTCCTCAGTTTGCATTCAAAATATGGCAAAGAGGAGTTTGTTATTCTAAAAAATGAAGGTAGGTATAATCGTATGGGTATTCCTGATCGGCTTGGTCTATGGATTCAGAATATTCTGTTAGAGATTCAGGATATTCAGATTGTGATTTTACGGTTTCGTTATATTCGTCAAGGGATTGCGTTTCATCTTCCACTTTTGAAGAAGTGTCAGGGGCTGCTTGAATATTAAAATTTCTAGTTTTTTTTGCTACTTCGTTTAGAGGCATTGGTGGTCTTTTACCAGTTTCAAAACGTATGGGTTTGTTAATGTAATTAATATTTTTCGATTGCATGGTCCTGTCAATGTCCATGGGTTCTGGTCGTGGTTGTGGCTTTGCAGCTAAAGGTCGAGCTGGAGGAAAGTTTCCTGAAGGTCGTGCTGCAGTATATTGTGGGATTTGTGGAGTTTGATTGTTATTGTAGAACTGGGGTCGTGGTTGATTAAACATATTATTTTGTCTGGGTGGAACTAAAGGATTTTGATACTGGTTATTAATGGGGAATGACCACTGTGGCCTGTTTGGCTGTGATCTGGTTGGTTGTAAATGTGGTATGTTTTGGGAAGGCACGTTTCTAAATCCGGATTGTTGCCCTCTATTAACTGCATGGTTTGCACGGAACGCTTGATTCTCTAACTTTAGACAAAGATGTAAACCGGTAAAGATCGGTTGGTTCCTTCATACCGAGAAGACGAGATAAATCTCCGCGAAGTCCGCGCACAAAAGTGTCTAAGGCCTTGTCCCTATACATTTTCGTCATGAATTGTTCTGCTTCTATTCCTAATTCCATACATCCAACCTTATTAAGGATAAGCGAAAGGTGTTTTTAGACTGACTGATGAAATTCCTCTACCGACTGGTGACCACCCTGGCATAGAGTTGTCATTTGGTATTCAAGAGTGCCCAAATCCCGCTTATCTGCGTAGTGCAAAGTTAAACATTTAGAAATGGCATTCCAGTTAAGTGGAGTATTATAAGATTCTAACGCAGTGTCTGCGTTTCCCGTGATTCTATTACGTATGGTATGTAGAATCCCAAAATTCTTAGCTGTGCTTTTTACGACGTCTGGTACCCTATCCAAACCTTCGAAGTTAGCCCGATTTTCATAGGAAATTTCCTGGTTTGGAACCTGTGCAAAATCGAATCCTGTGTTTTGAGTTTGTTGTAAAAGGATCGGTAATTGCTGAGCAATTATGTTTCTGACTGCTTCTTGTAACTCTTGCGCTGCCATATTTTCTCTGTGTTCTTGATGTAATACCTGTCTATGAATTTACCTTTGTTGTTGAACTAAGATAGCTTGGTGTTGTTCTACCTGATTTAATTAATAATTTTGAATCTGTTCTGGCTGTAATTCTTGAGGTTGTATGTCAATGACGGGTGGTCGTATAAGGTTATGCCGATTGGCCATAGGAAATTTTTTCCATGGGTCTGTCTTACAATAAAATGATTGTTAAGAGTAATTCTTATGAATATTAAGTTTAAAAATTAATTATTATTTTTTTTTTTTAGATAAGAAATGAATGTTTCATTCACCTAATTTAATTCGAATTTTAATTATAATATAGTAAAGATGTTTAATAAAATTTAAATCACTTAAATACTTTTATAACTTTCAATTGGAAAAACAAATTTTTTTTTTAAATGAATATTAATTTTAAAAATGTATATGAATAGTATTTTAATAACTCAAAACAATTAAATTTAATTTTAAATTTTTAGATTCAATTTAAGTTTAATGATATTTTAGAATTTTAATGTAAAAGTTTTATTTTAAATTTCAAATTTTATATTTCTTTTGATTATGTTAAAATGTTCTTTTTAGTGTAGAAATTTTACGTTTTTGTTTTGGTTTCACTTCTGGATTTGTTGCCTTTACTTATTCACTATTTCACTTAACTTAACATGATGTGGCTACACCTCCTGGTGATCCGGATGTCTTCCTTTTTGTTTCCTACTTAGGATCCTGCGATTCACACTCAAGTAGAGGTTGTCCTGCGGGCGTACCTGACAGTACTTGTAGTCCACCGATGGATCAGTAAACTGGTTTTTCACCGACCGATTACCGTCTTCAGCTTGCAAAATTAATTGCCAAGGAGTCTCTCTGATTTCAGGTTTTATGTTTGGGCCAACGGAGTCGCACAAGAATATTTTAATTATTTGCACTAAAGGAACTTAATCGATTTTACTCGCGTTGGTCCCTGTTCGGGCGCCAGTTAATTTCCAGGATAATTAAACCCCAAAAAATAAGTTTCGAACGTTTTATTTCTTTGAAGTTCAATTTGAGACTGACTTTATTCATTTCAAAATACCCTGATCTAAGCTGTGGGTTGGGGCAGCGTCGTCGACGTCGCGGAAGAGACCGCGGCGGTGGCCTAGCTCTGATGAAGTGGCTAAAACTGCAAGGTTTGCAGAATCAGAATTTTGATATTGCGCTGTGGCTACTAACCGGATGCGTGTGTTTATGTTATTGAACTTGCGGGTTCTTGACCGTTGTATTGAAATGTTGCAATGTTGTCATCGACAATGTTGCAATATTTCTCGGAAAAAATGAAGAAATATTTCTGTGATTAACTTACATGTATAAGATAATGCTTGATGACAACGATTTACTTATGTATATGTAAATAAGATTTCTAAGCCGGGGAAAATGCTAAGAAAGTTTATTTAACTTAAGAACAGAAGTTCTCAGTTTTTTCAAGCCCACGTAAAAAAATCTGATAAATGTTGTTCAGCTCTAGAAAGTTCGTCTGTTATTCACAATATTAAGCAAGGTGCTGACGATTTCTAATTTATAAATTAAGTTTATTGTTAAACTATTTATTATAGCTTATGGGCTATGACACTACATTGTTGACTTTATTCATGGTCATTTCTTTTTTTAACTATATGATTTTACGTAAGTGCGAGCAATACAAACGTATGACGATTCCAATTGAGCAAATGGCAGAACCAGATATCCAATAGTAAAATACTAGATGGAATTGGGTAACAAAAATAAGATTCGATAAAATACCACCGGGCCGATACATCAATCAGCCAAATTGTATCAGAAGTACAATTTTACTCATTCATTGGAGTTGACGACAAAACGAAAAAAAAAGCGAGGCTTAAATGTATACGAAATATTTTTAACCATTTGAAGGTAACAACTGAAAACTTTAAAACGTTTAAATAAGTGGGTTAAACACAATATAATAAACAAAACAATAAAGTTTGAATATAACGTTAAAAAGGCAGTGTGACCGTGAATTTATTACCAAAAAAATTTTAAACAAGCAGTATCCATATTGTTTTCTCTGTCTCTGACAATGAATCCGTCAATGAATGAGGCGAACAATGTAATGTCATACATAATTGTTTTTTTTCCTTGACTTTTAGATTCCGATTTTTTTATGGAATCGTCTCTGAAACGATGTCTTATTCCTCGATACATTTTCAACTTAATATATTAATATAATAAATTTTAAAAATGGGTAATAAGGTATTCATACTGTGACAGAAAACATGTAGTACAAAGCTTAATTAAAGAACATAAATTTTATTTTGGCGGTAACATTTTCCCCTTCTGTAAATGATCCACTTCTCAGCATCATTTGCCAAACTCTATTCCCATGATTCCTCGGTTTGTTTGCATAAAAACTCTTCTAACTCATTTAGAAGTTGTAAGTTTTTATCGACAACAATAACCAAGCTCCCACTGCTTACTTGAGTTGACTTTTCAAACCATTTTAGTCGCTTGTATTCTCTTTTCCACCGCTTCCAGAAAGAGTCCGCAAAAAGTTGAGCATGGTTCCAGCGTTTGCGAAGATCTACGTTGTCTCTAAAAATTAGTTTATATCCATCCGGTGCGCCCATCAGCAAGTGGTTCGGTGTCAGTTCAATATCATCAAACGATTCTGAGCTTACGAATGTTAGCGGTCTAGAATTGATAATAAGTTCATATGGCCTTCAAAACATACTTTGTAGTATCAGGACTACAGCGCTCCCAAGCTCCTCCAATGTGTGGGGAAAGGTCGGTTAATGCGCCACTTTATAGTTATAGAATCAAAATCAATTTTCAGAATTGCCTTTCTCAGTGCCTTTTCTGTTGCTCTAAAATTTGTTCCGATGTCGGTGGAAATTTCAGACGCAGTATTATGCCGAGCCATGAAGTTTTGAAGGCACATGATGCATGATGTAAAAGTTACTTCCCACATTTTTTCCTTGTATCAGCCAACAGTTACCAAAATTCGTCCGAAATAGTATACGCCTGTGTATGTGAAGGGTTTTTGATAGCTGGCCGCCTTGCTGCCGGAATCGGTGCACTTTGTGCTGCAGCACCGTTTTTGCTTTTTTGACATGTTCTGCGTACCTACTTATGTATATAGACCTTGGCTACGCATAATTCCTTTTCAGTCGATATATACGTTCATCCCTTTTAGACAACTTTTCTAAGCAATAGGTGATCCAGATGTAAGTCTGCTAATAGAAAATTTAGCTTTATTTATCGTCTTAGATTGTTTTAAGACACGAGCTTTTAAAATTTCAATGTGTAGAGCGAATGTAGCTACTATTCCATACAATTTAATTTATTCGAATAGTATCTTTCATTAATATTCACAACAGATTTATTAACTGTTATGTGTACTTGTTTGCAAAGTTATTTTTCGTCGTGTTCAAAGTAAGCGCAATTAGATTTTGGCCATTCATGTTGTGGCTTTAACAAGAACTTTGGCCCTTGGAACCATGTGTTTATATAAATGGTGCTAGAAACCGTTGTAGCTTTGTCTGCGGAATTTTACTTTGTTTGGAACCCATCGCCATTGCTTTAAGTGCTAAAAGTTTCGCGGATCCATCGCCAGTCCAATAGTTATCTTCGTCAATTCTTAAGTCATGAAAAGATTTAATCTTCTTTGCCAAACGCAAAAAAGTCAACTGCGGTCTGTAGTTCCATACGCGGAATCGAGAGAAAACTTAGAGGAGCCACTTTTGTTTTGCTACCAAAGCCACGTGTACAGTCTCGTTTATCTGTACGCGAATGTAACCCACAGCTGCATAAGTATTTTCGCTTGCGTCAACAAATATTTGAAGGGTTATTCAAGTGGCTGCTGCGAAGATTTGCGAATAACATTTAGGAACTTCTGTCATCTCGTGAAGAACTTGGGGAAGTTCTTCAACCCATCCAATATTGATCCGTCACCCGCGTTGCAGGAGAATCTTTAATCAATGGTGTAGCAGGATATTACTCAAGCGTATACAGATATCTTTTTGTGGGCAACAATGTTGAGATAATATTATATGTACATCTTGCTTAAGGCGTGAGAATCTGAGAATATACTTAAAGTTATCAGTGCTGGGTTCCCAATGCATACCCAATATTTTTCCGTATTCTTAAATTTAACCGATAATAGTGTTCCTCATTGTGCTTCAACAAGTTGGCATGGCGTGCATGTTTACGTTATCGCTGTCTTTTTCGTACCACAAAAATTCTGTGAAACATCTCCTCGATGTCGCCACCGACTGCTATTCGTCCAAATCTGAATGCTAACACAATGTCTAGAAGTAGTGTAAGTGGTTCCGGATCAGGGAGAAGAGCATCGCTAAGGAATAACCCATTTGATCTCGCTTCCAAATAAGCCTGACTTTGCTTGGTTTATTGGGGTTGATCACAATAAAAATTGGCAGAACCCTAAACGGTCCAGTATTCCCAATCTTTCTGCGCTTTGTAGTAAGTTGTCTTTGAAAATAGTGAAGTACAACTTAGCATCCACAATGCGATCAATGTAAACCAAGTTTGCAACGCCAGACGCAGCTATACAGGCCCAAACCATAATATTGCCACCTTTATGGTTTTTAGTTTCTAGCTCTGGATTCGGACGCCGCCAAACATAATGCTTCCCCTCGGACCCGAAAAGGTTAAATTTGGATTCGTCGTCGTTTTAGTGGGAAATCGGGTGAATCTCCATCTCCTTGGAGAACTCGAAATGATCAATCACATTTCTTTCGAGAAAATCCACTTATAATTGTGCAGTACGTTGCGAATTGTGTCTGGGCAACATTTTTTGCTCACTTCCTTCTCTACCTCTGCAGCCATTTTTGGAGCTTAATGTTTTCTATAACTTTGTTCGCGAAGCCATCGTAGGGTTATAAACTTTTTTCTTTTCATTTTTTTTGAAAATCAGCAATATGTTAAATATATTCTATACAGATTTCAGTCAATCCGACTAAAACTAACGGAGTTACAGCGCAAGGTGGTTTCAATGCACTAGCTGATCTCTTTTTTTAGGTCGTTAATTTTGTTGTTTGTCAAACGTGCGAAAGTTAAACGATTGTTATCCTTTCTGGCGCTTATCTCTGCAAAATTGATTGACCTCGGCAGAGCCGATATGACCACCTTGTATCTAATATAATTAGTGTAGAGGCACGCTTTTTGCTGAATGGTTGTGTACTGTAAGGGAGCTTACATATTCACAAATTTTCGTTTCTCTTCGTTCGCTTAGAGTTGTATTTTCACTCGAGAATTTTGTAATTTTTTATTCAATTGCAAAATGACAAAAAAAAAAGTAAACCGGCAGGATCGACAGAAAAGTGGACTTATTTTGGGTCGACCGAAAAAAAACCTATCCTATGTCGATGTGTCCAGCGCGTCACATAAAAAGTTAAACTTTGTTCTTCTGAACATGTAAAGCAAGATTTGGATAAACATTAAGGGATTTTAGATTTCCTGTTTGAATTTTCAACGTAAAAAGTTGTTGATGTATTTGTCAAAAGTTCTTATTGCCACCAATGTAAATCTTGGGAGAATAAGTTAGACCTTGACGAATTTGAAGACTGGTACGAAGAACACATCAACAGCGGAGATTGCAAAGCAAAACATGAAGGCCCATCAGGTAAAATGGAAGTACACGCCAAACGGTCCACAGCATATCCTGAAGTGATGATTAGAAATTGAATAGGAGCTCGCGACTAAAAAACCTCCAGTGCTGTGGTAAATTCAAAACCGTATGGTGAAGATTTCACAATAAAAAAGAAAGATTGCGTAGGACACGTGCAGAAAAGAATGGGTACGGAATTTAGTAAAAACAACTGAAACTGAAAAAGGAAAAAAATGTAAGAGCAAAAGTCTCTGGAAAAGGTAAGCTCTCTGCAAAAATTATAAACAAATTTACCGTATATTATGGACTTGCTATTCGACGAAACCACAATTGTGTAATGAAAACGATAAATGAGATTTGGGCCACATACAATCATTATTGCTCGACAGACAAAAAACCATAGCACGACAAGTGCCCGAGCGGTGAGGACTCTTGGTGTGAATGCCAAAAGGCGGCAGCTGCAAATACCCTGCTACAATGCTCTTCCTACTGATGTTACAAAGCCCATAAAGCCAATCTATGAAGATTTGAGGCTTCACGCAAAATTACAACGAGATTTAGTCAACGTATTTGGAAAATATTTCCAAAATTACTAAGCGGTACTGCAACCGTTGTTGAAATTGCTGCAAATGTAGCAGCATGCATTTCCAATGATGGAAGTTTTGCTCAGTTGTCCTTTTTGGAGGAAATAAGCATTTCCACCACCACTGGGCTCGCGCCTAACTGATGAACTACGAATAACCCGAGCGAACGAAGAAGCTGAGGGTTCAACGTAGACAAGATCAAAAAGATGGAATGAAAATTATGAATGACAGTGTTTCACTGTACGAATCTTGCATTGACGACTCTATGTAAATATACAACTTAATGTCCCTGTATTGACGGTTTATTTCGAATTTTTACGTATGAGAAACTTTAAATCGAATTTCCCGAAAACGTATTTTTAAAGTCCGTAAACATGATTACTGAAAATCTACAGAACCGATTCTTTTGAAAATTTGAACATAACTTCCTCTCAGAAATCAGCAGATAATAACAGCATATCACGTGATATGCACTTATGCACTTAAAAGCTGATGTGTTTTTCGAGGTAATGACGAAGAGTTTTTTTGTTTTTTTTTATTAAAAGCAAAAAGCGATTTTTGTAGCTAAAATCGCTTTTTCACTTTAAAAGGTTGAATATTGCTTACGAAATTTGTATCATTTCGAAGTTCAAATGATCTGTTCTTTTGTCCTTTTAGTTAAACTAATTAAAGGTCATTAATTATTGGGTTATTGCCAAGCTGCAGCACAGCTTTAGGTATTAACAGTCGATTTCTGTTGTCCTTGCCTTAGACATTTTTCTTTTATGAAACTTGTTGAATTTTTCCGTGACGCCATGCGCTATATTAAGTCCTATAGTTGGCAGGAGTGCGTCCGTTTCAGCAGAGTACTAAACTAAAATTGTTTTCTATGCTTTTGGTAAAAGTCCTCACAGTTGTTGGTGGTTGTTTGTGCTTTAGACTAACTGCCATTTGACACGAACTGTGTTCAACAAAGTCGCATTTGGCTTGCCCGTTTCGTTTGACCATGTTCTGTCCTAAACCTACTTGGTGGTTGTCCTTGCTGCAGCACAAATAAAAGTCCATGCAGTTGTTGGTTGTTGTCTATGTTGGATGTAACGAAATTTGTTCGTTTTTTCTGTTCTATAATCAAGCTGAAGTCTGAAATATCTCTGAGCTTTGAGTTTTTTGTAATAAAGTCCTAATTTTTGTGTTCTTATTTATGGTGTAGTGAGCTTTCCGCCAAGCAATTGACTGATTTTGTTTTTTTGTCCTTAAATGAAATAGGGAAATTCGATTATGTTAAAGGGAAATGTTTTTATTTAACAACCGAGTGGAAACGGGAACAGGCCTAATGGCATTTGTGAAGAGCAGGAGCAAAAGTCAGCTTTTTTATTTCTCACCAAATTCCTCTCCGTTATGATATTTAACAAAAAGCAAGGGAAATTTTTAGTTTTTTTTTAAAGTTAGCAGAGGGAATTCAGACATCGTAGGAACCTTTAGGGACTGAAAAATGGAACAGGTCTGGGAAACTTAAGTCCGTGTTAATCTAGGTAAGAATTAATGTTACCTTACCTAGGTAAAGATTTTTATTTGTATTATTTAGGTACAGAAATATATTTTTTATTTGTTTTATTTTTTAATTTAATTTTGGATCTTTCCCCATATGCTAATAATAACATATTTTGACTTCAACTTGAAGAAAAGTTAATTCAACCGCATATGCAAAGTATAAGAAGTTTCTACAATCAGACTTAATTGCCAGAGCGTATACACTATATAACAATTCATATACAACTTCGTGCAAACTTTTAAGCAAAAACAAGAAAGAAAGCAAACTTCGGCAAGCCGAAGTTCATATACCCTTGCAGCTATTGCAAGAATTAAACATTTTTGAAAACATTAAAATTTTGATTTATGAACATCATTTGTCTGCTGTAAAATCTGTTCTATCTCTACTTTCTGACAGGCATCACTTGATTGTTTTGGGAGATTTTAATCTCCCAGATATATCTTGGTCATCTTCTACTGACTCACTTGTTTGCACGCCTTTGTCGGATCATGACTTTGTTGGTGGACTTTTAACTCTTTGAATAGGCAATAAGATCTGTATTTGTTTTGGATCCGTCTGAGGTCGTTGTATCTAGAATTGACCCTCTAGTTGTCCCAGAGAACCGATACCATTCCACAATGGAATTGACAATTACCCTGCCCTTCCCTGATACCTATTCCCATTTAGATTTTCCAACTAAATCGAAACGCTTCCGTAAATGTGACTTTAATAAGCTAAACTACTTGATTTCCGAACAGAATTGGAAATTGCATGGATATGGAAAGTGAGGAGGACTAGATTAGCAGAAATTTTTGAGAAGTTAACACATAACGTAGCTTAGCACAAAGTAAATCATGGTTTACTTTATCCAATGCTATACTATAGTCAAATACAATTAAACTTGTAACACAGTTATCGCCCAAGTGATCTCTTATATCTTCAGTAATTTTTAAAACGGCTGAGCTACAGTTTCGATTTTTCCTAAATCCAGATTGATTATTGATAAGGAATGCATTATCTAATTTGTCTAATTTGATCTGCCTTTAAATTTTCACTCTAATACTCACTCTTAATTCTAAGTAAACTCTGAAGTACATCACATTGACTAACACACACATAAACATAAATCCATTATCATAGATGATTTTTCAGAGAACTCAGGTACTGGGCAATTTATAAATTTCTTGCCTTACTCTGTGATGTTAATGTGGAAGAGTTATTAAACTTACGGGAATAAAAATTAGCTTTGTAAATATGTTTGGTAACTGATTGTCTTAATGACTAAAAAACAAAGCTTGCGGTGTTCTGCACCGTTATCCGTTTTAATATGCCTTATATTATATGAAACCATGTTTTCTCGGATGCCCTTGTTCATTAACTGCTGAAAAGAAATGTATGTTCTCTCAATTGCATTGATTAAACGTAATATATAAAATGTCATAGTTTATGTGTCTATAATCCCTAAAAACTAATGTATTGTCATCGTATTGCATCGTATTGTAGGGTAAAGAGAATTAACCACGCTCATTCCCAACGTATTTATGTTTTCCGTAGGTGTTAGTCTCAAATTCTATTACTATTAAAATCTCCCATTATAATAACGTGTATGAAAAAGAGAGATTTCGAAATTGATATTAAGAATATTATCATAATTTATGCCATAAGTACACTGGTGAAAAAAAACGAATAGTGAAATCAAACATTTTTATGTTTATGTATTTGAATCAATTATAAAAATCATTGATTTTTATATTAAACCTTATTTAAACCTTCAGTCAATTATGGACATATTGCTCATATTAAAATCAAAGTTTTCCACCGTTATTTTTACTATTTTAAAGTTCTGCAATTTTGTATAGTATGATAAATGTTGTATCAAATTTGATTTTAACATTTTAGAAATTTATCCCAAACAGGAAGCCATTTGTGAAAAATATTAAAATCTGTAAAAGAAAATCAAAATGTGCAAAGAAGGACTAAGATGAAGTTTGGCATCGTTTTTACTATGAACAAGAAAGAAAGCAAACTTCGGCAAGCCGAAGTTCATATACCCTTGCAGCTATTGCATGAATTAAATACTTTTGAAAACATTTAAATTATGATTTACTTGAGTATATGCTGAAAAACATTGAAACTATGATGATTTGCAGCTCAATTATTAGATAGTTATTTTATATATTTTTATTATTTCTATGGGAGCTATATGCTATAGACGTCCGATTTTGATAAAATTTAAACCATAATTCTGAAATAATTAAACATTGCTATATGTCGAAGAACTAAACAAAAAATTAAAAAACAGAAAAGTTATAATTTTTTTTCATTTATTTTTCCGATTGTTCCTATGGGAGCTATATGCTATAGTCGACCGATTTTGATGAAATTTAAACCATAAATCGGAAATATTTAACCATTACTATATGTCGAAGAACTAAACAAAAAATTAAAAAACAGCAAAGTTATAATTTTTTTTCATTATTTTTCCGATTGTTCCTATTGGAGCTATATGCTATAGTCGTCCGATCCGGCTCGTTCCGACTTATATACTACCTGCAATAGAAAGACAACTTTTGGGAAAGTTTCATGCAGATAGCTTTAAAACTGAGAGACTAGTTTGCATATAAACGGACGGACAGACGGACGGACAGACGGCCAGACGGACGGACAGACGGACATGGCTAGATCGTCTACTAGTGATGCTGATCAAGAATATATATACTTTATAGGGTCGGAAACGTCTCCTTCACTGCGTTGCAAACTTCTGACTGAAGTTATAATACCCTCTGCAAGGGTATAAAAATAGTATCTAGTTAACATAGTTTAACGAATGTTGTTTCAAATTTGATTTAAGCCATTTATTTTAAACATAATCAAAGTTATTATAAAGATGTGATTTTATAAAAGTTGACACAAGTGTACACATAATAAACATCTATTTACGTGCGTCTGCATCATCAAAGGTTTTTAAAAACAATATATTTTTTTAAAATATTTAAAATGCCTTATGATGGCATCAAACGGCTCTTCAGAGTATGCATTATTATATGTTATGCGTATGTATTTTATGAGTATGTGAAGAAGCAGCATACTTTTGGGCTTCAGTGGGCTGCATAAAACATTCAAAACTGTCTCTCCTTCAAATTAAGTTCTTACTTAAAACCGCGATTCTCGAAAATTAAATCAAAACCGCTCGAAATCGACGGGTGATTTTGGTAGTTAATTGATCAAATAACTTATTTTAAAAGCTTTTTATTTATTTCCAGAGGGTAGCCGAAAGTAATTCTAAAGCAAAGTATCCCATTGCGAAAATAGCATGATTTTTTTGTCGATATTTTAAAACTAAGTAAGAAATCCAGCTCAATTACATATTTTACTTGACATTTTAACCAATTCTTCACAAGAAATTCAATCAGCTAAGTAATCATCTCCTTTCACTAGTTTTATTTTTTATTCAATTTTGCTTCAAATTTAATCATTGAAAATATGCAAAAAAAATCAATTCAATGATATCCCTTGAAATATTGGCATAAATTGGCTTAATGTATATTAAAAAGGGCCATTACATTTTTTTCAAAAAAAAAAAATATAAATGGTCTTTTGTGCACTGTAAGTACGGGTACATTAAAAATAATATGTACACAAATCACTAAAATATTTTCTTTAAAAAATTTAAAAAACTACGACAACCGAAGCTATTATCAGCAAGCCACATTTTTTCAAAAACAAACAAGCAAATTTATACTTATTTTTCAGCGTATAAATACGAATTTAAAAGTAACAAGAATCTATATTTACCCATAATCAGCATATAACTGAATGATTAGTATGACAGATATATGTCCGCTATAGGATTAAGTCAAACAATTTTCATCAAATCTGAAGAAACAGGTTCAAAGAAAGAACAAAACCATCTTTTCGTACTTAAATAAAAAAAAAAAAAAACAGAAAAAACTAACATTTTGACAATTAGGTCACGTCATAGAAACGTCATAGAAACAGACAACTTGTGTAGTCATGCTGATCAAAAAAATATATATAGGGTCGAAAATATCTTATTTTCTGCCTTACAAACTTCTGACCAAATTTGTAATACTTTCTACAAGGGTATAAGAGTAACAGCAAAATCGAACAATTTTGAACTGATAGTTCCTATGAAAGATAAAGGATATTACCGTCGCAAAACAAGCCCGAAATCGGTTTAGCAAAACTGTAGATAAAAAAAAAATAAGCAAGAAAACAGATAAAAAACGTTACACTCATTTAAAAAAATTTGTGCCATACAAAAAATGTGGAGTGTCATTTTCTGAATCAGGGAATCCAACTGTACCGGAAAATCAAGGTTTTACCTCTGGAGGATTTTGTTGATTTAAATTTGTAAGCTATTGTAGTTTAAGCATTTAAAGTACTAAAAATGACAAACAACAGTTTATCCTATCCCTTTTCCAACATTCTCTCTCCCTTTTCTTCGGGATCCATTTTTTAAAGCTCAAAGTTTTCAATTCTTTTTTTTAACGTTTTTTTTTTTTAACTTATTGTTCATAAGTTTAAGTACACAATATCTATGTCTTTAAAGGATTCCGAGTTTTTAAATTTTTTTATGGAGTCCAACCGGACCTACCGTTGTGATATGGGCGTTAAATAATGTACATATCCGATTTTATTAAATATTTAATAGTGTAGATAAAAATAGTTATGTCAATATCAGCCGCAATAAGCAATCGGTCAGGCTGTAGCGATTTGCTAAGTTGACTGTGAGCGTTACATTCAATTTAACTCGTCACTCATTTAACCGCAGCCGACTTTGGCGGAGCCGCAACGTCCACGCTGACCTACTTTCACAGTTCGTCAGCCCTTAGCAATGCCGGTCGGTGGTGGGTTTCCTTATACCTGGGGAGCAGCTTTGGCTCCCTTTTGTCTAGGAGACATGCGCTTGTCGACCTCGCAAAGAGTAAATTTCCCGAATCGCATCTCGCTCGTTGAGAGAAATCCCCGCCTCGTCCGAGTTTTTGCTGAGGCTGAATCAGTTCTTCGCCGATATCCAACCGACGCGGTCATAAAGAGCTCGAGTCACAGAGACTAGCTTTAGCTGGCGAATGCCTACCACCTCGGAGGCGCTCTACCCAGCCGAATCAGACGCGAACGGTCGCTCAGCACGTGCTTTTATACGCCGAGCTCAGGGTGTTTCTTAAAGTGCCTTCGTGTTCCCCTTTTCGGCAAAAAGTAAAACATTTAAGTAAGCTTCCCGTCGTTTTAAAATGAAAAAAACTGTGCAACGATTAGCCCGGCAGACATTTCTTTAGAGACCCCCACACTCAACACACACGACCATGAGCTTTCGAAAAGTTCGCAACTTACTCCCTGGTGGTTGGCTCCTGTGTCCATACCTCGCCGATGTACTTTGAGCCGCTTATTTTCAATGTTGCCGTCAGCAAAACGAAGCAGTCGCTGAAATGGCATTATCTAGAGCCGGTCTTGCATAAAGCACTGCACCGGCCTTCCATGACCGATTTCCAATGGAATACCACCCAGTACCTCCTGCAGATTTCGGTCGCCGTCGATGGAAAAACTACTACATACGTCTTAGTCGGACGAGCATCCCTAGAACCTTTAGCGACAGGATAGAAGTTGACATGAATCGATTCATTAATCAAACCTTGAGTGTGCGGTTGGTAGTTAAGCTCAGTCGCAGCGCAGCCCAGATATGATAGTTGAGTAACACGGAACAGCAAAAATGGTGTTCTCCTATGATAAAAAAAAGGGTTTTATTCCTTATGTTTTTAAGTGTGATTCAGTGCCGACTTTAATTGAAACGAGTGTATGTCCCAATCCCACTGTGGCTACAATTTAAGCTATTGCGGCTACCAACATCCCCGGAGGAGACTTTCATTTGCCTAATGCAAACTAAAAGCAAGGGAGCAAGTAATGAATGCCATAATAATTTCAAGCAAAGACTTCTTATGTTATTTGGGAACCTCCCAGCTGGTTTCAGCGTGTTCTCTCAGTCCAATGCTCGCTGCAAGGGAAATTTGCTATCGAGACCGATTTGTGTCTGCCCTGAGTTAAGAAAAAGTTCAGATTGTTCAAATAAATTCAATGCTTATTTAAGTAACATATAAATAAGAAACCGTGTCTCTAACTTTTCCGTTTGCTTCCCCAAGAAAGCTGACACATATAGTAGTATAATATAGTAGCAATCGTTAATAAAGGATTAAACAAAATGTAGGGAAGTCCTGCTTAACTTCTAGAGTCTTTGTTCAAAAGCACAGAATCTCAGGCCTCTCAAATTTCAATTGCAACTTCAACAGTATCTTTCCAGTAGATGCTGACCACCGATGGCGGATAACCCCGTGGTTAAGCCATTATTAGAATGGCTGACATTTTACCACCTTGAAAAAATGTTAGCTCAGATGAAATTGGCTTAAAATAAACAATTCCTGTTTCAGCACTAAATTGTTGAAACACAGAAAATAGTCTTAATTAACATACCAATATCGGTAACCCTAAAAGTGCTACATATTTCTTTTGATCAGTAAAAATATAAAACAAAAATAAAAATGTGCGAAAAATATTAAAGAGGAGTGATATATAATAAACAAGTAATTGCCACGGGCACGGGTACATTTTCTAGACCATAAGCGGTAAGAGTTACCGATATCCTTAAAAAGACTGTAAGAAGTGCTTGCTGTAATGCGAGTGACCAACGAATCCGACAATTACTTTCTGTGCTGCGCCGCCAGTGGATTTATTGACTATAACTTGCTCGCCTCCGCCAGAGAATGGATTACTCGAAGGCCAGGAGCCTTGTGCTGTCGTTCCTGTGCATTGCCAGCGCGGCCACGGCGGATAGTGAAATTATTTTTCGAATCGATCCGCTGGGTAAGAAAAGATAAACTATAAATTGAAGGTGATATTATGTGGGTAATAACATTGAACACGCAGTGTATTACGTGCATATGTACCGGCAAAATTACCTTTTAAATTTTTTAATCATTTTCGAATCGGGTGTGTTAGTAAAGGATGTCAGGGGTCAATGTTAAAATAAACAACACGGTTTAACTAAGGATCTCAACCAACATTTTTTTAATGGTAAAACAGGTTTAGAACTAAACGAGTTAAAAACATTATTTTTCTAAGACTTATGTTAAAGCATGAAAAAATGCTGACATCAGCAAGGTGAGGCTTATTTCAGATAATACAAAAAAATTTAAAAAAAATAAAAATTTAAAACGCATATATTTCCATTTTAATGTGTGCAGCTTAGATACAATAAATCCATGTCGGTTTTCCGATTACTTATCGATCGTTCCAATCTTAGATAGTAAACCAACACTCGGAGCACATTTGTGTAAACGAAATTCAGACTTTTCGTATATAATATAGCAGGGACCGTAAAAAAAAATTTTTTTAAATAAAAAATAATTTATATATCCTTGCAGCTATTAAAAATATTAAACATCTAAATTTTTATCTTTTAAATTCATTTTTTCGATCGTTCCTATGGTAGCTATAAAATATCGTTTTCCGATTTTAATAAAATTGAAAGCATAATTCTGAACTAACAAATTATAAATTAGTCAAAAAAAAATTCTAAAAAAAAATTACAAAATAAAAAAGTTAAATTGTTATTTAAGTTTTTTTTTAAATATTTTTATTGATATAGTCGTCCGATTTTGATTAAATTAAAATATTTGACCAATACTATATGTCGAATAACTAAAAAAAAATGTATTCTCCCATTGTTCCTATGGAAGCTATATGCTATAGTCGTCCGATTTTAATGAAATTTAAGCCATAATTATGAAATATTTAACCATAACTATATATGGAAGAACGAAACAAAAAATTAAAAAACAGCAAACAGCTATAGTCGTCCGATCCGGCTCGTTCCGACTTATATACTACCTGCAAAAGAAAGACAACTTTTGGGAATGCAGATAGCTTTAAAACTGAGGGACTAGTTTGCGTAGAAACGGACGGACGGACAGACGGACGGATAGACGAACTTGGCTAGATCGAATCTCCTAGTGATGCTGATCAAGAATATATATACTTTATAGGGTCGGAAACGTCTCTTTCACTGCGTTGCAAACGTCTGACTGAAATTATAATACCCTCTGCAAGAGTATACAAATTGTACATTTTTATTATTTCTATGGGAGCTATATGATATAGTCGTCAAATTTTGATGAAATTTAAGCCGTAATTATGAAATATTCAATCATTACTATAACTCGAAGACCTAAAAAAAAAAAAAATTAAAAAACACAGATATAAATCTTTTTATTTATTTTTCCGATTGTTCCTGTGGGAGCTATATGCTATAGATATCCGACTTAAATACTACCTGCAATAGTAAGACAATACCCTCTGCAAGGGTATAATAAAAATTACACTGTGAAACAAATCGGAGTCGATGAAAAAATAGATTGGTGAGCACGACCTCATCATTGGAATTTCTCCATCACACTCAGTTTTCGAGAAATATGGTCCCAAAAAGGACGATTTTATGGGTACGTTGTTTTTAAATAACGGCCGAACTGAATATTGCTTCCTGAACTGTAGTGCAACTAAGAATCCTCTAAATTGTATATTCGAAACATAATTCAAGCACATCCAAAAAATTAAAAGGCCTGGATAAACTTCCGAAAACCCCAACGCCTTATTATTTTCAAATTTTTAGGATCCATGTATTTTGGAATCCTGCTTACGAATAAAAGGGTCAAAGTTTCCGACAAGAGAGATTTCTTGGAAAATAACGATTAGAACCGTTATTTTTTTTATTTTCTGTCAATAAATCCTATAATATTAACTTTATCAAAAAAAAACAATTAAATAAAAGTTTTAGATCTATTTGAAACATACATTTCATGTTTTGGGGTTTAAAATGATCTTATTATGAGCTTTATCCAAAAAAAAAAACAATTAAATGAAAGTTTGAGATCTATTTGAAACATATATTTGATGTTTTGTGTTTTAAAATGAGCGCTCAAAAACTTGAACCGGCAGACCAAAACTATCGCTTAGTTTCTCTGACATAAAATCAGTTTACACTCGAACATCATTTTTTTTAATTTAAATTACATTTTAATTTTGGTTTAAATTTCTTATGATATTTATTATTGCTTTAATATACAATAAGTATATTATTTATATTCAGTAGCATACGTTTTTAGAATATTTTTGTTAAAAAATATTTAGTTTTTATACCCTTGCTGAGGGTATTATAATTTCAGTCAAAAGTTTGCAACGCAGTGAACAAGACATTTCCATAAAGTAACTATATTCTTGAGCACCATCACTAGAAGAGTCGATCTAGCCATGTCCGTCTGTCCGTCCGTTTCTACGCAAACTAGTCCCTCAGTTTTAAAGCTACTGCATGAAACTTTCCCAAAAGTTGTCTTTCTATTGCAGGTAATATATAAGTCGGAATGAGTCGGATCGGACGACTATAGCATATAGCTCCCATAGGAACAATCGAAAAAATAAGTTTAAAAAAATTATAACTTAACTGTTTCTTATTTTTTTTTAAGATCTTCGACATATAGTATAGGTTAAATATTTCAGAATTACTGTTTAAATTTCATCAAAATCGGACGACTATATCATATATCAATAAAAATATTAAAAACTACATTTTTTGAAAACGTACCTGTTCTATTTTGTAATTTTTTTAAAAATTATTTTTGACTGATCAATAATTTGACATTTCAAAATTACGCTTTTAATTCTATTAAAGTCGGAAAACGTTGTCGTATAGCTGTCATAGGAACTATCGAATAATTGAGCTGCAAATCATCATAGTTCAATGCTTTTAAACATATATTAAATCATAATTTTTAAGTTTTCAAGAATATTTAACTTTTGAATTAGCTGCAAGGGTATATGAACTTCGGATTGCCGAAGTTTGCTTCCTTTCTTGTTGGTATTATTTTCTGTTGCGGTTGTTTTTTTGTTTGCAGATATGGTGAATGGTGTAGGAAGGGAGGAGGCGAATGTAGGAAGGTAAAGAAAGTGGTGTAGGCAACATTTTTTAAACAAAATTAAGTTTCTCAGAGCGAGGGATTTCGACCTGAACTGTTGCGTACTTACTCTGCTTCAATATCAGAAGTGGGCGCAAGCCCTCGTGCCTTTAAAACATTTGAATTCCTGAAAAAGTAAAAGTGAGAAGTGCGGAAAAACAAACATTTAAAAAGGAGTCGATCAACGCAAATGACTATTCGAGCAACCAACTACGCAATTTGTGTAGAGTTTTAAGCTGGCTTACTCACGAAAACAAGCGCACCTTAGCTGGACGAGTGAACGAAGTTCCCTTTCGTGGAAGATGCCCAAGTGTACCAAAAGAAGCGGTACTTTTAGCAGAACAGCAACAACAACGACCAAGCAAAGCGAGGAATGAGCAGAATAAGATGTCTTTACATTAGTTGAACCTGGCTCAACTTGGATTACTTTGACAACGAATTTTTTGATACGAATCAAGTATTTCAGGACCGGGATGCACAATGTTCTAGTGGTGATGGCGTTCTTACAGCTGTGCAGTGTAATCTGCGTTGCGCTTCTATTCGTCTCTTAAATGACAACTCTCTCCTTGATCAAATTTGCGTGTCTCTCTCTGGACATTCTCATACGATATTCCTAGTGGTATCATATAGACCCCCAAGCAGTTGCATCAAGCTATACAAGGCTTATGTGGACAATATTGCCTATATCTATCAGGATCTTTAAGATAATCAGTACATCTGAGTTCTGGACGACTTTAACCTTTCTTCGCTTCTGTGGGCTCATGATGCAGATGCCTCGGCGATGGTTCCCAGGAATCTTTTTAGCATGAAATTAGTCCAGATTAATCATGTATTTAAACAAACTTTTAGATCATTTTTTGTTAACCGCGATTAAAGCCTTAATTTGAGTTTTGTAGTAACCCTCAATCGGACCTGTAATATTTTTTCACCATGTAACTTGACGGCGCCAATATCTTTCATTAGTAGTAGTAGTTTGTAGTTTGAATTCAAATCGGAATGATCTTTATAATTTTAACTGGAGTGAGATCTTCTCGCATGCTAGTGTGGATATTTGCTATGAACATTTTTAATCTTCTCTCTCTATTGTTATCAATAAGTATGCTAAAATAGAGCTCCAAGTTCTTTTAGACTTTACTGGTACACGCGCAGACCTAAGAAATACAAAAACCTACTGTAGGCTTTGATCGGTACAAGCCCGAACTCGATTTCTTGATACAGTCAATACATTACAGACGTGGAAAAAAATGGTTACCTACACTAATTCACTTTGTCATTAAAAAAAAAAAATAACGGTCTTTCTCCTTTCATTTCGAAAAACTGTTTTTAAGTTCACTGCGGCCCACTTAAAATCATTTTTAATAAATCTCTTTTAGTGGGGTGTTCATTCAAAGATTGAAACTTGCCACAGTTTCTCAGATTTTCAATTCCGGTGAAAAAAAAAGCTCAGCAAAGTTTCCGAAATGTGTGAATGAATTTTGGCTAGGCAGCTGGTGTTTCTTCCTGGGCACATTATTAGTCCTAACCAGCATATATTAATGACTTCGACAAATCTAGTCATGTTTAATAGCTTTTGTATTATTGTTTTGTTGATATTGTTTACACAGATTTTGCCAAAGCGTTTGAAAAAATCTGTCACAAAGCTCTATTGGCTAAACTTATCAATCTTAAGCTGGATAAGATCCTATTTGAAGGAGAGGGGAAGACAATGGCTTTTTCTCTAACTCGTATATAAGCCATTGTATTGATGATATTAACATATTTAAGTATATTAACTCAGTTTTTAATAGTCAGCTTCTCCAAATGACTTCAACAGATTAGGTTTTTTGTGCTCTCGAAAATTACTGCCGCTAAACTTTTGAAAATGCTTTTTCAATCATGTGCTTTGCTCGTATTTTATTAATACTTATTCTCTGCCCTCAAGAAATCAGTCCCTTGACTTAAGAGTTAAATTTGATTCCAAATTTCTCTTTCTCGAGCATATTAACTACATAATTCCGAAAGCATACGCTATGTAAGGCTTTGTTAAGCGCAACATTGTGCAGTGTTCCGATTCATAAGCCCAGTTTGTTTTCGTCATTTGTTAGGTCTAAACTTGAATATGCTTCGTTCGTCTGGAATCTGACTGGTGCCATACATATTCGCCGTATTGAGCGTGTTCAAAAGCTTTTTTTACGTTTTGCCCTTCATTCTCTTAATTTTCACGATTTTGCTTCTTCCTTTTCTGCTAAATGTCGCCTTCTACATCTTTCTTTACTTAAGGACCGCAGAAAAGTATACACGTTTATCTTTATCCTTGATCTGCTCGGGGGCAGATAAGACTGTTCAGCGTTGCTTAGTTCAAATAATATACCTGTCCCAGGAAGATCTCTAAGAGCAATGTACTTCTAATTATGGTTCTAATGGGCCTATTCGCAGAGCACTGACGATAATGATAAAACAAATAAAAGTGAGGATAATGATAAAACAAATGAAAGTGAAAATAATGATAAAGCAAATGAAAGTGAGGATAATGATGAAACAAATGAAAATGAAACGAAGGAAGATGTTATTGGAAATAACATAGATAATAAGGCGAATAAAGTAATTGAGGACAGCACAGCAAATAAATTGAATAAGAATATAAACAAAACAAACATAAATGAAAGGACAATAAAAAAGAATATAAGGACATAAAAATGGACAAGGAGAGTCTTTAAAATAAGTCATTTAAAGTGTATAATACTAGAAGCAAGGCCAAAAGAATTGAATAATGACTCTTTGAATGGTTGGTTCTTTCTAACTAAGCCAGGATCAGGAGATCTTTGTCGGCCAGGATGACCGAGTTATGGGAGCGCTAATCATATTTGTTAATACTTATACACATAGTATCTCTAAACATCTCCATATATACACTGTCTGATATTTAGATTTTTACACTCTCTTAAAGTTCCTAGCTGTTAAGATAATGTTAAAACGAGATAATAAATGTTTCAATCTGCTACACCAGTTAATACGCTTTACATTCGCTACAATGGCTTTAATTCCATCAACTGTGGAAAGTGGCAAAAATATTCTACTGAAAGTGAATAACGTTAAACTTGTTTCAAAGATTTTTTATTATAAACTTGTTTTTAAATTGACTGGTACAACAATGTGAGAACATGAATATTTTCTTTTTAATATTTTTATTATTGGCTGAGTGAAGCAATTTGTTGTAAGATAGTTGGTTGCTCGTAACTACAAATGATTGTGTTCCATTGTGCATCCAAGAAACACAAGTGAAAATGGTACATTGTCAGTAAGATAAATGAGCCGATTGAACTTAATTTTGGTTTAACAGACGATAGCTTTCATATGAATCATTCTGTAAAATTGTTTCGCTTTTTCCTATTAATAATTTTCTAAACTGAAAATACTTAAGTTGTACTCAGTTAATAAATGAATGAACATTTAATGTCCTTAACTTAATCGTTAACGGATCCATGCGTCTCGCTTTTATGAGAGTTTCTGTGTACTCAAACTAAGGTTATTAAGTTTCTTCATAGCATCATGAGCCAGACGCAGTTTCCGACCCTATAAAATATATATATTCTTAGTTCATGTATAGCTGCCATAGGCACGATCGAATAATTGTTTTTTAACATATACGCAAAAATAATTTGAAAGTGAAAGTGTTCTAGCCAGCGAAATAATAGCCATCTATCAAATCTGTATAAAGAAAAGAGGCGAGCACGCCATATGTTCAGACTCCCTTTCCTCCATCACCTCCATCGCAAATCCTAACAATAATTCCTACTATCCCACCTCTAACCGAAATCTACATTCCAAGCACTTTCCCAAAATAATAATAATGTGAACACCAAGCCATGTTGGCATCAAAGGAAACGAAACATCCCCTTATATATATAGACAATCACAACTCCAGACATATCACGCAGCACTTTAAACAATCATTAAAATACAAACACACAGAATTAATTAACAAAACCTAGACATCGTACCAATACATATCCAAATTATCACCACCTAACTTCCCCCATAACGTCCCCGAACTTAACAGGAGACAACAAATTGTTGTTGATGACAAACGCACACTATCTTGACCGTTCAATACCGAACACATGCCCACTGTGCAACAACGCTCCTCTAGACGTTCACCATGTCCTTTCCCTATGCCCTTCTCTCTCCGCACAACGATCCTCATCATTTCCCAATCTAAGCCCCACCCAGGCTTTAGCAAATCCTACTAAAATTAATTCGCAAATGATCCTCACGTTCCTAGAAAAATCAAATATAATCTACAAAATGTAAACTATTCGTTAAGTATATTAGTTCACCAGAAAATGTATATATTTATAAAACTATAAGTAAAATAAAAATTAAATAAATAAATAAAATAAATAAATAAATAAAAAAATGATTCTATAAAATACTAAGCCATCCTCAGAGCTGAAGGCCTCTTGCAGCTATAGCTCTAACCACTACTTTTGTTAGCTCCTAGTTTTAACTATAAGTTAGCATTGTATAAATAAATAAATAAAAATTTGAAAGTGAGATGTTTTTAGTTTGCAATGGCTGCATTGCTTATAAGAACACTGGCGTTGATTTAGGATTAGTAAAATTTTTTTTATTTTAAATAGAAATAATTTTTTTTTACAAAGTATTATATTAAATACGTTCATAAATGTTTTACACAAAGAACTAGCAAAAGTCAAATTTAAAAAATTATTTACTGGTGGACTGATTTTGGGATTTGTCCATAAAATCAATAGGAAGTGCAAAAAAATTTCAGGTCGAATTTTTTGAGTAATAAAATTTAAGCCTGACTTAATTTTAAAAACATTAGTAACTTTATTTAAGTACTTTTGCTCTCATTTTACCCTAGCAGTGGTTGTTATAATTTCAGTCAAAACGTCCATATTACCTTAATCACCGTCACTAACACTTCATTCAATAACTTTTCCATGTAACATCAACATAGTCCTCTTTTAGGACAAAACAATCATTTCAACGCTTTTTCAATCTTTCTATACAACTTTTATAGAACGATTTGTCGAGGCCTTCTACGATTTCTTTTAATCTTAGCATACCAATAAGAAATGATTTATTTTATTGGTGCAGAGTTCGAATAACATTTTTCAATCAATTTCTGTCATTTTTTTTGGATTCTTTTTTTTTTGAAAACCGCAAAAGTAGCGTCACTTACAGCACTGTAACTTGTAAACTACTGGTTGGATTGTCATGATATTTTGACAGTATACCTAAATAGGTTATCGCTTTCGAATGACCATATGGATTTGGTACGAGTAGCGCCATCTACTTAGTAGGGAGTCTTATTTTTTAAATATATTGAACGAAGTACTAGGATAGTCTAGCCATGTCCTTCAGTCCTTCCGTCCGTCCGTCCGTCCGTCCGTCCGTCCGTCCGTCCGTCCGTCCGTCCGTCCGTCCGTCCGTCCGCCCGTCTATCTGTTCGTCCGCCCATCGGTCCAGCTGACCGTCTGTCCTTTTGACTGCCTGTCTGCTCGTTTCCGCGAAAACTAGTTTGTCTGCTTAAAAAGCTATCTGGATGAACTATTTCCAAAAGTCTTTTCTTAACTGCAGGTAGTTTATAAGCTGATTCTGACAATTTTATCGTATCGAAAAATTTCTTGAAATTTATTTTTAAATTTGTACGAAAAAAATTGGAAATGTATTTTTTTTTGGTTTGACAAAATTTTTGACTTAGCTAAACTTCCCAAAACATGTAATGGTTCTATAAAGTATAATTTGTACCCCACTGTTTTCTTACTATTTCAACTCAGCTTTGTTATCTGCCACTTTGCGCACATACCAGAAAGCGGCTTGTGACTCGGATCAGGTGGTTATAGCCTGCCCTCGAGGTACCAGTATTTCTATCGAGTTTGCCCAGTACAACAAGTTCGTTGCGAAAGGTAAGTAAACAAACCAATCCCACTGGATGCTCTTAATGCGACTTTGTGTCTACATTGTGCTCTTGGCTATCTACGTTATAGATGGATACAGTATCGAGGAGCTATGTCCTGTGTCTGGGGAAGCAGGACCTGAAATCCGGGGCAGAACGAAGCATTTGCTCCGAGGATCCATCTTTGGCTCTCCCTTACTGAAAGTACCGCCGAACAAATATATTAATGACGGTCTTGCAGTTCAAGTGCAATCTGCTGGTGAAGCTATCAGCACCATTGCAAGTGGCCCCGTATCGTTCTCCGGAACTACTGGCTCTGTTGACGACGTACAAAGTACCGATTACAACAGTGAAAACTGCATGTGGCCGAATGCATTACAGGTAACAAACTAGAATTCATGTTGAGTCCAAGTCAACTAGATAAAAGATTAATCATCAGCTGTTATGATACTTGCTGAGGGTGTTATAAAATTGTTCAAAAGTTTGTGAAGGAAATCAGCATAACCTTACAAATAGTATTGCCGTTGTCCGTCTGTTTTTATACTGTTCAGCTTAGATTTAATGCTTAGTTTTTGTACTAAATTTGTTATAATAACATATATGAAGCTTTTTTTGTTTTTGTGTACCCTTGCAGAGGGTATTATAATTTCAGTCAAAAGTTTGCATTGAAGTCGCATTGAAGGAGACATCTCCGACCCTATAAAGTATATTCTTGATCAACATCACTAGGAGAGTCGATCTAGCCATGTCCGTCTGACCGTCCGTCTGTCCGTCCGTTTCTACGCGAACTAGTTTCTCAGTTTTAAAGCTATCAGCATGAAACTTTCCCAAAAGTTGTCTTTCTATTGCAGTTAGTATATATGTCGGAACGAGCCGGATCGGCGACTATAGCATATAGGAACAATCGGAAAAATAAATGAACAAAAATTATAACTTTGCTGTTCTATAATTATTTTTTTAGTTCTTCGACATGGATAAATTTTTCAGAATTACGGTTTTAATTTCATAAATTTCACTTTCTTCTACAGTCGATTGTCATTTTGTGATAAAATCTTTCCTTCTTATTTGTTTTCACAATCCTCTCTCTTTTACACTATCCAAATCGTTCGACATTGATAGGAAAAGGTGGTGCGAAAGATCCTCCCATCCAAGCTCTCGGAGTTTTTGGCGAGTCGCTATTGATGTGTGTGGTCTAGCGTTGTCCTGATGGAAAATAATTCCTTTCCTATTGGCGAAAGTGGGGCGCATCTGGGCAATTGCTTCCTTCAGCGTTCCTTTTTTTGACAGTACAAAACCGAACTATCCATAGGGGAACAGCTCATAGTAGATAATTCCTTACCAATCCCACCAAATGGCCCTCAATCCTGGCTTAGCCAACGCCTGGGCCGGCTCATCCTTCTTCGAACATGACCGTTTTCTCCTCAAGTGGTCGTAAGTGACGAACTTTTCATGACCAGTCACCATCCGCTTCAAAAATGGGTCGGCTTTGTGGCGATTCATCGGATATTCGTAGATCGAAATGCGGTCCAAAAGGTTTGTTTTGATAACTCATGTGGCAACCATACATCGAACTTTTTTGAGTTTCCAGCATTTGTTAAATGGTTCCAAACTGTTTTCTGAGCAAAGTTTAGCTCCTGGTCAAGTGAATTACTGCTTAAATGACGGTCAGACTCAACGATTTCCATTATTTTGTCGGCATTTTTGACGATTGGCCTTTCGCAGCGTGCCTGAAATTCAAAATTCACAAAACGAAATCGACCAAACCAAAATTGTGCATGGTTGGTAGTTTCAGTATTAGGGCCATAAACTTTATTTACATTTTCAGCTGCCTGGCTTGCGTTTTCCCTTTTTGTCAAAGCAAAATTTTAAAATATAGCGAATTTTTTCTTTGCCGGTCTCCATATTTATCGAGCTCTCTTTCTCTAACAAGTCGAGCTTCAAAACCAAAAGTATTGATTTCAGAGTGAAATGCTTTACTAAAGTTTCTTTTGAAGCCCTTTATTACAAATAATAACTCCATAAAGCTAGTGGTGGTTGATCTCCGTTTCATAAATCCGTGTTGACACGTGAAATATCTGACTTACAAAGGTGCTGCAAATGTAGAGTTATATTATTTCCAAAAGTTTTGGAATAGCCGATAACTTAGATATACCTCTAAAATTCTTGTCATTTATTTTACTATCTTTCTTGTGAAGAGGAAGTACAAATGACTCTTTCCAAACATGTGGAAATTGGGAAGTTTCCAGTGATAAGATGAACAATTTAAGGAGGGGCTTACCTAAGCACGCAGCTGGT
This sequence comes from Drosophila elegans, assembly GCF_018152505.1. Lineage (NCBI taxonomy): Eukaryota > Metazoa > Arthropoda > Insecta > Diptera > Drosophilidae > Drosophila > Drosophila elegans. Next base: position 26,036,643 of record NW_024545863.1, on the reverse strand, counting down.
AGTCCGGACAAAATCTCTTGTAGTGGTGTAGGTACTTAAAAATCTATAAGCAATATTTATTATAAAATCTGAAATTTAAATTTCTTAAATGTGTCAGCTCTTTGCTAAACCAAGTTGGTTTGTTGGAGATAGACTACTATCCGTCGGAACACATAAATTAAAAAAAAAATTTTAATAGATGTAATGTTAGGGTCATCACCTATTGTATTGCATGTGTAGAGATCGGACGAATCAAAGTTAGTGGGTTCACTCCACTCCGGATTGTTCGGGTTCCAAATCCGTTTTAGCTGCCAACCTAAGCTGCCTTGGAGGGGCTGCTGGGATCGGCTGGTTATCCATGGTAGCGTTCGCCTGCTGTTCGCCTGCTGTTCGCCTGCTGTGGGCTGCGGGGTGTTCGCCTTTGGGGGAAAATAGCTTGTGTTAATAGCTTGCGGCGGTTGAACTGCGAGTCCAGCGCAAAGAGCAGCTCATTTGCTCAGCGTAAACTATCTCTAGCCTCACCGAAACAGCTGATAAACTCTGAAAGGCCGCCCTTAGTTTGGCGCATGAACGATTTCATCTCGTTCGAAACCTCGACACAGGCATCACAACAAAATCGCACATTGGGCCCCTTAAAAAGGTTAATACATGTTCGGCCTGTAAATCCGGCTCACTTAGAGTGATAGTTATATTTGACTAGTCAGGCCTAACTATCAGACCGCATTTCTTGAGAATCACGGAAAATGTTTATTCATGTTTATACTGAATGGGACGACCACTGTACCAGGGAACGGGAACTGAAATTTGTAAGCGAAAAGTTCAAGGATCCGTAAGATATTGAATTTTTTTTAAAAATAGTACTCCTTAGGTCGCGACACACAGTGTAAAAATTGTAGTTTTTAAGACTGGTCTAAAGGTGAATTTGATTATATAGATAGCTATAATTATAACAAAGAACACAAAAGGGTTCATTTGATGTACATATTGGCAAGTTATGAGAATGGTAGTTGCGGGTTGGACTAAAAGCACATAAAAAGTTAAGCGGCATACCAATTCTATGGACTCAATATCATCTTTGACAAGATTGTGCATAAAAATAGTTCCAAGAATGATTCAACAATTTACAAGAGTAGGTAAATTAAGCAATAGTAGTTTTCTGATCCCAGTTCAAACCACGAAGGGCGAGAACAAGACAATTGTTTGTAACGACTCAAAACAATCACTGTGTACTTGATATTGGGAACTTCAAATGGGAGCGCAATGTTCTACATAAGGACGGACAAGGTAGACAAGTAAATAATAATTTAGTTGTATAAGATCTTCAAATTCTTTCGACCATCGATTTATAAACACAAGAACACTCATAGTCTAGTTAACAGTAAAATTGATGTGACAGCCGAATTTTAATTTTGGGTCAAGAGGAACTTCTAAATCGTTGACCGAGTATATACGGTCTTCATAACATGAAGAAAATAGTTTATAAATGAAGGCTTAACCCTATAAAAAGTCATTACGTAACATTTAAGGAAATTCAGATTTAAGAGCTTAGATTGACAACATCTCTGGAAATAATCAATACCACACTGTAATCCGAACCCCGATTGCAAGTTATTATAGGATAAACAACGTTTTACGTCATCAGCATTGTTACATTGTTACTCGATGTGTGTGTTATGCCAATGTGTTATGCCAGAGGAAAGATCATTGATGAATAAAGTAAATAGCAATGGGCTCAAATGACTACCCTGAGGCACTCCAGATGTTACGTTAATCATATTGGAAACAGCATTTTTAGAAACAACCCTTTACCCATACTTAAATATAAGAAGAGAATGGTTAACAGAATCAAAAGCCGTACTAAAATCTGTATATTTAACATCCGTCTGCATTTTACTATTAAATCCTTTAACTACAATAGATGTCAATTCAAGTAGGTTCGTGGTAGTTGACCTTCGCTTAAGCATGCACACAAGAAGCCCGTCCGACCCTGGAGAGTATGTTAGTGTTGTGGTCTCAAAATCCCTTAGAAGAGAACTTTCTCTTTTGCCGGGGAAAAATACAATTTGACCTGTTAAAATTGTAAGAGTAATTTGCATTTAGACAAGAGTTTATTGGTAATTTGGAAGAACTTGTCAAATATATCAGCAATTTCAGAGTCAGTCAACGCCTCAATTGAGTTTTATCGTACTGATGAAGAGAGGTGCCTAACAGCGAAACAGAACAGACGCGTTTATAATAGTTCAAAAGATAATTTAGTTTAAACCTAGTATTTTAGGTCGATATTTCCGGCTTAAAGCTAAACTGGTATCTTATCATCACCGTTGAAAACAAACATTGTCACTGATTTCTTTAAACTTTAAATGATTTAAAATGCGTAAGCTATAAATTTGGAGACCGTCACGCGTTTTTGTATATCTGCAATTAACTCGGTACTCGCTTTTGCGTGTGTGTATCGAACCTGCGTCTGCCGCCATTTTTAAGCATCGTACTCACCCTCACATATCCACTTGCCACTCATCACGTCAAGTGCAAGTCATTGAAACAAGCGTTCGCGTAGCTGCACCAACAACAATGTTGGTGGCGCCAACGAGCGCTTGTCTGATGCGCCGTTACCTCAGCTCCTAGAGATGCTCAACTAGCGATGACTTAAGCAAACAGTGAAAATCACTAAGTTCGACCAAGCAACAACTTAGCCTGCAGCTAAGGGGTTTCGCAAGCCGCTCTTTACATTAATAGCCAACATTTAAGAGAGAACTACTTGATTTTTAAGGAGCCAATGAAGCTTAAGAAGCTTACATTTTTTCGGCAGTGTTTACTCGCACAGGCCTCGTGCACTGAGCGCATGGATGAGCTTTCGGCGCTCTCTCACGATCTGGCCGTCGATTACCAAGCCTCTCTTCACCTCTCCTCATCGACTACATTTACTGGCGCTTCGTCTGGATCGCATGAGACGGCTTTTAGCCATCAGAGCTTTCGCCATTAAACTTGCAACACTGTATTTATTTTTATATTATATTTTATATTTATTTTTATCTTTACTTGTATCTTTTATTTATTTATTTTTTTTGTCAATTTTTTTGTCAATTTTGCAACTAACCTTATGTCTCTTCACGTTCTCATTTTCCTGAAACGCGATTCCAAGTAGGTTTAGGTAGTTCCATAGATGCAAGTTTAATTAGAATTTTGTTTGGTCCGTCTAATGTAGATTCATTTGCGTCTCGGTAAACTGGTTCTTGCCTGATTTTAGTCAATTGCTTGTGATAATTACGTTGTATATCACTATTTACGTAAATAAAAAATGAAATTGTACTGTTAAATATAAGCACCCAGCAGACAGCGAAATGGAATATTTATTTTTACAACTTTTTATTAATTCCCTTCTGAAAAAGCTCTGATTGGATGCATCTACAGGCCGAATTGTACTGTTGACTATGCTCCCATAAAAAACTTACATATTTATCGGTCAATTATTATCAGTTATTATGACATATGAGATCTGAATAGTTATATTTTAAGAGAAGTAAATATGCTTGATAGCTTCGAATCCACTCTTTTTGACCTTTTTTGTAAATGACGATAGTAAGATATATAATAACCAGGTTTCTGCATCAGTCTTCTCCAAGCGTGACCTCATTTTATTGACCTTTGAATTTCGGAATTTTTAAAATATCAATTATACCGAACTGGAGGCAGAATATAATTGCTGCGATTGGACGCCCATATCTCCTAAGATCGAATACCAACTAAATACTTTTAACTACAATATTTACTGTTGATTAAAAAGAAAACTATTCACGGCCAGCACTATTCTTGGTTTACAGATTCCATTTTATAGAACATACCCATCGGTGACACATTTTACAACAAATGGAAGCGCTTTAAAAACGAATTTTTCGAATCTTAATTCACACAAGCTAAAAAATAGGTAAAATAGGCTAAAAAATAATTATAATTTCTCTGACTCTGCAGTTAGGCTTTTAAAGTCTGATATTACAGACAAACAACAATCCGTCGTGTCTAGGTTGTGCTATTCTCCTTTTATTTCACTAACTAGAGGCATGCCCCAAGGTTCTGTGCTAGGTCCTTTGTTGTTCTCTATTTATGGTAATGTTCTGTCGTATTGTGATGTCCATTTATACGCATCAGTGAGTGTAAAATGTTGTTCCTTAAAATAAATAAATGTGCTAATGAAAATGGACTATTTCTGAACCCAAAAAATAGAAAGTGTGTAGTTACAAATAACTGTTGCTTGCCATTTCATCGTTCGCTACGTATTTTATCTCTGTCGTACTGACTAACAACATTCTCATCTGATTAACAACATTCTTGACCTTAGCTTTAATCAGTGGATCGACTTTAACGCCCTTATTTATTTTCAAAAAAAAACTGTGGGCAATCGTGAACCTTCCTATTTATTTCATAAACTTCTTCCATGGCAATCGCACTGAACATTTAATTTCTAAAGTAAAAGAATTTCTCAAAACTTAAGGATAGTTGCCACTTACGCTTAAGTAATTTTTCTTTATTTTTATGTTTGTTAATATTTATGTATTCCCTTCAAAATTATAACATTAAACCTGTTTTCAAATACATTGTTATCAGCGCAATCAAATCAGACTGCACTTAGAGCGATATTAATAAATGAAAATGTAATGAAAAATGAAAGCGGAGTTTATTTTTCGCTTAATATTAACAAAGTTTTTAACTTGCTTCGGATCATTTAAAAATTCGGCTTTACACCGGTTCTAAGACGTAGATTAGCATTGACTGTTAAGAACATTAAAATCCGATCGAGAAACCACATATTTCGAAAAATTAGACGACTTACCAGTCCTTTTGTCCTTTTTGTAAGTGTTTGTTTTTAGGTTTTTAAGTCTTTTAAGCTCTTGTGTTAACCATGGAGGTCTATAAAATAATTTAGTGGAACTTTCCATATCCATGCAATTTTATAAGTTTCTCCAGTTAAATTTGGAAATCAAGTAGTTTAGTTTTTTAATCAGGCAGAGCAGGGAAATTGTCAATTCCAGTGTGGTATGATGTCGATCCACTGGGATGACTTGAGGGTCAGTGAGGGTCCAAAACAAATACCAGATCTATTTGCCTATTAATGGAGTTACGGATAAAGCTAATTTGTTGATTTAATCGATTTAAAAGGCCATCAAAAAAAAAACCGACCCGAGAAAGGCGAACACAAGTGAGTCAGTAGGAGAGAACAAAGATATATCTGGGAGATTAAAATCATTCAAAACAATTCTTTTACCCTTCCAGAGGCTATTATAAATTTAGTCTGAAATTTCCTATAAGCATTATTGGGAGAGTCGATCTAGCCGTCTGTCCGTCTGTCCGTTCGCCTGAACGTCTGTCCATCCGTGCGTTTCTACGCAACATTAAAACCCTTTTTTCTTATCTCGTCCCCGACCGGGTAGGAGATCTTTTTTACGATATGGTCCGTTTCACTTCGAATGGGTGGAGGCAGAGATTTAAAAATGTTTTAGATGTAGGAAGGTCATAAGTTCAGAGAAACAGATGACTCAGAAAATAGAATGTGGAACCAGTCGACACAATCCGAACAAAGAATACGAAACAGGTCGTGAGATTCGAAATTAGACTTGTGTATTGGCAGGAAAAAAGGGCGGAATTGTCTTGTAATTTTAAACGGAACACTAAAATAAATATTACTTAGTAAGTAACAAGAGTCAACGTAGTTATGAATAAGTTTAAATATAACATAACACCATTGCCTGTTCTCCGGTTCTGTAAGGTTGGCAAGTTCATAAGACGGAGCCTGTTAAGATGTGGATTCCAGTTTAGAACCCTCAAGGCACGGCCCTAATACCCCCCATATTGAGGTGACCTTACACAATACCAAAAAGGGTCAAACAAACGAAATATAAAGAAGCCTAGTGGGGTTACGGTCGTTAAACTCTTTAGACCAAAATTCGATTAAGGTTAAATAGAACGCCTAATTAGATGCCATTGGTTCAGAGCGGTAAAAGCACATTACATTGCATTTCTATTGGTTTAATTTAAGATTACTAGCTCACGAGGATTGTAGTATATTTTGCATTTTGCAAAAGAAATTGCGAATACGTTCTTTTAATGCGGCTACAGATTTTGACATCATCAGTATACATCAGAGATGTAGAATCAAGTAATGCAGGTAAATCGTTTATGAATAAGACGAAGAGAAGTGGACTCAGGTGACTATCTTGCGGAACTTCGGAGGTGAAGAAGACATTTTTGCCGAGAAAACTGTTGAACAAACCTTTTTTTGTGCGATTGGACAAGTAAGTCTCAATACACTTGACTACGCGAGTAGGGAAACCGAATAGAGATAGTTTTTTTAATAGCAGAAGGTGGTTAAGTGGAGTCAAAAGCGTTAATAAAATCCGCAAAGACAACATCAACTTGTTATTTTTGCTCAAATCCATTTCTTATAATAGACGTATATTCAAGAAGTTTTGTTGTTATAGACCGACGCTTCATAAAACCATGCTGAGATGGGGACATTAATAAGATATAACTGACAAATTAGTATCAACTCGAAGAAATTCGGAAAGGCGCAGAGTTTGGCTTTTCTACGGTAATTTAGAATGCATGATGGAATAGCAAAAAAAGGATTCCTTCCATATTGATTAAATTTTTTGTCTGTGGTTTTGACAGAGATTTTTATTTATCAACTTAAAGTTTTCAAATATTATTTTTTTTCATTAAGGATTGGCATAAAAATACTTTCAGAGTGCGGCAGAGAGTAAGGATAAGCGTGTAAATTAATATGAGGGTTAGAGGAATAGGTAGTTTGAAAAAACTCAGAAAAAAAATTGGCGATATCAGCGTCTTTACTAGCAAAAAAAGTATTAAGATGGTGGAAACGATACGTTTACGTTTTTTTTACGTTTAGAGTTAAATGAATTCGTACAACGTGATAAAATTCAGAATTATGTTGAACCAAATCCGACTTGGCAACTTAGAACGCGTATTCTTGATTTTTTTTCGGTAGGAGAGCCGACAAGTAAGCCAGGGGGTTTCCAAGAATTTGCAAAGGATGACGCAGTAGAGACAAAAAGATCAAGAGACGAGTAGAGCAAGCTATAAAAGTTATATATTAAGAGAAAATGTTCATGATACAGATCAAGAAACGAATAATCTGATTCCGTGTGGCATAGATTTAATTGTTAGCTTTTTTATATATTAGCAGTTCGATCTTAACTCATACTCTAAAAAGTAACTGGTGACTTTCAAAACAATTTTTAGATGGTTCATTCTTGACACAAAAAAGTTTAAAATTCAGAAGAGAAATCCACATGGAGGAGCTTGCACTTGACCTATGTCAACAATACCCTGAAAAAAGTCGTCGGGCAAAGTCGATTGTCCTCATGTACGCAGATGACGTTAAGTTATGCCCGCAACATAGCGATATTTCCCTTTGCTCAGAATTACAAACGGATCTGGATGCCTTTTAAACATGGGTTATGTAAATTTATTGAGCTTAAATAGCGCTCATTCCAAAGTAATGACATTTTATCGGGTCAATCCACTGTAAGCCACGTATACGTTAGATTCTAGAATTCGACATATTTATGACCTTAGCGTCCTTTTGGACCTAAATTACTTCCATGGTAAATAAAGTAGTGTGTAGTATTTTGTATTAGTCCGTCCGATCCTTAATTGTCCTTTTTAATTCACCTCTCGCAATCTCGTTTTACACGTCCCCTGGGGTCCATGATTAACAAGCACAGCTTGGTGTCGTAAGAGGCACTTGCTTGTACTGACCATAGTGCCATCAACGCCCAAAATAAAAGAAATGCGGACGGAGACAAAATGTTATTGCCGTCGTCAAGATCGATGTGATCTGAAGGAAGGGTAGAATAGACCGCGATGAGAACACCACCACCAAAGCGTCTAGGCCGGTCGCATAGATATATAAAATAATTGTTTGTAACGATTTCGCAATCATACACAGACAAATTTAACCAAATTTCGGTAAAAGCGATTACGCTCGCATCAAAGGGAACACTGCGTAAAACTTATTAAGCTTACCTAATAAGCTGCATACATTTTTATAGTGTATTGTAAAGGCCGAATTTAGCTTTTTGAGTGTGTGGAGGCGTTAGCAGTTTCAACAACTGGACCTAGTGTTTAAGGTTAGTTAATAAAATCATGAGCTATTATATGGGAAGGCCAAATGTAAGGATCTAGAGCTTTTTTTTAAAAGTGTTTCAGAAAGAGAAACCTTAAAAACTGAGATATCACTTGCTTAAATATGATCTTGGTGAAAAAAATCAGGAGTATAAGCAATTAAACTGTTACTCAAGTGGGATTTAACATCATTTGCAGTAGCACCCGGGTTCAAGAGTGAAATGATTAAGTTTGAATCCGAGCAACACCATATTTTGCACTGGTATTTCGAGAAACAACGCCCGATGTGGGCACTGTTGGTACAGACACTTGTACTTCATTCGAAAATGAAGGTTGGTCCGTTGCTACTTTTTTTTTGCTATACTGGGTGGGATCTACTCCTTTAGGGGACTAACAACAAGTTATAATAGCTTAAATTTATACATTTACTAGATGCCCATTAATAGTGCCATTTGGTTGATGTGTGGTCTCGTCAGCTACCGAGCTGGTAAGTCATTTATTCTTAGGCGTTTTTGTGTTCTGGAGTCGCAGAGCGCGTGCTAGCTAGTGTTTGAGTGAGTTGATAATTCGGATATGTATATGGGTGTTTAGATCTCTGTGGATGTCTGTGTGGCGGATGTACCACATGTGCGCTGCTGTTATAATTCCTTGCACTTTTGAGTATCCTCTTTGAATCCGCTCTATATTGCTGTTTATGGTATTGCCCCAAAGTTCACAGATATATTTTAAAACAGGCTTTATAAAAGTATTGTTGAGCATAACCTTGTACTCTAACCGAAGTGGAGAGCGGTAATTTATTAGCCAATGCAGTGGTCGAGACTTAGGTTTAAGTTGTTTGCGCTTTGCTTCTATGTGCTTCCTCAAGTAAGACTTCTATCAAGGTGTAACCCGAGGATTTTGGCTTCATTGGTGGATGGTGTCAATACGTTATTAAGTGATAATTGTGGACAATTTTTTTTGTTAATGGTGGAGGTATATTTTTGCATTTTTACCATTTTTCCAATTGGGGTACATGGTAAGCTAGTAATGATGATGCCTTGAGTGAATTTTGAGCGACTTAAGATAGCTCTGTCATCGGTGTTGCTAGCTCGTGGATATATCTGCCGTATATAAATGGTAAAGACCGGGTCCGAGGACGCTTGCCTCCGGTACGCCTGCCGCAATGTTAACCTCTTTGGGTAGGTAACTTTTGTGCCCTACCATGAAGATACGATTCAAGCCCCTTGTGAACGTTTGCGGAAGTAGGAGCTTAATCCTCTGTGCTCGAAGGCAGCTCGAATTTCAGAAGTGATTCTTGTGACTTGTTCTATAGTAAAATGCTTTTCTCTAAATCCAAATTGATGATCACATGGGGCATAATTCGTTGAAGAATTTGTTTTTCTAAGAGTTTGGATAGGCATGACAGGAGGCTAATTGATCTGTATGACGAAGGAAGAGTTTTCCAGGCTTGCGAATCATAATTATAATAGATTTTTCCATTGTCCAATTCCAATTTCGATATGACATAAAAAATCTTCTGATGTAATCTATTGCGCAAGCTGCGACCGATTCATCCAGGTATTTTGCCTACATATGCATTTTTTATTTCATCGTGACGAATGGGAACATTTCAAAATTGTATTTATTAAGACGAATGTTTATTAAAATTTCGTCACAAATTTGATATCACCCCGAATATTTTACCTCGTTAAGAGGTGTTTTTGTTTGATATTAAAAGTTTTTGTTTGAAATATATTCGAAGTACCCCAATATTTTGACCATGGTTTTTACAAAAAAAACTGTTAGCTATACTTCAGTACAAATTTTGTTTTGGCAAGACTTTAAAGCTTAACTAACAAGAAAGGAAGCAATGTTCGGCAAGTTCAAGTTTATACACCCTTGGAACTAATCCAAAAATTACAAATTGTTTTAAATAACAATATGATTTGATTTTTATGCTTTTGTGTTTTACAAGTAGCTTTTTGATCCTGTGGTTTGATTTAAATAAAATATTAATAAACCATTACTTTGTGTCGAAGTATATTCAAATCAATTGAAAACAAGTTCATATACCCTTGCAGCTATTGCAAGAATTGAATATTTTTGAAAACATTAAAATTATGATTCACTTGCGTACATGTTTAAAAACATTGAAGCTTTGATGATTTGCAGCTCAATTATTAGATAGTTATTTGATAGTTATTTTTATTATTTCTATCGGAGCTATATGATATAGTCATCCGATTTTGATAAAATTTAAACCATAATTCTGAAATAATTAAACATTGCCATATGTCGAAGAACTAAACAAAAAATTAAAAAACAGAAAAGTTATAATTTTTTTTCATTTATTTCTCCGATTGTTCCTATGGGACCTATATGATATAGTCGTTCGACTTTGATGAAATTTAAACCGTAAATCGAAAATATTTAACCATTACTAAATGTCGAAGAACTAAACAAAAAATTAAAAAACAGAAAAGTAATAATTTTTTTTCATTTATTTTTCCGATTGTTCCTATGGGAGCTATATGCTATAGTCGTCCGATTTTGACGAAATTTATTTTTCCTATTGTTCTTATGGCAGCTATATGCTGAAATTTAAACGGTAATTCTGAAATATATAACCATTACTAAAAATCGAAGAACTAAACAAAAAATTAAAAACAAGAAAGAAAGCAAACTTCGGCAAGCCGAAGTTCATATATCCTTGCAGCTATTGCATGAATTAAATACTTTTGAAAACATTTAAATTATGATTTACTTGAGTATATGCTGAAAAACATTGAAACTATGATGATTTGCAGCTCAATTATTAGATAGTTATTTTATATATTTTTATTATTTCTATGGGAGCTATATGCTATAGACGTCCGATTTTGATAAAATTTAAACCATAATTCTGAAATAATTAAACATTGCTATATGTCGAAGAACTTAACAAAAAATTAAAAAAAAAACAGCAAAGTTAAGTCCGATCCGGCTCGTTCTGACTTATATACTACCTGCAATAGAAAGACAAGTTTTGAGAAAGTTTCATGCAGATACCTTTAAAACTGAGAGACTAGTTTGCATATAAACGGACGGACAGACGAAAGGACAGATGGACGGACAGACGGACATGCCTAGATCGACTCTACTAGTGATGCTGATCAAGAATATATAGACTTTATAGGGTCGGAAACGTCTCCTTCACTGCGTTGCAAACTTCTGACTGAAATTATAATACCCTCTGCAAGGGTATAAAAATATTTTTGAGGACCAAAACTTGACACTCTAATTTTTGTTTAGCGTATTCATGTAAACTTTTTTTCAGTCAATGCTACATTTCCATTACCATCTGGTTTATCTTAATTAAATTCTATAAGTTACTTATCCTGTCCTCAGATCTGTGGACGATCGCGTTGGTTTTTAAGTTTTTTCAGGTCTTTTTTTATAAGTCAGAATGTTCATATGGACGGAAAGAAATTTGAAGTAAGGGCTAAAGTTCAACCAAATCTTGTTTTTCTTCTCTTTATTCCCAGTACTCCTTACTGCAAACAGTGGTAGAAGCCTGCCAGAAGAAGAAGCACTGCAAGTTCCACGGATCCCCACAATTCTACGGACAGGGAGCCAGCGGTGTAGGCGACTCGTCTGGAACGAGCAGCTATCACAGCAGCACGGCCAGTTCCAATGCAATAAGCAGCGACCCGTGTCCCAAGCGCAGGAAAATTGTTGAAGTCGCATATAAATGCCGCCCATGTAAGAGACACCCAAAACTTAAACTTTAAAACAACCATCAACATCAACAGTAACTTAAACTCAGTTTTTTTTGCGAGACAAATAAATAGTCAGGAAATGTAAGCTTGCTAGGTGATAATGTAGTCAATAAAGCAGTTTGTTTCCATGGGAGCTATATGATAACGTCGTCTAATTCTAAAATGTTAAACTATCACTAAATATCTAAACTGGCTAGATTGACTCTGATGCTGATTCTGTTCGAAAATATATATACTTTACAGGGTCGGAAGTGTCTCCTTCATTCTGTTGCAAACTTCTGACTGAAATTATAATGCTCTGCAGGGTTATAAAAACGAAAACGGAAACTAGTTTCGGCAAGTCGAAGTTTTATTACCCTTGCAGTCTAGGGATGGATCCGAGACTATATATAAATGTCAAGAATATATCAATTAAAAGCCTATAACTCCTAATATATTATCTCGATTTTTAATGTGTCTACCGATATATATGACCGAAACACACATACTAAGTCCAACGCTTACAGTCCAACATGTCTCAGAGTGACAGTTCATACTTTCAGGGCTTGTGGGCGTTAGAGTGGGCGGAGCCAAGGATAGGTGCGTTAAAATATGTGTAAAATTTAGGTTAACCAAAATTTCACAAAACAACAAAAAATACAGTTCGTTATATGGTGAACATAAAACGCGAAACGGATCGCGTTTCTCAAAATTAGTTTTGAAAATTTCAAGAGCAATAGGACGAAAGTGACAAGATGATCTTACAGGAATAGAAAATCGTGTGGAATTATTGTGTCCATTGATTAATTTGTGAAGGAACATTAGTTCGTGGCAGGTCCGACGATCCCTTAGCGAGGGCAGGCTAAATAGACGCAATCTATCGACGTAAAAAGGTAGGTGAAACAAAAGAAACTGTTTTTTTACCGATTCGATAAGGTCCTGATATTTAGAGTATTGAGGTGCCCATGTCCACGAACAGTATTCAAGAATTGGTCGAACAAGAGAAATGTAAAGGTGTTTTGTGGTGTAGGGATCCTCAAATTCCTTCGACCATCGCCCCTCTCATACCAATGTAAGCGGTAAAGTTTAAGATGTGGTTAAATACAACTCCATGATCTGTTACGGAATTTATGCGTTCAAGATCGCTCGTCCCAATTGAATATTTAGCGAGGAAAGCTTTTTTCTTATTGTTGCAGATTGTTTAAGTCCGTTTGCAGGAGGTTGTGGGAATCAGGATTTGTTAATGGCAAACAGAGTTTTACGTCATTGGCGTACATGGGAAGAGAGAATAACTTCAGGCAAATCATTAATAAAAATCCCAAACAGAAGATGACCCAGATGACTCTTTTGAGGAACACCAAAGTCACATGAATTGAATTGAAATAAATTGAGATCAAATTTTTAAATGATACTCTCTTGGTTTGGTTCGATAAATACGTTCAAATCCACTTGGTCAGCGTGATCGGGAATCCCAAAAGATCAAGTTTTTTAAAAGTAATTGATGGTCGAAAGCCTTACTGATTGATTGCTTTTTTGAAAGCAGTCCTGATTACTGCAGAAAACTCTAGCAGGTTGGTAGACGTTGATCTACGTTGTGAAGGACATTGCTGTGTGAAGGACATTGTTGATCTGCATTGGTGCTGTAGCTGAGAAGTAATTTACTGTTCAAAGAATTTGGGAACAGCCTTAAGTTTGGCAGTCGCAAGATAGTTTTGAATGTTTGATTATAAACAAGAAAGAAAGCAAACTTCGGCAAGCCGAAGTTCATATACCCTTGCAGCTATTGCATGAATTAAATACTTTTGAAAACATTTAAATTATGATTTACTTGAGTATATGCTGAAAAACATTGAAACTATGATGATTTGCAGCTCAATTATTAGATAGTTATTTTATATATTTTTATTATTTCTATGGGAGCTATATGCTATAGACGTCCGATTTTGATAAAATTTAAACCATAATTCTGAAATAATTAAACATTGCTATATGTCGAAGAACTAAACAAAAAATTAAAAAACAGAAAAGTTATAATTTTTTTTCATTTATTTTTCCGATTGTTCCTATGGGAGCTATATGCTATAGTCGTCCGATTTTGATGAAATTTAAAACTTAATTCTGAAATATTTAACCATTACTATATCTCAAAGAACTAAACAAAAAATTAAAAAACAGCAAAGTTATAATTTTTTTTCATTTATTTTTCCGATTGTTCCTATGGGAGCTATATGCTATAGTCGTCCGATCCGGCTCGTTCCGACTTATATACTACCTGCAATAGCAAGACAACTTTTGGGAAAGTTTCATGCAGATAGCTTTAAAACTGAGAGACTAGTTTGCATATAAACGGACGGACAGACGGACAGACGGACGGACAGACGGACATGGCTAGATCGACTCGCCTAGTGATGCTAATCAAGAATATATATACTTTATAGGGTCGGAGATGTCTCCTTCACTGCGTTGCAAACTTCTGACTGAAATTATAATACCCTCTGCAAGGGTATAAAAATTCATTCCAAACGTCCGGGACGTATGAATACAGCAAAGATAACTGAAATGGTTTAGGCAGAGGCTTAAACAACGTTCTAGCACAATATTTTAGAACATAGCTTGGTAGAAGATCAGGACCAGAGAGAAGGAAGAATTGATTGATTGAAGATTATGAAAACCGGCATATGCGCTGATTTTGGGCATAAATGTACAGTAAATGTGCGGAAGTTAATAAGGACAAGTGGAAAAGTTTGATAAATATGTTTACAATATTTGAACCAATAATAGCCGAAACGGTGTCAAGATTAAGTCAAAATGGACATTGTTAAGATTTTCGTTTTAAATTAAGAAATTAAGAATTATCGTGGAAACTAGTTCTGCCACTACCTAGGTAATTCTTGTAAAATTGGGAATTGTGAATTAAGTATTCGGAGCGCGCAGTTAGGTATCTCGAATGGTTTTAAATGTCTTAAAAAATCTGGACTTGCAGTTTATCAGATAGGAGAATCTACGAGAGAACCAAGGAGGCTTGTGAGAAACTTTCTGTGAGAGAAATGAAGGCACATAAATATCGAAAACAGAAGCGAGTAAGCCGTAGAACCGTTCTACAAGTAATACATCCATAAATACAGTTATATAATTTCTAACAGTTTTGCCTCAAACGGCCAAATTCGCAAGCAGACGCGTCTGGAATTTTCCAAATATCAAATATTACATCAGTCGGAGCACCAGAAATAAGGATTGGTTGCATAGCTTCCAAGATATTTTACCTTAAAACGGACTAAATTACCTACACATTTTGTGTTTATTTAACAAAATAAAGGGTAACATATTTTTAATTGTGGAAGATTTTCCTATAAAATGACTAGGGGCAAACAAATGTTTGCTGAAAATAAGTTTTTTGGCGCTGGGTAGCCCCTGTTTTTTCAGTGCTTCACGGTCACAGATTTGTAAACCTATATGCACATCATCCATGCGCACTTATGTTTTGGTTTTCATTTGGGTGGCTAAGCCTTGGCTTAAGATTCAATATTGATCCGACATTTGCGTAGCTTCTAAAGCTAACATTTCCCTTAATAATAAAAACTAGAATAAAAACAACAATACAACATTTGTAACAACCAATGTTCTGAACATTTGCCGACATAGATGGAAACATTAAGTTAAAAACTTCGACTTACCAAAGTCTGTTCCATTCCCAAATAAATCTGTAAGACCTTTTTAACGTAAACGTATTAAAATTTCAACTTTGGCGGTGGAGTTAACCCGTTCGATACGAGGGGGCCCAATCTACCACTTTTATAGACAGAAGAAAATTAAGATACCTACAAAAAAATGTGTATAAAAAACAAGGCAAGATTAAAGATGTAAACACAGGAGTCTCAGGAACGTGTTACTGCTCTTTCGACTAGGCTTCTCCCCTGATATTAACTACTTGAAACAGTTGAACCCCTTTTTTTTTAATTACATTAAAAATTTAATGCGAATTAATTTATATTTTAGATGAGTTTCGCAGTAAGGTTGCTTGCCATAGTGATGTTGCCCAACTTGAGTGCAATCCTTACTCCCGGATAGCTGTATATAGTGCCAGCTTTGGAAGAACCGAGTACGAGAGCATTCAATGCCCCCAGCCGCAAGGGGTTCGTGAAGAAAGTAAGTTTGGTTCAGATGTGCACTCTGTGCCAATTATCAAATTTGTTTGAAAAACTAATAGCTCGTTAAATTTAGAATTAAAAAAATATATTTATTTTTTTTTTATTTTCATACACACAAATTTTAAAAGGCGTTTCAGAGTGCTTCAAAGTTCAAGTACAAACTTTAAACGCATTTCTCTCGAAAACGGCTAGACTGATTAATCTCCAATTTTAACACGAGCTTCTTAAATATAGTTTTAAATAACTAGTCCAAGAGTTTTCTTACCCGACAAACTTTTTTTTATTAACACCTTAAGCCCGAAATTTTGGTATAAATCATTTATTTTTATAAACCTCTATTTTGACAAAAAATGTTATTTAACTTTTTCCTTTTGTTAATTACTAGATTTAACATTACTTTGACGACGATCCAGTTCACAGACTATTGTTTTTAGAGAAGCTTCAGGAGGTCAATTGTAGGTCACTTCCAAATCAATATTTTTACTAATACTAACTCTTAAAATACAGTTAAAATATACCATAATATTTAAAAGTTTTGTCAGAAAAAATTTTCAGAAAATTCGCTTTATTCGGCCTTCTAACTGTATATTATCCCTTAAAAAATTTTGTAATACCTTGTGTTTAAAAATTGATCTAGTTAAGCATCTATATCTGTTAGATGGAAAATTTGTCTCTTAAAGTTACTAAAGTTAAATAAAATTGCTCAAAGTTTCTGGAAAAGTTTTAGGAAAAGTGGTATTTTTAATAACATACACAGAGAAAATTCTGACGTTCAGAATTTGATAATTTGAGTTATGAAATTGAGAATATACCTATTTTTAGTGCAAGTTTTGTTAAGAACTCACATGAGGACATACATATGTACTTATTTAAAAAAAAATAGAAAATAGTTGTGTCTTTTTTGTTCACTAACAAGTTAGAAGGCGGAAGAGTGGTTAAGGCTTACATAAAGATCGCGTAAGGTTCCAGGTAAAATTCTCATTCAAGTCATGTGCTTTTTTATAAAAGGGTTTCGTTAGTAAAATGCTTTTATTTTAACGTAAAACAATAAGGTAATAACGAAGGGAGGGGGTAACACTCGTTTTCAAATTAAATATATATATAAGGTCAGGTAAAATGAAGTCTATATATGAACAATAGATGACTTTAGTTATATGTATCTGTAAATCTCAAGCCGGCAGCTTAAAATGTAAATGTATGGCCATAATACTGTAACTGCCAGCCATGCACAATTCTGGTTTCGTCTATTTTGTTCTGGGAATTTTGTTGTTAAAGATGATGCACGCTGCGGAAGGCCAATCGTCAAAAATGCCGACAAAATAATGGAAATCGTTGATACTGACCCTCATTCAAGCACTAAATCAATTGCCCAAGAGCTTAACAAATGCTGGAAACTCAAAAAAGCTCGATGTATCATATGGGTGCCACATGAGTTATCAAAAAAAACATGTTAGACCGAATTTCGATCTGCGAATCCCTGCTGAACCGCAAAAAAACCGACCCGTTTTTGAAGCGGATGGTGACTGGTCATGACAAGTGGGTCACTTACGACAACGTGAGGAGAAAACGGTCATGGTTGAAGAAGGATGAGCCGGCCCAGGCATTGTCTAAGCCAGGATTGACGGCCAGAATGGTTTTGCTATGTATTTGGTGGGATTGGCAAGGAATTATCTACTATGAGCTGTTCCCCTATGGTTAGTTCGGTTTTGTACTGTCAAAAATTGGACGGCTGAAGGAAGAAATTGCCCAGATGCGCCCCACTTTCGCCAATAGGAAAGGAATTATTTTCCATCAGAACAACGCTAGACCACACACGTCAATAGCGACTTGCCAGAAGCCCCGACAGCTTGGATGGGTGGATATTTTGCATTCACCTTATAGCCCGGACATCGCACCAAGTGACTACCACCTTTTCCTATCAATGTCGAACGATTTGGATAGTGTAAAATTAGTTACAAGAGAGGATTGTGAAAGCCGACTTTCTCAGATTTTGCAAAGGACGAAGGATTTTATGAGAGGAGTCTCATGAAATTACCATGAAATTGGCAATCGATTGTTGAAAAAAATTTATTTATTTTTAATAAATCGGTTAATTAAACCATAAACAAAATTTTTGAAGTTCATGTACAAATAATGGATAACTATTTACTTGACCTTATATATATTTATAACAAACAATAAAATTGAAACAAAATTACGTTTTAAGTCGTTTCTTATTTTGTAAACAAAAAGTTTAATAAAACTACTGTTGTACTTAGATTGATTTTTTTTTTAATTTTTAATTAAACTTAGTGTATTGAGCTTAAACTAAAAATGTTTGGACTTTATACTTAAAGGAGAACAAAATATTTTACAATTCTTAATATGTCTTTGGATTTGACTCAGAAGGACTTATTTAGCATACTTTTTTCTATATTTATTATAATTAAGTTAATTTTTTTTTTTAGACAACTGTCCAAAGTCACATACAATTGTAACGACATGTTGATTGATTTTAGCCATTTTCAATCTCAATTTGTTCATTATAAATATTCGTAGTGCTTAAAAGTTTATTTCGAGACACTTCTTAAATTTTTTCCCAAGCGAAACAAATTTTTTTTTTCGGAAAGCAGAAGTTTTTATTATTTTGTGTTCGTACCGAAAATTATTGAGTAAGTTTGGCTAGATCATTCCCGATTAGCAAGATTTTTTAACATGATCCGAACACAACGTACAGTACGCTTGAAAATAACAGTGGGCAGCTATAGGATATAGCAATCCGATTTTGCTTAAACTGAGAAAGACCTTCAAAAAACATTGATTTATACGTAATTATTATTTTTGAAAACAATCAATACAACTACGAATATAAAAAGATGGCGAATGATTCTAGCTTTTTAAGTGAGCACGCAAACGGTAAGGAATGGGACGGTCCGATTTAAATCAAATTAGCTAATCCTCATTTGAAATTGAAACTTTTTTGTTCTCAACAATTTATCCGTAAATTATTGGTGAAAGAACAATTTGCTTAAGTTGTAGCATTCTCTGCTGGCCTATTTATTCTCTCGCGAATAAGATACGGATACTAATCGGCAAATTCCTGGTAACAACATGTAAAAAATACTTAAGTTTCTTAACAACTTTAAAAAGTGTTTTGACCAACACACGTTCATTCGCCACATCATGCAATTCGTTTTCTTTTTATCAATCTTTTCTCTGTGATTTTATATATACTGATTTTTGCATCTTGCCTTCTACAGCATGTCTCGCCTCGTTCGCCACGGAGACCGTGATGAAAATTTGCCATGGACGACGAAGATGCAACTTGGCTGCAGACCCCAAAACTTTTGGTACGCCTTGTCAACCCAATTCTCGTATGTACTTGAAGGTTGTTTATACTTGCGGTAAGTGGGAAGATGAGGTTTGTGGCGGAATAGTGAGGTGGAAGCCGGATCCCACAGAGCACCATCCTTTAGCGGCAATGTTCGAAAGTTTTTGCAGTTCCAGAAATATTTCAGTTAGTCCAAGATGGTGGATTAACGATCCGTGCATTTTAATTTTTTGTATGTCGTCCATCTTTGCTTATGTGAGCCAGTGGTGTGGTCGAAAGAAAAGGCTTATACTGCAATTTGTATAGTAGGGACCTCCACGAGTTGAGACTTTGGAATCGTAGGTCATGGAATCATCGAATCATCGAGTAACAGCTCCTGTCATGAGCTAGGATTATATTAACTCGTTGAAAAAAAAAATCAGTTCAGCTCAAGTAGCTCACAGCAAGAAAACGAACAATTCAATCAAGCATACATTACTCGAAAAAAATCAGTTTAAGCAGCTCACGGCAAATATTTCTGGTGAGGCAAAAATTACGGGAAAATTTTCGTTCAACTTTATAAGCTACTCGAGTGCATGACTCAATGACCTTATGATTCCAATCCATAAATGTAAATGTGACGATTATAACTTTTATGAATAAAAAATGTAGTTGTCTATTATGCCTGATTTTGGTGGCCTCTGCAAAAAGGTGACAAGACCAAATAGAGTATTATCTGAGATCTTTATATATAACAAGAAAGAAAGCAAACTTCGGCAAGCCGAAGTTCATATACCCTTGCAGTTATTGCAAGAATTAAATACTTTTGAAAACATTAAAATTGCGTATATGTTGAAAAACATTGAAGCTATGAAGACTTGCAGCTCAATTATTAGATAGTTATTTTATATATTTTTATTATTTCTTTGGAAGCTATGCGTTATAGTCGTCCGATTTTGATGAAATATAAACCGTAATTCTGAAATAATTAACCAATACTATATGTTGAAGAGCTAAGAAAAAAATTAAAAAACAGCTAAGTTATAATTTTTTTTTTTCCCGATTGTTCCAATGAGAGCTATATGCTATAGTCGTCCGATCCGGCGCGTTCCGACTTATATACTACCTGCAATAGAAATACAACTTTTGGGAAAGTTTCATGCAGATAGCTTTAAAACTGAGAGACTAGTTTGCGTAGAAACGGACGGACAGACTGACAGACCGACAGACCGACATGGCTAGATCGACTCTACTAGTGATGCCGATCAAGAATATATATACTTTATAGGGTCGGAGATGTCTCCTTCAGTGCTTTGCAATCTTCTGACTGAAATTATAATACCCTCTGCAAGGGTATAAAAATCCCGATAATAATTATTTGAGATTTGATTTGTCAAAATAAAATTCTCAAATAACAACAAGTTATGATTTGTCAAATAAAAAAATAAATATAAATCTTAAATAACAATTATTTTAGATTTTAAAAAAACTTAAAAATTTGGAATTCAATTATTTATTTTAGTTTTCAAACAATGGGAAACAAGAAAGAAAGCAAACTTCGGCAAGCCGAAGTTCATATACCCTTGCAGCTATTGCATGAATTAAATACTTTTGAAAACATTTAAATTATGATTTACTTGAGTATATACTGAAAAACAGTGAAGCTATGATGATTTGCAGCTCAATTATTAGATAGTTATTTTATATATTTTTATTATTTCTATGGGAGCTATATGATATAGACGTCCGATTTTGATAAAATTTAAACCATAATTCTGAAATAATTAAACATTGCCATATGTCGAAGAACTAAACAAAAAATTAAAAAACAGAAAAGTTATAATTTTTTCTCATTTATTTCTCCGATTGTTCCTATGGGACCTATATGATATTGTCGTCCGACTTTGATGAAATTTAAACCGTAAATCGAAAATATTTAACCATTACTAAATGTCGAAGAACTAAACAAAAAATTAAAAAACAGAAAAGTAATAATTTTTTTTCATTTATTTTTCCGATTGTTCCTATGGGAGCTATATGCTATAGTCGTCCGATCCGGCTCGTTCCGACTTATATACTACCTGCAATAGAAAGACAACTTTTGGGAAAGTTTCATGCAGATAGCTTTAAAACTTAAAGACTAGGACAGACGGACGGACAGACGGACATGGCTAGATCGACTCGCCTAGTGATGCTGATCAAGAATATATATACTTTATAGGGTCGGAGATGTCTCCTTCACTGCGTTGCAAACTTCTGACTGAAATTATAATACCCTCTGCAAGGGTATAAAAACAAAAAATGTTATTTTTTTTGGTCCCTGAATCCAATGACCCTGATTAAAAACTGAACATTTTGAATGTAACATTTTTGGAAGCTGATTTACTCAAGCTGTTTTCCTGAAGAGGAGTCTAGTATACTCTTTTAGTATACTCTTGCAGGACTCTGTTTCATAGCATTCAATCAGATTGATAAAGTAAGACCCCCTTAAAAAATTCTACTTGCGCTTCTGTGAGTGGTTATGGCTGTATTGGATGGACGATGATGGCTCTGTGGGAATACCAGTCTGACGTTTGTCAAAACTCCCAACTGTTCCGCTTGGATGTTATCTATGTAATTGGGCTATAATCTTATTATTGGGTTTGTCTAGTCCCAAAGCAAGTTCTTAAGGAAAACAAGGATTCGGAAAAGGAGCCGGATGAATCTGAAGGCTTTGAGGGCGATATGATCGACCTCTACGAAGATGAATTGATTTATAAGGAGTCGGAGGCGATTCCTAAGTTGCACAGCAACTCAACAACGTTAGGACGCCGCAACGGCACCATTGGGCTGGGGACGGGATCCGAGAATCCAACAACCAATCAGACCATGACGAACAACTCTCTGGTCACATATGTTGACAGCAGTGTTGTGAATCCAGTAATGACACACAGTGCTGACTTGAGCCTGGAAGGTAAGTCACATTTAAAAAAACGAAAGATTTCTCAGCTTTTTCTTGCGGATAAGACTTAATTTAAAATAAACAATTTAAGCTTTCTGATTCGATTGGAAATGTTCTTGAACCCTGACCTCTTTTAGTTCAGTTTTTGTATATTTTGGATTTGTTAAATTAAATTTGCTTAAGGGGTTCACGCCTTGAACTAATGACAAAATTTGGCTTTTATTTTTTGGATGCTCTTTATTGACATTAATCATTTTAATTGTTATGTAATGCAGTTTCTATTAACTTTTGTATTTTGACAGAGGACCAGGAGCGTCTCTATTTGTATCTGCTTGCCTTGGGCTCACTAGGAGTGCTCTTCTCCATAGTAATTATCGCCACTAGGCTAGTGCTTCAAAAGCGACGCGATCTAAATACTAACACGCACTCAAGCTCAACTAAAGTGAGAGCAAGAGGTGGCATAGTTGAGGACACCATCACTCCGAGCGGATTTAACGACACGATTTCCGAAATAGACGCTGACATTGATTTAAAAGCTTCGCAGCCTGTACCCTTCGTGTCCAAGAATGAGGTAAGTATTTTTTAATAAGGTCTATCTAGGTTATCTTCCCACCTTGTTATCTGCCCCCACGCAGAACTATTTAACGTACGCGCCGACGAGCAGCCTATACGCCAGCTTATCCCCCAACCAGCTCACTTCAGCGGCTAGCCCGGGACCCGACGCCGGGATAATGGCAAATCCGCTTTTGTTGGGGACTCGACAGTCACCCGACCTTCTTGGCATTACCCCGGGAGCCTTCGGGACCACAAGTATCGCCAGTCAGGCTCAGGTGGCGGGCATTCTGACCTCGGCTATTGTGGTTGGAACTAAAACCTCCAGTAGCAGTGCTCTAAGTAAGTATTCCCGCCGACCAATTTGTCATTGATTCCAAAATTGTTCTCCCTCGGAAGGCACCATGGTACCCATAAGTTCATTGGCTCATTATACGACGGCGCCGACAATCAGAGGCGGGTATATCGTTAACGCCGAAAGCATAGGCGTGCTTCATCGACCGAATAACACGCCTACCCCACCAACCTCGCTGCCCGGGGGCTCGCCAGAGCATCCCCCTCAACCTTCAGTTCCGTTACCTTCCCCATTGGCTATGACTGTGATCCCACAAAGTCATGTGCCTATGACAGTTGGGGGAGCATCGACATTGCGACGCGTCAAGCCCCCCTTGTTGCAGTCACAGCTCTCATACGACGGTACTGCCCCACGCACTCTTCCCACCGGCGTGGCCATTGGCTCACAGATTTACTATGGGTGACAAAGCACACTGGGCTGCGATCCCCATATGCTCACAACAGTTTTAAGTGCGGGAATAGGCGTGGCTCCGTCAATTTTCAGCGCCCAGAATCCGACAGAAGCGGCAGATCGCGTTAGCACAGTAGAAGAGATTTCGTCATCTTAGCCAACGACGCAAGCAGATCCAAGCTGCTCCACGTTCCCGAACAACTATGGGCTAACTGATATTGGCAGTTCGATTGAAAAGACGTGTGGCTATTCTCGCTCTCAGCTTAACCCAAAAATTGAGTAGGTGGCTTCCACCCGATGCACTGCCTTGAAATTGGTTATCGAAATATAGAAGCTGTTCTAAAAATGTACGAGTAACCGGCAAATGTAATGAATAAATCCTTTTTCTAGATAATTTTCAGATTTGCTATATAGTTTATATGGCTTTCCACCAGGGTGGCCACTATTAAAATTTAGATTTATATTTGCGGTGTTGAAAATATTTTGAACTGAAGGTTGTTGTAACAAACATAAAAGTAAACTCAGTATATGTGGTCAGAAATAATCTTAAATCGCAATAAAATTGCTTCTGACCGCGAAGTAAGGACAGTATGGGAGTTTTCATAAATGGTGAACTTAGAAACAACCTTGGCCAAAATATGTTTACATTCTGCCCAATCATCATTATTTTGTAGCCCAATTTCACTGACACACATTTCACATTTCACATTTTCCGCCCAATACACATCAGTATTAGAAAAAAGGATAAGTAATTGTTTTTGTTTTCCAAAATTCGGCAAGGAATAAGTCTATTAAAATAATTTAATGTTTATAAGAGTGTAAATTAAGTATAAAAATACTAATGCGATATCGATACTTCGTAAGAATTAAAATTGTCGTCTTTTGACTTTTGTAGTACTTTCTTTGAAGTAAAATATGCATTGTTCTTAGAAAAATAATTAGAAAACTTAATGCTTGTGTTCTTGCTTAAGTATTAAAAATTTTGGTGCTCATACATTATAATTTTTATACCCTTGCAGAGGTTATTATAATTTCAGTCAGATGTTTGCAACGCAATGAAGGAGACATTTCCAAACCTATAAAGTATATATATTCATGATCAGCATCACTAGGAGAGTCGATCTAGCCATGTCCGTCTGTCTATTGCAGGTAGTATATAAGTCGGAACGAGCCGGATCGGACGACTATAGCATCTAGTTCCCATAGGAACAATCAGAAAAAAAAAAAAAAAAATGTTAACTTTGCTGTTTTTTAATTTTTTTTTAGTTCTTCGACATATAGTAATGGTTAAATATTTCAGAATTACGGTTTTTAATTTCATCAAAATCGGACGACTATATCATATAGCTCCCATAGGAACAATCGCAAAAAAATAAAAAAAAAATTATAACTTTGCTGTTTTTTAATTTTTTTTTAGTTCTTCGAGAGTAATGGTTAAATATTTTTTAATTACAATATACATTTTTTTAACATCGGACGACTATACCATTTAAGAATTAAAAAAAAAAATAAATTTAAAAAAAATTTAACTTCTCTATTTTGTATATTTTTTCAAACATTTTTTTTGACTTATTAATAATTTAACAGTTTAGAATTACGCATTTAATTTTTTTTTAATCGAAAACTATATAATTTGCCATAGGAACATTATAGCTTCAATGTTTTTAAACGTATACGCACGTAAACCATA
Source organism: Drosophila elegans (assembly GCF_018152505.1). Classification (NCBI taxonomy): domain Eukaryota; kingdom Metazoa; phylum Arthropoda; class Insecta; order Diptera; family Drosophilidae; genus Drosophila; species Drosophila elegans. The sequence continues at coordinate 26,011,444 of NW_024545863.1, read as the reverse complement.
ATTTTAATGTTTTCAAAAATGTTTAATTTTTGCAATAGCTGCAAGGGTATATGCACTTCGGCTTGCCGAAGTTTGCTTTTTTTTTGTTTTACTTTAAACTCAACCGCATGTCCAAACTGTTACGAACCCGTGGTGGGAATGTTTAAGTGGGTACTTTACTATACGTAAGGTGTAACACCACATGTGTAGACTAGCGTTATTCGTTGAGTAAAAGGGAGGAGTGTATTCGGAAGCGTTTCCGACCCAATAAAGTATATATAACATCTTGATCAAGATTAACAGCCGAGTCGATCTAGCCATTTCCGTCTGTCTGCCCGTCTGATGTCTGTACGTCTGTCTGTCCGTATAAACTTCCAGATCTTAGAAACTATAAGACCTAGAGATTTTAAGATTTGACATGCAGATTCAAGTAATTCTTACGCAGCGCAAGTTTATTTCAAAACGGGACTTCAAAAGTCTGTCTTCCCACTCTGAGACATGTTAGACCTTGGGTATTGGGCTGTCTGTGTGTTTCTGTCAAATCAATTGGTAAACAGAAAAATGTTCAAAGTCGACGTCTTAAGTCCTCTGCTCGACCACTGCTTTGCCAGGAAAACACATAACCTTATGCCAATAAGGTAGGGTCGTGGTGATCGCTTATGTATAGATACAGAACGAAATAACTGTGGGAGGGGGTGGGGATGCGGCACCCTCTTAGCTTCTAATGTTGGCTATGCAGTTCGATTTTGTTTTGTGGGGAAATATTCATTTTGAAATTTCTTTCATGGGCACCGGTATTTAATGGTCGGGGAACTCGACTATTGCGTTCTTTCTGGTTTGATGCAGTATCTATGCCATGTTAGTTTTCTTTAAAAGTCGTGTTAGGAGTACTAAGATTCTAATAAAAACAAGTTGTAAAAGGTAATAGCGTTTTCCCAAAAAGAGTATTCAATTTGAAATTTTTTATTTTATAAATTTTTTCTTTGTTGATCTAGTCGTGATTCGGCTTGATATATATTCATTTTAACTGTCAAGTGCCTTCCTTATTAGCCCTTAAATGTGTATTTTATGTGAACTTAAAACCTCCAACCTTTGGATAGTAACATTCGGTTATACAAATTGTACATATGTAATGTAGTATTCAAAATATTCGAGTAATACCAAACCCATAAATACATTAACAGTTATCTGCAACCTGTTGTAATGTCAATGGCGGTGTTTCAGATATGTAAATGAAATTTTAGTTGACCGGATCTTTGGATACCAATAAAACACAATTAATCCTATGTATATAAATATTATTTTAGGTCATTCTTAAGAGTTAGGCTAATTCATAATTTATAACTGATATTCATGTAATAAAACGTTCGAGTAAATAAAAAATTAACCAATTAAATCATAAAAAAATCATGCTGGCACAAAATTAAACCAATTGAGTTTTTTATGGGTATGGCAAGACATTGAGCAATCGTTTATAAACTATTTGAGTTGGAAAAGAAATGTGTATAATAAGTTTACATTTTGAGTAAATTATAAACGACTTAAGTTGTCATATGACTTAATTTAAATGTAAGTATTGTACAATTTTTACGGTTCGTTTTAAATCAATAAATTATTTATTCGAAAAATAATTTGTTAAAAAAATTAATTGAGTTGAATTGGAACTTGTTTCAGATTTTAAAACAGTTTGTTAAAGTTTCAGGTTTTTTATCAATAACTTTTATGGTAATGAATTGAATTTGTAAAAAAAAACAAATAAAATTTTGGTAAATAAATACTATGCAAAGTAAATTCTAATAAAAGTAAGTGACGAACAAGGTTATCAATTATTGACCAAGAATCTCGACACCGAAATAATCAATTATTAAACCTACATACTTAAAAGTACCAGTAGTTATCAAAAGAGTCGAGTCAACAGTCCCTATCGGCGAGATAATAGATGGACTAAATAAAAAGAGTAAGCTTAATAAACATAAATAAAATTCGCCATCCGATGTTCAAGGTAGAATTGACGCCTGAAAGTTTGCTTTAAAAAATTAAGTTCACCCAATCTTCAAGCTTATAATATTACTGAACCGCAGAATCACCCTTGACAGAATGGACACGTCTAATGCACGAATTGCCAGTTATAAGGACACACGAAAACCTATTGCACTTTGCGCGTAGTCTGCTTTGCCTGTGGCTATGCACACACAACTGAGGCCTGCCCTGTAAATAAGGAAGACCATTCTGCCAGCTATAGAGGCTGCCCTGTCTATAAAGAGTTAAAAACTCGCCTTAGACAACAAATAACGGCAGCTCGAAACCCAGTCACCCTACAAAACATTCATTATATACCATCATCCACGACCACTAGAGTTTATATTGCTCAGGCGTTAAGTTAAACCAACGGGTCACCTGCCCCAGCCTCTAAGTCGACAACTCACCAAGCCGATGCAGGAATAATGCAGCTACAGACCAAACCAGAAATTACTGCCCGCTCGTCTAGTGGATGAGAATCAATGGTGGTAGCTATAACAACCACAATGGTAGCAATGCAATAAACGCTGCAGGAGTTCATGCGCACACAAAATCTGCTTCTTGAGCTCTAAATCACACAAAAATTGGTTTAGACTTTTTTGTTATAAAATATCCATTTTATTGTCTACTTCCTTTCAAAACATATTTTCGGTGATTGGTCCAATTAAAACTCGACAATTAAGTTTAATGACATTAATTGTGAGTGCAAAAATAAAACATTAACTCTCTGCCTTGACGATCAGGGAGCAAAAGCGAGTACTAGAGCTGGCTCGATTCGGTTTAGTAGTATCGATATTTAGATTGATTGCTGAAAGTTATAAGTAACGTTAGCGTAATGAAATAGTTCTAACGAAAATCAAGAAATTTTAAGGTTTAGAATTGTTGGTGGTTAAGATTAAGGATTCAATTTTTTCATGTTTTTAGTCCTTTTTGGTAGCCAACTTTCGCAACGTCATATCGCAACGTCATGAGCTGGCGTCCTGACTATTATAGTTACTAACTCGTTCACTTTATAGTTTAATTCCTTCTAACGTCTTTTGCAGAAGGTCTTACGATTCTCTTGCTGAACTTAAGCAATGTTCTACTGTGCTTTTGTACGCACGGTATCTCTTTCTTGGTCCAATTCCTCGATAGCGGCATCTTCTAAGACATGTTCAAATTGGAAATTTTGTTAAGTTTCATTTCAACGCCTGTCAACAGCTTAGAATTTATTAAACCCATCGACTACCTCGAGAATGTAATTGTAGTTCTTGCTGGTCTGCTCTATTGGTCCAACGTGGTCAATATGATATGTTTCCAAAGATTTAGCATCTTTGTTTATGGGTGTATAAAAACCTTTATATTTGCCTGTCTTGCCTTTAGATATAATACATTTAAGACAACTATTTACCACTCCTATTACTTTTTTCGATAAGTTGGGTTTGTAAAACGTCCTCTCAACTGCCTCTCGAGTCCTTCCTACCTAGAAATGCCCCTGCTAATGGGCCATTCTAAAAATTCCATCCTCCATCAGAGTTGGCACCACGATCAATTCCTTGACGGGATCCTTGTACAACATGCCGTGTTTGACATAAAAATCATCGTGTTTGCTGTTTTTCAGCGCTGCCATCACTGCTCAAAACCATGATTTTTGAGACTGTGCTCCCAGCAATTTATGGTGCTGTGTGTCTTTCAGCATAAGACATGAAACTCGACTTAAGCCATCTATGTACATGCCTCATCTTGTTTGATGACAGTCATAGTCTTGGAGAAACAATGATTTAGCCGACCTTTTTCATCGTTAAAGCAAAAGCATTGTAATCAGTAATGATTTTTATATCCTTGCAGAGGGTATTATAATTTTAGTCAGAAGTTTGCAACGCAGTGAAAGAGACATCTCCGACCCTATAAAGTATATATATTCTTGATCAGCATCACTAGTAGAGTCGATCTAGCCATGTCCGTCTGTCCGTCCGTCTGTCAGTCTGTCCGTCCGTTTATATGCAAACTAGTCTCTCAGTTTTAAAGCTATCTGCATGAAACTTTCCCAAAAGTTGTATTTCTATTGCAGGTAGTATATAAGTCGGAACAAGCCGGATAGGACGATTATAGCATATAGCTCCCATAGGAACAATCGGAAAAATAAATGAAAAAAAATTATAACTTTGCTGTTTTTTAATTTTTTTTGTTAGTTTTTCGACGTTTAGTAATAGTTAAATATTTCCGATTTACGGTTTAAATTTCATCAAAATCGGACGACTATAGCATATAGCTCCCATAGGAATAATCGGAAAAATAAATGAAAAAAATTATAACTTTGCTGTTTTTTAATTTTTTGTCTAGGCCTTCGACATTTAGTAATCGTTAAATATTTCCGATTTACGTTTTAAATTTCATCAAAATCGGACGACTATAGCATATAGCTCCCATAGGAACAATCGGAAAAATAAATGAAAAAAAATTCTAACCTTTCTGTTTTTTAATTTTTCAGAATTATGGCTTAGATTTTATCAAAATCGGACGTCTATATCATATAGCTCCCATAGAAATAATAAAAATATATAAAATAACTATCAAATAATTGAGCTGCTAATCATCATAGCTTCAATGTTTTTAAACATATACGCAAGTAAATCATAATTTTAATATTTTCAAAAATGTTAAATTCTTGCAATCGCTGCAAGGGTATATGAACTTCTGCTTGCTGAAGTTTGCTTTCTTCCTTGTTAACTTTATTCCAAGTAAATAAACACGTCATTTTTTTAAGCGCTTCGACTATAGCCAACACCTCAAGCTCCTAGAATGATACATCTCTTCAGCTGGCTTCGTCGTCCGGCTTAAGTACTGAGTAGGATACAATTTTTGATCGCTAGGATCGTGCATAGAAGCATCTGTGTGTATCTCCGTTTGCGCTTTTGGATTGCATAAGCGTAACACCAGTGAAGATATTAAAGCTACCTTTTAGTTGCCATTTGTTCGTCGACGAATCGAAAAGAGGAATCCCTACGTAGCAAGTCAGAAGGAGGTTAAGTCTTTAAGGCGTTATCTGCAAAAAGCCGTCTGAAATAGGAGGTTACTCCAAGGAACCACTGAACACATTTCCAGTCTTGTGCATTCGAGAAGTTTTTTACTGTTTGTATATTAGCTTCGGATGGTTTTATAGTCCCTCTCTGGACAATGTAGCCCAAAAACATAACCTTACTCTTAAGAAACTGACAGTTGCTCAAGTAATATTCTAATGCTCGGTTATATTCTAAGACACGCTTCAGCTTTCGAGTTCGAGTTCCAGGAAAACACAAATAACATAATATGGACCCATTTATAAAAAAAACTAAAACTAAGTACGGTGCAAATATGTTAGGAATGTAGTTTTTAAGACAGGGATTGAAATGCAAATTTTAATATATATGGTGGCTGCGGGTTGGTTTAAAAGGCACATTAAAAGCTAAGCGGCTTACAATTCTTTTCTGAACGCTTCCAGCTAATCAATTCAGTACCAAATAGGCTTCGCAACTGGCAATAATAGAAAACGTACAGTCCACTCAACCCCGCTTGTATTATTCCTGATCATATTGTTGGTCCATCGTTCCGGATAATTGGTTGCAATGGATCAATTAAAAGCACTGTTGAAAAGCCGTGTCAGGCTCAAGGCCAACATCACACGCACACTGGCATGGGTTAAACAAACGAAATCTGCGCAAACTGCGCAATCAGAGTACACTACACGTATGGAACTGCTGCAGGCGAGAGAATGTGGAAGGTAATGTTGATCCAGAGATCGACAACGCGACCTACGAAACCAAATTTCTTAGTGCAAACGCACTACTCATGGAGAAAAGTAAGTGGAAGCAACGTGCTTCATTCAATCAGTGACGTCATCGTAAACTTGCTGCAACAAAACCAACTACTCAAGAGGCTAGCAACAATTCAAGAAGTATCAAACATGCAGTTGCAAGACGGTGCTGACGTAATCCCGGCGAAATCACATTCGGTATCAGGTCTGGCAGCACAGAGCGACTTGCCCAAAATTCAAATCAAGCGGTTCTCTTGCAACTACACAGAGAGGCCATCCTTTTAAGATATATATGAGAGCACACTTCATAACAAGCCGCATCTGTCCAACACTCAGAAGTTTCATCACTTGAAAACTCTTATTGTAGAAGAGGTTGCCAACTTAGTGCGACACCTGGCAATTACTGATACGGCTTATAGCACTGCCTAAGATCATCTCAAGGAAAGGTACGATCGTCGTCGGCACATTGTTAATTCATTTTTGTAGCAAATTATGAGCTTGCCACCTACCACTAAAATTGATGGTGTCTGACGGAGCAAATTGTTCGCAGGCTGGATGCAGTGAATCAAACGTGACCGGACTGCTGGATCATCTATTCGGCGCAGGTGGATAGAGCGCAGTAAGGACACGGACTCACCTACTCTTAAGGAATTCTTCAAGTTTCAAGATCCCCGCTGCAAAGAACTAGAGCTGAGTAAACGGGAGCTTGCGCCTGTAGCCAAGTCAGCAATGCATGGCGAAAAGCCCAGAATGGTTTCAGTTGCATTAGTTGTAACGAGTACGTGGCTAGGATGTTGTTGCATGACGATAAGGACACACGCGCGAAGGTCCAGCTGCTCCTTGTCGGCTACTTGGGGTGGTGATCTTTTCCTTCGTCACGAGCCAGTAAATTCTAAAATTTTTTCGAATTTCACGTGCAGCGACAAGTGGTATGGGGTAGGAAAAATCATGTGAATCCGCGCCAGCACGAAGAGGGATAGTTATTTTTACTCGTGGAATTCCTAATGTTCCTCGGGTGTTCTAACGCAACCACATTTGCCCTCCCTGCCTTGGCCGTTCTTTACCGAAAACCCCCCATCACATTATCGAACGGCCCCTTCTACTGACTCGGGTTCAGTTTTGCTACCAAAAGCTCATCACATTTCAAAGCTAATACTTGAGCACGAGCATCAAGTAAACATAAACCCTGGCGTTTCCTGACCCTTCGTTATTGCTCGGAAAAAATTCTGGATATTTGGAGCACGTAATCTAAAAAGGAAAATTATACATAATTGTTTGGCTTGCTTTCGACAACGTCATCACACCTCACATCATCAAATGGCGGATTTACCAAGCGTGCGTATAACTTAAACACTTTCATTTGTTAACACTGGCTGGGATTATGCAGGACCAATTCTCCTAAAAGATGCCAAGGTATGCAAGCCGCGGATAAGCAAGATACTTATGCCTTGTTGTTTGCTTGGTCACCTCGGCCATACATTTGGAGTTCGTTCCGGATCTGACCACAGAAACTTTCTTCTTTTCATTACGTGGTAGGTGCAGCAAAATAAACAGCGATTGGCCGATTGGGATACTGTCAAATCGTTGAAACTATCATATGTAGCAAGGCTTCTGGAAAAAGTGGCTTATACACCATGTATTCCCTTTTCTTGAATTGGCAACGCCGCAGCTATAGCGTCTCGTTGTGAAATTCAATTCAGTACCAAATTGACTTTGGATCTGGCAAGATCACTAATTCTATGAAGTCAATATCACCTTTGACACGATTGTGCATAAAAATAGTTCCAAGCATGGTTCTACGAATTACAACAGTAGGTAAATTAAGCAATTTTTATCTACTAGAGTAAGAAGCCAACCTTGCTTTTTGATCCCAGTTCAAACCACGAAGGGCGAAAAAAAATTTTTTTTTTCTACCGACTCAATACGATCAATGTGTACTTGATATCTAAATTTTGGGTCAAGAAGCACTCCTAAATCGTTGACCGAATATATACGGTCCTGTGGCATATTATAAAGAGTAGCTTATAAATGAAGCCAATTCAGATTTAAGAGGTTAGATTGACACTATCTCTGAAAAAAATCAATATCCGACTGTAAACCGAAACCCGATTCCAAATCATTATAGGACAAACAAAGTTTAACATCATCAGCATACATTAATACTCGAGAATGTGTTATGACAGAAGGAGGATCATTGATGAAGAAAGTAAATAGCAATGGACCCAAATGACTAACCTGAGGCACCCCAGACGTTACGTTAATCATATTTGAAACTGCGTTATTAAAAATAACCCTCTGAGTTCTTCCATTCAAATAACTTGAAACCCGAGCTGATTGATTATTCGAAAACCTGAAATCATATATTTTAAATTAATAAATAAACAGTGTTGGGGTGTATCTAGGTACTTGTACCTAGGTATGTACCTAGGTAATTTTTTTCGGTATCTTTTACCTTACCTAGGTAAAAAAATATTTGGCTACCTTTTACCTTACCTAGGTACGAATTTTCGTTTACCTTAAGTTTTAGCTATGTAAGGTATTTAGGTACTTCCATACGTGTATGTAAATATTGTGCATATTAGAAATAGCCCTGCTTCACAGCAATGCAATCGAAAACTTAGAAATATGATAGTTCCACCACTTACTCACAGAGGTCTTTATGGTAAGAATGCAAAAATATTTTTCGTTGGAATTTGGTATAATACTAAATTAGCAATGCCGTTGCTACCTAAACAGTGCACTTTTGTCGATGACATTGGTTCCTAGAAAACGTCACAACAAATCTTAAAATGAGCAAAGAAGACGCAGAAAAAAAGGAGCTACCATTAATTTTAAATGCTACTTACTTTTTACCGGACGGGAAGTGCAAACTGTGTGTGAACAAAACTATCAAATTTGATGAAAAGTCAACCGGCAACTTGCATAAACATCTGAAGGTAAGTGAACTGTGAAGTGAATTGATAAATTAATTTTCGCGCGAAAAAATGCATGTGCGTAGACATGCACATGTGCTTTTAAACATATGTATATACATATGTGCTTATTCATACATTTATGTGGTGCAGTCATCAATGTGAATATGACCATATGTATGTATTTATGTATAGATTGTGCCTATTTCATTAAAACATTTAAACAATCATAGCATGAAGCAGCACGATTCCCGCAATTTTTTTTAATGCACCTTCGAATTATTTGAGTATGTGAACAAGCACATATTTATGTATGCATCATATATGTATGAATATGTGCTTATTGGAGTGTATGTTTAAATGTAAATGTGCATATCTATGCACATGCATTTTTTCGCGCGAAAATTATTTTCCATAAGTTTAAATAATCTAAAAGTGCATTTTAATAAGAAATTGACGGATACATAAATACATACATATGGTCATAATTTTATGGACATTGATGGGGTGGTCATTCTTTATTTTTATTTTTTATTTTCCACCAAAAAATGTAAAACTATTTTTTTTATTAAACCACATTTTTATAAATATATGTATGACTAAGCACATAATAATGTTTAAATTAAAGAAGTATAATGAAGACATTAAAACATTATGAAACTTTTTTTCAGAGGGTTCACCCGAACAGTTATTCTTCGTATGAAGCTTTGAAAGCGAAAAATTCAAAAATAGAAGTGAAAATTTCCGGTGATCTCAAAAAAAGAAACCAATGTGACTTATGTTTATATCTTTGTATCTCAGAAAAAGAAACTGATAATAAAAATTTCAAATTTAAAAAATTTTTAAGTTGTATTTTTTACCTTTTACCTTTACCTAGGTACAGAAGAAATTGCATACCTTTTACCTTACCTAGGTACAAATATTTGCAACTACCTTTTACCTTACCTAGGTAAAAAAAAATGGTACCTGTCTCAACACTGTAAATAAATCCTTTAACTATAATAGATGTCAGTTCAAGTAGGATCGCTTAACATAATCATGTTGATAAGGTGATATAAGCGAGAAACACTAATGTTGCAAATGAGAAGTAATAATGCGTTCAAATGCTTTACGTATTGCAGACAATTTAGAAATATCTCTATAATTTTCAACATCCAACTTTAAGTTTAAGTTTAAGAATCGGATGACAAATAGTTGAGGCATAAAACTTAAGCACGCACCCAGGAAGCTGTGGAATTTGTGGTCTCCAAATCCTTTAGAAGAGAACTTTCTGTTATTACCGCGGAAAAAATACTATGACCTGTTTAAATTCTATTTCTATTGCAGGTAGTATATAAGTCGGAACGAGCCGGATCGGACGACTATAGCATATAGCTCCCATAGGAACAATCGGAAAAATAAATGAAAAAAAATTATAACTTTGCTGTTATTTAATTTTTTGTTCGACATTTAGTAATGGTAAAATATTTATTTACGGTTTAAATTTAATCAAAATCGGACGACTATAGCATATAGCTCCCATAGGAACAATCCGAAAAATAAATGAAAAAAATTATCACTTTGCTGTTTTTTAATTTTTTGTTAAGTTCTTCGACATTTAGTAATGGTAAAATATTTCCGAATCGGACGACTATAGCATATAGCTCCCATGGGAACAATCGGAAAAATAAATGAAAAAAAAATATAACTTTTCTGTTTTTTAATTTTTTGTTTAGTTCTTCGACATATGGCAATGCTTAATTATTTCAGAATTATGGTTTAAATTTTATCAAAATCGGACGTCTATATCATATAGCTCCCATAGAAATAATAAAAATATATAAAATAACTATCAAATAATTGAGCTGCAAATCATCATAGTTTCAATATTTTTAAACATATACGCAAGTAAATCATAATTTTAATGTTTTCAAAAATGTTTACATCTTGCAATAGCTGCAAGGGTATATGAACTTCGGTTTGCCGAAGTTTGCTTTCTTTCTTGTTCATGTTTGATATATTTTTACGCATACCTTCTTAAAGCTTTCTTAATAACTCAATATGTTCTAGGAATAAATATTAGCCCGTTGCATGCAAGAGAACCCGTGCAGACTTGCAATTTAAGATTATCCGCACAAGTTGGTGCGGCTACAGCGTTGCGACTATCGACTACGCTTCATTCGTTATTTCATTCGTAAGTTTTTGTGTTATTGGTGCACTATTGTTTGTTGAGTAAAGATTTCAGTGTCATTACGTAGTGATAAAGAAAATATTTTTCTTATCGGGCTACGTAGTCATCAAATCAAGGGTGCAAAGTTACCATCAAATCGCCAGGTTCTCTCCGTTTTATTTTATAATATTCGGCAAGTCAAGCTAACTCTCAGTGGAAGTGCAAATCTTGTGACTAGGGAGGGTTTAATATTTTGGGAAAAAGCGAGAATTCCCACAGGGGCATTGCCTAACTGCGAGAAGAAACTTATTGATTTATACCATGCTTGGAGAGAGCTGCAAAAAATTGTAAAAAAAACTCTAACCACTTTCAAGGACCGAGAAAAGAATTTTAAAATAAGCCTTGATAACTTATTTGATATTGTGCATGCTGATGCCTTGAAAGTAATAAAAATAGAGGAAGACAAACTATTTTTGAATAAACAAAGAGAACCAGGTCGACCAGGATATTTAGCTGGTGTAGACAAAAAATTGACTGAGAAAGAAAAAAGAGTTAGACATAGACGATTAGACGATGAGGAAAGAAAATTAAGACAAATAGAATTATTGGCTTTTGCATCTACTTCTACTACACAAAACTTGGAACATTCCGAAGATTCGGACGGGGAAAAGATTCCGTATTCTGAAATCAACTTGCCAGTGGTTCTCGGTTTTAAAACAAGTTCGAAAAGAGGTAGAAAGAAACTGATAACACCTAAACTTGTCGCAGCTTTAGACCGTTGTCAGTTAAGCATTAGAAGAAGCGCTTGGTCTGAGCAGTGATGATTTCCCAATTTATAAATCCTCGATTCAGCGAATTTATACTCAGATGAGAAAATCTAGGGCAGAAGCAATAAAAACTGATTTTCAGAACAATGTTCCTGATGTAGTCACACTCCATTGGGATGGAAAACTATTACCAGGGCTGAATGTGCGAGTTTCAAAAGAAGAACGCTTGCCAATTATAGTTTCATTTGACGACAAAGAACAGATTCTTGCAGTACCAAGACTGGAGAGTTCTTCTGGTAAACATCAAGCAAAAGCCATCTCAACCGCCCTTTGTGACTGGGATCTTAATAATATGTGCTGCGACACCACATCTTCGAATACTGGCCGTTGCAATGGAGCTTGCGCTCTTTTAGAACACACTTTAAAAAGAGAATTGTTATTGTTCGCTTGTCGTCATCATGTTTATGAGTTGGTCTTAAAAACAGTCTTCGAAACCAAGATAAAGCACAGTACTAACAGCGCAGATGATCCGCTCTTTAAGAAGTTCAGAGGCAATTGGAAAAACATCGATTCAAATATTCAGAATATGTTGCTGAGACAAATATTACATCTTTGATAATGTTATATAAAGCAGAACTGGAAAAATCTTTTATAAGGGACGATTATCGTGAATAAGTTGAACTTTGCGTAGTGCTTCTGGGAGAAGATACAAACAAGAAAATAAACAGGGACAAGAGGTCAGATGTTGGCAAACGCTATTTTCCATCAAAGGAAGAAATGTCCCAAACGTTTTTTGGTAAGCTAAAATTATTTTTTGTGTCTGTTTTTTATATATGAATATAACAATAACAATAACAATTAATTAACCCGTTTTTTGTTTCTGATAAAACGCTGGATGATTTTGTATCGGGGAAGAGCAAACAATTTTTAACTTGACTGCAGATTGACGACAGTTTTCTTCAAGAAGATATATCTTCTTGGGATGATAACGCTGCTTTTCTGAAAGCTAAAAGTAGGATAAGTCGGTTAAAAGTTCTAAATGACTCTGCTGAGAGGGCTGTCAAATTAATGCAAGATTTTAAAGGACTTATCACGGCGGAAGAAGAACAAAATCAATACCTCAATACCTGTTGCGCTGTGTCAACGAACATAGACATTTATATCCGGACTGTAAAAAAACCACACTAAATAGAAGTTACCCTGCCTGATTGTTATTATTTTATGTGTTTAAATAAATATAACTATTACAATAAATTCATTTTGCATTTTATTCACTTCATTAATTTCATTTTGAATAATTTTATAGAAGACTAGAATAATAGGACAAAAAACATTTTTTGATCAAATTTGAAGCTCGGTCGGCACGGGTTGCAATCATGCTAGAAAGATCAAATTCCATATTTGAGTAAGGCTTTACATTTATAAAAGATACAGGGGGTATGCATTACAAAATTCGAAAAAATAAAATTTTTTTTGTCATATAAGGGACACCCTTTTAGATAGTTTGGAAGATCTTTGCAAATAATTCATCAATTTCAGGGTCAGTACACACCTCACCTGAGTTTAATCGTACAAATGAAGGCAAGACGCAGTTTTTTCGCAAAGTTATAAAATTGCTTCGGTTTTACACTGGTTTAAATACATGGAATAGCATTGACTGTTAAGAACATTAAAATCCGATTGGGCAAACACATATTTCGAAAAATAATGTACTTTTTGCAAGTGTTTTTAAGTATTTTAAGCCCTTGTGTAAGCCACAGAGGTGTGTTATGTCTTGGAGGCATTCACTTTCCATTCGTTTTGTTTTGAAAAACTAAATGGTAATAGGTATCAGGGAAAAGCAGGGAAATTGTCGATTCCATTGTGGGAAAACTAGAGAGTCAATTCTAGATACAACGACCTCAGACGGATCGAAAACAAATACCCGAGATAGTTGCCTATTTAAAGAGTTACGGATGAAGCTAATTTGTTGTAGTGATAGGTCTAAAAGTCCACCAACAAAGTCATGATCCGACAAAGGCGTGCAAACAAGTGATTCAGTAGGAGATGACTAAGATATATCTGGGAGATCAAAATCTTTCAAAACAATCAAATAGTCCCTGTCAGAAAGTAGAGACAGAACAGATTTAACAGCAGACAAATGACGTTCATAAATTAAAATGCCTGACCCAGGGGGATATAAGAACAGGTTACAAAAATAGATAAGGAAACTTTTACACAAACATATTCTATTTCATTGGGATAATCAATCTGAATTTTCTCCGATGTAAGACAGGAGTTAACAGCAATTAGCACCCCACCTCCCCTACGAGAAACGCGATCAGTTCTATAATTGTTAAAGTTGTTTGGAAAAACTTAACTTAACTTAACTAAAATGAAACAAAATATTTAACTGTCGAAGTGTATATTTTGATTGTGCGCAGTCTAGCGTTTCCCAGTTTCCAAGGACAAAAAAGAAGTACTACGAAATGTCGGGCTTATATTTTACTTTCGAAGGTCTGTGAAGGATTTTGATATCATTGCCAGACCATTGTCCAACCTTCTCAAAAAGAACACTCCCATTAAGATCGGCGAAAAAGAATTAGCATAGTTCAACCTGATAAAAGTATTCTTACCCAGTTCTCTTGTAGTGAAACTATTTGGCCAAAAGAGTGCTGCGACGCAAGCATGTTTTGAATATGAAGCTGTTCTCCTCCAAAAAGTCTCACTCGATCAAGAGTTTCACCCAATGGAGTAAATGAGCTGCAAGGTAACTGACACTGAACCCGGATTTATTCTTATTAAGTACTCGCTATAGTTCAGGCTCTTAAGGAGTGCAAAATTTACTTGCTAGGGAAAGAAATCAATATCTTTAATTCTAATGCGTTGGGCAATGTTCTTGAAACATTTTGAGTATACAATCGAACATCGCCCAGGCACTAGCATGAAACACGTCGATGCATTAAACCAAAATTACAGTTTATCGAACCAGGACTCGATCAGACACCGAACTCAGCAGGCATAACGTCAGAATGAGTGGATCAAGGCTATTCAAAGATTTTGAAGTAGACCACCTTACCAATTTCTATTTAAAGCATGTTGTTTTTCATAAATGTCCAGTAAAAGAGCTCATAGTGATTCCCTTAGCAATGGAAGGTGAAATTATCAGGCCATCTATCGCGTTAAGGCACAATTTCAGTTTTCTGAAGTTTTTGGAATTCTTCGAGTTCTTCTTTTTCCATCTTTTTTCGGTCATAGCGCTTTCTTTCTATAATTGTTAAACATATCCTAAACCAGTTTTTTAGTCTAGCATTCCGATATCTTTTAAAATTGCTACAGTTTTCGTTCAATAAGTCTCCCATTAGCATGGCACTTTCTGTAAATCCATATATCCATTCGAAAGAGACTACATTTTCAGGCATAATGTCCAAATATCATGACAATCCAACCAGTAGTTTACAAGTGACAGTGCTGCAAGTGATGCTATTTTTGCGGTTTTCAAAAAAATTAATCCGAAAAAATTTCGTGTATTGATTTATCATTGCATTTTGATGAAAAAAATACTGTTCAATGCCAGGAGTTGATTGAAAAATATTACTCGGACACCAATAAAAGCAAACCGTAAAAACAGCAGATAACTTAGAAAAATCATTATGAACAACAGTAAAGTAAAAGTGAATGAGATCGCTGACATTCTGAAGATATCAGCAGACGGAAATGGGTGCCGCCAGCAATTACTGGCTCTTCGCAGAACTCAAAAATTTGCTCCGTGGTAAGAAATTTGAATCAAATAAGGAAGTAATCGGCAAAACTGAAAAAGCGTTGGTTTGATTGTATCGTCCTAAAAGAAGACTATGTTGAGACTAAAACGGAATTTTGCCGAGAAAATGTGGAATACTTATTGAACGATGAGTTAATTTAATCTTTCTTTGATTTGTTTTTCCACAGTTTGGAATAACTTTTATTGTTTTCATCGTCGCTCATATTTATTTAATTAAAATAAAACTAAGTAAGTACTTATCTTATGAAAATTAAAAACAACAGCTTTTTTGTTTGAAAGCAAACGATGTGGCTTATTAAGCTTTAAAACTAATAGTAATCCTTATTTTCCAATAATTTTTTTGGTTTATATGTAGACTAAACGTGTGTTTTAGCTCTAGATTTTATGGTATTCCTGGTTTCGAAGCACTGATAACAAGTTGTTTTCTCCAATGTCGCCCAGGACATTGGAAAGACGATATTGGGAATAGAAAAAAAGTCAAATTACTTTATCGACGCTCAGCCGTTGCTCTGCAGGTAAACTACTATCCTATGCTCATTAGTTAGATGAAGTAAAGAGCCAGAACGAACGAACTGTTAGCGGGAGGTCGGGATGCTCTGATTGTTTTTGGGAAATATTTTGTTTAATATTTGTAAGCTAACAGTCGGGGATCTCGACGAATATATCCTATGTTCATAGTGTTGTGTTTGGTTAGGAGCGTTCTCGGTGAGTGCTTGGTACAGACTGACTTTATTCAGAGATCAGCGAGAGAATGAACAAAAGTAACGTGTGTGTGTATACATGTGTGTGCTTATAGAACGAAGGAATACATATTAGTTTTGGATGTGCGATGTAACGAGAATACATTTTGCTTATACATAACACATCTCCTCCTTTAATTAAGAACTATTTATATGCTTAGTTTTTCTGAAGTCCTTTGGCTTAAAACGATCGACTTCCTGGCGAACACGGCTGCTTTGGCGTACTGGTATGCCTGAAAGACGTCGTGTAGATTGGTTCTGCCTCGGCTGCTGGGTAGGCTCTGCTGCGCGTTCAGGAGGACGAGAAACAGGAACAGGATCAGATTGCTGAACAACTGGCGGAGTTAGCGGTCGATCTTGTTGCTGTATTTCTTGATTGCAGGATGGCTTTGGCAGTTCAGGAATCCACCAAAACTCTGGAGGTCTCTTGATTGAGTGGTTTGCTGACAACTTCGGTTTTAGCTGGTTGAAATGGCGCTTGATGTAACCATTTGACGTGCGAACAATGAACAGCATTTTTCCAACTGGACGGTCGATAATGCCTTCAATCCACTTTTCTCCCCTTGAATAGTTTCGAGCGTATACCATTTGATTAGAGATGTACTTGGTGGTTGTCCGTTTATTCTCGACAGGCTGCTCGAAAAGTTGACTAAGCACGGTACGGACTGGTCGACCGTGGATTAACTCGGCAGGAGTTTTACCTTGGGCGTTTGGAGTGAACCTGTAAGAAGAAAGATATTTTGTTACAGCTTCCCTAAGTGGTATACCGTCTTTGAGGTTCTTCTTGACTGCGAATTTAAATGTCTGTACAAATCGCTCTGCTAATCCGTTGGATGCTGGATGAAACGGTGCTGTGGTAATATGCTTTATACCGTGCAGTTTGCAGAATTCTTCGAAGGCGTCAGCTGTAAGCTGAGGACCGTTGTCGCTAACCATGGTTTTCGGGTATCCTTCGATGGCGAAAATCGAAGAAAGTGCAGCGATCGTGTTGGCGGTTGTTGTAGACGACATTTGGATGACAAATGGGAACTGCGAGTACGCGTCCACGCATATGAGCCACATAGCGTCAAAGATTGGACCGGCGAAGTCGATATGAATTCGCTCCCATGCTGTTGTTGCTGCTGGCCAACTTTGGTACTCTCTTGGTGGTGCAGGATTGTTGCACTTGCAGATGCTACAAGACTGAGCAAGGCTTTTGATGTCATCGTCTATGGTAGGCCACCAAACATGTTGTCTTGCCAACTGCTTCATTCGAATAATGCCCCAATGGCCTTCATGTAAGAGTTTAAGGATATGGGCACGTAGACTGGCTGGAATTATAATACGATTTGCGTCTGTGTGTAGGCAAAGCAATTGTTTGTTAATTGTAAGAGCAAACTTCCGGTTAAAGTAAGGCAATAGGGCTTCGTTGCCTGGCTGGAGTTTTTCTGGCCATCCTATAGATACGTACTGCAGGACCTGTTTGAGAACTTTGTCTTTGTCCATGTGGTTGCGAATTTGCTCGGAATTTATCGGTGGTGATACTTCGACTACATTGTGGCAAGCTTCCTCTTCTTTGTCGAAGTCTGGATCTGTACCCACTGGGAGGCGTGAAAGAGCATCTGCATTACCATGAGCAGATGTGGATCGATACTGGATATCGAAGTTGTAGGCCATGAGAATAATAGCCCAACGTTGTAGCCTGTTTGACGTCATCAACGGGAGATGCTTGCCTGGATTAAAAATGGTAACAAGCGGCTTGTGGTCTGTGATTAAGATAAACTTTCTGCCATAAAGGTATTGATGAAAACGCTTTACTCCAAATATTATGGAAAGTCCTTCCTTTTCGATTTGGCTGTATTTAACCTGGTGCTTGTCGAGCGTTTTAGATGCGAAAACAATGGGTCTCTCTCCGCCATCTGGCTGAAGATGCGAAAGGACTACCCCGATGCCAAAGGATGAGGCATCTGTAGCGAGCACTAGCGGTAATTTTTCATCGAAGTGAGCTAGCTGCGTTGCGTTAATGATGTGGGACTTAAGCGCTGTAAAAGCCTGCTGCTGTTGTGGACCAAAAAAGAACGCTACGTCTTTTCTGCGAAGTTGATTCAATGGAGCAGCCAACTGCGAATAGTTCGGAATAAAATTACAATAATAATTCACTTTACCCATGAATGCTTCCAATTGTTGTAAGTTAGAAGGCGGACACAACAGTTTTACAGCCTCCAAGCCTGAGCTGTCTGGGAGAATGCCGTTTGCGCTGATTCTTCGCCCTAAGTATTCTATTTCGTCCTTGAAAAAGAAGCATTTTTGCCGTTTGCATCTGATGCCGTTCTCTTGAAGAGTGCGGAGAACTCGGTCGATTCGGTTCAGATGTTCCTCGCTTGTAGGTGCTGAGATGATGATGTCATCTAAATAGTTGCCACAACCTTCTATTCCTTTTAGAAGTTGCTCGAGGTATCTTTGGAAGATAGCTGGTGCGCTTGCAATCCCGTAAGGAAGACGCTGATATTGAAAAAGGCCCAGTGGAGTGTTTACCACCATGATTTCCTTCGAAGCCTCATCTAATTCCATCTGGAGATAGGCATCCTTGAGGTCTATCTTGCTGAACTGCTTACCATGACGAATGATGTGAAATAGAGCTTCTTTTGTTGGTAACGGATACTGTTCGACGTCGATTTGTGCGTTGACTGCCTGTTTAAAATCGCCACAAATACGAATATCGCCACCTGGCTTAGGAGCGAGCACGATTGGGGATGCCCAATTGCTGAATTTTATTGGTTTCCAAATTCCGGCTTGAGTGAGTCTGTCTGCTTCGGCTTTAAATTTGTCCATTTGCGCGAACGGAATTTGGCGGCATTTATAAAACTTTGGTGTCGCTGAAGATTTTAAAAATACGCTGGCTTTGAAGTCTTTAATGACACCCATGGCTGGTTCAAACACTTCGCTGTACTTGTTGCAGAGGTCACTTACTTTGTCATTATGTACCTCAAAAATGTTTGATACTTGCATAATATCAAATCCGAAAACGTTAAATAAATCCATGCCGAAGAGATTAGTAGAACTTTCTATATTTGCCACGATTATGACCACTTGTTTCTCTTTCTCTCCGCACTTTGCGAAAGTGTGCAGCTCCCCTAGTATTGGTATTGGAGTATGTCCAAACGCATGTAAAACTCGGGAACACTTATGCAATTTCGGCTTCTGCAGCAAGGCGTATGTATTGGAGTTTATCACGGATGCTGTTGCTCCGGAATCCATTTGAAATGAGATAACTTGTTTTAATATTTCGAGGTCAATAACTTTTCTGTTTTGTTGACATTTTACTTGACCTGTGACACTGTAAACTGCTTCGATCACTTCGACTTCGTTTGCTTCGTTCTTATTGGACTTTACTTCCCGGTTATTTACTTGACTCGGCCATTTGACATTTGACTTGACATACTTTGACATACAAACGACTGCTATATGACCTTTCCTACCGCACTTGTGACATACGGCGGTTCTGAACTTACATTGTTCTCTCTGGTGAGTTTGACCACAACCAGAGCAAGATTTAAGATCACCTTTAAACGATCTTGCATCGTTTCCACTGATTGCTGGCTTTTTTGTGTATGTGTGGATCGCATTGATTGGATCCTGTTTGTATACGTTCTCTTTTAGCGTTGCAACGGTTTTTGTTGTTGTCTCATAGGTTTCTGCAACTATGAGAACATCTTCAAGAGTTGGCTGTGTCTTTTGAAGAGCAGATGCCCGGACTGCATCATACGGAGTATGTACTATGATCTGATCTCGTATCATCTCATCTACATAATTTGATAAACAACCGTTTGCGTTGCACACAAATTGGCATTCACGAGCGATCCCGCGCAAGTCGGCTACCCACTCTCTATGTGTTTGTGAATGCTTCATCTCTCGTTTGAAAAACTCGTAGCGAGCTGCTACAATATGGCGTTTTGTAGTGAAATGCTCCGTTAGCTTGTCTGTGAGCTGCTTGTATGTATACGTGTTCAAATTGTTACTCCCGAAAAGATTTTTTAATAGTTCGAATATGTTAACACCACACCATGAAAGGAAATATGCCTTTTGTTTTTGTTCTGCACTAACCGAATATGCGTTGAAGTGCTGCGATAATTGTTCCAGATATGACTCCCAATTTTGATTGTAATTCACCCGCGTGGCTTGAATCACTAGCAACTGGAGAAGCGTTTTTTTCTAGGATTGCTTGCATCCATGTTCGTTGTTGTTCAATAAGAGCTGCTGTAAATTCTTGCTGTTGAGCAAGCATTGTCTGGATTATGTTCTGATCTGCCGGCATCTTGATGAAAATCAACGACTACGCGACACTGTATTACACAAAAACGATGTGTTTTTGCGGCTGATAACACGGTTTACACAAGAATGTTGAATTCCTTTACGATTTTACACAAAAACGATAATTTTTGTGGCTGAGATTGTGCTTTTTATCCTCGTCGCCAATAATGTTGTGTTTGGTTAGGAGCGTTCTCGGTGAGTGCTTGGTACAGACTGACTTTATTCAGAGATCAGCGAGAGAATGAACAAAAGTAACGTGTGTGTGTATACATGTGTGTGCTTATAGAACGAAGGAATACATATTAGTTTTGAATGTGCGATGTAACGAGAATACATTTTGCTTATACATAACACATAGCTTTCTAGATTTTGAGATATTTGGATATATCTTGCTCACTTTTTTGCGTAGTATCTGGCTGCATATAATATTAATTCAGATTTAAGTTTTACACTTCATTTTTAAAATGTAACTAATATTTTAAAAATAGTAAGTGAAAATGTTTTTTTCCTTCCAATACCCCCCATGCAAAAGCCCAACTCCTTGTTTGCGAAGAACTCGGAAAGACACTTTTCACAAGCCTTCTTTGAGTTCAATTTTACACCACCAAGGGCGTTCGCAATGGTAGTAATAGGAGGTTATCACTTGGCGATATGTGCAAGCTATATGGTGGATGCTCCCGTAGCTTCTGACAGTCATTAACGAAGTGTGTTGTCTGGCGTTGACCTGGTGGAAAACTACAGCCTTCCTGTTGGCCAATTCTGGACGCTTCTGGTCGATCGCCTGCTTCAAGCGGTTATTGAAGGGTCTGGCCATATGGGAGCAGCTCATAGTGGGTGATTCTCTACCAGTCCCACCACAAACACAGCAAAAACCTTCATGGCCTTCAATCGCGGTTTGTCCACCGATTGGGACCGATTCACCGACATTGATATTGTTTGAAATTATCGTACGTGATCCATTTTTCGTCGCCAGTCAAGAATGTGTCGAGTTCGTTCCGTTTCAGCAGCATATCGAAGGCGTTGATTCGGTCCAGAAGGTTTTTTTGCGTCAAATCATGCGGCACCAAACATCAATTTTATTTTTCTATCCAGTCTTCTGGAGATGGTTTAAAAGTATTTTTGAAATATCTTTTGAACGAAGCAAGAAAGTTGGGTTTCTTTCGACGCGTTTTTTCACTAAAATTGAAAATAGGCTTATAGAGTACAGAATTTTACCAAGCCAGGCCCATATGCTCCAATTTAAAAAGTTTGCAGTATGTAATTTTTACAGCTATCCAAGTTGCAAAACTTGAGGTTATGTCTTAAAAACTAAATTCCAGAAAAAGTGGCTAAAAGGGGCGATTCTAACAATATACATTTGAACAAGAATTAAATACTTTACAAATATCAAAAAGTTTTTAAAATGGACTCTGCTGGACTCACTTTCTCGCTGTACTTAAAAGTTAGTTTTTTAATTAAAACAAGGAAGCAAAGGAAGCAAGTTCCTATACCCTTGCAGCTATTGCAAAAATTAAATACTCTTTAAAACATTTGAATTTCGATCTATATGCTTATATGTTTTAAAACATTGAAGCAATAATGATTTTCAGATTAATTTTTCGATAGTTCCTTTGGCAGCTATATGATACCGTTTTCCGATTTGAATAAAATAAAAGCGTAATTCTGAAATATTAATTTATTACTTAGTCAAAAACACTTTTTTAAAAAATTTAAAAAATTGTAAATTTAATTTTTTTATTATATATATTTTTTTTATATTTCGATTGTTTTTATGAGAGCTATATGACATAGGTGCCGATTTTTATACCCTTGCAGAGGATATTATAATTTCAGTCAGAAGTTTGCAACGCAGTGAAGGAGACATCTCCGACCCTATAAAGTATATATATTCTTGATCAGCATCACTAGGAGATTCGATCTAGCCAAATCCGCCTGTCCGTCCGTTTCTACGCAAACTAGTCTCTCAGTTTTAAAGCTATCTGCATGAAACTTTCCCAAAAGTTGTCTTTCTATTGCAGGTAGTAATAAGTCGGAACGAGCCGGATCGGTCGACTATAGCTGTTTGCTGTTTTTAATTTTTTGTTTCGTTCTTCAATATATAGTTATGGTTAAATATTTCAGAATTACGGTTTAAATTTCATCAAAATCGGGCGACTATAGCATATAGCTCCCATAGGAACAATGGGAGAATAAATGATAAAAATTATAACTTTGCTGTTTTTTAATTTTTTTTTGTTTTTCGACATATAGTATTGGTTAAATATTTCAATTTCATCAAAATCGGACGACTATATCAATAAAAATATTTTAAAAAAACTTAAATAACAATTTAATTTTTTTATTTTGTAATTTTTTTGTAGAATTTTTTTTTGACTAATTTATAATTTGTTAGTTCAGAATTACGCTTTTAGTTTTATTAAAATCGGAAAACGATATTTTATAGCTACCATAGGAACGATCAAAAAATAAATTTAAAAGATACAAATTTAGATGTTTAATATTTTTAATAGCTGCAAGGATATATAAATTATTTTTTATTTAAAAACAAGAAAGAAAGCAAACTTCGGCAAACCGAAGTTCATATACCCTTGCAGCTATTGCAAGATGTAAACATTTTTGAAAACATTAAAATTATGATTTACTTGCGAATATGTTTAAAAACATTGAAACTATGATGATTTGCAGCTCAATTATTTGACAGTTATTTTATATATTTTTATTATTTCTATGGGAGCTATATGATATAGACGTCCGATGTTGATAAAATTTAAACCGTTATAAACTTCAATGTTTTTAGACATATACGAAAGTAAATCATAATTTTAATGTTTTCAAAAATGTATTAATTGTTAACCGGCTCGAGGTCAGGATGTTGAAAAAAAACAACTTTTTAATTTTGGTTATTTGTCAATATACATCGGATGCTCTTCGGCAACCGTCTTCAGGACAACTGTAATATACTAAGAACGATTTTTATATTCTTAACAAACAAAAAAAACAATTTACATTTGACATACATTTTTTTTCCTCGTAAATGTCTATATAAATGAGCGCAATTGTCAGTGTCCGTTTTTATGATATGTAGCATTTCTATGGTGAATCAGACAAAGGTAACAAAACGGTATCTATGAACAAAGATAAAAATGGAACTTATCTCAAGGATCGAAAGAAATAAGTTGCCAACCACCACAGCATTACCACCACGAAAAAAGGAAAATCTCCACGACCAATCTGCACAACAACATATATATTGGCGATGATTAAAGATTAATTTCATTTGACGTAATTTCATTATTTCCGAGTAAACCGACAGATCTAGCCCTGGATATAATTAAAAGCAAATGGACAATAATACAGAAACACAGTAAAATACCGCAAACAATATTTATGGACATAATAAAATTTTGTATTCAAGAAAACAGATATTTCAAATTGGAAAACAATTTTTACATACAATTAAAAGGAATGCCAATGGGATATTGTAATGGAAACTTTCCTGGACAACACGTTAGAAAAACTAAGACGACCTCCAAGATTACTGACAAAATACGCAGATGACCTGTTCGCAATCATTCAAGATGACATTAAAACTACACTGAACATGCTCAACTCTTTCGCCAATAATATAACATTTACAATGGAACTAGAAGAAAACGATCAATTAGCTTATTTGGACTCAGTAATAATTAGACGTGGAAACAGATTAAAATTAAAATGGCACAAGAAACCAATTGCGTCCGCCGAATCATCAATTTTAACTCCAAACACCCACAACAAATGATAATAAATACAGTTAGAAGCTGTATAAAGAGAATGCTCAAAATTTCAAACACGGATTACCACGAAGAGACGACTTAGGAGATAAAATCAATGTTAACAGATAATGATTTCCCAAATCACATAATAAAAACATTATTATCGGAACACAAAACAACAAAACAAAACAGCGTTGAAAGCAATAAAAACAAAAAATATATGTCAATGTCAATGTCCCGGAATTTCCGAACGTGAAGCGAAATCGGAATGCTACGACAAAGAAAACATAAGTATCGCACATAAATCGGACCACACATTAAAATCTATATACAACAGAACAAAATCTAAGATAAATGAAATTGACAAAAAAGACGTGATACTTATATATAAAATACCGTCTAACGGCAACAACAACGAAATATGCAACGTGATATATATAGGAACAATGAAATCGAAATTAAAAACAAGAAAGGAAGCAAACTTCGGCAAGCCGAGCTATTGCAAGAATTAAACATTTTTGAAAACATTAAAATTAAGATTTACTTGCGTATACGTTTAAAATCATTGAAGCTATGATGATTTGCAGCTCAATTATTTGACAGTTATTTTATATATTTTTATTATTTCTATGGGAGCTATATGATATAGACGTACGATTTTGATAAAATTTAAACCATAATTCTGAAATAATTAAACATTACTAAATGTCGGAGAACTAAACAAAAAATTAAAAAACAGCAAAGTTATAATTTTTTTCATTTATTTTTCCGATTGTTCCTATGGGAGCATTTACTCCTCTTTAATATTTTTCGCACATTTTTATTTTTGTTTTATATTTTTACTGATCAAAAGAAATATGTAGCACTTTTAGGGTTACCGATATTGGTATGTTAATTAAGACTATTTTCTGTGTTTCAACAATTTAGTGCTGAAACAGGAATTGTTTATTTTAAGCCAATTTCATCTGAGCTAACATTTTTTCAAGGTGGTAAAATGTCAGCCATTCTAATAATGGCTTAACCACGGGGTTATCCGCCATCGGTGGTCAGCATCTACTGGAAAGATACTGTTGAAGTTGCAGCTGAAATTTGAGAGGCCTGAGATTCTGTGCTTTTGAACAAAGACTCTAGAAGTTAAGCAGGACTTCCCTACATTTTGTTTAATCCTTTATTAACGATTGCTACTATATTATACTACTATATGTGTCAGCTTTCTTGGAAAAGCAAACGGAAAAGTCAGAGACACGGTTTCTTATTTATATGTTACTTAAATTAGCATAGAACTTATTTGAACAATCTGAACTTTTTCTTAACTCAGGGCAGACACAAATCGGTCTCGATAGCAAATTTCCCTTGCAGCGAGCATTGGACTGAGAGAACACGCTGAAACCAGCTGGGAGGTTCCCAAATAACATAAGAAGTCTTTGCATGAAATTATTATGGCATTTGTTACTTGCTTCCTTGCTTTAAGTTTGCATTAGGCAAATGAAAGTCTCCTGATTTCTTTTAACATGATCAGTGTCTACATAAACAAGAAAGAAAGCAAACTTCGGCAATCCGAAGTTCATATACCCTTGCAGCTAATTCAAAAGTTAAATATTTTTAAAAACATTAAAATTATGATTTACTTGCGTATATGTCTAAAAACATTGAAGCTATGATGATTTGCAGCTCAATTATTATATAGTTATTTTATATATTTCTATGGGAGCAAGAATTAAATATATTTTTTTTTTTTTTTATTACATATGCATTTTATTTATTGAATCTTCTCTGAAATGAGACTAACAATAAGTATATAAAATCTTAAATTAAAAAGCTATATCTGACAGTTAAGTGGACTGACGCGGGATGTAAGGGCTCTAATAACTATTGCTGAGCTGGAAGGTCATTTCGTTGCAATCGGGTCCGGTTGGAAACCCTGGCTAGGCCCCTGGCGAGCTGGTTTGGATGAGAAGTTAGCTTGGTGTGGTAGGACGCCTTTTGTTTTGAAATTTCATCTTTTACGGGTGGAATGCCAAGATCTCTGTGGATGTTGTCCTTCCGAACATACCAAGGTGCCCCAGTGATAGTTCTCAGGATTTTTGATTGTGCTCGCTGGATAATGTCGATGTTACTGCTGCTCGCGTTTCCCCACAATTGGGAGCCGTAAATCCAGACTGGCTTAAGCGTTGAATTGTAGGGCAGAAGGGGGAGCGAGCGTTTATGAGCCAATGGAGGTTATTGGATTTTAGTTTTAGATGAATTTTCTTAGCTTCGATATGTCTCCGCCATGTAAGTCTTCTGTCAAGGTGGACGCCAAGGTACGTTACATCGTCAGCTTGTGGAAGTGGCGTGTTATTCAGAGTTAGCGGGGGACACGTTTGTCTGTTAAGAGTAAACGTTATGTGTTTACACTTTTGCGCATTTATTTTTATACGCCAGTCTGATAACCACCTCTCCACTACCACGAGATGATCAGCTAGTTGTGCTGTTGCCTGAATTGGGAATTTGGACCGACTTAAGATCGCGGTATCGTCTGCGAATGTAGAAGTAGTTAGTCGCTCGTTCGTGGGAATATCTGCGGTGTAAAGGAGAAATAGAGTTGGACCAAGGGCGCTACCTTGAGGAACTCCAGCCTCTATCGTGTAATCGTCGGATATTGTAGTGTTGCATCTCACGGCGAAGGCTCTGTCGTAAAGGTACGATTCAAGTATCCTGTGAGTGTTTTCCGGTAGTAACGTTCTGATTTTATGCATAAGGCCATCGAGCCAGACTCGGTCGAAAGCCTGCGCAACGTCAAGGAATACCGCACTGCAGTATTCCCGAGACTCGAATGCAGTTCGTATTTCTGTTGTTAATCTGTTAACTTGCTCTATTGTTCCATGGCTTTTTCGAAAGCTTTTTGATTACCGACTTTTTCCATTTTTTTGGGAAGTAGCCAAGTCGTGTAATCCCGTTAAATAGTTTACAAATTACCTCAACTGCACAGTTTGGGAGTTCAATTAGCATCTTAGGAGTTATTAGATCACCGCCTGGGTCCTTTTTTGTTTTTAATTGCTCGCTGATGACTTTTGCAACTTCGTTTTTTTGGAACAGAATTGGCGCCGTCTCAGTTCCACCTCGAATTGACGGCGACGGTAGTGTGGATGAATTATTTGCAGGGTTTGGCTGAAAAACATTTCGAAGGTGTAAAGCAAATGTACAGGCTCTGTCTTTGTCGCTTCTGGCCCAGCTGCCTGAAGAAGGGAATTACTGTTTCAGCCGGCGCACTTAGATTTGGGTGGGCCCTCCACAGGGGATGCTTGGTGCTGGTGGGTGAAAGTTTCTCAATGTACTGGCGTTGTGCTATTCTTCTTCGTGCCTTAGAGCCCTGGTAAGTCTGCGACCAGCTTCCTTAAGACTATGTTTTGAGGATGGCGATCTGCTGGTTTGCCAAGCACGCCTCAAACGTCGTTTCTCCAAAACAAGCTGTTCGATTTCAAGGTTAGTTTTGTGTTGGTGTGTGTGCCCATCCCTCCCTTGCGGTGTAGGGGCTTTGGCTGCTGCGACGTGTACAGACTCCAGTGCATTGAAAACATTAAAATTATGATTTACTTGAGTATATGTTTAAAAGCATTGAAGCTATGATGATTTGCAGCTCAATTATCCGATAGTTCCTATGACAGCTATACGACAACGTTTTCCGACTTTAATAGAATTAAAAGCGTAATTTTGAACTGTCAAATTATTGATCAGTCAAAAAGAATTTTTAAAAAAATTACAAAATAGAACAGGTACGTTTTCAAAAATTTAGTTTTTAATATTTTTATTGATATATAATATAGTCGTCCGATTTTGATGAAATTTAAACCGTAAATCTGAAATATTTAACCATTACTATATGTCGAAGAACTAATAGAAAAATTTAAAACAGCAAAGATATAATTTTTTTTTATTTTTTTTTCCGATTGTTCCTATGGGAGCTATATAATATAGTCCTCCGATTTTGATGAAATTTAAACCGTAATTCTGAAATATTACACCATTACTATATCTCGAAGAACTAAAAAAAATTAAGAAACACCAAAGTTATAATTTTTTTTATTTATTTTTATGATTGTTCCTATGGGAGCTATATGCTATAGTCGTCCGATTTTGATGAAATTTAAATTAAAATTCTGAAATATTTAACCATTACTATATCTCGAAGAACTAAAAAAAAAAATTAAGAAACACCAAAGTTATAATTTTTTTTTTTTATTTTTATGATTGTTCCTATGGGAGCTATATGCTATAGGCGTCCGATGTTGATAAAATTTAAACCGTTATAAACTTCAATGTTTTTAGACATATACGAAAGTAAATCATAATTTTAATGTTTTCAAAAATGTATTAATTGTTAACCGGCTCGAGGTCAGGATGTTGAAAAAAAACACAACTTTTTAAGTTTGGTTATTTGTCAATATATATCGGATGCTCTTCGGCAACCGTCTTCAGGACAACTGTAATATACTAAGAACGATTTTTATATTCTTAACAAACAGAAAACAATTTACATTTGACATACATTTTTTTTCCTCGTAAATGTCTATATAAATGAGCGCAATTGTCAGTGTCCGTTTTTATGATATGTAGCATTTCTATGGTGAATCAGACAAAGGTAACAAAACGCTATCTATGAACAAAGATAAAAATGGAACTTATCTCAAGGATCGAAAGAAATAAGTTGCCAACCACCACAGCATTACCACCACGAAAAAAGGAAAATCTCCACGACCAATCTGCACAACAACATATATATTGGCGATGATTAAAGATTAATTTCATTTGACGTAATTTCATTATTTCCGAGTAAACCGACAGATCTAGCCCTGGATATAATTAAAAGCAAATGGACAATAATACAGAAACACAGTAAAATACCGCAAACAATATTTATGGACATAATAAAATTTTGTATTCAAGAAAACAGATATTTCAAATTGGAAAACAATTTTTACATACAATTAAAAGGAATGCCAATGGGATATTGTAATGGAAACTTTCCTGGACAACACGTTAGAAAAACTAAGACGACCTCCAAGATTACTGACAAAATACGCAGATGACCTGTTCGCAATCATTCAAGATGACATTAAAACTACACTGAACATGCTCAACTCTTTCGCCAATAATATAACATTTACAATGGAACTAGAAGAAAACGATCAATTAGCTTATTTGGACTCAGTAATAATTAGACGTGGAAACAGATTAAAATTAAAATGGCACAAGAAACCAATTGCGTCCGCCGAATCATCAATTTTAACTCCAAACACCCACAACAAATGATAATAAATACAGTTAGAAGCTGTATAAAGAGAATGCTCAAAATTTCAAACACGGATTACCACGAAGAGACGACTTAGGAGATAAAATCAATGTTAACAGATAATGATTTCCCAAATCACATAATAAAAACATTATTATCGGAACACAAAACAACAAAACAAAACAGCGTTGAAAGCAATAAAAACAAAAAATATATGTCAATGTCAATGTCCCGGCATTATCCGAACGTGAAGCGAAATCGGAATGCTACGACAAAGAAAACATAAGTATCGCACATAAATCGGACCACACATTAAAATCTATATACAACAGAACAAAATCTAAGATAAATGAAATTGACAAAAAAGACGTGATACTTATATATAAAATACCGTCTAACGGCAACAACAACGAAATATGCAACGTGATATATATAGGAACAATGAAATCGAAATTAAAAACAAGAAAGGAAGCAAACTTCGGCAAGCCGAGCTATTGCAAGAATTAAACATTTTTGAAAACATTAAAATTAAGATTTACTTGCGTATACGTTTAAAATCATTGAAGCTATGATGATTTGCAGCTCAATTATTAAATAGTTATTTTATATATTTTTATTATTTCTATGGGAGCTATATAATATAGTCGTCCGATTTTGATGAAATTCAAACCGTAATTCTGAAATATTTAAATCAAATATTTACTATATGTCGAAGAAATAAAAAAAAAATTAAAAAACGGCAGTTATAATTTTTTAATTTTTTTTTCGATTGTTCCTATGGGAGCTATATGCTATAGTCGTCCGATCCGGCTCGTTCCGACTTATATACTACCTGCAATAGAAATACAACTTTTGGGAAAGATTCATGCAGATAGCTTTAAAGCTGAGAGA
This sequence comes from Drosophila elegans, assembly GCF_018152505.1. NCBI lineage: Eukaryota > Metazoa > Arthropoda > Insecta > Diptera > Drosophilidae > Drosophila > Drosophila elegans. The sequence continues at coordinate 25,981,138 of NW_024545863.1, read as the reverse complement.
CTAGTTTGCATAGAAGCGGACGGACAGACGGACATGGCTAGATCGACTCTGCTAGTGATCCTGATCAAGAATATATATTTTTTATAGGGTCAGAGATGTCTCCTTCACTGCGTTGCAAACTTCTGACTGAAATTATAATACACTCTGCAAGGGTATAACTAGACTTGCACAGCATATATCGGACTTCAAAGCTAGACACCATACGAATGCGCAAAAAACAGCACTCATGTCCCTCTGTACCAAGAATAATCACTCTCCGAACTTCGAAGAGGCGAGTATCTTATCACAAGAACAATACTATGCCAAACGATTCACCATAGAAATGCTACGTATCATAAGAACACATACGGATGAACTACAAAACGGACACTGAGAATTGCGCTCATTTATATAGACACTTACTAGGAAAAGAAAAATTAGTTAACAACTCCACGTCACCGGACGCAGACTTGTAAATTAAATGTATGTCAAATGTAAATTGTTTTCTGTTTGTTAAGAATATAAAAATCGTTGTTATTATTTTATAGTTGTCCTGAAGACGGTTGCCGAAGAGTATCCGATATATATTGACAAATTACCGAAATTAAAAAAAAGAACAGGTGCTTTGGGGACTTCACACCTGCCTTCTAAAGTCTGCCGAAGTGCGGTTTTCTGGGCGGTATGAACGCGAACTCAAAACCATTTCTTGATGAGAATGCTTCGACGACTAACAAGAGCTCGTGGGCCAGAGTGACAATTCGTAACGTGCAGGTATGACACATAGAATCTGACGAACTGTAAGTTTTTGGACAGCATCAACGGGAATTTGACTTCGAATGGAATAGGAGCACTCTATAATTAACCCCAATCTAATTTATTTTTCTGAAGAAATGGGTTTAACTGTTGAATACTCGTTGCTACCGGTTTATTTTTCCGAATTATACCTTTGTAGTCCCTGAATTCGTGAAATTGGATAGCTTCAACAATTTTCTCAAAAGCGATCCAGATTATCCAGTTCTCTTGGCAAAATACTTTTTTCAAAGGGCTTCGACATTTTTCTGCACCTTTGAATAAAACGAAAAACCCACACGAACACTCTAAGAAGCTTCAGGTGCTCTATTTTCTGAAGCAAATAATTCGGCTCTGGGCTAACTACGGGAGCTATTGCCGATTTACGTAGCTCCATCGACATTACATCAGCCGGCAGTTCGAAATGTTTATTAACAAGCAAGAACGAAGGCCAAACGAACCCAATGGACGTTGTAAGTTCCTCCACGTCACATCCTCGGGATAAATTGCTCTTTCCGACCACTCCTGAATCTCTGCGATCTCCGGTTCGAAGCAAAAACCGACAACGACGAAGGATAGGTTTTGATCCAGTGTCGCGTGATCTCGGAGTTTGTCCACGGGAAAACATTCTCAATAGGACAATGGCCTGACACGTTTGTAAAGATCTGCTAAAAGGTGAGCTGCACACAGCTCAAGGCGAGCTAAAGTCCAAAGTACACAAGAGGCCAAGTGGATCCGAATGTCGAGCAGTCACCGAAAAAATATTTCGCTTTGTTGCGCGAAGATGCAGGAAAGAGTCAGCCAATCGAAATTAAAAGTAATCCTTAACCGGTAACCAAACCACGCCAAGGGTCCTATTTAAGTCTGAGTCTCCCATAAGTGGCATTACAGCGCTATCAGATGCGGATGACCTTTTTTGGCCAAGGCAGCAATTTCTGGCTTCGAAGCATACCAAGATGGTGGAGGAATAGGAACACTTCTAGCAGGAGGAGCAGCTTGGTGGATCTGGTCAACTAAGAACTCAGCAAAGGAATCAACGTCCACGGTAGTAAGAGAGGGATGCTCCTGAGTCAGGGCAGAAATTCGGGCACCTTAACTTCTTATATTCGAACCACGAGGTAGAAGCCTGGCTTTGGTAACGACCGTATAGGCAGCCACGCAGAGATATATCAAAAGCGAAATATGGAAAATGCGTAGGTCGGCCGTTAACCAGAATCTGCATACTTGAGTTAGAAACAACCGACAATAAAATGTTTCCCCGAGTGCACGAACGCCTGCATATCCAGAAACTGTTTGGGCATTCCAATCCCCTCCAATAAGGAAGCAATAACCCACAGAGCCAAATAGGCGCAGATATTCATGAGCTGACCAAGAATGATGGTGACCAGGAGGACAGTAGACAGCACCGAAAGAAATTCTGCCAAACCCAGTGACCAAATTTATGGCAACTGTTTTCAAATGAGGCTCTAATAATGTGGCGCTCAGGTAATAGTCGAAGAAGGACTTAACGATAATGGCAGCACCACCACGTTGCCGATCATTAGGGTGTTTTGTGGAGTATACAGCATATCCATAAATACGTAAAAAAAGAACGCCTGGTAAAATGTGTCATCAAAATAAGTAGAATGTCAATGTTATGTTCCTGGAGAGGATGCCAAATCCAAAGGATCCAAATTACGATCTTTAGTCCGTAATTAGTCACCGAAATGCGTCAACCCCAGAAGGGTGGCGTTCTTAAATATCAAGCTCTGAGGATACAGAAGGTCGCGAGGTAAATCAAGCATTATGAGCCGGGTTTTTTAGATTTAGCTTGAGAAGCTAAAGCGCCTCCAGTTAAACACAAAATTTAATGATTGAATTTTTCAATATCGTTTAAAGTGTCCTCTTCATTAACGAAAGTTTGAAAAAGGCTTATAAAATTTTTTAAATTCGGAGTGTTTTCCGCTAAACTTTGGAAGCGCGAAGCGGCATTGAGGGGGGCGATTTGCCGGGGGAGCGGATTTCTCGATATTATTTTGCCTGCCTTATTCAAAATTAAAATAAGCAACGACTTTGTTAGAACGGCACTCTCTTCCAACTTCTCGCGGAAAAATTTTTTGAATATCGTTACGTTTGTTTAATTCTTTTCATGCAAGTATCTAGTTGGTGTTTAAGGTCTTCGATATCCTTCCTTGCCATTGCGTTTAGTTTTATTTATTATATATATACAAGGTGAGTTTCAAAGTAAACAGGACTTTTAGAAAAAAGACAGAACAAACAGTTTTTTTTAATACAGCATTCTTCACGGTCCAAAAGCATGTCGAACGAGTGTTTTAGCTCGTTGCCCGATATGGCCGCCAGTATGCCGGTTCAAGCCTTTTGAATGGTCTCTACGTCTGCATAACGCTTTCCTTTCATCGGCAAACGCATTTTTTCGAAAAGGTAAAAGTCACACGGTGCCATATCAGGTGAATACGGGGAAAGGTTGATGGTTAAAATGTGATGTTTGGACGATCGTGAGACGGCGCATTATCTTGCAACAAACGCCAACTTCCATCTTCGCGATATTCGGCCCGAACACGTCGAATACGGCGCACCAAACGCTTTAAAACTATAAGGTAGAATACCGCATTGGACAATACCCTTGGAATCATAGAAACAAATTAGCATTGAAATCAAAATCACTTTTGACTTCTCCAGGCGCGATTTTTTTGGGTTTCGGCTCGTCCGGTGCCTTTAGCACTCTGGCGTTTCGTTTGGGGATCATATTGAAAACACCACGTTTCTTCACCACTCACAATCTTGTAAAGGAAGTTCGAATTTTGTTTTGCCTCTTAAATGATGTCCTTCAAAAGTTGAACTCTGAGCAATTTTTGGAGTTCAGTCAATTTGTGCGGTAAAAGTTTTACCAAATTTAGAACAAAATTTAATGTTGGCTCTTTGTTCGAAGCTCACTTAAAACGCAATAATAGATGAAATGTCATGAAGTTTTTACTGTAAGTCGATAAATGATAGCAGATTCTAACGCACCAATTGACATATAGATGGCGCCACTAGTTGGCGCTAGATTAAAGAAGTCCTGTATACTTTGGAACTCACCTTGTATATATTTATTTAAATTATTTAAAACAAAACACCTCTTCACGAGGTAAAAGAGCTAAAGGAATTAGCGCTCTGTCTTATTTGACTAAAGAATGGGGCATCAAATGCGCAATTGTAAGTCAAGCTGCTGTCGAACTTGCAGGTCCAAGCTCCAGCGAGCTTCCGCTGCAAAACAAGACTCTCAAGGTTCCCCAAAAGTTGTGCGCTGCTTATTGGTCAAATTCTGCTGTAGCTTTATCATAGATAAGCGATGAACATTCAAGTTTTCAAGCTTTTATTGATAATCGAATATCTTTATTTCAAGAGCTATCCATTGGCTTGAATTGGCGCTATGCAATCCAGCCAAAATTTTATCAAGAGGTGCTTCCCCGAGCGAGCTTCTGGATTCTTCCCTTTAGTTCAGAGGCCCAAAATTTTTTCTGAAGAATCAGCACGGTTGGCCTGAATCTTGTTTGCCTGTGAAGACTCTTCCCGACCTTAGAAGGCGCATTTTGGTCGGCGTTGCCAACGAAGTGGATATATCTTTAAAATGCAAATCCAAGCTTCTGCGAGCTCCCGCTGCAGATCAAAGTACGCCAATTGCAATTGTTTCAAGCCTTCTTCCTCTTTGCTGGATCAGAATATCGATTCTGCAACTGCAGTCATAAGCGTTAAAAGTCGAGCAGGTGCTTGGATCCCATGCCGTGCGCTGCTATACTTGGAATCTCAAGACCACACTGTGACTTCCCGACTAGCTCACCAGTTGCAATTGCATTAAATCTTGGAGATGCTCGATTTGTTTCTGAAGGAGTCTCCGTTTGCATTAAGTGATTACTGATTACTGACAATCAACCCAGTTTAACCGTTAAGCCCGATGGTTGGAAAATTCTCCCTAATATTCAGTTAGCCGATCCTGAATTCTATAGATCTCAGCGAATAGATCTTCTTATTGGAGCAAGCAAGTTTTTTGAGTTATTATCTGTAGGGCAGATTAAGTTAACTGCTGGGCTACCCCTATTGCAGAAAATATGGATGAACTAGTCCGTCGTGTGGAGTGTGAGGCTTATTTCAAGACCCACATTCGTCGTTTAGACTCTGGTGAATATTCCTAACAAATGCCTGCAAAGAACACTCTAGAATTACTAGGTACATCGTACAATCAAGCTTATGGTCGGTTTTTCAATTTGGAGAACAACCTAAAGTGCAAGTCAGAAGTCAATGTCCAATATTAGGCATTCATTCGTGAATATTTGAATTTGGATCACATGTCCGTCGTGCCCAGAGACTCCTTGAGTCTTTGCAAATATTTTCTGCCCCACCACTGCGTTTTCAAGGAAGACAGCACCACGACTAAATTGCGAGTAATAGTTTCGTACTCTTCCTGTTGCATTGACTGGGGACATCTGCAAGATGTATCGCTGTGCTCGGGTGGCTGAACCCGATAGCTATCTTAGCCCGCAGTATTTTTATTCGTTCGATGCATCAATTGGCGAGTCATGTGGAGAGCACATTTCCAACCCGTTCTAAAATCGCTTTGCGGGACTTCTACGTTGACGATCTGATCACAGGAGGCCATTCAACACAGAAAGTCCTGGAAATCATGTCTCAAACAACAAACTTGCTTGCGTGAGGTGGCGTTAAGCTCAGGAAACGAGCTTAATGTCCTTGATCAAATTCCTGACTCGGAAGAGGAAACATTCTTGAAGTTTGACGATGGTAGCGACTTTAGCGGATGTCTTTCTTTTTTCTTTTCTCTCATACAGGTCTGTCCAAAGCCATGTAAGCGACTGGTGCTTTCCACAATAGCTCGGGGGTACGAGGGTGTAAGGCCAAGATCTTAATGCAACAAGTCTGAAGAGAGAGGTTAGATTTGGATGAGAGCTTTCCTGAGGCTCGTTCTTGGATTACAATGAGTAGCATCCTGTCTTACGCGAGCATCCAGTTACATGTGCTGATATACTGGACTTGCATTGGAAAATTTTGCATTCTGGTCAGCGAGCGCTGCTCGCTTACATGCGTCATCAATTTTGGCCGATAGGTGGCCGAAAAACAGTATCGACGACAACGTCCAAGTGCACAGATAAATCGGTCTGCCTGCCCAACCAACTAATTATAAACATAAACATTTAAAATTTCTAAATAAGACCTTGGTGCCATATAGAACAAGCTTAAAGATAAAACTTAAAAATAAATTTGTGGGGCTTTATTTTATTTGGGCATCACAAAGGTTAGCGTTGCCAAAAAGGTGATAACCTAACAAACAGAAATAAAAAGCCACGACCACTTTTCTAAGTCGAACTGCAGAAAGACAGCAGAACTTTAAAGTACCTTGTAAATCGTGGGATCGGAAGGGGCCAATGCAATGCCCATTCACACCAGACCACACCAGGTCTTACTACACTCTAAGGTCAGTCTGTGTAGCTTGTGAAGGCTGCTACCACTCCAAACCTTGTTCTGTCAACAACGAAAATTCTCTTTTGAAAAAGTGTGGTAACTGTGGTGGAAAGGTTTCTTCGACCGAGCAGCCAGATCCTCGGGTGTCCCTTCAATCACCACCAACGGCATCTTCTATGTGTTCTAAGAACAGGAACCACTCACGTAGGACCGAGAATTGAATACATCCAGCAGGCCTTGAAACAGCCAAAGAGCAATATCGAAACTATTATTGCAACAAAGTATGATGGACTATTTGTCATTCATGAAAACCAATATGCAAAACCTTATGTAAAATCAACGGAACCTATCATCCAGATGGCGAAGCCCACGTTGGAGCTTACACAAAATTATTTGCAATCGACATCGATAAATTAACAATGCAATCTTGCCATTGCCATTGTCTATTACCCACCTCGCTTTTTAGTCTCTGAATGCTTTAATTTCTACAATTCACTTGGAAATCGCTTCATGGCAGCAGGAGATTATAATGCCAAGCATACACACTTGGGATCTCGCCTTGTGAGCCCCAAATGAAGGCCACTTTACACTGCAATCATCAAAACATGCAACAAACTGGATTACGTTTCACCAGGCACTCTTACACACAAAACAAAACTATGTAAAAAATTCAACTTAATAGTTAAAACCTTTCCAACCTGGGAAAATGGTTAATTTCCCATGAAATGGTAATTTTTTCACAAAAAAAAATAGTTGCATTACTATTAAGTAGTGGGACCGCCAAAAATTGTATAATATATTGATAAAAAAATTGTACACAGATTAGCAGCGACAAAGCATTTCAAAAGTTTGTGAGTCGAACACTGTTCTCGCCCTAAATTTAATAACTCTGTTGAAATGGAGGTGTCAATGGAACGAAAGGCGGTAAATTGCTGATTATAAGTAACTTTTGTTAACTCAGATCTAAAAAAATACTAACTTTTTTAATGTCGCCGTGGGCGATATTCGAGCTAAGGACTTGCCCTCTGACCCACGAGCTAACAAGATAAAATTAACAGCTGGTAACAACAAAATATAAGAGAAAAATAAATTTGTAATTATTACTAATTCTGTTACTATTACACACAAATAAAAAAAGTAGGTATTGCAATAACAGACAAAGAAAGAAAAGAAAAATAAAAATATTCTGAAAAAATTTAAGTAGAATAATTTCTATACATTTTGCATGGAGAAATAACAAAAAAATACGAAGAGATTAATAAAATATATGTTTTTACTATTTAAATAGTAACGTTACTATTAAACAAGCCAGAAAGGCAACAAAAAAATACTTTTAAATATAGTACACAGTAAAGTAACAATTATTCATGGTTAATTATACGATTGACATATATTTGGTGTGTACACACTTAGCCAAGAAAAAAGAACAAAATGCATAAAAAATCGCAAAATGTGTACGCACTTAGACCGAAAACCAACAACAAATACATGAAAAACAAAAAAGGAAGCAAACTTCGGAAAGCCGAAGTTTATATACCCCTGCAGCTATTGCAAAAATTTAATATTGTTTAAAACATTAAAATTATGATTTACTTGCGTGTATGTCTAAAAACATTGGAGCTATGATGATTTGCAGCTCAATTATTCGATAGTTCCTATGGCAGCTATATGACATCATTTTCCGATTTTAATAAAATAAAAAGCGTAATTATAAACTGTCAAATTATAAATAAGTCAAAACGAATTATTAAAAAAAATTACAACAGAAAAGTTACATTTAAAAAAATTTTTTTTTACTATATGTTGAATAACTACCTGCAATAAAAAGACAACTTTTGGGAAAGTTTCACGCAGATAGCTTTATAACTGAGAGACTAGTTTGCGTAGAAACGGACGGACAGACGGATGTACAGACGGACGAACAGACGGACGGACAGACGGACATGGCTAGATCGACTCGCCTAGTGATGCTGATCAAGAATATATATACTTTATAGGGCCGAAAATGTCTCCTTCACTGCGTTGCAAAATCCTGACTGAAAGATGCTAGAGCTCGACAAAGTTTGAATTAAATGCTAAACTTGAAGTTCAACACAAATTAACTCTTAATAAATACACGCCTTTAAACCCAAAATAATTTTGTTACTTTTAACTTCAAACAATCTGCCGGTTAAGCCGAATAAGCTATCGATATCCGCAATAATCCTGGAAAAGTACAAATGGCTTATGGGACTTCAAAAATTATATTTTGTATTACCATTTGTTCATCAAACAAAAATTTATAAAAATCTAAGTTTTTTTTTGAGACAAATAAATATTTTAGTAATGCGGTCCCGTCAAAATTAAGCAAGAAAAGTACCCAAACGAATAAGAGGTTGGTGGAAGCTCGCGGTACGCACCATGGTCATAAAAGTAAAGCGAATAACAAACGAGAAGGCACGTTAATAATTTAAATGTAGTCGTCAACATCCGGTTTGACACTTGCCCACAAGCGCAACCCTCGACAAAACATTGCTTCTATTTACCTGAAAGTTGCACACGCGCCTTGCTCAAACGCCTTTAATGTCCTCCGTAAATTATAAATTAAATATTTACTTCAAATTGTAAGCAAAATGAGTTTATAAATTTCCTTCGGCCTGGGCAAAATGAACGTATTTACCTCGACCAGGAGTTATATCTTCAGCCTAATTATGCAAACAACGAGTTTTCCGCGTTTGACGTTCCACGACTTTGTGTATCGACTTAAAGCAATATTAAGTTTCACAGTTTAGCTTAAGCTGCTGGTAACAGCATATACATTTTTCAACCTGCAAAACGTATATAATACCCAGAAACATCTTAACACTAAATCAATGTTTCTTGCAGGTACTGCAAATTTTGATTATTACTGATTACTGAGTACAAGCCGCCACCACTTACTCATATGCTCATAGGTATGCGCTGCACAGGAAGCGCTCCTATACAGTTTAATATTGCTGTTATTCCTCGCATTCATGTCGCCTTTTCACGTTTCTTGTTCGGACTTGTATAAATAAATTTTCTTTTATTTTAAAATTTAAAAATAGAAATTGTCGATGTTTCTTCGCCGTAAAACGATTAAACTCGTCTAAAAACCTAGACTTCCGAGTAAGTTCATAGGGACAAGACTTTTTTAAATTTTGAAGTGACGTTGAAAGCTTAGCTATGTGCTCTGTGATTTACATATCCCTTTACTGTACTCTTTTCTTCTTCCAGAAGAGCTTTGGAAAATACTTTTTATTCCAATATTATACTCCCAAATTCATCTGTTTTAAAGAGCACACCCACTACTAAGACCAACCCGAGTATTTCGTTGAATCCACCTACTGCCGAGTATAAGAGGGGACCTCACTCTCATACTTACAAGTTCTAGAGCCAGTTGGTAGACCGCTAGAATGGGAAACAGCGCTGCCGGGTCTGAATTGGCAAAATTTATTGCTGTAACTGACCGGATGAGTCAGTTTAAAACAAGAAACAATATTCCTAGCATAGCTGAGCCATCCGTGTATAAATTCCAAGCTCGTCATGACCAAGTCAGGGCTTTGTGGAAAAGAGTGCAACGCGAATAAGAGATATGCTAGCCCCTTTGGTATAGTCAACATATGATTACTGGTATGGGGTCTATGAGAAATTTTCGGCACAACTGTGTGAACAGATAAAGAAGGCTCAAACGTAATCGCGATTTCAGGCAAATACACAGACTGCTAGTAAACAGCAAGCTTTCTGTTTAATCTATCTGTGGTAGGTTCAGTACCAGGCGTCGCACTGAAAGAGCTCCAATGCACTCTCTAAGGTTGTTATACCCTTGCAGAGGGTATTATAATTTCAGTCAGATGTTTGCAACGCAGTGAAGGAGACATCTCCGACCCTATAAAGTATATATATTCTTGATCAGCATCACTAGGCGAGTCGATCTAGCCATGTCCGTCTGTCCGTCTGTCCGTCTGTCCGTCTGTCCGTCCGTTTATATGCAAACTAGTCTCTCAGTTTTAAAGCTATCTGCATGAAACTTTCCCAGAAGTTGTCTTTCTATTGCAGGTAGTATATAAGTCGGAACGAGCCGGATCGGACGACTATAGCATATAGCTCCCATAGGAACAATCGGAAAAATAAATGAAAAAAAATTATAACTTTGCTGTTTTTTAATTTTTTGTTTAGTTCTTCGACATTTAGTAATGGTTAAATATTTCCGATTTACGGTTTAAATTTCATCAAAATCGGACGACTATAGCATATAGCTCCCATAGGAACAATCGGAAAAATAAATGAAAAAAATTATAATTTTGCTGTTTTTTAATTTTTTGTTTAGTTCTTCGAGATATAGTAATGGTTAAGTATTTCAGAATTATGTTTTAATTTTCAGCAAAATCGGACGACTATAGCATATAGCTCCCATAGGAACAATCGGAAAAATAAATGAAAAAAAATTATAACTTTTCTGTTTTTTAATTTTTTGTTTAGTTCTTCGACATATAGCAATGTTTAATTATTTCAGAATTATGGTTTAAATTTTATCAAAATCGGACGTCTATATCATATAGCTCCCATAGAAATAATAAAAATATATAAAATAACTATCTTATAATTGAGCTGCAAATCATCATAGTTTCAATGTTTTTCAGCATATACTCAAGTAAATCATAATTTAAATATTTTCAAAAGTATTTAATTCATGCAATAGCTGCAAGGGTATATGAACTTCGGCTTGCCGAAGTTTGCTTTCTTTCTTGTTTTTTTATTGCTTTAAAAGACCCAAATATAGCCACCGAAAACTGGGATTGTTTGCTTGCTTTCCTGTGCTCGAACAAATTGCCTAGACTTTCTCTCTCTCTCTTTGGGAGTACTTTCTCTCGAAGTGTTATTTCAAAAAGAGTCACCCTATCAGTGAAAGAAAGAGCTAATTACATACACACAATTGTTACAAGTGAAGGGGACGAAATCACACGTTTCTTCACCGCGATGAGCTTCCCGAGCTGCTCCTAATCCGCCTACGGATAACTACCATTAACCCTGCTGTTGCTGAGTTCACGCCCGCTCTAAATCAGAATAGTTTCCGGGTGAATCATACGCTTCTACAACGCAACGAATCAGCACAAGCAGTTTATATTTCGCGTTCGGCTAACACCAGTAACCTTACCGATCCCATCGTAAACTCGTTCTTTATCAGCAACGTGCAAGGAGTTTTCCTGGAAACTGCTTTTGTGCAAGTCATTTACATTTACATCGTCCTCGCATTTCAATAAAAAAAACCGCCTATGTTCTTTCCCATTTCTCAAAAAGTGCACCAGTTGATGTCGACATTTTCCGTCGATTCTGTTAGGAGGCATGCATCCAGATCGGTTATTTTAACGATTATGAGCTAAAGACTGTGCATTAGCTGTGCGCCTTTTTATACACTTCGAATCCTGCAGTAGTTGTTCAAAAACACCCGTTCTGGAAATCGAGGAGGCTAGCACTGCCAAAGCTTTGGGCATTTGTTGGAAGACCACGTGCGACTATTTTTATTCAACTGCTTTCGACCCCAGCATCAATTTCTCTTACACAAAGCGTGAGTACTTACTCTCCCTAATCGCGAAACTTTTCAATCCAGCAGGTTAGCTTGCTAAGTTCGTCGTCCATGCAAAATTATTTATGCAGGAGTTGTGCCTAAGATAATTGGCCTGGAATGACGAGGTGCCAGTCGACCTAACCAAGAAGTGTAAGTCTTTCTTGCTAAGCTTTCCGGAAATCAATATAATCCGAATTTCGCGATGGTTACAAACATGCCCTAAAGCGATAGTATGATCCACGGGTTCTACGCTCCGTCACAGCGCGCAGCTATACATATCCGAGTACAGATGCCTTAAGATGCCCTTTCTGCAAAAACACTAGTTTCCCCAGTAAAAACTATTTCCTTGCCACGACTTGAGTTATGTCGATTTTTTTGAAAAGAAGGAGCATTTGCCTGTTGTCAGACCAATTGTAAGTCTCATTATTTTCATAGATAAGCGAGGTGTGCTGCGAGCGTCTGGAATTGTTCAAGCACTTATTTGGCGTTTGCTGGTTCGGTTGAGACACAAAATATCCCTTTACGGAAGAAATTAACACGTATTAGTTATAATCTGCTCAAAATATTGCATCCCAAAATTGAAAAATTATTTTAGAGGCCCAATTAATGGGCAATGTTTATACCCAGCGAGTCACTATATCCAAATGGGTCACGTAAACGGGTGACGACTTCGAAATAAAAAGTTTTACGGGCCGCGCCAGTCCTATACGGAAGAAGTATATGTGTGTATTTATCTTTATCCATCAATTTAAATTGAGAGACAGCAGGAATTCCTAGAATCCATGATTTACCAGGAACCAATGTCTTTCCAGGAACCAGCTGCAAACTTTTCTTTTTGGACGGGTAGACGATTCCGAGACAGAAAATCAGCATGAGCCATTCTCTCCCCTTTCCTATATTCAATGCGAAACTGAAAAGCCTGCAAGTAGCCCCACCACCGGTGTTCCCTCAATGTGGTCTTGGAACGACTTGCCCTTAATGAATCGCAATCCGTTAAAATCACAAACTCGAGACCCTGCAAATAATGCCTGAAATGTTTAACGGCGTTCACCACTGCAAGAATTTCTAACTCGTATGAATGGTATTTGGACTCGACTGGAGTTGTGCATTTACTAAAATAATCGATTACATACGGCTTTTTATCTATTCGGTGCATTAAAATGGCACCATAACCAACCATACTTGCATCTGTATGCAACTCGACAGGGTGTTTGGGATCGAAGATGGTCAATACTGGAGAACTTGTCAAAATTTCTATTATTTACTGTCTTAGTTGTTCATGTTCATTTTTCCATGTAAGTTCCTTGCATTTTTGAGAAGTTGGTAAAAATAATGGTTTTATTAACTCTGAAAATTTTGGCACAAACTGCCGGAAGTAGGAAGCCAATCCTATGAACTGTCTTAAATGAGGTACCGTCTGAGGAGGAGGTAGTTCCACAAGGGCTTTTATTTTGCGACCATTTGGTCATATTTCTCCCGCACTAACTTCATACCCTAGATAATTTATTTTCTGTGTGAGGAAAGTACACTTTTTTATATTAAATGAGAAACCGGCTTCTATTAGAATTTTAAGGACTTCATCTAATCTTTCCATTGCCGGATCTTTCGTTTCTGCAACTATCAAAACGTCGTCAATATAACCAATAACATAGTAATGGCTTATGGTCCCAAAGCATTAATTATTGCACGTTGAAACACCGATGTAGCGTTTTTTAACCCAAATGGCATGGCGAGAAATTCATACTACCCCTTGGGCGTTACAAATGCGGTACGTTCGGCCGAGTCCGGGTGAACTGGAATTCGATAGAAGCCACTAGCCATGTATTAGCAAGAAAAGAAACCAACTCCCCTCATACGGGCAATTTGGTCTGCTATAAGTGGTAACGGGTATTTATCTGCCACCGTATTTGTGTTTAATTCCCTGTAGTCTACGCATAGACGATCTGAACCGTTCTTCTTCTTGACCAGCATCATCGGACTAGCAAAAGGGAAACTACTAGGGCGTATAACATTTGCGGACAATAATTCGTTAATCATTTCCCTAACATTATCATTGTCTTCTTCACTAAGTCTATATGGGCGACGCTGAACAGTCTTATGTGGATCAATGGACCGTATGCTGAGCAGCCCTGTTGTTACTCGTGTGTGTGGAATGCCCACTATAAATGATTTGGAATGTTTATACCCTTGCAGAGGGTATTATAATTTCAGTAAGAAGTTTGCAACGCAGTGAGTGAGACATCTCCGACCCTATAAAGTATATATATTCTTGATCAGCATCACTAGGCGAGTCGATCTAGCCATGTCCGTCTGTCCGTCCGTTTCTACGCAAACTAGTCCCTCAGTTTTAAGGCTATCTGCATGAAACTTTCCCAAAAGTTGTCTTTCTATTGCCGATAGTATATAAGTCGGATCGGACGACTATAGCATATAGCTCCCATAGGAACAATCGGAAAAAAATGAACAAAAATTATATCTTAGTTCTTCGACATATAGTATTGGGTAATTATTTCAGAATTACGATTTAAATTTCATCAAAATCGGACGACTATATCACATAGCTCCCATCACTTAAATCTCTATCAAAATTAAAACGGTTTTCCAGATTTGATTCATACGACAACGCTTGTACCATTTTCGGCTTATAAATAACAAATTTGTTTGCTTCAATTACGATTCTGAAGCCTTGACTTAAAATATCTCTTCCAATAAGAAAATCAAAATTCATAAAAGTATCCATAATAACGTAAAACAATATTTTAAGAAAATGTTCTTTTATATTAATATTACAAATTATCTGTACTGTGCTCCACACCGGTTCGTTTCCGATGCCCCTTAAAACCACTGTGCTAGACTGACGCTTTCCAAGAGAACTTTCAGCGCCTGAACCAAAACAAAATGGAATAGACTCAACAAATTGTTTCAAAATTCCCTTTGGTTCTATGGCCACCAAGTTCACTCTTTTGTAACTCTCGACTTCCTTGAGATTGTGTCGATTACGTGGGCATTCCTAAGCATAGTGCCCAAACTCCCCACATTTGAAGCAGGTCCTGTTGTTGACTGCGCGTTGTTGTTGTCCTGGAGTTGAGGTGGTCCGGAGTCTCTCGTCCCTTCGCCTTTTTTGACAATCCGCCATCTTATGGCCAAGACGCCCACAGTGATGACACTTCACTAGAGATGGCAGCTTCATTTTCTTCCTTTCGACTTCGTTTCCAAAGGATTCGTTGCGTTTTAAATACGCATACGCCTTTAATTGTTTCTGCAGATCGTTGCGGGTTTTAACAGCGCCCGTAAACATTGACTTTAAAGGCGAGCATCCAAGTTTGAAAGATGCGTCAAAACGATGGATACGATGAGCTCTTCCAATTCAATTGATTTGAATTTGGACATGAGCGACGTCACCAGGCGACTTCCGTATTCGGGTAAATTCTCTCCTGGATTTGGACGCCCATTAAAGATGTTCATCAACGTCGCGATACGAGTAGAGCAGGAATTCCTAGAATCCATGATTTACCAGGAACCAATGTCTTTCCAGAAACCAACTGCCTTTACTAAGCGACAACAAAATCTGAGCGCCAAATAACTTTAGCGTTCATCAATTTCAAATACTTCTGAGAACTGCGACTTATTTTTATTATTTCTATGGGAGCTATATGCTATAGTCGTCCGATTTTGATAAAATTAAAACTATAATTCTGAAATATTTAACCATTGCTATATGTCGAAGAACTAAAAAAAAATTAAAAAACCGCAATAATATAATATTTTTTTTTATTTATTTTTCCGGTTGTTACAATGGGAGCTATATACTAAGTCGTCCGATTTTGATGAAATTTAAACCGTTATACGGAAATATTTAACCATTACTAAATGTCGAAGAACTAAACAAAAAATTAAAAAACAGCAAAGTTATAATTTTTTTTTTCATTTATTTTTCCGATTGTTCCTATGGGAGCTATATGCTATAGTCATCCGATTTTGATGAAATTTAATCCGTAATTCTGATTACAGAATCCATACAATTTTAAAACGTTTAATAATAAACAAGAAAGAAAGCAAACTTTGGCAAGCCGAAGTTCATATACCCTTGCAGCTATTGCAAGAATTAAACATTTTTTAAACATTAAAATTATGATTTACTTTCGTATATGTTTAAAAACATTAAAGCTATGATGATTTGCAGCTCAAATATTAGATAGTTGTTTTATATATATTTTTATTATTTCTATGTGAGCTATATGATATAGTCCTCCGATTTTGATGAAATTTAAAACGTAATTCTGAAATAGTTACTATGTGTCGAAGAACTAATAGAAAAACTGAAAAACAGCAAAGTAATAATTTTTTTTCTATTTTTTTTCTGATTGTTCCTATGGGAGCTATATGATATAGTCGTCCGATTTTGATAAAATTAAAACTATAATTCTGAAATATTTAACCATTGCTATATGTCGAAGAACTAAAAAAAAAATTAAAAAACAGCAAATATATCATTTTTTTCATTTATTCCGATTGTTCCTATGGGAGCTACATGATACAGTTGGCCGTTGCGACTTGCTATTTATTACTTGCAATATAAAGGCAACTTTTGGGAAAGCTTCACGCAGATATCTTTAAAACTAAGAGACTGGTTTGCGTGAAACGGATGGAGGGAAACATGAATATATAAACCTTACAAGCTCGGAAATATTTTTTTTGAGGCCATCTCCAGCCTGTTCATGACTTTTATGTAGCACGTCCCGTCTCTTGATAACATATAAATTAATTTATTAAATTATTACTGCTGGCTGTATGGCGTGACATACGGCCGTGATATATGAAATAAGTGGCCCGCTTTAAAATAATCGTAACAAACTAAGCGATGGCGAAGCGAGTGCTTGCGTATCCAAAAGGTGCGCTTAAAGCTTATGCTAAACGGTAAAATTCCTTTCGAACATGTGTTCTGTGTTAAGTTCTCGTACGCTATAAGGACGACGCTATTTGGCGTACAATTTTCCTCGGCAAGCTATGTCGGGAACATACTTCCTGACCCAGCGTTTTCAGAAATGGTGGCCGAATAGCTAGGTCGATTGCCACATACATCGCAGCGATATTTGTTGAAGATGGACATATATCCGCTTGCTGGTTAATGGTTTGGTTTGATAGCTTCGTTGTCTTTGGCGAGTTTATAATACATTCGATTTCTCAAACCGCGCTTTTTAGTCTCTCGCTAGTGAATTCATCGTTGGGAAAATGGCAGACAAGATACTTTTTATTGATCCTATGAGGCGCTCCCATGCTCCATTTAATTGTGTCGATCGACCCGTGCACATCGTTAAAGCTAACCTTCTCATTCGCTTTGAAGTTAGTGCCGTTGTCCGTGAATATTTTTCTCTAAAAGTCCCGCGACGGCTGTAGAATTTGCGGATACAAATAACGCAGGACGAGGTCCAGATGCACTGCTCTAACTGTGAGGACGTGAATATTACTATTGATTCTCCCTTCTTCTGCCGACGGTCAAGGAAATTGGCTTATAGAAAGTGATTCTAAGGTAAATGGGCGTTGAAAAGCGGCGAAATTAGTAATGGGAAGTTGAGCCACTTGCGGTAGCTTTATGGAATGTGACGATGAAGTTTTGGAGGAGTTCTCGCTTTGGGGATGCATCGTTTTCTGTCCATATGTCACTTTCAGAAGGAGAATTTGAAGATAAGCGACGAGTTCGCTAAACACAGTCCTTGAGTTCGATATCCAGTTGCGAATATAGAACTTTCCAACGGCGTGGCTATTTTTACCACCTTATCCTATCGTCGTTCTCGCTTTTCATGAGGTCGTTGACATAGTGGAAATTCTGCACGACTTGAGTTTTGGGGAATGTACAAAGGTGGTTTGGGGGGTAAAGCAGGACAAGTCCTTGAACTGCGGTACGGCCGCGAACATTGCTCAACCTACACTTCTGATGTTCTCCGTAGCCGTTTCACGCTAATCAGTATGTCCGTTATGAGCGCGGCGAAATTGCTTACGATCAGCCAATTGGTTTCGCTTTTAAAGTTTTAAACCGAACTGGGACTCAAATATACCGCCTATGGCCTTCTCCAGTACCAAACTGACGATGTACTCGAGGACCTTGCCGGTGCCATCAAAAAGGCATTTTGGCCTATATGACAAGGGAACATCTTGAGGCTTCCCAGGCTTCGGTAGAATAACAAGTCTCTGAACTTTCCATAAAGCTGGGATTTTTCTCGCTCAGACAGCTTTTGTAGAGCTGCGTTCTCGCTTTTCCACATCAGTCTAATTTCAAATCTGCCATCCTATAATTTGCCTGTCGAGTTCATTATGGCTTGGGTAAAGGTTTGCCCAACGTTCTTTTGTAAGGCAGCGTCGGCTTACTAGCATCTTCAGTGATGGATGTTGACGTGTTCATCTGCGTTAGGTCTTGTAACGAACTGATTGTGTAAGTTTCCGCTCGCTACGAATTTCGTGCGTCTAGCTCAGAAGATGTATGTGTTCGTCCCACCAAATTTATGCAAACGTGACCGCCCAGTTGATCAGAAAGAACGCACAGATAGTTCGGGTCTGCAATAGGGATTTGTATTTGCAGATTGGACCCGCGACCTGGGGGTGATAGTGACAAGTGGGTAAATTCTTCGCCGGCTTTCTCTTCCCACGATGATACACCAGGTGGTTCCTGCGTTGATCATCTTACTCTGGGTTGATTCCGCTGATACTGGTTCCACTCGGGGTGCTCGTGGTTCGTTCTATTGCCGTTGGCTCGGTGGCTATCAGGACTTTGGGATGCGTCACGGTTCCCAGTATATGGTGGCCTTTCGCAGCCGAAGCCTCTTGTCCCTTGCTCTGTCCCGGCCGGTGGACCCAACGCCTGCTTAGTTCTTACCTGACGGGTCAGGAGTACGCAGGAAGCCGCCAACGTAGTCCCTAAGACAAACGCTAGGTTCTAGACGAATGCTTCCACCCTAGTCTTTTTGCCGTGGACTTGTAGACTTGCAGTTCTCATATCCTGGCTCTGATCCTTGCTTTCTCCTGCAGGCCAGGCGCAGCAGTGCCTTTGGCTCTCGATATTCGGTCAGCTGCAATCCTGGGACTCTAGCGGTGATCTGCTGTGCTCTCAACGCATAGTCGCACCAGGACCTGTACAACTCTCGCAGGACGATCAGTCGCATGACGGACTTTGCTATGCCTATCCAGGCAGCTAGTTCTAGACAACTTCACTACCGAGCCCACGGTTCCTTGTCGAAGGACTCTTTTTGTACAACTCTGCCTGTCACACCGGGCATTACGCCAAGCTGAAATCGTGACAGAAGTTGTGTCAAAGCGTCTTGACTTATCGTGCCTTAATTAAGAACTTCAGCTACCTGTGTCTCAATTCGGAGACTTCAAACTCTAAGTCTCGACGTTACGATCTTGCTCCTTGCAGACCCCGCTCGGCTCCACTAGATTCTTCACGGTGCTTCACTGATTACTGGTTCACTTAATGATTGGTAGTTGTTGACTGATAAAAGACGGCTGCTCCAGCTTCCTGCGCTCGGCCTGCTTATATAAGCCTCTGTTTACCACTAGTTATCGGCATCTCCTTGCCTCCTGGTCCTGGTCCAAAATCCACGATTTTACCGTTCGAGGATTTGCCCTCGGCGCCCGGCATTTTTCCTCGATCAGCGTTCCTGATGATCCTTCCTCTAGAAAGGTAAAGTTATTAATTTGAAGAGATTTTTAATGTATTTTAACTGTACGATACGAAAATTAGTTTCTTTGCTGGAGCGAATTTTCGACCCGGTATAGTTGTTCGCGCATTGGGGAATGCTTGCGTTGGCGGCAGTTGTTTGTATCGCTTGTCCTGTCGTCGGTGCTTGTTGACGCAGTTGGGAAACAAGTGATTGGTGCCAGAAACGTCCCATCTTTCCGCCATGTTCATAGCGAAGAAGTGAGGGTTGGGATTTTGTGGTTTCCCGATATCGGGAGATATCTGTGCAAGCTTGTTAACTTCTGTAAAATAATGACAAAGCTTGGGGGTTGCAATCGTAATATAAATATATAAATAAAAATGTTATCAAACCTCGGATATTCGTATTCTTAGTTATACCGCGGAACACTTAGCTCATGAATTGTTTAAATTGCGTAATAAATTAGCTATCTGCCCCAGGCTATTTAAACTTTTACATTCATGGGATTACACCGACACTTGAGTATACCTGTTATCTTGAACATCAATTGACCGATCAGAATAAAGAATTAACTCAAAAAAGTATAACTGATATATGATTCACAATCCATAAACCCGGTAAAAATGTATTTACATTTTCCTTTCTGCATTATGCACCTGCAGTTAAAGTCTCAGCCTATATATTGTCACGTATGCCTTATCCATGGATTAGTCTGTCGGAGCTTAAAACAGTGTGCAAAGTATCCACCCAAAAACGGGCAAGTGAATTAAAGCAGGCTTACCAGATTACTCTGCCTTTTGTACAGACGATAGTAAAAATTTTATTATTTCAAAGGTAACTGTTTTTTAAATTTTTAAATCAATTGCTATATTCTTCTTTAAATAAATGTAAAGCTTTACTTATTCTATTGAGTTAAATTCAAAGCAATTTACCCGACAACTACAAATAATATATTACTATATTAAATTGGTGTACGCTGTCTAAACGCTTTTGACTGAAAAAATATATGTATTATCCTATTATATACAACTATATATTCTCTGATAAATTGCGTTGAGTTTAACCAAATCAAATAAATAAAATATGAATGAAATATGAATACTTAGAATATTTTTTTTAAAAAAAACAAAAAAAAGCTTAATGGAGTGAACTTAATTGTGTAAACGAAACGAAAAGAGAACTACGTGCGAACGATCGAAATCATTTTTTACTACTGGCTTTTTTAATATATATATAAGTACTTAGAGCCGCATTACGAAGGTTGGCGAAGACGGGGCGAATTCGCAAAGAGCGACATAGAGCTGTTGTCAACACAAATTCCTCGTTAAAATTTGGATACTGTAATATTACGTCTTCTGAGATTAAGGTGCTTTTTAATTTATTGAAGGCCTGAATGGCTTCACTATTGAAGTGAATAGATTTCTTCGATGAAGCTTTCTTCGAAATTTTCCCATCCTCGCCCCTAAGTAATGTGGTAAGTTGTTTTGCTAGTGCAGCGTAGCCCATAATAAATCGTCTGTAATACCCTGATAATCCAAGGAAAGATCTTAATTCCTTAACGTTTTTGGGAATGGGGTAGTTAGCGATGGCCTGTACCTTTGTTGGATTGGTTTCTATTCCCTTGTCTGAAATTACAAATCCTAAAAATTCGACTTTACTTTTGAAAAACTCGCATTTGTCCAATTGGCATTTTATGTTAGCATTATTTAGGGTTTCAAATATTGTATCTAAATTTTTGGAATGCGTCTGGACTAAAGACAATTATGTCATCGATATAGATATAACAGATTTTCCCTATGTGTTCCCTAAGAATGTCGTCTAGGGCACGCTGAAAAATAGATGGTGCGTTTTTCAACCCAAATGGAAGTCTTGTGAACTCAAATTTTCCGTTATTCACCGAGAATGCTGTTTTTTCTATATCGCTTTTTTTTAAAAGAATTTGATGGAACCCACTTTTGAGATCTAACACAGAAAACATTTTATTATTTCCCAGTTGTGCAAGAACTGAATTTATGTCTGGTATTGGATATCTGTCTGCTATTGTCACACTGTTTAATTTTCTGTAATCTATTACCATTCTATATTTCTTAACATTGGAGGCATCTAATTTTTTTGGTACAATTCACACTGGTGATCTAGAGGGTCGTATTATGTTGGCTTCTAATAGTTCTTTTATTTGTCGGTCAATTTCATCTTTGAGTGCCATTGGATATTGATAAAATTTCGAGTAGACTGGTGTGTCGGTATTTGTGCGTATCTCAGCTTTCACGTTTGTTGTGTAAGTCAGTTTTTCATTTGGTTCGGCAAATAGATTTGGATATTTCTGAATAAGTCTGATCTGATTTTTGTGTCCCAGTAAGATGATCTGTCCGAGGAATAATTAAATTTACTGCTTTGAATATTTATACCCTTGCAGAGGGTATTATAATTTCAGTCAGAAGTTTGCAACGCAGTGAAGGAGACATCTCCGACCCTATAAAGTATATATATTCTTGATCAGCATTACTAGGCGAGTCGATGTAGCCATGTCCGTCTGTCCGTCTGTCCGTCCGTCTGTCCGTCAGTTTCTACGCAAACTAGTCTCTCAGCTTTAAAGCTATCTGCATGAAATTTTAAAGTTGTCTTTTTATTGCAGGTAGTACATAAGTCGGAATGAGCCGGATCGGACGCCTATAGCATATAGCTCCCATAGGAAAAATCGGAAAAATAAATTAAAAAAAATGATAACTTTGCTGTTTTTAAATTTTTTGTTTAGTTCTTCGACATTTAGTAATGGGTTAATATTTCCGATTTACGGTTTAAATTTCATCAAAATCGGACGACTATAGCATATAGCTCCCATAGGAACAATCGGAAAAATAAATGAAAAAAATTATAACTTTGCTGTTTTTTTAATTTTTTGTTCCGTTCTTCGAAATTTAGTAATGGTTAAATATTTCCGAATAACGTTTTATATTTCATCAAAATCGGATGGCTATAGTATATAGCTCCCATTGGAACAACCGGAAAAATAAATGAAAAAATGATATCTTTGCTGTTTTTAATTTTTTTTTTAGTTCTTCGACAAATAGCAATGGTTAAATATTTCAGAATTATAGTTTTAATTTTATCAAAATCGGACGACTATAGCATATACATAGCTCCCATAGAAATAATAAAAATATGTCGCAGTTCTCAGAAGTATTTGAATTTGATGAACGCTAAAGTTATTTGGCGCTCAGATTTGGTTGTCGCTTAGTAAAGGCAGCTGGTTCCTGGAAAGACATTGGTTCCTGGTAAATCATGGATTCTAGGAATTCCTGCTCTACTCGTAGCGCGACGGCATTGCCAGATCTCTTATTGAGTGGCGTAGTCGTCGAGTGAGGCCCGGTCGCCCAAGAGAGAGAGAGAGAGAGAGAGAGAGAGAGAGAACCGGAGAGCAAGAAGTTGCAAGAAGATGAGCTCTGGTATTTTAAGGGTAGTCAGTTTGAATTGGGCTCTTGGCGCGATCGGGACTTACTGCGCAATCGAAATGGCATGAAAATACTCCTTCTCCGTTATCAGAAGTGGGATTGCCACAGGATATTGAAAGTGTTTTAGCTGCATTAAAAGCTCAAAATCGTTCCTTGTTGGAACTTGTGAAATCAATGAACACACCGCGAGTGCCATTAACGGGAGTTAACCCGAATTCCATATCATTACCGAAATTCGACCCTGATAGTGCGGGCGCGGATGCAAGTGCGTGGTGTAATACAGTTGCATTAATATTTGCTGAAAACAATCAACAAGGCAGTGCTCTTGATATGGCACTCAGCAAAGCTATGCAAGGAAGTGCTTCCCAGTGGTTGGCACAAATTTCTTTCAGCGGCATGACATGGCCGCAATTCCAGAAATTGTTTGTGCAACGATTCGTTGGTATCGAGACCCCGGCAGCGACGTTGATGAACATCTTTAATGGGCGTCCAAATCCAGGAGAGAATTTACCCGAATACGGAAGTCGCCTGGTGACGTCGCTCATGTCCAAATTCAAATCAATTGAATTGGAAGAGCTCATCGTATCCATTATTTTGACGCATCTTTCAAACTTGGATGCTCGCCTTTACGGGCGCTGTTAAGACCCGCAACGATCTGCAGCAACAATTAAAGGCGTATGCGTATTTAAAACGCAACGAATCCTTTGGAAACGAAGTCGAAAGGAAGAAAATGAAGCTGCCATCTCTAGTGAAGTGTCATCACTGTGGGCGTCTTGGCCATAAGATGGCGGATTGTAAAAAAAGGCGAAGGGACGAGAGACTCCGGACAACCTCAACTCCAGGACAACAACAACGCGCAGTCGACAACAGGACCTGCTTCAAATGTGGGGAGTTTGGGCACTATGCTTAGGAATGCCCACGTAATCGACATAATCTCAAGGAAGTCGAGAGTTACAAAAGATTGAACTTGGTGGCCATAGAACCAAAGGGAATTTTGAAACAATTTGGTGAGTCTATTCCATTTTGTTTTGGTTCAGGCGCTGAAAGTTCTCTTGGAAAGCGTCAGTCTAGCACAGTGGTTTTAAGGGGCATCGGAAACGAACCGGTGTGGAGCACAGTACAGATAATTTGTAATATTAATATAAAAGAACATTTTCTTGAAATATTGTTTCACGTTATTATGGATACTTTTATGAATTTTGATATTCTTATTATACCCTTGCAGAGGGTATTATAATTTCAGTCAGAAGTTTGCAACGCAGTGAAGGAGACATCTCCGACCCTATAAAGTATATATATTCTTGATCAGCCTCACTAGGCGAGTCGATGTAGCCATGTCCGTCTGTCCGTCCGTCTGTCCGTCCGTTTATATGCAAACTAGTCTCTCAGTTTTCAAGCTATCTGCATGAAACTTTCCCAAAAGTTGTCTTTCTATTGCAGGTAGTATATAAGTCGGAACGAGCCGGATCGGACGACTATAGCATATAGCTCCCATAGGAACAATCGGAAAAATAAATAAAAAATAAAATTATAACTTTGCTGTTTTTTAATTTTTTGTTTAGTTCTTCGACATTTAGTAATGGTTAAATATTTTCGATTTACGGTTTAAATTTCATCAAAATCGGACGACTATAGCATATAGCTCCCATAGGAACAATCGGAAAAATAAATGAAAAAAATTATAACTTTGCTGTTTTTTAATTTTTTGTTTAGTTCTTCGACAATTAGTAATGGTTATATATTTCCGATTTACGGTTTAAATTTCATCAAAGTCGGACGACTATATCATATAGCTCCCATAGGAACAATCGGAAATTTAAATGAAAAAAAATTATAAATTTTCTGATATTATATTTTTTTTTTTTAGTTCTTCGACATTTAGTAATGGTTAAATATTTCCGATTTACGGTTTAAATTTCATGAAAGTCGGACGACTATATCATAAAGCTCCCATAGGAACAATCGGAAAAATAAATGAAAAAAATTATAACTTTTCTGTTTTTTAATTTTTTGTTTAGTTCAACATATAGCAATGGTTAAATATTTCAGAATTATGGTTTAAATTTTATTAAAATCGGACGTCCATATCATATAGCTCCCATAGAAATAATAAAAATATATAAAATAACTATCAAATAATTGAGCTGCAAATCATCATAACTTCAATGTTTTTAAACATATACGAAAGTAAATCAAAATTTTAATGTTTTCAAAAATGTTTAATTCTTGCAATAGATGCAAGGGTATATGAACTTCGGCTTGCCGAAGTTTGCTTTCTTTCTTGTTTTTCTTTAATATTGATTATTTTCCCATTTTTTAAGTGCATAGTTTTAGTATTTGTGTTAATTATTGCTCCTAAATTTTTTAAGCTATCGTTTCCCAAAATGGCATCAAATGTTTTTAAGGTTGGTAATAAATAAAATTTAATTATTGTGTTAGGGTCGTTAAATAAATTGGCTGTTTTGTGATGTGTAATTTTAATAATAAGGGATTGCGTTTCATCTTCCACTTTTGAAGAAGTGTCAGGGGCTGCTTGAATATTAAAATTTCTAGTTTTTTTGCTGCTTCGTTTAGAGGCATTGGTGGTCTTTTACCAGTTTCAAAACGTATGGGTTTGTTCATGTAATTAATATTTTTCGATTGCATGTTCTTGTCAATGTCCATGGGTTCTGGTCGTGGTTGTGGCTTTGCAGCTAAAGGTCGAGCTGGAGGAAAGTTTCCTGAAGGTCGTGCTGCAGTAATGAATGACCACTGTGGCCTGTTTGGCTGTGATCTGGTTGGTTGTAAATGTGGTATGTTTTGGGAAGGTACGTTTCTAAATCCGGATTGTTGCCCTCTATTAACTGCATGGTTTGCACGGAACGCTTGATTCTCTAACTTTAGACAAAGATGTAAAGCTGAAGGAAGATCGGTTGGTTCCTTCATACCGAGAAGACGAGATAAATCTCCGCGAAGTCCGCGCACAAAAGTGTCTAAGGCCTTGTCCCTATACATTTTCGTCATGAGTTGTTCTGCTTCCATTCCTAATTCCATACATCCAACCTTATTAAGGATAAGCGAAAGGTGTTTGTAGACTGACTGATGAAATTCCTCTACCGACTGGTGAGCACCCTGGCATAGAGTTGTCATTTGGTGTTCAAGAGTGCCCAAATCCCGCTTATCTGCGTAGTGCAAAGTTAAACCATTAGAAATGGCATTCCAGTTAAGTGGAGTATTATAAGATTCTAACGCAGTGTCTGCGTTTCCCGTGATTTTATTACGTATGGTATGTAGAATCCCAAAATACTTAGCTTTGCCTACAGTGTGTTCATATGTTTTAAGAACTCTATCCACACCCTTTTTCCAAGAGCTGAATTCTGTTGGGTTGCCAGAAAATTCCCTTAAGCTTTTTACGACGTCTGGTACCCTATCCAAACCTTCGAGGTTAGCTCGATTTTCATAGGAAATTTCCTGGTTTGGAACCTGTGCAAAATCGAATCCTGTGTTTTGAGTTTGTTGTAAAAGGATCGGTAATTGCTGAGCAATTATGTTTCTGACTGCTTCTTGTAACTCTTGCGCTGCCATATTTTCTCTGTGTTCTTGATGTAATACCTGTCTATGAATTTACCTTTGTTGTTGAACTAAGTTAGCTTGGTGTTGTTCTACCTGATTTAATTGATAATTTTGAATCTGTTCTGGCTGTAATTCTTGAGGTTGTATGTCAATGACGGGTGGTCGTATAAGGTTATGCCGATTGGCCATAGGAAATTTTTTCCATGGGTCTGTCTTACAATAAAATGATTGTTAAGAGTAATTCTTATGAATATTAAGTTTAAAAAATAATTATTATTTTTTTTTTTAGATAAGAAATGAATGTTTCATTCACCTAATTTAATTCGAATTTTAATTATAATATAGTAAAGATGTTTAATAAAATTTGAATCACTTAAATACTTTTATAACTTTTAATTGGAAAAAAAAAATTTTTTTTTAAATGAATATTAATTTTAAAAATTTATATGAATAGTATTTTAATAACTCAAAACAATTAAACTTAATTTTAAATTTTTAGATTCAATTTAAGTTTAATGATATTTTAGAATTTTAATGTATAAATTTTATTTTAAATTTCAAATTTTATATTACTTTTGATTATGTTAAAATGTTCTTTTTAGTGTAGAAATTTTACGTTTTTGTTTTGGTTTCACTTCTGGATTTGTTGCCTTTACTTATTCACTATTTCACTTAACTTAACATGATGTGGCTACACCTCCTGGTGATCCGGATGTCTTCCTTTTTGTTTCCTACTTAGGATCCTGCGATTCACACTCAAGTAGAGGTTGTCCTGCGGGCGTACCTGACAGTACTTGTAGTCCACCGATGGATCAGTAAACTTGTTTTTCACCGACCGATTACCGTCTTCAGCTTGCAAAATTAATTGCCAAGGAGTCTCTCTGATTTCAGGTTTTATGTTTGGGCCAACGGAGTCGTACAAAAATATTTTAATTATTTGCACTAAAGGAACTTAATCGATTTTACTCGCGTTGGTCCCTGTTCGGGCGCCAGTTATTTTCCAGGATAATTAAACCCCAAAAAATAAGTTTTGAACGTTTTATTTCTTTGAAGTTCAATTTGAGACTGACTTTATTCATTTCAAAATACCCTGATCTAAGCTGTGGGTTGGGGCAGCGACGTCGACGTCGCGGAAGAGACCGCGGCGGTGGCCTAGCTCTGATGAAGTGGCTGAAACTGCAAGGTTTGCAGAATCAGAATTTTGATATTGCGCTGTGGCTACTAACCGGATGCGTGTGTTTATGTTATTGAACTTGCGGGTTCTTGACCGTTGTATTGAAATGTTGCAATGTTGCCATCGACAATGTTGCAATATTTCTCGGAAAAAATGAAGAAATATTTCTGTGATTAACTCTCCCTCCTTAAAAACCTTCTTGTCCTCAAGAGGTGTTAGAAATAGGGAATATTATTAAATTCTGGAATTATTCTTTTAGGAATTGATATAGTATTAGTTTTGTTGTTTAAAACTTGTGGTGCTGGTTCTTGAACATGTAGGATTAATTTTTCTTTTCTGTGGACAGTTTATTAAAACGATCAAAGTAAGAACAATGGCGCAAATTAGTGTAACTGTGGTTATTCGGTTTATTGTATAATCATTCTGTAAGGTTTGTAAGTGCTTTCTATTTTTTATATGTAGAGCTTCCAATGCTTCTAATGACAGAATTTGTATGCGTTGTGCTTGCAATGGGGTAATTTGAATTCGTGGGATTTCGGGTTTCATAATTATTTTTTCTTTGTTTGTAAAATTTTTCCCATTTATATTTATAGTTTCGTTTAAAAATGTAATCATGAAAGTTCCTCTGAGTTGATGTGAAATATTGTTTGAATTTAGGCTGCCGTTGAAGTCATTTAAGAGTAGTATGCCATCGTCTATTTCCTCTATTGGTTCAATGTGGTCCGAGTTACTATAATCACACAGCGATTCCTTTCCCTGAGCTAATTTTGAAATACATTTTGAATAACTTAAATTAACAATTTTTCTTTTTTTACAAATTTTGACATAGTTTGAAGTTTTACAATCATGGGGTAGACCTAGCATTACATTGTTGGATACAAAAAGTTCATTAGTTTCTAAATGTATTATTAGTTGGTTTCTGATAACAGGCTTTAAAAGAAAATTTTCATAACTAGTTGGTTCGAGTTCAGGTATTTTTATTAAGTAAATTATAGTTGTTTTATTATGTAAGACAGACACATCAACAAATGTGTTTATTTACAAATTTTGACATAGTTTGAAGTTTTACAATAATGGGGTAGACCTAGCATTACATTGTTGGATACAAAAAGTTCATTAGTTTCTAAATGTATTATTAGTTGGTTTCTGATAACAGGCTTTAAAAGAAGATTTTCATAATTAGTTGGTTCGAGTTCAGGTATTTTTATTAAGTAAATTATAGTTGTTTTATTATGTAAGACAGACACATCAACAAATTCCAGCGTCTCTTCAATGGAAAACGAGGTAATGTTATTTTTCTGAGATATTTTATTTATTTCGTTAAGCTCATGTTCGTTTAATAAAAGAGTATTAATTACGTTAATTTTGGCCCATTGTATTGCAAATTTAATGTTTCCTATTTCTTCTTTTATAAGTCTAACTTATGTTTGCAAACTTGACGCAATGTCATTATTAAAAAATCTGTCTTTTTGAATTGAATTTGCTAGCTAGAAGTGGTTGTTAAATTATTTATTCTGTCTTGAAGCTGATTATTGATAATAATTTGGTCGTTGTTATTTTTAATTAAATTATTGAGGTTACTTTCTATCATAACTAAATCTTCATGATCTGGGTTACCTGCGATATATCTCCAAGCTGAGCCAAATATATTTATTGACCTAGCTTGACGGCTTTTTGTTGTTAAGGTAAGTGTGCTTAGAGCAGACAATGATTGAATTATTTCGTGGTTCAGAGTATGATAATGTAAACTATTTTTTAATCTGTTCATTGTGTTCTCTTATTAGTAGTAGTTCCGTTTCAATCTGTTTTAAATTTATGACGTGAATTAATTTTATTGTTGATATCTGTAATTTTCCTATACCCTTATGTATTGTTATGGTAAGTGCATCGGTATAGTTTGTTATTTCGGTGGTCGCGATTGCCATTGGCATCAGCGTTATTAAAAACAACATCCTGTAATTAAAAAAATGTCTCATTAAACAACGGTATTGTTGGGTTATGGACCGATCCCTCACGAACGGACTGATAACCCCAAGCGGACAACAACTGTAACTGTTATGGGTAATCTTATTTATTATAATTTTTTATTTTACATTTTTAGTTTCGGACTGACGTGGACATAGATTTCCTAAGGAGTTTCGGACTTAGATACCCTTAATATTACTTTTATGAACTACTTTTCCTGCTTCTGTTAAAATAGTTGTATTTCTATTTTCTTTAACAA
The DNA here is from genome assembly GCF_018152505.1 of Drosophila elegans. Taxonomy (NCBI): domain Eukaryota; kingdom Metazoa; phylum Arthropoda; class Insecta; order Diptera; family Drosophilidae; genus Drosophila; species Drosophila elegans. Next base: position 25,951,293 of record NW_024545863.1, on the reverse strand, counting down.
TTTCCTTTTTAAAACATGGGGATAATTTGAGCCGGGTCTGGTATTCTGTTTTACAAATATTTCTTGTCCTGGTAGATATGATCTTATAGGTTTCCTTTCTTTATTGTGGTTTTCTAAATCTATCAATTGTTTTTGTTGAAGTTTTTCTATGTTATCCTACCTGCTTTTTTCATATTGTTCTGGGTCGGTATTAATATTTCTGCCAAAAAAAATTTCTAATGGTCTTTTCTTTGTTACTGAATGTATTCTGAAATTGTATTCGTAAATGGCTCTGTCTAACAATTCTTCAAAGGTATTGTATATTCGTTTGGTTTTAAGACATCTCATTATTTCCGAAAGGGTCGAATGAAATCGTTCAATCTGTCCGTTAACTGAGCTTTTGTAGGGAGGAGCTTTAAAAATGGTTATATTTAACTGATCTCTCATCATAAAAGTAATAGATGCTGAATTGAAAGCCTTTTCATTATCCATTACTACAAATTTGGGTACCCTATAGTAGAATATTATTTCATGTAACTGTTTCTTTATGTCTTCGGTAGATTTCGATTTTATAATTTTTGCCTGAGCTAGTTTGGAAAGTTTATCTATTGCGGTCAATACTAATTTTTTTTCGGTTGAGAAGATGTCAATATGGATTATGTGTCCAGGGTATTCAGGAATTGGAGTTTCTTTAATTTCTGGGTTGGGTGGATGCCTATCATATTTTCCTTCTTTACATATCCTACATTGTTTAACTAATGTCGTTATTTTTTATTTCATTTTGGGGAAATAATATTTTTCTGCAAGTTGGTTTTTGTTTTCTTCTGCATTTCTATGTGCTCTGTTATGTGTTTCTAATATTAGTTCTTCCTGTTTAATTTCTTCTGTCAAATCTTCTACTTCATTTTGTGTGAACCTGATTTTAATGGATCCGAAATGTTCTGGATAAATTCGCTGTATTTCTCCCATTATCTCTTCTGATGTGAAAATTCCATTAAGGATTGGCGGATTTAAATGATTTTTTTAATATTTCAATAAGATCAATATTCTGAAAGTTTGGTCGAGTTATAACGTGTCTATGAAAGGTGGGGAACGGAATAGTAAATTTGTAGTCAGGGGGGTTTTCTTTATAAATAAATATCTGGTTTTTAAAGGCATTTATTGGTACTTCCACGCTGGGGATGAGGTTATGACCAGAGCTCTGTGCGCTGTGTTGTGTTGCTGTTAATGAGTTAATTTGGTTGCTTTTAGGGATCGGCCACTATGTTTTCCTTTCCGGGCTTATAAAGTAGTTCTTTATTATATTCGTCAAGATATGATTTCCATCTCTTGATCGCTATCCCTCCCTTCCAATTACAATCGTGTGTAAGTGGTTCGTGGTCAGTATAGATTTTAACCTTGGTTCCACCGTAGAGATATCCTCTAAGTGTATTTACTGCCCATGAAATGGCTAACATTTCTTTCTTTGCCGTTTCGTAGTTTTCTTCTGTTCGAGATAGTGTTCTAGATATGAAGGCTATAGGTCTGTCTTTTTGTGAAAGTACTGCTCCGATTGCGTGATCGGAGGCATCTGTTGTCAACACAAATTCCTCGTTAAAATTTGGATACTGTAATATTACGTCTTCTGAGATTAAGGTGCTTTTTAATTTATTGAAGGCCTGAATGGCTTCACTATTGAATTGAATAGATTTCTTCGATGAAGCTTTCTTCGAAATTCTCCCATCCTCGCCCGTAAGTAATGTGGTAAGTGGTTTTGCTAGTGCAGCGTAGCCCATAATAAATCGTCTGTAATACCCTGATAATCCAAGGAAAGATCTTAATTCCTTAATGTTTTTGGGAATGGGATAGTTAGCGATGGCCTGTACCTTTGTTGGATTGGTTTCTATTCCCTTGTCTGAAATTACAAATCCTAAAAATTCGACTTTACTTTTGAAAAACTCGCATTTGTCCAATTGGCATTTTATGTTAGCATTATTTAGGGTTTCAAATATTGTATCTAAATTTTTGGAATGCGATTGTGCGTCTGGACTGAAGACAATTATGTCATCGATATAGATATAACAGATTTTCCCTATGTGTTCCCTAAGAATGTCGTCTAGGGCACGCTGAAAAATAGATGGTGCGTTTTTCAACCCAAATGGAAGTCTTGTGAACTCAAATTTTCCGTTATTCACCGAGAATGCAGATTTTTCTATATCGCTTTCTTTTAAAAGAATTTGATGGAACCCACTAACACAGAAAACATTTTATTATTTCCCAGTTGTGCAAGAACTGAATTTATGTCTGGTATTGGATATCTGTCTGCTATTGTCACACTGTTTAATTTTCTGTAATCTATTACCATTCTATATTTCTTAACATTGGAGGCATCTAATTTTTTTGGTACAATTCACACTGGTGATCTAGAGGGTCGTATTATGTTGGCTTCTAATAGTTCTTTTATTTGTCGGTCAATTTCATCTTTGAGTGCCATTGGATATTGATAAAATTTCGAGTAGACTGGTGTGTCGGTATTTGAGCGTATCTCAGCTTTCACGTTTGTTGTGTAAGTCAGTTTTTCATTTGGTTCGGCAATGTTCGTTTAATAAAAGAGTATTAATTACGTTAATTTTGGCCCATTGTATTGCAAATTTAATGTTTCCTATTTCTTCTTTTATAAGTCTAACTTATGTTTGCAAACTTGACGCAATGTCATTATTAAAAAATCTGTCTTTTTGAATTGAATTTGCTAGCTAGAAGTGGTTGTTAAATTATTTATTCTGTCTTGAAGCTGATTATTGATAATAATTTGGTCGTTGTTATTTTTAATTAAATTATTGAGGTTACTTTCTATCATAACTAAATCTTCATGATCTGGGTTACCTGCGATATATCTCCAAGCTGAGCCAAATATATTTATTGACCTAGCTTGACGGCTTTTTGTTGTTAAGGTAAGTGTGCTTAGAGCAGACAATGATTGAATTATTTCGTGGTTCAGAGTATGATAATGTAAACTATTTTTTAATCTGTTCATTGTGTTCTCTTATTAGTAGTAGTTCCGTTTCAATCTGTTTTAAATTTATGACGTGAATTAATTTTATTGTTGATATCTGTAATTTTCCTATACCCTTATGTATTGTTATGGTAAGTGCATCGGTATAGTTTGTTATTTCGGTGGTCGCGATTGCCATTGGCATCAGCGTTATTAAAAACAACATCCTGTAATTAAAAAAATGTCTCATTAAACAACGGTATTGTTGGGTTATGGACCGATCCCTCACGAACGGACTGATAACCCCAAGCGGACAACAACTGTAACTGTTATGGGTAATCTTATTTATTATAATTTTTTATTTTACATTTTTAGTTTCGGACTGACGTGGACATAGATTTCCTAAGGAGTTTCGGACTTAGATACCCTTAATATTACTTTTATGAACTACTTTTCCTGCTTCTGTTAAAATAGTTGTATTTCTATTTTCTTTAACAATTTCCTTTTTAAAACATGGGGATAATTTGAGCCGGGTCTGGTATTCTGTTTTACAAATATTTCTTGTCCTGGTAGATATGATCTTATAGGTTTCCTTTCTTTATTGTGGTTTTCTAAATCTATCAATTGTTTTTGTTGAAGTTTTTCTATGTTATCCTACCTGCTTTTTCATATTGTTCTGGGTCGGTATTAATATTTCTGCCAAAAAAAATTTCTAATGGTCTTTTCTTTGTTACTGAATGTATTCTGAAATTGTATTCGTAAATGGCTCTGTCTAACAATTCTTCAAAGGTATTGTATATTTGTTTGGTTTTAAGACATCTCATTATTTCCGAAAGGGTCGAATGAAATCGTTCAATCTGTCCGTTAACTGAGCTTTTGTAGGGAGGAGCTTTAAAAATGGTTATATTTAACTGATCTCTCATCATAAAAGTTATAGATGCTGAATTGAAAGCCTTTTCATTATCCATTACTACAAATTTGGGTACCCTACAGTAGAATATTATTTCATGTAACTGTTTCTTAATGTCTTCGGTAGATTTCGATTTTATAATTTTTGCCTGAGCTAGTTTGGAAAGTTTATCTATTGCGGTCAATACTAATTTTTTTTCGGTTGAGAAGATGTCAATATGGATTATGTGTCCAGGGTATTCAGGAATTGGAGTTTCTTTAATTTCTGGGTTGGGTGGATGCCTATCATATTTTCCTTCTTTACATATCCTACATTGTTTAACTAATGTCGTTATTTTTTATTTCATTTTGGGGAAATAATATTTTTCTGCAAGTTGGTTTTTGTTTTCTTCTGCATTTCTATGTGCTCTGTTATGTGTTTCTAATATTAGTTCTTCCTGTTTAGTTTCTTCTGTCAAATCTTCTACTTCATTTTGTGTGAACCTGATTTTAATGGATCCGAAATGTTCTGGATAAATTCGCTGTATTTCTCCCATTATCTCTTCTGATGTGAAAATTCCATTAAGGATTGGCGGATTTAAATGATTTTTTTAATATTTCAATAAGATCAATATTCTGAAAGTTTGGTCGAGTTATAACGTGTCTATGAAAGGTGGGGAACGGAATAGTAAATTTGTAGTCAGGGGGGTTTTCTTTATAAATAAATATCTGGTTTTTAAAGGCATTTATTGGTACTTCCACGCTGGGGATGAGGTTATGACCAGAGCTCTGTGCGCTGTGTTGTGTTGCTGTTAATGAGTTAATTTGGTTGCTTTTAGGGATCCTAGACAAAGCATCGGCCACTATGTTTTCCTTTCCGGGCTTATAAAGTAGTTCTTTATTATATTCGTCAAGATATGATTTCCATCTCTTGATCGCTATCCCTCCCTTCCAATTACAATCGTGTGTAAGTGGTTCGTGGTCAGTATAGATTTTAACCTTGGTTCCACCGTAGAGATATCCTCTAAGTGTTTTTACTGCCCATGAAATGGCTAACATTTCTTTCTTTGCCGTTTCGTAGTTTTCTTCTGTTTGAGATAGTGTTCTAGATATGAAGGCTATAGGTCTGTCTTTTTGTGAAAGTACTGCTCCGATTGCGTGATCGGAGGCATCTGTTGTCAACACAAATTCCTCGTTAAAATTTGGATACTGTAATATTACGTCTTCTGAGATTAAGGTGCTTTTTAATTTATTGAAGGCCTGAATGGCTTCACTATTGAAGTGAATAGATTTCTTCGATGAAGCTTTCTTCGAAATTCTCCCATCCTCGCCCCTAAGTAATGTGGTAAGTGGTTTTGCTAGTGCAGCGTAGCCCATAATAAATCGTCTGTAATACCCTGATAATCCAAGGAAAGATCTTAATTCCTTAACGTTTTTGGGAATGGGATAGTTAGCGATGGCCTGTACCTTTGTTGGATTGGTTTCTATTCCCTTGTCTGAAATTACAAATCCTAAAAATTCGACTTTACTTTTGAAAAACTCGCATTTGTCCAATTGGCATTTTATGTTAGCATTATTTAGGGTTTCAAATATTGTATCTAAATTTTTGGAATGCGATTGTGCGTCTGGACTGAAGACAATTATTTAATTTTAAATTTTTAGATTCAATTTAAGTTTAATGATATTTTAGAATTTTAATGTATAAATTTTATTTTAAATTTCAAATTTTATATTACTTTTGATTATGTTAAAATGTTCTTTTTAGTGTAGAAATTTTACGTTTTTGTTTTGGTTTCACTTCTGGATTTGTTGCCTTTACTTATTCATTATTTCACTTAACTTAACATGATGTGGCTACACCTCCTGGTGATCCGGATGTCTTCCTTTTTGTTTCCTACTTAGGATCCTGCGATTCACACTCAAGTAGAGGTTGTCCTGCGGGCGTACCTGACAGTACTTGTAGTCCACCGATGGATCAGTAAACTTGTTTTTCACCGACCGATTACCGTCTTCAGCTTGCAAAATTAATTGCCAAGGAGTCTCTCTGATTTCAGGTTTTATGTTTGGGCCAACGGAGTCGTACAAAAATATTTTAATTATTTGCACTAAAGGAACTTAATCGATTTTACTCGCGTTGGTCCCTGTTCGGGCGCCAGTTATTTTCCAGGATAATTAAACCCCAAAAAATAAGTTTTGAACGTTTTATTTCTTTGAAGTTCAATTTGAGACTGACTTTATTCATTTCAAAATACCCTGATCTAAGCTGTGGGTTGGGGCAGCGACGTCGACGTCGCGGAAGAGACCGCGGCGGTGGCCTAGCTCTGATGAAGTGGCTGAAACTGCAAGGTTTGCAGAATCAGAATTTTGATATTGCGCTGTGGCTACTAACCGGATGCGTGTGTTTATGTTATTGAACTTGCGGGTTCTTGACCGTTGTATTGAAATGTTGCAATGTTGCCATCGACAATGTTGCAATATTTCTCGGAAAAAATGAAGAAATATTTCTGTGATTAACTCTCCCTCCTTAAAAACCTTCTTGTTTTGGGGAAATAATATTTTTCTGCAAGTTGGTTTTTGTTTTCTTCTGCATTTCTATGTGCTCTGTTATGTGTTTCTAATATTAGTTCTTCCTGTTTAATTTCTTCTGTCAAATCTTCTACTTCATTTTGTGTGAACCTGATTTTAATGGATCCGAAATGTTCTGGATAAATTCGCTGTATTTCTCCCATTATCTCTTCTGATGTGAAAATTCCATTAAGGATTGGCGGATTTAAATGATTTTTTTAATATTTCAATAAGATCAATATTCTGAAAGTTTGGTCGAGTTATAACGTGTCTATGAAAGGTGGGGAACGGAATAGTAAATTTGTAGTCAGGGGGGTTTTCTTTATAAATAAATATCTGGTTTTTAAAGGCATTTATTGGTACTTCCACGCTGGGGATGAGGTTATGACCAGAGCTCTGTGCGCTGTGTTGTGTTGCTGTTAATGAGTTAATTTGGTTGCTTTTAGGGATCCTAGACAAAGCATCGGCCACTATGTTTTCCTTTCCGGGCTTATAAAGTAGTTCTTTATTATATTCGTCAAGATATGATTTCCATCTCTTGATCGCTATCCCTCCCTTCCAATTACAATCGTGTGTAAGTGGTTCGTGGTCAGTATAGATTTTAACCTTGGTTCCACCGTAGAGATATCCTCTAAGTGTTTTTACTGCCCATGAAATGGCTAACATTTCTTTCTTTGCCGTTTCGTAGTATTCTTCTGTTTGAGATAGTGTTCTAGATATGAAGGCTATAGGTCTGTCTTTTTGTGAAAGTACTGCTCCGATTGCGTGATCGGAGGCATCTGTTGTCAACACAAATTCCTCGTTAAAATTTGGATACTGTAATATTACGTCTTCTGAGATTAAGGTGCTTTTTAATTTATTGAAGGCCTGAATGGCTTCACTATTGAAGTGAATAGATTTCTTCGATGAAGCTTTCTTCGAAATTCTCCCATCCTCGCCCCTAAGTAATGTGGTAAGTGGTTTTGCTAGTGCAGCGTAGCCCATAATAAATCGTCTGTAATACCCTGATAATCCAAGGAAAGATCTTAATTCCTTAACGTTTTTGGGAATGGGATAGTTAGCGATGGCCTGTACCTTTGTTGGATTGGTTTCTATTCCCTTGTCTGAAATTACAAATCCTAAAAATTCGACTTTACTTTTGAAAAACTCGCATTTGTCCAATTGGCATTTTATGTTAGCATTATTTAGGGTTTCAAATATTGTATCTAAATTTTTGGAATGCGATTGTGCGTCTGGACTGAAGACAATTATGTCATCGATATAGATATAACAGATTTTCCCTATGTGTTCCCTAAGAATGTCGTCTAGGGCACGCTGAAAAATAGATGGTGCGTTTTTCAACCCAAATGGAAGTCTTGTGAACTCAAATTTTCCGTTATTCACCGAGAATGCTGTTTTTTCTATATCGCTTTCTTTTAAAAGAATTTGATGGAACTCACTTTTGAGATCTAACACAGAAAACATTTTATTATTTCCCAGTTGTGCAAGAACTGAATTTATGTCTGGTATTGGATATCTGTCTGCTATTGTCACACTGTTTAATTTTCTGTAATCTATTACCATACTATATTTCTTAACATTGGAGGCATCTAATTTTTTTGGTACAATCCACACTGGTGAATTGTAAGGCGATCTAGAGGGTCGTATTATGTTGGCTTCTAATAGTTCTTTTATTTGTCGGTCAATTTCATCTTTGAGTGCCATTGGATATTGATAAAATTTCGAGTAGACTGGTGTGTCGGTATTTGTGCGTATCTCAGCTTTCACGTTTGTTGTGTAAGTCAGTTTTTCATTTGGTTCGGCAAATAGATTTGGATATTTCTGAATAAGTTGTTTAAGATCTGATTTTTGTGTCTCAGTAAGATGATCTGTCCGAGGAATAATTAAATTTACTGCTTTGAATATTTTTTCTTTAATATTGATTATTTTCCCATTTTTTAAGTGCATAGTTTTAGTATTTTCAAGGTTGGTAATAAAAAAATTTAATTATTGTGTTAGGGTCGTTAAATAAATTGGCTGTTTTGTGATGTGTAATTTTAATATTTCCGCAAACCGAGATAGCGTCAAACGAAAATTTATTTTCTATAGGATTTTTTACAAATTTTGGCAAGATGTATTTATTGTTTGAACCGGTATCAATTAATATTTTCAAAATTTCTCCACTCCTCAGTTTGCATTCAAAATATGGCAATGAGGAGTTTGTTATTCTAAAAAATGAAGGTAGGTATAATCGTATGGGTATTCCTGATCGGCTTGGTCTATGGATTCAGAATATTCTGTTAGAGATTCAGGATATTCAGATTGTGATTTTACGGTTTCGTTATATTCGTCAAGGGATTGCGTTTCATCTTCCACTTTTGAAGAAGTGTCAGGGGCTGCTTGAATATTAAAATTTCTAGTTTTTTTGCTGCTTCGTTTAGAGGCATTGGTGGTCTTTTACCAGTTTCAAAACGTATGGGTTTGTTCATGTAATTAATATTTTTCGATTGCATGTTCTTTTCAATGTCCATGGGTTCTGGTCGTGGTTGTGGCTTTGCAGCTAAAGGTCGAGCTGGAGGAAAGTTTCCTGAAGGTCGTGCTGCAGTATATTGTGGGATTTGTGGAGTTTGATTGTTATTGTAGAACTGGGGTCGTGGTTGATTAAACATATTATTTTGTCTGGGTGGAACTAAAGGATTTTGATACTGGTAATTAATGGGGAATGACCACTGTAGCCTGTTTGGCTGTGATCTGGTTGGTTGTAAATGTGGTATGTTTTGGGAAGGCACGTTTCTAAATCCGGATTGTTGCCCTCTATTAACTTGCACGGAACGCTTGATTCTCTAACTTTAGACAAAGATGTAAAGCTGAAGGAAGATCGGTTGGTTCCTTCATACCGAGAAGACGAGATAAATCTCCGCGAAGTCCGCGCACAAAAGTGTCTAAGGCCTTGTCCCTATACATTTTCGTCATGAGTTGTTCTGCTTCCATTCCTAATTCCATACATCCAACCTTATTAAGGATAAGCGAAAGGTGTTTGTAGACTGACTGATGAAATTCCTCTACCGACTGGTGAGCACTCTGGCATAGAGTTGTCATTTGGTGTTCAAGAGTGCCCAAATCCCGCTTATCTGCGTAGTGCAAAGTTAAACCATTAGAAATGGCATTCCAGTTAAGTGGAGTATTATAAGATTCTAACGCAGTGTCTGCGTTTCCCGTGATTTTATTACGTATGGTATGTAGAATCCCAAAATACTTAGCTTTGCCTACAGTGTGTTCATATGTTTTAAGAACTCTATCCACACCCTTTTTCCAAGAGCTGAATTCTGTTGGGTTGCCAGAAAATTCCCTTAAGCTTTTTACGACGTCTGGTACCCTATCCAAACCTTCGAGGTTAGCTCGATTTTCATAGGAAATTTCCTGGTTTGGAACCTGTGCAAAATCGAATCCTGTGTTTTGAGTTTGTTGTAAAAGGATCGGTAATTGCTGAGCAATTATGTTTCTGACTGCTTCTTGTAACTCTTGCGCTGCCATATTTTCTCTGTGTTCTTGATGTAATACCTGTCTATGAATTTACCTTTGTTGTTGAACTAAGTTAGCTTGGTGTTGTTCTACCTGATTTAATTGATAATTTTGAATCTGTTCTGGCTGTAATTCTTGAAGTTGTATGTCAATGACGGGTGGTCGTATAAGGTTATGCCGATTGGCCATAGGAAATTTTTTCCATGGGTCTGTCTTACAATAAAATGATTGTTAAGAGTAATTCTTATGAATATTAAGTTTAAAAAATAATTATTATTTTTTTTTTTTTAGATAAGAAATGAATGTTTCATTCACCTAATTTAATTCGAATTTTAATTATAATATAGTAAAGATGTTTAATAAAATTTAAATCACTTAAATACTTTTATAACTTTTAATTGAAAAAAAAATTGTTAAATGAATATTAATTTTAAAAATTTATATGAATAGTATTTTAATAACTCAAAACAATTAAATATAATTTTAAATGTTTAGATTCAATTTAAATTTAATGGAATTTTAGAATTTTAACGTAAAAATTTTATTTTAAATTTCAAATTGTATATTACTTTTGATTATGTTAAAATGTTCTTTTTAGGGTAGAAATTTTACGCTTTTGTTTTGGTTTCACTTCAGGATTTGTTGCCTTTACTTATTCACTATTTCACTTAACTTAACATGATGTGGCTACACCTCCTGGTGATCCGGATGTCTTCCTTTTTGTTTCCTACTTAGGATCCTGCGATTCACACTCAAGTAGAGGTTGTCCTGCGGGCGTACCTGACAGTACTTGTAGTCCACCGATGGATCAGTAAACTTGTTTTTCACCGACCGATTACCGTCTTCAGCTTGCAAAATTAATTGCCAAGGAGTCTCTCTGATTTCAGGTTTTATGTTTGGGCCAACGGAGTCGTACAAAAATATTTTAATTATTTGCACTAAAGGAACTTAATCGATTTTACTCGCGTTGGTCCCTGTTCGGGCGCCAGTTATTTTCCAGGATAATTAAACCCCAAAAAATAAGTTTTGAACGTTTTATTTCTTTGAAGTTCAATTTGAGACTGACTTTATTCATTTCAAAATACCCTGATCTAAGCTGTGGGTTGGGGCAGCGACGTCGACGTCGCGGAAGAGACCGCGGCGGTGGCCTAGCTCTGATGAAGTGGCTGAAACTGCAAGGTTTGCAGAATCAGAATTTTGATATTGCGCTGTGGCTTCTAACCGGATGCGTGTGTTTATGTTATTGAACTTGCGGGTTCTTGACCGTTGTATTGAAATGTTGCAATGTTGCCATCGACAATGTTGCAATATTTCTCGGAAAAAATGAAGAAATATTTCTGTGATTAACTTATACGCAAGTAAATCATAACTTTAATGTTTTAAAAAATATTTAATTTTTGCAATAGCTGCAAAGGTATATGAACTTCGGCTTGCCGAAGTTTGCTTCCTTTCTTGTTGGAAGAGATGTTTTAAGTCAAGGATTCAGAGTCGTAATTGAAGCAAATAAATTTGTTATTTATAAGCCGAAAATGGTACAAGCGTTGTCGTATAAATCAAATCTGGAAAACCGTTTTAATTTTGATAGAGATTTAAGTGAGTTTGATAAAGAACAAGAAAGAAAGCAAACTTCGGCAAACCGAAGTTCATATACCCTTGCAGCTATTGCAAGAATTAAACATTTTTGAAAACATTAAAATTATGATTTACTTTCGTATATGTTTAAAAACATTGAAGCTATGATGATTTGCAGCCTAATTATTTGATTGTTCTTTTATATATTTTTATTATTTGTATGGGAGCTATATGATATAGTCATCCGATTTTGATGATATTTAAACCATAATTCTGAAATATTTAACCATTGCTATATGTCGAAGAACTAAAAAAAAAAATTAAAAAACAGCAAAGTTATAATTTTTTGCAATTATTTTTCCGATTGTTCCAATGGGAGCTATATGCTATAGTCGTCCGATTTTGATGAAATTTTAACTATAATTCTGAAATATTTAACCATTGCTTTATGTCGAATAACAAAACAAAAAATTAAAAAACAGCAAAGTTATAATTTTTTTTCAATTATTTTTCCGATTGTTCCTATGGGAGCTATGTGCTATAGTCGTCCGATTTTGATGAAATTTAAACCATAATTCTGAAATATTTAACCATTGCTATATGTCGAAGAACTAAAAAAAAAGTTAAAAAACAGCAAAGTTATAATTTTTTTTCAATTATTTTTCCGATTGTTCCTATGGGAGCTATATGCTATAGTCGTCCGATCCGGCTCGTTCCGACTTATATACTACCTGCAATAGAAAGACAACTTTTGGGAAAGTTTCATGCAGATAGCTTTAAAACTGAGAGACTTGTTTGCATATAAACGGACGGACAGACGGACAGACGGACGGACAGACGGACGGACAGACGGACATGGCTAGATCGACTCTACTAGTGATGCTGATCAAGAATATATATACTTTATAGGGTCGGAAACGTCTCCTTCACTGCGTTGCAAACTTCTGACTGAAATTATAATACCCTCTGCAAGGGTATAAAAATTAAGTGAAATATTAGAATACAAGAAAGAAAGCTAACTTCGGCAAGCTGAAGTTCATATACCCTTGCAGGTATTGCAGGTATTGCAAGTATTTAATACTTTTGAAAACATTAAAATTATGATTTAATTGCGTATATATATGTTGAAAAACATTGATTTGCAGCTCAAATATTAGATAGTTATTTTATATATTTTTATTATTTCTATGGGAGCTATATGATATAGTCGTCCGATTTTTATGAAATTTAAACCGTAATTCTGAAATAATTACCCAATACTATATGTCGAAGAACTAAGAAAAAAATTTAAAAACACCAAAGTTATAATTTTTTTGTATTTTTTTTTTATTGTTCCTATGGGAGCTATATGATATAGTCTTCCGATTTTGATGAAATTTAAACTGTAATTCTGAAATATTTAACCATTACTATATCTCGAAGAACTAATAGAAAAATTTAAAAACACCAAAGTTATAATTTTTTTTTCATTTATTTTTCCGATTGTTCCTATGGGAGCTATATGCTATAGTCGTCCGATCCGACTTATATACTACCGGCAATAGAAAGATAACTTTTGGGAAAGTTTCATGCAGATAGCCTTAAAACTGAGGGTCTAGTTTGCGTAGAAACGGACGGACAGACAGACATGGCTAGATCGACTCGCCTAGTGATGCTGATCAAGAATATATATACTTTATAGGGTCGGAGATGTCTCACTCACTGCGTTGAAAACTTCTTACTGAAATTATAATACCCTCTGCAAGGGTATAAACATTCCAAATCATTTATAGTGGGCATTCCACACACACGAGTAACAACAGGGCTGCTCAGCATACGGTCCATTGATCCACATAAGACTGTTCAGCGTCGCCCATATAGACTAAGTGAAGAAGATAATGATAATGTTAGGGAAATGATTAACGAATTATTGTCCGCAAATGTTATACGCCCTAGTAGTTTCCCTTTTGCTAGTCCGATGATGCTGGTCAAGAAGAAGAACGGTTCAGATCGTCTATGCGTAGACTACAGGGAATTAAACACAAATACGGTGGCAGATAAATACCCGTTACCACTTATAGCAGACCAAATTGCCCGTATGAGGGGAGTTGGTTTCTTTTCTTGCTAATACATGGCTAGTGGCTTCTATCGAATTCCAGTTCACCCGGACTCGGCCGAACGTACGGCATTTGTAACGCCCAAGGGGTAGTATGAATTTCTCGCCATGCCATTTGGGTTAAAAAACGCTACATCGGTGTTTCAACGTGCAATAATTAATGCTTTGGGACCATAAGCCATTACTTTGTTATTGGTTATATTGACGACGTTTTGATAGTTGCAGAAACGAAAGATCCGGCAATGGAAAGATTAGATGAAGTCCTTAAAATTCTAATAGAAGCCGGTTTCTCATTTAATATAAAAAAGTGTACTTTCCTCACACAGAAAATAAATTATCTAGGGTATGAAGTTAGTGCGGGAGAAATACGACCAAATGGTCGCAAAATAAAAGCCCTTGTGGAACTACCTCCTCCTCAGACGGTACCTCATTTAAGACAGTTCATAGGATTGGCTTCCTACTTCCGGCAGTTTGTGCCAAAATTTTCAGAGTTAATAAAACCATTATTTTTACCAACTTCTCAAAAATGCAAGGAACTTACATGGAAAAATGAACATGAACAACTAAGACAGTAAATAATAGAAATTTTGACAAGTTCTCCAGTATTGACCATCTTCGATCCCAAACACCCTGTCGAGTTGCATACAGATGCAAGTATGGTTGGTTATGGTGCCATTTTAATGCACCGAATAGATAAAAAGCCGTATGTAATCGAGTATTTTAGTAAATGCACAACTCCAGTCGAGTCCAAATACCATTCATACGAGTTAGAAATTCTTGCAGTGGTGAACGCCGTTAAACATTTCAGGCATTATTTGCAGGGTCTCGAGTTTGTGATTTTAACGGATTGCGATTCATTAAGGGCAAGTCGTTCCAAGACCACATTGAGGGAACACCGGAGGTGGGGCTACTTGCAGGCTTTTCAGTTTCGCATTGAATATAGGAAAGGGGGGAGAATGGCTCATGCTGATTTTCTGTCTCGGAATCCTCTACCCGTCCAAAAAGATTCCCAATTAGAAAAGTCGAAAAAACGCATTAGTCGAGAAACGCATAAATTTATCCGAGGTCTCCGACAACTGGCTACTCCAGATCCAGAAGTATCTGAAACAATCGAAAAACTACGTAACGACGAATAAGAGGAAGATTTGCTAAAAACTTATGAGTTGCGAAAAGGTATGCTTCATCGAAAAATCCAACGCAACGGAAGAACAAGCTGTATGCCCGTAATACCCAGAGCTTACAGATGGGCTGTAATAAACCACGTACACGAAGCTGTAATGCAATTGGGTTGGGAGAAGACATTAGATAAAGTTTATGCGCACTATTGGTTTGCCCACATGTCAAAATATGTTAGGCGTTTCGTAGAAAATTGCATTACATGCTAAATATCAAAAGGCTCTAAATGTAAAGTGCAGGTAGAACTCCATCCGATTGCGAAAATAGATATACCCTGGCGCAGTCTGCATATCGATATTACAGGGATATTGAGTGGCAAGAATGACCAAAAGAATATGTCATTGTTATTATAGACGCTTATACTAAGTTCGTATATTTGTATCACACTTTGAGCTTAGATAGAAAGCATATGTGTATAAGGCTGCACCATGATCCTATGGGGATGCTTGGCGGGAGCGTACGTGTAGATCCTATAAGAATGATTGGCGAGAAGAATTGTGTGAGACTGCACCATGAACCTGCGTGGATACGTGGCGGGAGTCAGGAGGACGAGTTGGTGTCCAATTGGAAATTAAGAGAAATTGTGAAAACGAATGTTGTTGAGATATAACAAGAAACGCTGTTATTGGTTGTATGTTTATGAAATAATTAAATGATTTAGATTGGAAGCTGATTTCAATAAATAATTGAAGGGCATAGTGCTTTGTTGTAAAGCTTATTGGGTCATGATCACGCATACACGAGGACGTGTGCAGGTTCTCAGAAGTATTTGAATTTGATGAACGCTAAAGTTATTTGGCGCTCAGATTTGGTTGTCGCTTAGTAAAGGCAGCTGGTTCCTGGAAAGACATTGGTTCCTGGTAAATCATGGATTCTAGGAATTCCTGCTCTACTCGTAGCGCGACGGCATTGCCAGATCTCTTATTGAGTGGCGTAGTCGTCGAGTGAGGCCCGGTCGCCCATGAGAGAGAGAGAGAGAGAGAGAGAGAGAGAGAGAGAGAGAGAGAGAGAGAGAGAGAGAGAGAGAGAGAGAACCGGAGAACAAGAAGTTGCAAGAAGATGAGCTCTGGTATTTTAAGTAGTCAGTTTGAATTGGGCTCTTGGCGCGATCGGGACTTACTGCGCAATCGAAATGGCAGACCATGAAAATACTCCTTCTCCGTTAAATATATAAAATAACTATGAAATAATTGAGCTGCAAATCATTATAGCTTCAATGTTTTTAAACATAAACGCAAGTAAATCATAATTTTAATATTTTCAAAAATATTTAATTCTTGCAATAGCTGCAAGGGTATATGAACTTCGGCGTGCCGAAGTTTGCTTTCTTTCTTGTTATACCGAAATTTCTCTGGTATTGACTGTCAATTTCTTAAGTAATTGTATATTGACTTGCTCGCTCTTACGTAATATATATATTCTGAGAAAAAATTACTGCAATGAATGGGGCCAAAATTGTAGTGTCATATCTCCATTTTTCCAGCACCTTTCCGCAATTTAAAAACTATTTTCATCAATTGAGAGTTCAGACCACCTTATTGCATTGAATGACTTCAATGTTCCCTGCCAATCCAGGTCACAATGTGTCGAACTCACTGCCTTTCCGGCAAACAGAACAATTTCGTCAACGGTCTTTTTGACTTAACCATTGGTCAAGGTTATTTCATATCCAATGAGAATTGCAGATATTTAATTCTTATAAATACTTGTATCTGTCATTTTTGATGTCATCATCGCACGAAATACGTAACTACACGAACACAACACTCACACTCAAATACCTGCACTATTCCATTGTTGATTGTTTGTGTCTCGACAAAAACAGGACGGAAACTTAATTTTCATAATTTTTACATAATTCTGTATGTTACAATAGCTACATCCAACGCTGCCAAAAACCAATTTTACCCATTTGTTAACTAAAAGCGTAAAACCAACCTGTTTCCACCATCCAAAATGGACAAAAAATTGATAGCTTGTTTGAAGACTTCGTTTAAATCCATTTATTCTTTTATTATTTTAGTAAATTCAAAGTATTGATACTTCTACCAACTTTCCCACAAGTAGCCTTTCAGCTATAAAGTGATCATTTTTTCCAGGCTCCGTGTTTTTGAAAACTGCTCCGCATCTCTTGCTGTTCCATTAACCATGATACAATTTTTATGTGACCAACTCGTCATTAGTGACGGTGTACAAACATAACCGTTTGAGTTTACTACCTACATTAATCCTTAAAGCAAATCAACAGCATTTTTTAAATCAGTAAAGATTTAACCATCTTCATTGACTTTAGAAAAGCTTTTGAAATGGCCAACCATGTTACTGTTCACAAGCTTAATTTTCTCGGATTTCCTCCAAAGCAATTGAAGTGCATAAGCTTCTACGTAACAAATCATACCCAAGATATCCAAAACTGTATCTGTAAACTCGACATTAAAATAGAGCAGTAATTTTGGTCCACTATTATTCGCACTATTTATTAATGATCTTTTTTAAATACGGATGTTGATAAGTTGTGTGTGTCTATGGCCTTACTTAGTTCCGAAGTTAGTTACGAAGACCAAGCTCAACTGCAATAACATTGAATCCAAGTCAACAAGCTACTGGTAAATCCAAATGAATGTAAATGTAATTTTACCAATAGCAAATCGAGAATATTATCGCGACCGATAGAGTATAGGTCATAGTGCACTTGAAGGCATTGATTCTGTGTTAATCTTGGTGTTCTGTTCGTCCATATAATTTTGTTTAATCTTCATTTGAGTATAATTTTCAACAAATTCCGTTAAACTGATTTTTTAAGCTATTCAATAAAAAAATTAAAAATATTTTTAAATTGGCAATTATAGAATATACAGCTTAGAAATTTTTACCCAACGCCATAACTGCACAAAAAGATAATTATACATTGAGTGTGACATTGTACTTTACGATGTACAAATATAGAACTACATTTTCTTGCTCCCACCGTTCTATTCATTCGCGCACAATCAGTTTGTGTTTCCGCTCTTATCGACGCTTTGATAAGCAGTATCATTGTAGCCACCCACACTTCTTCCTCGATACTAGCACTTTAAAACTTGTTTACCCTTTGTCTTCCGGCATAATAACTAACTGAATATTTGCAAGAAATGCAGTTGTTTCAACTGGCCAGACGGTTGGCAGTTTTTCCGTGATAATTTCATCAACAAGCTCTCTGGCTCTCTGATTCAACAATCATGCGCTGCGTATGCAGTGTATGCAAGTAAAAGGTAAAAGGCACTACCGAAATCAAGGCCGCCCAGACAAGTTCACTTTAGACTTCTGGTCAACAACACCACTTAAAGTTGCTCTTACGGCATCGGACAAAACAACTCTTAGGCCGTACAATTTAGCTTAAAATGTTTGAAAGCTCCAAGTCCTTGACTTTGGATTTTGGCTTTTAAAATTTTCAGAAAATATTATGTGAGCTGTAGAAGTGTTATTGCAATTTTTCCTTGAAAAAATGTTGTTTTGTATATAAAGCAATAAATATACAATTTCGTGAACTTTTAAACTCTTAATACATTCTTATTGCCAATAAGGTTTCTTAAGAAAAGTCTTAAAACGGAAAGCAGAGTCGCAACGGTAGCTTTAATAGAACTTGGGCCCGGACTGGTTTCCAGACAGGCACTAGCTCATCACTTTTCCTTTTTTAAGAGAGTCAAGGTCAAAAATTTACGCACGAAACGCCGCCTAGCTAAAATTATTGATTAAAAGCAGCGACAAAATTAGTAACTGGTTTCTTATTTGGACCAGTATTGTGAGGAAAAGAAATCATTAAAATGGAAATAATTTTGCTTTAAAACCGGTGTCAGCACCAGCGAAAAATGTTATCATTTTTAACCGGTTTGCGTTTGGCAACATTTGCTGCCCATCAGTTGATCCCTTGTTTTGGACTTGTAGACTTTTTATTGCATCTGGTCACTGGAAGAACTGGTCAAATTTAACTTTGATATGCTAGCGCAATATCCAAATGGCTTACAAGATATTAACTCTTAAGAAATAAATACGTCAAGGATTAAAATGAACCTATTGTAGTATATATATGTGTTCAAAGTAGTTATTCAAGTGCAGTGTCTTGTTAAGAAATGTTATTTGGGGATTAGTGTACAGTTATTTCTTTATTTTAAAACAAACAAAACTTTTTACACAACAAAAAATCATTTTATTTACATATGCATACATAAATATAACAGCTAAAGAAGGGGTGCCCATAAATTGCTCGTGGTAGAGCAAACACCAATACCAATGCAATGAAACACAATTACATTGGTACATGTTTTTTATTTTCATGTCGTTAAATGAAAAAAAGCTAGTGATATTTTAAATAGGGAAACACAATTAAGAATAAAAAGAATTTTGAAAGAATTTTTTAGTCCCACCTGTTTGTGTATGTACAAAGAAAAATTTCTGTACAGAAAAATACTTCGCTGCGATGTTGACCAATCTTCCAGAAACGATGACAAGAAGTGATTTCTGGTAGTGCAAAGTAATCGGCAATCCAACAACAGAATGCCTTCGGGTTAGCGCGACTAACGGGGAATCCTATGCAATTGTTGTTGCTCGTCTTGGCGACCGGTGCGAAATGCCTACGGATTAGCGCAAGAAAAGTAAAGCCTATGCAAGTGTTGCAATAGCTCCCCAAGCAAAATAAATGAAAAATACAACAAAATTTAAATTACCCTCTGCAAGAGTAAAGATATAACTGTTTATACCGTTGCAAAGGGTATTATAGTTTTATTGTTTGCAACGCAGTGCATATATATTTGATTAGAATACATACATACGAAACCTCTTTTTATACCCTGGCAGAGGGTATTATAATTTCAGTCAGAAGTTTGCAACGTAGTAAAGGAGACGTTTCCGACCCTATAAAGTATATATATTCTTGATCAGCATCACTAGGCGAGCCGATCTAGCCATGTCCGTCTGTCCGTCCGACTGTCAGTCTGTCCGTCTGTCAGTCTGTCCGTCCGTTTCTACGCAAACTAGTCTCTCAGTTATAAAGCTATCTGCGTGAAACTTTCCCAAAAGTTGTCTTTTTATTGCAGGTAGTTTATAAGTCGGAACGAGTCGGATCGGACGACTATAGCATATAGCTCCCATAGGAACAATCGAAAAAATAAATAAAAAATAATTATAACTTTGCTGTTTTTTAATTTTTTTTTTAGTTCTTCGACATATAGTAATGGTTAAATATTTCAGAATTACGGTTTAAATTTCATCAAAGTCGGACGACTATATCATATATCTCCCATAGGAAAAATTAGAAAAAAATACAAAAAAAATTATAACTTTGGTGTTTTTTAATTTTTTTTTAGTTCTTCGAGGTATAGAAATGGCTAACTATTTCAGAATTACGATTTAAATTTCATCAAAATCGGACGACTATATCATATAGCTCCCATAAAAATAATAAAAATATATAAAATACCTCTAATAATTGAGCTGCAAATCATCATAGCTTCAATGTTTTTAAATATACACGCAAGTAAATCATAATTTTAACATTTTTGTCTTTTGTTGTCTTTTTATTGCAGGTAGTTTATAAGTCGGAACGAGTCGGATCGGACGACTATAGCATATAGCTCCCATAGGAACAATCGAAAAAATAAATAAAAAATAATTATAACTTTGCTGTTTTTTAATTTTTTTTTTAGTTCTTCGACATATAGTAATGGTTAAATATTTCAGAATTACGGTTTAAATTTCATCAAAGTCGGACGACTATATCATATATCTCCCATAGGAACAATTAGAAAAAAATACAAAAAAAATTATAACTTTGGTGTTTTTTAATTTTTTTTTAGTTCTTCGAGGTATAGAAATGGCTAACTATTTCAGAATTACGATTTAAATTTCATAAAAATCGGACGACTATATCATATAGCTCCCATAAAAATAATAAAAATATATAAAATACCTCTAATAATTGAGCTGCAAATCATCATAGCTTCAATGTTTTTAAATATACACGCAAGTAAATCATAATTTTAACGTTTTCAGGAGTATTTAGTTTTTGAAATAGCTGCAAGGGTATATAAACTTCGGCTTGCCGAAGTTTGCTTCCTTTCTTGTTGACTATTGAACTCAGCGTTACTTGAAATCATCAAAAAACGCAGCGAAAATGAGGCGCAAAAAATAGAATATATTTTTAGCTATGTATATATGTGTATGCCAAATTTTATTTCGTTTTCATCTTACATTCTCGGTGTGCTGATAAGAATGCATGCAGACGACGGCTTTTTGCGTGGCAAAAGTATTTATTTATTTATTTATTCAATGCTAACTTATAGTTAAAACTAGGAGCTAACAAAAATAGAGGTTAGAGCTATAGCTGCAAGAGGCCTTCAGCTCTGAGGGTGGTTTAGTATTTTATACTAACATTTTTATACCCTTCCAGAGGGTATTATATTTTCAGTCAGAAGTTTGCAACGCAGTGAAGGAGACATTTCCGACCCTATAAAGTATATATATTCTTGTTCAGCATCACTAGCAGAGTCGATCTAGCCATTTCCGTCTGTCCGTCCGTCTGTCCGTTCTTCGACATATAGTAATGGTTTATTATTTCAGAATTACGGTTTAAATTTCATCAAAATCGGACGATTATATCATATAGCTCCCATAGGAACAATCGGAAAAAAAAAGAATAATAAATATAACCTAGATGTTATTTTATTTTTTTCTTAGTTCTTCGGCATATAATATTGGTTAATTATTTCAGATTTACGATTTAAATTTCATCGAAATCGGGCAACTATATCATATAGCTCCCATAAGAACAATCGGAAAAAATGAAAAAAAAAATATAACTTAGCTGTTTTTAAATTTTTTTCTTAGTTCTTTGACATATGGTATTGGGCAATTATTTCAGAATTACGGTTTAAATTTCATCAAAATCGGACGACTATATCACATAGCTCCCATAGAAATAATAGAAATATATAAAATAGCTATCTAATAATTGAGCTGCAAATCATCCTAGCTTCAATGTTTTTCAACATAAACGCAAGTAAATCATAATTTTAATGTTTTCAAATGTATTTAATTCTTGAAATAGCTGCAAGGGTATATGAACTTCGGCTTGCCGAAGTTTGCTTTCTTTCTTGTTTTATTTATTTATTTATTATTTTTATTCTGCTTATAGTTTTATAAATATATACATTTTCTGGTGAACTAACATACCTTATGAATAGTTTATATTTTGTAAATTATATTTGATTTTTCTAGGAACGTGAGGATCATTTCTGAATTAACTTTGGTGGGATTGGCTAAAGCCTGGGTGGGGTTTAGATTGGGAAATGATGGGGATCGTTGTGCGGAGAGAGAAGGGCATAGGAAAAGGACATGGTGAACGTTTAGAGGAACGTTGTTGCACAGTGGGCATTTGTTCGGTATTGAACGGTCAAGATAGTGTGCGTTTCTCATCTTTGTGTGGCCAAAGCGCAAGCGGGTGATTACAATTTGTTGTCTCCTGTTAAGTTCGGGGAAGTTATGGGGGAAGTTAGGTGGTGATAATTTGGATATGTATCGGTACCATGTCGAGGTTTTGTATATAAATTCTGTGTGTCTGTGTTTTAATGATTTTTTAAGGTGCTGCGTGATATCTCTGGAGTTGTGATTGTCGGTGTATATAAGGGGTTGTCTAATTGCTTTTTTTGCTTCAAAGTCCGCTGTTTCGTTTCCTTTGATACCAACATGGCTTGGTATCCATATTATTATTATTTTGGGAAAGTGTTTGGAAAGTAGATTCCGAATAGAGGGGTAGTAGGAATTGTTGTTAGGGTTTGCGATGGAGGTAATGGAGGAAAGGGAGTCTGAACATATGGCGTGCTTGCTTCTTTTCTTTATACAGATTTGTGCAGCTTGGTAGATGGCTATTATTTCGCTGGAAAGAACTGTAGAATAGGCAGGTAGTAGGCCTGTTTTAATTACATTATTTTCATCGGTAACTCTGTACGCGATGTTGTCTCCTGCTTTCGATCCATTGGTGTAAATAAAGTTGTGGTTCGGGTATGTGGATTTTAGGGACTGGAAGAGTTGTTAAAAGACTGTTGAAAGGGTGGAGTTTTTGTTTTGCTTGGTTAGATCGGTGTTGATTGACTTTTGGATGGCAACCAGGTCAAAATGTTTGCAAATTTTCTTTTTTATTGGATGGTATGGGATGTTTTGGTTTTTACAAATTTGGCATCTAAGGCATCTGTGTTTCCTTTTATTTGTTTTTAAAAGTTTGATAAGTGGGGTATCTTTGGAGTGTAATAGATTTTTAAAGAGGTTTGCCGGTAAGGAAGTCCCGCTTGTGCTCGATAGTATTAACGTTGGCTTCTGTTAGTAAGTTATGTGTGGGTGTGGATCGGAATGCTCCAAGTGCTGCTCTTATTGCAGCGTTTAATGGAGTTTTTAGTTTATTTAGATGGGACTTAGGTGAGTACCCATAAATGGGTAAATAGTAGTCAATTTTTGAAACTATTAAAGATTTTAGAACTTGAATTAGTGTTGTGGTGTTGGTGTTGTATCTCATTGAGGAGAGGTGTTTGACTATTCCGAGAGGTTTAGCAAGGTCGGCTTTAAGTTTGATTATGTGGGATGACCAATCGTATCTGCTGTTTATGGTAAGGCCTAAGATTTTAAGAGTTTGAGTGGTTTTAATGGGTGTGTTTCCTGTGAGCAGTTTTGCTTTGCAGTTGTGTTTTCGGCAGATGTGGAGTGTCTGGCACTTGTCCTTTGACAGGACTGAGCCCGAGAGCGTGCACCATTCTTTTATTTCTTTAAAGACTGATTCGAGATTGGTTGTGGGGTTTTTAAGTTTGTTATGTTCGATGAGGAAGTGGAAATCGTCTGCGTAAGCGCAGAATTTTACTTCTTTGTGAATGGAAATTATTGTAGTAAGGGAGTTGTAAGCAATAAGGAATATAATGACAGAAATTGGAGATCCTTGCGGGATTCCATTGTTGAGGGGGAAAGATTTAGAGAGGTTGTTGGATGACTTTACAGTTATTTTAGAGTTTGTCATAAAGTTTTTGACGTAGTTAATGATATGATGACCCAGTTTCCATTCGAGGAGTTGGTTAATAACAGTGTGTATGCCAATTTTGTCGAAGGCCTTGGTAAAGTCTAAAGATATTATTGAGAGGTGCTTTTTGAGGGAAATAGATCTGGAAGCTAAGTGGTCTATGTAGAGTAGACTGTCTAGTACAGATTTACCTCTTTTGAAACCGAATTGGTTGCTGTGAATGAGGTCGTTGTTTAAAACGAACCACCACAGCCTTTTAGCAACTATTTTGTCTAGTACTTTGGCTAGACATGAGTTTAAGGATATCGGTCTATATGATTTTATGTCTGTTTGGGTTTTTTGAGGGCTTAAGGATAGGTAATACTAAACTGAGTTTGAAAGATTGGGGAATATGGGATTTGAGGATGCTGTTGCAGTTGTTAATAATTCTGTGTTCAAAGGTGACGGGAAGGTTTTTAATCTTAGAGTATGATATGCGGTCTAGGCCTGGAGTGTTGCCTTTAAGGGAGTTGAGAGCTGATGAAAAATCAATGAATGTGATGTCTTTTTCGATTTCTATTGCTGTTTTAGAGGTAGTCTAGTTTGTGTTCAGACTGTACTTGCTTTGGCGGAAAGATGAGGAAAAGTTTTAATCTTCTGCTTCTTTTGACCAAGATTGTCCGATAAAGTTCGCTTTTTCTGTTTGGTCCGTTATAGCTGAATAGGTTATTGGGTTATATAAGGAGTGAATGGTTTTAGAGGGGTATAAGCCGTACAGGCGTTTAACATTTGCCCATGTTTTAGATAGGTCTGAGTTATGATTAATTTATGAGGTAAAATTATAAATTTAGGTCCGTTCAGCTTCTCTAATGACTCTTTTAAATTTAGCGTTTTTGTTGTGTGTGTTTATATTTTTTTTTAATTTGTCCCATTTTTTGGTTTTATCTTTTTTATCTTTTTTTGTTTCACCAAGAAACTGTGCGGAGTAAGAGAATGTGGTATTTTTGGGCATAGAGAAGTGGGCGCTTTCTATTATATATAGTTTGTATATATTATTTCTGTGAGATCCCAATCTGCTTCTTTTAGTTTGAATGTAGGTTAAGCGGTGAAGGTGGGGGAGGTAGGAAAAATGGAGGTTGAGATTAATATGGGAAAATGGTCGCTACCATGGAGGTCGTCCATTACTTCACAGTGGAAGTCTGGGGCTATGTTGGCTGTTGGAAAGGAAAGGTCTATGTGTGTGTGTGTTTGGTGTGTCGAGAAGTGGGTTGGTGATTTGTCATTAAGTAGGATGTAGTTAGACTTGTCTATGTATGTAGCTAATGTTGTGCCTCTTTTGTTGGCTTTAGGCGAGCCCCAATAGGGGTGCCAGCTGTTGAAGTCCCCTAGCACAAGTGTTTTGGGCGTTTGCCGAACTTAATACGTTTTCCAAGCTTTTGATTTCAAAGGGCTTACTGGTGGAGATATAGGCGGATATTATGTTAAATTTTGTTTTGGGGTGATAGTGGCTCCAACTGCGTCGAAATCAGTGGATAGGGATAGTTGTTTTTGGGAAATAGAGTTATGAATTAGTGGCGATGTGCCTCCAATGCTATTTGAGTTGTTGATATTATGATATGAGGTATAATTAACCGGCGTAGGGATTTGAGAGGGACTTGTGATGTGGGTTTCCAAAAGTGCTATAATGTGTGGGTTATAAGTTTTACTTGAAATTTGAAGTTCTGGGTAATTGTTTTTGTAATCATGAAAATTCCACTGAATTATTTTGAGCATTTTGTTAGGGTTATGCTGTTGAGTTTGGTAAAATCTAAGAGTGTGCAATTAATGTGTTTTATGTAATTAGGCTGTGCAAGAAACTTATAATATTTCGTCTTCTGAGTCGGATTGGTTTGCAGCTATTTTATATGTTGCTTTGTTTGATGATGTAGGTTTTCAGTTTTTTTTTTTTGCTCTAAGTGTATTGTTAAGTAGGTTTGGCTTGTCTTTTGTTTGTGATCTGAGCTTACGGTGATTCATGTCTTCCTTGTTTTGACAGCATCTTTATGGAAATATTATCACGCTTTTAAGTACGCGAGAATCAAACAACCTTTGTGTTTAACTTTGATCAATACTAAACGTTGTTATTAAATTAGAAAGTTATTAAATGTTATTAAATAACATGTCTAAAATGGCTGAGCTAAGTTTGGTTAGCAGATCTTCAATGGTAGCAGAGTTAAACGCTCGAATGGCAGTCAAAGACATTGTTAATGAGTTTAATGTGTCACGTCTGCACTAACAAATTAAAAAAAAAGCATAATGACATACGTAATTAAGAAGATCAGGTGCTAAGCGCAAAATGGAGCACAAGGAAGACCGAGTCCATGTACGGGAACTAAAAAAAAATGTTTGTCTGAAGCCTCAATATGGGACAGATCCATTATGTTTGACATGTAAGACCCCAATTAGTGAGCCAAAGGAGTTCTGGTGAATCGTTCTATGGACAGATAAAAGCTCCTTTGAGTATAATTCATCAAAATATACATTTTTGGTAAGATTGCGAATGGTACAAAGACAAAAAAGGAGGCCCGTGTGCCAAAAAGTAAGCCATGGTGGAGAGTCTATGATGTTCTGGGGATGTGTGGCACTGGCTCGATGAACCAACGACAATATTTGTCGTCTCTAATTGATAATGCCTTTACTTCTGGAGACCGGCTTATTTAACAACAGGAAAACAGATAACGTATCCTGGAACAGGAAAACGTTCCATGCAAAAAAGCCACGATAATTTCAACATTTTTAAAGGATGTTGGTGCTAACACTTTGGACTGGCCACCTCAAAGTCCAGGTTTAAGTATACTTGTAAGCGTCAGGTCCCTTATGAAACGTAAAAAAACAGTATCGTTAAATAAAACGAGATAGGAGACAATTTCACTAGAAATCATCAAAAATTTAATCGATTCTTTTTTTTCCTTTACTTTTTAAAGTTTAATCTTTGTTATCCCACATGAAAATAACTATAGCTTTTACTTTTTCAAGTTCATATGACAAAATGATGAATTTATTATTTTTTAGTTTGTATTAGCACAAAGTAAAACAGAAAAAAAATCATTGACTTATATAAACCATTGAAAGGAATCATAAAAACTTGCATTATTGGAGAGTCGGCTTAGCAATGTACGTATGTCCGTCCGTCCGTCCGTCCGTCCGTCCGTCCGTCCGTCCGTCCGTCCGTCCGTCCGTCCGTCCGTCCGTCCGTCCGTCCGTCCGTCCGTCCGTCCGTCCGTCCGTCCGTCCGTCCGTCCGTCCGTCCGTCCGTCCGTCCGTCCGTCCGTCCGTCCGTCCGTCCGTCCGTCTGTCCGTCCGTCCGTCCGTCCGTTTCGAAGCAAACTAGTCCCTTTAGTTTAAGCTATCTGCATAAAACTTTCCCAAAAGTTGTGTTTCTGTTGCTAGTATATAAGAAGTGTAAGTAAGTGTTCGTAATATATAAGTCACAACGAGACGGATGGGACGACCATATCATATATGTAGCTCTCATAGAAACAATCGAGGGAAAAAATTAAAAAAATTATATTATTACATTGTTTTTTTTTATTTTGTTTTGTTAGTTCTTTAATATTTAGTATTTAGTATGGTTTACTTTTTTAGAATTACGGTAATTACATGGTAAGTGCTTAATAATCAGAATTACGCTTTCAATTTTATTCAAATCGGAAAAAAATATCATAAATTTTAATTTAGCGGAAAATCATCAGCATCATGTCCGTCTGTCTTTCCGTCTGTATGAACTTCGAGATCTCGAAAACTATAAAAGCTAGAGACTTGGAACTCGGCATGCAGATTTTAGCAGTTCCTACACAACGCAAATTTATTTCGCTCCTACTCACGCCCACTTTTACACCCACAAATCGTGAAAATATTTACTGTCACTCTGAGACATGTTAAAGCGACGGTATTCGACTCTGGGTGTGGGTTTCGGTCATACCCAAGGTAGACACAAATATTTTTAAAATATTAATTATACGAAGTTTCTTAAGTCTCTTGATTACTCCAAAGATGCATATTGAACTCTTAAATTTGCAGTTTAAGCCATTTGCAAATTGTCCAACGGGATCATAACGCTTGGCTACTTCCCAAAACAGTACAAAAAAATCCGTAGTCATAATTGTCCACACATGAATATGACATTGTATATAAGATCACATTGTTTACCTAAGTAAAAAAAAAAAACCTATCTGTAAACTAAAATATCTTACACCACTTGATAAGTACTTGACCTCTTCTGAGGGATTGTAGCCTATATTTAGAGATAAGCGCCATCAGGGAAGCTACAATGACACCTCTCGAACTTTGAATGGTTCCTCGCTGGGGTCACAACATTACCCCCGCAACGCGTCGGTCTATAGATAAGTAGTTGTACGAATCTCATGTAACCTTTATAAGCTTGAAATTATACCAAATAAAATCAGTTTGAAATTAGAACTCAACAATTGTGGACGTCTTTCATTTAGACAGTTCCATCATTTTGGTGCTTCGAGGCACTATGAAGTTTTCCCCCATCAGTGGTAAGAGACCATGAATATAATACATTTTACAAGTTAAAATTTGGTTTAAAACAAGAAAGGAAGCTATATTTGGCAAGCCGAAGTTTATATACCCTTGCAACTATTACAAAAAACAGTATATTCTTGTTTAAAAACGTTGAAGCTATGATGGTTTTTAGCTCAATTATTCGGTCGTTCCTATTTCCAAAAGAATTTTTTTAATATTCGAAAAAAGAGATGTTTAATTTTTATAAAACTTTTTTTATAATCGGATTGTTCCCATGGGTACCTCTAGAGTGCCGGAATCGGCGACTCACGTCACGGCAAAACAGGTGTCAGAATGGTGCAGTTCTGTTCGGAAACGCGCAATTTTCCGTGCCTTCGAATGGCGTCCAGGGATCGTTAGGTGCTCCCTCTCGTAGATAATGGGCGACCTGAAGGCGAAAGAAATGCAACTGTCCGCCACAGTGCTCAGACACCGGCGCCACAGCAAGTTTCATCAGCGAAGAGCTTGCGGACAGGCTGCAGGCGACAGGAAAGGTTGGACCCACAAGAGGCAAGTACGGATGGCGGACGGTAAGTGCGGAAACATAACATCGCAGCTAAAAATTAAAATCGCACTTGGCACAAGGACAGTGTCAATGGAGCTGGTGATCGTACCAGGATTAATCGACGCACTGGTGCTAGGATGGAACTACCTCACCAAAATCGGAGCAGAGGTGAAATAAGCAGGTCACAGCGTTGTGATACCGGCGAAGAACAAACACCGAGGCTGGCGGAGGTAGCAGTTGTGGAATACGTGGCAGTACACAGGATCACCATAAAGGTGAGGGAAAAATCCGAAAATGCCGGGCAAGATCAACGCCAAAGGAGACCAGCTACGCGAAAAAGCCGTCAAGGAGTCCGTACATCTCATCAATAGACATGGTGAAGATGAAAACCGGGAAACGGGGGCTGTGTGTGGATTTCAGGCAGATTAACGCAAAGTCCGTATAGGATGCATCACCAATGCCGATGATCAACTATATCCTGGACCAACTTCGAGAAGCTAAGTACATCAGCAGCCTCGACTTAAAGGACGGGTACTGGCAGAAACAGTTGGATGCAGCCAGCAGGCAGTACACCGCATGTACAGTGCCAGGGAAAGGCCTGTTCCAATGGAAAGTTATACCATAAGTACCATAAGTTACCCATAAATTGGGGCACCAATTAAAGCACCGGCCAACCGAACGGTGAAGACAATGGTCGCCCAGTTTAGCGGACAAGACCAGAGGACATGAGATGAAAAGTGGCCAGAACTACAACTGGTCGTTAACACGAGTGTGGCAGAATCCACAAGAGTCTCCACGGCCTTTGTCACGCAGGGATGAGAGCCCAGGTTGCCGAGTCAGAGGGCGTACTCGATTTCTGAACAGGAATGCTTGACCTCAATTATCTGCATCAAAAGATTCCGCGCGTATATAGAAGGACATGAGTTTACGGTGATCACCGATCACGCATCCCTTAAGTGGCTTATGTCTCAGACGGATCTTAATAGTCGTCTGGTTCGGTGGGCATTAAAGCTTCAAGGCTTTAATTTTAAGATTAAGCATCGTAGTGGCAAACTAAATGTTGTTCCCGACGCGTTGTCCAGAGTGAACGAGCAGGAAGTGGCGGTTTTAGATGCCAGCCACGGATTGTTAGTCGATTTGCAATCTCCGGCGTTTAAGGGAAGTGATTACTTGGAAATGCAGGAAAAAGTCAGTGCCAACAGCGATAAATTTCCAGATTTAAGGGTTGTGGATGGTTTGTTGTACCGCAGGACTCAGCATGAGATAGGAGAGCTGATGCACGACACCTTCGCGTGGAAGCTTTGGATTCCAAGCGATTTGATTCCAGAGGTTTTAAAGAAAGCCCACGACGACCCACTTGCATCGCATGGAGGCGTACACACGACTTTAGAGCGAATTCGTAGGTACTACTTTTGGCCAGGAATTGCGATGTCTGTAAGAGTACAAAAGCACCAAATAGAGTACAGCGACCGCCGATGGATACCGCTCCCGAGATGCAGAGATTTTTCCAGCGACTTTATATTGATTTCCTCGGGCCATACCCTAGGTATCGATCTGATAATGTGGCCATATTTATAGTGCTGGACCACTACTCAAAGTTTGTTTTCCTGAAGGCATTGAAGTAAACGGTTCTGATTTGAATTGAGAACCATTATCTGGCACAATTGTTTCGGGAATTCCAAAAGTATTCCAAGACTTGTTTCATACTTTTGGAATTCCCGAAACAATTGTGTCAGATAATGGTTCTCAATTCAAATCAGAACCGTTTCAAAAGTTGTTGAGTTACCCATAGTTTGGCAGCAGTCTATGCGCCACAAGCTAAAGCGTATGAGCGACTCAATCGATCAGTCGTAGCGGTCATAAGGTCTTATATTCGGGACGACCAGAAAGATAGGGATGAGCATTTGAGTAGTATTTGCTGTGCGTTGCGTTCAGCAGTGCATTCTGGGATAGCGCGTTATATATTATATGGCGTTTGGGCAACATTTTATTTCATCAGGTTCAACATATATATTATTGAGATCGCTAGGGATGTTGGAAGAAAGAGCCGTGAGATTTACGCAATAGGACTCCTTGGAATTGGTGCGTCAGAAAGCTCGGGAGGTGATGCAGAAACAGAATGAGAGCGGCATTATATCTTAAGGTCTCGTGGGGTGTCTTACCAGGAAGGTCAGGAAGTATTTAGAAAGAATTTTAAACAGCGCAGTTTCGTGGGAGGATACAGTTCTAAGTTAGGGCCCGCTTATCTTAAGGCCAGAGTCCGGAAAAAACTTGGAAATGCTTGCTATGAATTAGAGGATTTGCAATGTCGATCAGTAGGGCGTTTCCATGCCAAAGATCTAAATCAGTAACGAGGCGTTGCTACCAGCTTTAATGGATCTGTTTTGGGGTTGTCGGACCCCAGTCCAGATCTTAAGGGGGGCTTTTATAGCGCTGGTAGCATAAACTGAACCCAGTTTATGGCGCCATCTGCGAGCAGGTGGCGGAAACAGTTCGTGGCAAATGTGGCGGGTCAACAGGGCTAAGCGTCAAGCACTGATCTGGAGAGAGCATTTCTATTCTTTCGCTGTTAAGGGGCTTGCCGCCATAATTGGGCGGCACCAGCGCTTTTTTCCCTTTGAGCCTCCCACCAGAGAGGTTGATACCGCAGTCAAAAGTTTTTTTTATGGTGCCAGAAGTTTTCACTCGGAAGGGAGAGAGACGTTATTCCCAGCCAACGATTCAAAGTGTTAATAAATTAGGCCTGTGACTGTCCATCCATTTTTTTTAATTGCTAAAAAAACGAAGAGAAGTGCAAAATCGCGAGGAAAACTATTAAATGAATAAAGAAAAGCAAAAAGAATATAGATTTTGAGTAGAAAAAAAAAAGATTTTTTTAACCTTCAAAAGGAAAAGAGAAAGAAGCGAGAAAAAATATAACTAGAACTATTGAGTTGAATTCGAGTGGAAAGAAACAGAGTTAACTCGAATCACCCTGCATTTTTTTTCTTGCATCGTTAATGGTCAGGTTCTTAACTAACCAAATCAAATTCCTTGCCTCGTCCATAAAGGTTTATTTATTTATAAATTAGAATTGCACATTACTAATAAAAACTGCACCCAAGTTATAATTTATATTGTTTATAAATCGACTACGAAGTGCCCATCAATTATCTGCGCAAGCGGCACACATTTCGCTTACGATAACAAAGAAAATGCAGCGGAATTAAGGCAAATCATGAATATTTTGTAACAAATAAAGGAAATTGTACACTAAAATGGATTTTTAAAACATTTTCTGGCTTTTTTTGTGGTATTTTTGTTATTAATTTTTCGGCTTAGTTTGAGGCTTTCTGCCGCAAGGGTCTCCCTCTCGATGGCAGGCGTTCGATCGATAGTTGCGATCCATGGGTACTAGAAAATATAGGATTTCTCAATGAACGGTCACACCGATGTAGCCGTGGCAACTTAAGACCACAATAACAGCAACTACAATAGCAATGCTGAACCCCACTATCGATAAACGCGATCGGAACTTGTTCAGTAGAGTGGCCAGACTCGGAACACGAAATAGTGATTTCACAACGGGGAACTGTCTGGGCGGGAAATTCAAATTCCACGGGCGGAACAGTCTGGGGAACGAGATGCAGTTTTGGGAAAGTTAACGCAGCACAGCAGTGGGGAAGTCTAACAGATGAGTCAAGGGCAGCCAGGTAATACTGTAAACAACGGACATTGGAGCCGAGTAAAGCGGAGACACCGTGAACTAACGGTATCGAACTGGACATTGAACTCTCATACGGCAAAGACAACACTGTCGAACGGTAAAAAGGCGGACTTTGGAAAACACACCGTGAAATAACAGTCCAACAGTGAACCTTGGACCCGATCACGAGAGCTGAAGAAGAAGGCTGACGGGACCACCACAGGCTATAAAAGAGATGCACAAACGCAGCTCACCACGAAGGAAATGTGTTGGAATCAAAGCGAGTGCGTGTACGCGAGACCAATAGCAAGTTAACCAAATGCAGAGGGCCAGGATTAAAATAGCAAAGTCGAGACTCCGAACGACGGTAAGTTGACAAGGCTGAGGCTACAACGTTGAGATCCAACGGGTGCTAGATCGTGGTTAAATCGAGCTCAAGGAGTCCTTGCGTGGAGTCTGCGATAAAGGTGAATGAGCGAAGAGGCAGAATATAGTTGTACCCAACACAATCCAAGATATAAGAAATCAGGTCGTTACGGCGTATAAAAATAAAATATTTTGTTGGGTATTTCTCTTCTTATACCCTTGCAGAGAGTATTATAATTTTAGTCAGAAGTTTTCAACGCAGTGAAGAGACATTTCCGATACTTGATCAGCATCACTAGGAGAGTCGACCTAGCCATGTCCGTCTGTCCGTCCGTCCGTCCGACCGTTTCTACGCATACTAGTCTCTCAGTTTTCAAGTTATCTGCAATAAACTTTTCCAAAAGTTGTCTTTTTATTGTAGGTAGTGCATAAGTCGGATCGCAATTAAGTGTTGGTTTCCTTTTTAAGAATTACGGTTTAAATTTGACTCAAATCGGACGACTATGTCATATAGCTCACATGAAAAAAACCGCAATATTAAAAATATTCATTTTAACTCAACAAAAACCTGACATTTATTTACTTTAGAAAGTTTGGAAGGTTGGAAAGTATATTCGGTATCGACAGTTGTTGAACGAATAAATATATACCAACCAAAAATCTGTTTCCATTTATTTAATTTGTGAGTAAAGTCCTTGGCCTTGTGATAAAGTCCGTTGCGACACACTGGCATCACATTTGACTATATACTTAAGCCGTATAAGAATTCTAAGGAATTTGTTTGCTATCATATAGGTTTATATGCTAATATCTCAAGGTCAACTTAATAAAAAATTGAAATAAAAGCAGAACGTTAACAAAAAAAAACATAAACACAAAAAAAAAAACAAGAAAGGAAGCAAACTTCGGCAAGCCGAAGTTCATATGCCCTTGCAGCTATTGCAAGAATTAAATATTTTATATATTTATATTATTTCTATGGGTGCTACATGATATAGTCGTCTGATTTTGATGAAACTTAAAACATAATTCTCAAATATTTAACCAAGTTAACCATTACTATATGTCGAAAAACTAATAGAAATTTTGAAAAGCGGCAAAGTTATAATTTTTTTTGTATTTTTTTCCCGATTGTTCCTATTGGAGCTTTATGATATAGTCGTCCGATTTTGATGAAATTTATACCGTAAATAAAAAAAATTAAAAAACAGCAAAGTTATAATTTTTTTTATTTATTTTTTCGATTGTTGAAAACCCATTTGACTTGATTCAATAACACTAAGAATATTTTGTACATAAAAGCTTCGTTCTATTTTTGAGCACATTTTCAAGTCAGCTGAGAACGTCAGGATTCTCTCTGTTTATGTATCACACCATACTTATAAAATTTTTGACTTTAATTTAAACTCATGTATTTAATGTATAACTACAAATTATTTTTATAAAAAAGTGACCAGCCACAAATCAACAAAATCTTAACAGTAAAAGCGTTCCTGCAATATCTCAACGTACTAAGAACTAATACAAACAAAAACACTTCTTAACAAGGTGCAAAAAAAAATTACGGGTTCTGCTTGATTTGGTCTTATATACACGCCATTTTTATACTCTTAAAAGAATGGTTAGGTATTTTGCCATTTTCGCATTGTTTTTTGTGAACCGCCTATAATAAGCTGTCATGCCCAAAACGGAACGGAGATTCTTTAATGTTTTAGAACTCGAAATTTTGTCATCGCTTTTATTTTATCTATGTGTTTTATACCCTTAAACGCAGTGAAGGAGACATTTCCGACCCTATAAAGTATATATATTCATGAGCAAACTAGTCTCTCAGTTTTAAAGCTATCTGCATGAAACTTCCGAAAAGTTGTTTTTCTATAATTTTTTTTTAATTTTTTTTCCGATTGTTCCTATGGGAGCAATATGATATAGTCGTCCGACTTTGATGAAATTTAACCGTAACTCTGAAATAATTAACCATTACTATATGTAGCAGAAGAACTAAAAAAAAATGAAAAACAGTAAAGTTATAATTTTTTTCATGTATTTTTCCGATTGTTTCTATGGTAGCTATATGCTATAGTCGTCCGATTTTGATCTGTCAAATTATTAATTAATCAAATTGAATTTATAAAAAAAATTACAAAATTAAAAAGTGAAAATTTTTTTAAATATTTTTATTGTTCCTATGGGAGCTTTAAGATATAGTCGTCCGATTTTGATGAAATTTAAATCGTAATTCTGAAATATTTAACCAATACTATACTCCCCCCTTGAGGCTACGTCTGCTGTGTTATCTTCTGATCGAACATGTCTTATAATTTTTTTTATTTCGTCGTCGGTTATTCCCATGTTTAATCCATGCAAGTGTGATTGTTGAACCACTCCTGCCATTTGTCTTAGTTTGAACCCCAGTCGCTATCTTCACTCTTTCTATTAAGTTCGAGAGAAGATGTGCAGCCCTTAGTTCTAATTAAGGAATGGTTTTTTGATTTTTCTTAGGATTAACTTTGCTCTTGCTAGCTATGATCATCGAAGACGTTCCCACCTTAGGATATGCAACAGCTGCGTATGCTTTATCGGACGCATCACAAAATCCGAGAATTTGGACTGACATTTAATCTTGGGATTTCACCCACCTTTCAAGAGATTCTAAATTTTCTTTAGAGTATTTTCATTTAATGGCATCTGAACCTGACAAGTTCTGATCCCATTTTTGCCTTGTTAACCCATGTTGTTGCATAAATAATTTTGCAATTATTGTCACTGGAGACAATCACCCAAAGGGGTCATAAATTTTTGAAAGTGTCGATAACACTATTCCCTTATTAACTTTAGTACAGGGCTCACTATTAAAATTGAATTTAAATTCATTTTTAATCGGTTCCTATTGAAGACCCAGTGTTTTAATGGATTCTTTTTCGTGAATCTCTACTATTTTATTTTCTTCTTTGCTTTCTAGTGTTTCAATTATTAGGTATTAGACACTAGAAATCCATTTTCTAAGATTAAAGCTTTTCTTTTCTAATGAAATAGTTATATTTTCAACGTGTTCTTTGTCTTTCTGTATGGAATTAGCACCTGTCATATGGTCATTTATATAAAAAATCATTTTTAATATTTTCTTATATTGACAAATTTTTGCATTGATTTGCTGTACCGTTAGTAAAAGTTGTTACTTTATAATTTTTTAGTTTTTTGTTTGGAGAGTCTCTGTAAATAACATGCAAATATTGTCGATCGTCTTCATCCACGTTTATTTGCAGGTACACTTTTTCAATGTCCAACGATTATACAAATGGCCAAAGATATATTTTTGGACTCTTGGTCCAACCCAAATAATGTCATCTAGACTTTTGTCGTTTGTAGTTTTCGCTGAGGCATGGTTTTCTGTCCTAGTAGTCCGTTTTACAATATAGGGATATATACTACAATACAATATACTCCTATAATAATATTAACCCTACTTTGTTTATTAGAGTGAGGGTCCGCCAACGTATATTTCATCCACTTTGACTTGTCAACGTCTAAATTTTTGATCGGTAAAGCCTTCATTAGTTTTGGGAGAATGATAGCTTCAATATTAAGGGGATTTTTTGTGTTATCGCGCACTTTTATACTTAAATTAAATTAAATTAAGTGTCTGAAAAGGATTTTATTTGATTTTACTTTTATCAATGCCGTAGCTTGATGTGGTTTTTTGCAAATTGAGCATAAATATTCTGAGTTACACTTCTTGAAAAAAAGAATGACTAAAGCATCTGTTGCAGAAGCGCTGTTTCACCTCGTTCTATCAGACTCATTCCTCTAAACTTATAACAATTTGTTACAGAGTGTCCAACCATTTTCCAAAGTAGACAGCTTTCCTTAACAGTGGTATTTACCACTTTTTTAAAGGCTTTCTTTTCGTCATTTGGTGTTGAGCTAAGAGAACTAATTGAATTTAGTTTTTTTTATATGCGTTTCAAATAATTGAAGCGCTTCTCTGCTGAATTTTCGGAGACGTTGTGCGAAAATCACATCAACATCCTTATTCAAATTCGCTTTTGTTTTTATTAAACTCGGTCAAACGATTCAGTTGATCCGAGAATATTTTTCTCTTATTTTCATACTGCTTGGTTAATAGTTCCCAAGCGGCAGTATAATTTTCGGCAGAACCTGTCAGCAAGGTAGCAACCATACTCCTTGCTTCGCCTTT
This sequence comes from Drosophila elegans, assembly GCF_018152505.1. Lineage (NCBI taxonomy): Eukaryota > Metazoa > Arthropoda > Insecta > Diptera > Drosophilidae > Drosophila > Drosophila elegans. The sequence continues at coordinate 25,914,213 of NW_024545863.1, read as the reverse complement.
AAGAGCAGTTATACGTTAACTTATACAATAAGTTTTAAATGTATTGTTAAAAAAAAATTTTCTGCAAGATTGCTGCTTCGATGTCGTCGTTGAGTTTGTAGTTATTTGGATGTTTCTGCTTATCTGCGAGATTTGGTCGTTGGTTCGATGTGGTTGTATATTTTAATGTTACTGCTGGTTTGGTTGTTCTTTCGATGAGGTTATTTTATTTTGATGTTAATGCCTTTTTGGTTGTTGTTTTGATGTGGTTGTTTATTTAATTTTATTTATTGTTTTTATTTTATTTTTATTTTCGAACTATAGAGTTCGTCCTTTTCAGCTCTGTGTTCGTTTAACGGAACACCTCTTTTTATTTAACAATTTACCTATGTTTTTGGCGTTGGTAACGCCAACGTCGCGTAACACTCCCCTTAATTTTCCAGAATTGTGCCCGTTTGGCTTATTTTTAACAAGATTTTAACTTGTATTTTTATTTTTGCAACCTTTAGCTGATCGTGCGCCCGCAACAAATCAGGCTCTAAGGTGCTGGTTTAAAAACTCTGAGTCTCTTACCACTGGTGGGGGAAAACTACAGAGTGCCTCGACGGACCTATATGTAAAAACTGTCTAATAAAAGACGTCCACATTTGTTGAGTTATAATTTCAAACTGAATTTTATTTGAATATTTTCGAGCTTATAAACGTATCTAAAGACCGACGCTTTGTAGGGGCAATGTTGCGACCCGAGCATGGGATCATTCTAAGTGCGATAGGCGGCCCGACAGCACTTATATCTAAATATATGCTACAACCCCCACAGGAGTTCAAGTACTTAACGGATTCTGCATCCAGTGTAGCCTCGAAACGGATCTGGCGATAAAGTCGGCTTTTACCGCTAGACTAGTACAGGACACTGCAGCCGGGCTGTTGTAAAAACTTGTTGGAGAATATTCACTGGACCAAATAGCTGTGGAAGCGATTCGGACAGTCGATATGATGTTGGTTGGCAATCCTCGGGATGACCCTGAACGTAGGCTCTCCTTTTTAAGACGGCTGTGAGGACGGGGAAAGCGGGCGACTGGGTAACCTAACACGGGGCGGCTTACCCCAGCTGCAAGTTTGATCAAAAGCGGGAATTTTCTCCGATTCTCTTTCTCTTTAACGGAGTCACTTGGTTGCTTAAATCGCGCCTTCTGACCGTCAACTGTTGATTTATATATGTATATCAGATAACACATCCGAGCTTGGCGAGTTTTTCAAGAGAAAGAACGAGGCCATGCGGTTGCATTTGACAGATGGAAAGCGAGCTTTCCAGATCCACTCTAGCTTTTTTTCAGTCTTGCTGAGGTCATTATCGGTTCTGCCCACTCGCTAACTATCGGTTCTTCCCACTTATTACTATCGGGGTCTGCTCACTTATTACTATCGGTTCTGCTCAGTTGTAACTATTGGTTCTGCTTACTTGTTACTATCGGTTCAGATTATTGGCAGAAGCCGACAAAATATGAGGGACCAAGTGTATTTTATATACATGATTTTTACACTCTCACAATCTTTTGTGAAATTGGTGTTTGATGCTATGTAGTTTATTTGGTCTTCTGAGATGCTTGCATCTGTATGAATATATTTTGATTTTGCATAAGGATTTGCATAGTGGATTTCATGAATGACTGCTATACAGCTATCTCATGCACTGCTGAATGTTTTTAATTCTCGGGTCACTGGCACTGGCAAAGGAGATGCTTTTGGTGGTTATTTAAGGCGTAAAAGGGGATCTGGCTCCTACGTAAAAGAAGACTGCATTTGTCATTCGAGAGGTAAAGTAAACACTTTGTGTGTTTCCTGATCGTGCCGCTTTCGGTCATTTGAGAGTCTTTTTTGTCTTCAGAGCAAGGGTCGTAGTTGTGGAAGTCTCCACAGACTGATCATAGGGTGCAGTGAGACCTGTTATGATCATACTCCTTTTAATTTTGGCAGTTCAATGGTCCGTTCAGTTTGTGAGGCTTTGTTACGGTGGTCCTACGATGCAACAAACCCTGTGATTTGTTGATCGGGTTTTGTTATTTGTTTGTTATTCTTCAAAGTTCTGCTGCCCGGCTCCAGCTCGACCTTGAGGAGCGGTTGCTGTTGTTGCTGGTGGACTAGGTATCAGAAGCTCTGGTGGACGTTGGAATTGGGACTAGAAGGTCGGGAGAGCAGGTTCGTGCTCTCTGGCTTTTGGTGGACAGTACACTTGAGGTGCTCTTTTTTTTGCACCACGTTTGGCTTGATTGCGAGTCGAGGAAAGCCGTTGTTGCTCAATCCGGCTCGTTCCGACTTATATACTACCTGCAACAGGAAGACAATTTTTGGGAAAGTTTAATGCAGATAGCTTTAAAACTGATAGACTAGTTTGCGTAGAAACGGACGGACGGACCGGCGGACTGACGACGTGCAGACGGACTGACAGACTTTATAGGATCCTTCACAGCAATGCAAAATTCTGACTTAAATAGCCCTGCAATGGTATAAGAAAAATATATTTAAAAATATATATCTTCTCCATTTTTCAATTTTTTGTAATTCTTTTAGGTATGGTAATGGTTTTATAAATCAGAATTACGCTTTTAGTTTTGTTCAAATCGGAGAATGATGTCATACAATGGCATAGGTACGATCTAATAATTGAGCTGACATCATTGAAGCTCCAATGTTTTTAATCATAAACTCATATAATTTGATTTTTAGAATATTTAAGATTAACAATAGATGCAACCGAATATATAAGCTTCGGGTTTCTGAGGTTGGCTTCCTTTCTTTTTATGTTTAGGTAGTATTCGTGAAAACATTTTAGATTTGACAAAAAAATATTTTCTATCCTATAACCTACCGACCCAATGCAGAAAATTCTAGGCAGAAGTCTTTGCCATCAGCTCAACAGCAGAGGTCGCACCAAACCTAGAAAGTCCACATGGCTTGGTCAACTTATTTGTAGACAGCCAAGCAGCGATAAGATCCATGCAGTCGTCCACGATCTGCTCTAAAAATATACTGGCGAGCAGGGATTGACTAGATATCTCAGCAATGCTAAGGCAGTGCGGATTTACTGGGTTCCCAGTCACCAGGGCACTTATGGCAACGAGACCGCGGACGTACTAGCAAAGGATGGCGTAGGACTCGCAAATGACAGAGCAGAGGACGTGCTCATCTCCCTGACATCCCACCAAAGCGCTCTGTAGAAACGGGCAGAAGCGCTAACGACATTGGCCTATGCGAGACCCTTTCTGAGGGCCGTCCGGACTAACCTTACCTAACCTAAACAGTTAAATATTTTGTTACTCCAAACTTACCCAGTGGACACAAATACGATAGTAAAACGAAACTATCGTAAAATGTTAGTAACCGAACTTAAAAATGATATAAATCAACGAGCAATGACTGAAGTCTCGCTAAATGTTTGCAAACGGATTTAGATAGAACATAAACCATGCCACATTTATTTCCCCTTTGCGACCCGTTTTTAATCACTTTTGAGCCCGTATCGCATACTTTTGCGAGATTTTAGTCAACGCTCTTGAAAGCCCAGGGTGATAGTGACGTGAAACATTGGGTAGCTTTACAGGTCCCGGGTTCAATCCTAGGCTAACAATTTTTCAGTGAGCGAATTTGTAATCGATGGTAACACGACTTCGTTATTTCTTTTCCCCTCCGTCACATTTGTGCTTGGGGACTCCAACAACAACCATATTCTTTTAGGTAAGGTTAAGGAATTAAAATATAATCAGGTTGTGGCCCAGTGGTAAGAACGTCCACACAGTAGAAATTCGATCCTGGTTCGATCCTACTTAGGGATAGAATATTTTGGTTTTTTTTTTGTATATTGTATAGACATGGCCAAGTAATCAAGGTTGTAATTCATTCTCTCCTGATTAATGGAGGTGGAAAAATGCATTCGTAATCGATTTCGTAATGGAAATTTCGGCGCTGGGAGGGTGTAAACGAGTTGACTTTCGTTGAAACCAAGAAAGCAAATCAAGAATCAACGAGCACAGTTTAAATGTATCTTTTTTAAGAAAAAGGACTAGTTGCATTTAATGGTCAGAGTACGAAATTTAAGAAATTAATTTCTACATTATAGAAACATTTATATACTTTAAAAAATATTTCTTTGTTTCTTATAGTTAATCTAAGAGTACGGTAGAGAATTTTCAGGAATACTTACTAAAATAAAAAAATATTGATATTTTTAGGTTAACTAACATTTTATGGAAGCAATCCTAATATTAGGATAGTTTCGGAAAGCAAGTACCAATTTTACTTAAATATATATGTATATGTTTTTATGGCGATAAGTTCTACATTGAAAAAAAAATGTTATAGTTTAAGAAAAAAATTCTTGAAACTTGAAATTATTTTGAGGACTTAAAAAAAATAAAGTTGTAAAGCTAATTTATATTTTCTTGAGATTTATTATTATGAGTGAATGTTTCTCTAATTTTAAAGTTCCTCTTAAAAATATATCTCCAATTGAATCAATTTCCCTTCGGATCTACAGTCGAATCTTTGTGTTTTAATTTCGGTTTAAACAGTAATGAAATGTATATTAGGTTGGATTTTTTATAAAAAAGTCAAGGCACGCTCTAACATGTCTTGAAATAAAAGACAATTAATTAACAAAAGACAGTATATGCATTTTTCAAGATATGTTAAAGGTAGCCTTGTCATTTTTAAAATTTGAGAAAAAACAGTAGTATATAATACCCAAAAATGTTGCATTTAATGCTATACAATATCCAACTAAATATACCTTTAAATCCAGCTTAAACCGAAATTACAAGACACAGAGAACTATAGATTCGAAGATAAATTTTAGCTTGATCGCGTTTTCACATGGTAAATATAAAATGAATCTAAAATTTTTAAGATCCTTTCTTTCAAAATTTATAAAGCGTAATATTTTTTTTTTAAACGACATTTTAAAAAATTTTGTTTTCTCGGTGTATTTTTTTACAACTTACCACAAATTTGCCTGATATTATTAATTTTTGACAAATAAAATCGGTGCGATTCTTTACCAAATAGTCTGCTATTCTTAGTATAATGAACCGTAAACCAGCACCATTAAGTCGCGGCGTATGCTGAGCTTATCCAACCGAATGTGCAACATTTGGGGTTAAAAAAACTCAAAAGTGGTAAAGATTTTACTTTAAGAGTGTAGCTTGCTCCTAAAGAGTAACTGCGACGACGACTTATCGTCGTAAGAGCCGACTTTGCACGCTCTCGGCAGGGTGTGCGTGTGTTGAAGTGGAGTTGGCAAGACTCTTTGACATTAACGATCGATGTGGATCGTGCTATCGACGGTGCTGGTGGCGCAGCAGAGGCGAGGGCCCATAAAAAAGCCACATTTAGTGTGCGCTGCTTTTTGATCTGGTCTCAGTGTTGTTTTAACAGCGAAGTACGCCAGTGCGAGAGTTTCCTGATTTCAACCAAGCCCAGACACAACCTGTTGAACAGCTAAGACCGGGCACTGCATCCCACTGCAAATTACAAATCAAGTGAGTCAAGTAAAGAGAAAGGTGGTGTCGTTATACCCACAAAACACAGGCCTAATAGCTGTGCGGGTGTTGGTCATTACATAGTCACAAAGTGAATTCAAATCATGTCCGCTGTCAAAAGCATGAAACGCAACGTTGTGCGTTTGTATCGATGCCAGCGCGGCAAACTTTAATTAAATTGTTTAGTAATAACATAATCGCCAATAACCTGCAGAGCAAACCTGCTCAAAACCCGAATTAGCGGTCAAAAATCCGTCTTACATAAAATACCAGTTTGTGCCCCCAACTTTTTGGTGCTGATTTTAAGTAACCCAATGCAGGAGTGTTCGAATATTTACCAGTGAAATAAGTTTTAAAAACGTATTTTAAATAGACACATAAATGATATTGGCTCTGGCGAGATGGAATGCACACTCAACTACCAAGCAAGCTGTGTAACCAAATGAAATTTGCGGCCTTTGCCAACAGTAAAGCTGGTGTGTTTTTATCAAAACAACTTGTTTACTTTTTATCTTCGGTGAAAAAGGTGGAAGTCTTTGAGAAGACCATATATGTACAAGAATAAAGTCTTATTTATAATTTACTGTCTGCTAACTAGCTACTGGACACAATCATTTGTTCAGCCAATAATATTTGTTTTATTTTAGTACAGTTAAAAAAAACATTTTTCCCAACAAATGTTATTTATGCAGCATGCGTTCACTTTTTTTGCTTATTTTATTGCATATAAAGGCCTCGATTTTTTTCGAATAGAAAAGTGAAGTTTTTAAAACAGTAATGTTTTAGAAAGTCAGAATAAAGACGTAAATTGTAAATTTAAAGTGGTAAAGTCTATTGATGAAAAGTGCTTTCTTTTTCAATGAGTTTTCTTTAGTTGATAGAACTTAACCGACACCTATAAAAGTGATAGAGAGGAAGCCTATTATTTGCCCACTTGCTTTGATAAGGTGATAAGGTCGTGAAAAGTTTCTAAGAAGTCTATCGACTACTATCCGAACGAATAACTAACACTAGACAAAATCTGAATAGCAGGTAGCAGAAAATCGTTAAGGTGAATTGCAGTCAAGTATAGATTATAATTATTCTAAGTGAACTTAGCCGTTTTATTTCGCCGAACTTCTTGTGAAAGAAAATTTGGAATGCCCAACACACAACAGCGACATGCTTAATGTCCGTAGCTGAAGTATAAAAGGCCATCTATGTAGTGGAATTGCATGTTAAACGTGCCATAGCTACACTAGGAGAAAGGGAAATACACCGTGCAGACCAAAGGCGTGTACGTGATTCATACGAATTTCTTGCTTTTTTTTTTGGTCCGTCAGAAAACGAATTCTCTCTCTTAAAATTTATCAGTTAAATAATTATAAATTATAGTTAAATAATTATATTTTCTATATGTACCGAGATTTTTATAATGAGGACCACTAATAATTATTTGAAAAGACTGTGAGTCAAAATTGAAGGATATCATTAAAAATGTTGTGTTACGAACATTCTGGACAAACTATTATGTTCTGGAATGTCTCAAAAATCTCTTTCAGACGAATTTCAAATTGTATCCCACAAAAAATTAAACAATAACATATAGCAGCCATACGAACAATCAAATACTTGAACTGAAAATCAACATAACTTAAATGTTTTTAGACCTATACGCAAATAAATCTAAATTTTAAAAGTTATTAAGAATATTACATTTTTGCAATAGCTGCAAGGGTATATGAACTTCAGATCGCCAAAGTTTGTTTCCCTTCTTGTTTTTTTTTTATATTCCGATTGATCCCATGGCGGCTATATGCTATAGTCGGTCGATTAAAATAAATTTGAGACCGTTACTTTTTAAAAATAAAATTTTAAATAGCAAAGTTTTAATTTTTGCCGATTGTTCCTATGGAAGCTAACTCGTACAGTTTTGACTAATACTTACTACCTGCAATAGAAGGACAAATTTTGGGAAAGTTTCACGCAAATAGCTTTAAAACTGAAAGACTAGTTTGCGTTGAAACGGACGGACATGGCTAGATCTCCTAGTGATGCCGATAAAGAATATATGTACTTAATAAGGTCGCAAATGTCTCCTTTTCTGCGTTTCAAACTTCTGACTGAAACTATAATACCCTCTTCGAGGGTATAAGGCGCATAAACAATTGCTTACTCCAACACACATAAAAACTCCACAAATTCTGTGGCAACTACGAATTTTTGGTAGGACGTTAAGCCAACCTTCCCGAAAATTGTCGGAGATTACATATTTAAAATAAGTTTTAAAATTTTTCGTTTCTAAATAAAGTGTGAACTTTAACATTATTAATAATTTAAGTTTAAAGTTTGCAACGCATTCAAAGAAAAATCACAGACTCAATAAAACAGGCGAACAGAAGTTTTTTTCAAGCCCAAGCGCATATAATTATACTTTTCTAAGCATAGTTTCCCACTACAGCTGTAGTACATTAGTTCTGGTATTTACTGTAATTTTAATTTAAGAAAATCAATTTGTTTATTCTTTAGTTTAGTAATATCTTTATGAATGATTTGCTTTCCTAACTTAAGCAGAAGCGAATATACATATAAGCATTTTAATTTTAAAAATCACAGAGAAACTAAAAAATATCAATTTGTGAACAGCGTTTAAAAATCAAATAAAATGCGTTCATATCATTTGAGACATTGAACATATTTCTCTAGCTGTTTCAGATGTTTAAACATTTTTTTTCATACTTTTTGCCCAATCACAATTCACAAGCTGTGCCCAAACCTGTCACTATTTTATGTAAAATTTTTCAATAAGGTCCAAGTAGTTGTAAATTTTTTTAAGGACACGGACGAAGTATTTGAGACTTTAAGAGGGTTCAAACCCCTGTAATATATTAAGTCAACCTTAATAACCTTTAAACATTTATATGCAGAACTTTTATTGTTATTTACGAATTGTAGTGCTGCGACGTTAACAGTATAAATCGTTAATAATAAAAATACATTTAAACAGTTTTTTATAAATCTATGTCTAATATTTTATAGTTGTCTTAAAACCCCTCCGCAGACTTAAAACTTACGCCCATGTTTACTTAAGTAAAAAGGAAAGCCAATTTATGCTGAAAAATTGTTGAATAATACTTAAAGCAGTGTCAGGTTTTGTCGGGATGTGTAATATGTACATATTCTTGATTAGCATCACTAACAGAGTCGATCTGATAGTCCGTATGATGCCCGTCTGTCCGCTTCTACGCAAACTGATTTTTTAGTCTTAAAGCTATCTGGTCTTATCAGTATTACAGGTAAACTGATACAATGGAATAGTAAAAATTAATATTTGACTGTTGAGTCAAAAATTGTCTTATTGAGTACAATGCAATACTGATATAATATTATTTTATTTGAATTAATGTGGAAAATTATAGTTTATATATATTATAATTTAAATTAAAAGTTTGCAACGCATCCTATTAAGTGTATATATATATTTTAATCTGCACCATCAAAAATTCGGAACTTAAGTTGTAACAATTTATTTCGAGTTGAATAATGATTTATTTCTAGGGAAATAAGATATCGATGACCGAAATAAGTTAAGAAGAACCGGAGACACAAAAAATATTGGCATAACAAAAATGGTGCCACAGAAATAAATTTGAGTATTATTTATTTAACCAGGGAGTGCATCTGTACCGGAAAATCAAGGTTTGATCTCGGGAAGATTTTAACGAATTAAATTAGTAAGCCAGTGTCATTTTTCAGAAAATTATCACAGCTTATCTTCATTACATCGGAAAATATAGTTGATATAAAGAATGTTTATTCATTGCAAAAGCTGCAAGGGTATATCACTTCGACCCTGAGATGTTTGCTTCGATTCTTCTCTCGATAAACAATAACAAATACTTCATACTGATTGTAGGCTAATATATATCATTTCTTAAAGATAACTTTTCATTTTTTATTTGTTTTCTAAAAAGAATAATTTTTTTTTTATAAAAAAAAATTGAAGATCTCATTCTGGATGATTTTTTACTTATCATTATTCATTTACATTTATACGGATAAGGCGAAAGACCATTGTTTGTTGCTCACTTATTAACATTTGACAGTTCATCGTTACATATATCTACAAAGTCTTATTTTATACCTATAGGACAACTAACATACATTTGAACATCGTCAGCATACAAATGAACACTAAAATTAGACAATTTTGTCAGCATATCATTCAAATACTTTGAAAACAAAAGCGGACCTAGCACAGAGCCTTAAGACACACCACGCTTAAGTGTCAGTGGTTCCGAACAACCAATGTCAGTAAAAACATCTTGCATTCGTCCACTCAAGTATGTAAATATGAGTTTAACAGCAGTACAAGTAAAGTTAAAGAATTTCTGACGTTTTGTGCGAAGGCTTTCGTGGCTATCCATGTCAAATGCTTTGCTTAAGTCCAATAAAGCTAAAAATGGTATCTTATTACTGTCGAGTTTGTGTTCTGAAGTTCTCTGTTATGTCTAATATCGCAGTAGTACAAAACCAGAATTGGTTGTTGCACATGAACTTTGGCCTAAAAATTGATTAATCTGTTGTCCCATTAATTGTTCAAAGACCTTAGAAAGAAATGGCAAAAAAGATATAGGTCTATATTCATTCCACTGTGCAACAAATAGAGTTTGATGAAAAAATGCATTGGTGCGACTATACAGGCCTGATAAATCTCGGTTGGCTGAAGAAGTTCTCATTCTTGGAATTTCTCCTTCACCCTCAGTTTTCGAGAAAAAAAAACCTCAAAAAGGACGATTTTACGGGTTCCTATCTTCTAAATAACTGTCGAACTGAATTCTATTTATTTTTATTTTCAGAAGAACTAAAAGCACTTTGTTTGGTTGTGCCTAAAAGTAGGCATACAGTTTTTGTGAAATGCCTACAATATTCATGTAAAATTTTACATGATTGACATAAAAATGTGGTAATTTAACATGGCAGGGTTGAGAAACTACAGCGGCCAGTATGATTTGAAAAAGGCCATGTTGAATTGAGACATATGTCAATTATGTATTTTTACTTATTTATTTTTATTATTTATAAGGAGAAACACACATAAAACTAAAGCTATTACGGCTGCATGGAAAAATTGAGAAGATAAAAAAGACCTTTAATAATTTTTAAACAATAAAAAATTACACGTTATTATTATTATTATTATTATGCAGCCAGTGACATAACAGACACTAACGCATCTACTGAGCTGCCAATGTCTTCTTTAAAAGAAACGATTGGGCAGTAATCAATAAGGGTACTAACATACTTTCTGAGGTAAAGTAAGATCGGTTAGTGATCCGACGATAGATCTTATAAGTGTTCCGCGCGAACGTTAGTTTTCGGCACTATTTTTGTAACAGCAAAATCAACTGAATATTGATTACAAACTTCTTACTTAGATAATAATTCCCGCTGCAAGGGTAGAATAAGATTTGGAAAGAAGCCGTTTTTGTCGATTAAATTATGTATTACTATATATTAATTCGTTTAAAATCTGTCGATACCGAATAAACTTTCAAACCTTTTAAACTTTCTACTGTAAATAGATGTCAGATTTTTCTTGAGTTAAAATTAATATTTTTAACACTCCGGTTTATTTCAGAGGAGCTGTATGACATAGTCGTTCGATTTGAATCAAATTTAAACCATAATTCTTAAGCAAGAAACCACCACTAAATATCGAAAAACTGACTAAATAAAATTAAAAACAGATAAGTTATAATTTTTTTTTCATTTTTTTTTCCTGGGGGCTATATGATATAGTCGTCAGAAAACTGAGAGACTATTTTGCATAGAAACGGACGAATCGAATTGTTTTCGCAATAACATTTGTTGTTATTTGGTTTTTTATTTTGTAAATTAGTTTGTAATGCTTTCCAAATTACAGCGTAGGTTTTCCCATTATTAATACCTATAAATAATTACTGTATCTTTTTTTACAGATATCTGCAAAGATTATACTTCAAATTGAACTGATATCATAAAAAATGTGTGGTAAGTAGTCTGTTAACAAACCAAATGTTTAATGTACAACGTGCGTTTAATATATAAAAAGGTTTTAAGTTGGTAAAAAATAAAATTAAAGGGAACAAGGCTTGGGCAAGCACAGTCAAAATTAGTTCATTATTAAATTAGACAATCGTTTCTATAGGATAATTTTCCCCAGTTGCTAGCTGTTTAGTCTTAAGCTATCAGATATTTTATAGTACAAAAATTGTCAAAAAAAAGAGTTTTATTCATGTTTTACTTTTATGTCAGCATACGCTTGCAAAGTGTAATTAAATTGTACTAAAAAATAAAAACTCGGTGTTTTTCAATTATTTTTATTGTTTTAAGCATACAAATCAATGTTTAGACGTTTTAAAAAATATTTTATTCAAATTTGGATTGCTAATAGAACATGAATGTTTTTCACACCGTATTAAAAACAAAAAACAGGAATCTTTGCCTATCTGAATTATCTGACGCCCAAGTCGCGTCAAGAGGTGCTTGACCTGTTGGTCACAGGCTTGAAGAGATTGGAGTATCGCGGATACGACTCCACTGGCGTAGCTATCGACTCACCCGATAATAAAAACATCGTAATGGTCAAGCGCACCGGGAAGGTGAAAGTCCTTGAGGAGGCAATCCAGGAGCGTGAGTACTGTGTTATTTTTTAAAATAGGAGAAACAACCAAACATTTTTGCGACCATATTGTACAGACTTCAGTGGAGGAGACTACAGCGAGCCCGTGCTGACCCACATCGGCATTGCCCACACCCGTTGGGCCACCCATGGCGTTCCCTGCGAGAGGAACTCCCATCCACACCGCTCTGACGACGGAAACGGCTTTGTTGTGGTTCACAACGGCATCATCACCAACTACAACGACGTGAAGACTTTTCTGGCAAAGCGCGGCTACGAGTTCGAGTCAGACACGGACACGGAGGTTTTCGCGAAGCTGGTGCACCATCTGTGGAAAACCCACCCCACGTACTCATTCCGCGAGCTGGTCGAGCAGGCCATCCTTCAAGTGGTAAGTTGTTTTTTGTCGTAGCTAAGGAGCAACTCTCAGTCAGTGACCACCTGAAATTTGCAGGAAGGCGCCTTTGCTATTGCGGTGAAGTCCAAGCACTTTCCTGGAGAGTGTGTGGCCTCGCGGCGTAGCTCTCCCCTTCTGGTAGGAATCAAGACAAAGACACGTCTTGCCACAGACCACATCCCAATTCTATACGGAAAAGGTAAGTGGACCAGAGGGTCTTCGTTTATCGCTGCTCTCCCAAATGCAGTTCCTTCAATAGGCATATCTTTTGTCTTCTATCTTTATGTAATTAACTGTCTGTGTGTTCGTTACTGCGTAATAACCAACTACAATCTTGAACTCTCCTGTTGTCACCCACCTTTCGTCCTACCTGCTGCAACTATGCCGCTCTTGGCGTCGATGTCGAACCAAAGATGACAAGAAGCAAAACCTCGATCAAGGTAGTCACCTGACTAGCCCGTTTGCTTTTTAAATCGATAATATGGGGCTGCGGGCTTACTATATACTAAAATAAACATGCTAACTACCTCTCGCCTTTTTTGACTAATTCTAATAATTCTAAACTTGAATAAATAATTGTTAACGTAACACTTACATATATTCTTTCTACCTCTTGCATTTGTTTAGATGCTGACCCTGGCAAACCTCAAGGTAACTACAACATTATTATTTTACACAATTTACACAAATTTCAAATACATTTGCTTGCTTGGTTTTGGCCAGCTTACCTGTACACGTTATTAAAATGAAAAGCAGTCTGTGTCAGGCCTCGATTTGCTAAAGTTATTGACATTTATATTAGAATTATAGAACCGAGCCAATGCAATTAAGAAACATTTGATGAATCATTTTAGTCCTTGGAATTTATTTACATATCTTTATTATAGAAAACTATGATTATTATGTTCGTGAAAAAGTATATAAGAAAAAGGTTTATTCAAATATAAATATTTTCTATCAGTTACCATTCAAACTATTTTTGTCATTTATCTTTTTCGGAAATCAATAGTCCGCACAATCTTAAGTCAGTTGACTTTTAATAAAAATTACACAACATTTTAAACTGTTATTAAATAGTCTAATAATCCTGTACAATTAAAATTTTCTTTCACGAAATTTATTTGCATATCATACTACTTTTCGCTGGTATTTCCAATCTGATGTGGCACATACACATAAACCCATTAACCTAAACACACGCATCGGCGCTTGTTCACAACTGGTCCTTTTCCGTTTCCATTGCCACGGTGAAACTGCAAAACGGCTCCCAATAACATCAATGCCACCGCTAAATCAAATATGTATTTGCAACTGCACATCCAACGCAACGAAACATCAATGACAAATTAACCAAATAGAAATTCGTCCACATGGACAATCCCGTGAACTGCCAGTCCTTCCGCGTTCGGAGAGCACTTCTGAGTTTATGCCCTTGGAAGAAAAGGAAGTAGAATACTTCTTCGCATCGGATGCCTCGGCCGTCATTGAGCACACTAACCGGGTGATCTATTTGGAGGTAAGACATTTGATTATGTTCCATATTTTATGAGCGAAAGTGCCCTTTCCCCTATATCGGATTGCATTTGATTATACTATTTAAGAAATTTGAAGAGAAGATTACATGACTCAAAAAAAAATCTAATCGAAACGGTTTAAATGGTAATGTCGAGTGTGTCTTTTTTCTTTTGAACATATAGGATTCCCCTTGGGATCGCCTCTGCAAAATTGTATGAGGAAAATATTCTTATATCAGACATTTTCCTAGTCGTCGTAATTAAACCTGTTTATTAACCTTATTTTAAAATATATATAATTTTATTAGTCATTCGTATTGGCCTAATGGCTCTGCTGTCTTCTTCAGTTAAACTTTCAAAACTAATTCGAGACTCTGAAAAAAACGTATTATAATATAAATATGTGTTTTAATATTCTGACTGCCTTATTTTTTTTAATATATGTATAAGAAAGTAAAGAACATTTGATTAAACAAATGCATGTTTACGTTTCAATAAACATATGCTACAGAAGACGTACTTTATTATCTTTCTTTAAGCCTCATGAGTCATTTATTTATTAATTTATAGTTAAAAATGAACTGCTAACTTAAACCACCAAGGCTATATGCTAAAATAGTCTATTTTAAATAGCTTAATATTACAAGACTCGAGAAAAGAATTTATAACCGATAGAATTTTCCAAAGATATTACAGGATATACTGCAATATAATTTGAACGAAGGGGCTTATGAAGAGAAAAGTTGGATCTACGAATTGGCAAGCGAATAGGGCGAAAAGTACGAGTAAATCTTGAGGAAACAGAGATGTCTATATAGCTAAGGAGGAGGCCAGAGTTCACCTCACCTATGAAGGCTTATGCAAAAAAATTACTCCACTGCACATTGTATATATGGCCCAACGTTTTATGAAGGTTACCCTTAGCTTTACAAAGAATGACAGAAACATGGCTTTTGAAACATAACTTGCTATCAAATAGGACACCTAATCAGTTACCTGCGTAATACGTTCTAAAGTAGAGTTTCCAAGATGGTTGGAACACCATAATGTAATTGATCTATGCCAAACTGTAGGCGAAGGTATGACATTTGGTCAGAGAATGATAGGCAAATTTTTACGTCGTCCGCATACATTAGAGTAAAAGATGACTTCATTGGGGGACACCAGAAAAAACATTTACGACCGATGAAAGTTGATTATTTAAAAAAACGCGTTGGGTTCTGTTTGAAAGATAGTTCGAAATCCATTTTAGTAAATTAGGAAAACCAAGAAGAGATAGTTTGTGAGGGAGAAGGCTATGGTTTACGGTATAAAATGAAGTCAGTTAAAATATCGTCAGTTTGTCATTTATTTAGGAAACTACGGTCGATGAGAGTAAAAAATTCAAGAAGATTAGTAGTAGTCGACCGATGTTTTACAAAGCCATGCTGTGCGGGAGAGATGATGGAGGCACACATATGTTGAAGTTAACAAGTGACCAGCTGCTCAAAAAGCTGAGATATGGCAGAAAGTTTGGCTATACCACGATCATTTTCGACATCCCCCCTTGAGCCTTTTTTATGAATTGGAATAATAAAAGAATATTAAAGGATAATAAGGATTCCTGAAAACATTAAAATTATGATTTACTTGCATATATGTTTAAAAACGTTGAAGTTATAATGATTTGCAGCTTAACTATTAGATAGTTCCTATGTCAGCTATATGATGTTGTAAACAAAATAACAAAAATACCAAAAAAATTCAGGACTATATTGACTGATCAGCTTGCGAAATTCTAACTCAATAAAATGTATACAAATGTATACAAATACAAACTAACCATCCGTTTTAAATTTGTTCCTAACTTTATCTTGTTTGTGTTGCTATATACTTATTTTGGGTCATTATTTATTTTTCTGTTTGTTTTTAGGACGACGATGTGGCCGCAGTTCGGGACGGAACTCTGAGTATTCATCGTCTAAAGAAAAGTTTAGATGACCCGCATGCCCGTGAGATCACTACATTAAAGATGGAAATCCAACAGATCATGAAGGGCAACTATGACTACTTCATGCAGAAGGAGATTTTTGAGCAGCCCGACTCTGTGGTCAACACGATGCGTGGTCGCGTTCGCTTCGACGGTAACGCGATTGTGCTCGGCGGTATCAAGGACTACATTCCGGAAATCAAACGTTGTCGCCGTCTCATGCTGATCGGGTGTGGCACGTCTTACCACAGCGCCGTAGCCACCAGGCAGCTGCTCGAAGAGCTCACTGAGCTTCCTGTCATGGTCGAGCTGGCGTCTGACTTCCTGGACCGCAACACACCAATCTTCCGCGACGACGTCTGCTTCTTTATATCGCAGTCCGGCGAGACGGCGGACACCCTAATGGCTTTGCGATACTGCAAACAGCGGGGAGCCCTGATTGTGGGCATTACAAACACTGTAGGCAGCAGTATCTGCCGGGAATCGCATTGTGGAGTCCACATTAACGCTGGCCCCGAGATTGGAGTGGCCTCTACAAAGGCATACACCTCGCAGTTCATTTCCCTGGTGATGTTCGCACTGGTTATGTCAGAGGATCGTCTTTCACTGCAACAGCGACGGCTGGAGATCCTGCAAGCGCTGTCCAAGCTTGCTGACCAAATCCGCGAAGTTCTCAAGCTTGATACAAAAGTTCAAGAGCTGGCCAAAGACCTTTACCAACACAAGTCGCTACTTATCATGGGTCGCGGCTACAATTTCGCAACCTGTCTGGAAGGTGCCCTGGTAAGAAATAATTTTTGACGTGACGTACAATTATTTTATTTCTCATCCGTGTCGATACTCTTTTCAGAAAGTCAAGGAGCTGACCTACATGCACAGCGAGGGCATTATGGCCGGTGAACTAAAGCACGGCCCTCTGGCCCTCGTGGACGACTCCATGCCAGTTCTAATGATAGTCCTTCGGGACCCCGTTTATGTCAAGTGCATGAACGCTCTGCAGCAGGTCACATCGCGCAAGGGCTGCCCTATTATTATTTGTGAGGAGGGAGACGAGGAGACCCAGGCCTTCTCATCCCGGCACCTCGAGATCCCTCGCACCGTTGACTGTCTGCAGGGAATTCTCACCGTTATTCCCATGCAACTCTTATCCTATCATATTGCCGTGCTGCGCGGGTGCGATGTTGACTGTCCTAGAAACCTGGCCAAGTCCGTGACGGTTGAGTAAGGCAGCTGAAAAATTCGACAACGACAACTGGTCGGACCTTGTTTTTTTATATATAATAATCTCCATATAAATCAGTTACAAACACACATTTTACACCATTAAAAAGATTTATTAACATTTTTACCCATTGAACTGTTTAAATTAATTTATAATAATTTGTTCCAGATTGAAAAACCGCTTTTAATTTTCGACTTTAAAGCCTTTGAGTAAGAAGTTTTCTGCTCACTTTAGCCAGATTCTGCTGAGATTTGAGATTGGCTTTATATACCCTTCAAGAGGGTATAAGTAAATTCCGTGTTTTGCGAGTTTAGTTTAAAAGCTAGAGAGCTAAAACTTTTGCAATCGTATGTTATGTGTACGCAGATCAAGTATGAAAACGGCGCAGATCGGACGTCAGTCACTGTGGACGGCCGTCCACGTAGTGACAATGAGCACCAGATTGTATGCGCAAGGAGACTACAATACATAGCCCCAATAGTAAAATCTAGCAAAGATGATCTTAAAATATGGTATAGCAATCAAAAGGTATTGGTTTTTATAAGATTTTCTGCATACCAAGACTTTTAAAAAGTCAATTGGTTCAGGAGAAACAGGGGTGAAAGACCTTTTTTTTTTAATATTGGAGCTATTGGGGCAGATGAAGCAAAGAGTGTGGTCCTATTCTGCCGCTAAATACACAACGACACCTTAATCATCCCAATCGGATACTCCGTTCAGAAAATAATTAATAAACAAGATTGAGACTGAGTTTTTAAATAAAAACTTTTGTTCTCCCGCTTGTTTGTTTGGTAAAATCAAATCAATGGCCAGAAACCAATTTTACTGTATAAAGCAGTTCGAGCTTTAAAACTTTAGTTCTACCCATTTACAGGGAAAACTGCTAAAAGTGTGATGTATAACTTTTGAAAGGTACTTTAAAGGGCTATTTGTATACCCTTGCAGAGGCTATTATAATTTCACTCAGAGACATTTCCGACCCTATAAAGTATATATATTCTTGATCAGCATCACGAGCATAGTCGATCTAGCCATGTCCGTCTGTCCATCCGTTTCTACGCAAACTAGTCTCTTAATTTTAAAGCTATCTGCATGAAACTTTCCCAAAAGTTGTCTTTCCATGCAGGTAGTATATAAGTCGGAACAAGCCGGATCGGACGACTATAGCATATAGCTCCCATAGGAACAATCGCAAAAATAAATAAAAAAAATTATAACTTTGCTGTTTTTTAATTTTTTTTTAGTTCTTCGACATATAGTAATGGTTAAATAATTGAGAATTACGGTTTAAATTTCATCGAAATCGGATGAGTATATCATATAGCTCTCATAGAAATAATAAAAATATATAAAATTAGTATATAATAATTGAGCTGCAAATCATCATAGCTTCAATATTTTTAGACATATACGCAAGTAAATCATAATTTTAATGTTTTAAAAAATATTTAATTCTTGCAATAGCTGCAAGGGTATATGAACTTCGGCCTGCCGAAGTTTGCTTTCTTTCTTGATTTCCATTATTTCTTCAAGCAAAATAGTTATGGGATTCTGTGTTCACATTTGAGCGATTTTTTTAAAACGCCAGTAAAAATTTCTTTTTATTTTCGAGTCGTTACCAGTTGAGATTACACAGCTTTCGATATTTAACACACTCTTTACTAAAAATGGAACGGACGGACAGACGAAAAGGAGTAAAGACAGTCGGACACTCGGGCATACGAATACAAAATACCCTTCTACTCTACTAGTAACGGGAATAAAAATAAAGAAATCGTGCTTAATATTCGTGGTATAAAAAACAAAAATTCTAATGTATGTTATGCGATTTTTGCTTTTCAATTTATTTCTAAAATTAGCGTCACTTGTGATCGGCTGTGATTTTGTTAAGTTTTGTAAATTTCCGAAAGTACGCAGCGCAAGTTTATTTAAAAACGTAGCCACGTCCCATCTAACGCCCACAAATCGTGAAAGTATGTACTGTCATTCTGAGACATGTAAGACAGTAGGTGTTGGACTCTGTGTGTGATCATATCTATAGGTAGACACACAAATTTTCAAATTCGAGCAATTATTTTAGAAGTTATAGGGCTAACAAGTCCTCTGCCACCTCTCTGCCACCGCTCTGCCACCGCACTGCCGCGACTCTGCGGCCCCTGCTCGCTAATCGCGGCAGTACAGCGGCAACGAAATAACTATTGGTGGGAGGCGGGGGTGCTCCACGCTCTTAGCTTCTAGAGTTGGCTATGCAGTTCAACAGATGGCGCCACATTAACTTCGATTGTTTCGTAGGAGGAATACTTAGGTTAAAGGGTGTTGGTTGATCAACGGGTATATAATAGTCGGGCATCTCGACTATAGCGTTCTCTCTTGTTCTTCCCTGTTTTAAAATCATTTTTTATAACATTTTTCTCATTAAATTGGTGATGCATACATTTGGGGGAAATTTTTTGCCATGGCTGCTCCGAACTGAGAAAATTTGCGTTTCTGTTGCTTAATAACTTTCTGAAAAATCTTTTAGAGACAATTGCTATGGAACAAGAGTTGATGAATCTCAAGGGTTAGTTAAAGTTAAAAACAAATCGTCTGGACCCTTTTTTTATATTTGCAAAGTGTAAAAAACAGAAAATAAATAAATAAACAGAAAAACAGAAATAACAACTTTTTAGCTGCAAATGTTTATACTTGTTATATACTTGTTTTTTAACATTTTCCTCGTCAAATTGGTGAACCATACTTTTTATTGATTTGCGAAAAGTAACCGTTTTTGTTACTTAATAACCTCCAAAAACGATTTTTTAGAAACATGCGTTATACACCAAATTTTGATTATTATTTAATAATTTTATTCCGATTATTTACCCCCGAAACCACATCAGATGATGTTATCTCCTTGATCCCCTTCTAAGTCGTCATTGCTGGTTACTTGATCGTTTGGTTGTTGATTGCATGAATTTAATTCTCGCAAATGCAGCGAGTCTTCGATGCCTTTGTTGCTCATAATTGTCTCTTAAGGATCAAGCACGTGTCTATCTCACGATACGCTACAAACCAGAAAAATAAAAAGAGAGACCAGACATAGCAACGCATACGAAGCCACACTCGGCCTAAGCTCGCAATCTGAGTCCCCATTCTACCAAAACTAGTATCTGGTATATCTAGTATACCAGCACAACCCATGGTCATACCTGTCGAGATGCTGCACTACATACTCTCCGACATACCTATCTCCAAACATTACAGTTGAAAAATTTCTATACGCTCGCATACGCTCATATCCTCTTTCAAAAAATCTGTTCCTCCACAAGCTTTTATAATAATTGAATTTGTTCCTAAAAGACAAAGAAATAACAATCGGCCTCCGATTTTAGAGTCAGTTCCAAAAAAATGAACACTTCTATATTTCTGGCCTAACAAAATGTAATGGGACTTAATATGAAGCTACCTAGGCTGTACGCTGACTCCTCTGCTTTTAATGAACAAATTTAAGTCTTCACAGAAACTTGGATGAAACCGGAGATTTCCAGCTACGAAGTTTTTATAGAATCGATCGCGTTTCTGGTAGGGGTGGTGGGGTGCTCATTGCTGTTAACTCCAGTCTTACATTGGAGATAATTCAGCCTGATCATGTAGCGCTTGCTCTAAAAAACGAAGGAAAAGATACGTTTATGGCTCCATCTAGGAATGGAATCTTAGGTACTATTAGCGCCATCTAGAGCTCGGCCGTAGAAGGTTCTGGCAGGGGTGAAAAGTCGAACGGAGAGCAACAGTGGCATGTGTCAACTTTCCCTATAATTCACCATAGATCGCTCTATAGGTTACCGCCAACTTTCCGGCGTGGGGTTCAGTCTTTCCCATTTTCACAGCAGAAGTGTAAAGTTTAAAAGGTGCAACTCGTCTAAAGAAAAGTAATCGCCAAGGGAAAATTTTAGATTCCCGGACGTTTGTGCAGTGGTCTGGGGCGAGCGAATGGGCGAGAATCCCAAGGCCCAAGAAGCGAAGACAAGGCTAAGAAAACCGACAGTCGGCGCAGGCGCAACCAGTACATCGCGCGCACATCAAACCGAAGCGCAACCGTCGAGCCCAGCGCAACCGATTTAAAATTGGCAATTACGAGCATTTAGTTGTGTAAAAGTTGTGTTGAGCGGGCATACGGCTCATCATACGGCTGAGCGCCGCTCGTACGTAAAACCAATCGCACACCCACATTAAAAGTGCACAAAGCAGATTTAATTAAAACTACCAATGATTTAAGTTCGACAGCTAAGGGGAGATGTTCGATCGAGCGCAGCTTTAGTTCCGTTTCCCTCTAATTCGCGTATGACATCGGCGCGCGATCTGCTCTAAAGAGAGGCAGATAAACCTTGAATTGGCATCAAATTCGGGCCAAATAAAGCTAAAATAATACCCGGAATGTTTGGCCGCGAAAACGTCTGGAAATTGAGATTTAAACGCTCAAGTCAAGGTTCGATCTAGTTTGCAGCAACGCTAGTGTTTTGTTTGATGGAAAGGCCCGCGAATTTTATTGGCGTTTACATAACACATCAGATAGTACCAGATAGGATTTGCTCACCGAGGCTTTGCGCAAACAGTTTCGGCATACTCGAACAGACGCCGACCTAAGAGAATCTGTTAGGGATAGAAAGCAAAAAGAGAGGGAATATTTTGGATCCTTCTATGAAGCGAACGTGCGGATTACTGTCTGCTTGGAAGTACCCATGCCAGAAAAAGATTTATTAGAAACGCTTCGTAGGAACTTAAGACCGAAAATCAGATACGAACTCTTAAACATTGGCGTAGATTCGGTTGAAAAGCTACGAGATATCTGCCGACGTAGGGAAAGTTTCCTGGAAGACGTGAGGCGTAGCTATGGGTACCAGAAGGAAGTTCCATATCGCTATCAGGTATCTGAATTGGTACCAGAGTATATTTTGGATGATGCTTCGGAGTTTTCGGATGTAGATTTGGGGGCAGAAATAGATGCAATTGCCTTGATATGCTTGAATTGTAGGAGAGAGGGGCATCGTTATCACGATTGTGAGGAGAAAAGAAAGATATTTTCTTATGGCTGTGGCACTGCAAATACCTACAAACCATCGTGTATTAAATGCCAAAAAAACGACAAGCAGAACACACGACCCCGACAACAGTCGTGTGTTCCTCGAAAGCCAGCCAATCAAGATGTCAGCCAATAATAACTTTAATCCCACTAAATCCATATAATAAGTCAGATTCAAATAGTTACCATAAAAATTTACCAACTTTCTGGCCACATCGTGTAAAAAACAATACGCTGTCAGCTGTAAAAACTAACCTGGCAAGATCAGACTCTCGAAACGCAAAAAGAATGAGAGAATTTGGCGGGCGGCGAAAAACATAAACGCCATTAGATATAAGAACACAGATAGGCGACCGTACGCGGAAATTCGCCTTCTAGATAGAGTAGTATTCGGGCTTTTAGAAACAGGGGCATTCATGAGTGCGATAGGTGGAAAGTTGCCCGAAATGGTCATAAAGCAAAGAATTCCGTTTGAGAGAGTGGCAACTACAGCAAGTACAGCTGATGGGCAAAAGCAGGAGGTGGTAGGGCGTTTCAAAACAGCAGTGCAGCATGAAGAAAAAATAATAGAAATCGAAATGTATGTCATCCCTTTACTGAGCCAGGAATTGAATTTAGAAATTGACTTTTGGTCCGCATTTGATATTTTGCCCTCCAATATGAGCATAGAGGAGTTGACTAGTGATGCTAATGCCAATTTGCAAGCAGTTATAAATAAACTTCCGTCCTTTGCTGTCTCGGGTCTGGTAAGAACTAGTCTTCTTTCTTACTCAATTGATGTGGGAGAAGCAAAACCCGTAAAACAAAGACATTTTCCGGTTTCGCCAGCCGGACAACTATTCCGCGTGCTTGTATTTTACTTTTAACATCTCGCATCTAATGATTTACAGTGTAGCTACCAGTGTTCCGTTGCGGGACAAGGCATAGATCCACTAATCAATAGAGCGCATTTAAATTATTTTTCGGTATATGGAAGTTCTCGAAGAACATTGAAGGATTTTGGTCAAAGTTCTGAAACTTTAAAATAATAAAAAATGATCGTAAGTGCTTAAATATTAATACAGTATTTCTTACGTCGGAAGAATATCGGTCTTTAAGGGCCCTTTCCAGCATATGTGGGCATACCCAATATTTCCGCCTCTGTTTTATCTTTTGGGCTTTCTGCTTCTCAGTTGCTACAAAACATGCCACCATTCCAATACCTAATTTAACTTTGGTGTAGTTTATATTCAACATCTTCGATTTTGCTTTCTCAATTTAATTTGATTGTCAACAAGCCCAGCAAATTAACAGTATGACCGAAGCACACGATCTCAGATGAAATCTGTAAACTTCGGTCTCACTAGAAAGAATCAAGTTTTTCGTCGATATGAGTACTAGGCTTTACAGACAAAGAAATAATAATCGGTCGGTTTCAAAAAACTAAACATTTCTATATTTTTAGCCTATCAAAATGACTCCTCTGCCTTTAATGAACATATTTTAGTTTTCACATTAACATGACATGAAACCGGAGAATTCCAATTCCGAAGTATTTCCAAAAAGCTTCAACACTTATAGAACGTTTCTCTTAGAGGATGTGGGGTGATTTATGCTGTTAACTCCTGTCTTACATCGGAGATAATTCAGCCTGAATTCCCCAATAAAATAGATTTGTTAGTGTAAAAGTTTCCTTACACGCCTCATCTATTTTTGTAACCTATTCCCATATCCCCCTGGGTCTGATATTTTAATTTATGAACTTCATTTGTTTGCTTTTAAATCTGTTCTATCTCTACTCTCTGTCACGAATCATTTGATTGTTTTGGGTAATTTTAATTTCCCAGATATATATTGGTCCTCTCCTACTGACTCACATGTTTGCACGCCTTTGTTGGATCATGACATTGTTGATGGACTATTAAACCTATCATTACAACAAATTAGCTTTATCCGTAACTCCTTAAATAAGCAATTATATCTGTTATTTGTTTTGGATACGTCTGCGCTCGTTGTATTTAGAATTGACCCTCTAGTTGTCCCAGAGGACCGATACCATCCCTCACATTCGAATTGACTACTTCTCTACCCTGCCCTGATACCTATTCCCAATTAATTGCATGGATATGGAAAGTGTCACTGAATTATTCTAGTGTTTTTAACACGTTTTTAATGAATGCGTTCCAGACTGACTTCCTCCAAGACATAACAGACCTCCGTGGCTTATACAAGAGCTTGAAAGACTTAAAAACTTAAAAACAAACACTTACAAAAAGTACAAAAGGACGGGCAAACCATCTGATTTTTCGAAATATTCGGTTGCTCGAACGGATTGTAATGTTCTTAACAGTAAATGCTATTCTATGTGTTTGAACCGGCGTAAAGCCAAGTTTTCAAATGATCAGAAGCAATTTTATAACTTTGTAAATGTCAGTCTTGCCTTCCTCAGTACGATTAAACTTAATTGAGACGTCTACTGACTCTGAAATTGTTGACTTATTTGCCCATGATTCCAAACTACCTTTATTGCGGATTCTTTGCTAAACCCAATTAACCCTTACAATTTAAACAGGTTAAATTATATAAAAATACAGGTATTAAAGAGAATTTTCTTCTAAGAGATTTGGAGACCACTACACCAACATGTTCCTCAGGGTCGGACGGGATCTTGGGTGCCCGCTTAAGTTTTGTGCATCAACTATTTGTAAACCGATTCTTAGACTGTTTCAATTGTCTTCCTCAACATCAGTTTTTCCAAATATCTGGAAGGATTCTTTAATTATTATTATATTATTATTAATTTAATATTTATTAATAGTCGGAGGATATAGAGGTATTTCTTAATTGTCTGCAATACCTTGCACATTTTTACTTCTCATTTGCAATATTTGTGTTCCTCACTAATATCACACCTACTTGAATTGACATCTATTATAGTTAAAGGATTTGACAATAAAGTGCAGACTGAAGTTATATATACAGATTTTAGTAAGGCTTTTTTTT
Source organism: Drosophila elegans (assembly GCF_018152505.1). NCBI lineage: Eukaryota > Metazoa > Arthropoda > Insecta > Diptera > Drosophilidae > Drosophila > Drosophila elegans. Next base: position 25,888,914 of record NW_024545863.1, on the reverse strand, counting down.
CTGTTAATTATTCTCTTCTATTATTGAAATTATTCCAGCTCGGGTTTTCGAAGAATCTTATATTATTTATTATTTTCAAAAACGCAGTTTTCTATGTGATTAACGAAACATGTAGTGCCTCAGGGTAGTCTTATTTGCCCATTGCTATTTACTTTATTCTTCCTTCTGTCATGCTGGTTATGTTAAGTTTTGTTTGTCATATAACAATTCGCAATCGGGTTTCGGCTTGATTGTTTTTAGAGATAGTGTCAGTCTAACCTGCTAAATCTGAAATGTAACGTATTGACTTTTTATAGGGGTACGCCTTCATTTAAATGCTATTCTCTTCATAATATGCCACTGGACCGTATACAATCGGTCAACGATTTAGAAGTTCTTCTTGACCCAAAAATAAAATTCGACTGTCATATAAAGTCTACTGTTAACAAGACTATGAGTGTTCTTGGATTTATCAAGCTATGGTCAAAAGAATTTGACGATCCTCATTCAACTAAATTATAATTTACCTTGATCGTATTGGGTTGGTCAAAAACAATTTTTTCTTTTCGCCGTTCTTACTCTAGTAGATTAATGTTGCTTAATTTACCTACCCTTGTAAATCGTAGACTCATGCTTGGAATCTTGTCAAAGGTGATATTGAATCCATAGAATTGGTAAGCCGCTTAACTTTTAATGTGCCATTTAGACCAACCTGCAACTACCATACTCTTAACTTGCCAAGATGTACCTCAAATTTTGGCCTACATCAACCCCTTTGTGTTCTTTGTAATAATTATAAAAAAACTAGACTACATCAACCCTTTTGTGTTCTTTGTGATTATTATAAAAAAACTAGTTTTAACATATTTGCACCGTACATAGATTTAGTTTTTTATAAATGTCTCTACATTAGGCTGTGTCTACATAGGTCAGATCAGAGGTCTTTCGTTAACTTTTAAAATCTGCAGATCATTTAGATTTGTCGTCTCTTTGCTTTTATCAAGACCCTTGGATTTTAATGAGTTGAGAAATAGTTGAATATTAGTTGAAGGAAGGTCATTAACATACAACCGAGAACCGATTATTTTCAAATTCAGACAATCGTACGACAATAAAACAGACTAGCAGAAATTTTTGAGAAGTTAAACACATAACGTAGCTTAGCACAAATTACATCATGGTTTACTTTATCAAATGATTTACTATAGTCAAGTAAAATTAAACTTGTAATATCTTCTAATATATTCAGTATTTTTTAAAATTGCTGAGCTACAGTTTCGATTTTTCCTAAATCCAGACTGATTATTGATAAGGAATTCATTATCAGTTATGAATTGTCTAATTTGATTTGCATTTAAATGTTCACTCTAACAATCACTTTTAATTCTAAGTAAACTCTGAAGTACATCACATAGACTAACACACATAAACCTAAATATATTATCACAAATTATTTTTCAGAGAACTCAGGTACTGGATGAGCAAATTCAGAAACAATTTGCATTTGATTCCTTCTTTAAGCCAATCCTTTATCTCGAATGGTAAGCTCCTAGGTCTCTGATACACTGGGACTTCGTCGGTAAACAGAATTTTTATTTCAACCGGGCTTGATTCTGGATGTTATGGCTTGATGTTCTTAACTAATGCTTCTACTGCTGATTTTATATCGTAGTCTAATTGAGAAAATTTGTTGTCATTATCCGAAAAAAAGATTCTGTCAAATCTGCTTTTGCTGCAACAAGTACTCCCTTCATAAGAAAGTCGGATTAAAAATATTTAAAGTTGTAATGGTTGCCTTGACCAAATTAAATGTCTAGCTTAAAAATTTGAAGTTTTGTTTACGCGCCTTACGATATTCATAACTACTCTGCAGCCCTGTTCGATATTCTCGAGTATTTTGGGTATATCGAGTATCGTGAAAACAAAAAGAGATCAGCTGTTGGTGCAGTCTCGAATTGCATCCACGTTTCCCAGAAAAAAAAAACTTCGGCTACAACCTTTCCTTTTCCGTTTGCAACGTGAAGATAACCAGATCCTCAATTAAGCCCACATGATTAGTTAAACCTATAAAAATCAATTGCATCCCATACCTCAGCATTCCAGTTAATTAATTAACTGTTGCAATTATTTCATTTGGAATCGCCATGGCAAATATTAACGGCAGACGCCGCATAAAAAGAAAAAAATAAGGAACCACCAGCTTTAATTCCGTTCCGTCTGGGTTGCACTGGCTCCCAACTAACCGTGCCTTTTCAAACGGCCAGGTTACGTTGAAATACCAAACAAAGTTTTGGGGAACGGCCCCCAAAAAGTGCATCAGTTCGCCCTAACCTCAAACCGGCATAAGCGTTCCGCCAGAGTGAGACCATCAAATCCGGTCCTCTACCACTTCAGTGCCGATCAGCCGCGCGCCACCGCTTTTCTATTACCACACGAAGACTCCCCCGGTGTCTTCCTCTACTCTAGGATCGTGCAAGCCAAGAAACAGAATCACTAGTTGCTCCGGCGAGGGACGAAACATTTACTGGCGGATTTGGAAAACTAGCGCCGCCATGTAGAGACCGACAAATTACCAGCCCCAACCCAGCTAATGCGCTCGGGTTATACCCTTCACATTTAGATACCTAAGCAATATGTGCATATAAGCCTACGCGATCGTTTATGGCCAGACCCGACTTTTCCTTAGTCAGGACGACATCCAATACCTTTCCAGCTTTGGGAATTCACTCGCAGATTAGTTACGGAAACACACAACACTGGCTGGAAGTGCGCCAGCGATGCCATAAATCTTTCAGTGTAAATCGAATCAAAATAAAGGACACAATGCGTACTCAAATTTCAGGAACTAATTATTGGCATTAAGTTAAATAAAACTTCCTCCCCATACACTAAAGCACGGGGCTAATCAACTCGTCATCCATGTATTCTTGATGGCCTTCAACGAGAAAAGAATGTATTCTAAATACGGAGAAACAATTTTAGCTTAATCCAAATATTTATTTATGAACATCATTTGTCTGCTGTTAAATCTGTTCTATCTCTACTTTCTAACCTTTGTTGGATCATGACTTTGTTGGTGGGCTTTTAGACCTATCATTAACATTAGTTAAATGTGCTAGTCACTTTGTGTTGTGATACGGAGTTACAATATTCTTATTCTAAATTACAATTTCTTTTAATATAAAATAACATCCATTTAAATTTGCGTTAAAATTGAGTTATGGGAGAGTTTGTGGTAAAGTGTGCGGTTAGGCTAAATTTGTATGTTTGGGCGCTTTTTATTAATTTTATGGGGTGCGCGATTTGATTACTCGTAATGCTAGGATGCAAAAAAAAAGTAAAATAAGTTGTCTTTACTTTTCCCCGGTAATAACAGAATGTTTTCTTCTAAGGGATTTGGAGACAACAACACCAACATACTCTCCAGGGCCGGACGGGCTTCCTGGGTGCTTGCTAAAGTTTTGTGCATCATCTATTTGTAAACCGATTCTTAAACTATTTCAATTGTCGTCCTCAACATCCAAATATCTGGATATATTATTATTTTTATTATTATTATTTTTTTGCACTGCATGAAAAGGGGGAGTTTCGGTTTTAATATTATTGAAATCGGATAACTATATCATATAGCTTTCATTGATACGACACAGAACAGAACGCAATCGTGAAATTTGGCACTCCTAAGGAAATAATAAGCTATTATTTTAAAGAAAAGAACATAAACACAAAACATTACACATAAATAACAAAAACCGACAATACAAACAAACAAACGGCAACAAAACACAACGCACAGCAGAAGCACTTACTTTTTTTAATTGAGATTGGATTATAATTACAAGCCGAACGGCACCTTTCGGCACTTAAATTAAACATTCCTATATTCTTAAAATGCTTAAAAATATTATACAAAAAGATTTGTTTGTACCGAAAAACTAAAACTCTAACTAAACACAAAGGAGACAAACCAAGAAAGCTCACAGTTATGTACTAAATATAATATTGATTTACACAAAACACAAAACATACTACATGTACTTTTTGTTAGAAAATGGAAAACCTTTATTTAAAATATTAAGCACTTTCATCTCACAAAAATTGGTTTATTTAAAGTCAAAGTTTTGATTTTAATATTTTTATTTATGGCCAATGCCGTATGCCATATTATGCTTAAAAATCAGCTGATTGGCAAAGTCGTTTGATAAGTCTCTGTTTTGCTGCCTTAGAACTGATTAAATGTTGACCCGCTGGTGTCCCTTAGCTAAAGGCGTTAATGGTTTACTAGTTTACTTTACTTTGTAATCAAACACTTTTTAACCAGTGCTAGATACTTCTGGTGTCAGCTTTCACAATTAGTGTTGCCAAAGGCGATGAAAAAGGTCCCAACAAAGCACATTTCGCTCAAAAAGTACATTAAGTTATGCGGTGATAAGAACAAAAACATTTTTAAATTTTACTTTAATCATATACTATTCTTACTATTTTTAAAAGAACACAAAGGGATTGCTTGAAATAAGTCCCAAGAAATACTTTATTTATTTCGTAACAAGACAGCCCTTGCAACCTCCCCTTAAATTGTTCGGAAACTTGAACAGGGACGGTGAATTTGCAAAAAATGCAAAAGGCTAGAATCCAACCGATTCTAAAAACTAAAATCTTAGCAAAAGCTCTTGTCTGTTGTTCAGAAGCTTTTTATAGCCGGTTTCCCGCAAAACAATCCAGTTTTTCAAAATGTGCTAAACAAGCGTTTTTTCTAACGACATACCTTAAATATACAAAAACAAGAAAGAAAGGAAACTTCGGTAAGCCGAAGTTCATATACCCTTGCAGCTATTGCAAAAATTAAATATTCTTTAAAACATTAAAATTATGATTGTTTTGCGTATGTGTTTAAAAACATTGAAGCTATGATGATTTGCAGCTCAATTATTAGATAATTCCTATGTCAGCTATATGATATCGTTATCCGATCTAAATAAAATTAAAAGCACAATTCTAAGCTGTCAAATTATTAATTAGTCAACAAAAATTAAAAAAAAAAAATACAACATAAAAAAGTTAAATTTTAAAATTTTTTTTTTTAATATTTTTATTGTTTCTATGGGAGCTATTTGCTATAGTCGTCCGATTTTCATGAAATTTAAAACGTAATTCTGAAATAAATAACCATTACCATAAGTCGAAGAACTAAAAAAAAATTAAGAAACAGCAAAGTTATAATTTTTTTTCATTTATTTCTCCGATTGTTCCTATAGGAGCTATATGCTATTGTCGTCCGATCCGTCTCGTTCCGACTTTCATGCAGATAGCTTTAAAACTGAGGGACTAGTTTGTGTAGAAACGGACGGACAGACGGACGGACGGAGAGACGGACATGGCTAGATCGACTCTCCAAGTGATGCTGATCAAGAATATATATACTTTAAAGGGTCGGAAATGCCTCCTTCACTGCGTTGCAAGGGTATAAAAATTCCAGAATCGTAAAAACAAGTCCTCAGAAGTACCTACAAAACGTTGAATAGCTTTTGAGCGGAGCATTGAAGTCAAAGCCAGTTGTCTTTCGACGCGTTTTCTTTACATGAATGCAACTAGGATAACCAGGCCCATCAGCCTTATTTTTTCTATATTTTAATTTTGAGCGATACTTTTCGAATGGTGTAATACTCGTTATGATCAGCACATCACAGCAGATTTTCAACTTAAAGCGAAATTCTGAATTGTTACACCATTACTATATATGCAAAAGAAATAAAACAAAAATGATAAATAGAGAAGTTATAATTTTGTCATTTATTTTTTTTTAAATGTTTTTATGGTTCCCATTCTAGCTGTATGTTAAAGACGTCCGATTTTTAATCAAATTTGAATTTAATTATTTAATATGAATTAATTAAATTAAAAACAGCCTTGCAATAATTTTCTCTTCTTTTTCTTATTTTTCGCCGATTGTTCCTATGAAATAAAAAGAGAACTTTTGGGAAAGTTTCGTACAGATAGCTTTAAAACTGCCTAGAAACAGACGGACAGACGGACATGGCCAGATCGACTTAATTTTTAGGGCGATTATTTAGTATTTGGATAACAATTTTTTTGAGTGCATGTATAAACTCAGCTGAAATACCAATTTTGTAAAGTAGACTTAATTGATCGGTAAATATAGTTTTAAACTAAAGAAATAAATTCAGTTTGATCCATAAGCCTTCGATAAATAACATGTCACAAAAAAAACGGATGTCTCTGTCTTGGAATGTATTTAAAGCTTTGCTGATTGCCTTGAAACACAAAGTTATTTGTTGCTACCTTTAGATTTCTAGCTAAGCTAGAATCTGTCTCCCAATCTGACTGAGCAGACATTGAAATAGTTAATATTTGTTTTGCTGCTTATTTCATTCTTTCAAAAACCCGTTCCTATGCTAATCAAATCTGAACCACATAAAAACCTTAAGGCAGTCAATCGCACAAAGCTAACCATTGTCATTATAAGCAATGTGTGAATACTTATAAATCGTTTCCGCGAAAAATAAAGCAAGATCAATCTAAGAGCATGCTAAGAGCAGATCCAAAAATTAACATTTTCAATTCTGAAGTTCTTTTACACTGAAAAAAAACGCATAGTTAAATCAAAAATTTTTATAGTTTATTTTTTATAATAGTTTCGTAGTCGAATCAATTATAAAAATAATTAATATTAATAGAAAACACTTTTAAATAACCTTTGATTAATAACAAAAATTATTAAATCAAAGCTAATCAGATTCAAAAAGGTATTGATCATATTAAAATCCAAGTTTCTTTCGTTGCAGTTTCATATATTACGATTAATGCTGTTTTATATTTGATTCCATGTTTTTAGGAGTTTATCCAATATATGAACCCATTTATTCTATATATAAACAAGAAAGAAAGCAAACTTCGGCAAGCCGAAGTTCATATACCCTTGCAGCTATTGCATGAATTAAATACTTTTGAAAATATTTAAATTATAATTTACTTGAGTATATGCTGAAAAACATTGAAACTATGATGATTTGCAGCTCAATTATTAGATAGTTATTTTATATATTTTTATTATTTCTATGGGAGCTATATGATATAGACGTTCGATTTTGATAAAATTTAAACCATAATTCTGAAATAATTAAACATTGCTATATGTCGAAGAACTAAACAAAAAATTAAAAAACAGAAAAGTTATAATTTTTTTTCATTTATTTTTCCGATTGTTCCTATGGGAGCTATATGCTATAGTCGTCCGATTTTGATGAAATTTAAAACGTAATTCTGAAATACTTAACCATTACTATATCTCGAAGAACTAAACAAAAAATTAAAAAACAGAAAAGTTATAATTTTTTTTCATTTATTTTTCGGATTGTTCCTATGGGAGCTATATGCTATAGTCGTCCGATTTTGATGAAATTTAAACCGTAAATCAGAAATATTTTACCATTACTATTTGTCAAAGAACTAAACAAAAAATTAAAAAACAGCAAAGTTATAATTTTTTTTTCATTTATTTTTCCGATTGTTCCTATAGGAGCTATATGCTATAGTCGTCCAATCCGGCTCGTTCCAACTTATATACTACCTGCAATAGAAAGACGACTTTTGGGAAAGTTTCATGCAGATAGCTTTAAAACTGAGAGACTAGTTTGCATATAAACGGAGGGACAGACGGAAAGACGGACAGACGGACGGACAGACGGACAGACGGACGGACAGACGGACATGGCTAGATCGACTCTACTAGTGATGCTGATCAAGAGTATATATATTTTATAGGGTCGGAAACGTCTCCTTCACTGCGTTGCAAACTTCTGACTGAAATTATAATACCCTCTGCAAGGGTATAAAAACTGTTGAAGAAAATAAAAATGCCCAAACAGGGATTAACTAATGTAAGATCCATGTTTTCCTATAGTATTGTATTTGTATATTTTCCACATAAAAATGTATATCATTTAATAATGTGTCACGTTAAATACAAATAAGATCTATATTTAAATTAATTGTATATAACTTTAAATTTGAAATATACATTTTGTTTAAATCAACCATTTAAAATGGTTTATATTTATTTAAAGAGCTCCATTTTAATTAAATATAAATCAGATTATTATTATTATATATTATCAAAAATTAGATTGAAAAGATATATGTTTAACTTAGGCATGTTTTTTTGTTTATTTTGTATATGAAGTGATTTAATAAAGTTCCTATTGATTTTTAATTGACATTTTATACAATTATTTTTTTAAGACTTATTTTGAAGATTTTCAGAAAAAGCTGCCAATTCAAACAAAGGAAACAGCGATCGAGTTTTTAAAACATTACTATTTGAAGTAAAAATGTATTTAATATATAAAAAATAATTAAATATTGCTATATATGTATATAATTTAATAGTGTGCCACATTAAATTGAATTAAGATCTACATATATTTAAATTAAATGTATAATACTTTAAATGTAAATATACATTTAATTTAAATCAACCACACATATGTTTGCATTTAATATGCTTTATATTTATTTAAAGATTGAGCTCTATTTTAATTAAATAATATTATCACTTTTAGATTGAAATGTCATTTGTTAAACTTAAATATGGATTATTGTTTCTTTTTAATATGAGCTCAATTTGAATTAAATATTAATTCTTATAAAATTGAAGTTTCAAATGTTGAACATAAATATGAAAATAGTTATAGTATTTACTACGCTGCACACTTAAACGAAATGTTTTTAACTATTTTAGCATATTTAAATTAAATTAATTAAAAAAATCTTTGAATTTACTATGCGCATAATAAGATAAAAAATAACTATGCGACATATTTATATTTACTATTTCCATGTGTGATTCTAAATTTTTAGGAAAAGTAATTAAATCGACCATGAGGAAGTGACATTTAATATGCTTTTTTAGCAGTGTAGTTTTCTGAATTTGGAATATGGCTAAGACTATGTAATTTTATGTTATTTCGGCTCATAATTGGCTTTGCCCAGGGGAAGCAGGTAAGTAATGGATTTCCACTGAGCTAGTAGTGGGGCGGGAAGTGGGAGTGCGATATGAGTAGCCAGCGGTTGCTGTAGCCGTGGTGGTGTATTCAGGAACTTCTGTGGTGCTCTCGATTGGAATCACTGAAGTCGTGCTGGTAGAGACTGGATGCTCGGGGTGAATTGTGGGGCTCGGCGTTTTGACAGCACCTTCTGTGGTTGTCGTGTAGACGAGTTGAGTAGTGCTAAAAGACGTATCATCCGGAGTAAAATCTGTGTTTACCTCGGTAGTGTGGTGTGTCACGGGTTTTTCTGTCGTGGTTGTGCTGGAAAAAGTCACAAACTTGTTGAAGCCAATGTTAAACCCCCCCGCCGAAGTCTTGGCCTGCAATACGCTGTTCAGCAGCTGAATTTTCGAAGAGATGAGGCTTGAGATCAGTTGGCTGTCAACGGGCGAGGCCGCCACGGAACTCCGGTAAGTGCCACTGGAATAGCCTGGAGAAAAACACAAAACATTAACCGTGGTATTTACTACCCACCGCCAGGAGGTATACTTCCGCTGGGCGCAAAAACCTTTAAAAAGATAGGCTTTGCTCCTGCCATGTTGGCTGCACTGCAAGCTAGCAGAACCAAAATCAAATTAGTTCTGAGCATGGTGTTGGGTTCCTAATTATGTCTGGCCGCCGTGAATCGACGCTCACTTTTATACCGCTCATTGGAAGATGGCTGAGCATTTTTTGTTGCCGTTTCATGATTGCTGATCGCCGGGTTTAGTTCAGCGAGAGCTTCTTTCCGACGCTTGTTCTCAAGTGGTTAGCAAACATGATTTAGGTGACCCTGGATAAGACCACTGCTAAGTGATAAGTAAGCAATCGTGGGATCGTAGTTTATTGCGTCTATTTTTAGTTGTTAATGTAAAACAACGACTAAACAAAAAATGCGTTACTATCAACATAAGTTTTAAGTCAACATGGTCGTTTCTACGATTCCAAATCTGTAAAGCAGGGATGTTTGCGCCAATACCCTTGCAGAACAATTATTTTTGAACAACAACTTTTGTAAGACCGAGTTAGATATTTTTTTAATTAAAACAAGAAAAGAAGCAAACTTCGGCAAACCGAAGTTCATATACCCTTGCAGCTATTGGTAGAATTAAATTTTTGAAAACATTAAAATTATGATTTACTTGCGTATATGTTTAAAAGCATTGAAGCAATGATTTGCAGCTCAATTATTAGATAGTTATTTTATATATTTTTATTATTTTTATGGGAGCTATATGATATAGTCGTCCGATTTTTATGAAATTTAACCCGTAAAAAGAACACCATAGTCGAGTTCCCTACTACTTAGCTAACTAATTCCAAACTTAATATCTCCCCACAAAACAATCGGAATCTAGGTGGCGCCATCTGTAGGGGTTTTTAGTCAACACTAAAGCCCCCCGCTAACAGTTCTGTCGTTCTCTCATTTTCTCTCTCTCTCATCTGTTGCCACGGCGCTGCTTTGCCGATCAGTGGCTTCTAAAATAAAAACTCGATTTTGAAAATAACTTGTGTCTACTGATAGATTTGTCCGAAACTTACACACAGAACCCAATACCTACGTTCTAACATGTCTCAGAGTGCCGGGCGGCGTGTAGTGTTTCGTGATTTGTGGGCTTTAGAGTGTGCGGGACTCCGTTTTGACAAACTTGCGATGCTTAGAAAACACTAGAATCTTCATGGCAAATCCAAAATCTCTAACTTTTATAGATTTCGAAATCTCCATGTTCATACAGACCAACATGTTTATTAACAGTGAAGCTATGATGAGTTTTCGATCGTTCCTTAGGCAGCTATTATTATATAATTAAAACCATAATTTTGAAATAATAAACTATTACTTTGTATCGAATCATGTTCAAATTTATTGAAAACAAGAAAGGAAGCAAACTTCGGCAAGCCGAAGTTCATATACCCCTTGCAGCTATTGCAAAAATTAAATATTCTTAAAACATGATTAAAAATATGATTTACATGCGTATATGTTTAAAAACATTGAAGCTATGATGTTTTGCAGGTCAATTATTCGATAGTTCCTATGGCAGCTATATGATATCGTTTTCCGATTTAATTAAAATTAAAGGCCTAATTCTGAACTGTCAAATTATTAACAAATCAAAGATAACTTAAAATAAACAAGAATGGAAGCAAACTTCGGCAAGCCGAAGTTCATATACCCTTGCAGCTATTGCAAGAATTAAATATTCTTGAAAACATTAAAATTATGATTTACTTGCGTATATGCTGAAAAACATTGAAGCTATGATGATATGCAGTTCTATTATTAGATAGTTATTTTATATATTTATATTATTTCTATGGGAGCTATATGATATAGTCGTCCGATTTGATGAAAATTAAACCGTAATTTTGAAATATTTAACCATTACTATATGTCGAAGAGCTAATAAAAAAAATAAAAAACGGCAAAGTTATAATTTTTTTAATTAAATTTAAAGCAAACTTCGGCAACCCGAAATTCATATACCCTTGCAGCTATTGCAAAAACTAAATATTCTTGAAAACATTAAAATTATGATTTACTTGCGTATATGCTGAAAAACATTGAAGCTATGATGATTTACAGCTTAATTATTCTATAGTTCCTATGGCAGCTATACGATTGTTCCTATGGGAGCTATATGCTATAGTCGTCCGATTTTGATGAAATTTAAACCGTAATTCTGAAATATTTAACCATTACTATATCTCGAAAAACTAAAAAAAAATTAAAAAACACCAAAGTTATAATTTTTTTTTATTAATTTTTCCGATTGTTCCTATGGGAACTATATGCTATAGTCGTCCGATCCGGCTCAATCCGACTTATATACTACCTGCAATAGAAAGACAACTTTTGGGAAAGTTTCATGCAAATAGCTTTAAAACTGAGAGACTAGTTTGCGTTGAAACGGACGGACAGACGGACAGACGGACGGACAGACGGACATGGCTAGATCGACTCGTCTAGTGATGCTGATCAAGAATATATATACTTTATAAAGTCGGAGATGTCCTCTTCACTGCGTTGGAAACTTCTGACTGAAATTATAATACCCTCTGCAAGTGTATAAAAATTGAGATGCAAATCAGCATAGCTTCAATGTTTTTAAACATATACGCAAGTAAATCATAATTTTAATGTTTTCAAAAATATTTAATTACTGCAATAGCTGCAAGGGTATATGAACTTCGGCTTGCCGAAGTTTGCTTCCTTTCTTGTTTAATTTTTGTTTAGTTCATCGACATATAGTGATGGTTAAATATTTCAGAACTACGGTTTTAATTTCATCAAAATCGGATAGATCGACTCTCCTAGTGATGCTGATCAAGAATATATATACTTTATAGGATCGGAGATGTCTCCTTCACTGCGTTGCAAACTTCTGACTAAATTATAATACCCTCTGCAAGGGTATAATAAAGGCAATGATGATCGCAAGCCATAAAAGGGCAAATTGATATAGCGTGTTAAATGGCATCACTGTAAAGGGATGGACACATTCAAAAAGATTGCTATGAATATAAAAGAATAATAAATGGGCAAAGCAAAGAAAGTAATAAACAAGCACAAGCTGCCACAAACCAGTCCGGTTTCGCGGTTATAATAAATCGTTTTTCAAATACAAATTCGAGCAACAATTGGAGTTTTATACTGGATTCTGGAGCTACTGACCACATATATAATAATGTGCCAATGTTCGCTGACTACGTTGAACTGGAATCCCCAAATAGAATTGCTGTGGGTAAGCAAGGGAAATTCATTTTCGCATCTAAACCGGGAATTGTTCAGCTAATATCGGAAATGAAATTACCCTTGAAGATGTCCTTTATTGTCGAGACGTTGCTGAAAATTTAACAAAACTGGAGTAAAAATCACAAAGGGGGGTGTGATTGCGGCTGAAAGTACAAGTATGTACAGTATACCAGTTATTAAGTTTGCAGCAAACACCTTTAACTCAGGAAAGAAAATCGATTATGTCATGAAAGGTTGGGGCACATGAGCAAAGGAAAAATCTAAAAAATTAAACTTACCTAAACTAAATTTATTTGTTAATAATAACCTGTATTTTGAAAAGTGTAAAGTAAAAGATTATATTAATTGTTAGCCGACTCGAGTTGAGGGTGCTGAAATCTTGGGTTTTGTGTTATTCTGTCGATATATTTCGGATGCTCTTCGACAAACCGTCTTCAGGACAACAAACAAGAACAATTTACATTTAACATACATTTAATTTAACTAATTTTTCTTTTTCTTTCCCTAGTAAATGTCTATATAAATGAGCGCAATTGTCAGTGTCCGTTTTGTAGTTCATCCGTATGCTGTATGTGTTTTATGATATGTAGCATTTCTATGTTGAATCGTTTGGCAAAGTGTTCTTCTTGTGTTAATTTACTCGCCTCTTCGAAGTTCGAAGAGTGATTATTCGTGGCATGAGTGTTGTTTTTTGCGCGTTCGTTTGATGTCTAACTTTGAAGTCTGATTTATGCTGAGCTAGTCTGGTTTTTAGTTTCGATTTTGATGTTCCTATATATATCTTGGTGCATATTTCGTTGTTCTTGCCGTTGCACGGTATTTTTCATATCACGACTCTTTAGTCAATTTCATTTATCTTTGGTTTTGTTTTGTTGTATATAGATTTTAATGTGAGGTCCGGTTTATGTGCGATGCTAATGTTTTCTTTGTCGTAGAAATCCGGTATCGCTACACGTGAACAGTGTATCTGAAAGAATGATAAGAACCTTATTGTAAAGGCTCTTGCTATGGTCAATGGTGCTTGAGAAGAGTTTCTGGGGAGAAGCTGTGTTGACAGCAACATTTTTCATTATTGAATGATATTCCAAATTCATTTGATGAAATAGGAAATTATTTTGGAAAGAAGCTATTAAATCGGAAATCGAAAATTCACAAATGGATCGTTGAATATATATCCTATATAATGGTTCTGTCGAAAAAAAATATATATGTTTTACTATATGTACATGATCTTGTAATCGCAACAGCAGATATATTTTGTTATTTATTTAAAAAGTTTAGAATGACAGAGCTTGACGAAATTCTACATTTTATTAATATTTAAATAAAGATAGAATATGTCTATGTCAGTCTTATTAAAAAAGTTCAATTTTAAATAAGTATAATATATATAAGTATATATATATATATAAAAGAACTGAACATTGACAGGAGATATACAAACAAAAACTATGCTGAATTATGGATATATTTGAACAAGATTCTTAGATTCATTGATATTAAATTGGTTTTTAAGAAAAATGCGGATGTAGAAAAAATGGTCATTGGCTAAACTGTGGCCTTATCTGATTAAAATCCTTATTAAAAAGTATACTTATTGAAATTGAAAATCATATAATAATTTATGAAGACAACCAAAGCTGCATTAGTATAGCTGCATTAGCATAGCTAATAACCCAACATGTCATACAAGATCAAAACATATTGATATAAAATACCACTATAGAAACTAATGATATTTCTCTCGAGTATAAATCCACAGAAAACCAACTTGCGGATGTCTTCACTAAGCCGTTGCCTGCTGCTAAGTTCGTAGATTTGTGAAAAAAATTTTATCTGATCAACGAAAGAAAAGAAGCTTATGTTCTTATATTTTTTCAAATTATTTACTATTATACTTTGCCTTAAAATAAAAAGAGAGAAAAATCAGTTATTGAATCGAATTAAATAGTTTTCGAAACCTTAACATGCGATGTTAAATGAATTGAATTGACATTGATATTGAAGTGAACAGAATGTATATTGAAAGGAACTTTATAAGCAAAATGTATATGTTATTTTTAAGTTATTACAATGATTTAATTGGGTTTTTTCTGGGTTTTCCCCAATGCTGAATCATTATATTGCAAACTTTTCAGATATGCACACAAGCCAAGCTGTTAAACATTAAACGTAATTTAACTTTATTTTTTGTAACTAAATTTTTAGGGAGGCGTATTGGACATATGGTAACCTTATTAGCCTCTGTGTGAATGACAAAAATGGCATTACACGATCAACTTAATTTGGTCACACTTCCATGCGCTTCCTTCTTCTCTTTGTGAAATCTTTACTGGCTGGTTGTGTGTGCTAGTGAATATAAATATAAAATAATAAAACAGTAAATCCAATGTGTTCTTGTTTAATCAACAACAAGCGTAATTTACAACGGGTATTTGGATAAGTATTTTAGTAAGTCACTTTCACAGCGCTCTCTACTGAAACAATTAATTTGAAAAGTATCGGTATGCACCACGATAGCTTTTAACAATAGCTTTCGGTTGGTGTGTTACTCGTTACGATCGGACCATCATAGCAGATTTTCAATTCTGCGGCTATTTATAGTAGTTTCATATTCTCTTGGTGGGTATCGTCACTACACACAGAAAACTAATCGTAAAGTTCAATTATTAATAATGACGACTAATCCATTAGATATTTACAAGAGATTTTAATTTTTATCATTGAAAAATGTACAGTTGATGTTGGAAAATGGTATTTTTTCAATTTATCTCTCTTTGAAAGGTTTTCAGGTCGAAAAATAGAGACAGGCTGCCTGCGCTTACCTGTTTTATCACAAGTCTGTAGGCCCCACCTCGCGGATCCTGTTTGGTGGCTTCGCATAGCTTCGCGTTTTCTGTCCTGAATGGCGTGCTTCAGGGATCTTCTGGCTTGTTTGAAGGCGGCGTGTGCAGCTTCGGCCCTGTCCTCTGTTACGGGAGCGGGGTAAGAAATAAAACCAGAAAGAAATAGATACCGTAACCAGAGACAGAAGACACTGTGAACTGCAGGTGGCGAAACACCGAAGTTGGTCAATACAGTAACCAGCAACGAATTAGTCAGAGTAAGCAATTCATACGAAAATACAACTGACAATAGGTGTATGCAGCAATTAATATGAAACCTAGCAGAACCCAGAAGTGGGACAGTAAGCCCGAAAAAGGGAAATTCTGTACCTAAGTGGGAACACTTAGATGACCCGGAAGCAAAACCACCGGTATAAAAGAGCCCCACCTCAGGTTCAAAAGGAGAGTAAAAAAGATATATATATATAAGAAATATAACTTATATATCATGGGATCTACAACCTCGAAAGCATCCGACAACACGGCAAACGTGGTGAACAACGTTGAAATTGTAGACCACAAGGAGGACATAACCAAAGTCTACAATGTTTTGTGCCTCATTACTGGACTCTTGATCTTTATGTTGATTCTGAGCTTCCTCCGGATCTACAAGCGATCTGTACAGAGACGTCGGGACCACGGACACGAGCTGGAGAAAATCATGGCTGTCGCCGCCAATTGGCCAGAAAGGAGCCAGCACTAATATATCAGCCCGTGCAAAGATAAAAACCACATCATTATTAACATTATTTCAATATTCGACAAAAACAATAAACAATACCCATTCATAATAAGCCAGCAATTAAATACAAGCAAAAGACCAAAGTTTTGATTTGTAATTGGAACCACCAGAAGAAACCTCAGCTAGAAGTGCTACCGTCAACCGTCGCGAGTGCCGTTTTCACTCTTCTCTTACTTGCAATTCGTAGCGCCGTAAGGCGAATAACTTTTTTTCTGTTTGTGAAATAAGACCAACATCGCGCAATTGCCCAAGAAATGACAATTAACATAATTTTTTTTTATATAAATTAATCCAACACCTTATTAATAATGCTAAGAGAATTCGCACTAATATAAATATATTTATGCATATGTGTATAATTAATTTTCCAAACCCAGAATACCACAATGAGAGCTCTCGTCGATGGAAATAAAAAGGGGTAAGTGAGTTGTGTTTGACTTACTGTCAAGCAAACTTTTTATATATATATATTTACACATATGCGTATATACCTAGATCTTTGTGCAATTTAAACAATTAGATATACATATATATATAGTCTTCATACATTAGATTTAACGTCCTGTAAGATTCGTATTATCATTTTTATAAATTAGCCCAAAATATTATTCTTAAATATATATATTCATGCTTAATGTTTCTTTTTTTATACGTTAATACAAATATTACATACACTATATACAATTTAATTAATTTGGCACCCCAATTTACTCTAATATTTGTCAATTAAATGTGCACCTTTTTAAATAAAAATCTTTTTAATAAATTGTAATATGAAGCAGAACTCAATAATGTCTTGGTAAACGTTTATAAAAGGGGGAGCTGGCGCAAATGGAAAAACTCGGGTTAAGAACAATGACATAACTTTCGACTGACAACATTGACACTAGGGGATCGCATTGCAGTGGCCGGCGGCGATCCATCGGCATACGGGACGTATGAAGGGGCAGGGTAAAGCAGCCACACGCTGCCGATCGAAATTCGGTCAAGCGCTGGAACTAGCTACTTGAGAAGCTTGTGGGCAGCGACGACAAATGACAAAACGAACTGAACGATCTCTATATTTTTCCTAAGGCACGATAAATTTATTCTCGTTATGTAGGGGAGGGAGTGGTTTCCAAAGAACCCACCCCATCTGGCGAGCTTAGCCGGCAACCAGCGTGCCTACTCAGGACGCAACTCCCTCGGCCCAAGTCCTGTGGACTGGGCACTAATACACCGACGTAACAGAATTGGCGCCCAACGAAGGATTCTTCGCATCCTTAGAGCTAGGACTTTTAACATCTGAAGATTTTTTGTTTTTCGTATTAAAAGGTTACGATTTCAAAAATCGGAATACCGGATGTAGGGCATATCTGAAAAATTACATGCTATACATAATTTTCAATTTTTTCGAACAAAGATCAAAAATAGTTTGTGTCGACACCTTAATTTAATTGTTTTTTGTACATATAAAGTCCCCAACTTCAGCGACAGTCTGAATTGAGAAGGCCTCTCAATCGGAACTTTGTCTCAGAATAGCCGTGCGACTTTGTGACTCTTTTTAATATCCAGTAAAATCATTTGTCTTTGTTTTATTAACAGAAAAATTTAATGCGTTGTAACTGAAAATTTTATAGTCCTTATATAATATTATCAAATCACGTGCAAGACCGACATAGCATTTTTAGGGAACAAACTTAAAATTTTTTTGGGATTTCTCTGGCCGACGCTATCCGCTTGAATCAGGCAAGGACCCGGTCGCTCGAGAGGTTCGAGTCCAGAGAGAGAGGAAACAGGGAGGCAATTTCTTTCGTCTGTCTCAAATAAAGCTCTAGTCGTCTGTCTGTGAGCGAGTCTACCTGTTTCCGACGACTGGGAGGGAGGGGGTTTCGGACAGTTCCTTCTACGGGGAATCAGCACTCCGGTGGAGGCTGTAGTCCTGGGAAGAGGTCAGAAGGACATGAATGGAACTGGTGTCTCCGGTGGCGACCAGTTGAATCCTATCATAAAATTCACTTATTTAGGGACCTTTTTAATAACTTCTTGGGGGCTTAATTTCGGACGGTTTCTTGACCCATAAACAACTTCCAATGCCAGCGAACCCGATTTAAAAATTTCTGTATTCTCTTCATAATACAATTGTCAAATAAAACTGCTATTGTATGCAAAAACAATCAAGCAGCGTAAAAAAGTGAACGAAAACACATTTGTCCAGTTTTTTTTGAGTCGCGTCTTGGCTCAAGTGTCTTTGTCGTCGTCATTCAAGTTGGTAATTTGAAGATTTACCTCAATTATTTTTAATTTTTATATTTTTCTGATTTAACAAAAAAAAAAGTGTGGCAGGCGTGTGCCACTGTCAAGGTTGGTTATTGTTTATTTATTATTTAATTACTTCGGCACGAGCCAAAACCTTGAAATAAGAAGATAGGTCAGTAAATGGCAGGGAAGAGGAAAAAGGTAACGTTGACAATACCGCCTACTAGGACTGCAAGGGCTTCAACCTTAGCCGCAAGACAGGCCTGGAGAGCCAGACAAACCGTGACAACTAGCGATCAACAGGCACAGGAACAGTCGGTCAGCTTTGGCAGCAAGCTAGATAATTTAGGAAGCCTGGCAGATTACCACAGTTCCACCATGGAGGAGTCGACAGGAGCTGTAGGGGGTGAAAACTACTACTTAGGACCACCACAAGGAAGGTCCAGCGTGCTACCCAATACAGGAGCACGGTCACGACAGTCGGAGTCAGAAAGCAGGCTGGAGCGAATGATGTCTGCGTTGATCATGCAAGGCATCGAGTTAAGGGCTACAGTCGCAACCCAGATTACGGAATTAAACACCCAGATAATTAATCTGCAAACAAAAGTGGCAGAAATGAGTGAATCACAATCAGGTAATTCACAAACAACCGGAGACACGCCTGCACAAAGCAGCACTTCTCGGCCGGCACCGTCGAGCCGCGGTGAGCGTCAACTTAACACAGGAGTTTCGGGGTCAGCACCGCCGCCAGAACTTAATTCCATGGACCAACATAATCAGAATGACTCTGGCAGACGAAACTGCAACAGTGCATGGGAGATATCGGGAGCTGAGCACCGACCAACAGAGAACCAGAACGTTAGATTGGACAAGTGGAATCTTAAATTTGATGGGACCAGCCGAGGGATGTCAATAGAAAGTTTCCTCTTCCGAGTAGATCGCATGAAAGCACTGTATGGGTATACAGATGAACAGGTATTCCGAGAATTTCACTGTTTACTCACTGGCTCCGCCAGCAAATGGTATTGGCAAATGCTTGAAGACAAAGCGGACGACCATTATTTTGGGTACCACTCGTTAACCCGAGCGATGACCAGAGCCTTTTCGACATCGGAGAACGACTATGTCACCATAAAAGAGTTGATGGAACGACGGCAGGGATATAACGAGAGTTTGGAGGATTATATTTCTGCGATGCACAATCTGCAGTTTAAACTAAGAAATAAGATTCCAGAATCCAACCTGGTGGAGATATTGAAGGAGAACCTTAATTCGCAGATGGGAGCCTTTTTGTTGGCGTCAAGCATATCGACATTAGCCGAGTTTAAGAGGGAAGGAATACGGGTCGAAAAATGGTTGAAGGACAAGAGGTCGCGCCCGCGGCACGTTAACGAAATCATAAATGAATCGGAAGAAGGATATGAAGCCGATGACTACCAGGTGGAAGCTTTTCAGAACAACCGGCCACCGAAGGGAGCTGGAATGGTAAAGCCAGCAAGAGGAAATCCATTTCGTCAAAACTTGGACAAGAAAACCTTGGAACGGAACCCGGAGGGGAATGCACGTCCCCGTTTCATACATACCTTTGCTACACGTGCAATAAGCCGGCGGACTTTTATCGCCACCGTAACAGTGTAGACGGAACAGGGTGCCAAGCCCGGTTCCATGCAACGCAGTGTCATTATTGTGGTAAAAACGACTCTTATCACTCTACTCACTCTTCTTTTTTACGGAAAAGTCTGATCGGAGAGCCGGGGAAGACCGGTCAGAAAAACGACACCCCGAGACAATAAAAGAGGCGACCTCAAGCCCCGCACAGATATCGTCTCATAAGACATGGTATCAGCGTAAGGCAGAGTACGAGGAGGCTCGCGCCCGTATCTTTAATACGGCACAAGAGGAAGAAGACGAAAGGAGTAACCGGAACAATAAGAAACTTCGACACCTGCACCAGACCCTGGAGACTGCACGGGAACCTAAAAGAAAATTAGTTGCGTCTATCATCAGCCTGAAAAATGACAACCGTCTTTTTGCCAAGACAAAAGTAGACGGCGAAGAAATTGTAGCCTTATTGGATACAGGGGCAAGTGCCAACTGCATTGGCAAAGGAGCGGAGCTGTTTTTACAACGGAGGCAGCATAAGATGCAAAGATTAACCAGACAAAACGTACAAACGGCCAGTGGGGGGAAAACTCAAGTTACAGGCATGATCACTCTGCCGGTAGAATGGGAAGGCGAAACAAAAGAATTGGAATTTTTAATAGTGCCCGCCCTACAACAACACTTTTATTTCGGAATAGAATTTTGGGAGGAATTTAAGTTGCCTTTACCGGGGAAACGCCTATTAGAAGTTGCGGAGTTAGATACAGTAGCGCCCGCAGAAGAGAATCCCGAACGCCCCGAAACTGCATACACCCCACACAAACTTACCGAACAACAGGAAAACACCCTTAAAAAGGTAGTCAACACCTTCCCATCCTGTACGGATTTGGGCTTAGGGAAAACCGAGTTAGAAGAACATTTCATAGAGGTTACCCAGGAGAATTTACCTATCAAGCAGAGGCAATATCCCATCTCTCCAGCCAAACAGAAACTGGTATTTGCCGAACTCGACCGAATGATAAAATTAGGGGTAATAGAGGAAAGTAACAGTAGTTGGAGTTCTCCTGTGACCCTAGTACAAAAGGGCCCCAAAAATCGCCTTTGCCTAGACGCTCGCAAAGTTAATGCCCGGATATCTCAGTCGGTAGAGCATGAAACTCCTAAATCCCAGGGTATGGGTCGAGGCCACACGTTAGGGCAATAACGGACTAATTACAATCGCTCCTCGTAGTTTTTTTTGCGAGTGCATTCCATGCTGAATCAGCATCGACGACCCTCGAGCGTGTTACGGAAGCGGGGTAAGAAATAAAACCAGAAAGAAATAGATACCGTAACCAGAGACAGAAGACACTGTGAACTGCAGGTGGCGAAACACCGAAGTTGGTCAATACAGTAACCAGCAACGAATTAGTCAGAGTAAGCAATTCATACGAAAATACAACTGACAATAGGTGTATGCAGCAATTAATATGAAACCTAGCAGAACCCAGAAGTGGGACAGTAAGCCCGAAAAAGGGAAATTCTGTACCTAAGTGGGAACACTTAGATGACCCGGAAGCAAAACCACCGGTATAAAAGAGCCCCACCTCAGGTTCAAAAGGAGAGTAAAAAAGATATATATATATAAGAAATATAACTTATATATCATGGGATCTACAACCTCGAAAGCATCCGACAACACGGCAAACGTGGTGAACAACGTTGAAATTGTAGACCACAAGGAGGACATAACCAAAGTCTACAATGTTTTGTGCCTCATTACTGGACTCTTGATCTTTATGTTGATTCTGAGCTTCCTCCGGATCTACAAGCGATCTGTACAGAGACGTCGGGACCACGGACACGAGCTGGAGAAAATCATGGCTGTCGCCGCCAATTGGCCAGAAAGGAGCCAGCACTAATATATCAGCCCGTGCAAAGATAAAAACCACATCATTATTAACATTATTTCAATATTCGACAAAAACAATAAACAATACCCATTCATAATAAGCCAGCAATTAAATACAAGCAAAAGACCAAAGTTTTGATTTGTAATTGGAACCACCAGAAGAAACCTCAGCTAGAAGTGCTACCGTCAACCGTCGCGAGTGCCGTTTTCACTCTTCTCTTACTTGCAATTCGTAGCGCCGTAAGGCGAATAACTTTTTTTCTGTTTGTGAAATAAGACCAACATCGCGCAATTGCCCAAGAAATGACAATTAACATAATTTTTTTTTATATAAATTAATCCAACACCTTATTAATAATGCTAAGAGAATTCGCACTAATATAAATATATTTATGCATATGTGTATAATTAATTTTCCAAACCCAGAATACCACAATGAGAGCTCTCGTCGATGGAAATAAAAAGGGGTAAGTGAGTTGTGTTTGACTTACTGTCAAGCAAACTTTTTATATATATATATTTACACATATGCGTATATACCTAGATCTTTGTGCAATTTAAACAATTAGATATACATATATATATAGTCTTCATACATTAGATTTAACGTCCTGTAAGATTCATATTATCATTTTTATAAATTAGCCCAAAATATTATTCTTAAATATATATATTCATGCTTAATGTTTCTTTTTTTTATACGTTAATACAAATATTACATACACTATATACAATTTAATTAATTTGGCACCCCAATTTACTCTAATATTTGTCAATTAAATGTGCACCTTTTTAAATAAAAATCTTTTTAATAAATTGTAATATGAAGCAGAACTCAATAATGTCTTGGTAAACGTTTATAAAAGGGGGAGCTGGCGCAAATGGAAAAACTCGGGTTAAGAACAATGACATAACTTTCGACTGACAACATTGACACTAGGGGATCGCATTGCAGTGGCCGGCGGCGATCCATCGGCATACGGGACGTATGAAGGGGCAGGGTAAAGCAGCCACACGCTGCCGATCGAAATTCGGTCAAGCGCTCGAACTAGCTACTTGAGAAGCTTGTGGGCAGCGACGACAAATGACAAAACGAACTGAACGATCTCTATATTTTTCCTAAGGCACGATAAATTTATTCTCGTTATGTAGGGGAGGGAGTGGTTTCCAAAGAACTCACCCCATCTGGCGAGCTTAGCCGGCAACCAGCGTGCCTACTCAGGACGCAACTCCCTCGGCCCAAGTCCTGTGGACTGGGCACTTATACACCGACGTAACACCTCTTCTTCTAGGACCGCTTACAGACTCTCGTTTATTACCTCAGTGCTCTTTTCCTAGCTTCTGTTGAGTTCAAGAAAGCGGTTCCCGACGAACCTTTTTGGCTCGGCCGTCCTTTCAAGCTTGCCGTCCACCCTACGGAGACCATGGTTAGGACCTCGCTATAGGTCTCGCCACTCTTCCACTATAAGGACATCCGTGCGGGCAGTGATCTCGTCTCTTCCAGCGCTCCCCCCCTCGCCTGAATTAACTATAAGGCCTCTGTTCTTTACCTGTTCCCTTGTTGGATTTATCCTCTTCCTCTGTTGGGTTCCCGGGGTCGCTCCTAGCGTAGTCGGTTGCAATGGTGGAGTCGTGTGCACTTCCCGTTTATAGCCGTATCTCCTTGGCTAGCCTTCGCCCCGGATCTGCTTGTACAGTGCTAGTGGTCTTGGGACATTTTGCAACGTTTCGCCAGGAATCCGTTTGAGCGGCGTTGTCCTGTTTGAGACAAAGACTTGAACCTCGAATACATAGCTTTCGTGGTTACATTGATGTGACGCACATGCATGACGCTCGTGAGTCGGAGGACTACGTCAAGGAGCACTCCAATCACTGCGAGCTGTGCCGTTTCGTTTTTTATTGACCTTCCATTTAGTGCATTTTATACCTAACGTCAGGTTTTTTTATACCTGCTGTCGGCACTGTTGGCCAATAAGGCACAGATGCTACCCACGCAGCTGCCTAGAACAGATGCTACGTGGATTTTTGGTGAAGATAAGTTTGCACGAATCTGGGCTTTCGCCAGGTCCCCATTTTACGATGTTCCGCATTAGCGGGATTGGCATTTAGTCAGGTCCTTGACCTTTAACTCCGAAAAGACCTCTGTCGTGCATAAGAGCCGACACTGGCCAGTTTCCGGGCTCCTAGCCAAGGATTTCAAGCAGCCGCCCTTAGATATAAGCTACAAGTCGAGTGCCGATCGACAAGTGCCACCTGTAGCCTGCACTATGGGAAATTTAAATGTTTTGTATTTGGCATAAAATAATAACTATTAGACTAGTAGTTTTTATGTAGTTTTTTTTCTAGTCATAAAGTCATATATAAAGTTGTCATCTCGTTCCTTCTATCGCCTTCCTGAAGCCGAAATGCATGGATGACAGGTCCCCAGCTGCTGAGATTGCCTCTTGCAGTCTGTGCCTAATGAATCGTTCCAGTTCCTTGCCTATGTGGTCAATCAGGCATATTGGCCTGTATGTCGGCAGGTCCTCCGGTGCTTTGTTTGTTTACCGCTCCGGGAAAGTATTTTCCGTTAGGCACTGGTTAAAGGCGTTTGCGAAAGCCTCTGGGTGCTCTATCGTGGCTAACTTCACTGCGGTATCTGGGATTCCGTCTGGGCCTATCCCTGGCTACCTTCCTGATTTCATCCGGCTGGATTCTGATAGGTGGTGTGGCTGCTGGTTCTGCCTACGCGCGCTGTGGCACTGAGGACACTGTTGGCAATAGCTTCTCCTGCGCCGAGGGCCTTGCCTGGCACAACTTCTTTACTACAACTTTGTAAGCTGAACCCCACGGGTCCTGCTCTGCTGAGTCGCAAAGTTCTAGGAAACCGTTCTTCTTGGATTGCTTAATGAGCCTTTTTAGAATCCTGCGGCTCTCGGCGTACTCCTACTTCCTGAGCTCGAGATTTGTACGACCTCTCGCACTCTGTTTCCACCTTCTACCAGTAGACGGGCTCATGGTTGGTGGTGGCTCCTCATTTCCCTCATTCTGGCTCTGCATGCCGTCACCTTGGCTCCCATAAGCCTCGCCGTTCTGCTCTCCGCGTGCTCACCAGTTTCAGGATCTCTCCATCCTTTGAGAAACGCGACCTCCTGGAACGTCTTAGGATTAAAGCGTCTGTTTGATGGGACAGCTGTAGCCGGTCGACCGCATGCTATGTCGCACATTATGTCCTTGTGGTCGCTTGCCGTGTTAATTTCGCTGAGGCTGTGAATGTAAGATCCACAACGGAGTCGGCTCCTGCTGTGTAGAATTAAGTAGAGCTACGTCAAGTGACGCGATGGCTTCGAGCAGTGTACTCCCTCTGCTTTCGTCAAGACTGATCCCAACTCCACGACCCAAGCGTTAAAACCGCCTGCTCGGAGTTTCCCAACACTTATCAGCTGGTTAGCTGCAATTGTTTGCTGGCTTGGGAAAGCGAGGGAGGAAAAAAGAAAAATAACAACAAAGGGCGTCGATGTGGAATGCGCGAGATTTCCCCCTTGGCCCTGCCTTAACAGCTTTCCTTTTTTTGCAGGATATCTATAGCTGAACAAGTTTTTCTGAAGACCTATTTGAAAAAACGCTCGCGCACTTTGACTCTCACATTGTCTCCTCCAAAACACAAGTGACTTTTTGTGTTTTTGTCCATGAACTTATTTATATCCTTGCCGGCCGGCATAGACACTCAGACACTATAAATGTTTAAGGGTTTAAGTTTAAAATCAACTTTAAGTTAATCATCAAGACGAGAAAACCGGCCCTAATTCCATTTTTTTTTATATTTTCTTTCCAGAAGTTAAGCCAAAAGCTTAAGTATCAGCAGGAACCGCATATATAATTCAACCAGAACAGGAAAATTCATTTTTGTAAAAAAATGTTAGTTATAGATAAATATATATGATTTCGAAATCATATTCTTCCGGACGAACTCTCTTTTCTATTTAACCACTTTAGTGCTATGTGATCCATTATCACCTTGAAGTGGTAGACCTCCAGGTAAGGTCTTAGCTTTCCACATAATGGCTAAACAATCTTTTTCTGTTGCAGAGTATCCTTTTCAGCGCCGTTGAGAGACCGGCTGGAGATCGAAAATTCCAGAGTTTTGTGTGAAAATGGCTCTGCGTCCGTGATCGCTAGCGTCTTTTTGCAGTATAAAAGTCTTGGAGAACTCTTGGTATGCCAAATATCGGGTCTTCAACCATCTAAGCTTTGAAAGCCACGAACTCTCCATTGGAATAGATTTCACCGTGATCACCGTATATTGTCTGCTGTCGGCCTCTAACTGTATTTGCCGTGAACTGTACGGTTTTCTAGACGGATCAATGCATTCCTTCTATAGGAGTTCATCAACTTTTTCGTTGATGGCACTCTGTATTAATAATTTAATGCACTAATTATCAGCTACATTCACAGAGAGGAAAAAATTTAAATTAAAAATATAATTATTAATGTTATTCTTATTCTTATTAGTATTCAAATTTTTATTATTATTATTAGATTTATATTTATTTATATATTTTTTTTAATTTCATTTATTTTTTAATACTTTAATTTAGTTTAGTGACCTTGCAGATATTTAAAGACTATTCCATAGACAAATAGCCGATACGAAGAATTGACGTTCTGTAACTAGGCTCTTGATTCGTGGACAAATAATATTGCTTGTTTGTCGAAAAGAAGCTAGGTTTATTTTTTTAAACAAATAAATTGGCTCAGGAGTTACAATTATTTTTTTTACGGAAATTAGAGTTCGCTAAACTATACATTTCTTAAGGCTTATATTAAGGACAAAACCCTGCGGTACACCACATTTTGTTTGGATAAATCTTGACATTTTTTAAGAACATACTACAGACTGTCTTCTGCCATAAAGACAGGATTTCATTAAATGCATTGCAGTCCGAGAAAATTAAGAATGGTTCTTAATTTGGTGGATACAATTTTATAATTTGCCATGTCAAAAGCTTTTGAGAAGACAAGTAGTGCCGGAAAGATTACTCTGCTTTTATCCGCCTCATTCCGATAAATCCTCGTCGATGTAAAGTATGGCAGTTTCACAGCTTCTGTTCTTCCTAGGCCCAGATTTTCTTGAACTTAAAAGTTTATTTTTGCTTAGAAATATTTACAAATAATTTTAAATAGAAACTGGCCTGTAATCACCATTTGATTCGGCTACTGAAATTATTTTAGCAATCTTTTACGCACTTGGATCTTAGATCTTAGAATACTGATTAAAACTGGTGATTCCTGGAGTAATACCGCTGCTTGACGGGATGATGTACCTTTTCCATCTTTTCCATCTCGGTTTTTAGGAACCCTTCGATGTCATCCTCGCTTAATGCCTGGGGTGCTTCTACCACTGCTACTGAAAATGCTTGGTGGTGTTGTAACAAACGGTGACCTGCACACTTTTCCTTTGATCCGACGCTGGTTAGAAAATCCTATTCTACCACAAGGGATTCGGTCGCTCTTGGAAAAATCAGTAGTTTTATCGCCACCATTCAGGTTCCATATCCGAATAGCGCCAATCAATTTTTTGGATTTAGTT
Organism: Drosophila elegans; assembly: GCF_018152505.1. NCBI lineage: Eukaryota > Metazoa > Arthropoda > Insecta > Diptera > Drosophilidae > Drosophila > Drosophila elegans. The sequence continues at coordinate 25,861,207 of NW_024545863.1, read as the reverse complement.
AATGTTTTATTCTTATATGAACAATAGTATATGATTGATTAAGCCACCTTGAGCTAAAGTGGCTAAAAGTGACCATTGAGCCAAAATTTCGGTTTTGAGGCATTCGACCTTCTCAAATTTATTTTTATTGTCGTAAACTCGCCGGGCTAAGATACCCCAAATATTTTATTCTTCGCTTTTCTCGTCGGATAACAAACGTCAAAGCGGCATTTTATTACAAAGCATTAAAACATTACATTAAATTGTTACCAGAAATACAAAAAAATTAATTGAAACCATGTCTTTCTCTCAAGCCGCAATAATTTAAATCTGGCGAAGGTATAGCCTTGTTACACTTTCAGACATAAAAATAATCGGACTTTTTGTGCTATTTTTACCGATACTTGCAATAAGATAAGAAACGTAGATTTAAAGCAGAATTCAATAAACTTTTATTCTGCATACTTTATTTTGTTGTATTACGTTTTTCCGTAGGAGAGTGTAGTGGAGTGTAGAAACTAACATTTTCGGAGTGTCGTATCATTTTGGGCAGGAGTTGGTCCAAAGTAAAATTTGACCGATTAGTCTCAAATTTTAACACCAGCGTCTTAAATATATTTTTTAGTAATTAATCCAAGACTTTTTCTCACCAATAAATAAGTTTTTTTTATAAACTATTCATAGTCAAAATTTTGGTCAAAAATAATTGTTTTGAAAATAAGGTTAAACGATACCTCAATATGTTTATAAATTTTTAGCTCAGTAAACTAAAAAGTTTTCTTAGAAAATATTCTGAAATATCGTTTTTTTTGTCCTTTCAACTGTATTTAGCCCTTAATATATGCTATTGATGATTAACAACACTTGAGATAAAAAACAAGAAAGAACGCTATAGTTGAGTTCCCCGACTGTTAGATACCCGTTATTCAGCTAAAAAATTTCAAACTAAATATTCGGATTTTAGGTGGCGCCATCTGTATAAACACAGTTAACAGAATAAAAGCGAACACACACTGCCATGACCCGCCCCAGGTTGGCAAAGGATGCTGGGTGAGAATGATGGTAACGTTCGTGGGGAAAGGGTTGGTAGCCCCTGTACGCCGGGGGAGGAGATGCGTAATGCGCGAATGATTCCTCCGCTGCTGAGTTTTGGTGCGACTCACACCAAGGTGGTGCGTTATACGGGGAGACGCATACCGTGGAGACGCATACCGTGAGGACGCATACTGTGGGGATGCGCTCCCAAGGGAGGCACCTTGGGCTGACTTGTTTGGCGGCTCGGTCGAGTACGTGCGGCTTTCCCCTTCTGATTCCGTCGCAGCCTCCTCTGTGACCGCTAAATTTAGGTCGATATGACCGTCGTCCGAGAAAATTTGAGAACGAAAAAAACCAAAAGCAAATCTGCTCTATTTCAGTATTTTTACTTCTCACATTATCGAAATAGAGGAGAAATTGTTCTTTTTGTTCTTGATTTTGCTAATCGAGAAGAAAAGATCTTGAATTAGGGAATAAAAGATCTTGGACTCGAAATGAAATTAGTCTAACACTTAAAGAGTTGAAAGAGATAAAAATTGGGAGAGAAGTTTTGTCTCTTTGGGCCTTTTCGTTTCCCTTTAAAACTTTCGGTCGCGGCGCGAGATTAAGTTTTGTCTTTGATCGATTGAGTGTTAAAAAGGCCCAGCGATACTTGCACAGTAAGTAAATAATATTTTATAACATAAAAACTAAATATATAATTATTATTACTTACATAAATGTAGCAATAATATTTAATACAATAATTTTCATTTAGTTTAAGCAAGTGTGATTGTATTTATATATTTGTGAACAAAATAAACGTGTTTCGAAAGTTAAAATTTACTATTTAACACTTGCTTAAGTAAAACGAAGGATTTAACACGAGTTGTGAAATAGTAATTTACCGCAAGTTCAGCTGCAGTCCATGTATTTATGTGCTTTTTTGTTTCCTTTGATTCTTATTCTTTTACGTCTTGCAAATGCTCGCATACTTTTTGTATATGTCGGATCTTTAGTTTTGTTTTCGTGGTATTACGCTGTTTAAATAAGAATTAATATGAAATGCTGACTTACTTGGAAATTCACTTTTACTTAAAATTTGTTATGAATGCCACTCGTTGCTCTTTATTCCTCCCTTCGCATTCCTTTCTTTATATGAGTTTCTGTGTGTAAGTGTTGCGTTGAGCCTAACGGATTTGGCCATATGGTATTTGCAAAGTATGTGAACAAGAGGACGTTGACCAATTTGAGCTGTATAAAAGGGAGTTCTGATGAGTTCTGATACAGTCTCGATCGAGGTGCGGTTACGAAATGTCACAGCCGAAAAAGCGCACGGCTCGCAACGCCGCAGAATTTATTGAGGAACTCGATGTTCTGACATATACATACACTAGTCGGCATAATTATTTTGACGAAACTCTTTTTTGACTATTGAACTTAGCGTTACTGGAAATCGTCAAATAACGGTGCGCAAATGAGGCGCAAAACAAAGAATATATTTTTACCTATGTGCTTGCCAAATTTTATTTCCTTTACCTTTTGCATTCACTTTCTACTGATAAGAATGCATGTGGACAACGGTTTTCTGCGTGGCACAAGTATTTTGACAGCATCTTTATGGAAATATTTTCACACTTTTAAGCACGCGAGAACCAATGAACTTCTGTGTTTCATTTGGAGTAATATTAAACGTTGTTATTAAAACAGAAAGTTATTAAAAATCAGTCAATAACATGGGTAAGACGGCTGAGCTAAGTTTGGTTACCAGATCTTGAATAGTAGCAAAGTTTAACGCTGGAATAGCAGTCAAAGACATTGCCAATGAGTTTTGTGTGTCGCGTCAAACTGTGCACTACCAAATTAAAAAGTTTAAAAAGCATAATGACATGCGTAGTTTAAAAAGATCGGGTGCTAAGCGCAAAACAGATCTCAGTGAAGACCGAGTCCTTGTACGGGAATTTAAAAAGAATATTTTTTTAAAGCCCCAATCCGCAGCAGATCAATTTAATTTGACAGCTAAGACACCGATTAGTGAGCGCACAGTCCGTCGGCGATTAAAAGAATGCGATTTTAAGACTTATAAAGCCAAGGACGTACCATATAAAACAGAAAAAAACAAGCTGAAAAGACTGTCTTTCGCAAAGGAACATCTTCATAAGCCAAAGGAGTTCTGGAGAAGCGTTCTATGGACAGATGAAAGCTCCTTTGAGTATAATTCATCAAAAAATAAATTTTTTGTAAGATTACCAATGGTCCAAAGGCAGAAACGGCGGCCCGTTTGCCAAAAAGTAAGCCATGGTGGAGGCTCTGTGATGTTCTGGGGATGTGTGGCTTATAATAGACTGGCTGACCTCGTTCCTGTCACTGGCTCGATGAACCAAGGCCAGTATTTGCGGGTTCTAAATGATAATGCGTTTAGTTCCGGAGACAGGCTTATTGGACACACCTTCACACCAAAATGATTACAACATTTTTGAAGGATGTTGGTGTTACCACTTTGGACTGGCCACCTCAAAGTCCAGATTTAAATATAATTGAAAACGTCTGGTCTCTTATAAAACGTAAAAGAACAGTATCGTACCAGAGAGGAGACAATTTCTGAGGTCACTTCCCTTTGGGAAGAGATATCTCTAGAGATTATCCAAAATTTGGTCGATTCAGTACCGCGACGCTTGCAAAAAGTTGTTGAAACCAAAGGAAATTATATATTTTACTAAATTATTTTTTTTCCTTTGGCTTTTTTAAGTTTAAGCTTTATTATTCATATTAAAAGGTACTTGTCAAAATACTTATGCCACCACATGAAAATTACTTTAGCTTATATTTTTTTAAGTTCATATGACAAAATGTTGAATTCATTATTTTTAAGTTTGTATTAGCACTAAGTAAAACAGAAAAAAAAAATTATTGAGTTATATTAAACCATTAAAAAGTTACATACAAATTTGAACCATTAGTTTTTCGTCAAAATAATTATGCCGACTAGTGTATATGTATGCCTGTTGTGCGAGCAATAAATTGAAAAGAACTTCTAGCATGTAAAAAATTACTGAAAAGCAAAGAGACATTCTCATTAATCTTATTATTGAGGAAACCTTCAAGTAAGCAGCTTTCCAAATTTGTTAGACGACCTCTTCGACATTTTTCTCAATGAAGCAAAAAGTCGGGTAATTGCTTTACAAATTATTATTGAGTGAATGAGTATTTATGTTTATTTTATTTCAAACGTTCTGTTTTTATATGAAAGATTGTTATTTTATTATTATTTTATTCCTTTGCTTCCTTTTTTTTTTTTAGATTCAGATCGATTTTCAATATCTTTACAAAGAATAATCAAAGAAACTGTTCCAGAAATGGGACCGATTAAAAGCAGGGTTTCCATGTATTTCAAATCTCACAAACTCAACGAAGCTTGAGTATCTCACATACTCTTCAAATGGAAAATGCAAGCAACGGTAAACTTATTCCTTATGCAAACGAAATCACCTTCGTAACTCCATATATATATTTATTTTTTAGATGCAAAGGACTATTTAACCCTGATACTGCTGAATGCCATCTTGACGCCCGTGTCTCGTACTGTTAACCGAAACGGGAAAAGAAATCAGAACCCAACAATTGCCGATGCACAGCTATCGATGGTAATTCGTCTTTCGAGCTTAAATGACTACGAATGTCGGGTAGAAAACATTATGCAGAAGGTATAACAGTGCAGCCATTTATAATTATTCACGCCACCTTGGAGCTGGAGTTCTTGAACTTCTTCGTGTATTCAAAGCTTAGACATTTGCTTCAAACGCTTAATGGCACACTCGCTGAGCTATCTAAAAGCATCAGAGCAGGCATAGACACTGTTTTCGAAGTAAGAACTTTACGATTGCATAACCTCTTTGATTTTTTGAATAAAGACTAAGTTATTATGTATACCTGTTTAAGATGCTATAAATCATTTTTAATATCGAGCAACCTAATTTTACATTTAAAAGTAAGTAAGTAGTCCTTAAGGCTTCCTTGCCAGCAAAATGGCTGCATACAAATTTTTACAAGTTTCAATTCTTTTCAAAAACATTTAATAAACGTTCTTAAGGAATTAGTTCACACTAACAGGACTCTATAGCGAAATTCAACATAATTTATATTTTCGCAATTTGACCAAAGAGAAGAAAATGAAGAAATAATTCATGAAGAACAAGCACATTTTAGCTTTGAATCGGAAAGCATTCAATGTATTCTAAATGAGTAAAAGAAATAATCTCTTGGTTGACTTAAGGATTACACGAACTTAGTTTTAGAATTTTAGAATTAGAATTCAAAATAAAATATATATATTTTTAATTGCATTTAAGAGCAGGGAATATGATAAGTCCGATTTTAGACTGCTGCAAAGATCCATTTAAGGAAGTTAACACAGAACACAAATTCATTAAAAGTTGATTAATTCAAATCTTTATGAGAAACCAAAAAAATTTCAATTGACACGAATATAGCCGAAATCGTTCCAACACTCGGTCCACAATCATATGAAATCTTTATTATGTCTCTGGCATTTACTGTAAAAAGAATTTTTGAAATACCAAATCTTTTAAATTTAACATTGAGCAACATAAAAAAAGTTTAAAGAATAATACATTAACTAATTTAGCTTCTGGAGAAGTTTGAAAGACGATAGCTAAACAATTTAATCCCGATGTAGTTGTGCCATTCGTTTAATACTTGGATGACTTTCAAATTGATAATGCATTAGGAAGCCATACTTTTTCATTTGTAGCTTCTATATAAACGTTCCATTAATGGGTAAGTATTTGTTTTCAGAATATTTTTCATGCTGCGGAAATGAAAATTCATTATTTCACTTTGTAGAAGAGTTAAAGATTCTGGAAAGTGGATTAGCAGGAAATCGCTTTTTTCTTATGCAGAAACAAATTGGCAATTCCTCCGTTAAATGAAAATGAATCGATTAAAATGATTTAATCTAAAAACGTCTGCAAGCGAAACTGAATGCCCTACCCATTTTCTGCCGTTAATTATTGGAGATAGAATTCCACTTAGTAATGCAGAATCTTTTACTTACAGTACTGGATGTTATTGAATTTCTTTTTAAGTCAGAGTGCAAGATCGACGAGCTTAATACTTTGCGGAACCACTAACCATACAACATGTGGGCGGAACCTAGTGCTAAGCATCACATTATTTACACAAAACTATTTGGAAACCTAAAGCCTAAACACCACTTTAGGGTACATTATGCTACTGCAATCGAGAAATATAGGCCTCTTAAGTATTTATGGTGTATGGGCTTTATTACTAATTACAATAAACTCTAGCGAATCACTGGGTTTTTCTACTTATTACGATTAAGTTACGGCGGACCCTGTGTGCATTAATAACTACGTTGAAACTCGGGCGAGCCCCTGGGTCTTACTACTAATTGCTATGTAGTGTAGCAATCTGGCAAGGTCTTGCGATCTGGTGACGTTGGTCAAGAAGCGAAGTAAATGGCAACTCTTAAGCTTAGATTTAAATCTTATTAACATATTTTGGTTTCACAGGCGCCCTTAGAACTATTATAACAAAAAAAAAAATACTCCGTGGGTGTTTCTCTTATATTAATAACATAAAAAAATATCTTAAAGTAGTCGATAAGGAAAGAACTAAATGAAACTTGTGTGCCTCGTGGAACGATGCGTTACAGTTCCCATATCTTCACAAAATTCTTTGTCTATCTTAAGATCTTTTTATGTTCCTCACAGCACCAGTAAAATCTATGATCGACTGTACTGTTTCGCTTACCGACTAAAACCGCGTGGTGTCGCTTAAATAAAAAATTTTACCGTCGTCCCACGTACTGTTACTCGACTCCAATGCTCGCGCTCTCGTACCCTTGGCCCTTCCGATCTCACCATTTTACTCGCCGCGCAGTCGCAGTGGCGAACCTCTCGGCGTGTTCGGGGCTCTCTTTTCTCCGTTTAGCCACAGCAACTCCTATGCTTTGACACGTTCTGTTTTCTATACCCTCTCGCGCTCTCCGTTCGTCAGTAGAGGCTCCTTCGCTCTGGCTTCTTGGCTTCTAATCTCTCTCTCTCCGTTGTCGGCGACCGCGCCGTTGTTTTCCTTCTACTTGTCGAGTAATATATTTGGTTTTGTTGGCGCCTAGACTTATTATATTAATCTATTAAATTCATGGTTTTCTCTTAAGTCTAGTAACAAGATTGAACAAACAAGTAAAAATAAAAATATTAAGTTTAATAACAACTGTTTCCATCTCCCCTTCGAAGGGATCAGGAATGATTGTGGCGGCGTCGGGATTGCCGTCACAATGCTGAGTGCTTTTCGCCAAAACGTGTCAGTCAGCTCGATCGCTGGCCCGTGTACAATGTCGTTAAGTAAAATGAACGACAGGGTTCGTAGAATTTTCATGTATGAAAATGAATTATTGATCACTTGATCAATGATACTCATTTCAGCAGTTGATTCAATCGTGCTGATCAGCGAGATCTTTGATTAAACATCGATTAAGGGAGCCCTCTGCTGTGGCTGTGACGCAGACTCCATAAGAATTAGCTAACCGCTATACGGAAATCTGAGGAAGAATGGACCGGTGAACCACATGTTGGTCTGTAACTACAAAACGCTGTATCCGCGAGATACTATGTATGTCTGCCGGATTTGAAGGAACATAACGCCACTCTTCGTCATTAGCGTGATGTTGAAGCTCAGAAATCCTGTGTGATTCGAAGGTTGGCAAAACTGACGAATGCTTGCGAAGCCATTGCAAAACTATTTTTGCATCAGCCCAGAAATACACCTTTGATGTGTAGTTTGTGCAGTTTGTGCTCGAATTTGCGATATGTGCGATTGAGTAACACTGCCGCACACAGTTCCAGTTTAAGTATTAAAAGTGTTTTAATAGGTGAAACCTTTGATTTGACTACGATCTGCAAGAAATTAGGCCGCTGAAGCAACGTATGTTGCAATGTTTAACTGGTATGTTTACAAAAAATCACTTTCCGATTCACTCCACAGAATAATTTGAACCGACCTCTTCATCCATTGAAATTGTCTATACAGTTTTAATATGTCGCCAGACAGTACATAACGATTCAATCTGAATGAGAGAAGGGTCGGTATGAGATCCTGCTGTATGGTAGGACCTACCATTAATAGTTCATTGAGAGCTAGTCCGGATGTCGTTTTTGCGCTTGCGTCAAAGACAACCCTAAGCTTGGTTATAAGCCCTTGTGGCCGCAACACGCAGTGGTGAGAAATGTAAAAATGTGGTTGTGTTTTGTCCACTATTTGAGTGAGACATGTGTCCGAGTTCCTCATATTCCCTCGTGAATTGTGTATAAGCTTTCTGTAGCACTGGGTTCCGATCAAGTCGTCGCTCAAGCATCGTACATCTTTTTAAAGCGCTATTATACGATTGTCCCAACTGATTGGGAGCTACCTTGAAGGGGAAGCGTACATTCAATGTTGCTCACAGAGTTGTTCCTCGTCAGTATACTTTTGAGGAGCTGTTTTGTATCCTTCTACTTCCCAAAATTTGTGCAAACATTCTTCGAGGGAAATTTTCCTGAACTAAATTACATCTAAAATGTGATGGTGGCACCAAATGTGATGGTGGCACCAAATGTGATGGCTACTACCGCATCTCCACCTCTGCTGTTAATGAGGCTAGCTTTGCCCACCCTTCCATCGGCCGTTCTCCCTTCGCTTCACTCCCGGAACAGCCCCTTGCGGCATTGGTTGATTTAGGCATTGTCCGCCGAGGACAAACATTAAAATTTAAAACATTATACAAATTTATTTATCGACTAAGAAAGACAGTAAGCTAAAGTTTGGGAGCACTCCATAATTCCCTAACAGATACACACATATAATAATATGAGACAAATAGCGAAATTATAAAAATATAAGATAATGTATAATGGACAATATAAATTATGATTTGGGTGCGGATCTTAATAATAATGTGGTATTCTAATTTAGTTTTGCTCGTAATTAACTAAGGTATTTGGTTTAACAAAGATAAATAAATCTTTACGGAGGAGGCAAAGAATTTAATTTGGTTAGCTAAGAACCTGACCATTTACGATATTCGCCTACAAGAATGCAGGGTGATTCGGGTTAACTCTGTTTCTTTCCACTCGAATTCCACTCAATAGTTTTAGTTATACTTTTTTCTTCCACTTCTTTCTTTTTTCCTTTTGAAGGTTAACAAAAAATCTTTTTATACCCTTGCAGAGGGTATTATAATTTCAGTCAGAAGTTTGCAACGCAGTGAAGGAGACGTTTCCGAGCCTATAAAGTATATATATTCTTGATCAGCATCACTAGGCGAGTCGATCTAGCCATGTCCGTCTGTCCGTCCGTCTGTCCGTCCGTTTATATGCAAACTAGTCTCTCAGTTTTAAAGCTATCTGCATAAAACTTTCCCAAAAGTTGTCTTTCTATTGCAGGTAGTATATAAGTCGGAACGAGCCGGATCGGACGACTATAGCATATAGCTCCCATAGGAACAATCGGAAAAATAAATGAAAAAAAACTATAACTTTGCTGTTTTTTAATTTTTTGTTTAGTTCTTCGACATATAGTAATGGTTAAATATTTCCGATTTACGGTTTATTTAATAGGACGTCTATATCATATATGTAGCTCCCATAGAAATAATAAAAATATATAAAATAACTATCTAATAATTGAGCTGCAAATCATCATAGTTTCAATGTTTTTCAACATATACTCAAGTAAATCATAATTTAAATGTTTTCAAGGGTATATGAACTTGCCGAAGTTTGCTTTCTTTTTTGTTTGTTTATTGATTTCTTTTTTTCTACTCAAAGTCTATATTCTTTTTTGCTTTTCTTTTACTCATTTAATAGTTTTCCTCGCGATTTTGCACTGCACCACGAAATCATTTTGCTTTTCATTTTTTTTTTTAACAATTAAATAAAAATGTATATGTTTTCGCTGCGGATCCAACGAAGAAAGCGCTTTCTTGAAGGTTCCTGAAATGCTGCAAAAGAATTCACTTTTTTTCACGGTAAAAAAAATCGTGGGGCAGGCAAGTCTGGGGATTATTTCTTCTCTTTTTCTTCCACTTTCAAAAAGGAACTAGAAGCGAATTTACATTCTCTTCTTTGGCGTAAAATGACAAACAAACTCAAATCACTCTCACATATAAAAATATAAAAGAAATATTAAAACTGATTCTTAATAACTAAATTTTATAACTACTTTTCCTTCTTTTTTTTTTGATTTTTTTCTTCCTTTTCTTTTGTTTTTCTTTCCTCTTAAACTTAAACTTTATGGATTTTTAGGTTAATTTCTTCCCTCACTTTTTCGCTTTTCTTTTCTTTTTTTACACAGCCAAATTTGCACTACCGATATTTATTTTTTTCTCTGACACAACGGGCCACTATTACTTTTAACACCTTAGTTCGGGTCGGGACATGGGGAATTACATAATTTAAAATTAATTCACTTAGCACTTTTCGCCGAACTCCTCCGCTGTCACCCCTGCCACTGTCACCCCTCCCTCGAAGCACTCCAGGCGTAGGCGGATTTCGGTGATCGGCTTGAGTGTTCCCACTAGACTTCGCTTCGTTCGGGTGTTGTGAAAAAAAATACAGCAATGCTGCAGGCCTAATGCGAACAAACAAATGAATATTTCTGGCACCATAAAGAAAACTTTTCACCGCGGTATCAACCTCTCTGGGGGAAGGCTCAAAAGGAAAAGAACGCTGGTGCCGCCCATTTATGGCGGCAAGCCCCTTAACAGTGAAAGAATAGAAATGCTCTCTCCAGATCAGTGCTTGACACTTAGCCCTGTTGACCCGACACATTTGCCACGAACTGATTCCGCCACCTGCTCGTAGATGGCGCCAGAAACTGGGTTCAGTTTACGCTACCAGCTCTACAGCGGATCCCCTAGTTTTATGCTTTCCTGAATTTCCTATTGTGAAATATCAATCGGCTCGCTGGGCTGATTAGTGCAAATCCGTTTGATTAGGGCGAAGTTCGAAGACCATTTGAAATCAGAGACGCGCGACTTTAGTACTGTGTGAAATTCCTCTTATGGCTTGAGATGCGCGGCATTTTGCTAACTGGAGTCGCTTAGCTGTTTCCTCGGTAATTAGGCTTACTTCAGAGCCGGAGTCAGGGAGTGCGCGAACAATTTGAAATTCGTAACATCCGTCCTTGATCTGGACTAATGTGGTTGGTATAAAGGTTGATGTAGTGACTTCCTGAGCCACAGTAAGTACAACTGGAACTTGAATGATTTTGACCAATGCATATGTTTCAGCTTGTTTCGTTGATTTGTGTCAATGGCTCGATTCTTAGTAAAGGCGCGTGATTGGTCTTCAAGGAATTGACAGCGGTGTGTCAGGAACTCGCAGCACTCGTCCCAGTCTGGTAACTTTTCAAATAATTGTTTTTCTTCATAGCTTGATCTTGTTTCCGCATCTACCTTTAAAAGAAGCAGATTAATCAGGAAAGCGTTCATGACGTCTCGGATCGCTGATGTTGTGTCTACAAGTCGTTTTAATCTTGTCGCATCTGGGTTGGGCTCGGACTGTAACCTAAAAAGGCTAGTGATTAGAATCTATAAAAAAAGAACATCGTTGTCGTAACGTTCTTTAAGTCGGTTGAACGCCTTTGAGTAGTTCTCCTCTGTGCTTGAACCAATTCCAACGCAGACCCTGATAAGCAGTTCAATAAATATTTAAATTTGTCAATAGAAGAAATTCCCGCGTCACTCTCCGCGTCACTGTCGAAGTGCGGTAACTTCAAGTTTGGCAATCGCGAAGAATGAGAATGAACTGTAATGAACAATGCTTCCACCCTAGCTCGACCATCGTCCGCGTGATGCTTCTCTTTTATTTTTTTCTATGCAAGTTGCAGTTTAACCCTTCTAGGGAAAGATCATTTGAAATAGATTCCCTATCTTCTCTAGCGCTAAAATTTTCAATGTTATTTTCCATTTTTGTACGCTGTAGTCGAAGAGGAGTTAGCTTTGCGTCAATTGCATCTGCCACTTAATCTTTGGTCATTTTTGAAACTTTATTGGTTACGTCATGCAAACAGAGATGATAAGAACAACGGTTGAAAGAGGAATTAAATGTAAGAGTGAGGTTGCGTCACGTGTGTTGTTTTTGCGAATAGCAGTCACACAGAAACACAGCAAATGTTTTAAAGCGTATAGTATCAGTAAATCTATTTGTGTATGTTTCCTAACTTACAGGAAGAGTAATCTAGCTGGCAGCAAGAATATTCCGGTTATATTGGTATGTAAGTCTACTCACAGCTCGATGTGTGCAATCTCACTGGTCGTGTAGAGAGAGAGGAAATCGTCTTGTCTGCCGTTACGGTTGCAACGTAGTCATCTGACCGTCGTGCGTGCTAAATCCGTAAATGTTGAAACCTCACTGGTAGGGTAGAAGGAGGAAATCGTCTTGGATGCCGTTATCCCAGACCTGGCGATTTATGAGCAAGCGATTGTGACCTGTGCTTTCCTGTTCCGGCGACGATCTAGCGCGTGCTGCGGGAATCCAGAGTGTACCTTGAATGCCGATGCGCGACGCTGTTGCAGACTGGCCAATGTTGAATTGGTCCCCGGACGTATGGAAGAAAATCAATTCTAACCTGTAAGTCACCACTCAAACTTTACTATTTGTCTGGGTTCTATTAGGTCGCCTAATATTGCGTTGATACGCATCTTTAAGCCCAGCTCATATAGTGCTAGACTGTGATGGCTTTCTATATGTTTCAAAGGTTTTATTCGCTTGATTTTAGTTACACGTGTCTCTGGCTTAAGTTGCAGAACCAAAAGGAAGTGAAAGGAAGGATATGTAACAGCTTGAGAGAGCGAGAGAAATCGCAAAGGCATTAATGACTGCGAATTTGACAGCGTTATAATCGAAGGTTAAATACTAAATATGTGTGAGACCGTACAATAGATCTGATTAATAACATTTAAACTAAGCTCTAATCTCCTCCAACACTGCTCTTCACGAGGTGAAATAGACGTGACGCTCGCACCTTATATTGTACATATAAAATATCTGATATCAAATTTTGTGACCAAAAATGAACAAGCATTCGACTTAATAAATACACTTTTAAAATGTTTCCATTCGGAACGGTTTAATATTTTACAATTATTTAATGAAAATGTTTCTTCCTTTAAACTGAAACCATTTTTGTAGCATTTTTCTCACCAACTTTGTGGTGGATACTTTTAGGACGAAATTCTTGCCTAAGCAGCGATAACTTCTCCAAACTGAGAAAAGCAGCCGGTTTTGTTGCTTAATAACTTTCGAAACTATTCATGCTAAAAAAAGTATATACCAAAAGTTGAGGAATCTCAAAAGAACGAATAGAATCCTGAGTCCAAGCATTGGAGCTCTCGTTTTCAAGAGTAAATCCTTTTTGATTTTGAGAACGATTTGCTCTCTGAGACGAGAAGACTTATTCTGAAATCGAGTATGCATGTTAAAAAAAACAGCCTTGATCTAAGAAATTGTCTTCTTAATTTCGGTAAATCCGTTCTTGGCGCACTATTGAGCACGGAAATACTGAAATCGGGACTGTTGAGAATGGTTTTTTTCTCGGGGTATATATATTTTCCTAAAACAAATGTCTCTTTTTTAAGTCTAATTTTCAAAGTTTCGTTGCGTAAGATTAAGTTCTGTTAACCCAGTGCTTTGTTGCTCAACACGTTGTTTTTTACAGCATTATGAGCAAATTGTTTGAGTTTGAAAAAAGACGTATATTTATACATAGATATTATCTATAACCAGTTTTTTTTATGGTAATCCATATGTATATTTTTAGTATTCGATTAGCACACTGCTACCCAAGTGGCGGCTTGTTTCCTGGCTAGGTTGTTCGCATTGAGTCTTTACATGTACTTCATTGAAATGGACTGCAGCTTGTCGTCGATTTTTGGCACCTGGTTCGCATATACCCCAGAGATACTCCTAAAAGTTTTTGCCTGAAAATACGGATCATGTTAAGGTTAGTTTTCGCCGCAATGCCATAAACCTGAAAGCCGTAGAAGAGACTGGGCGCTAGTATGGCCTTCTAAATCATGACCTTGCAGCCCGGGGATAGCCTGTTATGTGGAGCAAGTAGCCATGACATACGAGCAACCTTGCTCCTGAAGGAGTGCTGTATAGCCGTGATATGCCTCTTGAAGCTAAGTTTCCTGTCTAGGGTGATACCTAGGTATTTATACGCCTGATGGTGCCTGATTGGACTTCCATTCAGACTGGCGCCTGGATAAGTTTCTCGGCGGTTTGTGAACGTCACATTGACGCATTTGTCGGCGTTAATTCGCACATTCCAGCCCATTGCAGAAATGCATCCAGATATTCTTGCAGTGCTAATGTGCCTGCTAAGATACTTTTACTTTTTGTGAGTACAGCAGTATCATCAGCGTAGGTAGCTATTAGCACATCCTTTTCTTCAACTTCAGTGATTGGTGTGTGAGTTTGCATATCCGAAGCGAAAATGGAATATAGGGTCGGGCCAAGGACGCTATCTTGAGGGACTGCAGCAGAAATATGTTTGATGGTCGATTTGTACCCATCGTCAGAGACGTGGAATGTGCGTTCTTCCAGGAAACTTTTTACAAGCTGGAACAGTTGAGGCGTGAACAGACTCTTCGCTTTGTACAGGAGCCCAGGGTGCCAGACCCTGACAAAAGCCTGTTGAATATCAAGGAAGGCAGCCACAGCGTATTCTTTATTTTCCATTCCTTCTATCGTAAAGTTGACTCTATGTAGTTGCTCAGGAGTGCCGTGCTGTAGGCGGAAACCGAACTGGAATTTCGGGATCGCTCTGGTGACATTTTCGAAGGTTAGTAGCCTGTTTAGGATCAGCCTTTCCATAATTTTCCCCAGTGAAGGGAGTAGACTGATGGGCCTGTACGAGTCCACATTTGTCGGCAGTTTTCCAGGTTGAAGTATCATTGTTATACTCGCCGATTTCCATTCTTTCGGAAAATATCCAATATTTAATACACTGTCTTATATCAGCACAAGGAACTGCAAGGCTTGATCTGGTAGAAGTCGAATGGTTCTGTTGTCAAGAAGGTCTTCCCTAGGAGCTTTCTTTGGCGACATTTTAGATACTAGGACCTTTACTTCTGACAATGTTACAGGGCTAACAGGCAGGCTCATTTGAAATGGAGATTCCAAGAACTCTTCAACTTGTTGAAATTGACTTTCCGGTGCATAATCGTAAGGCCGAAAACGCTGCTCAAGGTTTTTAGCGAACACTTCAGTTGTCTCCTGGCTCGTGCGACACCAGCCACCTGTAGTGTTTCTAAAAGCTGATTTTGGGGTGGGCTGAGCTTTGTACCGTTTCGTGATTCGCCACAATGAATAATTTGTACTGGCGTCTGTCCCCAAGTTTTTAAGAAAGCTGTCTATTTGGTCCTGCTTTCTTCTGGCAAGGGCCTTATGTAAGCAGTTGGCCAGCCTACTGTGAGTCTGTTGACTACGAAAATCTCATGTTCTTGCATATTCCCTACTAACTCTACGTTTCAGACTAAGCAAGAGCGCAATTCTGGGTCGTAACTGGAGTGGTCTCGGAGCGTATGTGTCATGCCGATTTCTGAGTGCAGCAAGCTTAGCAGCCTGATTTAGTTTGTTCATGAAAAGGCTGATATCTATAACCAGTAACTCAAAGAAGGTATTTCGACTAAAATCGAATTTTTAAAATTTGAAAAGCGTTATCGTTTGCCCATTTTTTGCCCACCAACTAGTTTATTTTTGACCCACTTCCAGTTTTAAAGAAATGGAATCTTCTAAAATGTTTGCATAAAAACCAAAAAGTTCACTTTTTTCAATTTTGTTTTTTAGGAATCAAAAGAGAATCGTTTTTCCATGGTCGACCAAGTTTTAATATTGAAGAAAATAAAACTAAAAAATAATGTATATTTATACATTATATATAAAACTTTTAAGTTTTCATAATCATCAAAAAACAATTATTTGTGGGCAACCTTTTTTTGTTAAAAATACATATTTTTAAGTTGTGGGCAAACTTTTCTTTTCAGATTCTTTTTTTTTTCAAATAAAACGTTTGTCATGGCGTCGGCAAAAGGTTTTTCTAGCGGAAAAAATGATTAAACTTAAAAGTTCAAGAATTTTATAAGTTTTTATTTTTTTGAAATTTTATTAGGTTGGCAAGCTCTAAAAAACACATTTCTTGTTATTCAAAAAAAAGTAATCTTTTAGGCTTTTGGAAAATGTTTGAAGTTCCCAAATTTTAGAAAATAAAGCAAATAAAACAAATAGGTGGGCAAAAAAAAAGTTTAGTCGATCCAGATTTATTACAGTTCCACATTGAAAAAAAGTCGACCAAGACCTAAAATCACCTCTTTTTTTTTTAGAAATGTAATGTTTTCTAAAGAGGTATTTCCCATATTAAGGAAAATTCCAATTTTATAAAGTATATATATGTATTCTTGATCAGCATGACTTGACTAGAGTTGATATGGGCATACCCATCTGTTCCTATGCAGTTTGCGAGCTTAGCTTAAAATCTGGAGATTTTAAGCTTTTGCAATTATATTTTCTTACGTGTACACAGACGGCTATATTTTATGGATCATTAGAGAAATTTGGCTGTTTTTTTTAAGGTTGAGTACACATTGCTAGTCTTAGCCCTAAAATATGTTTTTCTAGTACTAAGAACATTGAGATTTTATCAGAATTATGTTGACGGACCATACAGTTTTATGCCGGTCATTTGCGCAGTGTAGCAGATAGATGCCAGAATTTTTCCCAAACGTGTTTTTATACCCTTGCAGAGGGATTTATAATTTCAGTCAGAAGTTTGCAACGCAGTGAAGGAGACATTTCCAACCCTATAAAATATATATATTCTTGATCAACATCATTAGCAGAGTCGATCTAGCCATGTCCGTCTGTCCGTCCGTTTCTACGCCAACTAGTCTCTCAGTTTCAAAGCTATCTGCATGAAACTTTCCCAAAAGTTGTCTTTCTATATCAGGTAGTCTATAAGTCGGAACGAGCCGGATCGGACGACTATAGCATATGGCTCCCATAGGAACAATCGGAAAAATAAATTTAAAAAAATTATATTTACTGTTTTTCACTTTTTTTTAGTTCTTCGACATATAGTATTGGTTAATTATTTCAGAGTTACGGTTTAAATTTCATCAAAATCGGAAGACTATATCACATAGCTCCCATAGAAATAATAAAAATATATAAAATAACTATCTAATGATTGAGCTACAAATCATCATAGCTTCAATGTTTTTCACCATATACGCAAGTAAATCATAATTTTAATGTTTTCAAAAGTATTTAATTCTTGCATTAACTGCAAGGGTATATGAACTTCGGCTTGCCGAAGTTTACTTTCTTTCTTGTTATACCCTTGCAGAGGGTATTATAATTTCAGTCAGAAGTTTGCAACGCAGTAAAGGAGACATCTCCGACCCTATAAAGTATATATATTCTTGATCAGCATCACTAGGCGAGTCGATCTAGCCATGTCCGTCTGTCCGTCTGTCCGTCCGTCTGTCCGTCTGTCCGTCCGTTTATATGCAAACTAGTCTCTCAGTTTTAAAGCTATCTGCATGAAACTTTCCCAAAAGTTGTCTTTCTATTGCAGGTAGTATATAAGTCGGAACGAGCCGGATCGGACGACTATAGCATATAGCTCCCATAGGAACAATCGGAAAAATAAATGAAAAAAAATTATAACTTTGCTGTTTTTTAATTTTTTGTTTAGTTCTTCGACATTTAGTAATGGTTAAATATTTCCGATTTACGGTTTAAATTTCATCAAAATCGGACGACTATAGCATATAGCTCCCATAGGAACAATCGGAAAAATAAATGAAAAAAATTATAACTTTGCTGTTTTTCAATTTTTTGTTTAGTTCTTCGACATTTAGTAATGGTTAAATATTTCCGATTTACGGTTTAAATTTCATCAAAATCGGACGACTATAGCATATAGCTCCCATAGGAACAATCGGAAAAATAAATGAAAAAAAATTATAACTTTGCTGTTTTTTAATTTTTTGTTTAGGTCTTCGACATTTATTAATGGTTAAATATTTCCGATTTACGTTTTAAATTTCATCAAAGTCGGACGACTATATCATATAGCTCTCATAGGAACAATCGGAAAAATAAATGAAAAAAATTATAACTTTTCCGTTTTTTAATTTTTTGTTTAGTTCTTCGACATATAGCAAAGGTTAAATATTTCAGAATTATGGTTTAAATTTTATCAAAATCGGACGTCTATATCATATAGCTCCCTTAGAAATAATAAAAATATATAAAATAACTATCAAATAATTGAGCTGCAATCATAAATCATAATTTTAATGTTTTCAAAAATGTTTAATTCTTGCAATAGCTGCAAGGGTATATGAACTTCGGCTTGCCGAAGTTTGCTTTCTTTCTTGTTTAATTTAATTTTACAATTTTTCTATTGGATAAACCCATTAAATATCATGACATTATCATGTTTTTACTTTAATTTAAGTGTGCTTATGTTTTTAAAAACATCGTTGTAGTCAAATATTTTAATGTTTAATTTTATTATGGGGTTTTTCTCTGGGTGTTGTGTTTAGAATAATAAATTTAATAAAAATTGGTTGACCATTTCCTTCAGCTGCCAAAAGTATTTTTACTGATCATACAGTTCTATGACGATTTTTCGCGCAGTGTAATTTTTCAAACTTTCCAAACCGTATTTTCGAATATGTGCACTGATAAAGTCAAACAATCTTGCTTGAGACGACAATATCAATCGGGTAAAATTTGATAAATTTAGTTGTTTTCTAAGAATTATGCGTACACCTAATTTTTTTGAGAAGGGTATTAAAACTTCGTCTTGCCAAAGCTAGCTTTCTTTCTTGTTTTCAACACTGACTAAGATTTTCTTAAAGCTGTATTGCACTGGACAGTAATTGTTTTTGGTGTAGTTTCTTATTTCGACGCGAATGTGCCGAATAACGAGGTCGTGTATTCTGGCCGTGCTTCCGTTTTTTCTGGTGCCTTGTCGTTTTAGTTAGTGCCAACTAATTAGCTTGCACTTTTGCGTAATGGCTTTTCCCAGCTTATATCTGGTTATTTAAGCAAGGGAGCCAGAGTTGGAAGACATCCCCAAGTCCTATCGTAGCCTGCTTTAAATTATGTTTCCGACTTTGACTCCAGAGTACGGACACTCATTGCCGTGTAAGAGTTCGTGCCCGTAGTTTTCCCAGTAAATGTTGCAAAATATGTTAACAAGATACATCACAATATGCCATAGCGCTCAGGAACCCGAACTTTGAAAAGTCAGCGGAATTCGGTGTTCTGTTTGTGTAGGATTAACCCCTTCCCATAGAAGCGCCACATTTACCCGTTCTAGCTGAGCCGGAAACCTTGTGCTCGGTCTTACTCAGATATGTTGTATAATTATGCATTAGTTTTATGACATTTTGCGGCATAATAAAACCTGCTTAATTACGAAACGCACCCAGCGAAGGTTCGGTGCACATCCTGCTCTGCGTTGTTTTAATCGAGTCCTCGGTGTTTGTGCGCATATTGTGCTCTGCCATGTTTCGAGCTTGTTTACATATTTGCTACTGTACGTGACGTGTGGGTACAGGCAAGAAAATGCTGAGTAAACAAAAACGACGGTAGCTATATTTTCACGAGAAGTCAAAAATCTGTAATTTGGGTAATGTTTGTTTTTGCACAAAATGTATATGCAAGCATGGGGTGGTCTTAATGTAAACAAAATCAGGAGTGCAACGGTAATTACTTCAGCTTAAATAAAGCTTCAATTCTATTTAACGGAGTCTCAGACCTTTCTGATTTTCTTATTCGAATGCGCGCAAAATGGAGTCGTCTATAAACAAGAGGTACATCGAGACCAAGCTTGTTAGCGCGTTATTTAGTATTAGATTGTGGGCAATTAATTGAGTTTGCGAAAAAGGCCATATCAATTATTATAGAGGGAAGAAACTAAAGCTAAGTTTGGTGCAAATAGGTTAAAAGTGCAGTTTTTAAAAAAGGGATAGAGGTTGAAGTAGACGTTTGATTACATAGAAAATTATATCTATTACCACGAACACGAAGTGGGTCATGTTGATGTAATTTGTGGTTAGTTACGAGGATGGAAATTTCGAGTTCGTATAAAATAAAATATAAAAGGCATATAAAGAGTTAAGCACAAAACATGTGCTTTTTTAACTTTTATTTTTATTTTATGTTAAACAAGAAAGAAAGCAAACTTCGGCAAGCCGAAGTTCATATACCCTTGCAGCTATTGCAAGAATAAAACATTTTTGAAAACATTAAAATTATAATTTACTTGCGTATAAGTTTAAAAACATTGAAGCTATGATGATTTGCAGCTCAATTATTTGATAGTTATTTTATATATTTTTATTGTTCCTATGGGAGCTATATGATATAGTCGTCCGACTTTGATGAAACTTAAACCGTAAATTGAAAATATTTAACCATTACTTAATGTCGAAGAACTAAACAAAAAATTAAAAAACAGAAAAGTTATAATTTTTTTTCATTTATTTTTCCGATTGTTCCTATGGGAGCTATATGCTATAGTCGTCCGATTTTGATGAAATTTTAACCATAATTCTGAAATATTTAACCATTGCTTTATGTCGAAGAACAAAACAAAAAATTAAAAAACAGAAAAGTTATAATTTTTTTTCATTTATTTCTCCGATTGTTCCTATGGGAGCTATATGATATAGGTTCGACTTTGATGAAATTTTAACCATAATTCTGAAATATTTAACCATTACTAAATGTCGAAGAACTAAACAAAAAATTAAAAAACAGAAAAGTTATAATTTTTTTTCATTTATTTTTCCGATTGTTCCTATGGGAGCTATATGCTATAGTCGTCCGATTTTGATGAAATTTTAACCATAATTCTGAAATATTTAACCATTGCTTTATGTCGAAGAACAAAACAAAAAATTAAAAAACAGAAAAGTTATAATTTTTTTTCATTTATTTTTCCGATTGTTCCTATGGGAGCTATATGCTATAGTCGTCCGATTTTGATGAAATTTTTACCATAATTCTGAAATATTTAACCATTGCTATATGTCGAAGAACTAAACAAAAAATTAAAAAACAGCAAAGTTATAATTTTTCTTCAATTATTTTTCCGATTGTTCCTATGGGAGCTATATGCTATAGTCGTCCGATCCGGCTCGTTCCGACTTATATACTACCTGCAATAGAAAGACAACTTTTGGGAAAGTTTCATGCAGATAGCTTTAAAACTGAGAGACAAGTTTGCATATAAACGGACGGACAGACGGACATGGCTAGATCGACTCGCCTAGTGATGCTGATCAAGAATATATATACTTTATAGGGTCGGAGATGTCTCCTTCACTGCGTTGCAAACTTCTGACTGAAATTATAATACCCTCTGCAAGGGTATAAAAAGTAATTTAATTACTCACATAATAATATAATGTTAAGTGTTAATTACATTATATTAATAAAATATTTGAACTATTGGGTGTACAAGTAGAAAACCGCCGTTTTCCACTGGGTGGCGCCACCTTTGGAAATTGGTGAGGGAATTCCGATCAGAAGCATCACATGGCAAGCTTAGGTATCGGTCAACAACTCCACATCATCTCGCTCGTCTATTCTCATTGTCCATTTTTTTGTTGGTGCGCGAAGATGTCGAAATTTGAATCGAATAAGAGTCATTTGCGGGAGATTTTGCTTTTCGCGTTTCATTCGAAAAAATCTGCTGCTGAAGCGCGTCGAATAGTTGTAGCAACATATAATGAGTCGTGTATCAGTGAAAGAACGTGCCGAGAATGGTTTATACACCTAATAATTAAATAGTTTAAAACCCTTCCAGAAGTTTTATTTATTTTTTAATTTAAATTTGATAATAAAAATATTTTGTTGTTTTTAATAATTTATTCAATTATTTTTTATTGAAACATTTATATTTTTAAACCGTTAAAGTTTTAACTTTAAACTTCTTTGTCTTACTTGAAAATCAAATAAGACACCAAAAAAATAATATTTGTTAAGTTTTTGACCGTCGCATATCGCGATGGCTCTGTTAATTATGTTTATGCCTTTCAATTTCTAAGCACGAAGCTAAGGAATCGCGTCCAAAGGTCAGGGGTTCGAATCCCTGAATCCGCCAAAATACAACAATTATTTTTCTTTACAAAGTATGTAGTTCTTTGGTTGTTACTTTATTTCCCATGATCTATTAGTTTGTAAGTTTAGTGGTACACTATTTTAGGTCCATTTCTTTAAAGTCATAATTACCTTAAATTTACGTATTGCTTTGCAGTTATTTTAAGGACATAATTTAAGTCTGTCATTACCTTGAGCCAAATTTGTGTCCATATTAACTTATTTTAAGTCAATTTTTTTCGATTTAAGTCCATATATTTTTCTGAGTGTTGTTTGAAAATACCCCTCACTTTAGTATAGGTGTTTCAATAAAATACTGAAAATTACAACTTAACTGTATTAGGGAAATCAAGAAATAATCAAACTTTTTTGAGAAAAATACTTTTTGTACGTTGGCGGGAGGATCCGAGGACTCACTAGCATCCGTCTACCGTCAATGACGGTGTATATAAGCTTGCTGTCCCAAATTTTCACAAAATATGTCACCGTCAACCTCTTCTGTTTCTATCTTGAGTTTCACTTTTTCACCGTAATCTTATCGTTCACTGTATTTGTATTTGTATTTATTATTAAATTTCATCCTAACGCTACAAGTTTGGAACTTAAAAGTTAATGCGCTTTTCACTAAGAGTTGCAAATATTTAATGGTTACTTATATATAAAACTAATTTTCATAAAAACTAACCTAAGTCGCCTTCTATTTTAACTTTAATAGTATTTTTAGAATGTATGACTTATTTAATCTTAAATTGCGTGGCACTGCTAATATTTTTAAGACGGTTGGGGAGCTGATTCCATGATCGAATAGCTTTAATTAAAAATTGTCTTTCTGATGTCAGTGATCTAGGTCTTATGCAAGTAAGATTGTTTGATCATTGTATTGTATGATCATTCCAGGTAAGAGTTCTGTTGAATGTAAAACCTAAGTTTACAGCTGTATCAACGTACTCAAGTGGCGTGCTATTCATACTCAGTGGCTGCAAATTGTTAAAAATTATCTTTCTTTTACTTATGACAAGACATTTTGATTTTGGTGGGTTGATCCCAAGTCCATTGTTGCCGTTTACACGTTCAAGTTCTCTGTTACAAACATCTATACATTCATTTATTCTGTTAAAAGGACGACTCAAATACATTTGGACATCATCAGCATACAAGTGTACATTATATTCAGATAACGCATTGGGAAGGTCATTAACATATAAGGTGAACAATAAGGGACCAAGCACAGACCCTTGGGGTACACCACGATTAACATTTTCATATGAAGACGAAACGCTAGAAAGTACAACAGATTGTCGACGATTTTGTAGGTACGAAGACACAAGATTGACAGAAGTTTTAGAAAACATAAACATATTACGTAGTTTTGCACAAAGGACATTATGGTTTTCTGTATCGAAGGCCTTAAAACTAAGAGTGTAACATTGTTTTCGTCTATTTGTTCCCTTAGGTCGACTGCAATTTTTAAAATAGCTGAGGTACAGCTGCGCTCGCAGTCTACAAATTTTTATGACACAAAGACACACGATACCAAGAAACAAAATAAATTTAATGCGACTGATTCTAATCCTAAACATATCATATATAATAAAATTACTGATAATTCCTCAAAAATTGAATATAAATATAAATGCCTTTTAGGCCCGAAATGAATTAACATTTAAATGAAAACAAGAATGAAAGCACACTTCGGCAAGCCGAAGTTCATATGCCCTTGCAGCTATTGCAAGAAATAAATACTTTTGAAAACATTAAAATTATGATTTACTTACGTATATGTTGAAAAACATTGAAGCTATGATGATTTGCAGTCCAATTATTAGATAGTTATTTTATATATTTTTATTATTTCTATGGGATCTATGTGATATAGTAGTCCAATTTTGATGAAATTTAAACCGTAATTCTGAAATAATTACCCAATACTATATGCCGAAGAACTAAGAAAAAAATTAAAAAACAGCTAAGTTATAATTTTTTCCGATTGTTCCTATGGGAGTTATATGATAAAGTCGTCCGATTTTGATGAAGGGTATAAAAATTATATCTTTGCTGATTTTTAATTTTTTGCTTAGTTTTTTGAGATAAGGTATTGGTTAAATATTTCAGAATTATGGTTTAAATTTTATCAAAATCGGACGACTATATCATATAGCTCCCATAGAAATAATAAATATATATAAAATAGCTATCAAATAATTAAGCTGCAAATCATGTTTAGTTCTTGTTCGGCTTGCCGAAGTTTGCTTACTTTCTTGTTATTAATCTGATATATAATATAACATACAAAATTTAAAAACATATTTTTATCGAAAGCTTTTTAAGTATCTTAAATAATATTTGATAAATTCGCTTTATCTAGGCACACAAAAATTAATTAATTTAGTCCATAAGCTTAAAAACTACTGATATTTTGACAGTAATTGTGTAAGGGACACCTTGACATAAAAAAATTTAACTGTCTGCAGTTTTGAATCTAATCACTGGCCTTGAGTTATTAGTATTTCATCAGTATGCTGTCGGCAGAGACGATTGCGATGCCGACAGAACCGAAAGCGAAAGCCGAAGAGCCGACAATCGTAGCAAACGCAGAAAAAATCCACCCCCACTCTCTCAATTTGCTGATGATTTTAGGTGGTTCTTATACCCTTGTATTATAACTTCAGTCAAAAGTTTGCAACGCAGTGAAAGAGTCACCTTTGACCCTATAAAGTATATATATATATATATATATATTATTGATCAGTCCAATAGACTTACAGAACACCATGTTTGAAAAGCATTAAGGGAGTAGAGGGTATGCATTGAGTAGAGGGAAATATTGCTATATTGCAGGCATAATTTGACGTCATCTGCGTACATGAGGACACGCGACTTTCTTAAAACTGGACGGAGGTCAATAATAAATAAGGTAAAAATAAGTGTTTAGAAACAGAGCTCTTAAAGAGGACTCATTGAGTCCTACACTTAGATAACTCAAAATTCATGTTAGAAGAACATTTGAAAACCCTAATAAGTCTAACTTCTCTACAAGAAGAGGCTGATTTACAGAATTAAACGCTTTACTAATGTCAGTGTAAACAAGCCATTTATTACGAAAACCGATAGTTCCAAGAGGTTTGTCGTCGTAAACCTGCGTCTTAAAAGCACGTATTGGCTCGGGGATATAATCGACCTACAGAGATGTCGCATGTGGGGGGTAATATTGTTTTCGAAAAGCCTGGGGACGGCGGACAACTTCGAAATACCTCTATAATTGCTTGTATTTGATTTATTTCCCCTTTTATGAAGAAGAAAAACAAATGAATCCTAGGGATAGGGTAATCAATTAATGTAGTGGTCTGCACAGGGTTTCTGCGCAGTATCTAGACATGCAGCCTGCGACACCGTCAGGACCCGGTGAGTAGACTGGCTTAAACCCTTTGCAGATCAACGAGAATTCGGAAAAAAGATTAAATTAGACTTGGGCATGGCACATGAATAAGATTGGTTTGTATTAGACGGATCTAAATATGTCGTTTGGAAAAACTGCGCAAAAAGATCGGCAATTGCCCGATCAGTGTTTGCCGTCGAATTTTCAAACTATGAAGATTCTGGGTAAAAGGCGGATTTACGCTTAGTGCTCACAAAGTTATTAAACTGTTTTGGATCTTGTGAAAACTGGATCCGACAACGCGTTAAATAGTCATTATTACACTGGTCGTTTTTATCGCCTTTGGCAACTCAACTCTACTTGTGAAAAATTCACAACACTGACACCAGCATTTCCTAGCACTGGCTAAATGCGGCATACAAAAATTTGAAATTTAGTATTTGTGGTAATGCCAGTACCTTCGATTTTATGCGCTAAACTAGTATACCATTTCTCCCATTAGGTGAGGGACACCAGCGGGCCATCATTTAATAAGCCCTGAGGCAAAACTTTGTCAAATCAAACTCCTTTGTCAATAGGGGACAGCTGCTAGTCAGCTGAAACCGAAAATGTTATCAAATTCTTAGACGAGACAACTCCTAACTAACGGAACGCACTGTTAGAAGGAGTTCAATGCATTATAAAAGACAACAAGAAAGGAAGCAAACTTCGGCAAGCCGAAGATCATATACCCTTGCAGATATTGCAAAAAGTAAATATTCTTGAAAACATTCAAATTAAGATTGACTTGCGTGTAGGCTTACATTGAAGCAATTTGAAGCTTATTTTATAGTTCCTATGGCAGCTATATGATAACGTTTTCCGATTTTAATAAAATTATAAGCGTAATTCTGAACTGTAAAATTATTAATTAATCATAAAGAATTTCTAAAAAAAATTACAAAATAAAAAAGGTAAACATGTTTTAATTTGTTCCCATGGGAGCTTTAAGATATAGTCGTCCGATTTTAATAAAATTTAAACCGTAATTCTGAAATATTTAACCATTAATATATCTCGAAGAACTAAAAAAAAAATAAAAATTAAAAATAATTCCTATGGGAGCAATATGCTATAGTAGTCCGATCCGACTCGTTCCGACTTATATACTACCTGCAATAGCAAGACATCTTTTAGGAAAGTTTCATGCAGATAAAATTGAGAAACTAGTTTGTGTACAAACGGACGGACAGACGTACGGACAGAAGGAAAGACGGATATGGCTAGATCGGTGAGTCGATGCTGATCAAGAATATACATACTTTATAGGTTCGGAGATGTCTCCTTCGCTGCATTGCAAACTTCTGCAAGGGTATAAATATAACAGACTTACCAGAACTAGAAAATTGAAAATATTAGATCTGATTGCACTGCTCAAACAGATAATCATATTTTGGTTGTTTATCACAGTATTCAGCTAGAAAATCAAGGGACACTATCATTGTCATGTGAGGTAAAAGAAATACCTTAAGTTGTTTAGAACCCGTTAGACACACAAACAATTAGTCATAAAGTCGAAATTGAGAACCTATTAAACGCAAAAAAAATTGTGAAAACAGATAAGAAAAATGTGAGTTAGTGAGTTAAGTGAGTTAGATTTTTATCATCTTTCTGGTCATATATCCTCAATGTTGGCAATTGTAATAATAATAATTTTTTGTATATGTTTTATAAAAAATATAAGCACGACGGCAATTGCAAACTATAGCCCTTACCTAGCGGTTTTCTCAATATCTAAACTTATAATTACTATTGTAAAACATAATTTAATCTGAAATAGTAATAGAAGTAAAAGTCATTTAACATTGGCCGTTGCAATAGTCTTAAATCAACAAGTTAACTGATTTCTATTTTGTATTTGTATTGCATTGCTTTGCTTTACTTTCTGTTTGCACTGCTAACCAAATTTATTGAATTAATATTGGACTAAGTGTCATGCCGGCCCTTGGCAGAATGTTCAGAAGAACACAAATAATCATAAAGTATAAGATTTTATGAACTCCTGTATGTCACGTTAATCGATCTAGAGCCATTATTTATGATCCAATACTCAAACCCGACAATGGAGCAGTTGCTAACACGTGTAATCTGTAAGTGCAGGCCACGAGCTACCAAATATTATCGCTTAAGATGTGTCTCACACACTGCGCCAAGGGTTTCTTTGCGGGGCGAAAGATATCTCCCCCGGTCAGGCAAGCATATGCGGTCTCCACAACTCCGTTTGCCGCTGTGTTGCTTGTTTGAAAATGAAAAATTTTAGGCAGAAAGATTTCGCCTTGTGAGGGTGGCAGTTAAAATAATTAAAAAGGAAGTCGCGCGTTCTCCCTCTCCCTTTACCGAGGGCCGGCATTAAGCTGTTGTTATTCACTGTTAATCTTCCAAAGAATGTCTGTAAATCGGCGGTTTTGCAACAAGAGATCCTACAATTAGAACGGTTTTGTTATTTGTTTTTGGTGAACCCCGCATTATTCTTAAGGTATATTTAAATACGCGCCTACGTTGCTTTACGCAACCCGTAATTTCGAAAATAGTCGAAGAGCCACTTGCAACCACTATTCCCCCAGCTGCCAGCATCGGTCTAGGTGAAACAGCGCTTGCTCTGCGCTTTGGAGACCAAAAGGCTACTGTCCACCAAACGGCAGCTCATACCCGTTTTCTCTAAACAACCAAAAAAAAACAAGAAAAAAATTTCAAACGCTAAGATCTTTATATATTTATTTATTTATTTATGTATATATATATATATATTTCTCAGCCTATTGTTAGGAATTATATATAATTCAGCAAGTAATCAGTAATCATTAATATGTAGCATTTAAATATCTTTGTAATTGTATGTACTTGAATGATAAGTAACCTAATCCTAGATAGTATTTACCATTTTATGGTAAAAAAGAAAATGAATATTGAAATGGAACTTAATAAACACTCCATGGAATCATTAGCCCAAAAACCCGTTTAAAAATTAGTCGAAAATATTTTTTTTGGTATATTTCAAAATGGAAATTTTAGAGTCTCTGTCGGTTTCAAAAAATTTTATTAGCTTACTTAGGACCTACTACTTTTTTAAAAACTAGCTAGTTTGTCGTCAAATCAGCTATAAAGGATGAACTTTGTACACCCATAGCTATAGTTATAACCTTTTTTCTTTCTTTGCTTTTTTTTTTGTTAAATCTTCTTTCTTCGGGGGCTTACAACAAGTTATACAATAAGTAAGTTAGTTAGTTTCGCAGAGAGCGCGTGCTAGCTGATTTGAGTACGTTGATAAATTGGATATGTATTTGACTTGTCGTTGGGCAATATCTTGTCTTACGAACGGGATGTTTAAATCTCTGTGGATGTCTGTGTTGCGGATATACCAGGGCGCTGCGGTTATAGTTCCTAGCGCTTTTGACTGTGCTCATTGAATCAAGTCTATCATCTGCGTACATGAGGACACGCGACTTTCTTAAAACTGGACGGAGGTCAATAATAAATAAGGTAAAAATAAGTGTTTAGAAACAGAGCTCTTAAAGAGGACTCATTGACTGTGCTCATTGAATCAAGTCTATACTGCTGTTACTGTTACTTTCATTTGTAAATTGTATCAATATATTGTTAAATGATAATTGCGATTGTTAAGGGTAAGAGTAATATGTTTGCATTTTTGAGTGAGCAAACACGATTCAAGCACCTTGTGTACGTTTTGCGGAACTATCTTATAGACATCCAGCGATTTTCTGTCAAATGCAGGGGATACGTCTGGGAAGAATACAGCACAGAACTTAATGTGCTCGAAAGCAGTTCGAATTTCGGAAATGATTCTATTGACTTGTTCCATCGTACCATTTTTTTCTCTAAACCCAAATCGATGATCCAGGATGCGTTCTGTCAAATGTGGCATAATTCGTTGAAGAATAAGTTTTTCTAAGCGCTTAAATACGCATGAGAGGAGGCTATATGACAAAGGAAGAGTATATATGACAAAGTAAGAGTTTTATCTTTTCCTGGCTTCGGAATCAATTAAAAAAGATTTTTTCCATTGTTGTGGGAAGTGTGATTTCGTCAGTCCCAGGATATTTATTTGGTCTTAGATGTTCCTTGCTGACCTTGAGGATTTCAGCATTCTGGAATGATACAAATGTGGCTTAGTGAAGGCATTGTAAACATGCCTGCAGCTCCATTTTGATTAAAAACGTTGTAAATGTGTTTTGCGAAAATTTTGTTTTCTGCGTCACTGTTAGCCGAAGAGCCATCTTAATCTCGCAACGGTATATGAGCTGTAGTCGGTGGGCTTAT
Source organism: Drosophila elegans (assembly GCF_018152505.1). NCBI lineage: Eukaryota > Metazoa > Arthropoda > Insecta > Diptera > Drosophilidae > Drosophila > Drosophila elegans. The sequence goes on along the minus strand of NW_024545863.1, from coordinate 25,831,315 downwards.
AATGGGATGAGCTTTCCAGAGCGGACATTTTTTTTCGTAAGTGATAATGTTTGAATATAAATTTCTTGGGCCTGCTTTTCTTCGTGCCTCAATATTCTAGAGCTTGCGTGTGACAGCTTTTAGTTTAGCGTGTTAAGATGGTGAAAATGCCAGGCTCGACGGAGACCGAACTAAATGCAAATACAATAACTTAAAGCTGGAATGCATAAAAGCTCTTATTTTTGTCTTGTAATCATTTGGTTATGTCAAGCTTTCGCATGACATATACATACCTATCCATGCCAGTTTGTTTGCTATGACCAATATGCTCAAGCCGGCATTTTTGAGTAGGCTACAATTTAAGATCAACGCTGATGCCGAGCTTGTCGCTGTAGTTGTTGTTGTGAGGGCGGAACTCACCGTTGTAACAGTGCTGGTTGATAATGACCCAACTGACCTGTTTCTGCAAGCTGAGGGGCCCGGGAGAAACCGATTTGTCGTACTCTTCGGTGCTTTTCGGAGAGTAGATAAAGAAATATGCGTTTCGTCGATCGGCTTCTAAGACTTCTAGGTTTGGCGAAACCAATTTGGTGCACTTGACATCTCGGTCAATTTTAATGTATATATTAGGCACAACTAAGCACAAGTGCTTATAAGTGCATATACGCCTGCTTTCGCGCAACTAATTATTTGTGTTTATTTTTAGTTTTTTCGGCCAAAGAGCTAGTGATTTGGCTTTGAGGATGACGAGCTGAAGGCGACCGAACCGGTCGCAGGATGCGGAAGGCACGCAGGGTTGCTGTGAATGGGCGTAAAAGTCTAAAGGTTTTGGCAGCCGCTAAAGACTGAAAGACCGTAGCGCAAATAATCAGCACCGGACAGTCAGCGGGTATCTGTGCCGTAGCAGTACCGACGTCGCGCTTGTGCTGCCGCCTCGCCAAATAGATCCCACTCTTCCCCTTCACACTCTTGCCTACCACCAGCCTCGTTCCCCAACAATCATCTCACCTCGGCCCGACTAAAGTGTCACTAGGACCGTGCCGAGAGTCAGTCTGACTGGGGGCCCGAGATCTGTTCTAATCTAGCCTTACCCTGGTACTGCGAATCTCTGCCCGGGCGGACCTGTGTCTTCTCCGCAGCTCGTGGGATCTAATATGGAAAAAATAATTGCCCAAACAAACAAAACTAAGAAGTCTGGCTCTCTTGAAAAGACGGGAGGTGCAACCAACGCTGCACATACCAGCACTACACCCAGAAGTGCACTAAACTCGTCCACACCGGATGAGGCTGGCTCACCAAGCAGCCAGTCGAATAAGACCGTGCACCTCGGCCAGCACTTGCTTCCACCAGCACAGGTTCGGCTAACCAGCTATTTTCGTCTGGAGGTCCACCAAAGGCAGGACTCGTGGTGCGCACAAGGTCGAGGGAGTTTAAGAGGATGCCACCTCAACAGGCTGGAGCTCTTGAGCGGAGAAAGGAGCACCGCATCTTCAAACGTCTGCCCACAAACCCCATCGCTAAGGACCAGACCTCCGTTGAGAATTTCACCAAAATCTAAGGCGTTTGTAGCCGATATTGACGCCAGCAAGACCAGCCAGCAAAAAGGACAGAACCACCAACCGGGGAACATGGCCGAAGTTCTGCGCGGAGGTGGTGATGGAGAGGAAGATCATTGGAGTCGTCAACCGTAACGAGTCGGGAACTCAGAAACCAATAGGGTCTGGTCAGGAAAGTTCTACACGAGTTTTTCCCAAAGTGCTGGACAACGTCAACCAAAACGGACGTAGATAGGGGTTCTCACCTGCTATCGTACACTGGCTTTATAGAGAATTAATCCGACCAATTCTTCTGTATGGAATCATTGTTTGGCAGATCCCCTGGACCTGCTTGCCAAAGGGCACGCGGCGGAAACAGCACTGAAACTGCGCGAAGCGACGGCCTGGTTATCAGGACCAACGGGACACTCTACTACCCTATGACTTTTATCATCTTACCCAACACAACTTATTACGTCATCCCGTTCTTACACTTCTCTAAACTAAACAAGGCTTTCATACCGTCACGTTCAGATTGGGACAATCTCCCACACCAAGTGGAGAATGTCATCAACATCTATACGGACGGGTCCAAGCTAAACAACCAAACGGGAGGTGGGGTCTACTCAAGAACGGACATCAAGAACTCCTTTCGTCTACCTGACCACTGAAGTGTACTGCAGGTGGAGGTCATGCCATTACATGACGCCATGACTCACCTGGACCATAACAAAAACATACACCTATTCTCAGACAGTCAAGCAGCACTATAAGCCCTTGACACCATCATAACCACCTCAGCAACCATCTCTGAGTGCAAATCTACTAACCATCTCAGAATCCACCTCATTTCGGTGCGTAGTCACCGTGACATTGCAATTGCGTAGCTGACGAGCTGACTAGACAAGGGACGACCGCCAATATCCCAATAGGGCATGCCTATTACCACTTGTAAGCTGATCTTGAAACAACCAGTTAACAGTTTTTCTGCCAGCAGATGACACTCAATCACCACCTGCAAACAAATAAAGCTAACTTGACCCACACGTAACGCCAAAAGAACAAAGACATTCATACAGTGCCAGTAATGACATATCCATTCTAACAGGACATTGCCTAATAAGCAGCACTGCGCAAAGGCTTAGAGTCCAACACCACGACTTCTGCCGAAGCTGCAAGCAAATAGACGAGAAGGAATCCATAGAACACCTCCTTTGTCTGTGCCCTGCGCACAACCACAAAAGATTCCTACACCTTGGTAGCTATACCTTACCCAACCTTGCGGCTATACCAACAAGCAATCTGGCCAATCTTCCACGAATTTGTCTTCTCATACCAGATTGTTTGAGAAGACAAACCTGTAACGAGCTTAATGACTGACGTCAGAGATTATATGGCATCAAAAAGGGCCCATGCGGCCTAGATTCGGGGCCAAACACAGTTTGACCCAGCCATACATAGCCTAAACTAACCTAACCTTTTTTTTTCTTTACAGGTTTTAAAAGTCGAATGTTTGTTTTTTTTTTCGTCACATTATGTATCTGAAATTTTGCACATTGAAGGTGCGATCGTCACGACTTTCAAACCTTGTAATAGGTGTTTTGTTTGATTAAATATAAAGAGAATGATCAAAAAGTGCAAAAAGAGTACACTTTTGCATTTAACTAAATTTAACTTAATTTCCGACCCTTTGAAGTATATATAAGGCTGTCAAAATATTCCATCCGCTTTTTTGCTTATTATTCTATGCATTATAAAAAAAGTTACAGTGATCGGATTTACTTGAAATATGCGCCGTTTTGTTCGGTAATCTGTTTTCATCTAGACGGCAACTTTATATTACCCCTCGTAGATGACCCCCTCCATAATTAACTCGGACAGCTAATTATCACAACAGTCTTTTGAGTTCAACTTTGCACCACCAAGGGCGATCGATGACTATGTTTAGGCTGTATGGTGGATGCGATAAAACCTGTCATTCGAGCTTGCGTAGCTTCTGACGAGTCATCAAGGAAGTGTGTGGTCTGGCGATGTCCTGGTGGAACACTTCCTGTTGGCCGATTCTGGACGCTTCTGATCGATCTCCTCCTTCAAGCGGTCCAGTAGTTCGCAGTAGATGGTAGAATTAAGCGTGTGGCCATATGGGAGCAGCTCATTGTGGATGATTCTCTTCCAATCTCACCAAGCACATGGCAAAACCTTCCTGGCCGTCAATCCCGGCTTGGCCACTGTTTAAGACAATTCGCCGGTCCTCGACCACGACCGTTTTGGCTTGAAATTGTCATACCACCACACCATCCGCTTCAAGAATTGGTCGAGTTCGTTCCGTTCCAGAAGCATATAGAAGGCCTTGATTCGGTTCAAACATCAAGTTTCTGCAGATGGCTTAAAAAGGTTTGTTGACTTACTCCCATCTCCTGGGTGATGTCATGAGATGCCACCTGAGGGTCTAACTCGATGGATTCCATGAATTGATCGGTATTCGTCGTCATAGGACTTCCGCCGGATGACTCATCCGTGGTGTCGTTTTCACCGGCTAAGTCGTAGAAACTATTTTTTCCGCAGTTTGAAGTGATGGAGTACCATCCCTCAAAACACCAATAATCTCACGGAACGTTTCTCTAGCGGATTTGCCTTTATCGAAGGAAAACCTTAAATATTCTTGATAAGCATCACTTGGGTATGCAGTTTGACCCCGATTGTTTTTTGGTAAAATATTTATTTAGCAGCCAAATCAGTTAGCAAAGTCAAAGATTCAGGCACCTTTGATTGCAACATATCTCATAAGTTCTACACCCAAAAAAAAAAAAATAAAGTCAAGTTATTTAATAAGTGTGCCTTGAAAATAAACTACAGACACTATTAAGTAATTACACTGCTTACAAATTTAAATCGATGACATTCTCCAGAGATCACAGCTTGATTTTCAGCTTCACACTAAAAAGTGTAAATAACTTTTTTCACCTGTTTTCATGGATATTTAATATTTTTTTCCAGTTCTGCTTAACCGAGTTGCATTGAATTTGCTTTATAAGATGAGTTTGAAAGAAATCATTTTTAATCCTCGTAATCAGCATCGGGAAGGAAATACTCACTCAGCAAAAAGCGACTTAAAATTTTACAGGGTGGACCACAAAAAGATTGCGTTTTTAAATGTCTAAAAAAAAATTGTTGATATTTTTCAAATAGATTTTATAATAAGTATAATTGGGCTCCGATAAGCAGCACGTCGTCTTGGAGAAGCCAATGCATCCACAACTAGTGACTGTTTGTGGTCAGGCGGCATCAATGGTCCTTTTTTCTTCGAAAAGAAACCGTCAATGGTTATCGATACCGCGGCATTTGGAAGACTATTTCTTCCCTCGAATTGAAGATGGTTTCAGCAGGTCGGCGCTATGTGCTACACAAACTTCTGCGCTGTGCGTTCGGAAATCGAATAATCAGCCAAAAAGTCGTGTCTACTTCCCGCGCAGCTGCGAGGCGACACCGCTGGATTATATTTGTGGAGTGCCGAGTGACCTAAACCATGAGATAAAAGTTGACATGGAGGACATTGAAGATCGAAAATGTGCTGAAAAATTGGGTCGATCGATTGGCCACTGTAAGCTTTAAAGGGAGAGCTATATGAATGAAGTGGTATTCCATAATTAAACAGCAATGTTGGGGCTATTCTTGTATGAGCTGTCATTTTTAATGTTTGCCCAGAATTCCAAACTTTATTTGGAAACATTTATTTTATAAGATATTTGTGTACATAAATGTTTGTTTTTGCCTTTGTTTATTGTTGGTGTCAGTCGGTTCCAATTGTGTTTGCAATTTTTTTTTGGTTCTGCTGAAGCTTTGAAAATAATTCGGGTCTTTTCGAGAATGGCTAAGTAAACTAACAAACGAACCGCGCTTCTACACTCATAAAAATGTTAACCCAAAATCGATCTAAAAAGAAAAATTTCGCCTGTATATTTAGAAAATCGTCATAAAAAGGAGCCCTTAGCTTTAGGAAAAATAACACTAAAAGAGTACCAAATGGTACTCACTTTTAAGTTGATTTTTTGGATATTAAAATAATGTTCTGTTTTAGGGTTCCTGGCCCTAAAAATAAGCAGTGCCTGCCGCGCAATAAATTCTAGGGTACATTTTTCTAAGATTAATGGCGTTTCTTTCTAAAATTTAGGTCAAATAGCCTTAAATATTAGAAAAATATATAAGAATAAAACATGTTTTTTCATGTTGAAATTGTAGTTTCAGCATTTGAGATATTTATTTATTATTTTATTTATTTGTGAAAAAGCAATTGCTTTTGTTGTAATGTATGATTGTTTTTATACCCTTGCAGAGGGTATTATAATTTCAGTCAGAAGTTTGCAACGCAGTGACCCTATAAAGTATATATATTCTTGATCAGCATCGCTAGGAGAGTCGATCTAGCCATGTCCGTCTGACCGTCTGTCCGTCCGTCTGTCCGTCCGTTTCTACGCAAACTAGGCTCTCAGTTTTAAAGCTATCTGCATAAAACTTTCCCAAAAGTTGACTTTCTATTGCAGGTAGTATACAAGTCGGAACGAGCCGGATCGGACGACTATAGCATATAGCTCCCATACGAACAATCGAAAAAATAAATTTAAAAAAATTATAACTTTGGTGTTTTTTAATTTTTTTGTTAGTTCTTCGAGATATAGTAATTGTTAAATATTTTAGAATTACGGTTAAAATGTCATCAAAATCGGACGACTATAGCGTATAGCTCCCATAGGAACAATCATAAAAAATAATAAAAAAAATTATAACTTTGGTGTTTTTAAATTTTTTTTTTAGTTCTTCGAGAAATAGTAATGGTTAAATATTTCAGAATTGCGGTTTAAATTTAATCAAAATCGGACGACTATAGCATATAGCTCCCATATGAACAATCGTATAGCTGCCATAGGAACTATCGAATAATTAAGCTGCAAATCATTATAGCTTCAATGTTTTTAAACATACACGCAAGTAAGTCATAATTTTAACGTTTTCAAGAATATTTAGTTATTGAAAGAGCTGCAAGGGTATATGAACTTCGGCTTGCTGAAGTTTGCTTGCTTTCTTGTTGAATACGAAAATTACATTTTTCAATTTGAAAACAAACGGAAATTAAATTGTGTGATAAATAAACAATGATATAAATAATTTAAGTTTATAAAAGTAAAAGTAAACCGACCGCCGGTCGGTGGGAATCGAACCCAGGTCTCCCGAGCGAAATCCAGACGACAGGAGCGGCAAAACGAAAGACTTTAACTGCGTCAGCGCACCGCATGCATTCTGTTTATGGGATTCGATAAATCGCAACTACGGAAGTTCATGTTCCAGACAGTCGAAATATTCGACATATACATATATACTTAGAATATTTAAATTTGGCAATTTTCAACTAAATATTTATTTTGTATACCCTTGCAGAGCATATTATAAGTTCAGTCAGAAGTTTGCAACGCAGTGAAGGAGACATCTCCGACCCTATAAAGTATATATATTCTTGAACAGCATCTAGCCATGTCCGTCTGTCCGTCTGTCAGTCCGTTTCTATGCAAACTAGTCTCTCAGTTCTAAAGCTATCTGCATGAAACTTTCCCAAAAGTTGTCTTCCTATTGCAGGTAGTATATATCGGAACGAGCCGGATCGGACGACTATAGCATATAGCTCCCAAAGGAACAATCGAAAAAAAAATACAAAAATAATTATAACTTTGCTGTTTTTTAATTTTTTTTTTATTTCTTCGACAGAAAGTAATGGCTTAATATTTTTGCATTACGGTTAAAATTTCCTCAAAATCGGACGACTATATCATATAGCTCCCATAGGAAAAATCTGAAAAATAATTGAAAAAAAATTATAACTTAGCTGTTTTTTAAGTTTTTTCTTAGTTCTTCGACATATAGTCTTGGGTAACTATTTCAGAATTACGGTTTAAATTTCATCAAAATCGGACGACTATATCACATAGCTCCCATAGAAATAATAAAAATATATAAAATAACTATCTAATAATTGAGCTGCAAATCAGCTTGCCTAAGTTTGCTTTCTTTCTTGTTAAAATATGTTTTTTTTTTTATATGTTATTATTAAATTAAATTATTTAAAGAAGGTCAAAAATCATGTTTCTTGTGAATTTAAAAATTGATAAAAGGTCTAAAACTGTTGAGCAAAAACCGAAACATGGTATTTAAAAAAAAACTCGAACTTTCACAAGCGAATTACGACAATTTTTTCCGGCTCCCGCGAAATGGCTAGAAGTATTTTACACCTGCTTTAGACAGAATAACTTATTTTAAATTTGCCACTTCAGAACGCAAGAGCGGGATACTCAGTCCATTTGCAAGCAAGCTGTAAATTATGTAGTTCCTACCATGGTCTGACACTCAAGAGACGAAAGCATATAAAATATCGTTTTACCGACATCATATGGAATTAAAAGCGGAGCAAAGTTTTCGGCAAAGCCTCTGCACCGTCAAACACGCACAAAATTTCGTTGCCCACCAAACAAGGTCAGGAACAGCACCAAATCGCGACACACTGGCAAACGTAGTGGGTGGTGCTCGATAGAATGGGCCGGTGCTTATGGCATGTACTACACGTCCACACGCCTGCTGAGTGCGCTTTAATATTTGAAGAGCTTTAATGAAATCGCTTTGCTTTGCGTCGCTTTCAATTTACTCATTGGGCTGCCGCAGCACCGATCAGCCCTCTCCTCGTGTGTGCGGCGCTGGAAACTTAGTTATGACTTCCATGGGGCAGATGGGAGTTTTAGATTTAATTTTAAATATGATTGCCGCGTGTGCTTAGAAGTATCGTACTAGGCTTTTTAATGTGTGCATTTTCTGGGAGTTCGCTTGAATTTGGGACGGCAGAGTCATTTGGATTTTGGCCAGGTAAGACTAATCAGTAACCTAACCTACTCGAATGAAAAAGGTGGTAGCATACCGAAAATAAATTTAAATTATGCCCTTTTGGACGTGTAAGCGCTGGGTCGAGTGTGGATTATTTTCGTTTTGTAAGAGCTTAATAGCAATGTTAATGAAGCTTATGCATCGTTGAAACTCAAAGTAATATTTTTCCACAGGAATTCATTGAAGCGACCGCAAACAATTTAAAAACATTTTTTACACCTGAATAACTTTTAGCCAAAAGACCAATAATAAACGCGCAAGCCCATCAAAGTCACCACCGAGCATCGATCCGGGAACAACGACTAGACAACCTCCGTCATCGGGACTCCCACCCCACAAAGTACACCACTTGCTATTTTGGTGTTATTTGTCTATCTCACTGAGTTCATAGCGGAGCTGTCAGCCTGGCGGCAGTGGCTTAAAAATCCTTTGATTTGCAATGGGTTCTTGACCTTCTTTTGAACCAAAGCAGGCTTCTTACATCAGTACATATGTTTGAAACATTAAAATTGAACGCCCACAGTATACTATTTCACCTGTGCTAAACATATCTAATACGAAGTGTTCACACTTTTTTCGAACATATTAATAACCCGATGTTTTAGACCTTAAATGTGTTAAACATGATGTGCTTTACGTGTTTTTTTTTTCAAAATAAAATACTCCACATTTCGTATTAGACATGTTTAGCACAGGTGAAATAGTATACTGTGTGTATCGAAAATTTGGAGTTTAAACTTATGTTTTGCACTTTGGTTGTTATCTTACGAAAACAAGAGCGCACGCTGAAAATTCTGCTCGCAGTACCACAATGCATTACTGCAAGATCTCTGGCATAAAATAACTCCCACATATACGGAGATCTTTGCCCTTTTTATAAACTGTAGTGCTCTCCTTTGCAAACCCGAGAAAAAACACCACCAGCTTCCCTTTCTTGTCGCCCAATTTGGCAAATGCCTCGATAGCTTTATGGATGACCTGCTGAGCACTAATGATATCCGTAAACTTGCTCATGTTCATGATTTTTAATTCATTTCCTTTTGATTTGCGACAATTCAAAAGTAAACAAACCAAGATAAAATAATTTGTTTACATCGGTAAGGTTAAAGGTAGCCTCACATTTTTTACCATGGTAAGGTATAAGGCATCAAAAAAATTTTACCAAAGTACGTACCTAGGTACAAGGATCTAGGTACATTCCAACACTGCATGTGGCGTTATGGCTGAGACGTGCGCCTACCAAACCATGTTAAACGGGCTAATTTTGTATTTTTATACCCTTGCAGATGGTATTATAATTTCAACCAGAAGTTTGCAACGCAGTGAAGGAGACGTTTCCGACCTTATAAAGTATATATATTCTTGATCAGCATCACTAGGCGAGTCGATCTAGCCATGTCCGTCTGTCCGTCCGTTTCTACGCAAACTAGTCTCTCAATTTAAAGCTATCTGCTTGAAACTTTCCCAAAAGTTATCTTTCTATTGCAGGTAGTATATAAGTCGGAACGAGCCGGATCGGACGACTATAGCATATAGCTCCCATAGGAACAATCGGAAAAATAATTGAAAAAAAATTATAACTTTGCTGTTTTTTAATTTTTGTTTAGTTCTTCGACATATAGCAATGGTTAAATATTTTCGATTTACGGTTTAAATTATATCAAAATCGGACGACTATAGCATATAGCTCCCATAGGAACAATCGGAAAAATAAATGAAAAAAATTATAACTTTTCTGTTTTTTAATGTTTTGTTTAGTTCTTCAATAATTAGTATTGGTTAAATATTTTCGATTTGCGGTTTAAATTTCATCAAAATCGGACGACTATAGCATATAGCTCCCATAGGAACAATCGGAAAAATAAATGAAAAAAAACTATAACTTTTCTGTTTTTTAATTTTTTGTTTAGTTCTTCGACTTATAGCAATGGTTAAATCTTTCAGAATTATGGTTTAAATTTTATCAAAATCGGACGTCTATATCATATAGCTATCTAATAATAGAGCTGCAAATCATCATAGCTTCAATGTTTTTATACATGTACGCAAGTAAATCATAATTTTAATGTTTTCAAAAATGTTTAATTCTTACAATAGCTGCAAGGGTATATGAACTTCTTGTTTCTTGTTTCTCACTAATTTATAGGCTTGTCAGTCCTATCAGAGAAGGTGCTGGAGTCGTGATTGCTATTGAGTCAAACCTCACGTCTGAATTACTAATTTTGTATGAATGGCATCGCAATTCTAGGTTCACAATTATTGTTTCCAGGGAGGCTTATAATATATAACTTGTATACATTTATTTTAAATGCTTTTTAATTTAAAGATCATATTTTCAGATGAGAAAAAGTGGAATCTCGATGGTTCTGATGACTGCAAATACTACAGGAGAGATTTGCGAAAAGATCCCCTTAATTTTTCTAAGCGCAACTTTGGTGGAGGCTCAGTAATGGTATGGGGGGCTTTTACTTCAAAAACCACTCTACTCTACTCTAACCACGTTAAAGTTCACGTCATCAAAAACGAACAGCAACGACTACATGCGGGTATTGCAAAGCATTCTTATACCTTTTCTTGAGGAAAATAGGGAAATACCCTTCACATTCCAACAAGATAACGCACGAATACATGTCAACAATGCTACCAAACGCTATCAGGTCGCTTAGTAAAAGGGGTATATGCTAATAACCGTTAGTATATTAACACTGAAGAGCTAAAGACTTCAATTCTAGCCGAATGGGCAGGACTTTTATATCACGCTCTGATGTATGGAAGATAGAATTAAGAATTCGAAGTTTGGATCGGTGGAGTTGTATGTCAAGGGAATATGGATTGTGCCAGCTACGGATTGTATTTGGCCATCTGCGATACGAACCATGCTTCTGAATTTATTAAATGGTTTCTTGTTTATTATCTGCTGAGCAAGCTGTCCACCAATGACACTTTTGTTGGCTCCGCTGTCTAAAAGAGCTGAATATTCGAGACCAAATAACTCAACAATTGTGAAGGGCCGAATATCATTATTTTTGTCATTTATAGATTAAATAATATGACGATTGAATGCTCTTTTACACATTCAGAATTCAATTTAAACATTTAGTAGTCAGTTTGTTCCTCACGAAGTAGTAGATTAGTTTTTTATATTGTGAATACGATCTGGCATCTTAAGTCTACATGTAAAAGAAACATCTTATATCCTGAATATCCTTATATCAAGTTGCACTGAAATTTTTAATTATCAATTTGGCGAAAATAATACAAAAATGGCTTTAGTAGTATAAAGTTGATTTGAAAACAAAAATAAATTAAATAATGTTAGTACATAAATACCTAAAAGCCGGATTCCATTGGCGCATTTAGTCTAATACGCATTAATTTATAGCCTGATTCCATTGGCTCATTAAAACGCATTTAGCGCATTTATTTACACAATACCATAAGGGCTAAAGGCTATTACACAGGGAAACTCATAAGGCTAAATGCCGCATTTAAAATAAATGCCATAAATATATGCGATAAAAATCATTCGGCATTCATCATTAGAAAAAATACCGGAAAATACCGATGTTTAGCGATATTTTGTTTGTGCTACCGTGCTACCACTAAGCAGCTGTTTTCTATATGCAAGGTTGGCGCAATTTTTGATTTCTTTCGAATATGACATCTATTTTGTATAAAAATTACTGAAAACAAGAGCGCATGCTGAAAATTCTGCTCGCAGTACCACAATGCATTACTGCAAGATCTCTGACATAAAATAACTCCCACATATACGGGGATCATTGCCCTTTTTAGAAACTGTAGTGCTCTCTTTTGCAAAAAAAAAAAAACACCACCAGCTTCCCTTTCTTGTCGCCCAATTTGGCAAATCGATAGCATTATGGATGACCTGCTGAGCACTAATGATATCCGTAAACTTACTCATATTCATGATTTTTAATTCATTTCCTTTTGATTTGCGACAATTCAAAAATAAACAAATCCAGATAAAATAATTTCTTTACATAGGTAAGGTTAAAGGTCGTCTCACAGTTTTTTACCATGGGGGTATAAGGCGTCAAAAAATGTTTACCAAAGTACGTACCTAGGTACAAGTATCTAGGTACATCCCAGTACTGCATGTGGCGTTATGGCTGAGACGTGCGCCTACTACCATGTTAAACGGGCTAATTTTGTATTTTTATACCCTTGCAGAGGGTATTATAATTTCAGTCAGAAGTTTGCAACGCAGTGAAGGATACATCTCCGACTCTATAAAGTATATATATTCTTGATCAGCATCACTAGGAGAGTCGATCTAGCCATGTCCGTCTGTCCGTCCGTTTCTACGCAAATTAGTCTCTCAGTTTTAAAGCTGTTTGCATGAAACTTTTATAAGTCGGAACGAGGATCGGACGACTATGGCATATAGCTCCCATATGAAAAATCGAAAAAATATATGAAAAAAAATTATTACTTTGCTGTTTTTTTTAATTTTTTGTTTAGTTTTCCGACATTTAGTAATGTTTTAATATTTCAGAATATCGGTTAAAATTTCATCAAAATCGGACGACTATATCATATAGCTCCCATAGGAACAATCGGAAAAAAAAACAAAAAAATTTATGTCTTTGCTGTTTATTAACTTTTTTTTAGTTCTTCGACATATAGTAATGGTTTAATATTTCAGAAATACGGTTTAAATTTTATCAAAATCGGACGACTATATCTTATAGCTCCCATAGGAACAATCGGAAAAAAAATTATAACTTTGCTGTTTTATAATTTAGTTCTTCGACATATAGTAATAATTTAATATTTCAGAATTACGGTTAAAATTTCATCAAAATCGGCCGACTATAGCATAGAGCTCCCATAGAAACAATCGTATAGCTGCCATAGGAACTATCGAATAATTAAGCTGCAAATTACATAGCTTCAATGTTTTTAAACATACACGCTAGTAAAGCATTATTTTAATGTTTTTAAGACTATTTAGTTTAGGAAATAGCTGCAAGGGTATATGAACTTCGGCTTGCCGAAGTTTGCATTCCTTCTTGGACGACTATAATATAAAGCTCCCATGGGAACAATAAAAATATTAAAAACAAGAAAGGAAGCAAACTTGCAAAAATTAAATATTCTTCATTAAAATCATCTTACGTATATGTTTAAAAATTTTAAAAAATTTATATTTTCTATTTTGTAATTTTTTTTGTAAATTCTATTTGACTTATTAATAATTTGACAGTTCAGAATTACGCTTTTAATTGTATGAAAATCGGAAAACATAATCATATAGCTACCATTAAAACTATCATATAATTGAGCTGCAAATCATCATAGCTTCAATGTCTTTAAACCTATACGCAAGTAAATCATAATTTTAATGTTTTCAAGAATATTTAATTTTACAATAGCTGCAAGGGTATATGCTTTCTTTCTTGTTTTGTTTTAAACAATGTAAATCGATTTTTATACCCTTGCATAGGGTATAAAAATTTCAACGCAGTGATGGAGGCTAGGAGAGTCGATCTAGCCATGTCCGTCTGCCCGTCCGTCCGTCCGTTTCTACGCAAACTAGTCTTTCAGTCTTATCAGCATGAATCTTTTCTAAAAGATGTCTTGCTTTTGCAGGTAGTATATAAGTCGGATCGAGCCGGATCGGACGACTATAGCATATAGCTCCTATAGGAACAATCGAAAAAATAAATTAAAAAAAATTATAAATTTGCTGTTTTTTAATTTTTTTTTATTTCTTCGACATATAGTAATGGTTAAATATTTCAGAATTACGGTTTAAATTTCATCAAAATCGGACGAGTTTACCATATAGCTCCCATAGAAATAATAAAAATATATAAAATATCTATATAATAATTGAGCTGCAAATCATTATAGCTGCAATGTTTTTAGACATATACGCAAGTAAATCATAATTTTAATGTTTTAAAAAATACCTAATTTTTGCAATATCTGCAAGGGTATATGAACTTCGGCTTGTCGAAGTTTGCTTTCTTTCTTGTTTTTGTTTTGTTGTTCTTCAATAATTTTACTAACATAATGGAACCCAAGTACAAAAAAATATATACGGGACATCGCTTGTATTTAACACTTCTTACAAACTATATTTTTTCATACCATTGCATAGGAGAGTTGATCTAGCCATGTCCGCCTGTCCGTCCGTCCGTTTCTACTCAAACTAGTCTACGCATGAAACTTTTCCAAAAGTTGCCTTTTTATTTTATGTCGAATCGAGCCGGGTCGGACGACTATATCATATAGCCCCCATACATAATCAAGAAATAAATTTAAAAAAAATAGAACTTTGCTGTTTTTTATTATAATTGTTTCTCGTAGACTAAAAGGGTATATTGTATTCATTAAAAAGTATGTAACAGATAGAATAAAGCGTTTCGTCCATATATATTCTAGATCAGGATCAATAGCAGAGTCGATCTTGCCATATCCGCCTGAATGAAGGTCAGGATCCCGCAAACTATATAAGCTAGAGATTTGGGACTTAACAGATGCAGATTCTAGCAGTTCCTACGCAGCGGAAGCTTATTTCAAAAGCCACAAAAGCTCACAAATCGTGAAAGTATGTGCTAGAAAAATATATTTTCTCTGTGTGTGTTTCGGTCATATCTATCGAGCCATTATGAAGTCCTCTTCCGCTGCTCTCCCGCTGCTCTCCCGCGCCTCTGCTGCCCCTCTGCCGCTATTCGCCCGGTCTTCTGCCGGTAATCGCTGCATTAGAGAGACAGAACGAAAGAATTTGTAGGGGGGTGGGGGTGCTGCACGTTCTAGTGTTGGCTATGCAAGTCGACAGATGGCGCCATCTAAACTTCGACTGATATGTAGGGAGAATAGTTAGTTTGAAGTTGGTTGAGTAACTGGTATCTAAAAGTCGGGAAACTCGACTATAACGTTCTCTCTTCTGTTTTTTTCAGTTCTTCTTCTGTATATTTTAAGTTTAATTTAATTTCAAATTACGGTTTCAGTTTCAATAAAATCGGCTGACTATATCATATAGCTCCAGGGAAACAATTGGATAATTTAAAAAAAAAATGAATTTTTTTTATTTTAAACAGTAAGTCTATAGACAAAAATAATAATTTTATGGTCAGGGGTCAGAGCTGTGCTTTACGGTTTTTTCAATGCCCAAGTAATATGAGGAGGCCTCCTGGTCAAGATATTTATGTACTGTAACGACCTGATTTCTTAGATATTCTCGCTCTCTACGTTAACAGGCGGCTCGCTCAGAGAGGTTATGGGTTCGTTACACCAAATTTTTATTGGGTTATTGCCTTTGACCAAAGAATAACGCAAGAGTTCTGTTGGAATCGTAAAGGTTTTTGTTCGTCTCCTATGCAAGCCTAGCGGCTCTTCCGCTACTGCTGCTCCCCGTTGTCGTCCTCTGCGGCGTCGCTCCTCGTCGTCGACTGCTTGCTGGTATCTGACTCGTGACGGCTCCTTCGAGACTCTGGATATTATGCGAACCTCACTGTCGGGACCGGCAAGGTGTTTCGCCTAGCAGGTAGAACTAGGTTCTGCCTTTTCGCCCAGCCACCTTTATCGCAGGCTCCCTAAGTTTGGTCCGGACTCCCTGAGCTCGATTTAACCACGACCTAGCACCTTTGTATCTCAGCGTTGTAGGATCAGCCGTGTAGACTCTCAGTCGTTCGGAGTCTCGACTTTGCGATCTTGATCCTGGTACTCGGCACTTGATTAACGTGCTACTGGTCTAGCGTACACGCACTCGCCCGGATTCTCGCACTCTTACTTCGTCGTGTGCTGCGCTTGCGCCGCCTTTTTATAGCCTGTGATGGTCGCATTATTTTCCTTCTCCAGCTTGCGTGATTGGGTCCAAGGTCCACTGCCGCACCGTTAGTTAGTAAGTTAGTAAGTCGGCCAATTTACCGTTCGACCTTGTTGCCCTTGCCGTGTGAGGGTCCAATGTCCAGCGAGGTATCGTTAATTCACGGTATCTCCGATTTGCTCGGGTCTGAGGTCCGTTGTTTATCGTTTGACCTTGTTGCCCTTGACACCTCCGACCTTCTCGCCTCCTTCGCTGTTGCTATGCAGCTCTCCTCCATCGCATTTTGTGGGAGTTTTAAGACTCACAGTACCTTCAAAAAAATTTGATTGTAAGTCTCCTGTACAAGTTAATAACAACATTAATTAATGAAAAAAAAACCGGTAAATTGTTTTTAATAAGGTAAAACTATGTACTACAACTACCATTCCTTTAAACGTACCGACACCTATATATTGATTAAAAGAGAGTGAGTTTACATTAAAAAACTATTAAAATAGTCAACAAAAATAAAATGTAAACAATTGCCTATGAAAATAATTTTTTAAATGAAATATAATAAATAAAATTTTAAAAATGTTAAAAAAAAATTTTTTTCTTAACCATATATTATTTTCTAATCTATCACTATTAGTTTGAGCTATTAAAACTTGTTAAGTGTTTCTGCATACTCAAAAATGAGAAATATCTAAATATTGCCAGCAGTGAGCTGCTTCGCATATTATTAAACTGCCTCAAAGATACAAAAACTGGCTGTGATATTGCTTGCTTAATAGAGGCGCGACGGTCATTTTTAGCGAAATAGTGCTGTACAATTTTCATGACTTGTCAGATCAAATAAATACACCTATTGACGAGGTTAAATAAACGTGACGAAGGCACTTACAATTCGAAAAACTTCTTATTTCTCATTTTGTGACGATGAAATAAATATTACTTTATTTTTATTTAATTAGTTTCGTAATTTTACAAATATTTAGTAAAAGGTTTCTTTCATTAACTTTAAAATATTTTTTAGAACATTTTCCCCGCCAAATTTGTGAAATTCAAGCACAGGCAGCAGCGTTTACTGCATTGGACTGAGAAATGTTGCCGTTTTCGGTTATTATCTCGTTCAAAAATACGTGTATATACCAAAAGTTGAGAAATTTCAAGGGTTTTATACGTAAAAAAAGTATTCAAAAAATTCAGGTCAAATATTTAAAAAAGCCTGACAATACCTTTTTACCGTCATATAGCACTTACCAGTGCTCAACTAGTTTTGCTATAAGTTTTTAAATATTTGTTGTAGGTGTCCCGCTAAATAAGCTAGATTACAAAGTCGTAGAACAACCTTTTTTTGTAAAAACCTGCCCAACATAAGAAAAAAGAAATGCTTTAGTCGAGTTCCCTGACTATTAGAAACCCGTTACTCAGCTAGCAAATTTCGGATTAACTTCCGAAAAGCGCAAACGACCGATCATTTTAAAATGTTCAGGATCCATGTATTTTGGGGACCTGATTACGAATAAAGCTAGCGATTTCTCGGATAACGATAACGGTAAAAACCCTCTTTTTTTGGATTTTGTCAATAAATCCTATAATATGAAATTTATCAAAAAAATAAAACAAAAGCTCGAGATCTAGTTGAAATACACATTTCATATTTTGTAAATTTTTTACGTAAAGCTGATGCCTTTAAGCCGTCATTTTAAAATAAGCACTCAATGAATTAGACTGAGGTGGCACCACCGAAAAGAACTGTCAGCAGGAAAACATGGAAAATTATAATAAATTGGTAATCACTTTACTTCGGAATAACATTATAATTTTTTTTTATTTGCATTTAAGTAATAGTCTTTGAAATTTTAATTTTGTATATCATTTTTTGAATATGTTGTATATTATTTTTATGCATAATTAGAGCGTGCGGGTATGGGATGGGCGAGGGAAAAAAGAAAGCCGCAGGCAAAAATTTGTCTTGCATACGTATATCGCCAATCGATAACGTCCAAGAACCCCATAATATATCAATAGCATTCACGAACGAAATAATGTATCGATAAACGTTAAGCAAGTTTGCTCGACCCATATTTAAATGATGGTGCCAGACTCGGCGCTCGTTTAAAATGATGGCTAAGAAGCTAACTATTTTGGTCGATATCTCGTTAAATTATAGCTTTACCGAAAACAGTCACAAAACATAAAATGTGTATTTCAATTAGATCTTGAACTTTTGTTTTTTTTGATAAGGGTCATATTTTGCAATAAATGGCCAAAAACCAAAATAAACGGTTTTTACCGTTATTTCCAAGAAATTGGTCTTGTCGTAAACTTTAACCTATTTATTCGTTATCACGACTCCAATATACATGGAACCAACAAATTTGAAACCAATCAGGCGTTGGGGCTTTTCGAAAGCATAGCCCAAATTTCAAACTAAATATTTACCCACAAAACAATCGGAGTATAGGTGGCTCCATCTGTCGAACGGCATAGTCAGCGCAGACCCACTTCTGCCCCAATGGCACTTAAAACCTTTTATAGTATTGGGTGTACAAGTAGAAAACCGCCGTTTTTTTCATAGCTTGAGGCTTTATTGCGTAAAAATAGCTACATACTGACATTCAAAATATTTTCCATCGCTGGCTACAATTTTCTCCCATCTTTCTGGCAGCATGTGAATTCCGCGTCGTCCTTGGACGCGATCCATGTATCCAGCCAATTTTTGACCTCCTCGTAAGACTGGAAGTGCTGTTCAGCTAGACCATGAGTCATCGATCGAAACAAGTGAAAATTGGAAGGAACGATGTCTGGAGAAGAGGGCGGGTGGGGTAGAATGTCCCATTTCTGTGTGTCCAGGTAAGTTTTTACGACCTTGGAAACATGAGGCCGGGCGCTGTCGTGTAGGATTATCACTTTATAGTGCCTTTTCTTGTATTGTGGCCGTTTTTCCTTCAGCGCTCGGCTCATGCGCATCAGCTGGGTCCGATAGAGAGCTCCTGTGATGGATTCTAGTTGTGTCTGACAAGAATCTTCTTCCTACAGAGTCTCCAAAGCTGCATCTTTAAACTTTTTCACGGGACCCGGCCGATCCTTGTCTTCCACGTCATTATCACCATTTATGAATTTCACAAACCATTCTCGGCACGTTCTTTCACTGATACACGACTCACTAAATGGTGCTACAATCATTCGACGCACTTCAGCAGCAGATTTTTTCGAATGAAACGCGAAAAGCAAAATCTCCCGCAAGTGATGATTATTAGGTTACCATGTGATGCTTCTGATCGGAACTCCATCATCCATTCTACTTGTACACCCAATACATTTTTATACCCTTGCAGAGGGTATTTTAATTTCAGTCAGAAGTTTGCAACGCAGTGAAGAAGACATTTCCGACCCTATAAAGTATATATATTCTTGATCAGCATCACTAGGAGAGTCGATCTAGCCATGTCCGTCCGTCTGTCCGTCTGTCAGTCTGACCGTCCGTTTCTACGCAAACTAGTCTCTCAGTTTTAAAGCTATCTGCATGATACTTTCCCAAAAGTTGTCTTTCTAATGCAGGTAGTATATAAGTCGGAACGAGCCGGATCGGACGACTATAGCATATAGCTCCCATAGGAACAAACGGAAAAATAAATGAAAAAAAAATGATTACTTTTCTGTTTTTTAATTTTTTGTTTAGTTCTTTGATATATATCAATGGTTAAATATTTCAGAATTATGGTTTAAATTTTATCAAAATCGGACGACTATATCATATAGCTCCCATAGAAATAATAAAAATATATAAAATAACTATCAAATAATAAGCTGCAAATCATCATAGCTTCAATATTTTTAAACATATACGCAAGTAAATCATAATTTTAATGTTTTCAAAAATGTTTAATTATTACAATAGCTGCAAGGGTATATGAACTTCGGCTTGCCGAAGGTTGCTTTCTTTCTTACTTTTTATGTAATTAACGTTTTAATTGTCTATTCATTTTATATCCATATCTAGCTGATTTTTTCATAAAGCAGAAAAAAATTTATAAACTGGTTTACAAATTTACACCAAAAAAATTCTCCAAGGATCAAATCGCTATATTTGTTTACCCTCTTCGACCCTAAAAGTATATATATTCTCGATCAACTTCCCTATTTTTATACCCTTGCAGAGGGTATTATAATTTCAGTCAGAAGTTTGCAACGTATAAGTATATATATTCTTGATCAGCATCACTATTAGAGTCGATCTAGCAATGTCAGTCTGTCCTTCTGTCCGTCCGTTTCTACGCAAACTAGTTTCCCAGTTTTAAAGCTATCTGCATCTGCACTTTCATAAGTTGTATTTCTATTGCAGGTAGTACATAAGTCGAAACGAGTCGGATCGGACTATAGCATATAGCTCCCATAGGAACAACAGGAAGTCTGCTGTTTCTTAATTTTGTTAGTTATTCGAAATAAAAAAAATATATAAAAAATATTTTAGAATTACGGTTACGAATTAACATTAAGCTCCCAAGGGAACAATACAAATATAAAAAATAAATTTTTTAAAAATGTAACTTTTCTATTTTGTTATTTTTTTTTTATTTCTTTTTGACTTATTGGTAGTTTGACAGTTCAGAATTAATTTTATTAAAATCGGAAACCGATATCATATAGCTGCCATAGAAACTATCGAATAATTAAGCTGAATATCATCATAGCTTCAAAGTTCTTAAACATACACGCAAGTAAATCATAATTTTAATGTTTCAAAAATATTTAGTTCTTGCAATAACTGCAAGGGTATATGAACTTGGGCTTGCCGAAGTTAGCTTCTTTTCTTTTCTGGTTTAGTTAAATATTTATGATAAAAAAGGATAAAAAATAAAATGTGTCTGAAAACAGTTGAAAAAGTTAAGTTCACTTTTTAAAAGAAAAGTTACCTTCAACAAATTTTGAGAGCCATTTTTTAAATTAAGGAATCTAACTGCATCGGAAAACCAAGATTTGAACTCTTGCGGATTTTGTCAATTTAAATTTCTAAGGCAGTTTTATTAAAGTTTTTGACTATTGTAAAATGTTTTCTTGTCTATCAGTGAAGGAGACGTACCCGACCCTATAAAGAATCTAATAAATACCCCTTTTAACGATCGGACCTTCATCATACAAAATATCTGATTTCAAATTTTATGACGAAAAATTAATAAGCATTCGACTAAATAAATACACATTTTTAGTGTTGCCATTCGTGCCGCTTCATCTAGGTATTTTGCATACACAGGCATTTTTTATTTCAACTTGCCGAATGTTACATACCAAAAGTTGAGGAATCTCAAAGGCTATCATATATAAGTAAAAAGTGAAGTCAAGAACGATTTAACAATTTAAAATTATTTGGAAGAAATTTTTAGGTATATTATTTAGTCCAATGATGTTAAGGCAGCGTGATAAGCATTTGACAATACCTTTTCAGTAACATATATCCAGTGTTGGGGTGTACTTAGATATTTGTACCTAGGTACGTGTACAGGTACACGTTTCGATACATTACCTAGGTAAAAAATATAAGACTACCTTTTACCTCACCTAGATTTTTATTTATCTTAAAAATTTGCTATAATAGGTACTGAAATTTTGTTATTAAATTTAGTTTTCAAATTAGCTTAATACCACTAAATTGAGTTTAGTATTGTTTTTTTCCAATATATAAATAAAGAAAAGTTAATTCCACCGCACCGCAGATAAAAAATGTGTCTTGTGACATGTTTCTTCTACAACAATAATTAACAGCGCATATACGCAATATCAAAATTGCTCTACAACTTCGTGAAGAACAAAACGTTTAAATTAAAAAAAAATTGTATAAAACATTTTTTTCCTTTTTTTTGTACCCTTTACCTTACAGATACATAACAAATTGTATACCTTTTACCTTACCTAAGTACTTATTTTCACAAATACCTTGTACCTTACCTAAATCCAAAAAGCTAGCACCTTTCCCAACACTGCATACATCATGTCTGTAGTTTTTCTTGTTTAGTAGCTATGAACGTGCTGTTTTTAGCGTTTTTCCGCTAATCAAGCTACTTTTTCTAAAAATCGTAGAATAATCTTTTTTGTAACGACCTGCCCAATACATGTAAAATTATTATAGAATTCTAAAACAAGTCTTTAATTTTTTTTGAAACTGACAAACAGACACCAAAAAATTTGTATTGTGTGATATAAAAAAAAAATATTTGAGTAACTTTTGAACGGAGCATCGGATCCAAGCAAATTGGTTGTCACTCGACGCATATTTTCCTATTTCCTCTTCAGAAAATGTTTAGTATGTCACTTTCACCGCCCTGTCTCCTGAACCAATTAACATTCCTATAGCTCTGGTATCTTCGATTGGTCGATTACTCATTGAGATTTTTACTTCTGCGGCTTTATATAACATTTTGGTGAGCTTCGTGACTACATATACTGACGTCTATAGTGATATATATTCTTGATCAGCAGTACTAGGATAGTCGATCTAGCCATGTCCGTTTCTACGCAAACTCTCAGTTTTAAAGCTATTGACATGACATGACTTTCTCAAAAGTTGTCTTCCGGTCACTGGATGTATATTAGTCAGATCGAGCCAGATCAAACAACTATAGCATATAGCTACCATAGAAACAATATTGAAAAAATGAAACAAATTATGACTTTGCTGTTGTTTATTTTTTTTAGTTCTTCGAAATATATATTTAGTAATGGTTTATTATTTTAGACTTACGGCTTATTTTGGGGTCCTGGTTACGGATAAAAGTTTGCGTCAACAACGATTTCTTGGAAAATAGCGGTGAAAACCGTTATATCTTTATTTTTTGGCCATTTCTTGCAAAATATTACCTTTATAAAAAAACACATTCTAACAAAAATTGATGGTTAAAATTGATGATCAAACTATCTTAACGTTCATCGGTACATATTCACGTTCGTGAGTGTTATCGAAATAGTATCGGTTTCGTGAATGTTATCCTCCCTACACAAACAGAGAATAGATCAAAAACTAAACATGTTTTAGCAATAATTCATCAAAAACTTGTGTCACTGAATTTGCATAATATAAAACATAATAAACAAGAAAGAAAGCAAACTTCGGCAAGCCGAAGTTCATATACCCTTGCAGCTATTGCAAGAATTAAATATTTTTGAAAACATTAAAATTATGATTTACTTGCGTATATGCTTAAAAACATTGAAGCTATGATGATTTGCAGCTCACTTATTAGATAGTTATTTTATATATTTATTATTTCTATGGGAGCTATATGATAAAGTCGTCCGATTTTGATGAAATTTAAACCGTAATTCTAAAATATTTAACTATTACATTATGTCAAAGAACTAAAAAAAAAACTAAATAACAGCAAAGCTATAATATTTTTTATTTATTGTTTCGATTGTTTCTATGGGAGCTATATGATATAGTCGTCCGATGATGAAATTGATGAAATTTAAACCGTAATTCTGAAATAATTAACCATTTTTTTGGGAAAGTTTCATGCATATAGCTTTAAAACTGAAGTACTAGTTTGCGTAGAAATGTATCCTTCACTGCGTTGCAAACTTCTGACTGAATTTATAATACCCTCTGCAAGGGTATAAAATCGATAATAAAAACCATAAGCAAATAAAACCAATTAAAATTTCAAAACCATAACGTTAAATTATTTAAAAAAAAATAGTGAAGTTATTCGAATGTTAAAGTTTAGTGATGCCACCCCGGTCCAATTAATTGTGCGCTCATTTTAAAATGACGGTTTGAAGGCAAAACCGTTTTACGCAAAAGTCACTAAACATGAAATGTGTGGAAAAAAAAACAAAAAATAAAAACGATTCCTGCCGTTATTTTCAAAGAAATAGTCTTGCCGCAAACTTTGACCTATTTTTTCATAAACATGACCCTAAAGTACATACATAAGTCTTAAAAATTTGAAACTGATCGGGTGTTGGGACTTTTCGGCAGTTTTTCTACATTTGTATTAATAACGAAACGAGCTAATTTTTGTTCGGCTTAATCTTGTTTTTCTGAAGTCAGAAATAAATATAATGCGCCAGTAACGGAATTGTTCATTCAAAAAATTGTTAATTGTAGATATGTAAGTAAGTATTCAAGATAACTTTAAAAGGAATGTAAATAAATATGTAAATATTTTAGACTATCAATACGCACAGCATTCATTTACTCTTTACATATACCTGCATGTTTATACATCTGCTTGACCTTTTAGTGGATTTAGACATTCCGGGCGTGTACACTTTTATGTACGCATATATTTCGCTGATCTGGGGATTATCCACTCCCCTTCTAGAGCCCAGCCCAGCTGAACCTACAACTAGGTCGAGGCTCAATCTCTTGCTCTCCTGCTCTCCCTCTCTCTCTCTTTTCCTCTATCGCACTCTCTCTCTATTTCTCGCTCTCTCTCTCTCTCTCTCTCTCTTGCCTGCCTTAAGTCGGTCGGGCAGAGAGCGGTGAACAGGTAAGCAGGTGGGTAATCGCAGAGAGCGACTTCCGATCGCAGACCCGAACAAAGACCAAGTAGATGACGCTGAGTTTTTCGCCAGATTCATTTTTCAGGGAGACTTCGTCGCGTAGACAAGCCCAAATTCGAAACGGGCGCCAGCAAGTCGATCCGGCAGACAACTGCCAGTTGATACAGGAGTCGAAGCAGCCCCTGCGCAGTGGAAAGTTACGCAGCGCGCACCCAGAGTTCAAAGTGTAAAGGATAAGCCGGGGATTGGAAACCCGCGACGCCATATTTGTTTTCCAAACGCTTGAGTGTGTGCGTGGCTCAGCTTCGGTGTGTGTAAGTGCAAAGACTATCGGCAGCCTTTGCATACCAAGTTTTCCGACATTCCACTTAAAATCGAACAAAGTTAAGCCCGGGAATACAATTTTCATAGCCAGTTTTTGTGTACGTGTGTCTGTGTCGCCGTGTGTGTGTATGTGTATGTCAGCTCGCTATGGACGAGTGTGCGTGCGCCCGTGTTGGTGGAACCCGATCGAGAACGCTGGTGTGAGTGCAAGTGGCTTGAGTGTGCAGCGCAAAATATCCGCTTACCTAAGCGAAAAAGTTCTCTCGTAACGGCCTAAGAACCGCACCTGGGCACAGACACAGTCACAGTCACAGAAATACCTATGCCAACAAACGTGGCCAGCACACAAAGCGAAACCAGAAAGTCCACATTTTTTTGACCTGCTCTTCGCTCTTCTCCTCGCGCTCTCGGTTGGAACGTCGCTCCCCAAAGCTCGAGCTCTGTATCTATAGTACTACGTATTCGTAAGTCCGCTACGTAGCCACAATGGGCGACTCCACGCCCATCTGTCGGTGCCGCGTGCTCTACCTGGGCAGCGCCGTGCCGCGCCAGAGCAAGGACGGATTGCAGGGAATTCAGGAGCCGCTGCGCAGCCTTTATCCTTCGGAGGGGGCTGTGGGCGCCAAGGGTATCGATAGCTGGCTGAGCGTCTGGTCAAACGGCATCCTGCTGGAGAACGTGGACGAAAACCTTAAGCAGATTACGCGCTTCTTCCCAATCGAGTCGCTGCACTACTGCGCCGCCGTGCGCCAGGTGCTCATTCCGGAGCGAGGCAACGCTCACCCGGAGCCCAAGTTCCTGCCGCTGGACTCGCCCTTCGCCCGGATGCCACGCGCCCAGCACCCACCCATCTTCGCCGCCATCCTACGCCGCACCACTGGCATCAAAGTGCTTGAGTGCCACGTGTTCATCTGCAAGCGGGAGGCGGCCGCAAATGCGCTAGTCAGGTGCTGCTTTCACGCCTACGCCGACAATTCATACGCCCGGCAGTTGGAGACGGGCGTCGTCGGAGGGGGCGGTAGCGTCTACGGCACCCTGAAGAGTGGTGCCGGCAGCAAGTCCAGTGCCGACCTGACCAGCGTGGGCCTGGCCAACGGAGTCGGAAATGGAGGCGGTAACCACCATCTAGCCCTGTCCAGTCAAGGTGGCTGGCGATCGAGAGCGGGCAGCACTACGACGCTGAACAGTCTGGGACGCGCTTCCAACGGCCACGCCCCTAATGGATCAGCCATGAACGGTGGCAGCACTGGTAGCGCGGCCGAAGGTTACACATCTGTGAAGAACTGTAAGTACCCTGCTCCAAAAGTATTGACTTTATTAATTATTCAGCAAAAATATTCTATATTTTGAGAGGCAAAGTGAATAGAAGATTTAAATATGTATTTGGTTTGGCGCAAATTACTTTCTGTTTTCGTCACAATGTTTGTTATCAACAATTTTGTTTGTTGAAAGTGCGATCGTTGCATTCAAACTTCACTTATAATGAATAATATTACACTAGTTTGAAACGAAATGGTCGGATCAGTACTATTGAATACATGCCGTCCACACTCGATTGATTAACAAGGGATTTGGAAAATTTGTTTTATTAATTTAATAAAATACTTGTTTGTAAATTGTTGTTTTTCATAATATTTTTGTGAAATAAGTCATTAAATAATGCATTTTTGGGTACGCTTATCCCCACTCAACTGGCGATTTATACTTTTCGGGACATTATTGTTTTCAGGCAACGTTAGATGTTTTTCACTAAAAAGGAACGGTCCTTGAATGCTGAAGTCATAACAACTTCTAGATTGAATAAAATAAGGTTAGCCTTAACTATTTTATATAATATTACATGTCAACGTTCTTATTGTAAAATAAATTCTTTTTAAGACACGTAGCACAGCTCATTAGCTTTGGTCATAAGACTCCTTGGACTTTTTAGACAATTTTGTCATTTACAACGAAAATACTATATATAATAGTCTTAAAAATAAGTGAATTTTGACAGTATTATATTTAGTAGTTTACGTATTTTAGAGACTATTATATTTAGTAGTCAATTTTCACACATAGAAAAAATGGATATGAGATGATTCTCAAGCGGATGAAATTCCGTACCAATTAATGTGCGATATTTGGCGCATCTCTTTTTAAACTTCGAAAACGTAAAAACAGTATCAAATAATATACAATTTTTATTTTGAGAATTTGATACAAAACAAGGGTGAATGCTTAAGTCAAGATCCCCGACCAACAAAAAAAACAAAACTGTCTGAAATCAGCTAAGCCCATAAGAACACATGTATGTTTGACCGTTCTTTTTTAATGTCTGCCGGGATTTAAAGTATATTTATACCCCTGCAGAGGGTATTATATTTTCAGTCAGAAGCTTGCAACGTTTAAATTATATATATTCTTGATCAGAATCTCTAGGTGAGTCGATCTAGCCATTTCCGGCTGTCCTTCTGTCCGTCCGTCTGTCCGTCCGTTTCTACGCAAACTAGTTCCTCAGTTTTAAAGCTATCTGCGTGAAACTTTCCCAAAAGTTATATTTCTATTGCAGATAGTACATAAGTCGGAACGAGCCGGATCGGACTATAGCATATAGCTCCCATAGGAACAACAGGGAAAATAAAATAAATTTTTTTAGTTCTTTGACATGAAGTAATGGTTAAATATTATTAATAATTAAGGTTTAAATTTCATCAAAATCGGACGACTATAACATAAAGCTCCCATGGGAACAATACAAATATTAAAAAAGAAATTTTTTAAAAATGTAACTTTTCCATTTTGTAATTTTTTTAAAATTCTTTTTGACTAATTGGTAATTTGACAGTTCAGAATTACGCTTTTAATTTTATTAAAATCGAAAAAAGATATCATAGATATATCTGCCATGGAAACTATCGAATAATTCATCATCATAGCTTCTATGTTTTAAAACACATACGCAAGTAAATCATAATTTTATTGTTTTCAAGAATATTTAGTCTGCTGTTAGTAAAATGATCTTTATAATTATTTTTTGTATTTACTTATCGGAAAAGGAGAGTAAAAAATAAAACATGTTCTAAATTTAATTTAAACACTGTTTAAACACGGCCAGCTCCAATATCTTCATAATAAATCCATTACAGAATCGTTGACCCAAGAGTAAAATTAAAAATGTTGTCTAGTTCAAAGGCTCTTGCGTTGCAGCCATTCTGACCATTTAAGTCAAAGCTACTAAGCTCCCTACTGTATCAATGACGCGGTTGATACAGCCCACGTCGGTTGTGACGGCGCTGACCACTAGATTTAAAGAGGGAGAATATGTTTTGGTATTTTGATGCGTACCAAACACTTTCCACTCATTTAAATTTCAATGATGGCGACCAGTCAGCAAACAACACGGAAGCCGAGAAGACGAGGCTTAAACCAAACCGTGTTTAACTTTGCTGCTACTCTGTCCATCGGTTATAGCGAAGTTATGATAATTACCAGTAAATTGCTGGAACTGAGGAAAGCAGTTCTGCTTGTGTCTCTGCACGGTCTCTATCTGAATTTCGCTCTTTGACTGTCGAAGCTGCTGCTGTCAATCCGGCTCCCAAGTTCATTCATATTTAATTAGCACATTTACATTTACTGCTTGCAAATAGAAATCAGAACGCTCCAGGCGAAGTTTTACACAATTCGAACAACTGGAACTGTAGCTATGTATTCAAAATCAAAAATTGCCAAATTTTTGTTGGTGGCAAACACTCTAAATACACCATTTTTCAGGTCATGTTCAAGGGTGCCATGACTTTTTTAAATTTGGAGAAAACAAATTTTAGATAATATCCAAATATTTGATTTTTATACCCTTGCCGAGGGTATTATAATTTCAGTCAGAAGTTTGCAACGCAGTGAAGGAGACATCTCCGACCGTAAAGTATATATATTCTTGATCAGCATCACTAGGCGAGTTGATCTAGCCGTGTGCGTCTGTCCGTCCGTATGTCCGTCCGTCTGTCCGTCCGTCTGTCCGTCCGTTTCTACGCAAACTAGTTCCTCAGTTTTAAAGCTATCTGCGTGAAACTTTCCCAAAAGTTGTCTTTCTATTGCAGCTAGTATATAAGTCGGAATGAGCCGGATATGGAAATTATATATAAAAAAAATTATAACTTTGCTGTTTCTTAATTTTTCTATTAGGTTTTCGACATATAGTAATGGTTAACTATTTTAGAATTACGGTTCAAATTTCATCAAAATCGGACGACTATATCATATAGCTCCCATAGAAATAATATAAATTTATAAAATAACTATCTAATAATTGATCTGCTAATCATCATAGCTTCAATGTTTTTAAACATATACGCAAGTAAATCATAATTTTAACGTTTTCAACAATATTTAATTCTTGCAATAGCTGCAAGTGTATATGAACTTCGGCTTGCCGAAGTTTGCTTCCTTTCTTGTTAATCCTAAAAAAACCCAACTAAAAATACTTATAAATATTGCTTAAACCAAAATTACAACACAAAGAGAACTTTACATTTCAAGAGAAATTAAAATTTTTTCCATCGGAGATATATTTCTTAAAGACACTTTAAGCATGAACGTCATATTCTAAAGACATGGATAATGGTTCAAGCCGGGAACTTTTTTTTTATAAAGCGGTGGTATGCGTTTGTTGGGTATTCCTACCTCTATGTCACATTATTTTCGTTTATTTATTTGATTTGTATAAAAGCAGAACAACTAATTAATTAAAAATTAATTAAAGGTCGAATTTTATATTAATAAACCTGTTATTACATATTTACAAGATTATATTTTTTTGTCAGGAAAACAAGTTTAAACAGTCAACAATTAAATTAAAACAGTAGTGAAAACCATAATCTTTAAAATATCTAAACCTCGTGAAAAAATAAAAATCTTAATGAAAAGAAAAATCTCATGGACACACTGTCTGTCTTAAATTAGCTTGTTAAACAACTGATTTTATCGCTTCTCGACAGAGTTTCACTTGAGCACTCTCACATTGACGTATTCTGGCGAGCCTCTCTGGGACTCTCTCTTTTCTATCCGTCCACCGCGGTTCCACGTTCCACTGCGATTTCACACTTCCAGCTGGCTTTGCAGCGACTCAGCTTTAGGAATATGAAAGCGCCAGGCAAGACCACAATCACAATGAAATTAGCAGACCCATCCGAAATTTTCTCACGCGTTCATCTCAAATTACCCACAAGTTGAGCGCACTTGCATGTTCATAATGAAGGTTTGAGGCCCGTTCCCGACTTCCCAAATTGTTCCCTGCATTAAATTGTGTTGGTGGAACCTGTTTACAAACCACGCGACCACCGATCCCAAAGGAACATTCAATCTACTCAGTAAGAAGATATCAAGCCTGAGCGAGAGAAAGCGGAATGTGCTAGAGCTTAAAGGGCAAAAATGAGAAGTCGGTGGTAAAAAGACTGTGAGACCCAAGCAGACAGGGATAGACAGAATATCCTGTTCGCATAGGGCTAGCTGCAAGTCACTTAAGTTGGTTTTAATGAGGCTACTGTTTTATTTGGCATGCTTTACAGACTCCAAACAATAACAAAAAAGAAGCAAACTTCGGCAAGCCGAAGATTATATACCCTTGCAGCTATTGCAAAAATTAAATATTCTTGAAAACATTTAAACTTAGATTTACATGCGTATATTTCCAAGAACATTGAAGCTATGATGATTTTCAGCTCAATTATTCTTTCGCTCCTATGGCAGCTATATGAGTCCCTAGAAATGTATGTTCCATTAGCTAGGGCTTCCGCGATATAACTAAGAATACGGAAATTCGATGTTTGACGACATTTTTTTTTATGTAGCCCATATAATAAAATGAATTACGAGCATTTTATAGTATGTGTGCTCTTCGCTGCTCTTCATTCACAATCTCCGTTTTTTGAATTGCGTCAAAACAAAACAAAAGAATTGCCAAAAAAAAAGTTCTAAAATAATGGCTCGATTTTAAAAATGTGCTTATATATCGATAGATATGGCCGAAATACAGACATAAAGCCTAATAACTAAGGTCCTACATGTCTCAGATTGTTTTCGCGATTTAAATGCTTGTTCCCTCAAATAATTACTAGATTTAACATCACTTTAACGAAATATGTTTGGATTTTGAATTTCGGAAAATCCAGTTCAGAGATATAGTGAGTAGCTCGCGTAGATCAGCTGTAGCTCCTTTCCAAAAAAAATGTTTTCTAATACGTTCTAAGTTTTAAAATAAATTTAAAAATATCATAATATGTGAACAAATTTCTGGAATAACAAGTTAAAAAGTTTTCTCAGAAAAATTCAGGAAAGTTCGCCTTTTTTCATATTTTAAACTGTACATAAACCTCTAAAAAGGAAGAGTAGGCGCAGGCGATGAAATTCGTCTATTCATATTCACAATTTTTTTTCGGTGTATCCTTTACTTTAAAAGGAACAAGTTTAATCAGATACGGCTTGAATTCAAAAACATTGTCAGTGTAAGTAGTTTCAAATGTTTTAGTTTTTTGGCGTTTGTCATGCGTGCCATAAGGCAAGCTAATTTTTTCTTTTATAAAAGAAAATTTTTTTAAGATTTATTTTATAAAGCGCACTAACTTAAAACTAGTTTACCGGCATTAAAACATCGTGCTGTTTGCTGATCGTCAACGACCTATCTAACAAATAATAACAAACTGCAAATTGAATAAGTAGAAAACTGCTAAATATCAAAGTGATAATCTGCACTATTGGCATAGGGTATACTACAAGCATAAACTGTAAAATGCCCGTCAGCGTGGTCAGTTGCCCATACAAAAGTGTCGGAGCATCGCTACAGCGTTTGGAAACACAAGCTACCTTCTTCAAATACCGGCTTCAGCCGGGCTGCAAAATTTTGGAGTACTTATTACGATCATCGACCATCTCGCAACTTTTTGTTGCTGTTGCACAATTATGCAAAGCCAGCACCGACTGGGGGCAGAGAAAGGCGAGTGCAAAAACAGAGACGGGACACAATAACCGAAATCCAGTTACAGTTCAACGACTTAGTTGCATGCAACAACCGCATGATAGCTTTTTCGCGGGCTCGGCGGAGTGATTGCAACTAGGGACCCGATCGCTATTGAAAAACATCTAGTTTATTAAGCATTATAAGATTTAAGATTAGCTGGTATACAAAATAATTTCTTTTTGATGCTAGGGCTAGTCTATTTTAAATAAAAACAAGATAGGAAGTACACTTTTGCAATGTTTAAAAAAATTTAAGCTATGATGATTTGCAGCTCAATTATTCAATAGTTCTTATGGCAACTATATAAATATTATTAAAATAAAAAAATAAAAATATAAAATAAAATTAAAAAAATAAAAGCGTGGTTCTAAACTGTCAAGTTATAAATAAGTCAAAAAGAATTTTTAATTAAAAAAAAATATTTTTTTTTGAATATTTTTTTGTTTTGATGGAAGCGTTATGTTACTATAATCCGAAATTTAAACCGTAAATCTGAAATATTTAACCATTACTAAATGTCGAAGAACTTAACAAAAAAAAATCTTATAATTTTTTTCATTTATTTTTCCGATTGTTTCTATGGGAGCTATATAGTCGTCCGATCCGGCTCGTTCCGACTTACCTATGTACTACCTGCTATAGAACGACAACTTTTGTGAAAGTTTAAAACTGAGAAACTAGTTTGCGTAGAAACGGACGAACAGACGGACATGGCTAGATCGACTCTCCAGTGATGCTGATCAGGAATATATATACTTTAAAGGGTAGGAAATGTCACCTTCACTGCATTACAAACTTCTGACCGAAATTATAATACCCTGCAAGGGTGGTTACTAATTACTTTGGCGTATACATCTTTATGCCACATTTAAATCACTCAGCCAAGGCATCTTGCCTGTGTGAGTTCTTAACTGTTGTGTTAGTCATTCTTGTGACATTCCGATGTGACATTGTCGGCCTAGATACCGACTTGCAGCTGCACCTGAGTACCTCCAACGTTGGGAAAGCTGCATGCCAAACGGTTGATTTTGGTGTATTTTTTTGTTTTAGCGCTGGTAACACAAGCAGCAGAAAAGCCTGAAAATAAAAACCATTTGAAAATTTGTCTGGCAATTTCGTTTTCTGCCACTCCTCTTCCGTTGGAATTTATGTAGCACCGAAAAGCAGCTGAATGCCAGCAGGGTGCTTTTCAAGCCTTAGGTACGTGGTATTTCTACTCAATCGGCCTTTTCCGCCACCCTGTATGAATAATACTTGCTGTTAGTTAGTACCAAACTCCTTTCCGTCTTACATTTATATTTTCACGCACGCATGCGCATCTCGTTGTCCCTCGGAGAGTAAGTGAGAGTATCAGTTTTACTTTTGGATGACCATATACACTTAACTTCCTCTGATGATGACGTAAGCCGGAATGATTTGTTGAAACGAAGATTGGGAAATTTTTGAAACATTTGCTAATGATCATTTCCATGATCAAAACAGGAGCACAGAAAATGTGACGTATAATAAAATAAATACAATTGAATTGATTTACTTACACATTAAGGCCAATGAACTGCTGCTCAATGAAATGATCATGAATCCGACGAGCTTCCGCAGTCATTTACGCAAATTATGTCTCGTACACGGTAAAAGTAGCTGTCTATTTACTAAACGGTAAAACTAAACTGCCCGACCAAGCTTCCTGCAGAGCTAACTATGTTTAGATGGTCCATTTGTATGTTTATATATCGTTATATTAATGTCTGCTCAAAGATGCCATTTAACGATTGCAACCAAGAAAGAAACAATACGATTTTTTTTTGTAAAACCATTCACTTCTTTTTTTAACGTAACTTCTTTTTTAAGTGGAAAAAGATTTAGACTAAACAAAGCATTTCTCCCTGTGCCGCAGCAAAAGACCTAAAACATTGCATTTAATAGTTGCATATGTCAATACATATTTAGACCAACTTACCAAAAGTATATTTTATTCGTAAATTCAAAATTTTCGTGCCGCAAAAGACCCACACATTCCAAGCGTGAGCGACGAGAGCTCTTATTTTCAGCGTCCGCCAAGTCTTTGGGTCAATAGTCGCAAAGCCAAGCTGGTTTCTCATGCTAGCGGATGAGACAAGAACGCCCAGGAAAAAGCCACCGGAAAGAGTAACAAACGAAACTAAAAAGCACAAACCAAAGAGCTGCGTTAAAAATAGTACGAATGGCAAGATACTGAAGTGGGCAGAAAAGACTGTTGCAAAGTGACTCTTCGCATTGTCGCTGGTCAAACAGGTCTCTAAAATGGCTAAGCGTTGCACGGCCACCAGACGATCGGATTCAACTTTCGGGCTGGTGCTTGCGAGGTCTGGTTGCGGACTAAACGTGGTGAGGTGGACTGCGGGTCGGAGGTGTGGTGACAGTTGCAGGTGTAGCCACTCAGGTTATTAAACTACTGTTATTTATTACAAAACCGTTGCTTCCATGGCCCAAATGCGCTGCAATGTGAGTAGATATTTGTGGGCTTGGAGAGGCCAGTCGGACCGACTCAATCGAAATCTCTG
Organism: Drosophila elegans; assembly: GCF_018152505.1. NCBI lineage: Eukaryota > Metazoa > Arthropoda > Insecta > Diptera > Drosophilidae > Drosophila > Drosophila elegans. Next base: position 25,796,734 of record NW_024545863.1, on the reverse strand, counting down.
ACCAGTTTATTTGAATGCGTTTGACGACGCGAGACCGCGTTCTTGGCCCGTTTTCGTGCATAAGAGCGGATTAGACGCGCTCAGTCGATGGTCAGCGTTTTGGCTAATTTGTTTTCGAGTGCTTTGTCCAGCTCTGGCCGCCACTTGCCTATCTTCGTTATTTAATGACTCAGCAGCTCGAGACAAGTGCGCAATGGATACAGATAGTCAGCAGAAAGCATCCGTCGACCATGAAGGGCGGGGGAAAACTAACAAAACCTATAAGTCATTCAAATGCTTCACATTTATATTTATTCTGAAGATCTGTAGATTCTTTAATTTCAGTCATATTTCTCACATTCGTAAACTTAATAGACTAAGAACCTTGCAACTATAAATTGTACTGAACCAGCAGTCCACGTAGTCATATATCGCAGCGAAAGTATACAATACATAGGTAGATCAACTCATACAAAACACAACATAGTGCCCCGAATATTAAATGCCCTTTTCTTGGCTAACCATTATCAAAATTAATATTCGCCCAGAAAATAAACGGGTCTTAGGTGGCGCCATCGTATGTATTTTGACATAAATGACGAAAGTAGTGGTGCTGAATTTAAAAAATAAAAATTATGTTTTTCCTTAAAATAATTAAATTAACCATTATCAATTAAAAACATATAGCTTTGTTTTCAGCACTTATTTTAATTTGTAGCCTATTTTAAATTTTAAAAAAAATTTTATCTATTTTATCTTGCTTATGCGGGAGCTCAACACCCGGCAACACTCAATTTTTCATTAACTCCCGGTGTAAATTGTTTAAAAACATTTTTTTTCTAATTTTTAAGGTATTACCATACAGTTTTTTTATTTGTATTTTGGTTGCGATAGAGCAGCTAAATCGTTAAAGACCGTTTTAAGACAAATCGTTCGCAAGAAGCTGGTTATATTAATAAGCAAAGAACAATTTTTATAAAGAGTATTATTTGCTCGATTGTAAAAATATTTGTTCGGTACAATTGTGTTGAATGATCTGTTGTCATGAATTTCCTACTATTTTTCTAAGTTAAAACATTCTTGTAGTTTTTTATGTATTTGGAGATATCCCCCTCATGCAGCTTTTGCTGTTTTTAACTGTTAAAATATTTAGTTTTTAGGACCGTTTTCGAAGCATTAAAAAATTATTAAAAATAGCAGAGACGGCAATCATTATAAACATTCTCGTTATTTTTTTGTATCCTTGCAAAAGTAATATAATTTCAGTCAGACGGAGACGTCAACTACCCTATAAGGTATATATATACTTGATCAGCAACACTAGGAGAGTCGATTTGGACATGTCCGTCTATTTGTTCATCCGTTTCTACACAAATTAGTCTTGCTACATATATGTATGAAACAACAAAAGAAGAAAAATTCTGCAAGCCGAAGTTTATACATACACCCTTGCAGCTATTGTATTAAAACGTCTAAATTTTGAATTTAATGCGTATATGTTTTAAAACATTGAGGCTGTGATGATTTCCAGCCAATTTTCCGATTTGAATAAAATTAAAAGCATAGTTCTGAATTATTAAACCTATACTATGTCCAACAGAACAAAAAAAAATGTTTTGTTAATTTATTTTTTTGAATAATCCGATTGTTACAATGGGCGCTTTATGATATAGTCGTTCGATTTTGATCAAATTTAAAATTCAAAAAACAAAAACAATGCCTTGTATCGAAAAACAAAAGACAAATATTAAAAAACAGCAACGTTATATTTTTTTTTTAATTTATTGGCCGATTGTTCCTATGGGGGCTATATGATATAGTCGACTTATATACTACATGTAACAGAAAGACAAATTCAAATCGGACACCGATATCATATATCTGCCATAGAAACGATCGAATAATTGAGCTGAAAGTCATCAATGCTTCAATGCTTTAATACGCATATAAGTCGAAATTTAAGTGTTTTTAAGAATATTTAATTTTTGCAATAGCGGCAATGATATATAAACTTCGCCGTCCCGAAGTTTGCTTCCTTTCTTTTTTTTTTATAAAATAATAGTTCGATTTTGAAAATGATTGGATTTACCGATTGAGATGACCAAAACACACACGCAGAGTCTTATATAAGTTATAACATGTCTCAGAATGATTTCGAGATTTAGGACGATAGAGTAGGCGGGGAACCGTTTTGGTTGTGCTGCGTAAGAATTACTAAAATCTGCATGTCAATTCCCAAATCTCTAGTTTTTTTAGTTTCCGAGATCTCGGCGTTGATACAAACGAAGAGACGGACACACAGACGGAAAGACAGACGATCGATTCGGCTATTGATCCTAATTGGGTCGGAAACATACTTTTCAATATACCCTTTTACTCTAAGTGTAATGGGTATAAAAATAAAAATGACATATAATTATAACGTTTGTTTAGAAAAAATAAAACTGAAAAGCATCTACAACAATAGAGATCAATTTTACTATTTTTTGTGCAGATATTTGAGAGAAGGTAAAGCAGAAAAAACTATAAAAATAATTAAAAAATGAGTATTTCATATTTCTCTAGCATGTGTTTATCTTTAAGATGTTTTCATTTATTTTCGTGTTAGATAAGGTTTTCTTTTCTTCATATTCCCAGTACTTAAGGCCTAAAAACTAATAACAAAAAAGAAACATTCTCAGCACTCCCACTCCCTGTTATTAACATGCGTTAAACAAAACACAAAAGTTTTAAGTCCACATGTCTTATCTATATATATCATCTATATTCTTTATTATATAATGCCGTTGTTTTAAAATGCATAAGGGTAAACATTTTAATGCACTGTGGATCTATAATGTGTGAATATTGTAAATGTGCAGAACCATTTAATATGACAAAGCGTCGCCCTTCTAATAAACGTAACATGGTCTCTTTCAGTTTATGGCAGCAGTGCTGACCTCAACGTGACCGTCGATGACGGGGATGCATCGTACAACGGCGACGAGAACCACAAGGTCTGGAGTGGGTCGCAGGACCAGCTGGACAGTATAGGACCCGTAGAGAGTCCTTACGAACTGTTTGCCGGAAACACCTCCACCTTGGGAAGGCCTCTTCGGGCGCGCCAGATCAGCACGCCCATCGATGTACCGCCACCTCCAGTAAAGGAGGAGCGGAAGCCGAAGCGGGACAAAAAGTCTTCCAAGTCGAGCGGCAGCCAGAGCCTTTCCGGCACTCTCATCCGCCCGAAGCCAGTGCACGCGGCAGCGCTGCACCGCTCCGGCTTCCAGGGAGCGTCCGGACCTGGCAGCATGATCTACGGTCACGGACCCATACCCGGACACGGACCGCACGCCGCTCGGTACCACACGATCAGCCACCGGGGCTTTCCTCCAGGTCCACCAAGCCACCTGGCCCATCACCAGCCGCCACATCCTCCACAGCACCAGGTTCACATGATGCACCACCCCCACATCGGTGGCATGTCGCCCATGCAGATCCCCGTGATGATGCCGCAGCAGTACGCTACTCTTCAGTCGTCTCGCTCCACCAGCAAGAAGAAGAAGAAGGACAAAAAGAATGGCGCTGGCGGCAGTGGCGGGGTTCCCGTGGGCATGCCCATTGTACCGCCCATCTACGCCTATCATCAGCAGCAGGCCATGGCCACCGTCCCATCCCCCCAGCTGGCCCAGTCCCTCATAGGGGAGAACCGGGGGTTGGGCCACTCCAACCGCAAGCTGGCGGCGTCGATGGGCAACGGGCTGGACGACTCCGGCAACTCGGGGGCAGAGTCGCCATCGCCAGGCGGCACCGGCATATACAAGGTGGGTGCCATTAAATTTTCCATTAAAAACAATAGAGACCGCAATAGACGATTTTCCGACCATTAGGATACTTCAGACTTTATAGCCTTACAACTTCAAAAATATTTGCTCGATATATGTGACCAAAACACACACACAGAGTCCAACACCTACGGTCTAACATGTCTCGGATTGACAGAACATACATTCACGATTTGAGGGAGTTAGAGTGGGCGTGGCTCCGTTTTGAAATAACCTTGCAATGCATAGGAACTACTAGCATCTGCATGCCAAGTTCCAAATATCTAGTTTTAATAGTTTTCAAATCTCGACGTTCATACAGACGGACAGACAGACGGACATGGCTAGATCGACTCTCCTAATGATGCTGCTAGGGTAGGGAATGTTTCCTTCTGATTTTTAAGGATATAAAAATTAACGAGAATGTCATTTGGCCCTACAGAACATTAAATTTTTACAAACTTCGTTGTTTCTAAGATGGCTTATTTTTGGCCAAGTATCTGATTTCAAATAAGTTTGCTTAAATTAAGATTTGTTTTAAATTTACATTTTAAACAATAGTTAATATTTTACAATTATTTAATGAAAATGTTTCTTCCTTTAACCTGAAACCATTTTTTATACCATTTTCCTCACCAAATTGGTAGTGGATACTTTCAGGATGGAATTCTTGCCTAAGCAGCTTTAACTTCTCCAAATTTAAAAAGGTTCCGTTTTTGTTGATTAATAACTTTCGAGCGCATTCACGCACAAAATATTGATAAATACTAAAAGTTGAGGAACCTCAAAAAAGTAAACAAAAAAAATAAAAATTAAATAATTTTTTAATTGTTTTATTTAGACCAATTATGTAAGGGTTTCGTGGTCAGAATTTGACAATTCCTTTTTAATGACATATATCACTTGTCTGCAGCTTAACTAGTTTCGAAGTTATAGCGGTGTAAAGTTTATCTATTTTTAGCGATTTCCCGCTAAATAAGCTCTTTTTTTAAAAAATCTAGAACAACCTTTTTTTAACGACCTGCTCAACACAAAAAAATTATTCCGGAATTCTAAAACAAGTCCTTAAAATTTGTTCAAATTGAGAAACGATGCAGAAACCTTTTATATTTTTTAAATATACCAAAAAAAGTGTTTTTTGAATAATTTTTGCATGTTGCAAATTTCGTGTCATTCGACGCATATTTTGAATAAAATTTTAACTGTTAAAAATAGGCAATATTTTACCATCCCAAGCTCAGGAACTCCACTTAAAATAAATAATAAACAAATCTTGGTATATTAAAGTATGTTTTATCTTTTGCGATTTTGTATTTTAATGAAATTATTTAATTTTCGAATTAATTCTTAATTTTAGTCCTACTTTCTATTCAACGAAACTACTTAATAAGTTAAACTATTTAAAAAGACTAGGAACTTTACCTGGAACTTAGAATCGAACTGGGGATTTTTTCGTGTTGTATAAAAAAGGGAATATTAAAAATACATTTTTCTTTAACACAAAAGCTAATATTTTCCGTTTAACCAAAGATCTAGTAAAAAAGTGCAGTAATTTAATTTTGTATTGTTACAGCGCAAAGGACACCTAAACGAGCGAGCCTTTAGCTATTCTATACGCCAAGAGCATCGCAGTCGCAGCCACGGATCCTTGGCAAGCTTGCAGTTTAACCCGCCGGACATAAAAAAGGAGCGCGAGATCGCCCAGATGGTAGCAGGTCTTGACCTGAATGATGGCGAGCGACACATTGGCTCGAACACGCTGCAACGCAAGCAGACGGCCCTAATGATGTCAAATGGTGGGGGGCAGGGCCTTGGACCAGGCCAGCACGCTCACGCTCATCCTACCCATCCACATGCCATCTACGGCCCACTGGGGCCCGCCAGCAATTTTGGAAAGCCGCGAAGATAAGAGCTTTTGTCCGTTTAATTTAACTTTTGGGTTGATCCGCAACCGCGAATTTTACGCATACATACATAGATTTACACAATGTTTATCGATGCTGGTCAAGTTTAAAATTGGTACGATCGAAAGCGGCAAGTGAAGAATTACAGAAAGCACTCTGATTGTCTTTGTTGTACACCGGAACAAAAATATGGTGGCTGAACAGTCTAGCAGAGGTCTGGGCGAGAACTCCCACACGGAAACCAATTCTACTTAAATGAATATGTGTGCCTTATTAGGTTTATACTAAAAGTACGTGCGCTCGCTAGTAACCATGAATCCACGAGATACCATATATTAACCATTATAATGTGTAGTGTAGTATATTATAATAAGTTTACCCTTTCCGGCTCGAAGGCGATTACAAACTCTATCGCTTCGGTAAACTCATCCCGATATGCCGTAAATAGCCTGTATGCAATTAAACATGTATAATAAATACCTACAATAAACTGTTAACAGAGTATCTACGCCAAAACGAATGTTTCTTCATCTCCAGGTGCCCAGCTGTCGTCCTGCCGCTTTCAAGCACAATTGCTGTGTCTGCTACGTAGTGGTACCTTCACTTAAGCTAGATTGATTGGCAGAACTTCTATAGAAAGACCTAGAGGAATGCTCTTTTGATGCATTTATTACTCAGCTTTGCCAAAGTTCCAACTATTGCAGACGTGTGCCCCGCATTTAAAGAGGAAAACCTGCGAACCTTGACTCCGAGCGAAACCGATCTAATTGATTTGCATGCGAATGCGCCGAGACTTGAATGTGTCTGCTTTGTGGAAAGACAAAGCTTTGGCCCGGGCTCAACTCTACAGCCCAGCGAGTCCGGTAACTTCAGCTATGTTTGAATTTTGATTCATATAAATTCGAATGATTATGTAAAGCAGGAAAGCCGATAAACAAGCAAGCCCATTAAAGGGTTAGGCATAATCGCAAGTTTACCCTAATAGTCAGCAAGTGTGACATTGTCAATCCTACCTCTATCACCGTAAATCAAATTTGGCACAATTTAAAAGGCAGTGCATGTATATTACCGTTCGGTTTTTCAGGTTTTAGGCATTGGTTATGGCTGCAATTCATTGGGCCGGTGCGTTGTGTAATGCCAGTGACTGCCGGCGGCGTATGCCGCCTCATCAGCGGCGCACTGTTTTTATGGAAAGTCCACAGTTTATGAAACAAGAAAATTCATCAACTCATGACGAGTTTTATTTGTATACGAACATTGTACAACTACAGATACCCATTCTTCAGTTACAAATTAAGCAAAACATCTAAGTTTATCAAATTTTATCTGATCGTTCATCAAGATTTTGTAACATTATCAGTGTGCACATAAAAACATAATTTTGCGAATTTTTCCAGTCTCTTTCTTTTTATCCAAACAAACGGTGTATCGACAGAAGGTCGGAAGGCCGTAGCTATATAAAATATACTGTTCTTGCTGATCAACAACATATGTTTTATTAAGGGTCGGTTAAATCACTTCACTGCGTTACATGCATCTCGCCAATTTTATAATATTCTCTGCAAGCGTTTAAAGATTGGGTTCATGTATTTGAACGGGAGGAATAAATTATGTTTTTTGTTTAAGAAAGATTGTTACTGGGGTAGAGATTAGGTAAAAGCAATCGGTCGACAACGCATTAAGGCAGTCGTGTCCTGGAAGTTTGGATTAAAATTTTAAAATAGTAGAATAAGCCGTTTTCGAGTAATTTTGGTAACCGATTTTGAAGATACCATTCTGAGAAAAACGAGTGCATTTTCAAGCACTCTGAAACGACTTTCACCGGAAAGAATGCAATTTTCTGTCTGTATTCTTAAACATATATACATACATATAGAAAATAAAAAAAAACTATTTTTTTTTTTTAATTTTAACTTTCTATAGACCCCCAAGAAACTACGTTTGAGAAGAATTTAAAGCTTAACTTACAACAAAGGAAGCAAACTTCGGAAAGCCGAAGATTATATTTAATTGCAGCTATTACAAAAATTAAATATTTTTTTAAACACCCATAATCCGGTTTTTATGCTGTTATGTCTTACAATATCGTTGATATCGTTATCCGATTTTCATAAAGTTAGAACGGTAATTCTTCAATTGGAAAACAGCGATGATAGTACTACTACTTAAACTACTACCTGCAATAGAAACACAACTCTTGGGAAAGTTTTATGCAGATTGCTTTAAAGCTAAGAGACTATATTGCGAAGAAACGGATGGACAAACCGACGGAAATGACTAGATCGACTATCCGTGTGATTCTTTTCAAGAAATAAGATTACCATTTGAAAGGATGTAAAAATTAACGAAAACATAACTTCTTTTTTTTTAAATATTTACATCTTGCTTACAAAAAAGGCAAAGATTCTGATTTCATAAAAGTTTGCTTCAATTAAGAATAGTTTCAAATTCAATTTTTTAATAGTTATTAATATTATACAAATATTTAGTAAACATTGAAAATGTTTCTTCCTTTATCTTGAAACAATTTTTTTTATAACATTAATCCCACTAAATTTTAGAGGAAGTTCTTGCCCACGCAACGTTAGTTACTCTGAACTGGGAAAAATTTGCCATTTTGTTGCTTAATAACTTTCAAAAATGTGCTTTCAAAATTACGCGATATATATCGAAAGATGGCTATAGTCGTTGTCGGACGTGTATTTTTATCGCCCCTCCATTTGATCAAACCGTGTAAACTACATCGATCAAAGCCGATTTTGGTCATTTTGACTAGTTTTCGGTGATCTTTATCAAAACGAAATGTTTTGATCGCATAATTATATTATCGGGTGTTGCGAGTTTGCTTTGTTGCTCTACACCATTCTTGAGTTTACCGCCAACTTCTACACTTGTGTTTGTTAAAGGTGCATTTGCTAGCTCATCGTTTCGTCGCAGGCACTCACACTCGCGTTAAACCACCGACCCAACTTCAAACTGCGCTTTCTACATTCTACGTCGTTTTCCTGCGCGTAAATCTCAGAAAACAACATAACAATTGACTATGGCTGCCTGCTGCATCATGCCTTGCCTTTTAAATGGTAAAATCACCTCTCGACATTCTACAATTGGTTGTGGCTGTGTGACAACATTGGTCACCCCAAATGTGCCGATCTCTGGCACAGTGCTGGCCTAAATCAAATTCTAACCTGGATTGGACGTGCCTCAGTTACATATCATATTAAAGTCTATATTATGGATTTCATAAGGCAAACCGATCTGGAGTACCAGTCCTTATTGGCCGGACTTAACTTATTCACTCGTTTGGAAAGGCTGAATCCAACTTTAAAGGCCGTTTGGCTACCAGGATAGCCTCTACTGATGTTGCTGCCGGCTGCACGGCAGACGCTTCCTCTGGACCTAAATCTGCCGCTGCCTATTCTGGATCCCGATCCAGTCACACCTTCTGATCCCCAACTCGTCAACAACCAGGCATCTACGTCGCGTGCTGTTGCAGTTGGTTCTGGCATAATTTTGACGCCTTCTAATATGAACACGGAACCACCGCAGTCAACGTTAAATGGAGTCGCTCAACTGGAACCTAAGCCCTTATTAAAAAGCTCATTTTTGTATCCCGCCTTAATCCTGGTGCTTCTGAAGATGGCGGCAAAAACTAACTGATCAGTAAACTAAATGTTTCTCGAGCCGAACTATCGTCTTGAAGTTCAAGTTTAATATCTTTGCTTAAAATTGGACTTCCTGAGGAACATATTAATAAGGCTCACGATGCTTCTGTATGGCCTGAACATGTTATTGTTCACGAGTACGTAAACATGCTTAATGCACGGGCCTCAGATTCCTTCAACCAACATTCCTAAAAACTAAATAATTATGTGATTGCTTTTACCGAAACCTTAATTCCTCTGTATCTGACTGCGAAATATTTGCTGAAAATTATGTAATATATAGATGAGACCGCACAATGCGTCTTGGCGGTGGTGCTCTTATTGCCGCCAAGTCCGATCCAGTCTATGAACACATTCCGATAATTGGAACGGACAACATATTAGAGTTTTGTTTAGTTCGGATTAGGCTTCATGATTATTTCATTTTTATATCATGCTCGTATATACAGAGTATTCATTCAACCCTCGGCTATAACGATTATCTTATTGTTATGGGATTTTAAGGATTCAAACGATGATCCCTTACACATTGTAGAACAGTTTTATGGTATACTCTATTCAGCTTTCGATTCGTTCGTTCCGTTAAGAATTTGACAAAACCATTTTAACGACATATAGCTTTTATTATTTCTAGCCGGTTTCCCGCCAAAGTCTAGATTTTCGTAAGGTCATAGAATAAACTTTTTTTTGTAACAACCTGACCAGCACAAGAAAATATATTTCAGGATTCTAAAACAAGCCCTTATCTTTTTTTGATACTGACACAACAGACACCCAAAAATATTAATTTTCAGATATACCAAAAAAGAAGTACTTTTTAATTAACTTTTGAACGGATCTTCGGATCGGGTGACACTTTCAAAAAAATTTATACTGTGCTTAAAAAGTGGAGCATTTTACCAAACCGGTAAACGAATTTTTAAATAACTTTTGAACGGATCTTCGGATCGGGTGGCACTTTCAACAAAATTTAAACTGTGCTAAAAAGTGGAGCATTTTACGAAACCGGTCCCAAAAGCTTCAATTTAAAAAAAAATTGGAGTATTTTTTTGCTTGATCTTGGCTGCGTACCAAAACGGAGCCCCAGGCTGAGTCAAAGGTTTGTGATGCGGCCACAGTGGCAGTTTACAACGTAGCGGCAAAGGACTTTATGATCAGGGAAAATGAGCCAAACCAAATTTTTATATAATTTTTTAATTTTTTTTCGAGCTTTACAAAATATGTGTATTCAACTCCAGTTGTCTGTTGAGAGTGTTGTTAAGGACTACAAATATGGGCTGTGTACCCATTTTAATTTGTTTTAGCTTCGGTTCGGGGCTTGAACCTAATAGATTGATAAGGTTCCGGCTAACGAACCGGTTGGTTGATATGCTGAAACAGGGTTCAGTTCCAAACCGGGGCTCAACAGAAAATATTTTTTTTTAATTTGAATAATAATGCAAATTTTATTTTCATTTTTTTTTTCGTAAGTATGTGTCTCTTTGCATTAAGTCTTATAAAATATGTCGATTCTAACGTTACCATCACATAGACACTTAAGGATGTTAAAAAATAGGTTTTCTTTAGCTTCTTGTATGTAAAATCGTCCATAGCATTACTGGAATTATCATAATATAAACTGTATAAAAACTATAAAAATTACCTAATTCAAAATTGCGAAATGAATGTCGTTTAGTATATTAAACTGTATATTTATATTATTATTTTTAGTAGAAGGAGACTAGATTTTAACAAAACAAAATCACGTCTTAACGAGATAAATTTTCGTGACGATCACACTTTCATAAAAAATTGTTGATATCAAATTTTGTTAGGAAAATGTTTAAGCGTGTGACTAAAATAATACACTTTTTTTTAATGTTTGTTTCGGGCCAACAAAGAATTTAAGCTTTTTGTCCACACAGGCATTTTTTATTGCAGCGTGTCGACTAGGAAAACCTTAAAAAGTGACATGAACACATAGTTCCAAAAAAATAAACAAAAACAAAATTTAAAAAAGTTTCATTTTAAACCGAACATGATACAGAAAAAAATTGCCCGGTTCGGAGCCGGTTTATATACGAAATAAATCGTCGCTCCGGTTAATTGGTCGTTTCCTTTATAAAGAAAACCTCTGAACCACTCTGGTTTTGAGTAATCCAACTCCAGACACAAAAAGGATTTCGTCAAAGTACAGCTTATATTCTAAAAAACGTGTACCAGCAAAGAGAATCATGATCTAGTTGACAACTCTCTCGATGCCTCTCCAAATGCATGTTGCATATATCCAGCGGTGTTCTCCAATATATTCGCTCCAGTTTGTACCTACATATCGCTAGTAAGAAAGTACAAGCTTAACATATTCATGTAAGTCCAGCATCTTCAACCAAATCCTTATTTTGCAGCCAGCAAAGTTTGGCTATGGGTCCATCTCCATTTAGTTATTTATGGGTGTACAAGTAAAAAACCGCCGTTTTATACTGGGTGGCGCCACCTTTGGAAATCGGTGAGGGAATTCTGATCAGAAGCATCACATGTCAAGCTTAGGTATCGGTCAACAACTCCACATCATCTCGGTCGTCTATTCTTATTGTCCATTTTTTTATTAATGCGCGAAGATGTCGAAATTTGAACCGAATAAGCGTCATTTGCGGGAGATTTTGCTTTTCGCGTTTCATTCGAAAAAAACTGCTGCTAAAAATTTAAATCATGTCAGCCATGACTCACATATTTTTTTGGAAACACCACTCCACCGGTCTGTATTTCGGCAAATTTAGTTTTTTTTTTTTAATCTTTCTTGAACAAGAAAAGAAGCAAATTTCGTCAAGCCGAAGTGTATATACCCTTGCAGCTATTGCATAAATTAAATATTATTTAAATCTTCTAAGTCTTAAAGATTTTACACATCGCGTATATGTTTAAAATTATTTTCAATGATTTGCACCTCAATTATCGTTCGCATGGCAGCTATACAATATCGTTTTCCGATTTAAATAAAATAAAATGTAAACTACTAAACCATTACCATCTCCAAAAGAATTTAAAAAAAATTTTAAATTACAGAAGTTAAAATTAAAAAAAAAATTTTTTTTTGAATATTCCGATTGATTTTGTGGGAGCTATGTGATATAGTCGCCCGATTTTAATCAAATTTAAACAGTAATTCCAAAATAATAAGCCATCACTAAATGCCAAAGAAAAAAATTAAAAAACATCAAATTTATAATTCTCTTGAACTTTTTTCCCCGATTGTTCCAATGGGAGCTATATAATATAGTCGTCCGATCCGGCTCGTTCCGACTTATGCACCACCTCCAAAAGGAAGATAATTTTGGTCTACAAGTTTGCGTAGCAACAGACAAACGGACGGACAGACGAGCATGGCTAGATCGACTCTTCTAGTAATGCTGATCAAGAATATATATACTTTGTAGGGTCCAAAATGTCTTCACTGCGTTGCAAATTTCTGATTCAAATTAATGGTGAAAACCTTAGTTTTCGAATAAATCAATTCACCAAAATACTTATATTCAACTGTTTGAACTCGCAGATATGCCATTGCACCGTAAGCGCTTCACAAAATATATGCAGTTGTCAACCCAAAGCCGAAATTTTCGGCAAACTCAATATAAATTTTTTCAATTTTTGTTCAACTGCTGGAGATACGTTGTAATCCAATCCTAGGACTTAGGAGTTAGGTACCCCATTAGGTAAAACACCTATGTTGTTTTTCAATGCCTGCATACACGCTCACACGCTTTAAAGCTCACATGCAACTTTGGTCCGGTGTGTTGGTTTTCAAAGACATCCCAGATCTTAGTTGTGGCTGACGACTCCTTTATGACTGGGTGTTGAGGTAGGTAGCAGAACTAACTTTCCCCGGAAGCACGGTTTTCGCTCATTGAGCCAGGCTACGTTACAACACGCCTCATCTGGTCCAACTCCAAGTAATCGGTAATGGCTTCCCAATAAGACTTTTTTAATATCACATAGGCATTCAGATTTCGATATGACATAATCTTCTAAGGGCAGTCCGAAATGATCTCTAAGTACAATTTTTGGGTCCGTTTGCGACAGCTAGGGTAATCGCAAGTTATACTTTGCAGATGGCAGCCGACTATGTGTTTAAATAAAAAAATCTTCACAAATTTTTCTTCCTTTGTGATCCTGTAAAATCCTTCGCCCAATTCCTGCAATTCCCAAATCTAGCTTCTACGCTCCAGTTCTTCCAGCTCCTCATGCTTGCATATTTTAACGATGTGCGATGCTGCTGATAATGTATGAAATAAACAGGGCCTTGATCTATTTCGCCTAACTTTAAGTCATCGTATATATCACTGCCAAGCACTGATCTGCCTAAGACAGATTTTTAGCTTTGGAAAGTTGAGTTTAGATAAACTTTCCGCCATTTTTGATACCTGGTTTCAGCGTCAAACCGTGACCCCAATTCCAAGGAAACCTCTGCTGACGTGTTAGTGACTTTTGAATTTGCCAAGGCTTTTATTTTAATGATTTCCGTGATGAACGAGGCTTGTGACCCTTGATCCAGGAAAGCTCAAGACTTGAGCGATTGACCACAGTAACTGCTTTTACCACTGCTGTTTGCAGCAGCACTCCATAATTTTTCCATAAGCGACCTCGTTCGAGTTTGGATGATATCTGTAAGGCCCGCTCCTTGGAAAATTCCATAGATGTTGCCCGTACTTTCCATATGAATGAGTGTATGATGTCGCCTAGAACATTTTTCACAATTTCTCCGACTGATACATGTTGCAGAGTAGTGATTATAGCAAAGCCGGTGTTTAAATTTTGCAAACTTTCTATCCATAAACTTCTTGCACTCTCGGATGTGATGTCGCAAATGAGGATTTTGTTGTTGTACTGCGATGTCCACCTGAATCAGACCACTAACCATACAACATATAGACTGGTCATTTCATACGACGCATTTGGACACAAAAAAACGGACCGCGGAAGGTCCACCGCTCTCACAGCAGCAGGTCCATGCACTTCGTGTGCGTTCGGGTTTTTTACTCTCTCATTCTTATTCTCATTTTTATGCTCGCGCACTCATTGCACGAGTTCAGTCGTTCAGTCGCAGAGAGGCGCTTTTTGAAGAAGGCTGTCCTGCGCTTGAATTCGTCTTTGTATGTATGCGTGATCATGCATTCTCATACACGGGAGCATGTGTGCGTTTATTTCATTTCGGCGCATCAAGAATATTTTGTCTTTTGCCACTTTTCAAACTTGGTACCCTAAGAATATGGGCGTATTTACTATTGGGTTATGATATAAATATTAATATTATATGTAACAATATATTTTTTTAATATTTCAGCATACATTTTATTTTTGTTTACAAATTCAAATCAGTGGTAGCAGTAAAATGTTTTACATATATGTATGTATTCGAATTTATAGAAATCAGTCCACTGAGATGGGAACAGGGCATATCGCAGTCGTGTCACTTGAAACACCGACTGCTCTTCAGTGGTTAAGAAAACTTCAAACTAAATCAATTCTTGTCGATGTTTTGCGAGCGGTTGGTGCCTGCATACCCTACCGACCGGCTTTTAGGACACTTGTTTTAAATGTTATGTTTAGTGATCTTTGGTTGATTTATTTTTTAATGATTCGCAGTGTTATTTTAATTGTCTTTAAACAAGTAATAAATAATAAAATACTTTTTATATTTTTGAAAATGTAAATGGAACAAATATAAAAATCCACATTTTTTTAATGATAATAATTTATTTTAATGATTATAATTTTAGATTTTAATTGTACCAATATCTTGAATTTTAACGAATTGTTTAAAGACAATTAAAATAACACTGCGAATCATTAAAAAATAAATCAACCAAAGATCACTAAACATAACATTTAAAACAAGTGTCCTAAAAGCCGGTCGGTAGGGTATGCAGGCACCAACCGCTCGCAAAACATCGACAAGAATTGATTTAGTTTGAAGTTTTCTTAACCACTGAAGAGCAGTCGGTGTTTCAAGTGACACGACTGCGATATGCCCTGTTCCCATCTCAGTGGACTGATTTCTATAAATTCGAATACATACATATATGTAAAACATTTTACTGCTACCACTGATTTGAATTTGTAAACAAAAATAAAATGTATGCTGAAATATTAAAAAAATATATTGTTACATATAATATTAATATTTACATATATCATAACCCAATAGTAAATACGCCCATATTCTTAGGGTACCAAGTTTGAAAAGTGGCAAAAGACAAAATATTCTTGATGCGCCGAAATGAAATAAACGCACACATGCTCCCGTGTAATAGAATGCATGATCACGCATACATACAAAGACGAATTCAAGCGCAGGACAGCCTTCTTCAAAAAGCGCCTCTCTGCGACTGAACGACTGAACTCGTGCAATGAGTGCGCGAGCATAAAAATGAGAATAAGAATGAGAGAGTAAAAAACCCGAACGCACACGAAGTGCATGGACCTGCTGCTGTGAGAGCGGTGGACCTTCCGCGGTCCGTTTTTTTGTGTCCAAATGCGTCGTATGAAATGACCAGTCTATATGTTGTATGGTTAGTGATCAGACGTACGCCTGTGAAATTGGCCCTTCCGCTCCTTAGTGGATGGGTATGCACTACCATTAAACTCCTCAAATGAAGATACATTTTGCGTCGATGATATTGATCGTTCCCAATCCAACCTGAACTGACCCGGTAATTTTTTCTCGCACTTCTTTGTGTGAGGAATTTGCACGGCGAGTCCTGTCAGTGTGTGTGCGGTTTTATACTATTCGTGTCGACCGCTGCAGCCGCACTGCTGCTGCTCGGCAGCAAGATAATATGTTGATAATTATGATATACCACTAATATTGTTTGGTAATAATTAAGGCACGTGCAATTCAGTGAACGGGCTTAGGTTCATAAAGTAACTCACTTTATTATATTCATAAGATCTCTTACATCTGGACCTAACTATGAGGGCAGTACAGGCAATAGTTCGTCCTGATAAGCCTCTTGTCTTTAGGTTTTCTCTTGAGCCTGACTTCGTTTTTTCCTTAAAATATTAAATAAAAAATAAACAAAATATTTTTCGAACAAGCAAGATTCTGCCAAAGTCCGCCTATATGAGTTGCCCTGTATATTTTTCGTAAGTGCTCGGCTTTCATTGTTCCACCGTACAGTTCCCTTACTTGGTAGCTGGGTCGCACCCAGCTTTGAACAACCACGGATTTTTTTAAACGACGAATCGGAGAAACTAAAATTCAACGCCAGCGAAAGTTCCGAAAAGAATGGGGTTTGTTCTGTTGACCGCCTTAATATTTAGAAATCATTCTCTTGATCGTACGATATGCCCTTTCGCCAGCGTTTCCGCGAAAGCAATAAGGTGCTGTATTCAGTAGATCTAAGGCAGTATCTGCTTACCAACTTTACTGGTAATTTGGGCGCTGTAATTATAGACTATTTTCTTCGGTCACTGATGCCGAGGTTGTATTGAGCAAAGGTACCAATTCTATCGAAAAAAACTAATGGCATGATGGCTTGTTTGGAGCATGCAGAGGCACCACAAGGTTTGCGCACAAGAGACCAAATTGTTCCTCGACTTGTCTCGTAAAATTTTAAAGTTTCATCATGTATGCTCTGACATCTCAGAACTTGCCATGTAATCTTGCCGATACAGCACCCCGTTTTCGACGAAGTAATCAAAAACTTATGTGATTTATCCTTGATGACCTGTAGTTTGCGTGTTATCTATTTAAACTACTGAGTTTCTGTCGTGATCCGTTGGAGTCTCTAAAGGCTGTAATTTCTTTGACGATAATGAATTTCGTATTGATTTTTTAGGAGTTATAATGCCCATCTGGCTAATCTTTCTGTGGGGATTTTTGTATGGTTCAGTCATTTGTGCGCCAAGTGATCGGTGATTACGTAAAAACGATACAAACAAGGCAATAGCATGGTGCTTTCGAATTCCACAGACGATCACCAAGCACTCATTTTCCATTGACGATTAGTTCGGTTCGGCATCGTTTAGTTTCCGTCTCACGTAGGCTCTTGCAGGTTCATTACCGTTGATTGCCGTCGTTGCCCTTGAGCCGTACGAATTTTGTGTTCTGCTCCTTACCCTAGATCCATTTTTGGTTCTTTCTTAAGAGGTTTTTAATTTAGTCAAGAGGCGATCCTCTAAAAATATCCCAAAAATAACAGAAAATGCAAAACACTATTTTGTGGTTTTTGTGCAAGCGACGTCCACACTTGAGCTTGATTTTCCGGTCTATTTTTTTAGAAGCTTGATGCGAGCTAGTTGATTTCCTTTAAATATTATTTAATACGGTTTGGTTTGGTATAGACAAGCTCATACGTGCGTAGTTATATCGACGTGTAGCTAAGGCTTGCTTTCTTTTGTTGACATAGTTAAGAACCCTTACTTATAAACCTATTTGAAGTCTATTGGTGTGCATTATTGACATTACATTAGTTAAAAGATTGATTAGGATTTTGTTATAAAAAATTAATGAAACTTCTCTTTATTGAGTTGGTTTAAGAACTAATTTACGTAAGTGAAACAATTATTGATTAAAGCTACGCGCCGCTCAATCGCTTAATTGTAATTGGCTTTTGCATTTTAATTATTGTTTTTATTGTATGCACTCAGTTCAGTTCGATCAACTTTGGAAACTTTGCACTCCCACGATCGCTGACCAAATGGTGTAAGCTCACCGCACGTGGCTAAGTTAGTGTGAACTTTATTGAGGGCATTGCATTGCTGTTTGATGTGCGACCAATGCTTATTCTTTTCTTCAGTCTGGGATTTTGTAATATTTTGGGTGCTTACTCCATTTATGTGTCCGTATTCAAATTTATAATAATTTCTACAGCCACACTTCAATAGTCATCAGGTCATCGTCATAAAACGAGGCCAATAACATCTAATCCTCAATTTTCGATAGGTGTGCTGTTTTGCCGGTCAAAAATGTAGACAGAATGTGTTAGGAAGGACAACGCTCGATGAGTGTCAAATCTTATACATTTTTCAAGTATCTTTATAGTGCCTTTAAAGAAAAGTGGAATAACCGAAAACGGAATAGAGAAAGGTTTACAAAAATACACGAATCGTTGGTTCAAAGAATATATAATTTTGGTGATGAACTAATTGAACAGCCAACTATGTCAAAAATGATTTAGGACGACCGGTAATTTTCGTAATAAAGTAGTCTCAACTCACAGAGAAATGTAAACTTATAAAACTTATTGAAATAACTGCTCGCTTTTCTGGAATAGATAATAAAATCGTTAAGAGAGTTCAGGTTATACTCAATGGTTTCAATTCCAGAGAAAAAATGTACCCAAAATTGTTCGGGCATAATTTATTTATTTGTTTAAACAATGTACTGCTCAATTTGGGATACAATGTTTAACAATGTGTATTTTACAAGATCAAGTATAACAGGTAACATATTAAATTATAAGTTTGATGTTGAAAGGAATGCAATGACTTTACATGAGTTCGACTCATAGTAGAACGCAAAGGATAATAAGTGGTGCAGTTCATTATAGTTGTCACATAGGACTCGGAAAGGGTCAAATCGGAAATTGTTTGAACTGTTAATAGACGGAATCGGCGAGTTGGTCTGCAAGGAACATACCAATTGAGGGAGGTCACCAGATGAGAAGAGTAGACTGCGCCATTAATGAGTTTGGGCAGGAAGATTATTTCAAGACAGGTCCGACGATCCTTCAAGGTCGGGAGATCCTAAAGGCGCAACGTATCTATAAAAGGACAGAAGGCGGCCTGACTCCCAGTTTAAGTCTCTTAATGCAAACAGGAGAAATTGTTTCTGAACGGATCTAAAGAAACATAAAGGAGCTTTGTCATATATGGTTCGTCGAAATCCTTAGACCAGCGCTTGATGAAAGCTACAAGACTTTTAGCTTTATTGGAAATGGTAGTGACGTGGCGATTGAAGCAAATCTTGTGGTCGAACATGACACCAAAGTCTTGAACGGTTTCTATGCGTTCAAGGGCAGTATAATCAATGTAAAATGACCTGGATTTAAATTTATCTGGATTAAGCAGTAGCTGGAGATGCCTGTGGGAACTTGTTGAGCACATATACATACTCAACTCAACAATAACTTGACGTCATCAGCATAGCATACATAATAACTTTGGAGGTAGAAGCATGTGAGTTAGTAGCTCATAGTTGACCGAGTCAAAGGCCGTTCTTAGAGTCCTTGAAAGTTACATGCGTTTGCTCTGAGGATTGAAAGCCAGGCACTGATGAATTTTGTAAGCTCAAGTAGATTAGTCATAGTTGAACGATGTTTTGTAAAGCCATGTTGATATGGAGATAATATACAGCTACACTGATGCTGCAGTTGGTCCCTAATGATTTAGGAAGCTTACGAATGGCACTAAGTTTGGCAATACCGCGGTAGTTGCTAATCTCAGTCTTGCTTCCCTTTTTGCGAAGAGAAATGATAACGGATTCCTGTCAAATGTCCGGAAAGGTGCATTGATCAATAGGTTTTTGAAAGATTGTTGTCAATGGAACTGCAAGTGAGCTGGCACAGTAATTGAGAACACAGTTCGGCAGCATATCCGAACCCGAGGAAAATGACAATTTGATTAAGGCAAGGCCCCAAAAAACTTCACTTTCCTCAGTTAAGGTACTGAAAATCGAGTCAGGATGGGGAAGCTGGTAGGGTTAACTGAAATTAGGTATCAGAATTCAAAAAATAAGTGTCTTGAAAAAATTCGCAAGTAAATTAGTAATTCCTTGGTATTTGACGCAGATGTGTTGTTTAGCTGGAGAGATAAAGGAAACATGTTGAGTTTGCGCTTAAGTTTACAAAGGAGTAAAATAGTATAGGATTGCTGCGAAATTCGGGTTTGCAGCGTTAGAAGTATCTGTTGTAACATTCAGAATTATGTAAAAAAAATAGTTTTATTTAGCAACGCTATATTTGGAAATGATGGTAGGAACTAGCTCATCAATCATCGTATCAGGATAGTGTAGAAAATTGTTATATCCTCGTCAAGGTTAAGGTTGTTGAGACACGACTAATCAACTAGTTTATTTTTCGGAAACATCAAGTTCAATTTGTTAACGACTGTTCAATTTAGTATTTACAAGAAATTTTTATTGGTTTTTTTTTATATTTCTCTCTCTTTGAAAGTTCTTTCAAGTCGAAAAGCAAAGAATCCTGCAAGATGGCGAAAAAACTCAAATAAGTTAGAGGGAGATGGTTACGAAATTCGAAGTCCCGAGTTCTACACTTACTTGGCTCTCGCATTTATTCATACTGTTTTGTTTAAATAATTTTATAATTAAAATTTTTACACGAGGATATTTCACGTTTCTGCTTAAAATTGAATTTAGAGATTATAATGTAAGTACCCAGAACAATTAGTTTTCCACACAAAAAAAAATGTTTATACGATATGATACTAAACTGATACATGACGTATCAGTTTGATATCATCGAAATGTAAAAACATTCATTTTGACAATATCAATTTTACACAAAAACTGTATCAGTATATTTAACATTCAGTCTTCGACTATATCTCGTAGCAAGCGGACGTCTCTTATGTCCAAACAACGGTCACTGTTTTTATTGGACCCACGTGGTTCTTATCTTTCACACCTTTTCATCGCGTATTTTGCAATAGTCTTCAAACCACCGTTTATAAAAAACAATTAACGTATAAAGCCAAGAAGCCCCATCATGGGCCCAGGTCCTCCAAACCTGGGGGACAATCGGTTTGCGCCGCTCAGAGACGGTAATTTACGCATGCTTGTAAAATTCAAGTTTCAAAACACTACCGAGCTAACCGGTATATGCAAGTACAGTGTAAGCTCCACGAGGCCCTCAATTTTGTGAAAGGGACAGTTTATGCCCCGTACCCCTGTGACATTCCCGAGAAAGAAATCGTCGATGAACGTAAACCACAAAAAGTTACGGAAGTTTACAAATTTATGAAATCATACGACGGTGTGTCTAAACACAGCGGAGTCATCCTAATAACATTCGAACTCTATAATCTCTCATCTAAAATCGAAATTTCCTGGCACTCGGTAAAACTTTGCGAGTACATACCAAGCCCCATGAGGTGCAAGTCTTGCCAACTAATCGGTCACACAACCAAAAAATGCGGAAACACCCCACTTTGCTCCGAATGTGCCCAACCACCCCATTCCCCAAACAAATGCACAAAAATCTGCTGTGCCAATTGCGTTGGCGAGCATTCGGCCTCTTTCCGACAATGCCCCAAGTACCAAGAACAAAGAGAAATACTCAAAATAAAAACAGTCAGAAAATGCACTATACGTGAAGCCAAAACAATATACAAAACAACGTCACATAGTACGGTTAACACCGCCTCTTACTCTTCAGTAGCCAAAACATCACATCATCATAGCGAATACGCAAACCAAAACAAAAACAAGAAAGAAAGCAAACTTCGGCAAGCCGAAGTTCATATACCCTTGCAGCTATCGCAAGAATTAAATATTTTTGAAAACATTAAAATTATGATTTACTTGCGTATATGTTTAAAAACATTGAAGCTATGACGATTTGCAGCTTAATTATTTGATTGTTCTTTTATATATTTTTATTATTTGTATGGGAGCTATATGATATAGTCGTCTGATTTTGATGAAATTTAAACCATAATTCTGTAATATTTATCCACTGCTATATGTCGAAGAAATTAAAAAAAAAAATTAAAAAACAGCAAAGTTAAAAATTTTTTCAATTATTTTTCCGATTGTTCCTATGGGAGCTATATGCTTTAGTCGTCCGATTTTGATGAAATTTTAACCATAATTCTGAAATATTTAACCATTGCTTTATGTCGAAGAACAAAACAAAAAATTAAAAAACAGCAAAGTTATAATTTTTTTTCAATTATTTTTCCGATTGTTCCTATGGGAGCTATATGCTATAGTCATCCGATTTTGATGAAATTTAAACCATAATTATGAATTATTTAACCATTGCTATATGTCGAAGAACTAAACAAAAAATTAAAAAACAGCAAAGTTATAATTTTTTTTCAATTATTTTTCCGATTGTTCCTATGGGAGCTATATGCTATAGTCGTCCGATCCGGTTCGTTCCGGTTCGTTTCTACCTGCAATAGAAAGACAACTTTTGGGAAAGTTTCATGCAGATAGCCTTAAAACTGAGAGACTAGTTTGCATATAAACGGACGGACAGACGGACGGACAGATGGACAGACGGACGGACAGACGGACATGGCTAGATCGACTGCTGTGATGCTGATCAAAAATATATATACTTTATAGGGTCGGAAACGTCTCCTTCACTGCGTTGCAAACTTCTGACTGAAATTATAATACCCTCTGCAAGGGTATAATGACAAAATTAAAATCGCTTCCACCGAAGAAGCCCCGAAAAAAACCCATTCCCCTTCCCCCATTCTCCAGTCCCCTTCTCCCATTCCCCAGTCCTCTTCCCCCATTCCACAGTCCCCTCTCCCCGTAACCCATAATCAGCCAAAGCGATCCGCTCCACTTGCTTATAACAAGTATAACCTGCATCATATGAATATTTACAAGAGATCCATGCTGAACACGAAAGTAGCAGCCAAGCAACAACTTCAAAGAAGTCATATACAAATCAACTTTAACTATCCTCAATGACGGCAGCTACCCATCATTCCACTCATAACTCTTTCACGACTATTGATCTTACGTTAGCATCCGCATCACTGTTCCCTTTTTGTATGTGGTCTTTAAAAAGACTCTCTATACGGAAGCGATCATTATCCTGTAAAGACACATATTCAGTTTCAAACTAATCCCAAAAACTTACCACCATCTTCAAAATATGAAATAGATAAAGCCAATTGGGATCTGTATCGCAGCAAATGCAAAGTTCACTTTAAATTCCCTGCTACATACGATTTAAACCTGTTTGCCGCCACAATAATAAAAGGAATCAAAGCCACAGCTAATGTAGCAATACCACAAACCAAACCCTCTCTACATCCGCGAAATGTTCCTTGGTGGAGCCAAACTCTGCAAGATCTAAGGCAACACAAGCAATCCCTCTGGCATGCCTACAAACAAACCGCTGCACAGTGGTTCCGTCAGAGGCCAAAAATCAAAAAATTTTATGACATATTTTTTAAGCAAAATGTATCAAAATTGTCTCTTAAAAGTCCAAACTTCTCTTTGGCATACCGGATTTTACTAGAAATCTAACGGTACTTTCTAAAAATAGATTTGCAATCGTGAACACGTGTTCATTTTGGCAACGCAGCTGCGCTTTGGAAGTTATTTCTCTCTTTCAATTCGCCCTTTAAAGTGATCAGACGTACGCTGCAGTGCTCCGATTTGAATAATTTAACATGAATTATGAAATTGAAGGTATTTACTTTAAATTGAGATATTAATAATTAACTTTCCTGAAAAAGTTTTTTCGTAAAACTAATTTCATCGAATAACCCTTTTTTGTGTATTTTTTTAAAGTATATTTTATGTTTAGTTAGACTTTTAGTTATGTTCCAAGAAAACCCAGAACTTGGTTTGTATGTTTTTGTGATCGTCTTATTTTAGGTTACTAAATATTTTAAAATTAGCTGCCGAAATTTGCCGATGTGTGTTTTCTACTAATATTACTAAAGCAGTTAAAGGTGAGTCTTTGCTTATTGTGCTGTTGCGCTTTTGCGCTGTTGCTTTGTCTTCGTCTTTAGTGGTTTGTGTTTTTGCAAAAATATTAATTTGTAAATTATTATTTAAATTTTGATTTTGGATTTTGATAGGTGCATCGCAAAAATGTGTTTTTCCACGTCTGCATATTTTTAATATGTGGTGCACAGGTAATGGAACCAACGCCGAAAAAAATGAGGAAATTGATTTCCGATGTGCAAGCGGATATTGAAAACAACGGCTACATTATTCCAGAGTTGAGCGAAATATCCAATAAAATTGAGAACCTCTGCAAAACAATTGTAACTTTTTGGAAAAATTACAAACGGACAAAATCTGCAGTTATTAAATATCAATCTGGATGGCTTAATACAAAAGAATCAATTTCAATAAAACGCCCCTATTGCAAATCAAATCAAATAGAGGAAAGTGCTCATCGGGGCCGTCATCGACTCGTTACTGTCGACCAATAAGATTTCAATTTAAGAAAGAGACCGCGAAAGTGTCGAAAGACGAAGCAGAATATTTTGACGCAAAAATTAAACAATTAAAGCCAAAAGAATTAAGCGTCTTTAATAAAAAAGTTGTTATTACCCATAGCTTGCATCTTACAATGGTTGATGGAAAGGTGTGCAACGCAATCAGCGAATCATCCTCGGCAACGTGTTATATATGTGGAGCAAAGCCAACAGAAATGAACAATATACAAAAATGTTTGAGTAAAGAAGTTCGCCCAAGATTTTACGAATTTGGCTTATCTCCACTACATTCTTATATACGCTTCTTTGAATATTTTTTACATATTTCATATAAGCTAGAGGTCAAAATGTGGCAAGTACGCGATGAAGAAAAGAAGATGCAAGTATTGAACAGGAAGAAACACATTTAGGAGGAATTTCGCGAAAAAATGGGAATACTAGTGGACAAACCTAGAGATGGAGGTAGAGGATCTTCAAACGACGGAAATATCGCAAGGAAATTCTTTTGTAATGCAGATTTGAGCTCCGAAATAACAGGAATCGATGCATCTTTGATTCACAGATGTGCAACATTATTGCAAGCCATGGCATCGGGATTCAAAATTAATGTGGAGAAATTTGAAAATTACGCGCTGGATACAGCCAAATATCTTATAGCTGCATATCCATGGTAGTATTTACCGGCTACCGTCCATAAGGTCTTAATTCATGGTTCAGCTGTAATAGAGTATGCATTAGTGTCGATAGGAGAGCTTTCAGAGGAAGCAGCAGAGTCCAATAACAAGGAACTAAAAAAATGTAGACTTCAACACAGTCGGAAAGTATCTCGTACTTTAACAAACACAGATGTCATGAACTATTTATTATTGCGTTCAGATCCATTTTTAACAGGACAGAGACAACTTCCTAAAAAAGATAGGTCGAGTTTGCTTACATCTGTCTACGAATTACTTGACGATGCTTTATAATTTTTGTTTCATTTATATTTTGTTTGTTGATTTTTATTTTAGTTTTTTTAAGAATATGTATAACTACGAAAAATATCTTCCATACCAAAATCGTAATAAATTAGATTAAACAAATATGTTTTTATAATTCGGTATCGATTGTTCCTATGGGAGCTATAGGATATAGCCGATCGATAAGTCCGATTTTTGTTGCTATATGTTTAGACAAATTTGCTAAATTATTGTTATAAATTTCAGCACGTTATGACCATTATTAGTATTTTTGGCCGCTCTTCCATACAAGCGGATCCACTGTGCGCTGCCCTGATTTCCTACAGAAAATCTAATGCTCTATTCAAATACAATTCCAAAAAAGCAAAATTTACATCTAATATAAGTCCTCAATCATCTACCAAGAAAACTTGGTCTGACCTAAATCGCTTAGTAGGAGATTTCCCAAATATCCTCAGAACAATTAAATCTAACAACGTAGATCTCCACCACTCGCAGATATTATCGATGCCTTTGCGAACTTTTGGTCGGAATACTCCAAGGACGACAACTTCTCACACCAATACAAGACTCGTAAAAAAGAAATTCTTTCTCAGGAGTACACACCCACCATCACCCCACAATCATTATCCCTATCTTAAAACCTTACAAACCAAAACACAAATTAACATCCTTTAGATCCATTGCTTTACTCCCTTGCTTAAGCAAAACTCTAAAAAAAATGTTAGCCAAAAGGTTAATGTGGTTCATTACGAAACAGCAACTTATCAGCCCCCACCAAACAGCTTTTAAACAACAGCATAGCACTCTTGATTCTCTTCTGCATCTCCACCATTACGCATCGGACGCCCTTTCTACCAAAAATCATGTTACCGGGATCAACTTTCCCGGTGGGGGGTAGGTCAATGACCCTTAAACTTAGCGAAGGCTTTCATGATCAACCGTACTATCCGAGTAAGAGTTAAAAACATTCTATCCAAATTCTATACTCTCCACAATGGCATCACACAAGGATCGCCACTCTCTGTGGTATTGTTCATGATCGCCTTCCAATCCTTAAATAACATAATATTAAGACATAAGCAAATCAAACTGTCAATTTATGCAGACGATGCCATAAGTTTTTGGCAAATGTAAGAATACCACTACACTAAATAATAAGTTTAAAGAAATCCTTGAAGAAATCCAAATCTGGGGAAACACCTTCGGTCCGACCCTTGCTGTAAAGAAATGTAAGCTTTTTCATAATTGTAAAAAACAACGCTGTACATACCCACCATTATCGTACAATAACATAGATATAGAACGAGTCCCTTTTCTTAAAATTCTTGGCCTGACAATTGATAAACGACTCACATTTAAACAACACTGTAACGAACTTAGGATCAATCTTATCAATAGACTAAACATTATTAAATTCCTAACATCTAAGCGTTCTCTCATCCATCGGACAACACTTATACAAGCGACTACAGCTTTGTTGCTGTCCAAAATTGATTATGGCCTCGCCATTTATGGGTGGTGCGCGCCATCGAGCTTAAAAATGTTCTTACCTCCTTATCATGCTGCCGTCAGACGTGGCATTGGCGCATTTCCAACGACCCCAACCAAATGCATCCTAGCCCTAGCAGGATTACCGAACATTAAAACCAGAGTCGCGCAAACTACCTTCAAATTAATACCAAAACTCATGTGCTCAACCAACTCTATTCTGCTGAATGACTTTATAGTAGCCTCGAAGCATAGAAGGAAATTTAAAGTCCAATCCACGATACGAAGATGAATAACCTTTATCAAGAGTCACAACATAGAAACGCCTTATCGCTGGAATAAAGTCATTCCGTCACCTCCGTGGATATGACGCGCCACCGCCACAGACACTACACTTCACGATTTCCAAAAATCAAGGACACCAATCACAGCGTTTAAGCAGCTATTTAAAGAAGTTACCCACAAATACTCCGATAGGAGTATTCCGTCCGTCGCCACAACCACCTTTGCAGTGGCAGACCAACACGGATTAATTGTTTCATGGGGTTAGCTACCTCACCACTTCTCCGTTTTTACTGCGGAAACAGTAGCTATTATTCAGGCAATTAAACTTGCTCTCGAACTTAAGGGAAGATATATCATCTGCAGTGATAGCTGTCCATCCTGCAAGGAGTCCAAAATTTGCAATAAAAACAACCTGTTATCAGAAATTCGTCACCTCTGCATCAAAAACAACTGCAAAATTAAGCTATTATGGGTCCCGGCTCATATAGGAATAAATGGGAACGAGTTAGCTGACAAAGGTGCAAAGCTAGCTGGACGAGCTCCGTGCCATACAATCATCCCTGGAGTACAACAAGAGATCTGGAAACATATCAAAAATATATTGCTGGACATCGAACTGGAAGACTGGTCGTCGTTTAACCACTGGTATAAGCAGTTTAATCCTGGCAAAAAGGACATCAAGTTTCCTACTTCGAACAAAAGAAGGGAATGCGCCATTCTCACTCGGATAAACACTAGACACACAAATCTCACGCATAAACACATCCTCAACGGTGAAAGGCGACTGAACTGCCCTAGCTGCGGAGCTGAACTATCAGTCCAACATCTACTAGATACCTGTGGTCACTACCAAAACATCAGAATAAACCTATTCGATCTTACCCCGCCCTCAAATCTATTATCTGACCTTACAGCTTCTAACTCCAATCGAATATTATCTTACCTACGCATATGTAAAATTATACATCAGATTGAAATGTTAAATCTCAAATACAAATAACAAGTTTTATCAATTGTCGAGTCGATGGCCTCAGTAGCTAGTTCCTCCTTTCCCTAATTAGTTATTATATTTTAAATGTTATTTTATGTATATTAGTTAATACTGAATAAAAATAAAACAATATTTAACATTTTTTTGACATTAAATGTAGAATCGATGCTGTTGTAAATTTCATATTTTAATATCAAAATTTGATATTAAACAAGAAAGAAAGCAAACTTCGGCAAGCCGAAGTTCATATACCCTTGCAGCTATCGCAAGAATTAAATATTTTTGAAAACATTAAAATTATGATTTACTTGCGTATATGTTTAAAAACATTGAAGCTATGACGATTTGCAGCATAATTATTTGATTGTTCTTTTATATATTTTTATTATTTGTATGGGAGCTATATGATATAGTCGTCCGATTTTGATGAAATTTAAAACTTAATTCTGAAATACTTAACCATTACTATATCTCGAAGAACTAAACAAAAAATTAAAAAACAGAAAAGTTAGAATTTGTTTTCATTTATTTTTCGGATTGTTCCTATGGGAGCTATATGCTATAGTCGTCCGATTTTGATGAAATTTAAACCGTAAATCAGAAATATTTTACCATTACTATATGTCAAAGAACTAAACAAAAATTTAAAAAACAGCAAAGTTATAATTTTTTTCATTTATTTTTCCGATTGTTCCTATAGGAGCTATATGCTATAGTCGTCCGATCCGGCTCGTTGCGACTTATATACTACCTGCAATAGAAAGACAACTTTTGGGAAAGTTTCAAGCAGATAGCTTTAAAACTGAGAGACTAGTTTGCATATAAACGGACGGACAGACGGACGGACAGACGGACAGACGGACAGACGGACGGACAGACGGACATGGCTAGATCGACTCTACTAGTGATGCTGATCAAGAATATATATACTTTATAGGGTCGGAAACGTCTCCTTCACTGCGTTGCAAACTTCTGACTGAAATTATAATACCCTCTGCAAGGGTATAAAAATCAAATTGATATTATAGTTTGTTCGATATTAAAATATCAACAGTTTATTATTATTTATTTGGTACTTAAATATCAAAATTATTATACTGTATATTTGACTTATTTTATTTGTTATTTAACATGGCCTTTAAGTTTGTTCATTTGTTTTATAACTATGTTGAAATATAAATATTTACATTTATTTAGAACAAAAAGGTTTTTTTTCTAAAATATGTGTTATTATTATAAAAAAGGATAGGCAGATCTTCAATGTTTTCAATATTTTGAAACTTAAACGTTTCCAATTTAGATCCAATCCTAAAAGCCTGGTAGTGCTCGCTAAAATAGCAAACATCGATTAATTGAGAAATTATGAAAATTTGTTTTGATTTACTTTCTAAAATATGTAATATTTCAAGTAATTCACAAACATCAACAGCCTATCTTGTGAGATAGTAGTTGGGCTTGTTGTCTACGACCTTTAACACTAAATGTGATATCAAAGATTCAATAATGTAATCATTTACATTTTCATTTTTGATAAGGTATTTTAAACTAGATTTTTTTAAAACATTATTACTTTTCTTTTTAATCTTGTAAAAAGTTAGAAATCCATTTTCATATTTGTTTAAAAACTGTGAGTGCTCAAGTGGGGCGTTAAAGCTTAATAAATAAGAAATGCCTTTTCTGCTGGTAGTGTTTCTAGAGTAATTTTTTGCCTTCTTATGCTTTGCTTCATACCACATGTTCCAAAAGTGCTTAGGTGGGCCATTCTTTAAAATTACATCTGAATAATGGACAAGTGAAACTTGAGCATTAATAGAATGTTAAAAAGCAGTAAAAAGCTTTCATTGTGAGATTTATAAGACTCGACAATTCCACGAATGCGGCCGCATCAAACTCGCTTCGCATCAAAATATCAATTATTTTAATAATTACTATAACAAATTTTCAAACTTTATTATTCTCGGATACTAAGTCACCAATAAAAAGCGTAAGAAAGTGCATTAAATTCATCATTTGCCTTGCTGACGCTTTTATCGAGTTATTTTTTAATTGGCAAAGCATAATTCCCCATAATTAAACATTCCTTTTCTGTAGTTAAAGTTTTCCAATGTGAAATAATTATCATTCGTAATGAAATGTTAAAGAATCTTACGAATGTCGTATTTGCAAACATCCTCGAAGAGGGTGTGCATTATATCAATAACATCGTTTTCAGTTGCATGAAAATGTGAAGGTCATTAACAAACAATTATTTTTTAACGCCTGTTGATTTTACATCATTTGTAAGAACATCATTTTGACAATTCTGAACATTTCGTGAAAAGTCGGAGAACGATCTTGAACCTTTTTAGATATCAATATCTAAGCCTACAACTTCAAGTTCCTTAAATGTGTTGAGCAGTGGATTTAAAAGTGGATCTTAACCAAATTTTTTTCGTATGCACTCTTGAAATACGCAGCTACAAACATAAATTCAAGTTATGATAAAATATGCTGATGTATTAAAGGGAATGTGTAGTAAACATCGCAAAAAGTACAACAACTGCATGGCTTCCCAGAGGTTTACTGATTTCAAATCCGTCAATGTAAAGGAATATTGAAATTACAAGTTTGTCTTGGAATTTTTGCGTTAAAATTTAAAAACTACTAGAATTAACATTATTTGTTATTTTAACTGATGACTTTAAAAATTCAAAATTTTTTAAAGTTTGATCGAGCACATTAGGAAGTTCAAAGAAAATCTTAATTTGAAATTGAACAGGCATAAAGCAACCTCTTATGTTAGCTGCATCTAACGTAGGCCTATTGTTTCTAAAAAGTTTAAGTTATAGGCTTAGCGAAAGTTCGGTTAGAATGGACTTAAAAAGTTTATACTCTGTACCATTGCATTCGATGATATCAATCTGATAAGTCATATATCACGCATAAAATGATACGGAATTTCATCAGAATGAGTATCATATCTTATCAATTTTTTTTTCGAAAGGGTCGAAACAAAAATTAAAAAAAATTTCCATTGTTGCTTACAATTTTGTGAAATACATTTTAAAAAGACATCCTTTAAAGCTTCAGCTATGATAGCTGTTAAGTTAATATATATTTCGATTCAAATTATGAATTTTGTTATACAACAAATTACCATGGTTTGCTTGACCGGACGCTTTTCTGCTCAGGAAGTAAATATCTTTATCCACACCAGGAAACAGAGCAACTATTTGCTCCGCCAGTCTTTCTAGTTCATGAACGTTTGGAACTGTGTAAACATTTAGCGATGCTTTATAGAAGCTTTCAGCAATATGAGTCTAAATTTACTTCTGTTTATATTTGTTAGGCTTTTAGATGTTGTAAAATGGCGAATGACTTGAGCACCAATATCGGATGATTGAAGAATGAATTGCAAATTAAAACAATACAGAATAATTAAAAGTAATTTTAGAGCATAAGCTGAAATTTTGAAAATATTAAATTATAAATTTGTACAAATAAACAAATAAAACAAAATATTAAGATTAAAAAAAATACAAATTAAAAAATTGTGGGTCATCACGAATAAACAATACAGAATAATTAAAATTAATTTAAAAGCATAAGCTGAAATTTTGAAAATGTTAAACTATAAATTTGTGCAAATAATTAAAAAAAACATAAATTAAAAAATTGTGGGTCATCACGAATACTTACATTTGCGTGTCTCATCACGAATACTTACATACATTTGCGTGTCTCCACTGCTCCAACTTCGCTCGAAACTCTTCCGTTAAACCGCACTGCTCCCTTTTTGGAAAAACGACTTCAAGGTCGTGCTCTGTACTTTATTTTACACTGCTCGACGTAAAGCCACAGTCTGGGAAAAAAAAGTTGAAAATTAATAAAACCACACTTTACAAATTTTATTTTTGAATGTGGCACTGAAGGCTCTTAATTGTCATTTTTATATCAAATTTACCTTTCAAGTCCTTGTAGCAAGACAGGGGCAGGTTTTGAGCCGTCAAAAAATCATACAAATCATCTTCCATTGTATCTAAAAAACACATATGTATGTACATATATATGTTTTTGCAGGTAATTATACGAATATATATGTGAGTATGTACATATGTATGTATGCCTTGTCAGAAGCCCGCCTGCAAAGAAATATGCACATGTGAAGTTTCTTTTATATAATATATGTATATGTTTGTATAAGTCACATGTGCATTTTTCTTTTAGAGATACATATGTACATATGTAATATTTTATTTTTTCATAATTCTTTTGTGTTGTGCGTGTGAGTGTTTGTCTACGCCGTCAAAAAAAGCACACGTGACTGTATGTGTGTATTTGTCTATGTATGTCTATCCAGCCAGGCTTCTGTCAAAGACATACATACACTCATAATACTTTATAAAAATGCGTTCCAGAAATTTCAGCAAATTTTTTTATTTAATAAGTACAGCTGTAATATGCAGACAGCGTACATATGTACATATGTACATATTTCGGTTTCACCGCTGACCATAAGCATGGAACGCAGTCCGGCTGCATAGACAAACAAACCCCAACACACACATACATACAATCTCTTGTGCATTTTTTTTGCCGGTCAGGATAGACACTCACATGCACAACACGAAAGAATTATAAAATATTAAAATGTTACAAAAACAACATATTATTTACAATTATAACTAATAATCATTCAACATTTTAATTTCACTTTTCTACATATTAAGTTTAAAAAACACTACTCACCTTCTCTGCTTTCTTTTCACTTGTAAAACGCACCTATCACTTGACCACATTGATTTCAACTGACCGAAAAACTAGTAATGAGAAAGCCAGAGCAAACGGGACAACACGTTTAGAATTTGGCAGTTCGAAATTCGTAATTTTGCTTCTCCCTCTAAGTTTTTTGATTTTTGTCGCCATCTTGCAGGACTCTCTCTTTTTCGACTTGAGAGAACTTTAAAAGAGAGAGAAATTTAAAAAAATACCATTTTCCAACACTAAATTTACATTTTTCAATGGTTAAAATAAAAATCTCTCGTAAATATCAAATTGAACTTTACGATTATCTTTTTGTGTCTGCAGATATTAGTTGTTATGATGGTACTTCCCGGCTTCGCCACGGAAGGAGCGCGAGCCAAAAAAGCACCCGCTGTTGCAGCGTGCCGTGACGTCGATGCCTGATCATTAAAGGTGGGCAGCGAAACAGGAGTTGCATCTGAATCAGGGTGTACGGAACTTCCGGCGGAACTAGGAGCGGCTGGCGATTTCGACGTTAATGCCTGATCATCGTTAGCAGGCTGCGAACTCGGAATTGCGTCGGACTGAAGAGCATAAGGGAGGGGTCACAGGATCTGGAACTTGCAGAGTATTAGGCAAGGTTGAAGTACACTTTTTTCGTTTTGGAGAATCACTCAACAGTTTCAGTGCCTTGAAATTGGATTCCGTCGTCTGAAACCGGCTTAGCAAGCCGTTAAAACCGGCAGACAGTGATTAGATTGGCTGACGCAAAGTGATGTTGTTATTAAAAATGCAGGAGACAACACAGCAGATAATCATGTTTATATGCGCTTTACCGAAACAACAAATGCTGGTAAACTTTAATTTAAAGTTTAAAGTCACTGTCTTTTGGATTGTAGAAGGTATCAAAAAACCGAACCGTAGGCAAAATCTAAGCTAAATTGTAAAGATGTAAGGAGAGAAAACTTGATACGAAATTTGAGCCAAGAAAAAATACGTGCGACTACGGCAGCGACTTCAAACTTTCGAAGCTACCCAATCGCCACTTCTTTAGAAGGAGAGATATCCAAGCAAATTTTTTAGCTAAAAATTAACATGTATATGTTTTTTGTGTAACTATATTAATTTATATAAAGTCAATATATTTAAAATATTATATATTTATGTTTCATTAAGATGTTTGTTGGTGGTTTACTAGCTGGAGCTCAAAGTGTTCTGAGTTTCCTAATGGCCGACTTCGTAAAGTCGTTTAGGCAGTATGGGTTAGTAGGAAAAATGATCAATATGCGCACAATGTGGCAATGTTTTTTTTTGTTTGTTTGTTGTATATCCACTTATTTTAGTCCATCGCTCGGAGAAATATGGGATTTCTTTTTAAGTATACACTTTAAGTTTAAAAAAAATAAAAAAACAAGAATGGAAGCAAACTTCGACAAGCCGAAGTTCATATACCATTGCAGCTTTGCAAAAATTAAATACTCTTGTAAACATTACAATTATGATTTACTTGCGTATATGTTTAGAGCATTGAAGCTATGATGATTTGCAGTTCAATAATTCGATATTTCCTATGGCAGCTATATGATATCGTTTTCTGAATTTAATAAAAGTAAAAGCGTAATTCTGAACTGTCAAATTATTAATAAATTAAAAAGAATTTTTAAAAAAATTACAAAATAAAAAAGTTAAATTAAAAAAAAAACCTTTTTTAATATATTTATTGTTTCCATGGGAGTTTTATGATATAGTAGTGCGATTTTGATGAAATTTAAACCTTAATTATGAAATATTTAACCATTGCTATATGTCGAAGAACTAAAAATAAATTGGAAAACCGCAAAGCTATAATTTTTTTCATTTATTTTTCCGATTGTTTTTATGGCAGCTAAATAATAATAAAAATTTAACTTTTTTATTTTTTTAAAATTCTTTTTGACTTATTAATAATTTTACAGTTCAGAATTATGCTTTTAATTTTATTAAAATCGGAAAACGATATCATATAGCCGCAATTCTCTGCTCAATTAAATTAGACATTCTAAAAATCGAAAAATGCAATCCTGGTAATTTGGTACACGCAAGCGTAAATATATTACTGATAATCACATTGACATAAAATTAGACTAAGACCGAAAGTCGGTCAAAACATCCACTTAAGGCATCATCCAGCTTGTCACCTAACACAATTGGAAAACTGGTTATCTGGACCTGGACCTGGTTGGACCATAAAAGTGAACGAGCAAAAATGCAAACATAATACTTTCACCCTAACAAAAACATTGTCCGCAATTATCATTTAACAATATATTGATACCATCTACAAATGATGACATATTTCGGAGAACACCTCGGCAGTCGTGTTACTTGGAAGCGAAGCGCGACCAAATAAAACATAAGTCACGACAATTGCAGAGGCTAATAAATTCCAGCTTTCCACTACAGTTATGCTTTTCAACACTGTTAACAAGCCTGTTTGGAAATGAGTCTGTGGTACATCCGCAACACAAACATCCTCAGAGATTCAAATATCCCGTTAATAAAATTAGAAATTGCCCAACTACAAGCGAAACACATATCCAAATTTTCACACAAACCAGCTAGCACGCGCTC
This sequence comes from Drosophila elegans, assembly GCF_018152505.1. NCBI lineage: Eukaryota > Metazoa > Arthropoda > Insecta > Diptera > Drosophilidae > Drosophila > Drosophila elegans. The sequence goes on along the minus strand of NW_024545863.1, from coordinate 25,761,190 downwards.
TCTGCGAAACCAGAATCTAAAACCCTCCTAAGAACAATTGACCTACCTAATGAGGCATCAGTTCAACACAATGGCACTGTTAATGGTCATCGATTTATAGATTTAAAATTATAAAATTTGTTGTTAGTCCCCTAAGGGAGAATGTAGACAAAAAAACCTAAAATGGGAGCTATTAGACCAAGCGAATCATAACATCTTGTGATCACTGATAAAACGCTTCTTTTAGTAGAAGTTGAATAAAAAATATCTTCTTCGCAGAAGTGGCCGATATTGATATACATATTATATTTCTTAACAATTTCGCTTCTAAACTCTTAACACGCCACAGCGCGAGTCCGAAGGGGTCTCCCAGGGAATTCAATCCAGAACTGTTTAAAAGCCAAACCGAGTATTGTTCGCTTTTCAAACGATACCCTTTTCGTGAAACAAACGCTTACAAAAATAATTTGACACAAAAATATCTAACGAGTAGCAATTTACTATTTCCCAAAATAATTTTACATCTTCAGTAAGGTAATTTTCTTCAGTTTCAAATATATTCGGATATATTAGGCAAAATCAATAATACACAAGAAACTGAAAACCTTAGAGTTCACCTGGATAGACGGCTTACATGGCCTAAGCACATCGAAGCCAAGGTAAGTCTACTAATTTAAAGCTACAAGGTTTAGTTGGCTAATAAATTAACTAAATAAATATATAAGTTTAAGATTTGGCAACTTGTCGTTGTTCTCAAAGAACGAAATAAATAAATTACCATATCAAAAATAAAATATGCTGTTTCTGAAATTGAGGGTCTGATAGGGAACTATTTTTGGGAAAATCCCACATAGAATCAATCATTTATACCGAACTGGAGCTGATAATCTGTTATGGTTTTTGTGACAACAGCAGTACAATAGGCATCATAGCCAAAATGCTGAGACTTAAAAATGACATCAACTTCCGTTTCAGAGCTGAGTGTATATTATCCTATTTCAAATACAAATACATGCGAGGTATTGACTTGAGCTGCATCAGTCCCGCAAGGCAAGACGAAACAAGGTTGAGTTGCGCTGTTGAATCGAGTATTTTGATTGGAATATTGCATGCAATGTATGTGTGATAGTTATGATAATGTGAATGAACATACGATTAATGTAGATCAGGGGTCCCCGAGCCCATGGTGCAACTATACAAGGTGGTCTCATTAGTTCTGCCGAGGACGATACATTTTTCAGATAAGATAAAAAAGATAGCAATCGTTTTACTTTCGCTCGTTTGACAAACGACAAACGACGACAATCCTCAAAAGAAAGCATCTCGTGCGTTGAGACCACCTTCTTTAGTTGCACCATTATTGGTTGTAAGGGTGATTCTTAACTACAATTATGGATTAAAAAAATATAATTTCAGCATAAAACACAGAAAAAAAGTATCAAAAACAACAACATAGCAAATTTTCAACTGTCAATTAATTCTTTGCAAATTGCAAACACAAACTTAAGAGAGACACAAAGCCAAGCAAAGCCAAATTCGTCCGTCTTGGTGGGCTCTTATCACAATTGACTGCAATTTGCATTATTAACAATGCCTGGCAAACGTGTTGATAAAAATTTAATTCAACTAGTTTACTTTAATAATTATAAGGGTAAACCGGCAAAGGAGTTAGTAAAAATGTTTAATATTAAATTAAGGACAATTTACAACATTATTAATCGGGAAGAAAATGAAAATCGGCTTCATCTGAACAATGAAGGTGACCAAAAAAGCTCACCAGACGTGATCAATCAAAAATTTTGAAGATTGGCAAAAAAACGGAAACTACAGGCAGTTGGCATTGGAGTTAATAAATGATTGCAATGTAACAGTAAGCCACGAGAATTTTTTCAATACTTACAAGTACTCACCACACGTAGCGAGAAAGTAACCAATGCTCTCTGTGCTAAACATCGAAAGGCGGCTCAACTTGTCTATTGCCAATGCTAACCAGTCGGCGGAGTACTGGAACGATGTTATCTTTTGTGATCAAACAAAGATAATGATATATAATTTCATGATGGGCCCAGCAAAGTTTGGAGAAAGCCGAAAACAGCCTTTAAACAAAAGAATATAATACCAACAGTGAAGATTGGCAAACTATCTGTAATGGTTTGGGGATGTATGTATTTCATCGAAAGGTGTTGGAGAGCTTCGAATTTTTAATGACATAATGTCCAAAGAGTTTTATGTGGACATTTTAAAAAATGAACTAACAAACAGCGTGAAGGCGTTTGGGTTCATGAACCCTCAACACCGGAATAATCTTCAATACAAACTGTATTAGGACAACAACCCCAAACATAAATCGTTCCTTTGCAAGTCCTGGCTGCTGTATAACTGCAGCAAAGTGATTGACACTCCAGCTCAGGTTCTTGAGCTTAACCCCATCGAAAATTTGTGGGCCTTGTTAAAGAAGAAGGTGGCTAAACGGGGACCAACCAATAAAACAGCTTTAATACAAGCAATCCAAGAAGAATGGAAAAAAATACTTGAGTATTATGACCTAAGCGTCCTTATACAGTCCATGTCTCGTCGCCTAAATGCAGTATTAGATGCCAAAGGACACCACACGAAATATTAGAACATACATTGTAACATTTTTAAGTTTTCGTTACGAATTTAACCAATGTTTGCATTTTGCAAAGAATTAATTGACAACTGAAATTTTGCTATTTTTTTGTTTTTGATATTTTTTCTGTGTTTAATGCTGAAATATATATAAATTTGGTAACTCATAATTATAGTTAAGAATCACCCTTATAATATAAAAAAGAAAGACTGAAATAATAATTTGTATTTTTGTTAATAAATATTAATCTTGAAAATTGATATTATTGACTTTTCTCATTTTGCAAAGAATTAGTTGACAAACTGTATGTACATCGCAAACTGGATCCCAGACCACAGCGGTTAGTGTTTTCTACAATACATCAAGACACGATCGGAGCTACAGCAACAACTCAATGCGCACTTGTTCGTCAGAAATTCGGAATTCTCTGAAACAGTGCAGGGCCTCTAAAAAGAAGCGGTTCAAAATGCAAACGACGATTAGATGACATAATTTCTGTAAACTGAGAAACATGGCAATTGAGTGCCGCAGGAGAAAAGCAGAAGAGAGAAACGAAACGAGATCAGGCAACAGCAGATCAACGGTGACATGTTTCAAATGCGATACCGTTGGACACATCACTTCAATGGAGTATGGATATGTGTGCGATAATCCAAACTAACGGGAGGGGCGATTTGGTGAGCGGTTTCCATTTTTCTTTGTTTCGGGATGCGAATGTTCTTTAGTGAAAGAAAAAATCGGCGAGAAGATAGCAGGCAAAAGAAGTCACAATTTGGTAATTTAAAGAGGCATAGACGACGATATTGTCAAAAGCATCATGAATATTCTGTCCACCGTACAAATTTCTTCTTTTCGAAGTAGTAAATGATAAATGCCTCAAATATGAAATATATTGTTGAACGTTGATGCACTATGAACAGTACAAACAACTGGCCCGACGAAACCGGCAGTTATTAAATTCGCGAGGAAAACACAAATAACATAATGTAGAGACATTAATAAAAAAACTAAAGCTAAATATGTTAAAATTGTAGTTTTTAAGACAGGGACAGAGGTTGAAATGCAATTTGATTATAAAGATTATTATAATTAATAAAATGCAGGCCAAAATTTGAGGTACATTTTGGCAAGTTAGGAGGATGGTAATTGCGGTTTGGTCCAAAAGGCACATTAAAAGTTAAGCGGCTTACCAATTCTATGGAGTCAATATTACCTTTGACAAGATTGAGCATAAAAATAGTTCCAAGCATGATTCTACGATAACAAGAGTATGTAAATTAAGCAATAGTAATCTATTAGAGTAAGAAGGCAACCTTACGTTTTGATCTCAGTTTAAACCACGAAGGGTACCGACTCAACACGATCAATGTGTACTTGATATTGGGGACTCCAAACGAGACGCAATATTGCAAATTGGGACGGACAAGGAAAGTAAATAATAATTTAGTAGTATAAGGATCTTCAAGTTCTTTTGACCATCGCTTAATAAATCCACGAACACTAGTAGCCTAAATTGTTGACCGTATATGTTCGGTCCAGTGGCATATTATGAAGAGAATAGCTTATAAATGAAGGCGTACCCCTATAAAATGTCATTACGTTACATTAAAGGCCATTCGGATTTAAGATGTTAGATTGGCACCATCTCTGAAAACAATCTATAGTAGACTGTAAACCGAAACCCGATTGCAAATTATTATAGGACAAACAACGTTTAACAGCATCAGCATACATAAATACTCGAGAATGTCTTATGACAGTAGGAAGAACATTGATGAGTAAAGTAAAAAGCCATGGGCCCACATGATATTGGAAACTGCGTTTTTATACCCTTGCAGAGGGTATTATATTTTCAGTCAGAAGTTTGCAACGCAGTGAAGAAAACATCTCGGACCCTATAAAGTATATATATTCTTGATCAGCATCACTAGGAGAGTCGATCTAGCCATGTCCGTCTGTCCGTCCGTTTCTACGCAAACTAGTCCCTCAGTTTTAAAGCTATCTGCATGAAACTTTCCCAAAAGTTCTCTTTCTATTGCAGGTAGTATATAAGTCGGAACGAGCCGGGTTCATATTCACAATAAACAAAAGACCATAATTATTTTGAACATTTTTCTGTTGAATATAAATAGTATTTTTGTATTTAATATTAATATTGACCGTATTTCGAATAAATATGACGCATTGTTAATTTATATTTTTTATTTGGAAAATAATTTGAAAATATAAAAATAAAACAAAATAATACATTATTAATATAATAAATTCATTTTAACTTCACTTAGTTTTCTTCAGAACTCGAACGCTGTTTCCGTTATTTTCCATTGGCACCTTATTCAAGGGGTCTTTAGAATAATTCTTTTAAACAAATTTATAAAATCTCAATAAAAAATCAATAAATACTTGATTAAAATCACATACTTTTGACCAAAACTCTACATTTGTGCCGATTCTTGGAATAGAATCATGGATGTCCGCCACTGATAAAACTGGAGCACCCCAAAATTACTCCCGTTTCCTGTAAAATAATTGTAATTAAATAAAATAATAAATTATTGAAAAGATTATACTTGATACATTGATACAAATAAAACGAAATAAAAAGATGAGAATAAACAGAAAAGAAAATAAAATTCCTAGAAAAACAAGAAACAAAGATAAAAATACAAAAAACACATGTATAAGTTTTAAAATATTATCAATAAAATAATAATTATGTAACAATATAATTAATAGTTATTTAAGTTATTACTCACATTTTTATCACAACCCTAATCCACTTTCACAGAAAAAACCCTACTTTTATTTTAATTGACGTCCGCGTTGCTCAACCGTAAAACTTAAAGTGATATTCTTCGCGACAGCGCGACCTGTAAGATTCTTCATATGTGTATGTGTGTGCAAAAGAATGGACAAATTCTGTCGAACTTTGTGGCATGCCGTTATGCTACAGTAGAGGTTAAAAAAATAGCACATACAGTTTGGATTATATTCATTGGATTTATGCCAGCATGAATACATATTCCTATATCTTCATATTGTACATGCCTAAGCATTATACAAAATATAGGAATCTGTTATAATTACGATTTAGTTTTTAGTTTTAATCTAGAAAACCAATGTTTTTTGTTGGCTTGTTATTATGTTTGTCCATCGAGAAAATTTCAAAACACTAAACAAACATAGATTTTAGACCACTGGTGTACGAATTCGGATTAAAAGGACAGACGCAACCTTGCATTTGCTTCTTGTTCACGCATGTGTGTGTGTAGAAAAAGCGAAAAGAATGAAAAACGAAAAGCAAATACGTGATCTTGGTTTTTTTGGTTGCTTGACCTTGCATTTACAATACATATGTACATACATATGTCAGTATGTATATTCTTGTACACATGAATAAAAAAAAATGCATAAGAATTTTCGGCGCATTTTGCTTTTATTCTCTCTCCTCTTCCTCTTCCTTAACTAATTCAAAAGTTGATGTTGTTCAGCAATCGTAAATATTGCTGAAGTTATGTACATACATATAAAAAAGAACACAGACATACTTTGTGAGCGCACGTAAATGCATGTTTATTATGTGTACACATGTTTCTACTTTTAATATTTCCCATATTCATAATAAATACATATGTTAATGTTTCAAATAAATTGCTTAAATGTTTAAGTCAAATATGAAATAACATTAGTTAAATTATGTTAATTAGATACCACTTTTCATAGGAAAAACTACGAAGTCAAACTTCATCTTAATCCCTCTTTGCACTTTGCATATTCAAAATAAATTGCTTCATGTTTCGGATAAATTTCTAAAATGTTTAAATAAAATATAAAACAACATTCATCATACTATACAAAATTGAAGAATTTTAAAATAGTAAGAATAAGGATGGAAAACTTTGATTTTAATATGAGGAATATCTTTTTAAATATTATTCTCTTATTCTGAACATATTCATAATTGACTGAAGGCTTAACTCTGTTTTCTATTGAAATCAATGATTTTTATAATTGATTCGAATACGAAAATATTATGTTAAATCAATTATAAAAATGTTTAGTTTCACTATGCGTTTTTTTTTTACCAGTGTATATATAACATCAGTCTGCATTTTATTATTTAATCCTTTAACTATAATAGATCTCAAATCAAGTAGGTTCGTGGTAAGCCTTCGCCTAAGAAAGCCATGTTGATAAGGGGATATTAGTGAGGAACACAAATGTTGAGAAGTAATAATGCGCTCAAATGCTTTAGGTATTGCAGACAATTTATAAATACGGAGTGGAATAATAAAAGAATCTTTCCACATAGTTGGAAAAACTTATGTTGAGGTAGACAATTGAAACAGTTTATGAATCGGATGACAAATAGTTGAGGCATAAAACTTAAGCACGCACCCTGGAAGCCCATCCGGCCCTGGGGAGTATGTTGGTGTTGTGGTCTCCAAATCCTATAGAAGAGAACTTTATGTTATTACTGGGGAAAAATACAATTTGACTTGTTTAAATTGTAAGGGTAAACTTAACTTAGACAAGAATCCGCACCATGGGAAGTTTGGAGGGTTGCTTGTTATGATAGGACTAAAAGTCCATCAAAAAAGTCATTATCGGACAAAGGCGTGCAAACAAGTGAGTCAGTAGGAGATGATTAAGATATATCTGGGAGATAAAAATTTCCCAAAGCAATCAAATGATCGCTGTCAGAAAGTAGAGATAGAACAGATTTTAAAGCAGACAAATGATGTTCATAAAATAAAATGTGAGGCCCAGGGGGAATACCAAGTTTCAAATGATTTTGGGCACTATTTCTTATAGCTGTCATATATCCGATCTGGCCGACATGCAAAAAAGCTCCATATATTAAATAAAAAAAAAACAATTATCTAAGATCGCATTTTAATATTCATTTCCCTTATTAGTGCTTCATTTTGAAAGTAAAGATACATTTTACAAAATTTTAAATAAGTATGTTTATGTTACTTACAGAGATATAACTGCTGCTGGTATGGTTTTCTTTTTAATTGAGATCGACTAAATATCTTTTAAATACGCACTGGACAGCAATAGATCAGTACTATCCATGGATCTATTGAAAACGTCTGTAATATTGTCTAATCGCCTACATTTTCTATCTATCGCTCTTATATAATTTATTTCGGGACTCTGATGCATGTTCACCAAGGCATCCTACAAGAACTGAACAGGTAGCCATGCACTAAGACTTTGTGAACAGTGGGCGACATCGGATACCAAGGATATTTTTTGTGATAAATAAATAAAACTTTGTAAAATATCATAATCAAAACCAAGAATTGATGAAAGTAAGGCTGCATTGGAAAATGCTCTTCTTGCAGTGTTGCCGTCATAGGAGTTTCCAATGAGTTTAGAAAGTGGCTTGTCCACATTTAGGCCCATTTCTTTCTTTCCAAGCATGTAAAGGTCTGATTCCATATTGAAGAGCATGTGCCTTAGCCAAATCCTTCGAGTTTATGTCTTTAATGTTGAACAATTGTTTTGGCTGTGCTCCACAGATTGGGCAAGACTGACAAGAGTTGGTGCCAGTTAATATGTTTAAGACTTTACCATCTATTAGTATCATGTGACCAATATACTCAACATATATATTTTGATTTTTAAATTTATAAAAATATATTTGCATGTTGCGAATCTGGGCATCCAAATTTTCATCTTCTTTTAATATAAGAGAGGTAGTTTCCTTTATGAATTCAATCTTCAATGGGTGGTAAAATCTAACTGATTGCGGAGGCTTATTGAGCCAAATAATTTGTTGCGTTTCATTTGTCAATTTCATTGGGACAATTGTAGTAACAAACAGTGAACTGTCAATTGAAGGACTATCGTGGATCTGGAAACTCTGTTTGTATGAACTCTGGCCGGACGAACCATCATATCCATAGCCGAAGAATAACTTGCAATGTACCACGTTGGGAAGTGTTTATAACACCTCGTGTTGCAATCCAAGAATGCGGGATGATGAATGATCCAAAAGATTTTGCAAATGATACAAGTTCCTTATTTTCAAAATATTCTATTCCTTTTGGCCTGAGTTTTAATTTAGAATTAAGTACGGCCGGATATGCCGGGTATATATCACATCCGTGCATTTTTCCATTTCGTTGTATATTTATATACTGACGTTTTGTTTGGGCTCATCCGCAAAATGATTCTTTTTTGTTTCATTAATGCTCTCAGAACTCCCAGCTGCTTTTAAAACAACAGTCAAGTCTTTTTCGTTCGTATGCATGTATGAGTAAGGGAGATAAGTTGTTATTCTCCTTTGAAAGTTCCACGGTCAATTTAATTTTCAGTCGAGAACCAGCGCTTTCAAAATCACATTTTGGGCGACCCACTTTATTTGCTAATGCATAATGACCAGTGATTTATATAAACAAGCTTTTCCCAAGCCATTTTGCGTGCTTTCCCTTAAATCTTTCTAGAGTTGAAATACATTTAGGCAAGTGCTTATTTAAATAACTGACAAAGCCTTTCACTTTTTACTTAATCGACTTTATGGTTTCGTTATCTAAATGTTTTTGTGCGATCACTCTCAATATGTGCTGTTGTACGGCGACTCCTGAGCGATTATTGTTGCTCGAAATGTCAACCAGTTCGGCACGACTGAACACATATTGTACTAGAAAATTTTGAATTTTTCGAAAACGTGTGGATTCGGACAAAAACGGTTAGTTTCTCATTAATCTGCACACTTTGGTTAATAGTTTCTCGTTTACAACTTTTTGCAACACTTTGCCATGCAAAAGTACTGATCCACGAAACACAACTACACTTGTTAAGCTCGTTCCAAAAATACACGTAAACAAAACTCGGTACAATTAGACAAAAACACATAACAACGACACAAACATTGGTAAACTTTAGTTTTACATACATGTACAATCGTTTTCCATATTTATTCATCTAACTTTTTCGTAAACTTTTGCCACAACAAACGATCAAAGTCGCACAATTTTTCGCGCCAATTTCATACAAAAACATGGTAATCAGCTCACTTTAACAGCTCGCCAGTAGCACAGTGTTGCTCCAGATGTTAAAGTTAGATATTTTTTTATCCGTCTAGGGTGTTTAAAAATTTAAAATAAAAAAGAATTTAAAATACAAAAAAAAAATTGACTTTATGCCAAACAAGAAAAAAAGCAAACTTCGGCAAGCCGAAGTTCATATACCCTTGCAGCTATTGCATTTAACATTTTTGAAAACAATAAAATTATGATTTACTGCGTATATGCTTAAAAGCATTGAAGCTATGATGATAAGCAGCTCAATTATTTGATAGTTATTTTATATATTTTTATTATTTCTATGGGAGCTATATGATATAGACGTCCGATTTTGATAAAATCTAAACCATAATTCTGAAATATTTAACCATTGCTATATGTCGAAGAACTGAACAAAAAATTAAAAAACAGAAAAGTTATAATTTTTTTCATTTATTTTTCCGATTGTTCTTATGGGAGCTATATGCTATAGTCGTCCGATTTTGATGAAATTTAAACCGTAAATCGGAAATATTTAACCATTACTAAGCGTCGAAGAACTAAACAAAAAATTAAAAAACAGCAAAGTTATAATTTTTTTTCATTTATTTTTCCGATTGTTCCTATGGGAGCTATATGCTATAGTCGTCCGATCCGGCTCGTTCCGACTTATATACTACCTGCAATAGAAAGACAACTTTTGGGAAAGTTTCATGCAGATAGCTTTAAAACTGAGAGACTAGTTTGCATATAAACGGACGGACAGACGGACATGGCTAGATCGACTCTACTAGTGATGCTGATCAAGAATATATATACTTTATAGGGTCGGAGATGTCTCCTTCACTGCGTTGCAAACTTCTGACTGAAATTATAATACCCTCTGCAAGGGTATAAAAACGCGAAAAAACCGTAGTGCATTGCTCGGCTTACAAAAGTAAAATAAAAGATAAACGCGATAGGACGAGAAAGGCTCAAAAGCTCTGGCATATTAGCTTACTGTGGGCTTTTTTCGCATAATTAAATGTTTACATATTTATCGCAGAATAAACTTTGTCGAATTGCATTTACAATTAAGTAATTTAACTTTTCTTCTGCTTCATGCCTAGGCTGCGTTACCTGCTGTTTTTATTGCTTAATAAATTTCGAAAATGATTTTTGCTACGATTCAAAAGTTGAGATTGAAAATTCCACTGTTTTTTTTCAGGTTAAGGACTTGAAATTTTAAGACTCTTGCACCAATGAATTTTTGTTTTATTGCTCTGCCATAAACAGTGTTGCCAATTTAGCTATTTTCCCGCTAGCGTTTTTCAGTAGAAAATTGCGGGACAAATTGTTAATTAGCGGGAATCGGGAAATCTGACTTTTTTATAGACAAGTTTTAGCTTGTTAAAAAATATGGCAAGTTCATGTATTTTGTATTTTACTTGCTAATATTTTTTTCATTTGAATCGCAAAAAAGCATCGATAAGCCAAAATAAGATTAAATTTAATCGGTTTAAGGTATGATGTATTATCGCGAGTGTACTTACACGTTGAAAATGCCCAAAATATATAAACAACAAGAAAGAATGCAAACTTCGGCAAGCCGAAATTTATATACCCTTGCACCCTTTGCATGAATAAATAGAATTAAATACTTTTGAAAGCATTACAATTATGATTTACTTGCGTATATGTTGAAAAACATTGAAGCTATGATGATTTGCAGCTCAATTATTAGATAGTTATTTTATATATTTTTATTATTTATTATTTATAGTCGTCCGATTTTGATGAAATTTAAACCGTAAATCTAAAATATTTAACCATTATTATATATCAAAGAACTAAAAAAAAATTTAAAAACAGCAGAGTTATAATTTTTTTTAATTATTTTTTCGATTGCTCCTATGGGAGCTATATACTATAGTCGTCCGATCCGGCTCGTTCCGACTTATATACTACCTGCAATAGAAAGAGAACTTTTGGGAAAGTTTCATGCAGATAGCTTTAAAACTGAGGGACTAGTTTGCGTAGAAACGGACGGACCGACGGACATGGCTAGATCGACTCGCCTAGTGATGCTGATCAAGAATATATATACTTTATAGGGTGGGAAATGTCTCCTTCACTGCGTTGCAAACTTCTGACTGAAATTATAATACCCTGTGCAAGGGTATAAAAACCGCGTCATGCCTGGATGCAAGAACCCGCATTCAGAGATTGCGTGGACTTTGCATTTTTTCTTATTTTACGACATATTACACTTCTCTGTAGGTTTACTATTTTAGCTTTGTGTGAACAAATTGTAGCTTACTTTTCGCCAAACTAGTTGGTTTTTCAAAAAGTCGTAGAAAAAATTGTTCTTCTGACGACGTATTGGGCAGCATATCAAATATTATTCGAGGATCCTAAAAGTATTTTGAATATCTTTTGAACGGAGCATCATTTGGGGTAAAAAAGTGAATCATTTTCCAACTCCAATCAAAAAATGTTAGTATTTCACTTTCATCGTCCTTTCTTTAGAACTAGTTTATTTTCGTAAAGGTATTACTCATTATAATCGGAGCGTCACAGCATATCTGCGAATTTGCCGTGAACGCCCGCTTCGGCAGCCCAAGGCGGCTCCTTAGGGAATCTTTAGGGATGGAACTGCAGGTCATGGACTGCCGTTTTTAGTGTGTGTATACAAATTTCTGCGTAAAGCTATGTATGTCTCAACTTATTCATTGCAAAATGAACAATGACAATAAAATGAATTTTAAAGTTTAATATTTAATAACAAATATACGATATTTTTCATTATTTTATATTATTGTAAGGGTTATAATTAACTACAATTATGGATTAAAAAATATATATTTCAGCATAACACATAAGAAAAGATAACAAATCCAAAAAATTGCAAACATTCAGCTGTCAATTAAATCTTTGGAAAATGCAAACACAAGCTAGAGAGAGACACAAAACAAAGCAACGGTAAGTCAGATGCAATAAAAAAATACACGTGCCTCCTAGATACATATGTACATATGTATGTTCTTATCTCTTGTATTCATTACGATTTTGCCTTGTACAGTTGCACAACTGATTCCAGTTTGATATTAAATTAAGCACAATATATAATATTATTAATCGTCCAGAAAAGGAAAATCGTCCCTATCTGAACCATTCTGGACGCATACCAACAAAGCATTATTCAAAAATATTGGAATCAAACTTCGGCAAGCCAAAGATCATATACAAAAAAAAATTAAAAACAGCAAAGTTATAATTTTGTTCATTTATTATTCCGACAGATTCTTTGATGCTCAGAGACAACTACATACATACATATGTATATGGATACTACTTGAGATTTTTTTTGGTAATAAGTTCAAGGTCACACATTTTTAACGCTAAATTCAAACTTTATTGTTTTGTTTCTTATATTGTGTTTAACCCGCTAATTTTAACACTTAAATTGTTGCAGTTGTTACCTTAAAGTGTTAAAAATTTTTTTGTATACATTTAACCCTCGCATATTCATTCCGTTTTGTCGTCAACTCCAATCAATGAGCAATATTTTACTTTTTAGATACAATGTTGCTCTTTAACGTAACGGCACCGGTGGTATTTCATCGAATGGTATTTTTGTACTAAAATCCGTTTCATATTTTTTACTGTTGGGTATCGGCTCTGACAATTTTCATCATTCATTGCTCCTTGGAATCGCCATAGGTTGTCTTGCTCGCACTTACGTAAAATCGTATAGTTAAAACAACAAATGAGCAATGAATGAGGCCAACAATGTAGTATCAAAGCCTCATTACAAGTACTCATCAATTCGGGAAAACTTTTATATTGCCAATGTTAACCAGCCCCCGGAGTACTGGAAAAACGTTGTGTTTTGCAATGAGATAAAAATTATGTTATATTATCATGAACCAGCAAAGTTAGGAGAAAGCCAAACACAGCCTTTAAACAGAAGCATATAATACCAACTGTAAAGTTTGGCAAATTTTGGAGCGAAAAGTTATATGTGGAAATTTTTAAAAACTAGTTAAAAAAAACGTGCTGGATTTTGGGTTTGTTAACCCTCAAAACCCAAATAAACTGCAATACCAGCTGTATCATAGGCATTTATAGGCATTGTTAAAGAAAAAGGTGGCTAAACGGGGACCGACCAATAAAAAACCTTTAATACAAGTAATAGAATAGAATAGTAATAGAATGAAAGAAAATCCCTGAATATTATGACCTAAATGGCCTTATGCAGTCCATGTCTTGTCGCCCGAAAGTAGTCTTAGATGCCAAAGTACACCACACCAAATATTAGAACACTAACTACAAAAGTTTTTAAGTTTTCATTAAAAGTTTAAATTATGTTTGCATTTTGCAATGAATTAATTGACAGCAGAATAATTTCTATTTTTTTTGTTTTTGTTATCTTTTCCTATGTTTTATGATGAAATATATATTTAAAAAAAATATATAATTGTAGTTAATAAACCTTACAATATTATAAAAGATATACTGAAAAAATCGTATTTTTGTTAATAAATATTAAACTTTAAAACTCATATTTTTGTCATTTTCCATTTTGCAAAGAATTAGTTGACATATTGTATGTACGCACTGACGGCATTCATGCGAAATTTATGTAACTTTTATGTTGTATATGTTATGTACATACAAACCAAATTCTGCGAGTAATAAATAACATATAATTAACAATTAGAACAAGAAGAAACGCTATTGTTGAGTGCCCGACTATAAGTTACCCGTTCCCCACCATAAAAGCATAAAAAAAACACAAAAACAAAAAGTACATTTTTTTATGCGAACATTTATTACTATGTATGTACTAGTTACCGCAGCAGTTTTCTATATATTCGTATATATACAACTTGCACAAACAGCCCGTTAATGACTATTCATCGACAAATGGTTGGCTTTGGTTTACCGGCCGAAGCGCATGTGGCCGTAGTCATCGAACTGATCATCTCCTCCTCTCTTACCAAACCTCATGTGTCCGTAGTCGTCAAATCGTTTAGCTTTTGTTCGATCGTCATCATTATCCATCAGGAGGTCCAATTCGATTGGCATCATTGGGCGAGAAATCATAGGCACTCTTCTACCGAAACCAAGAGTTTTCTGTATGTGCCTGTCCCCAAAACGCGAGAATGATGGACCAGCGAAATTGGAGTTGGACTGATCTGATTCCGCTCCCATTTTGGACTCCAATTCCTGTAGACGCCGTTCTTCCTTTGCTGTCTCCAGACTAGTTGTCTGTGCTGGGACCGGTACCACCACAAGGAGGCAAAAGGCCAAGGCCCAAAGTGGCATCACAAGGGTGATGAAGTGCTTGCAACTCTTGAGTCCCATTCCCTACTTAGCCGTTGGCCGACTGCAGAACAGAAACGACGGTGCTTCCTTTTTATATGATTTACGCTGACGTCGTTTTTTGCCTTGCCTGCTTAACATTCCTTTGACGCGACTGCCAAGGATTAAGTGCTTTGAAATATTCAGGCAAATGAAATTAAATCAACCATGGGTTTTGACTTGTGATTGACTTGATTGATTAGATTAACCATCTGGCGCTGCTCTGAAAAATGATTGAATTCTTCGGAACATGCATTAAAATCAGGTGTCACTAAGATGGGTAGCTGAAGTTAAAAAAAGTATTTACATTGAAAGCGGTCGGCTATATCATATCGCTGCCATTGGAACAATCAGATAGATATACACAAAAGAAAAAATCGTCGTACTATGAAACATAACCTGCAAGTGTATAAAATTATATTTATATAACACATGCAAATGGATACTGTTTAAATAACTACGTTTATATTATAGTAAAGAGCTAAGTCCACGAAAATGGTTAATCATATAAAGAAAAATTTATTACCATAAAAATTGTAAGAACACTGCAAAATATTAAAAATACCATGGAAATTGTGGAATAAATACTGTAACTCTAAGAACGTTTCATTTTTAAGCCAAAATTATTAATTTAAAACCGTTAAGAACAACTCGTTTTTTAAGAAAAAATATTCTAGGGTCAAATATGTAAGATGCCTTTTTCAAGAATAGCCGATGTTCATCAATAATAAATAAATATTAATTCAAGCAAAATTTGGTCTCTATGCTGTAATAAATATATATCAAATGTGCTCTCTTTAATATGCTTAATTGGCTGTTAAAAATGTACATAAAGTAACCAATAATCCGTAATTTATTAGAAAAATAATATAATTATCCATTATGCATCAAACCTAATCTTAAACTTGCAGCAATTTGCCGTTTATATTCGTAAAATATTCCTGAAAAATAAAAGTGTATGAGTCGGAGCGAGGCGGGTCGGACGACTATATTCTATAGCTACCATAGGAACAATAGGGAATGACAATGAAAAAAATAATAACTTAGCTGTTTTAAAATTATTTTTGTTAGTTCTCTGATATTTATTATTGGCGGATTATTTAAGAACGGCTCAAATTTGATCAAAGCCTGGCAACTATTTCATATAGCTTCCATGGTAAATATGCCTGTTCAACAGGCATATGGTAGCTATATGACATCGTTGTCCGATTTTAATAAAAATAAAACAATAATTCTGAAACATTAAACTATGTATCGAAGTGAAGTCAAGTGATTTCAAGTTAAAAACAGCTTCACTGTTATTGCTGTTTTATTTAATAAAATAATTTTTCTCCCATTTCGAAAAAGTCATGTCAACCTAAGTCCTATTCTCGTATAAGTAAAGTTTGTCTAGGACAAAAACCGAAACGTATGTAGATACAATGAACTAGTGCTCAAGCACGGTGTCTGTAGAATGTATGATAGTTGGTTCCGAAAACAAGTCCTAGATGTCGCTATAAAAGCAAATCATTCTTAATAAATGTGAAGAATATATCATGAAGACGTTAATAACTAAAATATTACATTTTAAAATTGGTTACTACAGATTAAAAAAAAAAAAACAACCATTTCAACGCTGATAATCCAGAATGTCTATGTGGTAAGAACATATACACCAAATGAGGATGGTGTGCCATAGGTAGAAGGACTTTTAATAGTTTATCTTGTAGAAACCCGAATAAGTTCTAAGTCCATCTGGACAAAACCCACCCAAGCGGATCAAGATAGTTTGTGGACAGGGAATATTCATATTAAAATTAAATACGATTTATACACATAATTACAATAGACATTCAAATAAGTAAAAACAGTGGCAGTTGGGCAAGCAGGGTTTTGTCTAAAACTGAATCTTAATATTAAATGAATTTAAGCAAGAAAAAAAGAAAGCTTCGGCAAATCTACGTTTATACACCCTTTCAGCTATTAAAAAGTAAAATATTATATGAAAACACTTAATTTCGATTTTAAGCGTATATGTAAGAACTAAGCTATTTCGATTTTCCCGTGAATTTTTCGATCGTTTCTATGGCAGCTTTATTAAATCGTTGTCCCATCCTAATAAAATTAAAAGCCATTACAATCTCAATGTATATACGTACAACCAGGTTAAATTTTTTCATTTATTTTCCGGTTGTTTCTATGCAAGTTATTTGATATAATTAATGTGATATGATTAATAAAATTAAATTTTAATTCTGAAAACCGTAAGAGACCATTTTCAACCCCGGGAAAAACACCGTTATGGGATACATACTTCTTATGGAGGAAATTGCTATGCGTCCAGTTTATAATTGATGGTTTTCGCGATCGTTCAGTCAATATCAATTGGAACATTGAAGGAGTTGGCACGGAAGTATGAAAATCTAACAATGAAGTCCCAACGTTTTTCCCACCGCCCAGAAAACACTGAAAAAGATCGGAATACAATCCGTTGCTACAATTGTTCCCCTTATGGGTATCCCTGCTTCCGTTGTGAATTCCCCCAGCATATGCTAAAGGATTGCCAACAGAAGCCTGCAAGTAATCGAAGAATTGTAGGAGCAGCAAACAACCAGTTGATACAGGATGACGAAGAGGAACCAAATATCTTTATTTCGATTATTAACCAGGTAGGAGTATATTTTTACACTGATTGTCAACAGAAGCCTAATGTAACCATTCTTTTTGACATGTTTGTTTCCGACTGATTATTGTGGAGTTAAATGGAATTAAAATAAAAACATTCCGGAAAATATTTGTTAAGCTTGTTTTTCAAAACATAGAAGAAGAATTTTTTTGTTTTAGCCAGCAACTATGTTGCAACTAATGTCCTCTTAGACCGTAAGTTTTTTGAAAAATTTGGAATAATTTAAGAGTGAATTATTGAATAGATTAGTGAATAGTGAACCATTAAATAGATTAGTGAACAGTAAACCATTGAATAGATTAGTGAATAGTTAAACATATCGAGACAGTGTTCAATTGGTAAGCAGTAAAAACTTTGAAGAATTATGTAAAGAAAGTGAAATCGATAGAGATGACAGCATACTATATATATATAGTGACATGTCCATATTCCTATGAGACTCTGCATATATTTAAGCAACACATACACAGTCCCATCACACTCTGAATATACCCATTACTTTATGTATCCATAATATACCCTACACTACCCTAGAATTATTCACCCTTGTAACAAGAGCCCAAAATCGAAGGCCAACGGAAAGTCCCCAATGTTATCACCCAAAAATGTAGACTAAACAACTCACCCCAATGGTCACGTTCACACGTTCAAAGATAATCAAAGTTCGGCTCGCAGACACATAAACTCCTATTTCAAAAACACATAAACTCCTATTTCAATCCAAAGACATTTCAAAGTCATAAAACTAAGAGCGCACTTGTATCCAAGAGTCAAGACACTTGAATCCAAGAGTAATTAAAGTTTCACTCAAAAGAAACTGAAAGTTCTCAGAACAAATTTACAACTCACTCAAATCCCGAAAAGCTCGAGACCGAGGCTTGATCACCAACAAAATCAGATCAGCATGTTAAGTTCAGTTTGAGACCTCAAAGCAATAGGTCGGTGTTCTTCACAAATAAGTTTAAAACTCTGTAAACCACATGTTGAATAAAATAAAGTTATATTTTTTTATTTAACCGGAGTGACAAACATATAATTGGCGCAGTCGGTAGGATCTAAAATAAAAGTCCTTTTAAATACGGTACTGATCAACAAAAAGATATACTACACAACTAGTTATCTTGATCAGCGAATTGAACAAAGTGCACTTAAAAAGATCCGCAAAAGAATCTACGTGACGTAAAACCTATGAGTGGTCATAAGACATCTAAAAAAATCCAGTTCGGTCAGAAAAAACATTCTGAAAATAAAATCTATGTGACATAAAACCTACGAGTGGTCATTAGACATTTAAGAAAAATCCAATTCGGTCAGAAAAACATTCTGAAAATAAAATAACGTGACGTAAAAACCTACGAGCAGTCATAATATCCAAAAATCTAATTCGTGCAATTATAAACATTTTTAAGAAGTCCAAATAAAAAAACTCAAGACAAGATGGCAGTCCAACAATTATCAGAGATCCATCTGAACCAGTTACTGGGTCAGATCAAGGAGTTACAATACTTCGACGGAACACCAGGAAAACTCTCAGAATTCATCAACGAAGTCGAGTACTTGTTACAATTGTACCCCACCCAAGAACCAAGGCAGGCACACGTCATTTTTGGAGCCATCCGAAGAGTGATAGTCGACACAGCAGCCGAAACCGTCGCACAATCTGGAGCCAACAACTGGGTAACAATGAAGACAGCTTTAATCACCGCCTTCAAAGATCATAGGCCTTACGAAACAATCATCAAGAAGCTGGCGGAAACACAATTCAAAAGGAGTCTTAGTAAGTTTATAAGCGAATTAGAAAAACAATATAGAAATGTGTTCGATAAATTAGAATTAGAATCTGATCCATCAGATAAAATAAACTATACAAGAATGTTGGATAGAACAGTTCATATTACCATTGATCGAAAACTTCCCGATCGCATGTATATGTCATTAGCAAGAAAAGATAAAAGCAGTATTCCAAAATTAAAGCAAGCTTCTATGGAATTAGGATTTTATGATGCAAATCCAGAAGAAGAATATGCACAAAATAAAAGTAACCTTAAAAATCATAGGAACAAAGGAAAATATCAGAGTAATAATCAAAGATATTACGATAATCAAAGAAATCTAAGTTCGTATTACAATTCAAATTCTAATTCTAATGCAACAACTTCTCAGAATAACCAAAATCAATATCAACAACGTCCCATTCCCCCACATTTGCAAGGCAATTACCAAACATTTAGAAACAGTTTGAATCAAGCCAGATTACAGAATCCGAATAACCATCAAAATTCAAATGATCAGGTTAATACAAATAGATTTAGTGGTGCCCCTGTAAAAAGACAAAGGGAAAGTCAAAGTGGCCAAAATAGGATGGATGTAAATTTTCATCAAACTGCCTCGGAGACCGAAGACACAATCCATATGTAAAAATTGCTTTCCACAATAAATTTTATAAGGGAATGATAGACACAGGATCATCAATCAATATAATGAATAAAAATTTTGCTAAATTAGAAGAGACGAAGGAAGATCTAAAAGTGTATACAATTAGAGGCCCGGCAAAAATACATAAAAGTATCATAGTAAAACCAAGCGTAACATGTCCATCAGAACAGAAATTTTATTT
Organism: Drosophila elegans; assembly: GCF_018152505.1. NCBI lineage: Eukaryota > Metazoa > Arthropoda > Insecta > Diptera > Drosophilidae > Drosophila > Drosophila elegans. The sequence goes on along the minus strand of NW_024545863.1, from coordinate 25,740,953 downwards.
ACACAAATTCTCCGACAATTATGATATCCTGTTAGGTCGAAATTACCTAGAAGCCGCTAAAGCAAAAATTGATTATGAAAACAAAACAATTAAACTAGGCCCAAAAACATATAATTTCCGATACAACGACGAAGATATGGAAGAAGATAAGACCGCACAGGAGTGCCTTAATCTACCTTCTACAGAAGATCAATCGGTAAATTTCGCGATTCACAATGATTTATGCGAAAACAATGAATTTAGGCTCGAACATCTGAATAGCGAAGAGATTGAAAGTTTAAAGAAAGTTCTATTTGAATATGGTGACATTCAGTACAGAGAAGGCGAAAATTTGACTTTCACAAGTACAATTAAACATACAATCCAAACTCAGCATGAAGATCCAGTTTATCGTAAACCATATAAATACCCCCAGAGCGTTGACGAAGAAGTAAATAGGCAAATCAAAGAAATGATAGAGCAGGGAATAATTCATAAGTCGAAATCTCCTTACTGTGCACCTATTTGGGTCGTTCCAAAAAAGGCAGACGCATCTGGCAAGAAGAAATTTAGGTTGGTTGTAGATTATAGGAATTTAAATGAAATCACTATCAATGATAAATTTCCAATTCCTAGAATGGACGAGATCCTTGACAAATTAGGAAAATGCCAATATTTCACAACCATAGATTTAGCTAAAGGATTTCATCAAATCCAAATGGACAGCAAATCAATCGCAAAAACTGCATTTTCTACAAAACATGGTCATTACGAGTACACTCGAATGCCATTCGGCCTTAAGAATGCCCCCGCAACTTTTCAAAGATGTATGAACAACCTTTTGGAAGACTTAATCTACAAAGATTGTTTAGTTTATTTAGACGATATAATAATTTTTTCCACTTCATTGAAAGAACACATCTTATCTCTAAAGAAAGTTTTTGGAAAACTCAGGGATGCAAACTTAAAATTACAATTGGATAAATGTGAATTCATGAAAAAAGAAACAGAATTCCTAGGTCATGTTGTTACTACTAATGGTATCAAACCCAATCCAAATAAAACTAATGCTATAACAAATTTTCCACTACCGAAGACTCCAAAACAAATTAAATCATTTTAAGGATTATGTGGATTCTATCGCAAGTTCATTCCAAACTTCGCTAACATAGTTAAACCCATGACCATTAAATTGAAAAAAGGAGCAACAATAGACACAGAAGATAAAAATTACATAGCAGCATTTGAAAGGTTAAAGGTACTTATTACATCAGATCCGATTTTAATCTACCCTGATTTTAATAAAACTTTTTCCTTAACTACTGATGCTAGTAATATTGCCATCGGTGCAGTCTTATCTCAAAATCATAAACCCGTCTGTTATGCTAGTAGGACATTGAATGAGCACGAAATAAACTATGCCACTATAGAGAAAGAACTTCTAGCTATAGTTTGGGCGACAAAATATTTCAGATCATACTTATTTGGGAGATCTTTTGAAATACTTAGCGATCATAAACCTCTTGTCTGGCTTAATAATATTAAAGAACCAAATATGAAACTTCAAAGATGGAAAATTAAATTAAACGAATTTGATTATAAAATTAAGTATCTTCCCGGAAAAGAAAATCATGTAGCAGATGCATTATCGCGTACTAAAATAGAAGAACTAATGCTTGGCGAAGTTGCCAATAGTGTAGATGCAACTATGCACAGCGCTTCTGAAGATAATCTTAACTATATATCCATCACCGAACGACCATTCAATTATTTCTCTAGACAAATAGAATTAGAGAAAGGAGATAGCGATGAAACTGAGGTAAAGCATTATTTTCACAAATTAAAAAATCTAAATAACTTACAAAGAAATGACAGATGACTTTGCTAAAAACATCATTAAGGAATATGTATGCACTAAGAAAAGCGCAATTTATTTCCATAACGATGAAGATTTCTTAACATTCCAAAGAGCATTCGTACAAATAATAAGTCCCAACAATTTAACAAAACTGGTAAAATGCACGCTTATATTAAAAGATATTCTAACTTATGCCGAATTCAAAAGTATAATATTAAAAATGCATAAAGAACTTTTACACCCAGGAATCGAAAAAACTATCAATTGGTTTAAAGAAGAACATTACTATCCAGATAGCCAGAAGTTAATAAAAAGTATAATTAATGAATGTGAAATCTGCAACATTGCAAAAACAGAACACAGAAGTACAAAACTATCATTTGAAATAACTCCAGAAATACTTAACGCAAGAGAAAGATATGTAATTGATTTCTATATGGTCGGTAACCAACAATTTTTATCTTGTATCGACATTTATTCGAAATTCGCTACTTTAATTGAAGTGAAAAGTAGAGATTGGCTAGAAGCAAAAAGAGCCATAATGAAGGTATTTAACGATATGGGAAAGCCACAAGAAATCAAAGCAGACAAAGACTCAGCTTTTATGTGTATAGCTTTGCAGAATTGGTAAAAATCTGAAGGAGTAGATATATCAGTAACAACCAGCAAAAATGGTGTATCTGACATAGAAAGGTTTCACAAGACAGTAAATGAAAAATTAAGAATTATTAGTAACGAAAACAATATAGAAGACCGATGTACAAAATTCGAAGTAATCTTATACGTTTACAATCATAAAACAAAACACAATACAACTAATAGAACTCCCGCAGATATTTTCTTATACGCAGGAACACCAGATATTAACACTCAACAAAACAAAATCAATAAAATAGACAAATTAAATGAAAATAGACATGATTTTGAAGTTAATACGAAATATAGACAGGCACCATTAGTTAAAACTAAAATTACCAATCCTTTCAAGAAAACAGGTTTAATAAGACAGGTTGACAACAAACACTTTGAAGAAACAAATAGAGGCAGGAAAATCACACATTATAAGTCAAAATTCAAAAAGCAAAAGAAGATTAATAAGAGCAAATATGATAATTCCAGACAAACTGATGAAGATGAAACATAACCAAGTCATCCCAATATTATCCCTGATATTAATCTCGCTTATAAGTACAACCACGGCACAAAGTATAGAAATAAGTCCAATAAACGCAAAAAACGGATATCTGATATTTAAAACCGGATCAATGGAAATCCCAACGAATTTTGAATACCACCATTTAAGTATAAATCTAACAAGGACCGAAATAACATTCGACAACCTATTGGAAAAAGCTAAAGAATTCCAACACATTGTTCAAATCCAATATTTAGTTGAAAAATTAAAAAGAGAAATGAATGGGTTAAGAATAGTCAGAAGAAGTAAACGCGGGCTTTTAAACGTGGTAGGTTCAGTTTATAAATATTTGTTTGGCACACTTGATGAAGACGATAAGGAAGAACTCGAAATGAAAATCAATAATCTAGCAGATAATTCCATCCAGAATCATGATTTAAATATGATTATTGACGTTGTCAATAACGGACTTGACCTAATAAACAAATTTGAAGAATCTAAAAATAAGCAGGAACAAGCTGCAGTTCTGATTTTTAATCTTCAACAATTTACAGAATACATAGAGGACATAGAATTAGGAATGCAACTAACTAGGTTAGGTATATTTAACCCAAAATTATTAAAACACGATTATTTGAAACAGGTTAATTCAGAAAAGTTGTTAAAAGTAAAAACATCAACTTGGCTTAAAACAGACACGAACGAAATCCTGATAATTTCCCAAATTCCTAAAGAAATAACGCAAACTCCTGTATATGAAATTATTCCATATCCAGATGAATTTGATAATATCTTAACAGAAAACACATTTGATAAATATTACATTTATGATGATAAAGTATTCAATGAAAATACAGGTCAAATTATTTTCGACAAATGCATAATTGGAATTCTAAAACAAGAACCGACAAAATGCAAATATGTAAAAACCCATAAAAATTTCCAAATAAATTATATCGAACCAAATATTTTGTTAACATGGAATATACAAAAATCAATTATAAATCAAAATTGTATAAGCACAGAAGTTTCGATCGTTGGTAATAATATTGTTAAAATAAAAAATTGTACTATTCAGCTAGATGAGTTTATAATATCCAACAACATAGCAGACTATACACAATCAATTTATGTTAACAACAATATCACAAAAATCGAACCATTGTCATATATTCAAACAAAAGAAATAGTCGAATCACATATAAAATATTACAATACATTTCAAGTAATATGTTTAACCACATTTGTAATAACTATAATAAGTTTGACATTATATTTAATTTACAAATTTAAAAATATTCCTAAGAAACTTATTGTAAAATATTCTAAACGTGAAGAACAACCAATCATAGAAAATAAGAATGTAAAAATTAATGAAGAAAATATTGTAACAGAAAATATTATGTTATACCCTACGTTATCGCCCTGAGGACAGGCCAAATTCAAAGGTTGGGGGAGTGACATGTCCATATTCCTATGAGACTCTGCATATATTTAAGCAACACATACACAGTCCCATCACACTCTGAATATACCCATTACTTTATGTATCCATAATATACCCTACACTACCCTAGAATTATTCACCCTTGTAACAAGAGCCCAAAATCGAAGGCCAACGGAAAGTCCCCAATGTTATCACCCAAAAATGTAGACTAAACAACTCACCCCAATGGTCACGTTCACACGTTCAAAGATAATCAAAGTTCGGCTCGCAGACACATAAACTCCTATTTCAAAAACACATCAACTCCTATTTCAATCCAAAGACATTTCAAAGTCATAAAACTAAGAGCGCACTTGTATCCAAGAGACAAGACACTTGAATCCAAGAGTAATTAAAGTTTCACTCAAAAGAAACTGAAAGTTCTCAGAACAAATTTACAACTCACTCAAATCCCGAAAAGCTCGAGACCGAGGCTTGATCATCAACAAAATCAGATCAGCAAGTTAAGTTCAGTTTGAGACCTCAAAGCAATAGGTCGGTGTTCTTCACAAATAAGTTTAAAACTCTGTAAACCACATGTTGAATAAAATAAAGTTATATTTTTTTATTTAACCGAAGTGACAAACATATAATTATATAGTATTGATGTTCTTAAGGAGGATAAAAGTTTTGACATTGATCCGAAATTGAGTGATAGAGTGCTGATTAAGTTCAATGAATTAATAAGATTGAAATACATATGTTTATTCAACATCCCAGCGATCCAGCATAGTTATGATATAAGGCTAGGGCTTAAGTCGGAAGAACCTGTACGTTCTGTTCCAAGAAGACTTTCGTAAGAAAAGAAAGAAGTATATTTTAAAATTGACGAATGATTGAAAAAAGAATTTATATTTCGCCCTATAGTTCCGCTATTGTGCTTCTTAAAAAGAAATCTGGGGAAAAGCGGATGTGTGTAGATTATAGAAAACTTAATAAGATAACCATTTATTTTTGCATCTAATTCTTGAATCGCGCTATCTATAATTTTATTACGAACTATATTGGCTATGGTCGAGGACAAAGGGTTTCCTATTGGTGTTCAAATATATAGTTATAAATTATATTATTAAATTTTAATTAATTATTGTCCATCAAAGGAAAATATAATGTCGATTGCTAATTTGATTTGTATGTCTGTGAAAAGGGATACTATGTCAAAAGATATCAATAGTTTATCATCTTCTACTATTTTATCCTTTAGTTATACCCTTGCAGAGGGTATTATAATTTCAGTCAGAAGTTTGCAACGCAGTGAAGGAGACATCTCCGACCCTATAAAGTATATATATTCTTGATCAGCATCACTAGGCGAGTCGATCTAGCCATGTCCGTCTGTCCGACCGTCTGTCCGTCTGTCCGTCCGTTTATATGCAAACTAGTCTCTCAGTTTTAAAGCGATCTGCATGAAACTTTCCCAAAAGTTGTCTTTCTATTGCAGGTAGTATATAAGTCGGAACGAGCCGGATCGGACGACTATAGCATATAGCTCCCATAGGAACAATCGGAAAAATAAATGAAAAAAAATTATAACTTTGCTGTTTTTTAATTTTTTGTTTAGTTCTTCGACATATAGCAATGGTTAAATATTTCAGAATTATGGTTTAAGTTTCATCAAAGTCGGACGACTATATCATATAGCTCCCATAGGAACAATAAAAATATATAAAAGACCTATCAAATAATTGAGCTGCAAATCATCATAGCTTCAATGTTTTTAAACATATACGCAAGTAAATTATAATTTTAATGTTTTCAAAAATGATTAATTCTTGCAATAGCTGCAAGGGTATATGAACTTCGGCTTGCCGAAGTTTGCTTTCTTACTTGTTTTTTTTTTTAATTAAATGGCATTGTATATGTTTGTTTGCATGTTGTATTTGTCTAAGTTGCAGCAGGGTACATTCATTGATGCTAATGTCGGTCTTACTTTCCTTTAATGAAAATAATATTTTCAATTCAATACACTCATATAAATTTTTCCTCTAAAATCAAGAAAAATCGCTTTTGAATTTTGTTGCCATAGGCATTACTTGCAAAAAATGGTTTTCTTAAATTATTGGTAATTTCTTCCGGTACACTTCCGTTACTACAACGGCAACCGTTTTCAGGGAAACTATACTTAAACAAGAAAGAAAGCAAACTTCGGCAAGCCGAAGTTCATATACCCTTGCAGCTATTGCATGAATTAAATACTTTTGAAAACATTTAAATTATGATTTAGTTGAGTATATGCTGAAAAATATTGAAACTATGATGATTTGCAGCTCAATTATTAGATAGTTATTTTATATATTTTAATTATTTCTATGGGAGCTATATGATATAGACGTCCGATTTTTATAAAATTTAAACCATAATTCTGAAATAATTAAACATTGCTATATGTCGAAGAACTAAACAAAAAAATAAAAAACAGAAAAGTTATAATTTTTTTTCATTTATTTTTTCGATTGTTCCTATGGGAGCTATATGCTATAGTCGTCCGATTTTGATGAAATTTAAAACGTAAATCGGAAATATTTTACCATTACTATATGTCGAAGAACTAAACAAAAAATTAAAAAACAGCAAAGTTATAATTTTTTTCATTTATTTTTCCGATTGTTCCTATGGGAGCTATATGCTATAGTCGTCCGATCCGGCTCGTTCCGACTTATATACTACCTGCAATAGAAAGACAACTTTTGGGAAAGTTTCATGCAGATAGCTTTAAAACTGAGAGACTAGTTTGCATATAAACGGACGGACAGACGGACAGACTGACAGACGGACAGACGGACGGACAGACGGACATGGCTAGATCGACTCTACTAGTGATGCTGATCAAGAATATATACTTTATAGGGTCGGAGATGTCTCCTTCACTGCGTTGCAAACTTCTGACTGAAATTATAATACCCTCTGCAAGGGATAAAAAAAACAAGAAAGAAAGCAAACTTCGGCAAGCCGAAGTTCATATACACTTGCAGCTCAAATTTTTAATAGTTGAGGTCATGTTATTAAAAATTAAATTTCGGAAAAAATAAACTAAATATGTATAATATCCACAAAGTGTAACTAATATCTTTATGTAAATTAGTATTACTATTATGGTTGCAATATCAATCGCAGCCATCTTCACCAAGCGGATGCTAAGAACAACGCCACGAAAACGAAGCACTCGCGAACAAGAAGTGAGTTAATAAAGCCTTTTATACTCCTACAATTATCAGAAGTGGTCCTGACCATAAATTAACCCAAATTGGTTTACAGTCAGCCAGCTGAAAAAGGCCGAGCTTGCAGAGCGGAAATAGGAAACTCTAGAAAAAGACTGGATGGTGGAGGATCTGAGAAGTCGATTACTGGGAGGGTTCCCGATTCCAGAGAAGACAAGTGGTTTGACATCGCCGAATGATTATGACGGTACAAGAAATACACGCTTAAATCGAAATAAGCAAGAAGCGGTTCCAGAACATTCTCTTGCAAGTGAAAACCGCGTCGCAAGCAGTTACCAATGACGTTATCAACAACGCCGAATCTTAAACCAAGCAGTAGGCGGCGAAACACCAAATCAAATTTGGTCACCAGTGTTAAAAATGTCGAGATCGTTAAAAGCGAAAATGACAGCAATGTTATAGCCTATTCAGACAGGCGGCTTTTCTGCTTCATCGACCAAATTTCGCTTCAGCGGGGTTTTCTTGCATAATAGCACTAACCATACAACATATAGACATAGAGTAGGAAACTATGTATATAGAGTCGCCATTTGCTACTCTATGGTGGTTCGATGTTTCGCTAACATTCGCTGTTAGTAAGGCGATTCGCTAACATTTCGCTGTTAGTTCGACGTTCGATGATAAAAAACGGTCAATTATTTTCCGTCTCTAAACAGAAGGTACAAAACTCTGCCAGTAGAGGGCGTTGCGGATGTTCCCATTAAAGTTTAAAACGAAGTTAGATAGCCCATGCACTTTTAATATAACTGCACAAGCAGTATATGGCGGCTTTTATTTCTATTTATTCAGATTTATAATAATAATTGAGCAATGCCTTCCATATATGCTTTATATGTTCGGATATGGCTTCTTCACTTATATTATTGTTAACAAAAACATACTTCTCAATAATGAAAGGTTTCATAATCATACATACAACAAAATCGTACAATTAGTTAAGCTAACCTTATTGTAATGCAGGCTTGTATAGAAGATAAAATATGTGTAATAACATGAGTAAAATATGAATCTAAGCAATAATAATAAACAACATTTTGTTAAAGAGCGAAGCTTGTATGATAATATAAGCTTTTAAGGGGTCCTGTTGACAGGACTGCTTTCTTTACTAGGGGATGGAGTAATAATGCGACTTTTATCGGGTTCCTTTTCCAGGGTCTCCGACTTCCTTAGGCCCTCTGAGGGGCGCTCCAAATCGTTTTCAATCTTGGAACCACTTGCCTCCTGATCACTTGGGCTCTTATGTGCGTTCACGTCCGTTTCCTTGGTGGCCACCAGTTCGCGTGCCCGTTCTTTGGCCTTGGCTATCAGCTCCTTGTATTTGCACAGCCTCTTTTCAAATATCTCATTGGACTTTTTCACCGAGGTCTTGACTAGTCCGTCGTCAGGAAAGCAACGCAATGCATTCTGGAACATCCTTCGCACTGAGCTCACAAAAGCCTCCAGATTCAGGAATATATCCGCATCCAAGCGATCCTGCAGCACCTTCCAATCCAGCTTCTCCTCGCGGTCGTGGTCGTAGTCCGGATTCTGTGAGTATCTGCGCCAGTGATCCGCCCGATTGAAAGCCCACGTAAACTGGCGCCGCTTTCGCTTCACCATGGACCTCAAGAGATGATCGCAGTGGCTTTTCTCAATCATCCTATCCAGAGATTTGTAACAGATGACAGTTGGCTTGGGTTTCGGAGGTGGCGGAGGAGGCGGTGGAGGTGAAGGTGGAGTTTTTGGCAGAGGCATAATCAAGGGTTCAAGAGGAGCAGAAGTCAACGGAGGTGGCAGGACAATTGGTGGATAGGGGTTTGGCGTTGAATCCTGTTTTTCTGAAGGCGATTTCAAATTGTTCCCCAAAGTTCCCGGTTTAAAATTGGGCAACTCCCAGGGATTCTTCAGTGGCGATATTATCGAGGGAAACGGGAGCATTGAAGTAAAGGGATTTACCAGGGAATTGGGCATGTAAGTGGGTATTAGAGTAGGCGGCGGCATATGGCGAATGGGAGCCGGCAGGGGGGTCATCCCAGGAATGGGTGTTGGACAGTGCCTTGAGGGTCGACCCACGGGAGTCAGGGGAGGTGCCACGGCTGGAACCGGAGCAGTGTCCAGCGCGTCGGCAGCCTTTCTCTTGCGCTTCTCCTGCTTGGGCTTCAGTTCCTCCTCCCTGCTGAGATCTATCGAGGCCAGGCGAGTGTAGAAGGCGTTCCGCAGCTCCTTGCCCGCCTGGTGGACTAAGGTGCCCTCCAGGTTGAAGAGCATGCAGTTCTCGAAGATCAGCTCGAAGTCATCCAGCGCCTCGTCCGCCTGCCAGTAGTAGTTGTTGTGCAGGCGCTTCTTGATCGTGCCCAAGTCCATCGGGTGCTTGATCAACGTGTGGTAGTCGGGCAGACCCAAGGTCACCGCATCCACGGGCTGGCGGAAGTGATAGGCCCAGCGACTCCGCCAGATGCAGTTCAGCACGGACTTGAGGTTCTCCAGCACATTGGTCCGGCGGCCTGGGCGATTCGGCGGCGGAATGACCGGCGGCTGGACGATCCCATTCACTGGCTGCAGATCCGGCTCATTGCGCGGTGGAGGCTTGGCCTGCGGCTCCACCGACTTCGGCTCGGCCATAAACCCTTGGTTAGCTCAGCTAAGCAGATCTGAATTTCTGCTTGAAGATAAGCAAATATTAAACATTTCTTTAGCAGATCGAGCTATCAATATAAAATAACCCGAGTTCTTACATTTTGTATAACCGACCGGTGAATTCTCCGCTCCTTTCAGCTCGGAGTCCCGGAGTATACTGAATATTTTTGTTATGATTTGTACTGATACTATTTGACGTAAGAGTCAATGGTATTTCGTTATAAATTTTAGTGTGTTGCTTAATCAGGAATGCACATCACAAAACGTCAACGCATTAATAGCTTTAATTCACAAAATAGTTGATAGTTTTGTTGGGAATCAGTTTACAGTATGCCTAAAAACTTTTACTCTAATGATATTTAGGGAATGGCAATTTCCTGTTATCAATAAATCTGATTGGTGAAACCCAGACAAATGTAGTTTCCCATTTATCATTTGCAAAAGCTTACACAGATAAAGAAAACGGTCTAATCACTGATTCAAAATACTAAGACGACTTTAGTCTTTGCAAAATCTTTACTCAATGCAGTTGCAGTTTGAATATTGTAAAATGAGAATGTCTATTTTCTTGCTGCTTTTCTTGAGAGGCTTACGGTTTTCTGAAATACATGCCAGTCAAGGTAATTGTTTGTTTAATAAATACTGAAAGTATTTACAAGTGTTTGATTGGCTTTGTAGATTTGGCAGAACCTCCTAGGGATTGGATAGTTGGCGGAGTTAAAGCGCTTCCGCATGAGTACCCTCCGGCCGCTCGTCTTGGTCATCGTAGTTATACTAATAACCAAACCACGTGGTTCTGTGGAGGCACGTTGATAAGTCGTCGCCTCGTCTTAACAGCTGCTCACTGCTTTTATTCGGATGTGTAAGCTTTCCATATCAGCTATCAATATGCCATATATTTGCAACACATTTGTGACATTTACGCAGGGGATCCGTTAATATTGTGCGCCTAGGAGAACTTGTGTTCGACGACGACAAGGACGATGCCGAACCGGAGGACTTTGAAGTTCTGGAAAGGATGCTACACCCAGGTTTTCGGTACCCAGTTCTCTACTCTGACATCGGCATTATCCGTCTGCGCGGGGAGGTCATATACAACCCATACAAGCTGCCCGCTTGCCTGCCCTTAAGTAATGGAGATCTGTTGGAGTCCTTCACTGCCATCGGATGGGGACAGACGGGATTTTCTCAGCTTGAGCAGTCCAAGGAACTGAGGAAGGTGGTTCTCCAAAACTATGGAAACTCTTGCCGGATAACAACAGAAGCAAACGAGGGCTTGCCCGAAGGATACCGTCCAGCGTCCCAGTTGTGTGTCGGATCGCCGGAACATAAGGACACCTGTAATGGGGACTCGGGTGGTCCGCTACTCATCTCTCATACCGGAGATGGGTGCCAATATCAAGTCATGGGAATCACGTCATTTGGAATCGCCTGTGACACTCCAGACTTTCCCAGTTTATACACGAGGGTGCACTACTTCCGAGATTGGATCAAAGGTGAGTTGGTTAAGACTTGACTTATTCAAACTACTGCTTTTAGATATTACTCATTTGGCAGATTCATTTTTTGAAGTAGAAACAAACAAACTAAAATATGGTAAATTATTTTTATTATCATTGGTTTAAATTTTATCTGGGTCCACGTGCTGGGAACCGGATTTTTGCCTAGCACAACATCGAAGTTACCGGTAAAAAATTACACTGGTTAACAGTGTCTTTGGTGCAGGCCTTAAGGGGTTAAGCTATATTATTAGAGGCTTATTTAACCAATATTACTTTTCGATACTAACGAGTGGTATTTATGACATCGCAGTTAAAAAAAAAAATAAGATTCAATATGTTGATTTCAAATATCTTTGAAAGTGGGTCCTCCATTTATCTGGGATGCAGAATAGTTAATACCTTAATTAACAATCCTTACCATTCAATTTCCCTTCATATGTTAAGTAAAAGTAAAGCTATTGGTGTTTTAGTAGACGTGATCAAAAATTATACCCTTGCAGATATTACAAATATAAAATAAACGACACTTTGTTTTGAAGCATGGCTTGATTAATATACATAGATATATATATCTTTTAACCGCAAATAGTACTCGGACCAAAAACATTGTTGTCCACTGTTGAATTTGAAATGACACACGCCACAACAACAATCCGGTTTATAAATTTAACGACACGTCGTCCGACGCGATGCCCAAGTTTCTCTTATCATTAGTCCCAAAATGTTTGGCTAAATACATACATACATATGTATATAAGGAACAAGCTCAATGATAATTGACTAACTTACCCAACTTTAGTCTTTGCAAAAACATCAGCCAATGCAGTCTAAAAAATTCTAAATAAGCCTGTGCATTTCTTTTACTGTTTATTCTACGTATCTCCAGTTCCAGGATTGAACAATATGTATATGGGATAATTGGTGGCACACCAGCACATCCGGAAGAGTTTCCGGCGGCAGCTCACCTTGGTGTTCGTAATGATTCCCTGGACGAAATTATATGGTTCTGCGGTGGCACATTGATAAGCAATGAAGTGGTTTAACGGCAGCCCACTGTTTTTTTTCAGAAGAGTAAGTATAACAAGAAGCAATGTCAATCTGCATTATGTTTTATACCTATATACGGTTAATTTCTGCAGGGGAGAAGTTAATGTTGTGCGATTGGGAAACATTGTTTATGAAGTTCTTGAAACAAAGCAACATCCAAGGTATCAGTATGGTGTGCTTTACAACGACATTGGAATTGTCCGATTGAACAAGAGTGTATCTTATACCCGATACATTTATCCCGCTTGTCTGCCATTAAATGATGGAAACAGCTGTGATTCCTTCACTGCAATTGGATGGTGTCAGACGGATGTTGGACGAATCGAGCAGTCCAGGGAACTGATGAAAATGAAGCTTCAGAACTTTGGACAAAGGTGTCGGGGCTTGTTGTGTGTTGGATCGCCGGAGCCCAACGAAACCTGCCATGGAGACTCGGGAGGTCCTCTGCTTATTGACCATTTGGAAACAGATTGCCATTATCAAATTATGGGGATCACATTAGCAGGATTAGGCTGTGGTACGCCCAGCCTTCCCAATGTGTACACCAGGGTGCACTTTTATCAATATTGGATCGAGGAAGTGATGGCTGACAAGAATATAACAAGCAATACGGACTAATTGCTCGAAATAGGGACATACACAAAGTCTCAATAGTGTGATATCTGCAATAGAGACTAGGGAAGTCCTCTGCTCAAATGTTAATATGATATAACCACAACAATATAAACTAAATTATGATCTCTGGTTTTTCAATTTTTATTTGTTTTGTGTGGTTCCGCTAAGTGTGATTTCGATTCTTGTATTTTGTTTTACAATTATAATTTTACAATAGTTTCAACTAAATAAATAATAACAATTTATAAATATAATTTCTCTCATTATACTTTCGTCGCTTCTCAGGGTTTGTTTGTGTTCGACATAAATAATTTGTTCACCTAGAGCTTAAAAAGCATTTTGGGCATACGCAATAAACGAAAACCAGTAGCTGCTTTTTATTTGAAGTTGATTGCTTGAAAAAGCAAATTTAATTATTAAACGCATTTTCGCGTAAATCTGTTTTCTTTTATGAATAATTGGATTTAAACTTAGCGGATAAATCTTAAGCTACCTATTTATAAAAATAATGGGTAAGCCTACAAATTGCAACGAAAACAAAACCTATAGAAACCAAGGATATATATACGATAAATAAATACTTAATACTAGCATACATATGTAGCTTGGGGTGTTTACTATATACAAAACAACGAAAAAATTTGCAAAATGTCTAAGAAGCAAAACCTATCGCTTATGGTTAGAGCTCTTTGTAACTTGATTTCCATTAACATCATCTTGTTGTTTTATTGTCTATTTCGAAAGTGTGGCGCGCGCCGCCCAGCGACGCAACTAAGCGGGGAGTCGTGTGAGAGTCTGGTAAAGAAGAATACAAATCAACAAACTCCGTCTGACATCTGACACCTGACATCTGACATCTAACACTAAATTCTATACGCGTGAACGGCGGCATCGCCTCCTGTGTGGCGCTACTTGTGTCCGATGACGAGCGTATAGTTGGCTGTGCTTACTGTCGACGACATCGTCGACAGCGCTGGTCATTTGGCCAGCTTCAGGATCTCGGCCCGGGTCAGAGCGTTCCCCGTCCCAGTCGAGACTGCAGTCGCTCCAGCTGCTCCAGCTGCTCCTTGCATCGCCCCCATGTGCCCGGTGCCCGGTGCTGTGGCCACGGGTGGAGCCGGAGCTATGCGTATGGGCTTGGCTCGCTGCTGATTGAAGAGGCCACTCAGTGTGGCCGCCGTGCTGGTGGTCAGCACCATGCTGGCCCCACTTGTGTTGGCCTGGCGCTTGCTCCGCGCGAGTCCATTTATTTTGTTGTTCGTTGAAGAGGGCGACTGCTGCTGCTGCTGCTGCTGATACTGCTGTTGTCCGGCAATTACAGCAGGCCCCGATGCTGGCAGAGCAGCAGTGGTGGCTGATGGCGATGAGGAGGATGTGGCTGCGGGAGTCGAGGAGGCTGAAATGTTATCCAACTCAGTCATTGCTTCTTGTATGGCCCGCTCGAGTTGCGAGTTCAGTTTGCGGCTCCTTTGTGGTCGCATGGTGGGTGTGTGTATGTGGTTGAGTTTTTGGTTGGTTTCAGGTGGGGTACGGTGCGTTTCGGTTCGGTTCGGTACGGGTTTGGTTTGGTTTTTCATTTTCGAGTGGGGTTTTTGTTGGTCATGATGATGATGATGATTATGCATATACACACAGAGTTATACACGTTGGGGTTGGCAGGTCAGGGTTTAATTTTTTGATTTGGTTGAGCGCATTTTAAAAAAAGAAACAAGAACATTAATTAGCAAATGAAAAGTCAAAATGTAAACAATGATTAAATTAATTAATAATGCATTTAAATGCCGATTTATCGCTAAATTGCACAGCTAATAATATCAAATGTCCAATTGGCAAGACAAAGCTACAAAGGCTGCAAAAATATACTACAAATTTAACTTCTAGACAAATAAACTACAAATGAAACTAAATAATAATTTGTAATAAAAAATAAACTACTAAATTTCATATGTTACTTAAATTGTAAAGTATCAGAGTTCTGCAAAAATAAACTACAAACGGAAATAAAAACCATGTATTCAAATACATGTTCTTCAATATGTAAAAATTCAAGTTACAAAATGTAATAAAGTTATTAAAAATATATACGAGACATACAGCTCTACAGTGCTGGTCTGGTGTTCACCTATAACCGAAATTCCCTGAAGTCGTTATCTGTTGGATTAACTTGGATTAACTGCAAGCCCGCCCCTGATATTTGGCTAGACATTCCCCATCCCCACCCTTGTTCGATGCTCACTTTCTCGTGTCCTTCTGGGCCTTGTGATGGGCCTCCAGACCCTCGGAGAGACTCTGCAGCGAGTTGACCGGAATCAGTTCGGAGGTGGAGCGCCCGCCGCCGCCGAACCACTGAACCCACACGTGGTCGAACTGCTGTGACGGCGTGCACACTCCGTCGGGCATCTTGACGATCTTCCCGGGCCAGGCGGGATGGCCCCGGGCCGGACCCCAGATCAGTTCCCCAATGGCGAAGGAGCGCGGCGGCAACAGGAGGGGCGTGGCACGGGCAGCCCCCCGCTGCGGACGACGCGAACGCTTCGTGGGCGTCCGGACCGCCGCCTTCTCGGCGTTGCTGGTTGGTGGTGCTGCATCCTGGATCGGAGTGGTCAGCTGCGTCGTTGTGGGCGACTCTACGAAAGGCACACACACACACACATAGAGACTAGGGCTTTGGGCTTTGGTTACTCGGGGGGGGGGTGGGTGTTCGTTATTCGGTGTTTGATGTTCCCAGCACCAGCGGAGTACAGACGGAGTGCAGGGCAGAGATTACAAACTAAACAAAGGTGCAGGTGCTGTAGATGTTGCAGGCGGTCATGCAGTGGCCAAATGGGTGGTGGTGTTGGTTTTGTGGTGGTGGTGGGTTAGCGTGTGGATGCAGTTAGTGCTGGTCATCGATGGGGCCTTACCCTGGTAGTCGGCGCTAACTACTTTGTGGCTGTGGAGGAAGGTGTTGGGATGGCTGCTGGAGATGCTTTGGGTGTGCTGCTGATGCTGCTGCTGCTGCAAGGCCTGATGGCGCTGCACAAGCTGGCGGTGACCCGCCGTCACAGTGGTGGTTAGTGGTGCCGAGGATGACGATGTTATGGTCATGGATGCGGATGTGGAGTTCGTGTTAGAAGTGGCCAGTCGCATACCTTGTCCCTGCATCAGGCTAATCCCGTTCTCGGCTGCCGCCTGTGAAGTGATGTGGATGCGCCTGATCTTGGGCTCCGAGTGCTTGTATATGCCACTGGGCTGGGTGAACAGATTGTTGTGGCACATGGCTGTTTGGCGAAGAGGTCATAGAATTAGTTAGTTGTACCAAAAGGCGGAGGACGCACTTACTCCTCTCACAGTCCGTCGAAGACGGCGACTGTCGGCTCTCCACGCTTTGTGGAGATACAGCTGCATCCGGTTCCGAACTGGACACGCATTGCACCTAGAAAAGGGAAATCGTTGGTTAAAAATTCAAGGGTGTTAGTTGCTTTCAACCACTCACCATATCACTGCCACTGCTCCGATGGCTGGGAGGTCGCTCCGGACTCCGTGGACTGCAGGTGGTGGTGTCCGGCGGGCTGGCCGCCGTTCCCCGACGACCCATCGCCGACTCCGTCATGTAGGTAGCCTGAGCCGGCTGCAAACTGATCTGGGTGGCCTGCGGAGCTGGCTGCTGCTGAATCTGGATGGTGGTAGTCGTGGGACTAGCCTGCACGAAGGAGGCACCTCCCTGCTGGCCAGTCGGCATCACCAGACCCATGGGCGTGGAGTAGATCTGCCCGATGGGGCTCAACTGCCCGTTGGCACCCACCAAGTACTGCTGGCCACCGGCGCTCGGCGAGATGAACGAAGGCTTGCTCTGCGGAGATGGCGTGCGGAGCATCACAGGTCCCTGCGGCGTCATCAGACTGGTGGTGGGCATGTTCTGGATCTGCAACAGAGTTGCATCCGGTCCCATCACCAGGCCGGCGGGCATGAGAAGCTGCTGTCCGATGAGATTCACTTGCTGGAGAATCTGGCCGTTCTGCAGCAGCAGCTGCTGCGTCTGCTGGGCCTGCGGCGGATTTGGCTTGTTGACCACAATGCCCTGGATGCCGGGACTCAGCTGAAACTGCTGTTGGAACTGGGGGGGAGCAGCCGCCGCCGCTGCCGCCGCCTGCTGGTGGAGCAGAGCTGGTGCCTGGCTGGGGATGCTGGGCGAGATCTGGGGCGACAGAGTTTTTGCGGGCGAGCCACTCGGCGGCGGTGTGTGGCATATGGAGTTCTTGCGCTTCCGCGCCCTCCGCTTCGTATCCGGCGAGCTGATGATCAGGGTTTGCGCCGGCGGCGGCTGCGGCATGGCCAGGCTCTGCTCCGCCTGCTGCAGCGTCTGCGATTGCTGTTGCTGCTGGACGATGTAGCCGCCATTGGGCAGCGTATTGAGCAGCACGGTCTGCGGTTGATTTCCTGCCCCTCCGGCCGCCTGATTAATCTGGCCAGCTTGCGAGGTGATGATCTGGTGGTGCAACAGCTTCGCCCCACCGGAGTTCAAGATCACAGTACTGCTGCTGCTGCTGGAACTGGCCGCCGCCACCGGAGCGGGCTGGCTGACAATATAGCCTCCTCCTGGCTGTGGATGCAACTCCGCCGGCTGCTGCTGCTGGATGATGACCCCTTGTCCGGGCTGACCGGGACGATGGTGCTGCGCCGTCTGCTTACTGGGCGTGGGTATGACCAGCAGTTGGCCTGAGGACGTCATTATCAACTGCCCTCCCCCACCAGCGCCACCCATAGCGTTCGCCATCGTCTGCAGTTGCGCCATGGTGGGATTCGCGCTGGTCAACGTGGTGGTCACTGGCCGACCGGTGATCGTGCTCGTGCCCGCCGTGGAGGTCACTAAGCTCCTCGTCATCGTGGCCATTGCCGCACTGCTGCTGGCCACTGGCAGCCGCTGGCCGGGAATGATCTGCGCCTGCTGCTGGCGCATCACACGCACATGGGCGGGCACGGGAACGGGCGCTGGAGCTGCAAGATTCGCCTGGGTCTGGGTGCGTATCTGGAGCAGCTGTGGCTGCAGCTGAACATGCATCTGGGGCTTGGGCGAGGCGGAGGGCGTGCTCTTGGCCGAGTCAACTGAGTCCGTGGGTGAGGAGAGGCTCTGTCGCGGACTCTCGTGACTGGTGGATATGGCGCCCACCTGCTCGGGTCGCTTCTCCAGCAACTCGCTGGCACTACTTGATACCGGTGACTCCTGGGGCGCTGGCACCATTGTTACGCTGGTTATCTGCGGTTTCTGGGGTCGGGCAAAGGCAGCGGTGTCCACTTGCAGGGAGCGACCGCTAGTCGCTGGTTGCGAATTAACCACAGGTTCTGGATCCGTTTCCCATTTGCCAAAGACTGACAGGCGGCGGATCTTTTGGCGCTGCAACTGTTGTATCTGCTGCTGCTGTAGCTGTTGCTGTTGCTGGGAGCTGTGGACGACGGGCTCTTGTGGCAGAGATCTCGCAGCAGAAGTTCCTGCCACCGTTTTGGCCGCATCCAAGCCGACTCCCAGGCTGTTATGCAGCAGAGCTGTTTGCTGTTGCAGATAGCCAGCGGGATCGTCCTTGAAGTTGGGCTGCTGCTGCATTAAGGGGGTGGGCGGTGGCGTCGGCGGCGGCGCAAGAGCGGTGGCGGGCTGCTTTATCACATGGCCCGCAGCTGGACGCTTGGGGAGGCCGCCAACTGGAGCTCCGCCCAATGTTAATGCTTGACTAGTTGGCATTGCACTCGGAAGCGGGAGCGGCGGCGGCGTGGGCGTTGGAGCGGGCGTAGGCGTGGGCGTGGTCGCGGTCCGGACCGAGGCAGGTAATTTGGTATTGCCATATTTGTGGCAATCAGCGTCTGCAAAGGGAGCAACAAATTGAAAAGACAAAGTCAGTGAAAGGTCAAGATATCCTTGGTTTGCTTATGCAAAGCGCGTTGCGTCCTTAAAGTGCCCGCAACGTGTCCTCCCGCAGAAACACCACCCACAAAAGGTTCTGCCAACTGTGAGCGTGGTGGAGTAAAAACGGGGGAGCAACAGGAATCCCAAAATCAGAGCACACAAACGTGCGGCAAATGTTTCGAATAAAAAAAAAGGGTTTAGGTGGCGCAACGTCAGTGGCCGGTTTTCAAGCGAAAGCATATAATGGCAGACTTATAATTAAAAGGCTTAACCCCTTTAGAAAAAAAAGGGATGCATCCCTCGAAAAATAAAATTAAGTACCTACACAAAAAATAAAGAACACAACCAGCCATAGAAAATTTAAATTCATTTAGCCAAGGCTGAGATTTTTTGATTTTTTTTTATATTTTTGCAAATACTTGCCACACGCACACAGACCGCAGTCTGACCAACTTTTACACCACCCTCTTCGCCCTCCACCCATTATCTGCGATGGCCCGCGAAAATTTCTAAATCGTGGAAAACTTTTGCTTTGTGTGGGGTTTTTAATGCGACGCTGATTGGACTCTCCACCCGCCCAAGGATTGCAAGTGGTTGCTCCCGTCTGATTGTGTTGTCGGTGGTGCAAATGGGCAGTGGGCGTGGTCGGTGGGCGGTACGCAGTGGACGCGCTCGGTTAAACTTTTGCCATCAAGTCCCTTTTGTTTCAATTAACCTTTTCATTTTAAAGTTTTTAACAATGTTTGCCAAATGTTTGCCCAACTGCTGAACTGTCTTTCTTGTCCTCCTCGCCTCTGCCACGCCTACTCCATCTCCACCTTCAGAAATAAATGAATGAATAAATGTGCGAGCTGCGAAACCCTTTTTCCCCAAATTGGCAACAGTTTTGCAGTTGTTTTCCTTTTTCCTTGCACTCGACGAGCAAATATCTCAAATGGAAATCAAATTGCTTTGAATTGCTGGAAGGAAAACCCTTTCAAAAACTCCGCCAGCCTGCGGCGTTGGCAGATCAGGGGGGGCAGGTCGGAAGGGGAAAGTCGGAGGCTGAATTGGTGCGGTGTCAATGGAATAAAAGTTTTTGCAAGTGCTTCCCGGATGATTGCAGAGGGAATCCAGTGCAAACATTCGTCGAGCATCAGCATATACAATAATATTAATACTCTTGCACAAGTGCACTGCAAAATGTTTCAAGATAGTTAAAGGTTATATAACCATCTCTAAAAACGAATATAAGCAGAACATATACCTTTACATTTATTAAACACTTTTGTTATTATGGTCTTTTATCAATCATTTCTAACAATGAAAATGTATTCATTTGTTTTATGTAAACCAGTGAAATACACAATATTTTTAATATACCCCACCAAAAACTGAAGCAATCTTGGGAAAAGTTTTGTATATCTTGCTAATTGGCTTCCTGAGTCACAGAAATCAACGCCGAACTTTTGCAGTTTTTCCTTTTTGTGTCACCTTCAAGAAGCTGTGTGGCTTTATCCAAAGCCCAAGCCATCGAAAACCCATTCCCCAAAGCGAGCTGTCCAAACTGCTCGGGGCGTTCTCAAGTGTAAATGTTTCCCAGCAGTCGGGGGTCTTTAATAAACATAACATTTATTTATCATGCTGCTCTCTGGTCGACTTAAAGCGGCTGCAGCTGTTGGCTGGGAAAATCCAGAGGCTGGGGAAACTGAGTGTTGTGCGGGTGGGCCATGTCTTTGACTAACGCTTTGGTTTTTGTTGGAGCGCGTTAACTTCCTTTGACTGGTCACACAAAAGACAAAATCAAAACAAGCTGAAGATTGGGGGCGGGGATGGCTGTTGGAAGGAGGCAAACAGACGACAAACGGGTGGAAAGCATCCGAAATGCACTTCCTGCCAATGCCCAAACAAACCGTCTCCTAGCTCCCGAAAGCACCCGTAGTATGCTGTTTTAAGCTTGTTGAACTCGTTGCTTTCGCTGTGTCTGTTTGCTCGCTCGCTCGCCTTGCCATTTTATCCTTTTCTTTCCTTGAATACCAACCCTCATCCCCTCACGTCCATGTTCCTGTGTATGGTATATCCATCTGTATCTACCACTCCGCCGCCCCCTCCATGTGTGCAGTTTCACTTTATCATTGTCTAGGCATCGTTTTTCACTTGGCAGCAGCCACAGTCAACATCGAGCACCTTTTCCATTGCATCTGTTTGTACAACCACACACGTGCACGTGTGCTCACAGCACAGGTCCAAGTAATAGCTCAACCATTTAAATTAGATTTATTTTAGATTAAGCCAATTAAATCTATGTCGACAACTAGAATATTTTTTGAAGTAGTAGCAAAGAATTTAAATTTCTAAAGGCCTTTGAAAATGGGTGCAACAAAATGTTGAACTTTTGTTGAAATTGTTATTGTGTGCAAGATTTTTAAATCAAATCTTTAAAACTATTTAGCTGAGCCCAACTGTAAGTGCAAAAATGTGAATGGGAGTGTGCCAGGGTGATTGTGTGCAGTTCCTGCTGTGCTCCATTTTGGCATGGCTTTGCTTTTGCTTTGCTTAGGATTTTCCTTGGCCCAACCTGCACTTTTCGCACGTATCTACACTAGTTTTCCTTTGGCCTGACCTCACCTCCGGCCATATCCTGCCTTCCCTCCTCTTTCCCCCCCGCGAGTGCATCTTTGGTCGCCTTCGTCTTGCTCGTCGTCAGTCGTTGTCGTCGTATTTCTATTTTTGCAGTTGCGCAAAAATGCAGGCATCACATTTTTCCATAGCATACTTTTGAGCACCCGCAGGGGAGCTTTGACAGCCAGGGTTGCCATGGCACCGATAAATAAGGGAAATGTCCGTCATTGCTAGAGCTCTCAAATGAAATGGAAAATAATCAAAGCGCATTTTCTGTGCAAAAGAAAGCCGTTACTAACTCATTATTCGTATTTTTTAACATCTTTCAAATCAGTTTGCTTGGCAATTGATTGCTGTTTACTATAAAACAAATCTCATAGCATGAGAAGAAACATAAGTTAGCTCTTTACCATCTATCAAGATGCATATTCATCTTGGTTAATTGTTTTGTATTTAGTTAGCTGTTGATCCTTAAATATTATCTCGGTTATGTTTGATAAACGTCTAAACGTCTTGGTCTGCAATCCTATACATATTTCAAAAACCTTGTATATTTTTGAGCATGTTGACAACCTTGACTAATATGGTTTCCGCTTATCTAACAGGGTCTTAGATATTGTTCCCGTACTTTAATGGATTTATATGTGTTTTACCACTCACCTTTGTTGGCTAATTCATGTGTTGTGGTGGTGGTGGCCGCTTGAGCTGGTGATGTTGCTGCTGCTGGCATGGATGTTGCCGCTGTTGGTGTTGCCGTTGTCGCCGTTTTTGCTGTCGATGTCATCAATGTGGAGAACACTTCGCTGACAGCTGCTGGCCCAGATACGGACACGGCTACAGATACATCTTTGGCAGCATGTTGTTGTTGCTGCTGATGCTGTAGGTGTTGCTGTTGCAGTTGCAGCTGGGATTGCTGCTGCTGCTGCGGTTGTTGTGGCAACTGAAGCTGCTGAGATTCAAGAAATCGCCGCTGATACAGGCAAGGTGTTGGCATCGACGTTGGCGCCTCCGTTGGCAACTTGAGCGGCATGTTGGGCACCTGCAATTAGCATAAGGCAACAAATTGGCATAATTAGTGTAAATGGTATGCAACAATCAAATTAGGGGCCGCCACTGGACAGAATCGTCGATAACGACAGCCGCAGAACACCCATAAACCCCTCAATTCGCAAACCACCGCAAACGACGACCACACTCGCTGTCAAATAGTTCACTCTAAGCATATATGTATTGGCGCATTAAACCGCACACACACACTCATTCACGATGGGTTTGCGCTATTAATTTGCATGAGAAACGTGAGTCGCATTCGTTAAAAATTAGATAAGCGCCTGAGGCGCCATTTGGCGTTTACTTTTGTATACCCTTTGATTAGGTGGTATTTCCGTGACGCTGCTCAAAAATGTTTTTAAAATTAATAAGCGATCATAAGTAAATTTAATTACTTTTGATCGCTATTAAAAATAATAACTAAATGTACGATTTACAATGTCTTATGTAGGATCCCTGATTTTAAATCACTACAGATGCTAAAACATTAAAGGACGTTTAATAATTTAAAGCCTAATCATAGATAATTTTAACAGATTAGTACGCTTGATAGGATCCCGTGCACTGAGTAGAATTTCCTCTCGTAGGAGGAAACGAAATTTCGGTAATCCCATTCAAATTATTTCAACAGCACTGACGCCTCCCACCTTTTGTGCAAATTGATGAGATGCGTCAAAACATCGGGTTGATTAGAATACGACCTTGGCCTGAGGCTCAGGCACTGCCCAATTAGCATTTTGTAAATGAATATCCAACAAAGCCCCGGCCGGGTACAAATGTAATCCAATCAAATGCATCGCATTCATCATTATCGAGCTGAGCAGATCAAAAGACTGGCAAAAGTTGCCATGGCGACCAAACGGAGCCCTCCTCTCTTTTTAGCAGCAGGTGCGCATGGAATTTATGCAAATGAATCGCCGGCAAAGGTTTCGATTGGCAGGCCTCCCCCGCAAAAGGGCCATCCTCCGCTCTCATCAACCATGACGACTATATGGAGGTGGAGAAGGAACAGGGGGACGGACGGATGATGATGATGGACGACCCTTTTGGGACCGTGCACTTTTTGCCATTTCAATCAGTGGATGGCAATTGCTTCATTGGCCAGCCAAGCGCTGGAAACGTGTCGCAACCATTTTGGGTCAGCAATTTGTACAAAACACTCGGAACGGGCCTTTTAGGATCCGCCACTGGATGCTTTAAGTGAACATTCCACAGACCAAAGTTGGTTATTAAACATTAAAATGTTCCACCGCCCCGATACGACCCGCCCCGCCCCACTGGTTCATCCGCTCCTCGGCTTTTTATAGCACTGACCGACAGACCGTGGAAAAGGAGCAATTGGAGAAGGCAATAAAGTGGCCCAAGCAACCTGACCAAGGCAAAAGCCCGAGGGATCTGGAGTGGGTAGCAGTGTATTCTGCAAGTTCAAGTGCTGAAATTAAACGAATCATTGGCAAATAAGCAGGGGATAATGAAACGTGAAACTGGAGGCCATCTCTGGGGTAATTGCTTGATTGGAGTGCAAAATGTACTACTCTAAAAAGGCATCTTAAAAGCCAACTTACGCGTGGTGTAAATACAACAAAAGTTTAGCAATTTAATAAGCCAAAGTCAATTAATTCATGGTGTAAGCACAAGCAAAGTTTATTAATTGACCACGCCCAGCCAGACGAAATAAATCCATTAGGGGACACCAGACCCATTCCTGAATCCCATTTTCCGCCAGCAATGTCTGGGCTTTCGAGTGCAACTTGTGATTCTGCTGGCTCAAAGGCAACTCCAAGTGCTGTTTTGTTGCAGCTTTGCTTGCCACTTAGTCAAAAGGCAGTCGACGTCCGCCTTGCCGCAGAAAGCAAACATAATTTCAACTTTTGAAATGCAATAAAACCGCAGCTCATCCCCCTGACAACCCCAGCTCATCCTCTCCACTCTTGGCATAGAGAAAGCAAACAAACAAACAAACAAACAAATGGATGTAGAACATTTTGCAATTGCCAACTGGGTCGTCTGCCACGATGGCCACCACCCAGTTGGGAGGAAGTTCCTCCCCTTCGCCGTCGACTGTCTGGCAAATTATATATACACAATAAAATGGTACAAAAAAATAATACCCGAATGCAACTGCAATCAAACGGTGCCCTGGCAACGGCATAAGCCCATGCTCTTCTTCACTGGCTGCACGGGAAATTCAATGCGAGTTTCAAACATAATATCCAAATTTAATTGTCATTTAATGGAAAAATAATTAAGCAAGAGCTGTGCGGATTTCGCTTCTGTTACTTCTGTTGTTGACAGCAGCCGCACCAACGACTGCAACAGCAACTCCATTATGTGATAGGCGACTATTTGCATACTCGTTACATGCGATCGATCAATTTTATGATTTATGTAATGAAACTTTATTTTTTTTACAATAATTGTTTACTTAGTTTAAAAAAATTAGTTTTATGCTACTATTTAAAATAATAATTTATCACTCCTAATAAAAGTGTATCCCAATTCAGGCCCTTGATATTTATCTTCGTTGTTACACATTCGTTCTGCCATCATTGAAGGCCATTTTCGCGGCAACAGTGGCCCAAACCGAGCATATCCCATTGGCCCAGCATAATGGCCACCAAAATGGTTATTAGCAGGAGCAGCAGCGCATCCAGCGAAGCGTTGAGGCGACGCGTTGACACACCACTCCACCAAAGCGTGCGACTAATGAATTCAGGGCATTATATACATGAGCGGAGCACCATACGGATACATAATTGCAAGTACGTATGCGCGATACATAGTATGGATTTGCAGTATTTACATAAACCGAAAAGTGTCCAATCCTTGTTGGGAAACATGCATTTTGCATTTTTGACGTATTAACTGAGCTTATTCCGGGCTGAGAAGGGGGCGTGTGTGCAACACGCAACAAAATGCCAAACGAAAATGCCAGCGAAATACCAACAAACATTGCACTTTTGCATGCATAATTGTGAAAATTAAAACGAACTGTGTGCCAGACAGCAGGAGCGTTTTTGGGCGGTGGTTCCCCGGTTTCCCGGTTCCCCGGAAGGGGGTGGTTTTTGGTTTTAGACCACCTGCAGTGGGTGTCGAAGTGTCCAGGCTTGGCCAATATGCAAACGAGCTGGGCGAGACTTATGCTGGCGGCGAAGGGCAAGTGCGAAGCATGCACAGGTGCACCGTCGGTGTTGGTTTTCATTAACGTCATAATGACTGTCGAGCGGCTGCCGCCCGACAGCTTTAATCCTTTGTCGGGGGTGGTGGTGGGTGTGGGGGGTGGTTCTGTCTCGGGTTCTCGGACTCCAAGCTCGGACATGGACATGGACACGGACCTCCTTCGGGCAATTGTGCGCGCACTCACAACAGGAACTTGCGGCGCTGCCGGATATGAGTAATCGCTCAGTCAGCGCCAGTGCAAAGTCCTGCAGGACTGCAGCAAGATTTTCCTGTCAGACCCCCCCTCGCCCCTCCATCCCACACACGCCACGTCCCCTTTTCCGCCCCGCAGGACTGCGAGCAAAAGCCACTGCAGTGCATGACGTAACCCACAACGGAAATCGCTCAACGGTCGCCGGGCGCGCGTGCAATTCTCTGGGTAATGCTCGATTCTCTGGTTAGTTTCTGACTGGGGGCATTGAGTAGGAAATGGACGGGCAGCCAGCAGGATGCACATTTAAACTAAATTGAAAAGCAGAAACCCTTCAAGAACACACACAAAATGTGTAAATTCACTACCGCGTTGGCAGGATTCGCTTTAAGCGGAAATTAAATCAAATTGAAGCGACAATGCACTTTAGCGCGCACGATTTGCAGTTCAAATTATATTCCTTCTGTGTGCCCTCAAACAATTTATCGAAAAACACAAAGGCATATCAGGTGTTAGGGTTAGAGATTCACGATCTATTTTTAAGGTCATTTGCTATAATTAGACGCCAAAAAGTAGGCAATGTTTCTTATGAAACGATTGACTGCTTCATTAAAATAGTTTTTGTAAAAAATTTGGTATGTCCAACCTAACGCTGTGACGTTTTGTAAAAGAAATTTATCCATTTAAATGCAAATGTTAATGGAAAAGCACCAAATAATAGAAAATAATATTTTTACTGTGCACAAATGAAATACGTCGGTTGATGAAATTGGAGAACTGCTGCTGTTGATATCGATTTATAGAAACAATTTTTTTTCGGGGCAGTTAAAGGATTAAACTGGCAACTTGATTTTCTTCGGTCGTGAGTTAAACAACTTTTCCCATCCCGCTGCGACTCACTCAATTGCTGCGGTCGAAAAACTTTTCGCAGTCAACGTTGGTTACCTGCATGTATCTGCACTTTAGCCTGGCTGCCTGGCAACCACTCTTCAGCGGTTCAGTGAGGGAAAGCTCTCGACATGTTTGCCATCCGTGTCTTTGGCTGTATGGTTGGGTCCTGTTGCACCCGGGGTCCTGGCAATGCCACGCTGTCTGCTCACGGCGCGTACAACATTTAATTTGGACTAATGAAGTTTCTAAAAAACGACCGGCCAAATGACTGGGCACGAAAAGCGAGAATGGAGCGGGATCGCGACTGGAATTCAATTTTCGCCACCAAAACTGCTAGAATGCACAGACAGCCAGAAGTGGATGAAGTCGAGGTGATTCAAGTCAAGACAAGTCAAGTCTTCCTGCTCACATTCGAGTGACGTGCAAATTACCCCCGAAAAAAACAAGAGCAAGTTGTGGATGAAGATGCGACGGGAATCGGTGGAAACAACAGCCCCATCCCCCATCCCTCATCCAACCTGCCACCTGCCGCCTAATTGTTTTAGTTGTTGTTCCATGAATATGCTAAATTGTCTGCTACAATTTGCCCTCGCCCGGCGTCGTATCCGTATCCGTGGCCTCGCTCGGCAAATGTTTATAAATGCAAATTGGCCGAAAAGTGCAGCGGCAGTTGTCGGCAGAGGAGGTGGAGTGCTCCGCATGACGGACGTGCTTGGCTGCATTTCGGTGTGCGTCAGAAACAGGCGAGAACTGGGAACCATGTTGGGGTCTGGGGTCTGGGGTCTCGGGTCTGGGACCTTGTTGATTGAGGACTTGCCCGGGTTCCCGGGGATAGCCCCGAATGAATGAGTGACACCGAAACAATGCGCCGCGATAGCCGCCGTTTGCAGCTTACTTTCGTTTTCTGGCCGTGACACCGCAGCACGCCATAATACAGTTACAGTACTAGTACACACAGCCCGGAGCTCTCAGTTCGTAGCCATGGATTGCCGCTGATTGGCAGGCAACCTTCACGCACATTCAGCTCAAGTCAGCTGGGCGTAATCGAGCCACAAGTCATTCGCAGGCATGCTTGTAGATTCAGTGGCGAAGTCGTGTAGGCATTTTGGGGCTTACAACTTTTTGGAATAATTAAAATGAACTTTATTTTTACGTACCAAACAAGCCCCAATTATAAATAATGTATTAAATGCACAATGTCAATTTTGTTACCATAGAAATTAATAGCCTTATTTATTTCAACTTACTTAATGGCCATCAACATTTAACTTAAGCATATTAGCAGACGAGAAATGTCAAGTACATTACTACAAAAAACATACAGTTGATTAACTTTAAAATTGTAGTGTTTACATCTAAAAACCTGCTTTCAATAAATATAGAGATAAGTGTGGCAATCACGAATTAGCTCAATAAACAATTTCCTAAAGAGCCCCTGGATAGAATATCTTATGCATGCGCCTCTGACATTCTGACTGCGTGAGTTTGTGTATCGTAAACAGGCAGCAGCAGCAACAACGACAAAAACAATTAATATTGCCTTTATTTTTATTGTAAGCTGTAAAATTTTGAAACAACGTTGCCGACGCTGCTGACATCGTTCGGCGCTGACCTTCTCAAGTTTGTTTGTTTGCTTTGCTGGGGCTGTTTCAGCTTCAGATTTTGATTTGCTTTTGCTTTTGCCTTTGCTGTATGCCAGTGAATGGAAAACGAACTGGGGCCAAAGTTTTATTTGTTTGCTCAACTTGCCTGGGACCTGCCCTTGTCCCCGCCTGTCCCTCGAAATGCTGCGTGCAATGCTCTCAAAATAGAAATCCATTGGGGACGCCTTGTGGAAAATCAATTTCAATTGTCTCGCACTTATCGAAAAAAAAAAATGAAAAGCAAAAAAAGCAGGCAAGCGGTACGTATGAACCGAGTCAATCGCCAGTGCTTTGTTTTCGGTTTTTCGTTTGCACTTAGCAATTGAAAATTTCAATTGTAAATAATTGTTTAATTATCGACAATTGCAGCTGACTGACTGAGAACCGCTCAGTCGACAGACAACAAAGCGTTCGTTTAGCCTGCCTGCGTCACGGTTACCTACTACCCTCCCCTTTTTCTGGCCTCCCATTTAAAAGGCCATAAACCAAAATCTGAGTCATGGACTGCGGTCGTGGAGAAATATGTGCATGCTTTTATATATGGCATAATTAAAGACCCGCAGTCAAATGCCAAATGCGATGTAATTACCATGTACTTCACTCGATGCGTATGTCTAATTAACCACCCGTCGTATCAGCAATCCATATTACGTACACGCCGTGGTGTCTACGATCCCATTTTGTACATAAATTATACATCAATCAGTATGGCAAGGCCTACTGAAAGCATCCCTCGAAAGCATTTCTTTTCTTCTTTCTCTGTCCATTATGTGGTATTGGATGACTGGAATTTAGCTTGCAACCATGGAACTGCACTGAAAACTATATTTCAGTAAATATGATTTCAATATGCATCCAAACGTTTTTATTTCCATATCCGATATATAAATTATTATTCTTACTCAAAACTTTCTTAATATTTTCACAAATTTTTAACAAGTCCGAGCTGTTGATCTAATCGTAGCGAACATATTGTATTATTTTTTTGAGTATCTTTTAAAGACTTGGGCAATCGCGGCCGGGGCACTCAAAACTAGTTATGTCTGCAACTGCAATTGTCTGCCGTCCGTCAGCTTCTCTGCTCCACTTAGCATTATTTTGCAGCTCCAACTTTCCAATCGCAGCCACTAAAACACTCAAAGTTTGTCGGTTCGCCCCGCAATTCCCCTCGCTTGCCCGAACTATTTCATGAATATACCAAGACGACATCATAATTTGCTGGCCCAACCTCGAGCGCATGACAAGTTGCGCCTGCCAGGCTATGCGATGGCCATGTTCAATCCGACTCCACTGACTGACAGCCGCTTTGTCTAGCTCTGGCCAAGACTTTCACCAAACTCTGGTTTGGGGGGCAAAAAGCCAAAGAGAAGAGGTGCAAAAACATAGAAAGACAAACAGAAACCAAACGAAATCCCTAACCTACCACACCTCGAAGCTCAGATCTCGAAAGAAAGAAAGGCAGTTAAGGCGACAGCATAAAATGGTCGTAATCAAAACAAATCAGCAAACGTAGACTTCATCATGCTGGCCCATCAATCATGGCCAAAATGAAACGCGATGTTCGGGTTGAATGTGCCAAACGCGTCGCAGACAAGGCACACAAATAAAGAAATCCAAAACAGTTGCCACAAGTCCCCCAATACCTATCCCCGGTCCAAAGTTATGGCCAACACAGCTCACACTCGGACGACTTGTGGTCAGAAAATGTGGGAACGGCCGACAGAAAGAGAAGGCGGAGAAAGAGGAAAAGAGTGGGGACTATCGGTGGCACAATGAAGTGTTTAGTAAACAAATTGCGGTTGCCTTTTGATAATACGCAGCTCAGCTTAGCACTCAAATGGAAGCTGTGCGGAGCTCTTTGTGGGGGCAGCTAAACGATGCGCAGCCAAGTGGGCGTGGTAGGTCGGGATGGGGGTGGTGATGGTGGTGGGGTAGGGATGAGCTAAGTTATAAGTGCATTGCACCGAAATATCGATTGACGGAGCAGCTGGAGCAGCAGCAGGAGCAACAAAAGACGACAATCAACGCTGGCGGGTTCAGGCATTCAACTTAAAATGCGTGTGTGTGCACTGAGATCAGTTTTAATAATATTAAGGCTTAATAATAGAAACCAATTAACTCTTATTAATAAGCAGCCTATTAAAATAATCCTAAAAGTTCGTCATCAACAATTTTCATTCGATTTAAATAACTTATAATTGATTATTCTAATTATAGTTATACAAAGCGTACTACAAATATATTTTTGTTTATAATAAATCATAAATAAGCCAACATTTCTGTCAATTTCAAAGAGCCTTGGGCATTCTTGGCTGAGGTTGACAAAAATATTATTAATAGAACACACTAAAAAGACCTAAATCTGCACCTCTACAATTTATGGGTCACTAAAAACCAGACAAGAACGAAAATAACACATTTTAGATTTGTAATATTGGCTCATATTAAACAAATTTTAAATAAAATTCTAAATTAGAAGTTTAATTTCAATTAATTTAGTTTATAACTTATAATTTTAGGGCTTTTTTTAGGAAAGTAATATTTATATAATTATTGGGGAAAATTCCAAAAGTTTAGATCTCATTTTTCCCTCCGTGCACTGCTCAAAGTTTGTTGGAGCATATTAAAAGGACATTGAATGTGCGCGGGTGGGATGGTGGCCCAAAGGGGAGGGGTTCCAGTTCGGTCGGTTTGTCGGGCGTTGGCGTTGGCGTTGGCGCTTGACGGCATCAACGTCACGCAAAAAAACCAAAGGGAAACCATAAACTCAAATTAATGACCTCAGCAGGGGGAGCCAGGGATTCGGGTGGGAGGACAAAAAAGCTGCGAACAGGGTCGAACTCGGAGACAACGGACAAATGCTGAAAGGCGAGACAGAAGCCAATAAGACCTGCGAGAACAACAATGCCGGGGAGCGGACCAGAATATAATAATAATAATAATAACAAAAAAAGGACCAAGACCAAGACCACGAGCAAGACAAGACGAAAAAGAGCTAACTGAAGTCGATGTCTGGGCGTGATTTACCGTTAACAGTTTTTTGTTGTCGAAAATTAATCTTATTGCAGGCGATTTCACTGCGATTTTCACTGCACTGCACTGCACAGCACTCACATACAGCTCCAAAAACATATAGATGGAAGATATATATACAAATTGGAGCTGCTCCGGAGCAAAAGCGGCAGATGGTCATGGAGAATCGGCTCAGTTGGCTCCGTGATTATGCAGTCGACGTCGCTGCTGCTGCCATCGTCGTCACAGTCGATTTGTTGTCAAACTGGTTTTACAAATATTTTGCGTTAATCTGGAAGCCCCACCGATGAGGAGGCTATTGAAGGGGGGGGGCTCCGCGGCAGTTACATTGCAGTCGAGTAAAGCTCAGTGAAAGTCGGCAATGTAGTCCCTCCGCAGTCACCACCCCTCTCCCGTTGACCCACCATTTTCCCCTTGGCCAGCTAGTTAGCTCGCAGCACATTCAATTAGATTTAGTATAGGTAAAGCTATAAGCCATAGCCATAGCTTTGGCGTTGGCTTCCCCCGTTTGTTGGATCAGCTCATTCATGGCTCGGTATTTACAGCCAATTATGAGACAAACAAGTCCAACTCGCTGTCTGGCGATGTCACCGTGACACGAACAAAAAATCTTGGAACAATGTGTGTAGTCTGAACATAAATATGCCAATAGAAAAATTGTAATCATGTGTTTAACAAAAACCAATAGATTTAGTTGTTAGGTATTTAAGATTGACTTGATTGTAGGTTTACTTATAGTAATTTCTTTTTATTGTTATAACCTTTGACCTCAAACAATGTAATATAAACTATGTAATTTCGCAATACTCATTTTAAATGGACTTAATGAGTATTATAGACCAAAAGGTGAATTGTTTAAAAGTTTTGATAGAGATTTTCGTAGTTCACAATAAAATGGGACAATTATATTACAATTATATTGGAAGTCCAATAAGAAATTGTTTGTTTTGTTCCTTAAGGTAGTAAAGTAAAATGTGATTACATACACTTATTTCTAAGATATTTCTTTGTGATTTTTTTTTATTAGACTCACCTGGGCATTGAAGTCGAATAGGTTTTCGGGGCGCAGCGGACACGGCAGGCCGCACTTGCAGGTACCCTGAGTGAGCAGATAGTCCTTGATCTGGAACTGCGTGCGCATCGTTTTGCCCGAGGGGCTGGAGTTAAAAGGGTTAAAAAGATAAATGCATTAGTTGGCTGGGTGAGATTAATTAGGTGAAGGCAGTCATGCTGTCATTCACCAGCTAAACGCACAATTTGTTTTATGGAAATTATACAATTAGCCAAGGTCGGTGCTTAAGGCAACCATCCTCCCACTACAGCCCACTATCCCAATATCCCAAGGGCAATTAGCCGCAGTTAAGTGACTACAGAGGGCAACGAATAATGGACGAGTGCTTGATTAACAACTCATTAGCATAATGGGCATTAACATGACAATGTAAAACGAAGCGCACATAAATTAATCCCAATCAGAACCGATCGCATGGCAAATAAGTGCGCGTCGATCTGCGCATAATTCAAACTGGTTTGGCTTTTGCGTTATATAGTTATTTGCTGCGAAACATTCGGGAAACAACGTAATGATACAGTTGGCATTCTTTGAGGGACTAAGATTCTGGGGCTGGAATTTCGGTTTGAAATGTCTTGAGAAAATACGCAACAGATACGCGACAAAGGCACATTTCTGGGGGAAACTCAACATCTGCGAGAACAAAGGCGATCTCATACATATGCACATATTTAGCGTTTCAGAAAAACGCGCCTATGCGCCATAAAATTATGAAAAGGCAAAAAATTGATTTAAATTTCGGGCACTTAATGCCAAAAAAGGAGAAAAGAAACCCAGCGAATCCAGTTTTAATAATGCCAAGCCCCTTGCGGAATGGACCGGGCGGTTTTCCCTTCTCAACACACGTTAACCCTTTATAAAACCCGAACCTCGCCGCCGCCCTTCCCTCCAATAAGGCCACGCATGACCGCAAATCTGCCGACATAAATGTGTTGTCGCATGAGCTGGGGTTACTTCGGTATATATGAAAAAACATTCGAGTGAATGCAAAACAAAGAACGCAAAAAACCAGAGGGAAAAAATCGGAGCTGCTTATTAATTGTAAAGTGTGAGCACGTTGAAGGAATCAAGGGCGCTGATGATGACGCCGTCCAAGGAAAGCTGGAGCTGGAGGTGAAGCACTCGCCCTCGAAAGGCTGATACCGGGGCTCCTCACTTCCTCTGACCCTGTAGTTTTGTCTGATGATACACAGGTAAAAAATACCACCTTTTTCATTTTTGTGTGGAAGCTCAACCGAATTAAGAATCTAAAAAATAATGTGACTTTAATTGGGATTTTGGTGTTATTTCGATAGAGTAAAGGTTAATAAAGGAAAAGCAAAGGAAAACCTCTTTTTATCAAATTTAGAAAATTTAAAACTGTTAAACAAAGCTGTCCGTCGAAAACTTTTATTAACTGTCTAAAGTAATATATAAATGTAAAGTTTAACACTCGATATAATTGAATTTAGTAATTTTGTAATATTTTTCCAATATAAAATTGAAAAAATTCTACAAAGTTCTAAAATTTTATTCTACGTGTTGACGTTTTAAGCCCGTATGGGAAATCTGAATAATGCATGAAGTGTGAAAGCGGCAAGGGCATTAAATGAAACGACGACGACAGCAACAGGAGCTGTAAGCTGTGAGCTGGAGGAACAGAACAGCAGAGACAACAATATAATTGAGCGACAGCAACAGCAGCAGCAACACAGGGACGACAGCAACAGCAACAGCAACGAGATTCGTGTTACGGGTTAAACGAGTATACGAATTGTCAATTGAGTAGCCCTTTTAGCTGGCCAAACAGGAGATGCCTCCGCATCGCATCGCACCGCATCACATCACATTGCATCTCATCTCATTTCGTCCCAAGTGCAAGTCCCAGAATCATCATCAATGGGGAAAAGGAAACTGGTTCTGGTTTGTTTTATTAATTATTTTTAACTACTTACGAGACCCAGGGCTTTATGTGCGACTGAGCCACGTTCGAGATTGGAAAAATCGATGGCAAGTCGATTGCCAGACATCACGAAGGACTCCGAGAGAGAGACAGAGAGGGCGAGGGTCGATTGAGCGGGACGGAGAATCATCAACGCCAAAAGCTTATGACTCAATTTGTATGCAGCTGGCGTGGCGAGAGGCTTAAGAGCCCACCGCTTACCACCGCAGTTGAGGCAGTTGGGGCAGTTGCAGCAGCAGGGCAAACACGCAGCAGGAATCATGCACAGAGAAAAAATTAATACGCTGAATAAGGTAGTTAAACACACCTCGATTGCAGATAATTGAAGTCCTCTTGGCTCATTAACGTTGTGAAGCCACTTTCGTTTACATTAAAGATACTGAAAGTCAAACCTCGATGCCTATGCAATGAAATAAACTTTTAAAAAATGTAATTGATTGACAATATGTTTCCTTTGAATACAGTGACACTAAAAACTGGTTTTAATACGCTACAGCACAGCTTAAGGTTAAAAGTGGATTATATTTTCATAGTTAACTTGAAAGAATTATATTTAATTTTAGTATACTTTTTTTTTGCATTGGATATTTTTTCTGTAGACTATTAAGTTCAGATCAAAGGCCTAATAAATTCCAGTTTTTTATTCTATCTGTTGCTGCCCAAGAAGTCGGTAGCTCATTAAATTTTTTCTTTACTTCGTACTTTTTTTGTGGTATTTGCACAAAATGCGCTAATAACGTGAGCTGCTGCAGGAACTTCCTGCCCTTCAATTCCAACAAACCCATCACATGTCCCGCTCTGTGGCCACATGAAAGGCGTTGGGCAAACGAGTTAAAATAATTTAATAAATTACACACAAAACGCCGAGTGCCAAGGAGTTGCTGTCGAGTGGCCATCGCCCATCAGCCGTCAAACATCAGCCATCGCCTTGCCAGGCCCTACAGCACCCCACCCACCAGTCACTGTGGGTGACTGTGTGAAAAGGTGGAAAAGTTTTACGCCCCGGTGACCTTGAGTGCACCCTCGAGCCCAGCAAAGAGTTGAGAGTGCAGACAGCTGAGACTGGGATTGCGATTTGGATTGGGATTGGGATTGGGCGTGAGCCTCCAGCAGAGACTGAGCCTATTACTAAATTAATAATCCCAAACAGCGTAAACACAAAACCGACAGCAACAGCAACCACTTGGCCCAAAGGCATTGGCAACAGCAGTGGGCCAGCTACGCTGTGGCGCATGAAACTGTAAAAAATTATCGCACAAAGCCAGACAGACCAGCCGGAGTCGGAGGCCACTGCCCGAGGAGGGGTCCCAGCAGTCAGGGACAGACAGACAGACTGGCAGGTCATCCTTTTGGTCGGGACTTTATCCGTCCTTGTGTCCTTGTGCGTCATGTCCTTGACAACGCGAAAAGAAAGCGAAGAGCGAACAGCCCACAAAAACGGACAAATGCGGCCATCGCAAAATGAATCATGCCCACGCAATAAAAATTAAGCAAAAAGACGTTTCTGATTAAAGAATCGACGCCATTTTATACCTATTACACGATTTTACCAACTTTGATTTGTGATATTTCAGATTTTGCAAACCTTAACATTAAATCGTATAAAATTGTAAAGTTTAATTTACAAAAATGTTATAAATGAACGGACAAATATGCTCAATTAAATTTAAACTGTTAAGGAAAATAATAATAAAATTAACAAGTTTGAATTCAAGAATATAAAAGTTAAGACATAATAAAGATCTTTACGGAGTTTAATGTGCAAATCTCTATCTGTATTCATCGTAAAATCCCATGAGTCAAAAACAAGGCTTTTGAGGCAAAACTTTCCGGGGTTTTCCCACGATATCAGCAACGACAAATTCGCATGGTGGGCGTTGACCAAAGTCAACAAGTCAGAGAGCCATAACTAAGCTGGCTGATTCGCAACAAATGCCTAAAAGTGAGTAAAATAAACACATTTCAAAGGTCTGTCCGTCTTTTTATCTGTCTGCCACTCCGGCTGAATGACTGCCTGGCTGGCTGACTGACAATGGAGCGGAGCGGCCTAGACAAATAGAGGAGGGACCGGACCAACTGCTGATGCAACCTACGCGCCCGCTGAAAGGTTCATCCCGAGGCAGGAGGGACAGGGGCATTGAGGCCAAGAGACCTCGTGGCTGGGTGCATACACACGATAGGAAAATTGAAAACTGCTTGAATCGCCGGCCAAACTATTCCGTATTCTTTACAGGCTGGCGGGGCGCTTCGGCCCGTTTGCGTTTCCACTCGATTCGATCGGCAATCTCCAGCTGCCGTTTTGGATTTATGATTTATGCACCCGATGCGGCACAGTGGGCGACCTTACCCGACTTGGCTGGCTTTGACCTGGTCACAGTCTTTATTTCGCCCTCTGCTGATGTCACGTTGCGCCAAAGCATTAAGCACTTGAGCAAACAACAACGGCAACAGCAACGGCATCGGTTACGGCAGCAAGATTTAAATGCTTGCGCAACAATTATTGATTTAGTACACAATTTGTGCAACATTCTTCCGAGAAATAGCCGAAACGAAGCCAACGAGTGAACTACTTGCGGCAAGGACGGAAGCTAAACAAATAGCAGTATTCATTATGCCAGAGCTGTCGTTTTAGCTGGCTATGTGAGGGGTCTAGGAATATATAGTTATCGCACATTATTATTAAACTGAATAATTAATTTTCACTTATCATTATGTTGGCCATAATATAATAATAAAATTAAATTGTAATACCAAGTGAAATTAAGTAATTTGAAGTTGTTTCTAGTTAATTTCTGATATTTACCTGAACATTTAAGAACATTTTATAATTAGGTAAGATCACGCAGGCAATGTAATTTAGTTAATAATAAAAGTACTGTTTACGGCTACCCTTGCTCGGAGTTGTTCACCCTTTTTTCTAACACTTATTTTTTGTCATCCAAATTGTGACAACAGAGCTGGCGTACTGACGGGTTATCTTGCTTACCGAAACACGAAAAAGAATGCTCAATTCGGAAATTTGCAAGAGGGCTTGGCAACCATCCGCTTGGGCAAACAGCAAATAGCAGCGAGCAACCCGACAAAACCCGGCAACAACACGCAACGTGGAAATGAGCAGCAGCTGCTGTTGCCGTTGTTGTTGCTGCTGCTGCTGCTTTTGCTGCCGGCTGTGGACAATGACAACGCTTGACACACGATGTCATGTCGTCGCCGGGCACAAGTAAATACCAGTGGGCACGGGCTCTGGCTCTGACCAGCGGGTCGTGAAGCAAAGGACGTGGACGTGGACGTGGACGTACAAGCCAGCGGTGCCCTCAAAGTGTGTCCTAGAAGGGTAATGGCCCAGAGAGTGACTGGTTGAGTGAAATGCGACATTGCCGGTAAATGGACTGCGTCGGATAAGCTGCAACTTCTTGGCACTCCGACTACGTGAGTCGAGTTCTAAAGCCCAATAATCATAATGATGCCTGTCATAATGAGAATCTCGGCTTGGTGCTCAAAAACAAACAGGAACATATTCCCTGGAAGCTTTCAATCTGCCAATCGAGCGGAGTATTCGCAGCAATAATCTGCACAAGTGGCTCGAAAAGCAGTTATCCCAGAACCACAGAGACACAAAGCCAACCCTTTCTGGGCAAATGAGCCCGGGGCAACAGCTGCGAGGTAAACTATCCCAACGAGACGAGTCAAGCACTCAGAAGTGGCAGCCACTTATAAAATCAACAATTACCCAACATCGGCTTCAACGGCAACGGCAACGGCAACAGCAACAGCCACAAACTCGCAAACTGTTTGCGCAGAGCCCAAAAAAAACACTAAGACCCAGAGCCCCCCTTTTTGGCCCTGAGGCGATTGGACTGCGAGAACAATTACAAGTACCCAGGCCAGCAGATATATCCACATACTTAATGCTTTTCAACATATCTGAGTAAACATTTTATTTGAGTTTGTAATTATGTGTGCTTGATGATAACTCGCAGATAATGCCAGGTAAATATTTGCCCCCGACTCGTTGATGGTTGCTAGTTGTTGCCTGTGTCTGCGCCTGTGCCTTGTTGCAAAAACATTTCTGACACGACTACTGGCTGCAACCCCCCAGACGCCCACTAAACAACCAGGCGCCCCCCTCCGCCACCTCAAACCCCTCGGACAGTGGCATTTCCTGTACCGAGAGGGGATCGCTGAACATTTTTATGGCTTCTCGAATGCGTTTGCGTTTTGCAGACAATAACCAGATTGACTTTTAGCCGGGGCCCCCAAAGTGCTGTAAATGTCATGTCCAAACAACAGCCCAGCAACAGAATCAACAAGCTCTTTCTTTGACGAAGAGTGCTCAAACTGGAGATATAAGCACTGTAAGCACTAATGTTCCCTCATATTCTCGTTTGGCTTATGGGAGACCACTTACCTGATGTAGGCCACCTCATTGTTGTTGGTTAGGCGACGCCAGCCCGGGGCCAAATTTCCATTGTAGCTGGTAGTTTTCCTGTTGCTACTACTATTGCTGTTGGCTTTGTTGGCTTTGGCAACATTCTTCGCATAGAGCTGATTGTTCTGACTCATTTGACGCGATGCAATTGTGGTCGGCATGCAATGCGTTGCCCCAGAAGCAGCAACAGTTGCTGCCGTTACTGTGGCTGCCGCCGTTGACTTTATTGGCAACTTTATTTGCGCCTGGCGCTGTTTGGTTTGTTGCTGTTGTTGTTGTTGCTGCTGCTGCTGTTGATGTTGCAGCAGGATTTGCTGGTTGCTGGTGGGGCACACAAATATATGCTGCTGACTGGATCGCTGCTGTTGATGTTGCTGCTGCAGGTGTAGATTGCCCGCCTGCATCATGTTGCCGCTGCCGTTGCCATTTACCAAACCAGCTGGTAGTATCTGTTGCGTATGCTGCTGATGTTGCTGCTGTTGCATCGATCCACTTGTGACGACCCGCGATACAAATTTTGTCTGTTGCTGCTGGAAAAAGTGATGATGTTGCTGCTGTTGCTGCTGGTGCTGTTGATGCAGCGGCAACATTTGCTGCTGCTGCTTGAACATGTTGATCTGCTGCTGGTGCTGCTGCTGCTGCTGCTGCTGGTGATGCATCTCGCTGGCCACTGTCTCAGCACTCCCAGCAATATTCAGTTTGTGCTGGTGCTGATGTTGCTGCTGTTGCTGGCCAGCAGAAGCGGCGGCCATGG
This sequence comes from Drosophila elegans, assembly GCF_018152505.1. Lineage (NCBI taxonomy): Eukaryota > Metazoa > Arthropoda > Insecta > Diptera > Drosophilidae > Drosophila > Drosophila elegans. The sequence continues at coordinate 25,700,834 of NW_024545863.1, read as the reverse complement.
CGATAACAGCAGCCGTTTAGTAGCTCCTCCGCGATTCAGGGCCTGCAAAATTTCAAGGAAATCCCCCATTAATCACAGTCTATCAAAATGTTCAATCACTTAAATTGAATTTAGGTATTTTTATAATAAAGATGACACAGGGACAGTTTTCAAACAAATTCGTGCTTAACACTATTTAAAATTAAAATTGTTTATTTATAACCCGAATTTCTTTTTTACTTCCAAGAGTTGGGCACCACATGCTAAAAACATAACATCAATACGTTAATTCAAAAACTTAAATTATGAATTAAAAATCTACTCATTAATATGAAATTATTGTAAAAAAAAGCCAACTTGAAGTTTTTATCTCTAAAAACAACCTGAAAGTTAATGGATAACAATATTCAAATCAGAAATAAGTTACGAACGTTGTTTAAAATTTATTAAAATCTGTTTTCAAATATTTTTTTTGTAAGAACAATTGATTTTTAATTTATGTAACCCTTATTAGCCCCTACTTGGTTTTATCCCCGATATTTATGAGTTTTTATATGAGGGCTTTGTCTCTGGGTTTTCGGTTGACTCAGACATCGAACTAAATCGAATGGAATTGCGTTGTGGCCTTTGTTTTGCTCTGCTAGTTGACCACTTACAAACACAGGAGAATTGGATACCCAATCAGCGTTTATGCGCTGTGCGTGTAATGAACATGGAAGTGGCCAAAATCTGGTTTATTCGCCATCTCAGGCACATCCAGCAGGAGACAAGGCCGTAAAACCCGCAATCGCTCTTAAATAGATACTGCTAACTGGGCGATCGTATAAACGACAAATCGTAGGCCGCACCTTTCGTTATTTATGCGTTGTTAAGTTTTTCCCCTTATTCTGCTATTCGCTCACCTCTTAGCGTGCTTTTCGCTTTGCTCATTTGCCAGCATATTAAATTAAATTTGAGTTATTGTGTAAACGAGACGCGGCCATGTCATGTTCATGTTTTTATGGTTTCTTTTTTTTAAAACACTTAATTTCACTTTTTTTCTGTATTATTATTATTTTGTATGCCACTCTGCTTCTTTTTGCTGTAATAATGCGACAACGACTTTTGTACTTTAGCTGCGTGTTGTAGTTGAGTTGTTGTTTTGTGGTGCACAGAAAAAAGCCACTATAACACTATAATAATATAACACTATAATAATTTGCTAAGGTAATAAAGCTAATTTGCCTCTGGTAAAACATATACATTTAAAATATCGATATCAAGTTGGTAATTTTTAATTTGACACTTTTTTATATACAAATTATTTTTTGGTATACAAATTATACCTAAAAGTATAGAAATAATCATTTAGTTGGTATAAAATCAAATAAGCTTGCTATTTCACCTTTGTAAGAAATACTAATTTTTGTTTCTGTGCACAATCTGCTCATGACTTCATTAAAAATTCAGAAAACGAACGTCAGCAGTAGCGAATGAAGAGTGGAGAGCAGAGAGCGCGTAAAAGTAGGTGAATGGAGCATGAAGACACCAAAGCAGAGAGAAAGGAAAGAGAGCGAGGGGGAAATTGTGGGAGGTGGGGGGCTGGGCATCACCCACACCACTCTCTTCCTCCTCTCCCCTATTTTTACTTTAGCACAATTTGCAGACTGTTTTTTAAGTAGTATAATTAATGCGTGCTTGTTTGTTTGTGTGGACACCACCTGCCCTGCGGTTCTGCTTCGGCGATCAGCGCCCAAACAACACAAACAACGCTCGCGGAGAGCAGCTGTTTGCCTTGGGCTGCGCACTATGGACGATGTACCACTTTTTCTGGCATTAGTTATTAACTTGAAATTTAAAAAAAAAAATAAAGTGTAAGGAAATTCCTTAATTTTTTTATGTTAGTGCAACAAAGCTGCTAAGTTAGCAGTGGTGCTCTCGTTCAGCTTTTTTTTAGCCCCATTAAAGTTTTATGTTTAATTGAAAAGTGTGTGTTTGGCCCACAGTGCAGTGGGATGAAAACGAAATATTGGTGGCTATCTCAGTGCACTGGTATGGGTATTGGGCAATCACACACACACACTAAACGCGTGCCTATGCTGCGGTTTCTGCTGCTATAACATGTACAAAGTGACCTCAATACGCATTACGCTACAACACTGACAACTGCACTTCGTCTTGGGCTTTATTATGCACAGACTCAGATTACGCCAAATGCCAATTAAATATGAATTAATTACAACAATTTTGTGTCGCTCGTTCGATTCACGCAATATTATGGCCCTCTCTCGCTCTCTCGCTCCCACTTCGACTCTCATTGGCAAACGCGCACACAAAAATTTTCTACTGCCCGAATTTCGAATTTTTTTCACTTTCTTTCCGGCCAATTGGCCCTTTTACACACCTAATTACGGTGTTTTTCCGCCGCGAAGAGTGCACGCATTTGTATTGGAATTTTAATGCTTTATTTAACGGAAAATCGACGGGCGCTGACCGTAACTCCGTGCACTTTTCCGACCGCGACAACAACAAATTGTGATGTGACCAGACGCTGTTTCCTGAGAAATGCACTACTGCCAGAAAACATCGATAACAATAAGAGCGAACTTAAAAATTCTCCAACTGGCCACTTCTTTCTAACAGCGTTACCAGATTCGTTTTTCCTGGCATTGCCTGATCATTGGTGTCATCGATGTATTCATAATACCGGTCTCATCAATATTTGTTCCAAATGGCGGCACCAAAAAATTGCACTCAATTTATTTCTCTTTTAAAATTAGAATTTAAAAATGTAAGCAATGGAGTTTTAATTTCAAAAATGACCTAATTTATTGCTTACCTTTTTTTTTTAAATTATACATATTGAAACAACAAATCAAACAAAACAAGAGCAGCAAATAAGGCTGAGTTTTCAAATATTTGGCTACAAAAAAAAAGTTAAAATTGACTAGCGTTAGAAATGTTTGAAATATTTAGCACACCCTATGCGGACTCCAAACAACTGCCGTTGGCCAGTGGACCGGGTCCCATTCTGATCATCATCACCAGCTATCTGTTGGTCGTCTTCAAAGTAAGATTGAGATCAGTATGAGACCAAAATAATCTTCACCTACATATTTTGGTTATCTTCAAGGCGGGCCGGAAGTTTATGGAGCACCGAGAACCGTACAATCTGCGGGGAGTGCTGAAGTACTACAACATGGTCCAGATCTGCTACAACATGATGATGCTATTGTCCGTGAGTCTGTACTCGTGAGATTAAACTAAAAAGTAACGAGGTCCGCCCACAGGGCTACTACTTTCTTTTCGTGTTCCAGCCATACAAATTGAGCTGCATGACTGTCCTGCCACAGGATCATCCTCTAAAGGATTGGGAGCGCAGCATTAGCTACGCCTACTACATAAACAAGATCGTGGACCTCCTGGACTCTGTCTTCTGTGTGCTGCGCAAGAAGTACGCGCAAATAACGTTCCTACATGTATTCCATCACGTGCTGATGCCCACTGCAGGGTACGTGATAATCCGCTTCCAGGGCTACGGAGGTCATCTCTTCCTCCTGTGCTCCTTCAATGTCATCGTGCACGTGTTCATGTATGGCTACTACTACTCGGCCATTGGGGGCAAGACGGTGCGCTGGAAGCGGTACCTGACTCTCCTGCAAATGATGCAGTTCGTCCTAATGTTTGGCCACTGTGCCTTCACCGCCACGCAGCCCGAGTGTAAGGCCTCGCAGGGCACCCTCTTCCTGGTCAGCTGCTCCGCTGCGGTTATGTTCGTCATGTTTGCCAACTTCTACGTTCAATGCTATATGGGACAAAAGGAAAAGAATAATTAATTTAATGAATGGCATTTTCAAACTATCAAATGCATCTATTCAAATATATATAACATTTCAAATAGTAACGGTTTTAAAGATTTTAAATACCTATTGAGATATCGATTTATGACCAGCTCTAATTTCCACATACGGTCACACTGTCAACAACAAAACGCGCGCGTTGCCGGCAACCGTCGAGATATCCAATTATTAGCTTAATTGCAATTAATATTCATAGAGCTAAACTAAATTATTGTCAAACAGCCGATGGTTTGTCATCTCTGACTGGAATCATGTCTGCCAGCTCCTCCAGCAACGCCTGCAAACTTGTGCTCCTCGGCCGCTGTCTGCGCGCAGTGCTTCTCAGCGTGGCCATTCAGTTCCTGCTGCTCACCGTGTTCCTGCTGTCGGTGAACTTCCAGCTGCTGCATCCGCTCTCCTGGGTGACGGGCACCCTGCGCCTGGTGGCCAGCTGGTACACCTGGTTCGCCAGCATCCCGCTGGTAGCCTCCGTCGTCCTGTACGGCGTCTCCCTGTGCCAGCAGCACCTGTCGGAGCGTCCATACTGTCCCACCCGGTACCGCTGGCTCATCCACTACGGTCCCCGCAAGCTGCTTCTCCTGGGCGCCCATCTCCTGGTCGGATTCCTCACCGCCTGGCTCTACACGGGCTATCTCCACACGGACTATCAGTAAGAGAGCTTAAAATTGGCTGAAAGACCCTTATAGTATTTGTCTTTAACACTGCCGACTTTTTTCACCCCAGGCATCTGCGTTACAAGTGCTATGGCCAGGAGTGCATCAGTGCCTACCATGTCTATCTGCTGGGAATGGGCACAGCCGCCGGCTGCTACTACTTTGTGTCCGTGCACATGCGCCAGGAGGTCTCAATCGAATTCCCCATCGTGGAACAATCACGTGGCGAAAAGATGCGTGAACTACTGCCCGCCAGCTTGTCCCGATCCCTGGTCAGATCACTGCTCCCCACTCTCAGCTACACCCTCGCCTTTTGGCTTTTTGGACCCCTGATGTGCCACAAACTCAGTCACATCCTCTCTGTGGACCTGGACGAGCGGCTGGAGGGTTTCTTCGGAGTTGCCACCAATGTGCGCCTGCTTTTCTATGGATATCTCCTTACTGTCCAGATTCTGAGCAACATGCACCTCATGCGCTGCTTCTACGGCATGCTGCTCTCCGAGGATCTGCCTTTGGTGGTGTCCAAACAGCGAGCGGCCTTTGCCCACGAACAAGAGGTGACTATCGTCGCTGGACTCGGAGTCTGCAACGTTTATGTAGTACAGTGCCTGGCAGCCAACTATTTCTACAAGCTGGCTTTGCGAAAGGATTCGCCACAGCGAGCGGAGATTTTCCAGCTTACGGAGCCGGGAAACCGTCCAGCAAATTGGCGCGCCCTCTGCGACCAGTGTGTGAGCATTCTGGGCAGCTTTACTGAGGAACTTACCGAGTCCATGCAGAAGATCAGCGTGCTCAAGGGCGCCCAGAGCCTGCCAATGCCCAAGATCAGCGAATCCACCAGCGCCAGTTTAATGGCCGAGAAGCTGCTGCTGCGACAGTACAACCAGATGCACGGCATACGACCCATTGTGTCGCCAGGGCGCGAGGATGCAGTGGATCGACCGGCGGATGGCATTCGCCATGTGCCCAACTGGTGTGAGCGCGTCTCCAAGCAGTTGGAGCAATCCGTGCAGCGTTTGGTTCAACGAGTGCCCGGCATTGTGTACCTCTTCACGGAACCCGAGGGCGCCAAGACCACGTTCCTGCTAGCCAACTCGCTGCCAGTGGTGTACTTGACGCAGGCTCTGGCCCAGATTTGCGTGGCCTCGCTCAAAGAGGATCCGTATGGGGTGGTGCAGAACGATCTAGCGGCCGTTATCAAGGCGATAAACAAGCTACGAAATGAGTTGGATAAGCTGAGCAGCGTGATAGGCAACCTGAAAGCGCCCAGCTCCAACTTCAATGTTCTCCGATGCGCTGTGCGCCGAAGTCTGTATGCCATCTGCAGCTCCTTCTGCGACTACCTCGGCGATCTTCTGCCGCCCGGCGAGGAGTTGCACCAGCTGCAGGCCCTTGTCTGCCAGGAGTAGAACCCATCCATCACTTTAAACACTCATCTTGTACACTGTTTTTCATCATTCTTTAGTTGTTGTCTGCGGTAACAATAAAAATTAATAAATATAACTACAAACGTACAATAGTTATACAAAACTATTGACTTTTTTTTGCTTAGAGTACGAAATGGTAACACGCGATTTGATCATAACTAGCACAGATGAAATGGTCTGCAGGGTGAATGTGTACGAGTGGACAGCCTCACTGCTCCTCCATGGCCACTGCCATCATGAGCAGCGCCACATCCTGCTCCAGCCGGCGGTTGGGTCATAGCTCTGTTTTCGTGGGCAGTGGGCTGGCGACGATGACGCTGGCAGCCTCTCCTAACGATTGCTCCAGCTGCTCGGCCACCTCATCCAGGTGCCTCAGTGCCTCCTTTCCCTTGCGGTTGCGTCCGTCCACGAAGATTTGCGTGTCCAGGAAGTGCAGGGCACGGAAGGCCATGCCGCCCAGCGGGTCATACAAGCTCTCGGCGGACTTGGGGTGTCTGGCATTGGCGCTCTGGTCCGGTGTGCTGGGATCGAAGGGTACGTACTCCTGAATGGGCTCCTTGTGCCAGCGGAAGATGTTGCGCGAATCTGGAAGGAGGCGTTGTGTTATCATCTTTTACATTTCTACGGTTTAGAGGGCATGGAACCTAGATCAGCCAGCACTCGAGTCATTTCCCGAATCTGTGCGTCCTGTCGCTCCAGTCGGAAGTTCATCTCCGTCAGCGTGTTGGTCAGCTCCATCTTCTCCGTCTGCGCCAACTCGTTCTTTTTGTTCTCCTTGATGGTTTGACTAGAAGGCGATGTTTATTAAGCTCGGGGCTGACTAGGAACTCCTGACCACTTACCGTGAGTACTCGAAGATCAAAAGACCGGCTCCGATCGTAAATATGATAAACTCGCCCAGCAGATTGGCACCCAGCTCAATGGCCATCGCCTCGTTCAGCGGTGGGACAGTCACCCGGCCACCCATGTTCAGCGCCCACATCTTGGTCTTCACCTCCACCCAGTTATAAACTGAAAATGTGCAAATATTGCCGTAATCTCATTTAATCATATCGGATTTCCTTACACTGCGCCGGCGGCATGCAAACGTACTTCCTGAAAAACGGACTGGACTTGGCATTCGACTTGATCACGTTGGCTATCGGCTTGCTGATCTGCTTGATGGCCAAGACACCGAGTTTGGCCGCCGGGAAGACGCCAATAACCATTGTTTTAGTTCTTACTAATAGCTATTACAAAATATTCGTGCAAAATTAGAGATGTGTACAGGACAGCGGTGTGCACGATGCACGATAGGCTCGTTCTTTTTTAGAGATGATAAATTTAAAGATTTTTTTAGCCGTTAATAATTTGGGAGAGTCACTTTGAGACATGGGAAATACTTTTTTTTTCAGAGATTAAGTGTATGTTTATTTAAATAAAACATGTAGGGACTTCGTATATTTTTTGAGTTAGAACCAAAAAAGAAAGTCGTATTCAACAAAAATTAAGGACTTAAATTTAAAAAAGTAAATCGCGAGTTCCAATTATGCATTTAGCTTAGAACATTTTAGGCACAGGTGGGATATAAACTATAAAAAGGGATTCTTACAACCCTGTTTTATAAGAGAGATTTAGATTTGTTTAATTAAAATACTCTTTTAGTTTATATTATGCCGAACTTTTTAAATTAGTAAAATGAACTAAACAGATTAAATACAGTCGTTACTAAATACTATAAGCTATCACTTTTCAGTTCTTTAGGGTCGCCTTTAGCCAGTTGATGTCCTGTTCCTGCCGCTCCATATCGGCACTTATACGATCTATGCGCTCATCCAAAACTCTACTTTGCTCCTCAAGCTCCCGCTGTTTCTTCTGATCATTTTTGAAAGTTTTTGAAACCTCGTAGTATATGAGTCCCAGTCCAATCGCAACCACAATGGCCTCACTTAGCATATCGGCGCCCAATCTCGTGGCGATCGGAGGTGTTAGGCGAGGAATCCTCCTTGGCTGTTTCAATCGCATCATCCGCATTTTGGAACGTACTTCAAATGCGTTGTAAAGTTGAGCCGGCGGTATGATGACATAGTGCCGAATGAATGGGTGATGCTTGCCCATCCACATCAGAAGATCGCCAAATGGCTTGCTGGCCCGCTTCAAACCAAACACAAAAAGTTTTCCCACTGGGAAGCTGCCGATCACCATTATCCGTAACTTAAAATTTAACACTAATTAAAGATGACTGGATTCTCAAAACCACTTCAGTTACATTCGGAATCCCTTGTGTCGATACATCCGCAGTCGCTATCTTTACGCCTAACCATTGTTCTTAGCTGACTGATAACTTTCTCTTGACGGGATTGCTTATGGACTAGGTCACTAATTCTTTCCTCCAGTTGCTCCCGATGCAACTTTTGTTTTTCCTGCTTTATTCTGTCATTTTTCGCCTGTCTAAAATACAAATTAGAATTAGTAAAGATAATATAGGAAGCAAACCTGGAGAACTCTGCTACTATGAACGTAGCACCAAGCAAAAAGATGAACATCTCGCCCAGGATATCGCTGCCCATTTGAATTGACATCGCGTCATTCAAGGGCGGAATAAGCCGAGGTTGGCCCAGCCCCAGCATCCACATCTTTGAGCGCACATCAATTACGTGATACACTGGAAACGATCTTCTTTGAATCGATTCCCGATTTGAGAAAACTACTTACATCTTGCTGGTGGGGCGACAACTAGGGTTTTAAATGACTGATTCTTTTTAGCCGTTTGGTTGATCAGATTGCTAATGGGTTTACTTATGTGCTTGATGCCCAGCAATGCAAGTTTTACCAGTGGAAAAGCGCCCACAACCATTATTTTATCTCAGCTTTTTCTATAACTGAAAATTTTTAAATTCAAAATACGCTAGTGCTGTAAAACTATTTTGGAAATACCAAAGCGGCAGTCTGGCAGCTCTAAGGTGGCGGGAAATTTGATTTTATAGCTTACCAAATAAACTTTATCATATGCTACGAATCCTGTTTTTTTTTTCTTTTTGCAAGTTTTATAAGCTCATCAAATTCTTGTATTTTATTCTGAAATTATTGAATAGGTAAAAACTGGATAATTGTTTAAAATTGTATTATTTGGCATTTGAAACCCGGTCACACCTGTTGCCCAGAAACTCACATTTCATTTGTTATTAACTGTTATTTGATGTTTTGCTAATATTTTGCACAAAACAATGTCAGCGATAGAAGGCTCTGATGAGGAAACTGACTTCAAAGAGATAAGCTCAACAAATTACCAGCGCGTGCAAGAAAAAGTAGCAAAGGTACTTTTAAACCGATTTTGAAATCAGCTGTTTTTATACTAATAGTTTTTAATAAATACGACTTTAAATGCCCTTTTCTTTTTTTAGATAAGCTATGCAGATGGTATTTCCGATGGAAGAGAAAAGGTCTTTCAAGATAGTTTCGACGAGGGCTTTGAGGATGGATTCAAAACAGGCTTTGAACTGGCAAAACTAAGTGCCTTTTATGAAACTCTGAAAAATGCGGGGACTGCAAATGCCGAACTGAGCACAGAGCAAGAGGCTTACCAACAACTAAAACTAGCGGATGCCATGGATAAATCGCACTTTAAATATCTGGAGCATCAGGGGGCACCTCTTAACGTTATATCAGATAAACAGAGAACCTACGTGGACAACCTTCTGGTGCAATTTGCGCAGCAACTCCCATCAACTACAAATTTATTCTTAACGGGCAGCGAATCTAGTGTTAATGTGGTTTAATGCATGTGTTTGGGAATTATCAAAATTAACTGAAAATATATCTGCTGTAGACTTATAGATAAAGGCCCTCAGGCGTGCCCTCCTTCTTCCGGTACAGGACGCTTTCTTTTGACTTCTTGAAGTCCTCGTTGGTCACCTTCATGCGGCGTTCACGCAACGCCATCAAACCGGCCTCCGTGCAAATGGCCTTGATGTCGGCGCCGGAGAGATCATCCTTAGCCATGATTAGCTCACTGAGGTTCACATCCTCGGCCAGCGTCATGCGCGATGTGTGGATGGTGAAGATGCGGCGCTTGGTCTTCTCATCTGGCAGCGGGAACTCGATCTTGCGGTCAATACGGCCGGGACGAATCAGCGCCGGGTCCAGGGTCTCAATGCGATTGGTGGCCATGATCACCTTGACATCGCCGCGCGAATCGAAACCGTCCAGCTGGTTGAGCAGCTCCAACATGGTGCGCTGAATCTCGCGCTCGCCGCCAGAGTTCGAGTCGTAGCGCTTGGTGCCCACAGCATCGATTTCGTCGATGAACACAATGGAGGGGGCATGCTCCTCGGCCACTCGGAACAGCTCGCGCACCAACTTGGGCCCGTCTCCCAGGTATTTCTGGATGAGCTCCGAGCCCACCACGCGCAGGAACGTGGCCGAGGTCTGGTTGGCCACCGCCTTTGCCAGAAGAGTCTTACCGGTGCCTGGAGGACCGTACAGGATGACGCCCTTGGGCGGCTTGATGCCCATCTCCTCGTAGTACTCGGGATGGGTCAACGGAAGCTCGACGGACTCTTTGATCTCCTGGATCTGTGTGTCCAAGCCACCGATGTCTGCGTACGTTTCCTGGGGAGCCTTCTCTAGCTTCATCACGGTGACCATGGGATCGGTGTCGTCGCTTAGGACTCCCACAACGGCATGGACCTTGTGGTTGAGCAGGACGGAGCAGCCGGGCTCCAGCTGATCCTTGTCCACGAAAGACAGGATGCTCACATAGTGCTCGGAGCCCACCGATGTGGACACGATGGCGTGGTTGTCGTCGATGATCTCCTCCAGGTTGCCCACGGACATAGGTGTGCCGCGCAGGTCGTCCACCTTGGAGCGCTCCTCCTCGTTCTTCTCGTCCTGGGGCTTCAGGCGCTCCTGGTTGCGGATGAACTCGTCCTCCATCATCAGGTAGTCCTTGATCCGCTCCAGCTTGAGCAGCTTCAGTCGGCAGCGCGTGTGGGGCGTGACCTGGGGCAGCTTCATGGCCGCATCCGGACCCTTAGCACGGCGCTTCTTCTTGCCAACGCGGGTCGGGATTGGGGGCTCGTACTTCTTCTTTTTGTCCTTGTCATCCTTCTTGTCGCCAGCTCCCCCTTGGGCTGATTGGTTTTGTCCCTATAAAAAGATAACTCCCGATGATAAATCAGTTGTGGGTGTTTTGCTGGATGTGATTTACCATTTTTATAAGGTGCTGCTCGCTTACTAAAACTTTATTGAACTTTTTGACTTTTTATTGTCGGCAACAAAACAGAATTTCTACTAGTCATAAGCAACGCGAAGTTGGTTGCGACAGAGGTACCATATTCACGAAATACGGAAGTCTGGCAACCTTATAGGTAAGCTGGTGAACAAATATTTTTAAAAAATGTTAAACAGATTAGATAGGCAACGAATAACTGTGCCCTCATTTTAATGATAATGGTCTGGTTCTGTATTTGCAACCATTTGGTTATGAATTTTGGTTCAATTTTTTTGGGGTAGTGGAAATGGCCCAATTTATTAGTCACAGTTTATGTACTGATCGATAACAAAAACAGTTACTAGACGACAGTCTGGCAGCGCCTTAAAATTGTTTATTGTTTGGTTTCTAGCGCGAATTCTCCAAATTATTTAAATATACTTTACCACGGCCTATTAATGGATCAAAATGTAAAGAATATCGACCTCAAGCTCGACAATGTTGAGGTTCTAACCACCGGAACAGCGGCGGAGTTTGTGAACGGCATCCTGGACTTCCTGCTCTACCAACGCCGCCAAATTCCCTTCGTGTACAAAACATATAAATATTATGTGGATAAATGGTCGGATGCGGACGAGATGAGAGGATCGACGGAGTCTTTTGCTCACTATCAGCTCAACCAGCAGCGCTCTAGGGCAACGGCTACCAAAAATTCCATCAGTGACATGAGAGAGGTGCGGTTTGCCTGTTGCGCGAGGCTCCTTTCGTTAATTGTTACCCTCTTTTACCCGCAGCTCATTCGACAAGCCTTCAGGACCTCAGAAGTGAAGAGCCTACGATTTCTGTTCGGCAACAATACGTTTTTGCCCTCTGAGGCTTATACTCTGCACATACCACACGATTCCATTTCCAGGGACCACTATTGCGAGCACCATGCTTTGCCCGAAGGTCAAATAAACCAGGCCCTGCTCCGGCTACTCACCTGCGACGAGCTATACACCCTCTTCTCCACGGAACTGAATGCCACCAGCGTGTTCTTGGAAATGGAACTTCTTACAGCAGATAAAAATGCTCATGGATCCCAGGGAGACTCGGCCAATCTGATTCCCAAGGACGTTTTAAGTCAACTGCCGCGCAGTTGCAAGAACATACACCTCCATCTTCTGCATTGCAACGAGAATCCATCCACGAAAATGCACTGCTGCAAGGAGATGGCCATTTATGAGGACCTTGGCCTGCTGGATCTGGATAAAACTGAAGAAGATGCTAGCGGGGCTAACGACTGTTTAAAAACCACCAAGGAAACCAGCGGCTGGTGGCAGGCGAAGGTCATAGTACGTGGCTTCAGGGCTCCAGCCAACCAAAAATCCGGAGAATTGTGGTCCAGCAGAAATGGCTGTTGATAGCCAAAAAATCTGCCATGCTCGTGCAAGTGCCAAGAATAAATTGTCAAATCATTAAGTATATTTTCATATCCGTATTCTTTAATTAGAATTCAGTTTGGTTCAATGTGAAGTAATGTTAAGTATAATGGTTCTAGGAAGTATTACAAAGTAAGTATTTATCAGACCCTCAAAAAGTTTGGTTTGAATGGTTCTTTTTGAAGTGTTTGAGGAAGCTAACACCTATGATTTTATGCAAGCTTCTTAATTTTTAGAAAGTGCTTGGCCGCAATCCGGTACGTTTGAAATAAGGCGCCGCAGTGTGACCAGTAATGGAATGGCTTGGCTCAATTGAGTTTGCTATTTCGACAGGGGTGCTCTTCGGTCACACTAACAAAACAGCAGCCAAACAACAAAAACGAAACGACCGCAAACAAATATATCATATCTCTCAACTTGACTCATTTCCCATTTCGGTTGATTGTGTCGCGACTGCAGCATGTCTGAGAAGCCGACTGTTCTGATTTTGGGTGGTAAGTAGTAGCTCGAAGAAGTGCATCAGCCTCCCGTCGGGACCCCGCCCCTACATCCGCTTATCACCGAATGCATCGCTTTTTTGTGCCCCGCAGGCTGCGGCTTCATCGGACGCAACTTGGCCACTTATCTGCTGGACAATGAACTGGCGCAGGAAATACGGCTGGCCGATAAGACGCCTCCTCAGATGGCCTGGCTAAACGGGGAGCAGGAGCGGGTCTTCGAGAGCGACCGGGTGGAGTTCTGCAGTGCCAACCTTATAAATGCCGGTAGGTAATCACACCAGGGTGGTTCAGTCTAAGGGGACTTGCAAAAAGTGCTGAAATCATAATCTCTTTCTTGACCGGAAACTTTAGATCTGGTAAAAGGTTAAAGGAGTCGTCTTAAAATTTGAATTTAAACTGTTTACATAAAGAAAATCTCTATGAAATTTGATAAAGTAATGACCTTTTAAACCCGTGTTTTTTGGGAACTGTAGAAATGGCAGTAATGGTTATTAATGGTTTATAGTATTCTATATGTACATATTTATACTTAAAGAAAATATAGTGTCGACTTAACAGCAAGAAAGTTAAAAAATAAAATCCTCAAGCTTTCTCTTGCGAGCTCTTTTCAAAACGAGCCACCCTAATGCAGTTGCGCCTAAACTGGTTCTGAAACCCTTGTCTTTGTGTTTACAGCCTCTTGCAAGGCAGCCTTTGCGCCACACCCCACGACCGGAAGGGCCTGGGACATCGTCATCAACTGTGCGGCCGAGACGCGTGCCAACCAGGATGATGCCGTGTACAAGGAGGGCATCCTCAAGCTCAGCCTAAACTGCGCCAATGAGGCGGCCGCCCAGCGCGTTAAGCGCTACGTGGAACTCAGCTCCGGATGTGTGAACAGCAGCGAGAAGACGCCACTGAAGGAGGACTGCAAGCTGGACCCCTGGACGGGCGTGGCCCGTCAGAAACTGAAGGTGGAGAAGGAGCTGGCCAACATCGACGATCTCAGCTACACGGTCGTCCGCTTGCCCGTGGTCTATGGCATTGGCGATAAGCGCTATTTGAGTGAGTCTCTCCCTTCGCTAATGCCCGATAATTGATGTAATTGACCACCACCCATTGCCTCCCGTTCACAGTGCCGCGCATTATAATCGCTGCCATTTACAAATACCTCAACGAGACAATGAAGCTGCTGTGGAACGATGCCATGCGTTTGAATACGGTGCACGTATCGGATGTGTGCGCCGCAGTTTGGCAACTGGCTCAAAGCCCAAAGACCGCTGGGCATATCTACAATGTCGTCGATGATTCAGCATCAACGCAGGGCAGCATTAGTAATCTGTTGGTGGATATTTTCGACATTAATGTAGACTATTTCGGATTGGTCATGTCGAATTTGGCAAAAGTAAGTAGCTCAAAAAATAGATATCTGGTTGAGATTTGCATAAGCACCGCGTTAATATATTTAGTCAGAAGAAGATTAACCAGTTTTAAGCAAGGTGTATTCTTGTTTAGATTTTCCAAGAAAACCTACTAAAGCGTTTACCAAACAAAAAGCTGTAAAGCACTGCATAATTACCATATATACGCAATAGACAACGTCTACAAAAAGTTCGTTAATGAGCTTATAAAATTTCTTTGTAGACAAAGACTATGTTTTTTTTTTTATTTGTATTACCAAAAACCCCACTGCATAGTGCACTAAGCTATAGTTTATTAATCATCTCTCGCTTTTAGCTTTATCCCACGGACACCGTTGGGGAAATCAACGACAAGCACATGGCACCCTGGGCCGAGATTTGCCAGCGCAATGGCATCGACAACACCCCGCTGACACCGTACCTCGATGAGGAGCAGCTCCAGCACAAGCACCTCTACTTGGACAACACGAAACTGAAAGACTTTGGCTACGTGCTGCAGCATCCGAAGCTCAATCGTGAGCTGCTCATGGAGATGATCAACGACTATGTTAAGCAGCAATTGTTTCCCAAATCTTTAGTTCTTTGAGTCGTCACTCCTACCGAAAGATTGCACCACGTTGACATGCACTCAAATCCGGAGACATTTATACCCTGTAGCTAGTATGCCAAGAGATTTATTATTGAAATTGGCAATAGTTTTTAACGATTATGACTCCTCTTCCATTTTGTATACGGACCCCGATACTCTCGCATGTACGCTGTACTGTATCTCAGTTTTTTTTCCCACAAAAGTGTACTTATAGTATTATAGAACCCATATATTTTTGATACATTCCAATCGATCCAACGATGTATACGTTTTTACGTACGCGTAATCATATCTTTGAGACTAGCAATTGTATTCCATTGTGATCAGCTAAGTGGCCAACTGCAGTTGACAATTAAAACACACTTGTTTAGAGTTTAGTTTTGTGTATATTTGATTATTTTAATGTTACGGCAACGGAGCGATCGTACGATAAACGTGACTTGACGGTACGAGACGTTGCGATACATAATTGAAAATGCAATTGCTTCACTTTGACGCTCATTAACTTAAAAATTACAGAAAATCAACAATAATAAGCTCGCAACTTGTTTAACTTAATCCGAAACATGGGCGATAGTTGGCTTTTGTTTTGTTTTGCTTTGCTTGTTAAAAGGAGTAATTCCGGCCAGCTCCAATTGCCGAGGGTATAAATTACGATTATTGCATATCGGTTTTGTGACATTTTCATCTAAGACGGCGGTGCATGGAGCAATAGCAATAGTTATGCTCTTGAGTTCGATTGCTTAATTAACTAGTTAAGAGTCTGGAGGCTAATCAGCACACTCAGCGGGCTTAGAAGGCCAGGCCGGCATCGCGGTATGTGGTGAAGATCTTCTCGATGGAGTTAACGTAGGCAGCGGTTCTGAGGTCCAGGCCCAGGTTGTACTTCATGGCCGTCTTCATGATGGCGCGGGCGGAGCGCTCCATGGTGTAGTCCAGGCCGGAGTGCACGATGTCCTTCTCGGAGGCGCCGGAGATGCGCTTCTGGAACGACTCGGAGGGGGTCACGGGGATGCGACCGCCCACGCGGCCGAAGCGACGCTCCAGGGACTCTTGCACGGATTCTGCGGGAAGACAGCGAGTGGGGATACAAAAAGGACAAAGCGATTAGTTGAGAGTGCCACATGCTTGTAGGGAAACATATATGACAAGGTTTAAAGCCATCGAACAACTATAGATATGGGATTAGAAAAACGTACTAAGCACTGGGTTTGATGGTGTCGAATTTAAGTGTGATTATAGTAAAATAATGGGTCCTTGAGGATATTGCAAAGAACAAATAAAATCAAAACAGGAACAAAACAATCTAACTACAAAAATTTTTACAGAACAAGAAAGGCTTGATGGGCGTAGAAATGTGTTTAAAAAGGAATGTGTTAACATGATGGATAGGTGGAAACAAAAAGAATTAATAATTAGAATGTACCGTCATTAATGATTCTTTCAATTGACTGTTGGACTGAGGCTACATTGTTGATAGAGAAACGGAAAAAGAAGAAGAATAAACAACGAATTACTTAGATGATACTTCAAAATTAAATAGCGATTTTAGAGTCTTTTGGCGCAGGTTTGATTTTTGGTGTTGGTGGATAAGATCGAAAGTAAAGTAAAGACAAACGAAATTTAGAAGGAGGAGAACCAAGTTTAATTCTTAACCAATCTGGGAAGAGCAAGTGCTGACATAGCATTCGCTATTCTGTACGGGTTTTGTATTCTCTAAATTATAGCATAAGTAATCCATAAACCGATCAATGAGATGGCACGATCAATGAGCAGAAATAAATAGATGGATACAGATGAGGAGCAAAGTGCCTTCAAGAGCCTATGCTTTTAAAGTACAAAACTGATGTAACTTACCGAGCAGATGGTAGTTGGACTCGCGCTCATACTTGAAGGTCAGACGACCGTACGAGACGTGGTTCAGGTTCTTCAGCCACTCGAAGAAGGAGACGGTGACACCACCGGCGTTGATGTACAGATCGGGGATGACCAGGATGTTGCGATCAATCAGGATCTTGTCGGCAGCGGGTGTGGTTGGTCCGTTGGCAGCCTCGGCAATGATCTGAAAATTGGTTTAAGTCCATTCAAATAACTATTTAAAAGGGGTTGTTTTTTTTAATTAAGGAAAATGAATTAAATGAACTAGATGATGTTTAGTGCTATTGATATTAAGAAGGTTTCATTTTCTTCAATTTCTTTCAAAATCACCTTATGGGTTTTGAATGTCTTCTGTAGTCAAATAGATTAAGTAAAAGAGAATATTTTATATTTTTGGCAAGAACTTTTCGACTAGAAGAAATTTGCTTTATTTGGGCAATAGCATAACTGAAATACGTATCACCCTATAAAACCCCTTATTTACTAAGTGAATCGCTGCAAAAAAAAGCACCCTCCTACCTTAGCTTGGATTCGGTTGGCATTCTCGCTGGTGATGACCTTCTCGACGGCAGCTGGAATGAAGATGTCGCACTTCTCGAACATGAGGTTCTCGCCCTCGTAGGGCTTGGCGTTCTGGTAGCCCACGATGGTGCCGTGCTCGTTCTTGTAGTCCTCCAGCAGCTTGGGGTCGATGCCCTCCGGGTTGAACAGAGTGCCGTCGTGCTCGATGACGCCGATGCAGGTGGCACCGGCGCGGGTCAGATAGCGGGTGGTGTGCAGGCCCACGTTGCCGAAGCCCTGAACGATGAAGGTCTTGCCGCCCCAGCCGGGAGTGGTGCCTGAAAACAAAGATAAATAGGATTTAAATTCCCCTTCTGCCATAAGACATGCGTGGCCAAAACACCCACCGATCTGGCTCATGTAGTTGGCCTCGTTGATGAAGTTCTCCAGGCCGTGAAAGACACCGCGACCGGTGGCCGAGACGCGTCCGTGGATGCCGCCCTGGTTGATGGGCTTGCCGGTGACACAGGCATGGGCATTGATGTCCAAGTGGCCGATGGTCTTGGCATAGGTGTCGGCAATCCAGGACATCTCGCGCTCGCCGGTTCCCATGTCGGGGGCTGGCACATCGACGCCGGGGCCGATGAAGCCCTTCTTGGCCAACTCCAGGGTGAAGCGGCGCGTGATCTTCTCCAGCTCGTGCTCGGAGTACTCCTTGGGGTTGATCTTCAGGCCGGCCTTGGCGCCGCCGAATGGCACATCCACGCAGGCGCACTTGAAGGTCATCAGGGCGGACAGGGCTTTGACCTCATCGCGTGACACATCCAAAGAGAAGCGGATACCTGCGAAGGAAAAGCAATTGCATAAGCACATTACGTATACGACAGGTGTACTCAGAACATGCCGGCCTTGATGCAGCTTTCATTTTTGGCCTAAATCCAACAGACAGATCCAAAAATAGCCGGCAGACTACACGAATTCCTCGCGGAAAGCAAAAGTTTTCCTCGAAGCGATGATACAATTTAACAATTCTTGGCTGGCTTTTTCAATCACGTGCCCTAAAGAAAATCATTGCATCTGGCAGACTTGGGGAAACCTTTCGGTGATGTCGCAACAGCCCCAAGAACAGAAACGATAAAACGCCCTGGTTCTTATCTTTATTTGCTTGGCACATTTAATTCTGATATCTTCCAGAAAGCCCCGATTAGATAAGCCACAATATTTTCTGCCTGTAATTCGACTTTAATAAGCGTGTTCAATTGTAAAAACTTGAAAGAGCAAAGAGCCCGCTTTTATCGATCGATAAATGGTACTTTATTGGCAGGAGCAAGTTCCATTGAATGGCCTCAATATGTAGATGTAGAGCTAGCTGAATTAATGACTTCCCCACTTGAACCTCGCGACGAGCCCCCAAAAACAAGACTATAAAATCCAAAATGAGCTTAGTTTTTGGACTAAGTTCTACGCTGTGTTGCCATGCCGATAACGACCATGAATCAAGCTAACTTTAGGTTTCTCAAAAAAAAAGAAAAAAACATCCAAATAATCATTCGTTTTTTGCACTCAAAATTATCAGCTGAGTGAGTTCGTGCGTGCCCGACAACAGGAACTTACATATAAACAAAAGTACGATGAGTACACGAATTAGCAAATTACAAATCATTATTTACTGACTGGAATTTATTTATGTATTATGGATTTTGAAGCAGTATTCTGGATTTATGGTACTTTTGTCTCGGCTAACAGAAAAATATAAGCAATTTAAAAATAGAATTCAAGGTATTTCTAATTTTTAAACTGAATGTAGCTTTCTTACTGTTTGTTTTTGTAAGCTTTAAGAGATAAATACCTAGGTAAGTATGTTTATGTCTACGTGGTCCTCGAGTACCAAGTGTTTTAAACAAATTTAATTGTTTAATATATTAAAAAAATGGACAACTCAGATGCTATGTTAATAATATTGAACAAGTTAGTAACTCAGTACGGCCATCTATCAGCTTTTATAACGACTGAAGGTTTTCTTCCGAAATTTCAAGATTTTTGAGCCAGGAAACCCTTTTTTCTTGATCTTTTGCTTGTTCTCCTTGGCTTTCTGCTGAGTGAGCTTAACCGTCATATCGAATCGAATGGCGAGTCGAGCTGAGAAATGTGCTGACTGTACCCACAACTCTATTTTTGCCGAAGCCCCGGTCTTCGCCTTTCTTTTCGCTTATGTGTGTGTTTACCATAAAAACAAAAAACAGCCAAGCCGCAGCAGAAATTTGAAATGCCAGAAGACCAGCGGCAACCGGCTTTATCAGGCGACTTGTTGTCGTTTTTTTTTTTGTTTTAACCAAAAAGTAAGTTTGTATACCAGAAACAATAAATACAAAAAATAAATCTATTAATGTACCGACAGCTAGCCTTGCCTAGCTGGTGTGTATGCTTATACAATCGGTGCGATAACACATTTGGGGGCTCGCTCGTGCGGCTGTGTGGGCCATATAGCCACGTCTATATGTATCCCCCCATTGGCAACAGGCGGGGATCTTTCGGATCGACCAGAGACCGGTTGCCTCGGCCGGTCAGCTGACCAGAATTCTTCGCCATATGATTAAAACGCTGAGTGCAAAATCTACGCGGGCGTGGGCTGCCTTCTCCGAAATCATTTTTATTTCGGGGAGCTTGGTGCCTGCCAAGATCTCTATGTTAGATAAGATACGGCAGCAAGATAGGGCCGGAAGTGACACATACATATGTACATATATGTATGTATGTATATACGCCCCCCCAGCAGAGTCAGTGTCCAGAAAAACATGCCATTTCGATTTCGATTCATTCGTGATCAACTACTTAGCTATGAACTAGATCTTTGGAGGGTTTGTTTGTTTTTCATGGGGCCAAGTACTCATCCACTTCAATGAAACACGGTTGACAACGATTTGCATACGACATTTCGAGTGCAACTCTCGAGGGTAGTAAATAAAATCGAAACTTGTTTGTCAATAAGATAACAAGTACTTGTGGGAAATGCTATTTACTTGAACTAATGTGTGCAATGTGCATGTGTACGCATACTTGTCAAGCCAACTGTAGCCGTATATGCATGGTGGTGATAGGGCGGCTTTGCATTATCAGTTTTGTTGAACTGTCCACAAGTTTTTATATTAACGAGTTCTATTCAGTGTTTTTTGATGACTGCATCACTTGTAGTTGTTTGGTAATTACAGGGCAGGCCCCTTAATTGTCTAGACTCTAATCAATTTAGATCAGTTCATCGACATATGTAAAAAGTGCCACAGACCAGTTCAAATCAGTTTTAAATGGATCCCCTATCCTCTACGCAAATCACATTGGTACAGAATATGACGCATTCGTTGTTTGTGCAAATTTTTTTTGGCACATCGTGACTATCACGTGAACATAACCGATCTGAGAGACACCCCGGGCAAATTGAAACCAGTTTTTCATGCGCACACAAAAAACAACATTCAGGAAACGGGAGAACAAAATGAAACGAAATTCACGAGCCGGCTTTTAAAAGGCAATTTCGCCGAAATTTGAGACCGGACTAAATGTACGCAGAACATATTAAACAATTAATAGCTAAATGGCAAATGCCTCAGCAGGAATTAGCATTAATTAGAGCATGGCCAGACCAAAATGGTAGCCATTAAACACTGTTCATTGATCTAGTACCAAGTAAATAAACGAACTAGCAACTTTTAGCACCTCTGACTGAAACAGCAGAACCATATTTATGTGAATCATTAACGAGAGTCACTTGGCAACAGGCTGTTTACAGCTTTTTGTGCCCAAACCAGACCATGTGATCGATCTGGATTCGAAAACAAGATCATAAAGTGCTAGGGAGCGTGGCAATAATCGTAAACAACAAATTGTAGGGGCATAGAATTTTCGGCTGTTTTTGTTTTCTATTTTTGCGCATAGCCAAGGTCAGATAAGAGTCCCTTGTCGAGTATTTTCACTATTTGGTTGGCATTTGATAAGCTGTGAACTGATTCTATAATTAATAATGCGAGACAAGAAACATGCACAGAATTCGGAACAAACAATTTGCATGACCTGACAACAGGAGACTTTTTTTTCGGTGGAATGGGGGCGTTCTTATGCAGTTATTTTTTTACCCAGCACTTGACACACTGTGCCGTCGACGCTGTGTTCTCATTTCAATTAGAAAGCAAAACAAGAGTTCATTAAAAATAGCACCCAGCCAAAGGAAAAACAAACAACAGCGGGAGAGAGCAAACATCGAAAGAATCGAAATAAATTTTGCCAGCTCGAAAATAATAAAATGTGTGCAAAATAGGGGCGCAAATAATTATCGTACATCTGTTTTTGAATGGCGGCACACTTGAAGGGTTTGGAAATCTAATAAGACAACACGTGTACAAACGCCTGAGCCTTACGCAATTCGGACTAAAAACCCTAAAAAAAAGGGGTGGGGACGGGGTGTTTGTCGGTTGAAACGTAAACAAAACAGGCGGCAGAACATGCGCAGAGGCAGGGAAAAGGGGGCTATATGGCTCATGCCGAGTTACATAACTCGGAAAAGGCAAGACATAATGCCAGAAGTGCCCAAGGAAAAATCGATTTTGCAGCCAGCAACAACTAGGTATTTGTCTGAAATATTTTGACTTTAAATATCTAATTAATTGTCTTTTTTCATTGCTGTTTCTGTGAAAATTTTGAGTAATTGTATTAGGGAATATTAATATTAATTGTATTGTAAAGGGAATCAACTAAAGAATTTGTATATAAAATACATATATACTCTCTTTCGAAATTAAATCTCAAAAACTAAAACATTACTAGTCTTCATTACTAGCCTTCATTGTGCGGAGGATTAAGATGCCTGCTTTAATGGAAATAGGCAATATAAAATGGGCACTCCCCTGCCAAATTACGACTTCAAAACAATGGACTTCTCCAGCGGATTCGGAGTTAATACTAATTTGGGTTAACTTGCCTCCCTTGGTGGGCGTCTTGTGGGTGCTGTGCTGGGCCCGGTAGCCGGTGATCATCTCGTAGTTGCCGGCATCGCGGCGCAGGGGGAAGGCGATCTCGATGATGTGGTCGCAGGGCTGCATCAGCATGAGGATGCCCTTCACCTTCTGCTTCTTCTCGTCGCGGGTCATCTTGCCCTTCATGTCGTCCACGAGCGACTCCTCGGCGATCTGGCAGCCGCGGTGGAAGAAGTACTCGACCATGTCGAAGAAGCGCGGGTCCTTGGCGGTGGGCACGTCCTTGAGGCGGTCGGGGATCTGGTGCTCGGTGGCATAGCCACGGGATGAGTGCATCACGGCCGTGGGCAGGGCCTTGGCCAGCGTGGTCAGCTCATTCTGGCGCAGGGCACCCTGGCGAGCCAGACTCTTTAGGTGATACATTCTGCTGCTGGTTTGGATTTGGATTGGGCTAAGGCTTAGGTTCCTCCTTTTCTATGCTTGCTGCTCTGCTCTGCACTGCTGTTGGCTCCGCTGCTCAACAACCACTCGTTTTTCGACGCCGCTCCAAACTGGCCGAGGAACTCGTATAGATATATATATATATTCTCTTGAAACTGAACAATAACCGCTCGCTATTCGATAGAGGTGCAGAATCAGCGGTGCCATCGATGTTTTCAAAACATCGGCTTAATCGATATTTGGCGGGCAACATCGATGTTTTCCCATCTCTACTCTGCTTTCCCTCTGCTGCCGCTCTGCCCACATTTGACGTTGAGCTTTCCATTCTAGAGAGCTCTGAAAAGCTCCGCGAGTGCCCGATTGGAACATGTGGTGGTGGATGTATTCGTTGCCAGGGACAGATTAGGACTTTATGTTATCGGTTTCACGTTCACGTTTTTCTCTGACGCTAAGATTAAGCTATGATTTATTGTTGTGGGCAGAGTGTCGATTTCAGTAAGGGATAACAAACACATTTAATATATGTAGCCATGTCATAATTATTTCATTAATGACATCAGAGTTACATTCATATGATGAATGATAATCTATAATTCCCAGCCAAAACGTTGCATGAAGCAATTTTAACTTGGGAGAGTACAAAGTGTCGTTGCAATGAGTAAGTCACCCAATAAACCCAAAGTATGTTGACTTAAAAAAGAAAATCTTGCGGACTATATTTGAAAAACTTAATTACAAAAGTACTTATGCATGTATGGTGCTGTTTCGCTCGTGGTAAATGTTGCTGAGTGAGGATCGGATGAAGGCATCACCCCTCGCCACAAAGCCATCCAGGTGGGTCCACAGGAACCAGAAGGTCAGGGTCCAGAACAGCACCTTGCTGACCCAGTCCAGGACGTACAGGCGGCTCAGGACCTTGCGGGCCTGGGGCAGAGTGGCCTCGCTCTCGCCCAGGATGTAGGTGCGCATGCCCACGATGTAGTTGCTGATGTACGTCTCCCAGTTCACCTGGCCCACCGACGTGTCGAAGAGGTCCTGGTCGAGGGCATTGAGCTGGCTACTCATCTCCTGGAAGCGCTCGTTGCGAAACTCCCACTCTTTCGTTGTGTAGTACTGCAGCAGCTTCAAACCCATCGATACTTTACGTTGGACGTTCAGCAAGCTGGCAAAAATTTAAAGTCATTTTTATAGAACATTTTTTGAGAAAATTAGGAAATATTACTTAAATCAAAATATCCGATTGTATCATTAAAAAAACGATAAATGAAATGAAATTTTAATGGTTTTTTTTATTTTAATCCATTGCGGTTTTTGTTTATTTTAAATATTAAAATTAGTTAAAATTTTACATTTGAAAGAAAAGAAAAAAGAAAAGATTTTAATATCTGAACATTTAAGCCACATTAAACTTAAATTAAATACATTTAAATCAAATAGGATTAATTCATATATTTTCCACGTTAATTTAAATATTTTATAACATTAAGTCGAGCAATTTATTACGAATTGTATTTAATGTTGTATTTAATTGAAATATTAAGTATAACATTTTGAATTCAATAGTCAGATATTTGTTTTTACTTTTTATACCCTTGCAGAGGGTATTATAATTTCAGTCAGAAGTTTGCAACGCAGTGAAGGAGACATCTCCGACCCTATAAAGTATATATATTCTTGATCAGCATCACTAGTAGAGTCGATCTAGCCATGTCTGTCAGTCTGTCCGTCTGTCCGTCCGTTTATATGCGAACTAGTCTCTCAGTTTTAAAGCTATCAGCATGAAACTTTCCCAAAAGTTGTCTTTCTATTGCAGGTAGTATATAAGTCGGAACGAGCCGGATCGGACTATAGCATATAGCTCCCATAGGAACAATCGGAAAAATAAATGAAAAAAAATTATAACTTTGCTGCTTTTTAATTTTTTGTTTAGTTCTTCGACGTTTAGTAATGGTTAAATATTTTCGATTTACGGTTTAAATTTCATCAAAATCGGACGACTATAGCATATAGCTCCCATAGGAACAATCGGAAAAATAAATGAAAAAAATTATAACTTTTCTGTTTTTTAATTTTTTGTTTAGTTCTTCGATGTTTAGTAATAGTTAAATATTTCCGATTTACGGTTTAAATTTCATCAAAATCGGACGACTATAGCATATAGCTCCCATAGGAACAATCGGAAAAATAATTGAAAAAAATTATAACTTTTCTGTTTTTTAATTTTTTGTTCAGTTCTTCGACATATAGCAATGGTTAAATATTTCAGAGTTATGGTTTAGATTTTATCAAAATCGGACGTCTATATCATATAGCTCCCATAGAAATAATAAAAATATATAAAATAACTATCAAATAATTGAGCTGCTAATCATCATAGCTTCAATTTTTTTAAACATATACGCAGTAAATCATAATTTTAATGTTTTCAAAAATGTTAAATTCTTGCAATAGCTGCAAGGGTATATGAACTTCGGCTTGCCGAAGTTTGCATTCTTTCTTGTTTTTTATAAGTGCAGTTATATGTTATTTTACAAAAGGTGTTTTATAGAATACTATTGTTTGATTGTTCTGGAGTTTCATTCCATAAAAGACTGATACATTAAAATCAAAGTGCTTGTACTTACAAGGGCTTCTGGCCAAAGATGAGCATCCAAAAGTCGATGAAGTAGGCGGGCAGATAGTGGAAAAAGATGACGCAGAAGAGGTGGTGATAGTAGTTCTTCTTGATGGATCCTCCCGGATACCAGAGCGCGAAGCTGAGTGGCGTTTCGTAGAAGAAGCGGCGACCCGTCTCGATGCTGTCGCCCCAGGACATCAGGGCCTTGCTGGAGATGCACAGGTTGCAGAACTCCACGCCCCGCTGCTGGCCCCCCTTCTCCTGGCTTGCCTTGCCGCGCTGATAGCCGCACAGGATCATCCCGTTGATGGCCTTGTCCACGGGTATCACCGTGGAGGCGTAGTCCGGGTTGCAGTGCATCGACCGGATGACTCCGCGGGCGGCGCCGATCATCAGGCCGGTGGGTCCGTTGACGCCCTCGATCCAGCCGGGCAGTGGCTCGTGAATGGCCGCCGTCACTGCAACGGGTTTGATAAAGCAATTAGCCAGGAGGCACCGACATGCAGGCACTCCAATACCCACCAATCGAGGGCCTTGTGATGATTATAGGCAGCTTATTGTTGTATCTGCAAATTAAATCTTCCGACAGCGCCTTGCTGTAAGCGTACGTGTTCGGCAAGCCGTTCAGTAATCTGGAAACAAGACAAAGAAACAAGTTATTAGGTGCCAAGGTACGAGTATCAAGGAGTCTCAAAACGCTGCGAATATCTAAAATGTTTATGTCTTAATCAACGTTTGTTTACTAATGAAAACAATGTATTTTAAAATGTACAAAATAGTAATATTTCAACATATAGGTATAGGTATTTAAGTAATTTATAAAAGTGTTTATAACAAAAGGTTGTACTTAAGAAGAACTGCCAACAAATAAAAAATCATTCAAAACGAGAAGAACGTGTCCATTCATTCATATTTACAATATTAATAGTCCAGTTGCTTTGATCTCAATTAGCTTACTAATTTATGATATTTGAAATTTATTATGGAGTGTTGAAAAAATGTTATTACTAAAGCGATTTGAATAAAAAAGTCATTTTCAAGATGCGTATTGTTCGTTTTGGATGTACTTTGGGAGACCTGCTTGCAAAAAATTTATAATCACTTCAAACTAGACGAACGAGTTCATTTCATTCATTCATACTCAAAATGACGTTATTCCATTGCTTTGCTCACATAACACTAACAAATTTATAATATTTTTGGTGCCCATTAAATTTGTTTGTATTCAGGTGAAACCTACTTGGGTGTGATCTCCGCAAGGTCGGCGTCGTCCATCGTGTCCACCATCTCGATGATGGAGAAGGGGTTCTGCGGGGCCGGGTAGGCGCGCTCCTCCAGGACGTTCTCGTTGCACTGGCAGTAGGAGGTGGACACGTGCACCAGCGCCTGCAGGTGGCTCATCTTCTCCGCAAGGCGGAGGACCTTCAGGGTGCCCACCACGTTCATCATGACCATGGGCCGC
This sequence comes from Drosophila elegans, assembly GCF_018152505.1. Classification (NCBI taxonomy): domain Eukaryota; kingdom Metazoa; phylum Arthropoda; class Insecta; order Diptera; family Drosophilidae; genus Drosophila; species Drosophila elegans. The sequence goes on along the minus strand of NW_024545863.1, from coordinate 25,673,972 downwards.
AGCGGCTGGTCGAAGCGCACATTGGCCGCACAGTGGAACACCACCTCGACGTTGGAGGCGAGTGTGTTGGTGTCATTGGCGCTCAGGCCAAGGTCCGGCTCCAGCAGGTCGCCCTTTACCACGCGCACCTTGTCCACGATGCCGGGATTCTTCTCCAGCAGCTTGCTAAAGATCTGAAAGCAAAATAAGAGGCGGTCGGTCATTAGTTAAGTGCCATGGTGCTGGAATTGCAATTCGGATCCGAAGTCGCTGCCGTTTGCTGGCTAGAATGGCCTAATGGGCCAAGTCGCTGGTTTTAGCGCCGCCATAACGTCCAACAATTAAGAGTCATTGTAATTTTTGGATTTTTTAACCAATAATGATCACCTTGACTTATAAGCGTCGTGGATGTGTTTGAGTGGGTCGCTTTGTGGGCCCCGCCATAACACCAGATTTATGTGTCTTCGAGCTGTGCGATAATTTGGTAATTCGCGGTAGTCGCACTGGAGGCTTTCCCTCTGGCGGAGGGCAAACGGAATATTAGTTCAGTTATGGCATATAATTATATAGAATTTATATCTGAGTTCACGTGCGAGTGCGTTGCGATTCGGAGTTGTCAGACGGCCTGAAGTGGAAATTATGACTATCGGCTGGTGGGCAAGGTCGGCAATTGCGATCGCTTTAGATTTCGTAAGATTTTTATTGCCGGTTGGCCTGATTCCGAATGGCGAGTCTGAACCTATGACTCAGTCACATATTACACATAATTTTTGGTAACTGAGATATTGACGTCTCATTTAAACTCAATTAACTCAATTAATATTATAAGTAAGTCGACTCTAGTAATGAGCATTATCCGTTGATTTCTTAGTGGTTAACCTATCACTCAATCTTAGTTTGTTTTATTTAAGTCGTGTCGCAATTAATTATCGGTATATTTTTGTTTATCAGTCTCAGAAATGTAAACCCCAAACTATCGGATGTGAGAAAATCCAAGTCCCCTCAAATAACATTTAATAGGTAATATGACGCATACAATAATTTCATAGGCATTTTATGCACTGCTTTGCAGTTCGCATTGCCATCAAGTATACGTCACGTTTTACAGCGGAGAGTGGCTCTCTAAGTAGACGCTAATTAAGCTGCTTAAAGCTTGAGGGCTGGGCCATATTTACGAGCCATAAATTATCTTATTTACAGCATTTAATAATGGAATGTTTTGATTTCCGGTAAAAAAAAGTGAGAGGTAACTGGATAGACTTACCACACACTTGAAGTATTGCTCCTTGCGAACGCTGGGATCGACTCCCTTTTTGGTGCGTATCAATAGATATATGACATTTAGATCCCCGCAGCTACGTAGCAGCTTCTCTACCAGAACCTTGCCCATAAATCCGGTGGCGCCGGTAATCAGGATCGTTTTGTTGGCATAGAACTTTGCAATATCGGACTCGCCGCACTCGGCATCACTCCTCAGTATGTCCATGGTTAAGCAGCAATCTGCAATCGAAAAGAAAGAGTTTATTGTATTAAAGTATATATATTAATTGACAGGGTGTCCAAGGCTTAAATATTTTTTCTATCCGGAATACTACGATTTTTAAAAACTTTTCCCCAAGTCCTGTTTTTAAAAAACAAATAAAATACAATTTGGTCTTTTGAATTTTGGTTTGAGTTGAGAAAAAATATAACAGATCAATATAAATATGAAACTTAATTCCAGATATAAAATTCACTGGATTTTGGCTTAAATATAACTAAGGAATTTGCCATTTTAATAGCTTTAATTAAAATGCAAAATTGAACAAAGGAAGTTACAATGAGGTGATATTACAACCATTTATTTTCAAGATCGAGTTGCTGGCCATTTATTTGTCTAACCTACTCAGGGCAAGATTCTTGTTCAATGTCAGCAGCGGATACTGATGAAATACGATCATGCAGAGACAACTGAGGTGTTGACCAACCGCGTGTAATTGCCGTGGCCAATTGGGATTTTCGGGGTCTGTTCCCCGAAAGCCTCCGAATGGCCGCTTCCCATCACACCTCGCACATCATCTGTTTATGTTGGTAAACAGCGACAAGTTTAAAGACCTGTTAGCGGCCACCGTTTGTTTGTTTATCATGTTTGGAAAGTGTCCGTCCCGCAGTGGGTTAATGTTTGGTCCATTGCTTTATTTCGAGTTTTTATTTTGGGCTCTTTACTCTTAAGTGCATTACGGTCTTGGGCAACCCGAGTGCGGGTGGAAGTCCAAGCAATTAGCGAACTCTGGACAATTTCGTGCCGGGGTTATACCTTAGAGTTTTCCATGCATTACAGACCTCTGCATTTCACTCTTGTTTTATTACCTCTCTAATTAAAGTTTTCTGCTCTTTTTACAAAAAGTTAAGCACTCATCTAATATGAATTGGTGTTACGAGTTTTAAGCGATTCATAAAAAAAATCATTAGGGTGAAAAATTGTGGGACGTCTGTAATTTGATTAAAAGAGCTACAAGCATATAATTGTTTTCTAAATATAGGCTAACATATAGCCTACAAACCAACTATATTGATTGACTGAAAAATTATAAAACGAGCTGTGTTTTTAATTAATTTTTTTTTAATTGTGTAAATTATGCAATCGGTATTGTTTGCATTTTCTACAAGCCTATAAATCACTTTTTAATTTATACACACATTCTTGCTTTGCAAACTTTTCTTGCCTTTTAATTATTTAAGTTTCAATAAAGAACTACACAATCGAGGTTTAAAATGTATGGATGATGATGATTTAATTTTAAAAGCGGTGTAATCCACAGATAAAATATTCATTTTCTAAGTCCTTTTAAAAACTTTAATTCGGCAAAAAATGTTTTTTTTTTAATTTTTCTTTAAACCCTTAAAATTGGCTTTGAGTTCCCGAAAATTTATTTCAACGAAACAAATTTCAATATTTTTAAAATTTTGTATTTCTCTATAAATTTTAAATTTTGGAATAATAAACATTTTAATATCAAATTGTTTCTTTTTTTATTTTTAACATTTCACAAATAGTTCCAGTTTCATTAAATAATTTTCCTTAATATTCATTATTTTGCAATCACATTGAATTATTCATGATTCAAAAAACAAATTTTTCCTCTGGTGTCCATTCCTTTTCTGCGCTATTCCTTTCGCGGGCTGAACAAAAGACTTAAGACACAAACACTTGCTCTTTGCCATTCTGACTTCAATGATTCCATTAAAATTCATTCCCATTGTTCAGTCTTCTCTGGTCGGAGTTTTTTTTTCCTGAGCTAACACACACTGTACACAACATTTCACGCCTCCTTTTTGCCGGACGGACGGATTCACGTAACTCGAAGCACGCAAATTATGACATTCGCACACTTCTCGCTTGCAATTGTATGATTGAATTTTGTTTTCTTTCGGGCTTTTCGTGCCAATTTAAAGGGCAAACACACTCGGGGCCAAAGTTCACGAGGGGATTAGGATGGCCGAGTTATTAGCACCTAATTTTTATCTAAAACTCACTTCTCAGACGTTGACAACGACGATGACTGGCGAATCTTTGAGTGGTGTTTGCGGTCTCGAATCGAATTGGTTGAATTCTCAGCGGCAACTGAATCGAAAGCGAGCAATTGGCTTGAAGTTATACTCGGCTCAAAGGAAACTCGGCTCTGTCGGCGTCGCTGCCTCGCCAACGCCACACAAACACTGGCTCAGTGAACGTGTGCGCAGACAGGTGTGGAAGCCAAGTGAGTCGTGCTGCTTTCCGGGTTGTACTAGCCGCAAGATGAGCTTGCCCTCAGCCAGGCTATAAAGCCGAAAAACACACACCGAATCGAAACACTCGAATTAAAGCCAATTAAACGGCACTCAAGCCGCTCCATGTTGAGCAAGGGCACTGCTAATGCACCTCCCGACTGCTTTCTTGGCCATCCGAGATTCGGCAGCCTGGCAACCCTAGCCGGAGTCCAAAACAAAATTCCCCTCGACCGCAAAAAAAAGGAGCCGCTCCAAACCAAGGCCAGCCACTTGAGGTGGCCCTAAAAAACCGCATGTCATCCATGGCAGCCAAACAGATGCATATATGTATACAGTCGGAATTCTGTAGCTGGCACTTTTGCCTCAGCACAAGCTCAAAAACACTCTAGATTTTAAGGATTTATTGCAAATTTTTGTATACTCTTATTTACTTATAACTCAATTAATAAGCGTTTTTATAAACTGTGTTTAGAACAAATACATGAGAAATATTCGAATGTATTCAGAAAACCTTTTTAAATAAATAGTACAATGGTTATAGTTGTGAAATCATTTTGTTGACAATAAATAACCCACCAAATTGGTTGTTTTATAAAAATTGTTCAATGTGAGTAAGTCAGCTAAAAAAAATAAGTATTTAAAATTAGGGGGAAAACCACTACGTAATGTTAACGGGAATGCAAGCAAATATATATAAAGTCGGAAAATTGTTTTTTTTTTATGTTTTCAAACATGCTATGATTCAGTTTGTTTCAGCTCGGTAAATTCTTTGCTAAAAAATGTTAAAATTTAAATATTTTTACATACTTTCAATTTGGAATCTTCACTGTAGTCGTAAATGCATAAATTCATTCAACACATACTAGCACATTTCCGTGCTAAAATGCATTCATGCAATTTTTGGCTGTAGAAGAGATTTTTTCCTCTTGGGGAACCTGATCCACGGCTTCAACTGTGATAATGGCCAGGTACAAAAAGCTGCCCCGTCAGGTGAGTTGGTCAGTGGGACGGGGGACTCGGGGACAGCCACAGGATCGCTGGGGGATTTCACAATCTGGTAACAATCGAGCAGAAGATGTCGTGATGCGACGACCTTGAAATTCTGATTCAGCAACGTCTCCGTTACGTTTTCGTTTTTTTCCGCCTGGTTTGCTGGGCTACGGGCCTTGCGGCTAATAACAGGCTTCGCCGCTCGTCTGTTGTATTCCAACTCCAATTCCATTTCCCTTTTCTTTGATGACATAATTTGTTGTGACGGCCCCAGAGTCGATGGACGCCCCTAGTGCAACCCATTTCGTAGTTCCACTCTAATTAATTCTGTAAACGCCCGAGAACCGAGGAAACTGTCTTGTCACCGGTCCGCGAATAGCACTACTATACCAAATTTCAACTTCGCAGTTACCATCCGGGCTTCGTCTCCATTAAAACGGAAGAGATTTCGCCACACGTGCCTAGTTGTCCACAGAACTCCTTGAAAATGGCTTTTGATCGCAGTCATTTGAGTTTTCCACTACACATGTGGAAACTTATTCATACTCTTTGATCTCAGCTGGATCCTGTTTGATTTCCATTTGTTTGCTAGCTCGCTAATATTTGTCTTTCACACTTCTGTTGTTTTTAGACTAAAAGTTACTTATAATATTAGTAACTGAGAATCTCAATTTAAAACTTGCACTTAACCATTTTAGCTTTCCATCATAGCAAACTCTAATAATATTTTCTACTCCGTTTTGGTCTTGTGATTGTTATTTAAACTGCGGAATTAGTCCCAAAGATTCCATTGACGTACATTATTAAATATAAAACGCAAAATGTTTTTGTTTTCAATAAGAAAATCCAAATGTAATGTGAGAATTAAGTTAAAATGTTTGTCAAATCAAATGAGTCATTTGGGCATCTACGTAATGATAAATTTGATTAGAAGGCATTTGCTAGTTTAGACAAATCAAGATTTTCCCATATTTGGATTCCTTCTTTATTCCTGTTCTTTATAAAGAGCCACATAATTAACACATTTAATTTTAAGTTAGGAAATCTTGGTTTTTGAAAATCTTAGTTTAATACTCTATACTTTGGACGCACTAAACGATTCTTTACTTCCCTATATGTCTCCGGCTCCAACTCCCAATCATATTTTTCGATTGTACATTACCGATGAATAATCCGGCAATTATAAACAGGTTGCTTGAGTAGATACCTGCACATGTACGAGTATGTACCATGCTTTCAATCAGTCGCGGGCATCATTATGCAATTTTTTTTTGCAATTGATTACTCCAAGTGGGCTGGAGTTAAGAGGTAAAGCTGGAGCTACGGATGGAATAAATGGGATTTCCAAGAGCTAACCCTCACTACCGCCACCCATCGAATCGAGACCACCGCCATAAATCAAACATAATTGCAAATCTGTGTTGCTTTCGCGGCTACTGGATACTGACTAACACTAAATATTTGCTATTTGTTCGAGATTCGATTAACGACTAAGTAGAACACATTAAAGCTTGACCTGAGTCAACAAAACAGCTGTGAGCGATGCTTATATCGAAACTTCGTTTCGTAACTACATACAGTATATGTCGGTTCGAAAATTTAAGAATAAGATTTATAGCTGCGATCAACTACACTTATAAATCGTAGAAATAAATATCTTTTTTTATTTAAATTATATTTTTCAAAGAATTAAAAACACATAACAGCAGCACTGAAGAATTGACGTGGATTTATTATTAAAATTTATAGAGAACACGTATTATTATAATTTTACTGACAAGTGATATTTTCCAATTGCATCACATAAGCCCAGGGAAACCAGTTGTGAAAACTACCTTTTCAATGCGAATGGAAATATTTGCTTATCACAGTTTGACTGGCTTTGCTTGTAATTTGTCGTTCTGCTGTTGTTGATGTTTACGCATATGGGCACGCAATACTTTCCAGGTCTGGTCCGAAGCCTTTTCCACATTCCCCATCCGCAGCGTGGGCTCGGCCATTATTTTTCCATTTAAAACAAGTCGCCACCGGCTGCTGACACATAGCGGCAAGATATACATTTAATTAGCTGGACTCACTCTCACCCAGCTTAGGGTACATTCCTAAACCACTTTTCGCCTTGCGACCTAGTCATATGTATGACAATTTTATTATTAACACTAATTACAAAGATCGAGGAAACCGAATGAGCGTTGTAGCACGAACTCGAACATTTAAATGACTTGGGCTCTTGGGATCGGTTGGTGGTAATCTTGGTATCAGTTCCTATATCTGGTCATACGCTCAACCCACCGCCAAACAGTTTAAGATGGAATCCAATGATTGCAACTGAACGAAAAATTATCCATTTATTGAAATGGAGCTGCTAAGTTCATTTTAATTGGTGGTATTAACAGATTGAAGGGGTATGAGGGTATGTTCGGCTTGGTGTGGCTAAAGTGCAATATTTTAAAAACAAAAATGTAAATTTTCTTAAAAACATAAAAGCAACAAGTTTTTGAGTATCTATATTTTATAGTAATGGTTTTTAACTAGGGTTAAGCAAATAAAGAATTATGTAAAGTTCTAGTGGGAATTAAATAGTTCCATCAAATATAAAAACCCCAGTTAATCTGTTTGATATAGGGTGGTTGACATATAGTTGTATATTTAATTGGCGGGCGATAGTATTGATACCTTTTTAATAAGTCTAGTGTTCCATATTAAAAAAAATTTAATAAATAATTTATTTTCCACAAATAATTTATTCTCGAAGTAAATAAAGTGTAATTTAAGAACTATGGTGGCAATGCCATATATCTAATTATCTCCGTTAAGGGGAAGGAGCAACTGAGGTTAAATAGTTGTAAAACTTATTGAAAATTGCCAATTTAAATTAGTCTTGGTAGATATTCAGTTGTAGCCTACAGGGTGAAAATTGTGTAAGCAGAATAATAGAAGAATATTAATATCTATGGGGTATTATTAGTCCGGTTTATGGAGTCCAACTTTAAAAGTTTCAGAAACAAAATCAGAAATTTGTAAATGACCTCACATTAAAATTATAAACTCCACTCCACTTATTGTTTTAAGTTTTAGCGTTTGCATTTAATCAATTAAAAACAAATATTAAGTTCCTTGCAAAATCAGAGTACATATAGGTCCATGGATCTTAACCAATCGAGTTTTATTCATTAAAAGTATGTTTTGGAGAAACACGGAAGCCTGGCTTCTGTCCAGCTCTCTTTCATTTAGTAGCTACGTCCGAAGAGCGTGTAGAACTTGGGCTTGTTGGTGCAGCCGGGGCTGATGCACTTGTCGCTGGCCGATATGGGGGCCGGCTGGTCGAAGGGGATGCACAGCGACTTGGCGCCCATGGCTGGAGCTCCTGGCTCGGCCTCTTCACCGCGGGCGCTGTCCGCCTTGATCTTGTCCTCGCAGCTGATCTCGCCACAGAAGGGAGCCAGCAGGATGTTCTTCTGCTCCAGGAAGGCGCAGAAGTCGGTCCAGTTGGTCACCTTTTTGGTGTGACTGGTCATGTCCTCCTGCGCCTTGGCGAGCATGGTCTCGTGGATTGTCTCGAGCAGCGCGGGAATCTTCTTCTCCACTTCGGCCAGGGGGATGGTGATCTTCTGGCCGGTGTCGCGACGCACGGCTACGAGCTGCTGGGCCTTCAGGTCCTTGGGACCCACCTCCAGGCGCAGCGGCACTCCCTTCAGCTCCCAGTGGTTGAACTTCCATCCGGGCGAGTAGTTGTCCCGGTAGTCACCCTCGCAACGCACTCCAGCGCCGACCAGGCGCTTCTCCAGCGCCTTGCACGCGTCCAGCAGTTGCGCACGCTCGTCATCCTTGGTGTTCACGGTAATGCCGCAGGGCACCACAATGGCCTGAATGCAGGCCACATGTGGGGGCAGGACCAGGCCCTGGTTGTCCGCATGCACCATGATCATCACGCCAATGGTACGCGTGGTAATGCCCCAGGAGTTCTGGTACACGTACTTCTTCTGCTGCGTCTCAGGGTCCTCGTAAACGATTTCGAACATCTTGGAGAAGTTCTGGCCCAAGTGGTGACTGGTTGCTCCCTGAATGGCCCGACCAGAGGCGGAGATGAAGGCCTCCACGGTGGTGGTGTAGTCACCGCCCGCGAACTTCTCCTTCTCGGTCTTGCGGCCCTTGACCACGGGAATGGCCAGCAGGTGGGTGTAGACCAGGGCGTACAGATCGAGGATGTCCAGCACTTCCTTGTCGGCTTCCTCTTTGCCGGCGAACGCAGTGTGACCCTCCTGCCACAGAAACTCGCGGGTGCGGAGGAAAGGCGTTGGCTGTTTAAATTCCCAGCGCTGTGACAAAAAAAAAAAAAAACATAGTATTAGTTATTTGTAAACATATCACGCTTTATCCGCTGAATGCAAATACTCACCACAACGTTATTCCACTGGTTGAGACGGATGGGCAGATCCCTGTAGGACTGTACCCACTTGGCGTAGGCGGGATACATGACAGTCTCGGAGGTGGGGCGCACGGCAATGGGTTCGGCCAGGTCGGAGTCTCCGGATTTGGTCACCCAAGCCACCTCGGGAGCGAAGTCCGCGATGTGCGTCTTCTCCTTCTCCAGCACCGCCTTGGACACGAAAATGGGGAAGTAGCACTCCTTGACACCCATGCGCGTAATCTCAGCATCAAACCAAGTCTTGATGGCTTTCCAGATGGCGAAGGACCAGTGGCGCAGGATGTAGCAACCGGACACGTCGTAGTACTCGATCATCTCACCCTTGGTAATCACCTGGGAGTACCAGTCCGGCAAGTTTTCCTCCTTGGTGGCCTCCAGACCCAGACGGGTCTGCTTCTTTACAGCGCCGGAGGCTTCGGCAGCAGGCTCCTTCTTCACAGGCTTGGCTGGCTTTGGTTGAGCCTCCTTGGGCGCCTTCTTCGCAGATCCTCCTCCAGCGCCGCCTCCGCGTCCGGCCACGGGGAAATCGGTGCCCGTGACCTCCTTGTACTTGGCCTTGAGAGCCAGCAACTTGGCCACCTCCGCGTCTATCACCTCCTTGGCTGCCTTGTTGCCCTTGGCCGCACGCACCTTCTCCCCTTGAGCATTGATCTCCTGGGTGAGCTCATCCTTAGCTGGCGATGCCATCGCAACGGGGCTGACTTCTTTTTTCACCACAGTGGGTTCCGCTTTAGTTTCTGGAGTCCAATCCTTACCGCTCAGCGTCTTATATTGCGCTTTTAGAGCCAACAGATTCTTGACCTCTGGATCGATTAGGTTCTTGGCCGCCTTCTCGGACTTCAGTTGCCGGATCTTATCGCCCTGGGCCTGAATCTTGCCCAAGACACAGACTACGTCGCTGCCTGAATCTCCACCAGTGAGATCCACAACGTCCACGGCGGCTGGAATGGGTGCCACAGTACCTGGTTTCCACTCCTGACCGGTCAGGGATTTGTAGTCCGTCTTTAGAGCCAGCAAAAGTTTTACCTCGGCCTCCACCAGGGATTTCTCCGATTTGGCCGACTTCAGTTGACGGATTTTGTCACCCTGTTGGGTAATCTTGTTCAGCAAAGTGTTCACAGCAAGCGCAGAAGCAGGTTCTGGGTTCTTCTCCTGCTTGACTTTCAGGGTAACTGGCGCTGGAGCTGGAGCTGTGGTGCCTGGCTTCCAGTCACTTCCGGTAGCTGCTTTGTAGTCTGCCTTCAAGCTGAGCAGCGTCTTTACTGCAGCATCAACTGTGGCCTTATCGGCTTTAGCTGACTTCAGCTCACGCACTTTGTCGCCCTGGGTAGTAATTTGGCTTAGAATCTGGGACACCGAATCGTTGGCCGTAGCAGCAGGAGCAGGTGATGAAGCTGGTGCGGCAGTGGGAGGTACAGTGCCTGGCTTCCAATCTTGACCGGTGAGAGATTTGTACTGAGCCTTCAGTTCTAAAAGTGTCTTCACAGCGGCGTCGATCTCTGGCTTGGCAGCTTTCTTTCCCTTCAGATCTCTAACCAAATCGCCCTGCCTTACAATGCTAGCATTAACCGAAACGGCGTCGTTGGCAGTGGGAGTAGAAGCGGTCGCAGCAGCGGGTGCTGGAGCTTGACCTGGTTTCCAATCTTTTCCGGTAGCGGTTTTGTAATCCGCCTTCAGGGCAAGCAGCTTCTTTACTGCAGCATCGATTTGATCCTTGGCTGCTTTCTTGGATTTAAGATCACGCACTAGATCGCCCTGTTGCGTTATTTGACTTTCCAATTCGGAAGCTTGGCCGGAGGATTTTGTAGGAGAGGATGCCTTTTTCTGTAAGAAATTAAAAATATATATGCAATAAATAACAAAAGCGTAATTGCTGCAACGTCTTCTTATTTTTTAAAAACTTTTCTGCAACGTCAGCAAGGGCGACAGTGCATTAATCTGCGAGCCCCTCTTTCAATTTGGTGTCTTACTGGAGAAACACAGGCAGGCGATAACGATCCACACGCTTCGTGGTTCAGCATAAAACTGGTTTTGGCCCAAGAAGAAGACTATGGCGAACCAACGCGGCACAAAATAAAGAGTAGGTGGAAGAGCTTCAGAGCGACACGGTTGGAGAGTGAAAAGCATGTGTAAACTCAAACAGCTGATATTGTTCATATAGTGAAATGAATACTTCTATGTCGAACTTTGTATACCCTCTTAAGCAACTTAATTTATAAAAAAAAAATACTTTTTACTATGAAGCGAAAATAAAAATGTAAAACTGTTTCAAGCCAGTTTATAGAAATGATTTTTAGTAACTCACCGTAGCCTTGGCATCCGGCGCATTTATTTTCAGGCCCGAGGTGGGCACATCCTTCGTATGGCCGTCGGGAATGGAGAACAAAACAATGGGCGAGGGGACACTAGTGAAGCCACTGGGTGGAGCATAGGCGTTGTCCACTTTAAAGAAGCCACGCCTCTGCAACTGGATGATATCACCTTTCTTGCATTTCTTCAGCTCAGGATCGCCAAGCATGGCGACCTCATCACGGGTCTTGTGGCCGATGAACTGCTTAAAGTCCTCGTCCTTGCCCAAAACAGCTTTACTAATAATGTTGTCGAAGTAAACGCAGAATGTGGGTGGATAGGCACTGGCATCGTCTTCCACAGCCAGCCAGGTTAACTTGAGGGTCTTCTTGAAGTCCTTGTTGTCCAGGTTGAGTGTAGCATCAACAGAAGTGATGGTTCCCGATGCATCCTTGTTCACCTTCTTGATGAGGATGTTTCCCCAGTTGATGAAGGTGGCGTTTTCACCTTCCTTCAATGCTTCGGCATCCACGTAGTCGATGTAAATCCGGGGACCCAGTAAGACTGTCTTCTTGCCCAGCGATTCATCCTTGGGATGAACGGACACCTGGATCCTTTCCACCTTGGCACCTGCCACATTAACCACAATGCGCTTCTCCTTTTCCAAGGCAGTGTAACGTGGGGCAATCGGATCGATCACCTTCTTGTTGAAGGCCCAGATTTTATCCCAGTTCATGAAAACCACCGATTTGCTGCTTCCCTGGGCAATGATGAACTCCTTCAGCCCCTCCACAGTCATGCCGCGACGGATGATTCCACGCACCGTGGGGAAGCGAGGATCATCCCAGCCATCAACCAGGCCAGAGTCCACAAACCAGGTGAGCTTCCTCTTGGAAAGTACCGTGTTGGTCATGTTCAATCGACTGTACTCCCAGATGTACGGTTTTCTTAGCTTCAGGGCATCAATGAACCAGTAGAACTGATCATCACGGTCATGGTACTCAGTGGTGCGCAGGGTGTGGGTCACATTCTCGATGGCGTCCACAATGGGGCAGGCAAAGTCGTAGGTAGGATAGACCCTGCAAAGGTAACGTATTTTATACTTGTTCTAATTGAACGTGGAGGTTTACTCACTTGTATTTGGTTCCGGTGCGAGGATGCGGCTCGTTCTTGCAGCGATAAATGGTAGGATCGCGCATACAACCGTTGGCCGAGGTCATGTCGATCTTGGCGCGCACGCAGAATTTTTGACCCTTCTCAGAGCCTTTTACCATCTCTTCCCACAGGGAAAGATTCTTCTCAACAGCTGAGAAAAACAAAGAAAAATTAACACAAATTGAAGTTGAGTATTGAATATTGAAAATATCTATCACTGAGCAATCTATGAAATCCTTTTATTGTTAAAGCGGATAGTAAACCCATAGCAAGATCTAGAATTTAAGATAAACTTACAGTTAGAGCGATTGGCCGACTCCACGCGCTGTTCGCGTTCCAGCTTCATCTGCTCCGGTGGCGTGTCGTCCACGTAGGCCTTGCTCTCCTTGATTAGCTGGACGCAGTAGTCCAGCATCAGGTCAAAGTAGTTGGAGGTGTGCGTAAACAGGTCCGGCTTGATCTGCAGCTGCTCCAGATCGCCGAGGATGACGTTCTCGAACTCTACGGTCTCCTTGGCGGGATTTGTGTCATCAAATCTCATGATGAGCGTGCCCTGGAAGGCCAAGGCGTAGTACTGATTCAGCAGTGCCGCCTTGGCATGTCCGATGTGCAGGTAGCCGGAGGCCTCTGGCGGGAACCGGACCACCACCTTGCCCATTTCGGCACCGGGCAGGTCCACGAACTTGCCCTCCTGCTTGCGCTCGCCCGTTTTGGCGGGCGTCTGCTCCTTGGAGGCCTGCGGGCTCCTCTTTACCCTCGCTCCCTCTGGCAGGGATTGCAGGACCTTCTGGATCAGCGGCTGCGCGGTGATGAGGTCATACCAACGCTGCACATGCTGCGGAATGCCCTTGGCGGCTAGGAACTCATACCGCGAGTGCATCTCGTTAAACAGCGCAAAGTCGGCGATGGTCAGCTTGTTGGCCACCAGATAGGTCACCGGGGCAATGGACTTGTCCAGGAAGGACAGCGCCCAGGAGATGTCGTCCTCGCAGGTCAGCGAGAAGGACAGCCAGTGGTCAATCTGTGTCCGTTCGATGGCCGTCTCTCCATACAGCTTGTAATCGGGAGCGGCGCGGGCCAAAGCGCGGAGGACATCGTTGTTGGAGTGGCACACCAGCAGGCGATTATCGGGAAACTGCAGCGAGGTCTCCTCCTTGCTCCACACAATCTCCACGGGTACCGAGCCATTGATAAGGTGCGCCGTCGCCAGGCCACCTAAGCGAGTGAGTCAATTAATGTCACACGATACGAAACTGATGCAATAAAAGAGGGATCGGATGTGTATATTGTGTACATAAATAGACCCTGATCCGGATATAACCTCACTAAGTGCACATCTTCCGGGCGGTGAAGGTCACTGCAGCTGGCATCCTTTGGGAACTTACTTATCGGTGGATTATTGAGGTTCGCTTTGAGCTTTATTGACATCGTGCCAGGTTGTTCTCTTGCAATCTAAGTGGAAATGACGAAATTTCTCGGCTTGTTAAACGGCACGAGTACGGCCAGCTGCTAACGTCTACACAGACCAATAGAGATGACCGAAAGAGCTGCAGTTCCCTTGCGATAGTTGCCTGTGACTGGCAAATATCGCTCCGCTTAAATACAGTTAAACCATTTTTAATGAATGAATAATAGCCTGATTCCATTGCCGCATTAGTGGACTTTTTAAATGTGCCTGATTCCATTGGCGCATTAGCATTTAGTTAATGCTACTCCGACATGTGAGTGGCACGAACAGCTGATCTGGGCTTGTTTACTTTTGAATTTTGGCAAATCCAAAAGAAATTAATTAAAATTAATGAACATGAGTGAGTTTACTAAACTCTGTAATGCTCAGCAGGACTTCCATATTGCGACCGAGACATTTGCCAACTTGAACGACAAAGAAGAGAAGCTGATTGCGTTGTTATGACGGGTTTGCAATGAAGGCCACCACAGTTTCTTAAAAAGGCAAGGATCCCCGTATATGTGAGAGTTATTTAATGCCAGAGATCCAGCAGTAATGCATTATGGTACTGCGAGCAGAATTTGCAGCGTGCGCTCTAGGTTTCAGTCATTTTTATACAAAATAGATTTTAAATTCGAAAGACATCAAAAATTGCGCCAAACTTGCTTATAGAAAACAGCTGTTGTAGTGGTGGAACGAAGAAAATATCGTTAAACATCGGTATTTTCCAGTATTTTTTCTAAAAACTTTCGGGGCGAATGGTTTTTAATCGCATTTAAAAATCGCATTTATTTTAAATGCGGCATTTAGCCTTATGGGATTCTCTGTGTAAATAAATGCGCATTTGGCTAAATGCATTTTAATGCGGCAATGAAATCAGGCTATAACATATTATATTGAAAAACTGTTTTGGTAGTACTATTTTTTTCTTCGGATAATTGTTTTGAAATTTTTATAACAATTTTTATTAAACAAACATTTGCGAGTTTACATAAATCCTTTTTTCTTTTCATAAAGATTGTATTAAAACTTAACATGTGAAATATAACTAGAACATTTTGTTTAAAATATTTTTCAATTTCTTTTTTAAGTGATTATTTTGTATTAACTATAATATTTGGCTCTATTTGCCTGAGGCCCACTGTACTTGCTATTCGCTTAAAACGTGGACATGTCCACTGCGAATGTCAGCCCTGCAAGAAGAACAATTTTCTATGTGTGTTTTGTTCAGTTGCTGCATGGAAAAATAGTTTTTTTCCCTTTATTTCGTACACCCAGTGCACGGAAAAACTCAATCACACAGAAGAAAAACAAAATTAATGGTGAGGCTTGAGAAAATACAGTGGAAACAGTGATTTCTTAGGTGATCGGATACGTTTTTTAATGTTGACGATGCGGTGGCTCCAGGTGTTAATGTGTGTGCGTGCCCGATGACTGTATCAGTGCGAATTGGGAGCTTCGCTGGCCTAAAAATATATGAAAAATTAATGAAAACCACAATAATCAATAGAGGGTCTGTACTTATAAAGTTGCTATTCAATTCTAGATGCTCTTCATGCTGCTGTTCAGCCGGCAGGGCAAACTGCGGTTACAGAAGTGGTACATGGCATATCCGGACAAGGTGAAAAAGAAGATCACCCGGGAACTGGTCACCACGATACTGGCCCGTAAGCCTAAAATGTGCTCGTTTCTGGAGTGGAAGGACTGCAAAATTGTCTACAAGAGGTGGGTTGGTGTTTAATTCAGTTTGTACAAGATTCCTGATTTAAAATATTAAGATAAGATAGCTTTGGTTAAATGATAACTGATAAGACATGTATGCCTTAAATATTAAATATATTAAGACATTTTTTAGTAGTACCACATAAATGTTTTTAAGATACTAACGTTACTGTATAAACTTTGAAGGTACGCAAGCTTGTATTTTTGTTGCGCCATCGAGCAGAACGACAACGAGCTGCTGACACTGGAGATCATTCATCGCTATGTGGAGCTGTTGGATAAGTACTTCGGCAGCGTAAGTTATTAATACCACTGCCATAAACAGCATTACAAAGTGTTATATTTCATTTTCTCTTAACAGGTCTGCGAGCTGGATATCATCTTTAACTTCGAGAAGGCCTATTTTATCCTGGACGAGCTCCTTATAGGCGGAGAGATCCAGGAGACGTCCAAAAAGAACGTACTTAAGGCTATCGCCTCGCAGGATCTGCTCCAAGAGGTCAGTACACCCGAGACATATGATCTGTAATGCCTTAAACGGTTGTGTCACTCTCTACCTAAGCCGGATATTGTTAATTGTTTTACATATTTATTCAACTTACTGGTTTTTAGTTTCGTTACCTCGTTAGTGTTTGTTTGCATCTATATTTATATGCCTATCTATTACGTCTACAATGTCATACCTCATCCAATTCACGGTTTTCTCTTTATACTTTACTCTTACCTACTTGTTCTTGTTTCTCTAATTTGTGCAATCGAAACTAATAACTATTCTACTCGTACTATAAACCGAACACCTCTAACCACTCGAAGCAAGAAGAGTTCTTTTACTCGCTGCAATAGATTCTAAGAGCAGTATGCGTGTGTGTTTGGCAGCAGCATTGTCATTAACTTTAAGTTCCGAATCTGATGTAAACCACCTAGCTGACACACACGCTCCCAATCAATTTGTTTATGTGTCATTGCATGCCGTCTTGAGTTATGAAACTTGCCCACTCGAAAGCGAATTGTGAATTGTGAGAACTTACCAGAAATTATTTGATCGCCACAGTATTGAACTTGCCATAGATGTTGCTGTGCAGTAAAACTAAAACTTTGTTTGCCATTTGTAGTCAAATTTTTGCTTGTGTTGATTTTGTGACCTGTATTTCTTAAGTCTCCTAACCCGAATCGTAGTAAAATCTCGATCTTAGTTGGCTTGATTATTTTGCATGACCTTTGTAGCTGAATTACTAACTAGAATCGATGTTAAACTATACATATTTTTGCCATACCATTTAAACCATATATAAATGTGTAACCCATGTACCCTCTCTCTTGTTATTATTAACGCTTACCCTACCCGCCACTGCATAAATCGATGTTAACACAACTACTACCACCACCAACCAACAACAACCACAGGACTTCAATGAGTATCTTAACTAATCGATACAAAAAAGAACAGATTAACATAGAAGAAAAGAAAACCCAACCTTAAGAAGCAGTGTAAAGTGCATAAAGTTATATACCAGAACTGCGAAGAGTCTTAGTGGAGTGTCGATAGGTCAGATCAGTCAAACCTTCGCCCAGCTGTACATATATGTATATTGCCCAGCTTTAATTCCCCCGCCTTCCCCGCGCTGCGTTGTGATGTTCATCCATATAATATGCATTTCGTGTTTCCAAGTTGTGCCGTAAATGAAAGAAAAGCAAAGCCAGATTGAAATTGGTTTCTTTTTTGGACATGTTCTACTTACACACTTACACTTTCTTCTCGTACTACCACTACTACTACTTTCTTTCCTTCTACTCTTCTCGTTCTTATTGTTCTTATTCTCTGTACTCCAGGACGAAGCCGTTGAGGGCACTTTAAGAGACATTGGACTCCTCTAAAGAACTAGTACACCCTAGAACTTATTTAGTTGATATGACACGCACACCCAGAAACAACGAGCACACAATAACACACACACAGAAACACCCCCAGCGATAATGTGTGCTGCACTTGGCACTTTTCAACACTGTTTCATCAATGCTAGTGTGTTCTGGCTGTTGTACAGCACTGAACGCTGAAAAAATCGAAACAAAGAAGAAACCAAGCAGCGTAAGGCTTCAAAAGCAATAAATCCCACAAAGCTATATAATATAAAGTAACATCAAAGCATCTGGCATGCGGTTTTTCATACACCCTCTCTCTCAAAAAACACACTGATATATTAGATCCAGCTAAGTTCATGCAAAACAAGCCAACCTTACGTAGTTTCATCTGGGGTTTCCACAACTGAGTTAATATTCTTCTTCCTATTTACATTAAATAATCGAAAGATCATTCCAATCAATCACCAAATGGGCAATAACTAATTTAGTGGGGAATATATGCAATACTATTCTTACAATAAAAACAAGTAAGCTTTAATGTTGAAAAAAATGAGAACGATATATAAAAATTGTAATAATCATCCCTTAGTGGTAACCGAATAAAGTCTAGTTTATGTATATCTACAAAAATATATGTTTATGTATGTGTGTTGTACGTTTTAGCCAAATTTTCTGTGTTTTGTAACTGAAGAAAAACAAGTTAAAATAAAAAGCAAGTATTTTGAAAAAAAAAGCTAAATGTACTCGTATGCTATATTATTATGGTAAGAACTGGTGATCCTCAGTTTGTATTTAATTTAATTGTTTACTTATAATTTTAATTGTTGTCTTTGCTGTTGTGACTGAACCATTTGACTACTCTGACCTTTTTACGCTCGCTTTGATCCACTCTCCACTGATCTGACCTCTAAACTCCACTCTTTCCAAACTATCTATCTCCCCCTCTGTCTGGCTTAGTGCACCCGTTTGGTGTCCTTTTGCTTTTAGTTGTTATATCTTCTTACCCGTTATTAAGAGCCTATTTATGAAGTGTATATTCCCTAGTAAAGAATCTTTTACTTGGTTGCATTTTATCCAGAGCGATGTTGAGTATAGATTACGTAACTGAAGCTAAGCATTCTCCCATTCCAGGACGAGACCCCGCAAAGTTTCTTCGACGATCATGGCCTGGGCTAGGTTGCCTCAATGACAAAAAAACCCAAAAAAGAAATTATCTATATCGAACCCATTTAAAGTCGCCTTAAATGTATGCGTGTATCTGTATTCAACGTAACCCAAAAGTATATCGGTTCTATTATTATTTAACCATCCTGTGTCAGCATACAAGATTGTGTATAGAAGTGCTGTAAAACTTATTCTTAATTTCGCTTGGCAAATGCAATTTGCAACACATTTTACTCCACAAAAGCAGCAATAGCGGTTGCTCATACACATTCATACTTGTAAAGATTAACTTAGAGATAAAAAAAAATTAAAGCGAAGCGATTAATCGACGGTGTGCTCAACTCTATATTTGTAAGTTAAAAGCCCTATAAATATATGAAAATTGCTGTATCCAAAGTAACAAAACAAAGCTCTGTTTACTTTATACATTCTTTGCTACAAATAAAAATCATATTGAGTGTGAGAGTTTCTATATTTCAATTGTTTTAAGTTCTTCATTGATCTTATAATTGGGTAAAAGCTTTCAGAAAAATGATTACTTTTCAACTTTACTTGTTCTTAAATATGACATATATTTTCAGTTTTCCAATAAATGGTTATATTCGGCAATAATTAAACAACACAAATCATTTGTTTAGTTGACTCCAAAACGTTTTTTCTTTTGGGCTATTTTCCTCCGATAGCGACTTGGCCACATTTATTTCGGGTCAAGTTGGCAGCTCTTCGACCAACAAATTGTTGATTTCATTTTTATTTGGGGGCGGGCGAGAGTGCCAGAAATAGAGAGGGAGAATGTGACGGCACAAGCGCTGGCATCCTGCTCTCCCTTGCTCTCTGGCTAACGGGAGCTCCACAAAATTTCCCCCTGTTTGTTGTTGGGCGCGCAGACAGGAACTTGAACCCACCACACCGTCGAGCAAGACGGGGCGAGTGGCCCCCCGGCAAGTGGGAGCGGGACGGAGCAAGAGCGCCAGGCGGAGCAGCGATATAGGCGCTGCGCTGCGAGAAAGTTGCGGGCCCGTCCGCAGAGCGCCATCGTCTTCAGCGGAGCACACACAGCAGCTAGGTGTGCTCTTCCGTACGTAACGGTTGCGGATTTTCACTGGATTTCCATTTTCATAGCCCAGCACACAGGAAAATTCTCACACACCCGCAGCAGGCGGCGAAAGTGTGCAAGAAAGTGCACAAAAGTCGGGAAAAACCCGTTGAAAGCTCGCGTAAAACTCGGTTAAGCCCTCCTTGTGCGGTGAAAATTTTCCATCCGGAGATGGAAAAGTCTGAAGTGCGGGGAAAATCGAATGGAAAATTAGAATAAGCAGCAGCAGCAGTGTGAAAATCGAGTGTGCAAAATTTTGCAGCTTTAAAAATGTATGGTACATAAAATTTCTCTCTCCAAAATCGCGAGTGTGTGTGTGAAAATTACGTTGTCATATGTGCCAAGTGCTGAATTTTTCAGGCTTGACTTTCCCTGCCGAATCGGGCTCCAAAAACGAAATGAACTCCTTCAAGGCATTCCCAATGAAAAAAGACAAGGCCACTCGCTCAAAAGCTAGATACATTTGTACATAATATATGATATACATATACATATGTATCATATATGGTGGCAAGGAATCAAGCCGCGCCAGCGAAAGAAAGAAAGAAAAAAATTCTCTATCTATTGCGATTTGCTCATGCGGTCCGAAAAGAGCGAAGCGCGCAGCATTGGGTGGAAAAGTGGGTGGCAAGTCCAGGGGGGCGGTGGGTGTTGAGGACGGGGTGGGCGCCACCATGGCCCCAGTGGGTGCGAAGTACGGCTGCTTTGTCTACAGTTGTAGAAAGTGTGTATACACAGCCTCTGAAATCTATATATCTTGCTTTTTTGGGCCCCCCATTAGCATCCATAATTTTCAGTATTTCCCTCCCAGCCCAAATCAAAACAATAATTTCCCGAATAAAAGCAAAGCCGCAAAGTTTTCATCACTCCCACCCCCTCACCCCCGTTCATCGCATTTGTTGCAAAAATATTGCTCGTTGTGATTTATCCTTAAACTTGGCCACTTTTGTTGAACCGCTCCGCAGTGGTGGAGTTGAGTTCAAGCGGCTGTGCGGTGAATTGAAAGGTGCGCATGACGCGAGGACATCGCCTGGTGGCCAGGATATATTTATATATATATGGACACGGGAAACGGGTCCTGGACATTCCACGTCGTCAGACTGGCTCCAATCACACAGTTGCGGCCCAAATAATAGTATTGTTCAGTAAAGTTCAAAACTTTTTAGCTAAATGGGCACTGGCACACATATCTGTCCAAGTTTCTACCTTCGGTATTTGGTTATTTTTACGGATCAAAATGATCAATTTTGAATATTCCACATAGGTTAGTCCAAATCTATTGTAAAAGTATGCTTTATGGAAATATAGAGGCAATGGTCAGTCTTTTATACAACGTGTTAGACCACAAACCTTAAATGCAAAAGATAGTTTACAGTTTTATCTTTACCTGATTACATTACTTTTTTAATTTACAGCTCAACATTATGTTTAACTAAATATCCGCCAGAAAGCCTTAGTTTACCAGAAAATTACAGTTTAAAACCTTCACACAATGTTAAGACCAAGATTCTTACCCTCAAGGGCTATTATGCCGACCTTAACTGTTCGTATACACACACTGTGAATTTGCTTTCCGTTAGCTATCGTTTATTGTCATCAAGTTGAAAAATTCAATTGTCGTTACCTTTGTTTCGTCTATTATTAGGACCTGTATGATATAATATTTGACTGGATTGTCCTTGGCAAGCTCTGCTCGCAGTGGGCGGTTCGGTAGTGGGGGCTGATAATTGGTTCATCGCAGAACATGTTGCATACTTGAGGGCGCTGCGGCTATGGAAATTAAAAGAATCGCGCTGGGAAAAATTAAGCAATGCAGTTTGGGCTTTCGCTCTCTTGCTCCCTTTCTCTCCCACCCACCAGTCCACGCTGTTGATATCATATTTTTGCCACTTCTATTATTATATTGATGTCTACTACTTTTTTATGGTGCTGGTGCTCCAAGAATACAGGGAACTTTTTTAGCCAATTCACCATGCATGACGCGTGCTTTCCCTCTCGCGCAGACTGCTCTCTCTCTCTCTTTCCTTCGCTTTTCCCTGTGGAAACTCCCGCTCTTGTGGATTTTATTATCGGGAAACGTTTTCCTTTTTTTGGCTCTGCTATTTTTTTTCTTTTGGGGGTTTCGGCGCCCACATATCAGCGCAGGAAAGCGGAAAGTGGAAAGGCAAAGAAAGAGCGAAGAAGTCGAAGAAAAACATTTTCCGAGCTGCTGCTGCTGCGGCCGTTCGATTTTAGTAGTAGTAAAGTGAAGACCGCCCGCCGAGTGAAGTGTGCCTACGTGTGTGTCCGCGCCTGTGTGCAGTGTTATATACAAAATACAAATAATA
This sequence comes from Drosophila elegans, assembly GCF_018152505.1. NCBI lineage: Eukaryota > Metazoa > Arthropoda > Insecta > Diptera > Drosophilidae > Drosophila > Drosophila elegans. The sequence goes on along the minus strand of NW_024545863.1, from coordinate 25,651,764 downwards.
AATATATCCTAAATGGCACACATAAATGATGGCAATTTATAAATACAAATTACCAATTTTTTGTTTAGTGCAGCGCCAGATATTGTAAATAATTAACAGTAAAAAACTCACCACCAAAGAAAGTTATAACCGAAAACGCTTAAGCAAACCAAAGATGCATAAATCTTAACTAATATGATACATAGTCAATATGTATATAGAAACTAGTAACGATAATTAAAGTAAACGCAAGGAATTACACCGATCCCGGCAAGCAAATGTCCGGATAGGGGAGCCGCCACCTGACCAATGGATGAAAATGCAGCCGTCGTCGCCGTCACTTTCGCCGTCGTCACTTTCGCATCGCTTTTGTCAGCAGCAGCAGCAGCAACAGCAGCAACAGGAAAAATCAGAGAAGCAGCAGAAGGATCAGAAGGAGCAGTCCAGGCTGGCCGGATTCTCGCCCTGCCACGCCCACGCCAATCGAACGCCCTCGGTCGGTACGGCAGCGCTGCCTCAGCTGGCGTCGACGCCCGCACCGGCAGCAGCGGCCTAAGTTGCCAAACCGAAAGAATCCCACTTCGAAATAGCCCATCTAGACCGCAGCAACAGATATTGCATCTGCGACATATATTGCAACTGCAACAGCCAAAAATATTGCGGTTTTAGCTGCGGCAGCAACACAAATTGCAGCTTCAACTGCAACAGCAACAGAAATCGTAGCAACCTCAAGGAGGCCAACGCACAGAGCAACAGCTACGCATAAGGCAGCACAAAAAGGCGCAGGATAGACCGGAAGCGGAAGGACCGGAAGAAGGGCGGGCAGCGGACACAGGCAAACAAAATGGCGGATGGTGGGCATTCATTCGTGAAGAAGACATTTCATAAGCCAACATATTGTCACCACTGCTCGGATCTGCTCTGGGGCCTCATACAGCAGGGATATATCTGCGAAGGTGGGTACATACTGGCATAGTCATTCATTTTATTTGTTCCGATCGCTTTTGCTAGGAAATTAAGTTTAGATGCATCACTTTAAGCTAACGAAATCTATTATAAAACCAAAGTCTTCTTTAATTTCCCTGAACTGTGCCTGTCTATCAGTTCTCGGTTTAGTCTCAAAATAAGTTGTAATTAATGGGCACTAAACAGAACCGAGAAAAGGTAACACGCAAATCATCGAACATCTTCAACGGCAGCGGCAGATGTAAAAATACATTTCGTCTAGTTTTGAAAATACTTTTTAAATTGCCATAAACTTGGAATGGAAACGTGGCCGCTGATGATGGCGATGAGGAGGTTGTAAAAACAAAGACTTGCACAAGTATTACAATAAAACAGAATTGCGGGAAGAAATTGTGTATTAATCTGAAGGCAAGAAAAGTTCAGCCGTGAATATTGACGGGATTCCAAACAGTATAAAGAACTCGGGCGTCTGAATGGGTAACTAAATTATATAAGTTAATTCGGGGAACTACATATTATCGTTTAATATTATTATGACTAATGATATTAGGAGGAATTCATAATTTTAATTTTCGCATAAAACCAAATAACTTAGCAGACGATAAATATAAAATATTAAAAGTTGCAATCCACGCGTATTCAGAACAGCAGCTAAGACCATTAAAATCTATCTATTTCTGTTTTCCCAAATAAAACTAAACAAGTTTTTTCCCGGCAGACCCAACGTCATCACCGCATGACCAATGGGTCAACTATAGTTTGTGTGGATTGTACAGATTGCATGGACCGACAGCATGTAGTGTAGTATAGGCTATAGTATGGTTTAGGGGCAGCATCATCGGGCTATTTGCGGCCGAGAAGTGTGCGCGTTTGAACTTTTTCAAATTGTGCGGCTGTTGGCCGTGTCTGTCGTGACGTGAGCGGAGCGCCAACGACGTCATAGTCAGCTCCGATTCGTTTTGTATAAATGTAGATTCGGGTAAACGTTTGTGCCATTGCCATGGAAATCTATAAAACAGAGCACAACGCTCGCCCAGCGCAATTTAAGCCAAATCAAAGCGATTTGGTTGGAATCAAAACGAAGCAGGAACAAAATTAGATTCGAAATCCACAAAACCTAGGCATCTGACTCTCCCAATGTGAAGCGTGTTAGGCGCCTTGCATCATGATGAATCTCTGTTTATTTATGCAATTTTGTTAATCGTATTTGTGACTCTGGTTTTTGCTATTATTATAATTATCGCGAATAACGATTGACGTTTTAGTGCTTACAGTTCGCTTCTTTTGCCACTTCATAGCTTTCTAGTTCATCCAGCCACATTATTCTCCAACCTTTCTAATTCTTTTTAAATAAAAGTTATATACATTTTAAAATTTTTTGATTAGATAGTGACCAAAATAAAATATCAAATCTATAATTTGTTAACAAAAAAATTTAACTGATTTATATTTAAATGTTTTCCACTTGAAGTATATATACATCTTGCAATTCCTTAAATGTAATAGAATTTATTTACAATCAAAAGAACTGCAATAATATATAAACGTTACTTAAACCTCTAGCTGTTCCTTTGGTCTTCTTTAGCGAACCATGGCTTGTTGATCTGTTCACTTTAATGGCTAATGCGAGAGATCATAAATATAAAGATATGAATGAACAAAAACGAGATTCCATAAATGCACTCATTCGTTTATTCCACCATTTCGCCAGCAAATTTATTGCCCGCTCGACAGACAAACACCCCGAAATTTCGATTTGTTTTCTTTGCACTTGCCTATGACATTTTCAGTGCATTTTGGCACAGTGTTAATGACGGTGAAACATCCTATTTTTATATAAAGCAGCCATACATGTTTTTAAAAACCATATAGCATGATGAGTGCTAATAATATGTGAAGTGTGTATTGCATACCTTCGGGGGCGTAGCTCCTTTGCTGTACATCACTCATAGGCCGCGTTGGTTGAATGCAACTTGTGCAGAGGCGTTTTTTAAGTGGGCGAATGATTCAAACTGCTCTCATAATTAAGTTTCATATATAATTGGACCCTGGATGAAGCTGGAACTGCAACTGTAGCTATCCGGCCCACGCAGTTACCCAGAAAACGACTTGAAATAGAGCACAGGCTCTCTGATTCTCGAATGTAGGTCAAATGCGAAATGCACTCTCGTACACTATGCAAAACACATACACCCACAGATGCAGAGCAGGCCGCAGGCGAATTGTGAATTGGTTTTTCAGGGGAAGCGGAGGCGGTGTGCAACAAGAGCAGCAGGTGCGCAACAAAATCAAATTGGTTGCATGAGCTAGGGGGTAGGGGGGTCCTTAAGATATCTAGATGCCGGTAGCAGCGCCCCTGAACCATCCACCTCAATGCAACCCCAACCCAACCCAACCCAGCCCAACCCTACTTCCCTCTCCCGTCCCCTCCGATCCGGATCCGAATCAGAATCCGAGCGAGGTGCGCCTGCCGATAGCAGCGAAGGGCTAAAAGTGCGTCATCAATGGCCGCCATGGAACATGACGACGATGCCAGCGGAACCGAAAACCTAGTGGAGTGAGGGGCTGGCGGTTTTGGAATGGAGGTGATGAATGGAAGGGGGATTTTCCTTGTTAATTGGCTCGTTGTCGACGCTCTTTATTCATAACCAAAGCGAATGGCGAACAACGAGAATCAATTAATACACTGTAGCATGGTTTTCAGCCTGAGTAAATATTTATAATGAAAGGTCTACAGAAACCGACATTTCCTCAAACACATGTAAAACATGTTTCAGTTCCTTTGAGGTGTTAATTAATATTGGACATATATAATATACAAATGTTATAACTTTTTGTTGAAAAAAGGGAAACCAATAATATTGATTTGTTTTCATTATTAGGAATTGAACATAGACTAATAAGTATAATAGAAATATTTCAAGCTATTTGGCTTAAATTAAACTAAATTTGTAAATAAAAACTAAAACACTTCTGATTTTGGCACATTTCCGTCTTCGGTAAGAGTATTAAAAACAGACTTTCGGGGTCGTCAGTGTGGCTAGCACATCGCTGAGAACGACTGCGAGGAGGAATATCCGAGTGAGCGATAAAAAGGGAGGGCACTGCTGACGTTGCAGGCCAGCCGGAAAAAATTTCCTGTCTAAAACGTATAATTAAATAAAGACAAGTCGGATTAAACGCCAGTTAAGCATTGCAAAATAAGGAAAGAGTACAAAGAACTATGCTATATTCTATAAATGTTATCCCCTCCCCCCTATCCCCGAAAAAGAAACTGCATTTATTTAATAGTCAATTCAATCAATAAAATAGATTGTAATTAAATTAAATTATTTTTTCTGAAATTGCTTAACGTTGATGTGGGAATAAAATAGAAAGCCGCGGCAAAAGTTTTTAGATATATACTTAATAGTTAGCTCAAATTTCAATTTTAGAGGTCGTGCCAGGCCATGTCCATGAAAATTGGTTACAAATTATTAGAAATTAAATTGAATTTATTTGTTTACAAACTGTAAGTATAAGTTACAAACTAAAGCTACAGCGAGGAGTAGGAGCCATAGCTATTTTCGCTTTTCGCCGAAAAAAAAATTGAATTTTGGCCCCTTTTTTGTTAATGTGCAGTGACATTTGGAGAATATGATTTTTGCGTGTTTTTATACCCTTGCAGAGGGTATTATAATTTCAGTCAGAAGTTTGCAACGCAGTGAAGGAGACATCTCCGACCCTATAAAGTATATATATTCTTGATCAGCATCACTAGGCGAGTCGATCTAGCCATGTCCGTCTGTCCGTCCGTCTGTCCGTCTGTCCGTCTGTCCGTCTGTCCGTCTGTCCGTCCGTTTATATGCAAACTAGTCTCTCAGTTTTAAAGCTATCTGCATGAAACTTTCCCAAAAGTTGTCTTTCTATTGCAGGTAGTATATAAGTCGGAACGAGCCGGATCGGACGACTATAGCATATAGCTCCCATAGGAACAATCGGAAAAATAAAGGAAAAAAAATTATAACTTTGCTGTTTTTTAATTTTTTGTTTAGTTCTTCGACATTTAGTAATGGTTAAATATTTCCGATTTACGGTTTAAATTTCATCAAAATCGGACGACTATAGCATATAGCTCCCATAGGAACAATCGGAAAAATAAATGAAAAAAAATTATAACTTTTCTGTTTTTTAATGTTTTGTTTAGTTCTTCGACATTTAGTAATGGTTAAATATTTTCGATTTACGGTTTAAATTTCATCAAAGTCGGACGACTATATCATATAGCTCCCATAGGAACAATCGGAGAAATAAATGAAAAAAAATTATAACTTTTCTGTTTTTTAATTTTTTGTTTAGTTCTTCGACATATGGCAATGTTTAATTATTTCAGAATTATGGTTTAAATTTTATCAAAATCGGACGTCTATATCATATAGCTCCCATAGAACTAATAAAAATATATAAAATAACTATCTAATAATTGAGCTGCAAATCATCATAGCTTCACTGTTTTTCAGTATATACTGAAGTAAATCATAATTTAAATGTTTTCAAAAGTATTTAATTCATGCAATAGCTGCAAGGGTATATGAACTTCGGCTTGCCGAAGTTTGCTTTCTTTCTTGTTTTTTTTATTTTTAATTCAACGAAGTTGTTCTTCTTCAGCTTCGTTTCCTGCTGTGGCCAAGTATTTTTCGGCTACATCTCAATTGAATTGTATAACTCAGCTCTGGGCAAATATCAATTTTAATTGTGCTTCCTCTTCACGCACTACGCATGTCAACTTGAGCGTATTCAATTGTCCCTAACCCCCAACTCCCTCTGCTTCTTTTTATTCCTTCGTCCTTTTTCCTCCGCCTATGTGTTGGCGTGTGCTTTAAGTTTGGCTTTGTGCTGCTGCTTCTTGTTCTTCTTCTTTATTCTCTTTTGTTATTCTTGGTTTTATTCCCTTTGGCCAAAGGGAAAGGAAACAGAAGCGAGGCAAAAGTAAAAGTGTGTTGAGTTTCTGACCCAAAAATTTCCCCACACAAACACACACTCAAACATACAGAAGGAAAGCATAAGGAAAATCATATCGAAAATTTCCCCATGCGTTGGCGTCGTTGTTTGTCTGCTTATGCTTATCTACACAAAAAAAATGAAGAGAAAAAGGGAAAGAGAGCGAGAGAAAGCACACAATTTTTGCTGGTATACACAATGCAGGAATGCATTAGATTTCAACCGCTGACCCACAGGGCGTATACACGCTCAGCTGTTGCTTCTGCACTAACACCCAAGCAACCACCCACCGCACGTGCAACAAAACAACAACAGACCGACAAAAAACTTAGAAAAAACTCAGGCCAGAGCGAGACGGCTGGCTAGCTGAGTGAAGCTACAGTTATGTTTTGCATTTCCATTGCAGCGAGGCGAGCGTCACGTTTGTCCTTCTCCTTCTCTCTTTTTTCACCCTGCTTGCACTGCTTGACGACGACTGCCCGCTGTTTTATTTATAAAACAGGCCAAAAACTAAAACATTCACGAGTTCATTCATGACGTCAGCACTGCGCCTCAGGTCAGCGGCCTAGTTTTTAGCTTTCTTCCTCTCACCTCCTTCTGCACACCCCCCCACACAAAGATAATTATGCATTTATAGTACATACGCAGCAAGTGTTTGTTTTTGTATGTCGCCCGACTTTTGTCTATGTGTAAATACAACTTTTACGGCGGTCTAAAAATAGAACTATGATATCTATGTTAAGTTTGGTGCACAAAAAACACAAGCATATGTATGTACATGTAGGTATGAATGTTTGAATATAGAGAGGACGGTGCTGCGTTTTTTCCCCGGGTTTGGGTTTCCGTTTTTGGTAGCCACTAAAAAAAACTGTCGATTTCCTTTAGATCAGTTGGAATCTTTGCAATATAAATCCATATTTCTGAGTAAATAGGTTATATCAATTCAATTTTAGTCTAGATCAAACATAAACTGAATATAAAGGGTATGAACGCAAACTTCCATGTGATAATCATTGTCGATCTTAACTCTGTTTTAAAATTACCAGTCTTTTGAAATAGATAAATGAATGGAACCATTGAAGATGTTTTTGTAGAAACAATATATTTTATAAAATCAGGGCCAAATCAGATCCTATTTCTTTCAGTGCAGCCCGGGCTTTGTGCGTGCAGTTATCCTTGTGCCTTAGCTTAGTCCTCCCACTCGCCCAGTTCCATTGCCTTGGCTACTTTGCTCATAGCTTGCCACTTGCCCCCTCTGTTCCCCTCGACCCCCCTCAGGTTGCCCTGCGGGGAGCTTCAATGAATGTGCTTTCGTCCGTGAACTCGGCAACTATGAATGGCATGCAGGCTGCCAATGACGCGGTGACTTTGCGGTCGCACGCAGGGACGGAGTGGGGTGTGGTTGTCCTGGAGGTCCATTTGGAACACAGTACTCTCACGGAACTCAAAATATTTATACAAAAAACTATTTTAATGATTTTAAGATGTAGATGTTAGGTAAGGGATCAGCACTAATATTTTTATTAAAAATTTAGAGAACTTTACTTACTATTGGAATAATAATTTCTCTTAACTATTCTTAAATTTTTTATTTCTGATAATATTGTTTATTTTTAATAACCAAATAAACCCTTTAAATTATTTAAAACAATTATTTCTACCTTAGATTTTGAAACTCATGTATGTTAAGTATACGAAGTCCATTTTTATGTAGACTTTTTGAAAGTTAGAAATTAAAATTAGTTAGTTTAGCTTTAGTACCTAAGCCATTGAAATACAAACTGTAAATTTTTAAATTATCTTTCCGTCTGGTTCCCATTTATTTAAGGTTAGGGGATATTATGTACGTAATATATATATATATATACGTAATGGCCCTTGTACCTGCTACATTTAGATAACAATTAAGCATTGTAATCTCATTAAAATAACTTCTGCACCTTTACCGAAACATTGCATAACCACACCTCTTTCTCTGCTCTCCCCACTTGCAGTTTGCAACTTTATTATTCACGAACGATGTGTCAGCAGCGTGGTAACGCCCTGTTCCGGCATCGCTCCATGCATTATAAAGGTACGTAGCCAGCAGTGGCACTCGCATTCACAATTCAGAACGAATATAGCTGTCATGTGTCATTCCACACAGAATCCCGTTGCCCATTGTTGGTCCGAGCCAACTCATCACAAGAGAAAATTCTGCACAGTCTGCCGTAAGCGATTGGATGAAACGCCAGCGGTGCATTGTTTAGGTAAGTGACAGTATATCTTGTCCCGTGTTTCCCTGTCCCCCGATCCCCTGATGATGGACTTTGGCGCAGTCCTGTTTCGTGTCACTCACTGCTGTTCACTTATTGAGCTGCGACCCTTTGTTCGACTCATCAAGATGTTGATTACTATATAGATGTACAAAGTCATATCATGGAATGTTATTGAACCTAATTTATTATCACCACATAAGTATGCTAGGTTTTAGGTTACATGGGCTTATATCAGCGTAAAAACCCAGACTTCCTGACCATTTTGAGTTATTAATTAACACTTCCACCTTGTTCGACCTTTCAATAATATAATTACCCACAGTCTGCGAATATTTCGCGCATATTGAGTGCCAAGATTTTGCCGTGCCCGATTGCACCGAGAATGCCACTTATGTGCCGGGCAAGGAGCTGCTTAATGTGAAGCATCAGGTGAGTGCATTCACCAGTCTGGCCAGGATCAGTAGGATAATGCAATATTCCACCCGAACAGCATCACTGGCGAGAGGGCAATCTTCCATCAACGTCCAAATGCGCCTACTGCAAGAAAACCTGTTGGTCCTCGGAATGTCTCACTGGTGAGTTTCCCACATCCACACCCAAACCGCTCTCAGAATTCATTTATTTGTGGAACTTTCTTCTCTTACAACCAGGCTATCGCTGCGAGTGGTGTGGCATGACGACCCATGCCGGATGTCGCGTGTACCTGCCAACCGAATGTAATTTTGGTATTCTACAACCTATCTACTTACCTCCGCACTCAGTCTCGATTCCGCGCACCGAGGTGCCCATCGAGGCCATTATCGGCGTCCAGGTCAAATCGAAGACTTCGCTCGTGCGTGACTACTCGTGTCGTAAGTACAGATTCCTGTCCACACAGGGATATTTCGGTAATGACAGATATCCCTGGTCCTGTCAAAATCAACTTCTTAATCGGCCAGATCATACACTGAGAAAAAAGAGGAAAAGAGTCACAGGCTAATGTTTTCTTCCCATTTTGCTGCTAAAAACTCTGAATCAGTTTGACTTAATTGAAGGCAAATATCTCAAACAAATGTATAAACCAAAATAATTATTTTTTTCTTAAAACATAACTTAAGATTATACATTTAGCAAAAATATATTTTAAAACTTAATACAACCATTTTAAAAATGATGAGGTAATTACTTTTCTTTAAAAATATATATCTTTTTTTCTAAAATCACGATGTAATATAAGAGGGCAATATATTTATTTACTCATTTTCTCAGTGTAGGTTGGCGCACTCACCCTCTTTAGCGATGTAGCAATACTCACCCACCCCCAAAAAGTTGCTATCGATGTTGTGTTGTGTGCACACTCCGATCACTGAAAAAAAAAACCGAAAACAGTAACTCCAACGATCAGAGATCAGAAATCACACCGCTCCAGCTCATCCAGCTCATTCAGATCATGGCAGACCACTACTCTCTCTCACTCTTCACCAATCCCACCGATGATTTTCCTCAATTTTCCCTATACTTTTTTTGATTTTTGATTTATTTTTCGTTACGTTTTTTCTTTTCTTTTCTTTTCTTTTCTCTCTTTTGGGTTTTATGCAAAATATTTGCGTTTTCCGTTTGATTGATGATGTATCTCTCTGTGTGTGTTGGTTTGGGCGCCACCGGCAGCCAGTCCGGACTTGAGCTGCCCGATTCCGGGTGCGGGATCGGTCTCCCTGGCGGGTCTCAGCCTGAAGGAGCTGCTCGAGCTCCACAGGCAGAGGCGAGAGCAATCGAAACAACATTTTCTCTTTTCCACACCGCCCACGCCCACCTCCTGCGGCTCCATCTCGCTCTGCCACTCGCCCACGCCCTCCTGCCTCACAGTCGGCGAAACGAGCAACGAGGCGGAGCAGGATCGCAATCGGGATCGGGATCAGCCAGAGGAGGAACCCGAGGAGGAGAACACGGAACAGGACAGCGCTCTGCAGCTGACCACGTCCGCGTCGCATGTGGCTGGCAAACTGGAGAAGTCGCCCTCGGCCAACTCCTCGCTGCACCTGCTCTACACGAATCTCTTCCGAAAGCTGGGCCAGGGCAAGCGGAGGCGGAAACGGGGCTCCTCCGGCGGGGGCATCTCGCCCAGCGAGGACGAGGACGACGTGGACGGCGGAGTCTGTGATATAAGCGGCGGCGATCTGAGCGACGACTACGATCACTGCGACGTGGCGCTGCGCCGGCGATCGCTGCGTAGCCGGCAGCCACGGGACGTCAGCGAGACGGACTACCACGGCGATGCCGAGATGGAGATGGAGACGGCAGAGACGGCGCCGCGAGAGAGCTGCTACGAGACCTCGGACACGGGCGGCGAGCTGACCAACACCGACGACCTCGACAGCAGCCTCAACCTGATCAGCAACCTTAGCTATAATAGTAGTAATAACAGCAATGCCTCGGGAGGAGCGGCTGCTCCGTCCGCCAAGCCAACCACCACTGCCCCGGGAAAGTCCGGACACGCCTTGAGCGTCCAGGGCGGACGCCAGCAACCCAAGACTGGGGCTCTGGCCCAGGCCAAGCCCAAGCCAAAGCCCATACTCATGGCCAAGCACAAGGCGCCGGGCAAGGGCGGCTCCCTCAGCTCGCCGCTGTCCAACTCCAACTCCAGCGACTGCTCCTCGGCCTCGCCCTCGGCCCCGGCCACCCTGCTCCAGCTGTCGCCGGTGGGCAGGAGCAAGTCCTTCCAGGAGTCGGCGGCCATTACGGCCGTCGCGCGCTACAAGAAGTACGGACGCGGCCTGTTCCAGCGCCGTCGCTCGAAGAGATCGCCCAAGAACGCCGGCGGAGCGGGGGGCAAGAGCAACTACAGCCTGGACAGGCTGTCGCAGAACATCGAGATCACCATCCAGGACGAGGATGGCAACTACCAGGCGTACGATGACAACTACCACACGCTGGCACGGCGACTGGACGCCACCGATGTGGACGACGACGTGGGCTTCGAGGATCTCTACCTGGACGACCGGCCCAGCGGGGTCAGCGGGGTCAGCGGGGCCAGCGATGACCTGGCCTTCGCCGGCGACATCAGCGACGGCGGGGCCAGCAGTCGCTCCCGGGCCAGTGACGCCAGCGATGGCCATGTCCTGGGCCGGCTGCTCCGCCAGGTGCGGCAGGGTCTCTCCGTCGGCTGGCGCAAGCCGCGCTACCAGAAGCGCAGAGGTGACTAGCCAACCGTACTCGTACTCTCTCCACTTCTCTTTGTCTCTGTCTCTGTCTCCGAATCAGTCTCAGTCTCAGTCCCTGCTAACAGAGGGATTTGGGCCTGGGCGAGACGACTGGTCATAAGTTTGCGCTAACCACTACGTTTTGGCTTTGGTTTTGGTTTTGGTTACCCCGTTACCCCTTTTTCGTTGAGCCACCAAGCCACTTCCCACTAATCGCTAACCCTCGAACCACTAATCATCCGCACCATTCCGCCCCACATTGCAATGCCACTAATCATTAACACCCACATAACCGCATGAAAAGCACTCGGAAAAATAAGTATTTATATAAGCAAATCAAAACCTTTTAAAATAAGTGTTTTAAATATCCAAATTTGTACATTTTAAGTCGGAAAAGGTTTTAACAGTTTACATTTTTGTTCATGTTAAAAAAAATACTTTAAAGTAGATGATAAATTTAAAAATGTTTTTAATACTGCTGAACCATTTGCGTTATTAAACAAGTTGTGTGATGCCTACTTTTCCGAGCTTAACTAAGTTCTAACACTAGGCCGAGGCCGCTTTTGTTGCTACTAAAATTGCCTGTCCCAGTGAGGATCTGACCAGTTACTGACCCACCTTCCTGTGACCTCCAGCACGCAGCATATCCGAGGAGTTTAGCAGCGGCGACACACCCCGTTTCAAGGACGAGGAGTCGGCCAGCAAGACCGAGTCGGGACATGGACCCAGTAGCAGTGGCGCAGGTGGCGGCGGAGCAGGAGGATCGTCGGTAGCTGGTGCCTCGGCATCGGCCGCAGGCGGTTCCTCCGGCCACTACAGGCCCGATTCTGGCTCCGGCCACAAGTCGGATAAGTCGGAGAAGGATCGCGAGAAAAAGGAGAAGGAGCGGGAGGAAAAGGATATAGGTAGGAGCTAAAGTCTGAAGTCTGTTGACAGCCTCAACTTAATTCAATTTACACTACTCTCGCTCCACAGAGATGATCAAGGTGTTCGATGGCAACAACTCATTCCGACGCCAGCAGTACCGGGTGATCATCGTGCAGCGCACCTACACGCTGGAGCAGCTGCTGACCACCGCGCTGCGGGCATTCCACATCACGCGCGACCCGCAGGCCTTCTACCTGACCGACCTGTACGCACCGGCCGGCATGGAGGACACCCCGATGCTGGACCCCACGCCCGTGCTCAACCTGACGCATCTGGAGGGCAAGCGGCCGGCCATTTACCTGCGGTTCCACGACCGCGACCGCGGCCATGTGCGCGTCTACCCCGGCAAGCTGCAGTGCTCAATGCTGGAGGATCCCTATGTCAGTGTTCCTGTAGATAATAGCACAGTTATTAAGGATTTGATCCGCGACGCCCTGGACAAGTTTGGGCTGCAGGATAACCAAATACAGGACTACAGGTGGGTTTTTTTTTTGTCGCTGATGGTAGAAAAACAAGTAAAAATGTCTTAAATGAAGAGTCGTTTGTGTGTTGTAAAGCTAGTTTAACAGTGCGCTTATCACTAATAAACGTCTACATAAAAAAAAAGCAAAAACAAACAAAACTTTCCCTATGTTATATATATCCTTTAAAACTAAACCACCTTCTTCCCCAGATGCTCGGAGGTGCTGCTCGATCGCGGGGTGACCGAGCGCATCTTGTCGTGGAACGAAAGGCCCTGGGATATTATGAAGCAGCTGGGCAAGGACTCGATTCGCCAGATGGAGCTGATGCGTTTCTACATGCAGCACAAGCAGGATCCGCACGGTCCCAACATCGCGCTGTTCGTGGGCAATCTGCCCACCGGTCTCTCGCAGCGCAACTACGAACAGATCCTCAACAAGTACGTAACCGACGAGAACAAGTTCATCAGCATCGGACCGATCTACTACGAGTACGGCTCCGTGGTGCTCACCTTCGAGGACTCCATGAAGGCGGTGAGTCTCTCGCAATATGGCTGCCCCAAGAAGAAGGCCCCATTCATGTGGGAATGTGTGTGTGTTGCAGGTTCGCGCCTTCTACAATCTCCGCGAGACGATAATCGAGGACAAGAAGCTGCTTGTGCTGCTGCTGCCGAACATTGAGCCCAGCATGGTGCCCTCCGATGTGAGGCCCCTGCTGGTCTTCGTCAACGTGAAGTCCGGTGGCTGCCAGGGACTGGAGCTGATCTCCAGCTTTAGGAAGCTGCTGAATCCCTATCAGGTCTTCGACCTGGACAATGGCGGTCCTCTGCCTGGGTAGGCTCAAATCGTAGAGTTATATATTATCCACTAATCATAATTACATACCTTTTTAGATTGTATGTATTCCGGCAAATAACCAACTACAAGATTCTAGTTTGCGGCGGCGACGGCACCATTGGATGGGTGCTGCAGTGCCTGGACAATGTGGGCCAGGACTCGGAGTGCTCCAGTCCACCTTGCGCCATAGTGCCCCTGGGAACTGGTAAGTCAGAAATCTGTGAAAATGGCAGCCTAACAAACTATATGGTACCACAAAATATAACCAATCTATCGCTTTAACCCATCCAAACTCGTGCAGGCAACGATTTGGCTCGCGTTTTGTGCTGGGGTTCCGGCTACACCGGCGGCGAGGATCCACTGAATCTGCTGCGCGACGTCATCGAGGCGGAGGAGATCCGGCTGGACCGCTGGACGGTTGTCTTCCATCCCGAGGACAAGCCCGAGGAGCCGGCCATGAAGGCGCCCTCGCAAACAACCGGTAAGAAGAAGAAGGCACACCAAGCACACCTATCGCAATCGCAACAAACCAATCAGCATCATCAATTACCGGCTCTGACATCGAGTGATATATCAGGTCATTTGGTGTTTTCAAAACTTCGTTCGTGTGTTCTTTCTTTACGTAACATCCTCGTAAGCCCGTCCAGAGTCTAACCCCACAGATTCCGACCCGATTGTCCTGTCCCAGTCCCACATACCCATATCCCAACACTTTTCTTTTGTGTTGTAATTAAATCCGTGCTTTGATCCGACTGTAATATTTCGTTTCACACAAAACTACTATATGATATCGAAAATTGTACAAATATACCAATCGTTGGTGCCAAAATAGAAACAATATAATCAATTTGTATAAGTCTTATTCAATATTAACAAAACAACACTAGTTAGAACTATAAATATTTTATAACTCGAAATATTTTTAATTTTGTTAGATGGTTTAAGAAACAGTGAATCAATTGATTTGTAAAAATAGTTACACTTAGTTCAAGTCGTAGAAGATAATCTTTACTAATCAATTAGTACTCCTCTTACGGTTCTTTGTACAAAAACATAGCCCCACTTTACCCTAAGATAGCCCCAATTCCCTATTTAAGTCCAGTTTGGTACCTGATGATATATGCTGTTTAGTTTTCATGTGAAAATATGTATACCTGAGTGGATTTGCATGCCCAAAATCCCTAAAGATTTCAATAAAAGGTAAGGTAAACACCAAAAAGTCAAGACACCGAAAAATGCTACCAAGACTTTGGTAAATTTACTATGTATATTAAGTGGATTTTATCCACCTCGATGTTGTGAGTTCAATGTTCGGTGTCGTGTGTCAATGTTTTATTCCAAAAGCGGGTAACGAAAAGAAGTTAACCGATCTTCGCGTTCCATCCAGGTGGTGCCCAGAACGAGGACAACTCGCAGATCTTCGTGATGAATAACTATTTCGGCATTGGAATAGATGCGGACCTCTGCCTGGACTTCCACAATGCGCGAGAGGAGAATCCCAACCAGTTCAATTCGCGGCTGCGCAATAAGGGCTACTATGTGAAGATGGGCCTGCGTAAGATCGTGGGTCGCAAGGCTGTCAAGGACCTGCACAAGGAGCTGCGCCTGGAGGTCGATGGCAAGATTGTCGAATTGCCACCCGTCGATGGTATCATCATCTTGAATATTTTGAGGTAAGCTGGCAGAAAACCTACTGCTTGATTGTTTTTATATTGTTGTGAATATTTTGTTTGGATCATTAAAACCTATAACACTTTCCAGCTGGGGCAGCGGTGCCAATCCCTGGGGTCCCGACAAGGACGACCAGTTCTCCACGCCCAACCATTACGATGGTATGCTGGAGGTGGTGGGCGTTACGGGAGTGGTCCACTTGGGTCAGATCCAATCCGGAATTCGTACGGCTATGCGCATAGCCCAGGTTAGCATCCAAATTCAGTCCTTTCCAGCTTTATTATATTAATATAATAAATTTTATTCGTAGGGCGGTCATATCAAGATACACCTTAATACTGACATGCCCGTTCAGGTGGATGGAGAGCCTTGGATCCAGAGTCCCGGCGATGTGGTCGTCCTCAAGTCGGCCCTTAAGGTAGGATGCTCCTTTCCGATTTGGACTTTGACTTTGCCGTTTCCATGCATGTATCTGCTACTCCTTTGTTCCTTGGCATGCCTGCTTCTTAAAATTGCCCTCATTTCCCGTTTAAATTTACACATAAATGAAACATAACCAAATCAGCTCATGCCCAAATAATCGCCTTTCTAACTCTTATTGTTTTCGAGCTTTGGACCACACTTATAATTTACCTATCTTTTGATTCTATTTTTATTGAAACACCTTCTTACGAAAAGTAATTGACCCCAAATCCACAACATACTTGACAGTAAAAATTTAGATTTAAGTCTTCCTTAGGCACAACAAAAAGAACTACAACTAGGACATAAAATTAGGAATGCCTGTTGTTTTATTTCCTTAGTCCAAAAAAAAAGGAACAGTATTTGTTGATAATTAAAGCAAGATGGCAATCGGTTTGTTTTGACTACTGACAATGATCAGTCGAATATTAAATATGAAATTAGAACCGAAAATTTACCATAAAAAAGAACTGCTAAAGAAATAAACTTACCTACAAATCTCTGGATATTTACAAAAACTAATGGTTTAATTATGTTTTTTTTAACCTAAAAAATCCAAACCAATTGTCATCGATTGAAAAACAAAACAATATGTTTTCTGCGTGTGCGTTGGATATGCGTGTTCTGTATGTTAAGCTTGTAATTTGTCCCCTGGTAAATCCCATTCGATGTGTCGTAATTAATTAATAGAGCACACACCACCCGAAAACAACCCGAGCCACCCCTTTTCATGTAAAATAGCCACGTTTTTCTGCATTTTTCATTTGTTGATGGCAGCTGAAATTAAAGAAAGAGTTGAAAACTAATGAAATCGGCAAAAGAACAACTAAGTAGCGTTCTGAAATGTTTCTCTGTTTGATGTGCGTGTGCCTGCGTGTATGTCGGATTTGACAATGTGTGTGTTTTACGCTATATACATATTTAGGCCACCATGCTGAAGAAAACGAAGAGTAAGCGCCGCAACACCGAGCCGCATATCTCGCCGGCAGTACTGAGTGTTTCAGTGGCTCAGCAGGGATCGGGATCGGCATCGGGATCGGGATCGGTTTCGGTAACGGGATCCCCGCAGTCCCAGTCTCAACAGCAACTGCAGCAACAGCAGCAGCAACAGCAGCAGCAGCTGACCGAGAATGGGGAAAAGGAGGCTTTGATGGCCCTACCTGCCGGCTTTGGCAGCACATAGAGCTTGGCTACCGGGCTGCGATATTGTTTCTCCTGTTTCAATCCATAAAACCAGATAGCCAGATAACTCAATAACCACCGAAAAGTATAACCACCCATAACAGATCAGCAGAGCGATGGCCAAATTGTAACCGCAAATCGAATATTTAAACAAGAGCAAAACTCCAATGCGAAAGCAAATAAAAGCTTATCTTCCAAAAGCGAGAAATAGCATTAACAAGCCAACATGAAAAAAGAAATTTAAAGAATTAAAAAAAAAAAATAGTTGTAAATAAAATTTGGTGCTGTCAAGCTCTAAATACTTTGAACCACCACCCAGAAACACACACCACCCACCTAACCAACCACCCACTGCACAATAAGAACTGTGACCACCGCTATTGAACTTGAACTTAGCCAACTGAGGCCACCACAATCCACCTTAGTACACACCACACGATAAACACACACCATACACAGACACACACACACACACAGCAAGCCACTGCGTCTAGAAGTTGTCCACAATATTTAATGAAATTTTATGCGATTATTTAATAATTTTCTTTACATTTTTCCGTTGAAGGAACTTGGTCAAATTTGTTTAAATTTCCATTTCCGTTTCCGTTCCGTTTCTCAACTGCAAGCTTTCGTAATCCATCATTCAGTATCGAAATATGTATAACCGAAACCATTTAGTTGATTGAGTTCCGTTGCATTTTGCCTGATTTCTCAGCTAGCTTTTGAAGCACTTATAACGAACCTAAGCTAAGGCAAACGAAAATTATTTCCTTTACGTTAACGCTCTATTTTCTTACTCTCTTTATCTCTCTAACCAAATGAAAATACACAAAATCACACGAATACCAAACAAACGCGAACCAATTTACTCTGTGAAAATGAATATCTTAACTAATTGATACACCGTACGCTTGCCTTTTAAATTTTCTTCCTTTATATCTCTCTTAACATCAAAACGTAAATCAAAATCAATATGATTACCGTTGAATGCAGGCCACCATGTTGAAAAAGAACAAGCTTAAAATGAAACGACGGAACACCGAACCCACCATGATGGTAGCCGGCTCGGCCGTCCCCCAGTTGTCCTTGGCCCTGCCGCCAAGTGTGGGCGAGGTGGGCTTGGCCGGGGATGGCGCCGAGGGCGAAGGCGGTACGAACAACACGGATTTCTGAATATGGTACAGCGAGCGTCTGATTTAACGTGCTAATTCCAGCGCAGAACCAAAAACTGCACCACCCTACACCCCACAGACACCCCCACCCACGATAAGCCCACCCGATCCCCCACCCAGCCAGCAGCAAAAGCAACAAAACCAACAAAAGCAGACGAAACAACAGAAGCAAAAGGAGCAGGCTCAGAAGAAGAAGCAGAAATCACATAGTCCATAGTCCACACTGACCAAACAGCAGGCAACTCGAAAATCAAAAGCTGTAATCAAAATTACTTGTATGAAGGAGTCCAGTTCAAAAGATTAGATCGAATTATATCGAATTTGATCAGTTTTAGAAGCTCAGCGAACCCGGCCGCCGCCTTTCCACGTCTGTAATAAGTACGTTAAACTCAAACAGCTCGAACCAACTCTGTCCGCAAGCAGAAAGAGCTGCGGATAGACAGAAAACAAAACTAAAACTAAATAGAGGGTATAGTGTAAAAGAAGATATTCAATTTCCAAACACTCAGCAATAGTCTGGCCAAAGTTGTATCAAATTCAAGTTCAATTATGTTCCTTCTCGTTTTGTTCCTATGTAAGCAACAGCAGAAACCGATTAGTGATACCGTTAAACAGAGAGAAGCGCAAGCAGTAGTAAAAGAAACAGGGAGAATGAAATCACAAAAATAAAAAAAAACAAAGAGAAGAGAAGTAAAGCTAAGGCTAGAGAAACCCAAAAAAAAAACAAAACAAAAAGTACAAAATTGTTGAAAATTGTTTGTTATAACTAAATGAAATCACATAAAAACCAAGTGAGAAACACCGAATTATGTAAAAAAAAAAGAAGAAGAAATGCTCTTTACCAACTTGGTAAAGAAAGTTGTGTTCCAGCGAAACCAAGTGTTCCGAAACCAACGAGAACATACAAAAACAAAAAACACCCAGCCAGGACAAGACAAACGTGCAGCAGATGCGGGAAAATTTATACGAAACTTTTTTTTATGTTGTGTGGATCGATTTGATATTGAAAATTTGGAGAGGGGAAAAAGCTGCAAATTGCATAGTTGGCTAAATACTAATTGGGACGAACAAAAATTGAAAACCGCAGGCGGGCTTAGCTTGTCCTGTTTGCCATTGAATTAAATAGAACACCTTTGGATTGTGCAATTGGTATGAATTTTCTCCGCTGCTGTGCGTCCATAAAAAAATAAGTGAAACCACGCGAAATAGTAAAATGCATTTTCGAGAGTAGGCAACGGCATCGCAAGTATTTCACCTGCATTTGTCTAAAAAAGAAAGGAAAACTTATTTTGGATGTGAAATCCGACTAGAGGAATGTGGAGACGCAAGATCCGAAAACTACAATTTCAACTTTAAAGCGCTTAAAAAAAACAATTTTTGAAAGTTTTATAACTAATTTTACATTACGTCTTATGTGAACGACACGCCAACTACACACACACACACACACGAAGCCAGGGATGAGGGCCAGGGAAGGGTCGAGTGCGGATCCCCCGCCCCAGCGACTATGCGCCTGCGCACTCGGCCCATCTCTGGCACACTACACGAGCGACGACGCGGCCCAGTTGGGTGCGGGAATAGCCGGAACTCAGAGGGCGGGACGCACCCAGCTGCCGGCCCGCCGCCCACACAAGGTCACACCGAGAGACACACGCCCACGAACAGACCAGAGTTTTTCCCCCAAGCCGTCAGACACGCACTGCCATGGAAAGGTCACGGAAATCGCATGGCAGTGCTCACCAAAATCCAAATCCAGGCCCATTCTGCTGGCCCCGCCCTCGGGTCCGGATTCGGCTTCCGGACAGGTGGGTGGGTTGGCGGCAGGTCGGGAGTTTGAGCTTAACACGCCAAAAAAAAAATTAAAAAGAACACCACCACCCTTTGCGTTCGGCAAATCACCTCCGGCTGCGATTAAGGGGCTCAGTGCCTGGGGTTAATCGGAGCACACTCGACCGATTTCCGTGACATACGTCTCTGCTCTTCCGGCAGAGATCGGAGGACGCGCCCGGGGCCGCCAGTCGTCGGCTATGCAATGGATTGAACGAAACATGCGCCAGAGCCAATTCTTATATTTGAACCATTAGAAAAAAAACCTATTATTTTGCTTTACAATTCGACCCACTATCATCCAAGATTGCGCAGCCTTCGATGCCATTGGCCCCGCGGCGTCGTCATCCGGCCCATCCTCCAGAATGCCTTCCAAAATCGGCATCTACTGGATCGATTAGCTCCCAGCAAATTGAATCGCAGCCCGCAGGAGATTTGGTTTTTATCGCCTCATTTCGTACAAAGAGAAACCGCAACAAGAACACACTGCACATCGTTTTTTACACCCCTTGCGTTATGTTTTTTAAATGTATTTAAAATAAAAAAAAGAAAAAACCAAATAAAAGAAAACAAAACAAAATATGAAAACACAGAAAAACCAAAAATAGAATGTAAGTTTAAATAATATGCTATTCAAAGAAATCCAAAACATGATTACCCATAAAACAAAAAGAAACGCAAAAACTAAAAATACTAATTATAGTACATACATTGATGTAGTGTTAATTGTAAGAACCCAGAAATTGTTTCATGAATGCCAGAAAACAGAAAAAGATAACTGAAAACCGAAAACAGAAAACAGAAAACCAAACTCCAAGCAGTCGTAGATGCAGATACAGTATCGATGAGATTCAGCTGCGCAAAGCCCGTAAATGTACAAGTAACTATTTTTCTCTATACCAAAAGTAAAGCTCCACCATTTTTGCTCCACATTCAAGAAACAAACTCGGTGCAGGAAAATATTGAATTTAGACGCAAAACTCAGCGATCAGGAGCTACAAATGCCATGCGATCAAGAAATTTTTAATTGAATTGTAACAGACTACGCAAGCAAATACGGAATTTAATATTAAATGTACAATAGCGTCGCTTTAATGTCCATAAGAACATTATGTTGCAATGCAAACGTGAAATCCAAACCCAAAACAGTTTGACATTACGACAGATTCGAATGACATCAACAAAAAGAAAAACACACACAACACAGAAGATAACTGCAAAATAAATGTAACTGACATAACATATTGTTTCTATTGTATAATTACTGACTTGTTGTGGATCTCAGACCTTGGGATTGATGGGGGAGGTTCCCGATAAGTAAGTATTTACCCGGAAATATTTATCAGCAAAATGTTGTATTAAAAATTGTCGTTTTTTCGAATCACAATATATCATTAATATTTCGGTTTTTATTTAAAGATATTTTTTGGATGTTAAATCGAATTTAGGGTTTGTTCTTTATTTATAAGCATTACAATTTCAGTTTTTAATTTTAGGTAGACTTGTAGACTATTTAATGATGGTTAAAAAAAAAGGTAGTCCAAAAATTGGAACCAAATTAAATAAGATTTCAATGTATTCTCTATTAATCTGTGGTTATTCGCACTCAAGGGAGCATAGCTTGATCTCTATTATCTCGTACATGGAGTGTTAAAATTCTTTATTCAATTGCATTGAAATGTTTAATTTATCAAAAATTTCGAGATATCTTATACTTAGCAGCGAATCAAAAGCATTCTAATAACTAACATGATAGTGTTTAAAGACTAAAGCTAAAATTTAAAAAGTTGGATCCAAATTGTAAAACGAAAATCATTTTGAAGATTATCATGAATTTTAACTGCAGTTTCCATTTATAACCCGGTCTAAGTTTTTATTTTACTATATTTGTAACTTGGAATAATCAATAAAATACATTTATACAATACATATCACGTAAATTTTCTTAAATCCTAGGGCTAATATCGTTAGTTAGTTACGAGCTTCACTACATAGAGAGGGTGTGCTGCCGGGTTTCTGTCTCGATGATAAGAACGAGGACCAAATGACATACAATGATAACGACGCACATGATGAGAAATACGTAGAGAATTATAAACTGCTCGCTGTTCACAAACGTCAACTATTTGTTCTGCTCCGAGTCGGATGAGGCATTCGAGACGATCGGGGGGGTTGACCGGCCATCGTACTGCTGCTGATTCACCAGCCGCTGGCGCTCCAAGTACATGGAAACCTTTATGTTGCGCACCTGGTGGTTGTCGATGAGTTTCAGCAGGGCGATTACGCCGATGCCCACGGAAATAGCGAAAGAACCCCAGGCACCAAACTGAAATAGACCAAGAACACCAATTAGGACATGTCTGCAAAAGGGTCAGCTACATTGAAAAGCAGATCTATGTTCTAAGCTTGAAGTTTGGATTATTGATTATTCGATTATTGCTTGTTTAATAAAGCATTTAATTATACCTTTTTGGGATAAATATGTCACTTTATAGAAATGGATATCGTAATTCCCACAAGTAATAAACAATAACTAAGTGTGCTGTGGTTCCTGTACCCTGTACCAACACTACTTGTGTTTTCCTTTGTCAACTTACTTGAGTGGTGCCCATTTCGATGTAGAATCCCGAGGTGTTAATTTTCTCCGTGTCGCCGCGGATGATGTTCTGACCCGCGGAAATAGCGCAGGACGGAAATCTCTCGGTCATGCCATCGCACCAGACAATGAAACCCAGGGTAATGAATATGGCCGACAAGATGGACATGGCCAGCATCCAGATGCCCAAGACAACGTCAATGAAGAGAGCTATAAAGGAGGCCTCCTCCTTCATGCGGGCGTACCTTTAATGATGACAAGTAGTTAATCTGTGTACAAAAAAAATCGGTCTTATGTGCACACCTGTATATCTGGACCACCGAAATGATGAGCAGAAAAAACCCGGTAATCAGGGGGAAGTTGCAGAAGCCACTGGAGGCCCACTGGACATCGAACATCCCGTCCTCCTCCCGCCATTTGCCAGTTGTGAAGAGGAGGCAGTGTCCACTGTCGAGAATCAAGGTGTTCAATTATTAACTGGGGGCAAAGAGAAAACTGCGCACTTCCGTACCAGAATTGGTCGAGGTTGATAAACAATGGCACAATGATGCACAGCGACAGGATGAAAAGGATGACATGGCCAGCTATCTGGCTCAACTGTAGCACATTGGCCAGGGCCATCGCGAGTTTTAAACAAAAAATTAAATTTAACAATACAATTTGCTCGGAATGCACTTTTCACTGTTATCGATAAGCAGTGTTGAACAGCGCGCTGCAAGCGCTTGCATCGGAATGCGCGGCCATCGATATCTACGCAGGAGGCCCTGGCTCTCGAAAGTCCATCTCTAGTTCGCCCTGAACTCGTAAAAAAGTGTAAAATTTGTTTACATTAAAAAAAGGTAAAATAGAGTACTTGCAAGGTACTTATAGTGCACGTTGCCTCCCAGATAAGTCAGCCAGAACAAAGGGCCGTGTACATGTGTGGGGCGTGGCCCGCGGTCAGCGCGGTGGTGGGGGAACAGCCAGGGCGAACAAAGAGCAATTAATGCGATAGGCTGGGAAAGGGAAGGGGGGCTTTCTCCTCTAACTTTCCCCACTTCCCCGATTTTCCTATAGAGGCTGTTGTGAAACGAAGGTGAAGATCGATCGGGCGATCTATATGCATGGAAACCTAGTGCAGCACACACTCCTCCATTCTACATTACCCATTGTCCACCTGATCCTTTGCAGACGCAGAACCGGACCAGCGGACGCAGTTCAATGAGGTGCTTATGAGCTAACTAGCAGCAGGACGGCAGCCAAGGAACACGGGGACGAGGTCCGGATCAAGAGCAAGGTGCCAGGACTCACAGGCAAGAGGCTAGCGCAGACTGGAGGGCAGCTGGTGACCTAGTTTACCCTGCACAAGGTGAGCCAGGGCCAACATTTAGTTCTGAACTATACTAACACCCCCAACGATTTGCAGAAGATTAGAGGACTGTCGGCGTTTCTGTGGCACCTCCAACTGGGGCTGTTCTGTTGTGTTTGATTGAACTTAGAGCATCAACGTGCACTGCCATTAGCTGTTAACCTTAACATATTAATACCTACCTAACGTAATTAGTGTTCTTGACCTCGTGAGGAGCAGAATGTCCAACTCCCACTACAACAACTACCAGCAGCAGCCGCACTCCAGCAACGGGGATGCGGAGTACCAGCACCAGCAGATGGTGCACCAGCCGCAGCGGCTCTCCAATGGTCACGGGATGAAGAGCGTGGCGGTGCCGGACATGTGCCTCTTTTGCTTCGAGGTGCTTGACTGTGAGCTGAACAACGTAGACGGGCCGTCGGTGCCGATGTTCAGCAACGATGCCTACCCGCTTTTTGTCACCTGGAAGATTGGGCGGGACAAGCGGCTGCGCGGATGCATTGGCACCTTTAGTGCCATGGAACTGCACCATGGACTGCGCGAGTACGCCCTGACCAGCGCTTTCAAGGACTCGCGCTTCGCCCCCATCTCCAGGGATGAGATGCCGCGGCTTACTGTCTCGGTCTCGATCCTGCAGAACTTCGAGGAGGCTCAGGGCCACCTGGACTGGCAGCTGGGCGTCCATGGCATCCGCATCGAGTTCCTCACGGAGCGCGGCTGCAAGCGCACGGCCACCTATTTGCCGCAGGTGGCCACCGAACAAGGCTGGGACCAGCTGCAGACCATTGACTCGCTGCTGCGCAAGGGGGGCTATCGGGCCGCCATCACCCAGGAGCTAAGAAAGTCCATTAAGCTCACGCGCTACCGCTCGCAGGAGATCCAGATGCACTACAAGGAGTACCGCGAGCACCAGGAGCGGCGCGCCCAGTTCGGCAAGGTGCAGTGCTAACAATTGGACAGGCCGGCGGCGAGACGATGATCCTGGCTGAGGGCTGGCTTGCTGGCTGTCGTCCTCCTGTTGCTGCTAGCCTTTGAGTTTGGGCCAGCTTGGCGGCCGCTTGCTTGATCCGAGTTTTGAGCTCTTACACCTCCAACAACCATTAAAATCCCTCACAAATTCTCCAAAACGGGCGTGAGATGAACGCCTTTTATTAAATATAGCAATAAATGCTTGATATACTTAAGCGGCAAATCCGTAAACAATTTCGAACGAAAAAAAAACGAAAAATAACTAAACACTAGGTTGAATCCCCTTGTAACCGGATTACTTTGATCGATGCTTTAGCCGCGGCCTTGCTGGTTTCTCTTTTAAATCAAACACACACAAACTAAACAAAACAAGCATATATATAGGGATATATATTACCGAATCAATACATTACAAAAATGCAGATATGTAATTCAAGTAAAATGTTCAGCAATTATATTATTAGATTTAAGAACTAAACCAATTACCAATTACATTACTAATTCTAATTCTATGCGCATTAAATAAAGGTCGACCCCATCCGAGTCGCGCAAGACAATGCAAAAAATTATCTGTTCTACGCTTGGGGATCGCGCAAGCGAAGTGGAGTATATCATGTTTTGGCATTACACGTATTCAATGTATATTGTTTATTGTTCCATTATGTTGTGCGTTGTTACATGGGTTTGTACTTCTAAATCTAGTCGATAATATTGATACATATATGTTCGGGCTTTACGTACGGCGTAATCTCAACAGGTTGCTAGGGCAAATCTGCCTCTTGGATATATTGCTACAAAAAAGCTGCGCTACGCAGCAAGACTAATCAAATGGTTTAACAACTAAGCTAGTAACAGAGCAAGTTAATTTATGGCTAAAGCGGCGAGCAAGCGCTCAATTATTATAATTACTGGCGTATGGTATAAATGTATATATATTCAATATATAATCAGTGCGATACTGGTTGCAATAAAGTATGAGTCCATTGAGCTCGCTCTCGAACAAGCAGAGCAATTATCATAGATGTCTTTGTCTATATACCGCAACAAAATCGTATTCCATCGCATTGTAGTCTAAATAACTTTCAATTTATATGGCAGTACATTCAACTTAATGCAGCTCCAATTTCCGAGCAGTAAAGCAAACAATTTACGTATAGTTCCGACCGCGTGTGAGCCACCTCCCAGTCCATCCCAATCGAGATCCAGTCTCAATGCTTGCACTGAAACTGCTCTAAGCACTGGCACTAGGTGGCCGACAAGGCGTTCCACTCGAAGCGCGGGTTCTTCGAGTGCGTCACCGGGAGACACTCGGGCTCCACCAGCTTCCAGACGCCATCCACCTGCTCCACCGTGGCTAGGCTGCAGTAGGGGATCTTGTGGATCACTTGGCGCAGTTCGTTTGTGCTCCGCGGAACTCCACCGGTCAGCTGACGCGAGCATGTGTCCAGTGTGGTTGCATGGGCCACAACCAAAATGTTACCAGCTGGTGGAGGAGAATGAAATTCACATTAGAGATATGCAGCTTAAGGTCACATTGGACTAATTACTTGTCTGCTCCAGCAGCTGCAGGATAACGTCATGGTTGCGCTCGTAAAACTGTTCCGTGGACTCCTTGAGGCGAACGGTTAGGTCGGACGCCGGCTGCACTGGCTCGTAGTCCAGATCAACGTCGTACTTGGCCTCGATCAGCTCGTTCTTGTTCAGCCAGTCGGGAACTCCGCTGGGATACCAGGCCATCCATTCGAACAGGCCCGGCTCCAGCTTGATCTTGTGCTTGCCCGTGAGCTTTAGCCCCTCCAGAGCACTGGTGCAGGTCTGGATGCAGCGGTACGATGGCGAACAGTAGACATGGTCGATCTGCACCTGGGCCTCAAACAAAGCCTGGCCAATGAGGTTGGCCTGATAGACACCCACATTGGTCAGCGGCGAGTCATTTTGCCAGCCCTCGGGACTGTTCTTTCGACGAGGCAGCGTCTTCGGCATGTTCAGATCCTTCCTCATGTAGTTTCCGAACTCATCGAAGCAGTAGGGAATCCATGTGCCGAAAGTGAAGTCCACGCGCTCGCCATGCCGCATGATGTAGATCTTTCGGTTCTTGGCATGCGAAGCATCCAGCGAACCTGGCTGAAGCGAGTGGTCTGAGTGGACGCTGAGCGTGTCATCCGGACGCGGCGGTTGAGGTGCAGGCGGTTCCACCAAGATCTCGTCCACAGGCTGCTTGGACACGGAGGTGGAGCAGGAAGACATATTGGTCGTTATCTCGATCGTGGGCGTGTTCGGGTTGTGCTGATGGGCCAAGTTGTGGCTATTGAGCAGTTGCACGGAGGGCAGTTCCAGGCAAGGCTTCAGAGTTTGTCGAAGATACTTTTCTACGCTCTGTTCGGATTCCTCAAAGGATGAGCCTTCAATTATCTCGGGATGTGCTGTGTCTGTAGAGGAACAACAAGAAGTGACACATAAGTAATGTATTACTTTGCGAATGTATATTGTACCCCACAATTTCAATGAACACTAATTGGATATTAATTAATTTTAGATTAAGTTTTTATCAATAGGTATCAGGTAACTCTGCAAGAATTGGGTACCTTACTGACCCAGAAATGTTTACATTTTATCAATTATAGATAGTGCAACTCACGCTGACGTTCCTCGGGCTCCGTCGATATGCTGCGTCCGTCCACAATGTCCAGATCCTCGGCAGAAGTCAAGGAGGAGGCCACGCTCTTGGACAGCTGCACCACTCGATGCAGGGTCCAGGCATCCGATTCGGCAGTGCGTTCGGTGTAGTTGACGGGCAGGTGTCCCGTGCTCCCGGTCAACCAGGAGATGCCTTCGGCCCAACCGTCGCTGGAACTGTCCACCACCTCGGTGTTCAAGTAGATATAGTCACCGATGCGCAGCTCGAGTTCATCCGTCTCGTGCGGGTTGTGTGGATAGACGACCTTCTGGACCTACAAAATACAATACGGGGTTAGAACGCATCCTGGATGGGCAGCTAGCAGCTCTAACTTGTTTGGTGGCGAGCCGCGGATCGCGGGAGTATAGACGGAGTTCCCAATTGGAGGCGCAGCTGGCGTCTAGTGTCTCCACGAGTGCTTTCAGTGCATTGAACTGTGCCTGCGGGAACTGGTAGGCAAGCGTCAGGTGCAGGCTCTTTACGTGAGGCTCGAGTGAGATGGCTACGGGTATTCGGAATCTATTAGTGGCCGATCGCTAAGCGGGGCAAACGATTACTGAATGTAAACCAAAGCGGTGCTGCTTATAAGCGTTTGTATCTAGCAGGGTGAGTCGATTTTTTGATAACAATTTATAGTCATGAAAAGCAATGTTTGGGCAATCAAAGCTTCATACATTCATATCTTTGAAAGAATGTTTTTGTGGTGGGAAACTAATAACAATAAAAGATGCTATCTCAAAAGTGAGAGTTATACTAGAATTAAACTACTAAATGAATGGTATATGAAAAGCCACCTATCATTTTTAAGAAGACCCTCAATTTAGCAGTAAATATTTAAAGTACAAAAATTTAAATTCATTAAGAAAAACACAGACTTTGATAGCAAATTAAAAAGGAAAGGAAATTAACTTTAAACATTTAATGCTCTTTATAAGAACCAAACAAATCGACACACCTTGGTATCTACAGCTTTTACTGCAAATAACAATAAACTACAATTAGCAGCGTCATGTCGAATTTTACCAATAGGGTAAATAGATTAGTAAGCTAGTGCAAGTAAGGCATGCTTCGGGTGATAAGAAAGTGTGGGCTCGGGTGAGTCAGATAGGATTTTATGCAAACTAATTGCACTAGCTAATGGCTTACATCGACTGCTGCGCGGAATGCAGCGGGTGCCCGAGGAGACAGCTCCGCACCAGGGGAAGCAGGCCACAATGGCGTCCAACTGCTCATAGGTATCGCTAATGACTGTGCAGCATTACCCAGATTATCCAGATATCCAGAGATTAGTGTGCAGGGAGAGAGGAGAACAACATAACCGTGTAAGCCACTCCGAAAAATGGGAAACCATCAACCGAATCGAATCAAATCGAATCAAACAGAACGTGAAGGGAAACCAAAACAACCCAAAGAGAGTGCAGCAACCAACAGAAGGAAAGTTCGTACTTGAGTTGGACACCTCCTTGACGTACTGCAAGGCCAGTCTCTTCAGATAGTTGGCATCCTCCTCGGCCACAAAGAAGCCCATAAAGTTCTGGCTCATGTAGGGCTCCAGCTTTAGGGGGCGATCCAACAGAGCGCCCGTCATGTCCACCACCTGTTTGAGAGCCTTGGACAGCTGCAGCGAGCACTCATCGGGGGCCTGAAATAGGTGTAGTTTGAGGGAATATAGCAAAAAAGATCCTGCCTAAACTCACCTTAAAAAAGGAGACCAGGGTTATATGTGGAACATAATTGTGGGCTCCATTCCAGCCGCACATTTGGCGCGACTTGGCCCAGAACTCCTCCAACTGCTGCAGAAACGGACCCGTGGGACAGGCATAAATGATGTACTCCCTGGGGGCGCACTCGTCCAAGGTGGCATCGTTGACATGGGCCAGCAGCCAGTCCGAGGCAATCTGCACTCCTCGATTGCCCGTGGAAGCCAAAGCTTTCTCCCTGTGTAGATGCAAACAAAAAAAATCAATACTCTGATTCTCTGAAGCAGCAGCCTGTTTGTGGGTCACCGTCCAAGCGCCAAAGCCTCTATATCTGGGTGGGATCTCACGAAAGCGGTGACCCCCAATTGACTGTATAGAAAACTCACGCCCTATGCCTGGGAAAGCCCATTTGGAGCAATGTTTGGAGCGGCGTCAGATGCTGCTTGGAGATGCAGATCCTCGTGGGCGTCTGACTCTTGCGCGGCGGAAGCGTGGCCATGTCGATTATAGCCTCCTTGTCGACCTTGGAAGACCAACGTTTGGCAGCTTTTGGTTTTTGGTGGTTCTTCAATAATTTTCAGTGATAATTTCAACAAAAATAGGATACAATTCGTTAATTGGCCACACAACACAGTGTTGGCTAACGGTAGCCTGAAGATACGACAAGAACTATCGATAGTTACATCGACTGCACCATCGATAGTCCGCACTGACCAGTAGAGATGAGAGCGATTCTCCTAGCGAGACAACAACAAAATTCACTGCGTAATTAATTTAATATTTTAGTAAAATCGAGGCGCACCACAAAGAAACAACTCGTCGAGTGTTCAATAGTGTTTAAAGTAAGTGTCAGTGGCAAAGGAATAAAGTGAAAAACAAAAGCGCAGCCATAAAAAGAGTGTTACGCAGCTGGCAAAAAGTGCATGGAAAATGCCATTGGAGCCCCACATCAAACATACACATGCACGAAAAAAACGTACACACAAAGGCCCACGCACACCGACGCAAATAGTGCTGTGACGGTGGTGGTAAAGCACAAAAACAAGTTGTTCGTGGACTCCAAAGGGGGCAGAGTAAAAGGAGAAGGTTATCTGTCCACCGAGAAACCAATTTCGCACTATTTTCGATTGCCCCATGGTTACTCCCCCTGCGGTTTTTGCAAATCAAGGAAATGGGCGTTTTCTCTGCTCGGTTTCCTAGCACTCCATGCTGGATGACCTCGTCTTTGTCTGTGCTCTGCGGACTTTCTCCGCTGCAGCAACTAATAAGCAGTGATCACGCTTTATCGCCTCAATGCGGGTGCTTTTTTTCTCCCCCCTCTATTGTTATCACAGTCCAGCGATCACTCATTGAGAATGACTCATGCGTTTGTGTTTATCACTCAGCTCAACGGATCATGGCACCATCTGCGTCATATTGTCTGGTTTTACAAACATTTTACAGCTGTCGCCAGGTTTTGATATTCATAAATTGGATACTAAATACCCCCAAGCAAAAGTTTCTTAAAATAAATTGTAATTGAACGGATTTTTACAAAAAAATATCTTGCAATCTGTTTAAAACGTCTCGCAATCCTAGTATTAACAACGTGAATTTTCAAACCATCTTTACCAAGCACTAAGCCGAGATATCGGCAGATGGACTCTGTCCAGATTGATCAATATATTTGAAAGCATAAGATTACACTTTTAATCCACGACTAATTTTTTTACCTGTTTAATCGAATTAAAGAAAATCGTAAAGGTATTTTTAACATCCAATCAATACCTTTCTTTGTCTGCAGCGCCAAAGCCAAAAGAGAGACCCCCAAGTAAGCCAACCCCACAAAATACATCGAAATGTCAGGCCGTAAGAAATCCCTGCTGAAAGTCATCATACTTGGCGACAGTAGTGTGGGCAAGACTTCGCTCATGAATCAGTATGTAAACAAACGCTTCTCCAACCAATACAAAGCAACAATCGGAGCGGACTTCTGCACGAAAGAAGTGGTGGTCAACGACCGTGTGGTCACAATGCAGGTAAGTTTTTAAGAATTGGCAAAACCAAATTAATCAGTGACTAAAACCCTACAACTCTGTTGACAGATCTGGGACACTGCTGGTCAGGAACGGTTCCAGTCGCTTGGAGTGGCGTTCTACCGCGGCGCCGACTGCTGCGTGCTGGTCTACGATGTGACGGCTCCCAACTCATTCAAGAATCTCGACTCGTGGCGCGACGAGTTCCTCATACAGGCCAGTCCACGCGATCCCGAGCACTTCCCCTTTGTGGTGCTGGGCAACAAGGTGGACCTGGACAACCGCCAGGTGTCCACGCGTCGGGCGCAACAGTGGTGCCAATCGAAGAACGACATACCCTATTACGAGACGTCCGCCAAGGAGGGCATCAACGTGGAGATGGCGTTTCAAGTCATAGCCAAGAATGCGTTGGAGTTGGAGGCGGAGGTGAGTAGCCCCTTTCAACATGGTTATCCTACATTAAGACTAATATCTCAACCCCGCACAGGCTGAGGTTATCAACGATTTCCCCGATCAGATCACCTTGGGTTCGCAAAACAATCGTCCTGGAAACCCTGACAACTGTCAGTGCTAATCTAACAACGCAGCCTGAAGAATCACACAATTTATATTATTAAATAATATTTCCAACATAATAATGAACATGAGAAGCAAATAACACAAAGGACGACGGAGGAAAGTGTTCTATGATTAAGTAAAACAATTTCAGCAAAACAGCATAGTAATTAATTAATTGATAGGATGCAAAGTTCAGATTCAGTTCAACATCAGCAGACTCTAAACTCGCCTCTGGCAAGGGCTTTACCAATACACCCAACTTTCTAAGC
Organism: Drosophila elegans; assembly: GCF_018152505.1. Lineage (NCBI taxonomy): Eukaryota > Metazoa > Arthropoda > Insecta > Diptera > Drosophilidae > Drosophila > Drosophila elegans. The sequence goes on along the minus strand of NW_024545863.1, from coordinate 25,619,731 downwards.
CCTAAGTAAACCGTTCAATGAATATGTATGCTCTGTGTACTCGTATTTAATAACTCATGTTTCTGACCGCCCGCCTATCTCCCTAGTACTATTTTTGCCATTGTATTAGTCAAATTTTGCACGCAACGCTGCTGGCTTTTGCAACAGAACAGCAACATTAAGAATACAACAACAGAGTATCTTCAAAACAAACAAAAAAATCTTGTGATTGTAAATTTAATAAAAAAAATAACTTTTATAATGTAATTAAGGACATAATTTCCTGCACTACCAAATTGGCAACTCAATCGTAATTGGCTCAGCTCCACACAACTCTCTTTTGCAAAACATTCGAGCGTGAATTTTGTTTAGTTATAACGTTACTCGATATATCCTATAACTATTAATAGTATTCCATGTAAAATTTCTCCTTGTTTTGGTAATACATATATGTAAATTGCGTATATTTGGTATGTACTTTATTCCACTGAATTATTTTTTAAATTTTCATGCTTTGTGGTTTAGTTTAAAAAATAAACAATGAAAAATTTACAGTAATTAATTAAGCTAACAATGGTTTTTTTGTCGCGGGTTTCAATCATTTTGTACCACTGTGGGACAGTTGCAAACTAGAGACATATAGTTGTCGATAACACTGCACTGTTAGTTAACATTCTTCTGGAAAAACATCTGCGACTGTTGTCTTTTAACTAGTGTAGATTATTTATTTTATCCTCTTGAATGTCGCATACTTCACCTGATTTCCCGCCTCCTCCACCTCCACCACCTATGGTGGTCCGGTCTGGAGCACCTGCTGCAGCAACTGAAGATCCTGTTGTAGGCAATATAACCACCGACGAGTGTAGCTGGGCCTGGGAGTACCCCGAAGTGCAAAAGGGCTGTTTCTTAGGTCGTGTTTTCGAGAATGCTCCCCCAAAACACTGCCAATATTACTCCGTTAAGAGCATTGTCCAGGTTTGTTAAGAAATTTAGCTGTTTAATAGTTTTCAAATTAAAATGATTCCATTATCTAAGGTTGGCCCCACCTGCGGACTGACGGCCTTGAGCATGTTGCTTGGTGGTCATCCGCCGTCGGCGGATCTTCTAAAGGATGCCATTGCCCATGAGTACACCTTAAATGGAGAATTATTTAGTGCTCAGTATTTGTTCGAACTCACCAAAAAACACATGCCAGGACCTGCCGCATGCCAGCTTCATGTGGGTCCTCTGAACTGCAAAAAAGTTAAGGAGCTATTGAAGGCCGGAGGCTGCCTTCTAGTACCGTATCCTTTTTACAAAATATTTACTTAATATGATATTTGTGTTTTTGTGATCAAGATATTGACTCTATACCAGACCTGACTTTGAAATTATAGCTTAAATTCGGTTATTTCACACTTTTAAAACCGCAGGCGCTTAACAGCACTTTTTGACGGTTAACAGCACACTGCTGACTGCCAGTGTTGTAAACTCGCGCACGTTTTCTGCTAAAAATTATAAACAGGCGTTTTGATTTTTGCAGAATATTTATATATTGCTATTCAATTTGTAAACAAGTGAAAATTTCATAAGCAAATGGGCGACGAAACAGAGCAGGTAATACAAAGCTAAGAAACATTAGATATTATGCCTAATTCCTTACCTTACAGCTTAGCCAGGTGATTCTGCCGGTGAAAGAGCCCTTGGATCTCATCCGGTTGAGTTTGGATGAGAAGGTGTATGTCAAGATGCGCAACGAACGGGAACTCCGAGGACGTCTCCATGTAAGTTGGATTCTCTTTCTTTAAACAGACAGCTAACCTGCAGGATAAATATTTCCCCAGGCCTTCGATCAGCATCTGAATATGGTGCTGGGCGACGCGGAGGAGACGGTGACCACCGTGGAAATCGACGAGGAGACCTACGAGGAGGTGTACAAGACCGCCAAACGTACTATTCCCATGCTGTTTGTAAGAGGCGATGGAGTCATCCTGGTTTCGCCTCCCATGAGAGTGGGCTAGCAAGTCCCCTTGCTCAGTTTTAAGTGCAATCGCCTGCATTTATACAAACTGTATCTGTATAGGTTAATAAAAATCTTTAAAACATAACCATTGTTATTTTTATCATAAGCTTATGTATATTCAAAAGTTTTTAACAAACACTCAATCTTTATACCTTTGGGATATCCGTACATCAGAGGTAAATTATAACACAAAGTTATGATGCAGATGTCAACCATGTGCCCTGTCTGAAATCCGGACACCGAGCTCATTGGGCTTTGATTGTGGGCTACCTGGTGGACATGCAGGAGCAGGTGAGGAGTCAATGATATAAGCTTATATCCAACATTAATGTATAACTTTTCCGCAGTACTATGTCTTGGCCCGCCACGGTAAGACCCGGAATCTGGCCGTCTGGTCACTGGACATGCTCAGCCAGAGCAATGCCAATCTGCTGGAGTTTGCCCAGCCCAAGGGCTATCCGGATAATGACTTTCTGCTGCCACCGGGTGGAATTAGTGGTCCTCTGGGCCTTAACGAGCGCTCTATTCTAGTCAACGGCCTGCCACAGCCGATGCAATATGTGCGCTGATCCTACATACATGTGTTCAATAAAGAGTCTTGATCATTTCGTATTTAACTTTAATATATTTAATAGTACAATTTTAAATTACACGCCTTACAATATTTCACTTTGCAACGCAATCAACGCACCAGTTCAAACACCCTTCCATCTTTCAGTTCAAAATGGGGAAAACACGCAGAGTTTTGGTATTTAATCGGTTCGCAACTACTACGGGGTAACGAATGCGATTTTTGGGGGAATAAAATATAATATACATTAATGATATATATCGAACTGTCTCCTGCTAGTGCCTGCTGTATATATATTTATGTATACATGTATAAATTTACGCTTGTCCGCCTTTGAAATTTCAAAAATCACAACAATTAGAGTAGTAGACATGGTTTGTATATGGTTGATTAGATAGGTATACTATGTATAGTATGTATTGTATATAATTTCACACACAGATATTTTTCTGATTTAGGTAGTACATAGACGACGGGCTTGGTTAAATATGTAAAGTTTTTAGTATGCTGCCCAACATTTAGATACTTTTGATAGGTTGTTGGCCAGACGGGAGCAACGATTTTGAGATCATGGGGCCTAATGCTCCCGATTTCTTGGGTACTGTCGGTCTAGATTCTAGAGAATATGTATGCTAGGACATGCCAACAGGCAGGAGCAAAGTGTCCATTGAAACTCTTGAAACGGTAACTACAAAGTTTGCTTTTAGTTCTAGGCCTTCTTATACAGGATATTTTGATACGCTTCGTTCATCCTTGACGAGTTTATAATTACTTTAAGTTTATCGATAAGCTGGTTGTGTCTGTTTGTCTGTCTGTGTCTGATTGCGGGTCGAAAGTATCTTATAAGTTCACAAGTTGCATGCGGAAATAAACTTAAATAATCGTTACAGGCTAACGGTTTATTAACTAAAAATTTACAAACACTAATTATAAATAAATTATCATTCTTTTCAGTTTTATAATATTTATTGCCGCGCAAGTGACTGGCTCCCTTGCTCCAAGCACATTTCAGTTTGTGTCTGTTTATCTGTGTGTTTTTTTTGTTGGGGTCGTCGGGGTGTCCCGTGTGAGCTTGTGGGTTAAAATGACTAGGATAATTCAGCACAGGACATGGGAGTGCAGCCAATAAGCGCAATGGGGAAGTTCTTGACGTGCGTTTGCCATTGCGACGATACTTGGAAGAACTTGACTCCCGTCCACTCGGTGCCATCGATGTACACTGCAAAACAGAAGAGGGGACTTAGAGGAATCTAACTTTAGCTGCGAGTGGTTATCACTCACCTCTCAGTGGCACTGGATGCGATTGCTTGGGTGAGCAAATCAAACGGGCCACGCCCTCCACACATTGCTCCTTCTCGAGATCACGCTCCTTATCCTTTTTCTTGCCTAAGCGCATAACTGAAAGGGATAAGCAGTGAGCTGGGTCAACTAAATCATCAGCAAAGATCAACTTACTCTGCTTTTGCTTCTTTTCCTTGGTGGCGAAACTAACAGTCAGTCCATTGAACATATCACCCAATTGCTGTGCATGCTGTGGCAATCGCCACACCTGCAGGTTCCTAAACGTACTCTTAATGCTATTCTTGCCGCCGGCGTCACTGCCCTTGGACATGCCGCTTTTTGACTCCTTGGCATGCACCTCGCCCGGCCGCACAAGTGGCCAGTAGTCCACCTGGAGCTCGACCGCCTCCGCCGCCGCCAGAGCTCCACTGAAGGTTTGCTGCTGCAGCGACGACGGCGTACTCAGCGATTCGCTGGTGTTGCGCTCCCGATGCGAGGTTGCGGATGACGGTGGCGTCTGTAGGGGCGGCGAGATGCGTCCCAAGCTTTGCTGCTGGGGCGGCGATCCGGACACCACGCCATGCACATTCGGCGAACTCTGGCTGCCGATGGGGATGGCTGAACTGGAGGCAGATCCGGAGCCCAGTCCAGTGGCGGCCGCGTTGGAGCCAGCTGTAATCTCCTCAAGATCCAGTGAAGCTTGGGCGTCCAGATATCCAATGCGAACGTCCTGTAGCAAACAGGATCGTTTAATAATTTAAAGTCGATTAATTTATTTCGCTACTTACACTAACAAACGGCACAAATATCTGGCAGGAATCCTCATCCTTGTAGTTGACCATGGCCTCGGCGATGGGTATCTGTGTGCAGGGTCCCGCCGCAAGCAGATATCGCTGGATGCGCTGCACCAACTCCGCGATGTCCGACTTGGCAACGCCGGCCGCATCCGCCAGGTTGGTCGTCAGGGCCGTGGCATTCACCGTGGTCACCGCACTGACCGCTGCCGCTGTGGCCGCCGCCCTCTCACACAGCTGCGCCCAGTTGTCGGAGCCGAACATGACCGCATAGGCCTGATCCATCTGGCTGAGGTGACGCGCCACACTGCCGCAGCTGCCGCCGACGGGCACCAGGTAGAAGCGCAGGTGATTCAGCCAATCTGGGGGCCGCACTCCCATCAGTTCCACGTAGTGCCGCAGGGTGGCTCCCTGCAGCCAATCTCCTCCAATCAGCAGCACCTTGACGGTGTGCGGTGGCTTGGCGTTCGAGTTGCAACTAGGAAAGGCAACGCAGTTCATTAGGTATTTCAATCTGATGACGGAACGCAAACACTTACTACTTCTGGATCTTGGCCATGAGCGCCTGCAGCACCGCCTTGACCTCGGCGGTGTTCTGCGGCACGAAGGCCGGCTTGAAGGAGTTCGCAAAGAGCGTGACCAGCTTGGCCAGCAAGGCGCTGCCACCCAGCGCCTCCGGCGGACTGATGATGGTCACCACCTCCGGTATGGCGCTGTCCTCGCCGGCGAACACGCGACTCAACTGGTCAAGCAGCAGCTTGCGTGGCTCCACGTTGGTGGGCGAGAGGCAAGTTTCCAGCATGGATCTCGGCTCGGAACTCAGGCTCAAGGTATGCTTCCTTTTGCCGCCTCCTGAAGCGCTAATGGCATTGGCACTGTTCCCTGCACTTCCTGTGATTCCCGGAGTGTTGCTGGAGGTCCGGAACAATCTCGATCGCTTTTCCGTCTGAGCGGGCGTTGGAACGCTGCCACTTCCCAAACTGGCGGCCACCGAGCTCACTGGGGTCAACTGCTGCTGCTGCTGTTGCTGCATCTGCTGCAGGCGCATGTAGTCCTTGTCTCTGGGCGGACTGTTCTGCGGATCTGAATTCTGGCCATCCGTATAGCCAGCATTGCCTTCGTTGCCGGAGCTATCGTTACCCCCACGATCTGTGAGGAGCATAAAAGAGATAAGAGGATGGTTAAAAGGGTAAAGTCAGGATATGAATGGTTATTTAGCACGGGTCAGCATAATGGCGTTGGTTTGTCGGAAAAATTACAAAAGAATGCTTCAGCTTTATTAAGCCGTTTAATAGTTAATACTTATGGACGTTATTTATCGATTTAAATTCGCAATTGTTATTAAAAACTCTATAGCTTTATAAATTTTCTTAGCATTTTTTAAAAATGTCTCGAGATTGTTTTTCATAATTTTTCCAAAGACCAAACCATTATGATGTGACCTCAGGTGAGAGAAGTGGTCTGATGAGGGAGGGTGTGAAACTGGGGGGGGCACAAGACATGCGGAGACCAAACAAGACAAGATAAACAGAATCGTGAGACCGAATGGCGGCCACAAATAGTCGGTCCCGAAATAGAACGCCCCTGCGAAGAGTTTCCCAGTCCAAGGAGCACCGTGTAAATAAATAATAAAAACGCGGACCGAAAATATAATTAAAGCTTTCTTTATTTTATGACCATGAATGGGGTGGGATAAAGGTGGGGGAAGTGGCCACATATTTCTGAGGCAGAAATTTCCGGCTTGACGTGCTTGAATTTTCAAAGCCATGCGCCGATTAATCAAAAAAAACGCACGACACGTAAATAAAGTGAAAGTGAAGGAAAAACAAAAAGAAAAAGAAAAGGGGGAGCAAGTCGGGAGAACAAACAAATCCAAGAATTCATCAAGTGAATGGGGCGGGACAGGCGGCATAGGGCTGTTATTAAGGGTGTTGTTCTCGGGGGTCTGGTCTGACGACCATGTCGGGACTAATTGGAAAACCGCTTCAAGTGCGTCGAAGGTTCAATTGTCATGCCACAGACTCGCACACAACTTCACACATGCTAGGGACATTGGCTTCTTTTGGGGCAAAGAGCTAGTAAGTTTATTTTAAGACCCCACAAACATGCACCTCAGCTAGGTATACTATACACAAACGATCAATGAAATTGACGCACAAATCAAAGATTTCCCGTAATCCCATCCCACATTTTGAAGCATGCAAAGGTGCAGAGCGGTGTGGTGCAACAACTTAAGTAGAAACAAAGCATACGTTTACATTTACAGTGTACTTGTGGCATTATGTGGCTGTGTAACTGTATGTGTGCGTGGGCTGTGCGTGAGTGTGGGGCAAGGCAAGGGATTTGGGGAATAGCCTCTTTGAAATATTAAAAAGCTTCCTTTAATCCTGAGAACTACGTTCTTCTGATTCACAAAACTAAGTTTTTTGTTTACATAATTTTCAAAGATCCAAAGTCCGAAAGAGGCTTCTATTAGAGTTAAAAACGACTATTTATTATAATATTTATATATTTGAAAAAAATCTATTTTTTTAATATTTCAGTGAGGCGTAATAACGATCAGAAGAGGAGTCAAACGTATTTGGGTATTTCTGAATGGACAATGTATGTATCTGATTGATGTTGTTTAAAAACAAACTGGACACGGAATTGCAGAATGCTCTATAGATTATTATGATTGGGATACGCACAACTGTTTGTGGTCTCATTTTCGGTGTTATTATTTCGGTGGTATGCAAGTCGTGTGTAATATTTCTATAAATTTTGATTTGGGGGTGTTTGGGGTAATTTTTTTTTTCGATTTTGCTGTAATGTACACAGACCTGGTGTTGTTGCCGAATTGTTATTGTTTGTTAAATGAATGCTTTTTTGGTTTTTGTTATTTTCAAGATTGTAAGATGAATTGGTCAATTGGTCGCTCTTATCCGATGATCGGCGCTCAGAGTTGCCTGCAAGAGAGATTTGTTCAAGCCATGCAAAATGTATCTTCTGTTTGTTTGTTGTTTGTTTTTGGAGTTGTTGTTCAACTATAGTTTTACGTAATATAATTAAGATAAGCCTTCGAGTGGAAAATACTTGACTTACAGCTATGGAACACAGTTGAAAGTTTAATTCAGCAAAAGCTACAAAAGTTATGGTTGCGCTGCTGTTCCGCCCGGAAAAAAGTGCAAGGCTACGCCCACTTTACTCAGTGGGCGGCAATGACACTAACGGTCAACAGGACAATTAACTGTCTCCATCTCTGTCGCACCACCATGCATCCAATTTCCAGGCGAAACAATTTGTCCTGTTCAACTGTGTGAGTGTGTGGTGTGGTGTGTTGTGTATGCATATATGTGTGCGACATTCCTTTCCGCAACTTTTCTTTATTTTTCGTGTTTTTTAACCTTGACCCAATCTGTTGACAATGGAAAACAGCCGACAATCGGACAAGCAGACAGCCGCAGTAAATAATGGAGAAAAATAAAACCAGGCACAAATAAAAATTTAACGAAAAAGTTCGAAACATTTCTGAAAAATTTTTGAAATTAAAACAAAGTTGTGTTTATTATTTCTGTTCATAAGAATTTACTGGAAAAGCGTGTGTTTTTTTTTATGCGGAAGCTATTTGCGAAGAGTTGACAACATTTCCATTTCTTTGGAGAACTGTTTAATTGGAATAAATATTGTAACATTAATTTTGTTAAATTAAAACAAAGCGGACAAGCGCAATTTCGTGGAGTTTTGTGTGTGTCAGTATTGGGCAATATATTAAAGTAAGGCAAACGCAACGCAACGCCCACAAACTCATATGCAGAACGCAACGCATTAGGAAGCCAAATATAATTCATAGAGCAAAAGTTATTTAGTCAAACTCCAGTTAATAACACATCAACAAAAATGCAAAGCGCCTTCTACCCGCCATCTAAAGCTCTGCCTCCGGACTCACCAGCAGCTGCGATTCCGGGTCCGGAACCTCCGCCCAACAATTGATTCAGATCTGCGCCATTCCCAGTGATGTTATCGTGGAGCATTATCCGCGAGTTGGTGAAAAAGGGGCGCAGTGACGGCTTCGGCGTGGAGCCCACCGATATGCTGTCCATGTCTGGACCAGAGTCATCGCCCTCGCAGCAGGACAGCGACTCTAGCTCCTGGAAGAGCGCATCCAGGTCGCGTTCGCCGCGCAACGCCGCCGTTCCCCGATGGCCGGACTCCCCTTCCAGCTCCTCGCTCACCTTGAACCGCTTGAGCAGCGCCACGATCTTCTGCTTGAGGTTGCGCTGCTGCAGCGAAATCGTCTAAACGGGGAAGCGGTGTATAAAAGTGATTATTAATATTAATTGATTATTGCATCGATATTTTTATTATTTACGGAAGGGCTTCAGAACACAGCAAAACTTAAGCTACACCCCATCTATAAAGAATATGTAATTAATGAAAGTTAAAAATATCAGAAACTTTTAAAGTCCAAGTTAATGTTTACTATAAATTTAATTTCGTACATTCACTACAAAAAATGTTTTTTCATAGAAATAAATAAGTGCCATAGGCAATATTTCGTCAAACACATTATGTATTTGGGCTACACTTCCCTGAAATGAAGTTAACAAGTATCTTGTTAAGCAGGAACTTTAAGCTGTACGATTCGATTTATTAAAACCAGCTTGCTTATAATATACATGTAAAGTGCATATTAAGTTGAAATTATTTTTTTCTGTGCTCTTACTTTTTTCCTATTAATCGCTCTTAATTGCCACTGGCTAAATCTAAAGTTGCTTATAGGCCATTAAACAAAATCTCAAGGACTGCGGCAGCGATGATGACTGGATGGCTGTTAAAATTTATGCATCGTTCTGTTTTAATTGCCCGCTCTCATCGGTTTCTTTTTCTTTGTTTTATTTTTGTGTGCTGCCCAGACCCAACCTGTCATTAGTCGTGTTTTTATCTACGGCAGGCATTCAAAATGATCCTGCGATAAAACGGCAGCAGCAACAAAAAAGCAGAAGCTATGACAATAAAAGCCGCAGGCTAATTTTACACCTGTGCTACGGATGTTTCCAGTTGCGTGAAAAGGAGAAAGGAGAAAAGAGGACTAGGCAAAAGTTCATAATTGGCCTGGCGCTGTTTAAATATTTAAGCGGTAGCCTAAGAAAATTGTCTTCGCTGTGATTAGTACTCAAACTTCTAAGGAAAAACTCATAAATAAAGAATGTATTTTCTAATTATACGGAGGAAAATAAAAAAAATAGAAAAGTACAAAAGAATAATATACAAATATTGTAATTTGACATTTGTAATACAAACTTATTGATATAGAACATAATTTCTTTTTACTTGTCATTATTAATTTAAAAACATTAATATCATGAAACTTCAGTCCATTGTCATGCAGAAACTCTCCTTCTTTCATTTTTGGATCGCTATCCACACAGGTTCTGCAAATTCATGGCCCCGATATAGCCCTGAGATATAGTCATTGCATCAAATGTATGCCAATGGGCGAATCTAAGCAAATTGAGTCGAGTAAGCGACATGCCAAGGCCGCCGCCCCAACAATTGTCAACTATTTGCCACAGAAATACGTGGCCACCTCGTTTGAGGCAATCCCGAACATAAGTTTATATATATAGCCACTCTATTGCTATACTGTAGGGATACATTTTTGATAAATATTTCATTAAATTCGCCCGTCGGTTGTGGGTCTTTGTTTGGGTCGGTTTGTGTATCTTGCCTGCGGATCTGGGTTAGCATCAAGGAACTGACAATATTTCGCAATTGGCACATGCCTTAACAAGAATGAGGAGATAGCTACAAGGTTCTAGCAATGTAAGACAAGGCTAAGCATACTTTCGATGAGTAGTTTGCTAAATGTGAATAATATGGAAATGCCCTATTAGCTTAGCGTAAGCTAGTTTCTGGGAAATTCCTCAAAAGGCAAAAATAAGGAAATTAGGTACTAGCAGGCGACGAATACTGAAGTATTGTATGAAATTAGTAAAGCTATTAAATTTAATTCATATCCTGAAACTTATTTACACGGGTTTATAGTCAAATTTAAATGTATTTGCCAACACATTTTATCTAACTCAGCATTCTTTACCCTCTGATTAAAAAGTTTTGAATGGTTTTGCCCCTCAATTCACTTCATATGTGCGAATGTGTGCTTGTAATCTATATAGATAACTACTAAATGATATTTATTCACTTTGCATAATGAATTTTAGAGCCCACAAGCCGAAGACCCCCGTTTGCTGACGTGTTTTCACGCAATTATATCGAGCAGCAATGAAAATACTTTCGGGTAAGGGACAATTTTTTGGGTGTCTCGCGGAACAGTTGGCCGGAATTACACGATTCGATTATTTTACTCACCCGGCTAAACTTGGCCCGTGACGAGCTCTTGTCCTTCATCTCGAATTCACTATCGCTGTCGACGACGACGCCGGGATGATGGTGCTGGATGCTGCCGGGGTGGTGACCCACTAAAGCGCAATCCTCGATTCCGGAGCGCTGCAGCTTGTTGCGATACTTTCGCATATCATGCTTGGCCGGATGGTTGTAGTCCCGCGGATCCTTGGGTTCGTAGCCTCGGATCAGGCCCAGTTCGTTGGCCTCGTCGTTGAATTCACCCGAACTGAACTCGACCTCCTCGTCCTCGTCGGAATACTCAGCAACGCGATCTGCGGAACGAGATAAACATTTAAGTATTTTTCGGATATGTTATGGAAAACTTGTATAGCTGCATAAACTAAGATAAACGCTCTGAGACAGCTGGTTTTTACGTTGTTATAAACCGTCTCAGTTCGTGACAGGTTTGTTTTTTACAATAAAAATGGGTTAAGTGCCTACACCGTTAAGTATATATTTTATTTTTTTTATTCATATACACTGGCTCATTGATAGTGACATATTTGTATTAGTGTAATTTAAAGAAAGATCACAAGTCGTAAGCCTACAAAATTTTTACTTTTTTACTTTGTTCATAATTGAGTTAAACTTAAAAATAAAATTATTTTCACATTGCCAAATCTTAGTTACACAATTTCAGATACTTGTAGGATGGTTAACTATTTAAATTTAAGTCCATATAATATTGTTATTGTCGTAGAATTTTCGAGTTTTAAATTTAAGCTATTTTAAATTTCCACTAAAACGGTAAATGTTTACTACCTTTTCACAGTTAAATGCGTTTTTTTGTGAACTGTATTAGATTAAACCGAAACCACGACGCTTTTTGTTGTTTTGTTTTATAAATTAATCACGATAGCACGGTTGACTGTCCTTTTAGCTGTTTACTGTTGTTTTTAACTACGCCCGATTTATCTGTTCATCTGCCGTATTACAAGTATTATTTTGATTTTTGTCTTGCCGCTTCTTTCTCTTCGTCGAGTGCCGAGTGTGTGAACTGTCGAGCGCTTTTCAGTGAAATGAATGAATTGCTTGAAGCTCCGCACGTTTTGTGCACTTGCGGTGAGTGAAAGAGAGCGCGGAAGAGTGGGGTGCAGTGGTGCTCTCTTAGCTCTTTTAAGATATAGCTATTTTTATATGCCAAAGCCCCAGAAAAAAGGCTATATCATATTTGGAAAGATTTTATTTCTGAGCTTATGCACTTTTTTCGGACAAACACTACGATCACTTTTTTTTCGCCAAAATGGATCTGCCAAAAGTGAATAAATATTAGAATGAAATATTGCCACTTAAAAAATCACCCTTATATTTGATTTCGCTTTTTTTAACGTATAGCTTTTTTTATGTTGATATTTCGGCAGCCCTAGTGCAATGAGAGTATGAGAGAGACGGCACTAACAACAACAAAAAGCAAAGAGAGATCAGCTACTCGCGCACCGAGCGAAATTACTCAAATCAATATAGAGCAATTGGGGGAAGAACAAACGTGCGGTTCGATATATTCTTTTATACTTAAACACACTCGCTGACACACACGTGGGCTTATCTACATATATATGACTTGTTGTTCGATATTACTAAACAAGTGTCAAAAGCTCAATGCATGGGAAATGCTCATTAAAGCTATTTTTACGCTTCGATTCGGGCAATTGAACTAAAACTTGGATAGGAAGTGGGTGTAAAGTGGAAATCAAGGGGAAGTGCCTCCCTGTAGCAATAACTTAGGCAACTTAGGAGATTCCACCCACTCAATCAGTCCATTGATACACACCCCAATGTATACAGATTATTGAGAGTTGAATCGAATTATTTCTTTTTATGGAGCAGTGGCTGTTGAATATGTGAACTACCTTGCCAAAATGTATTTTTATCCGAATGTACGCTACTTTTAAGAGCTTGAGTTATTGTATTATACATTTCAGGTACTTGGAGCTATTTATTTTTTAATTTAGGGAGCAGATCCTGTTAATCTAGAACTATGAAGCGTGTGTTTTTGATCGTGTGAACTAGATTATATAGAGAACACAGAGTGCTCTTCGCACACTTGCTTATATCGGACAATTACATTGTTTGCGATAAGATTTGTGTCATCGCCTTTCTGATGTCACTTGTTGCACTCCGATTCCCACTGCCATTCTCGTTCCCACTCCCAAACCATACTGCTTCCACTTCATGTTCAAAAAACCGGCTACCAGTTCCACTTCCATTTTCAGTCCATTTCAATAAGAATTATCATCTGTATTTATACCCAGTACCCCATAATTATAGAATTGTACGACTCTCTGGTCTTTTGTATAAATAAAACTGAATATGATGCACTAAAATTGTGTAGAAGAATTTCTTAGATACCAACGTTTATCAACTCTTTTTTGGTAATCGATAAAATGGGCTTAGCTCTTCCGTTTTTAAAAAATATAGTATTTTTATTAGTCAAGCCCAAATTAAAACCTTATCTAGCAATATATGTAGGTACAAACATGTTTTATAGTTGCCTGCACCTTGGCAGGTTTCTTATCTGTCAAATACATGGTGGCTATTTTTAAAAGTTTTTGTTGTTATTAAAAAAAAAGTTCTTGGGGTCCTAAGACCCGGTATTGAACTAGATTAAAGATCATTTGTGTATTTTTAAAAAAATCCTTTTTGAGTTACTGTTCTGATATCTTGTTCTGCAATATATTTTAAAGAGTTATTTATGTATGAACTGTATAGAAGGTATTTTTATATTCGAAATCCTAACTACATGGCTGCTACTTGAATTTGTTTGTTTATTTGCTAGCATGTTTTGCCGTCGTTATCATTTAGCCAAAGCTATTCACCGGCCGGTTTCTGTAGTCTGATGTCTGCCGCGAGAAAGAGAAGAGAAAGAGAAAGACGGAAAGTGGGTGGCAGTGGGTGTTGGTGGTGGTACGACTCCGGGTCTCTGGCTTCTCAACTGGTATCTGGTTATCTATCGCGTGCGGTGCGGTGCTATTGGATGTGGATGAGCTGTACTTGCCAGTATGGCTGTGTGGGTGCAGAGCAAACTCCGGCTAAGTGTAACTTTTGACAGCCTCAAAGCCGTTAAGTGATAAGTACAAAAATGATTAAAAAGCGGGCAGAAAGGTAAACGGTGAGGTAGCCAGGGATAGAGTGGCTGAGAAAAACTGCTGGCAGCGATGATTAATTTAGGCCAAAGCAGAAGCTGCATTCCAGCTTATTGACTATTATACCGGCCCCCATATTTATCTTTGCCTCCTTTGCGTGTTGGTTGTGGAAAGAAAAAAAGAGAATAGAAGTTTCCTACTTGAGGGCAATTATTTTGTTTGTCTTCGTTGTTGCAATTACGCAGACAAGTTAATGACGTCGCCCTGGCATTGTTTTCCTGTTTTCCTGTTTTCCATTCTTTCAGTTTCTATTCCTTTATAATTGCATGCAATTCTTAAACACTTTAATGACCTTTTCCCTGTCTGGGGACTTTAGCTTCCATATGTTTCCAAGAAGGCGAGACAGTATATTAAGCACACATATTCTGTGCAAGGAATTTCCACGAAAAGTGTTTTCCACATGGGAGCCGGGCAAAACAAGTAAACAAAGGCTAAGAGAGACAATAATGGCAGACAAAGTGTGGCAGAAAGCTATGGAAGATGTGTCATGGGTAAAGCCCTCGATTCAGAACATTCGGATCGCCATTTCCACCTCACCACAACGCACTTTCATCCCTCACTCTGGTGGTGCCACGCTGCGTATGAGTAATGAAAAGCGTATTGAGAAGCGACGAGCGACATTGATTTAGTGTCTGTGCGAGAGGTCGGATAAACCACAACAAAAGCAACACAGAGTAAAAAGCAACATAATTAATTCAATTCCCACAAATTTTCCGACTTCTAGATACTTAAGCTAGCAAACAATATGGTCGAACAAATAATTTGCATTTTTAATATTTTATAATGTTCTAAATTTATGACTATATAGATTGAGTTATATATTGATCGTTTTGTAGCAAAAGCAGAAAGTAATTTAATAAAAACAGGGATTATTTTACAATGTAAATATTCTGAACGACACATAGATACATATAACATAAGCTAGGAATTATACTATTAAAATAAATGTGTTATTGCAAAAACACAATACACCCTTGAACCAAGAACCAAGAGCCGGGTAAACAAGCCAAGAGGAATAGAAAACTGGCACAAGAAGGCAATACATTGGTTTGACCTTGGCCAGCACACGAATCTTGTCATTAGATGACAGCCAATGGGGCAGCAGATGATATTAAGAGGGGGAAAAGCAACAGCAACAGCAACAGCAGCAGCAGCAGCGTGGAAGTGAACAATGCGAATACCCTCGACATAATTTACGCATTTCACCATTAACCACTCAATGGTTGGGGTGCGCAGAAAAGCAGTATTCAGGGTGGCGGGTGGGCACTTGTATAGGGGTGCCTGTACGGTCATTAGAGGCCCAGAGCAACTTCCCTCGCTATCACCCCTCCCATCCTCTTGTTCCATGTCACTTCTGCACAGCGTTTATCTCTGACACTCAAGGACAAATGACTTAATTCCTGTTGTTGTAGCAACAGCAAAAACAAAAAAAAAGCTGTCGGAGCTGTCATCAGCAGAAGCTTCATACGATGGGGAAGCAGCAGCCGCGGGCTAAGAAGAACGTAGGCATTATCCCCTACATAAATTATAAGACCTTAATCGAAGGGATACGGCACTTACAAGTTTTTTGATTGATTTGTTCGGTCCTGAAAGTTATTTATGGACTTCATTAAGCAAAGAAGCCGCGACCTTAACATGATTATAGATACATTTCCAAAAAAATATTCAATAAAAGATAATGGTTTATTATATTTGATTAAAGGACTTTGAACAAAAAGAGAGAGAGAAAATACGATTTAAAAGAATTTGTTGAGACTTATTATTAAAAAGACATATTTGCAAAAACAATTTGAATCTTTTCAAATTTTAAAAGGCTTTTAAAACTTTCCGCAACTACCCTAAGTGTTATTGCCAAGAAATATAAATAAACCAAACACTCTGATTAAACCTCCTTCATAAAATAGTTATGGGTACTTAGCCAGTCAGTACATATACACATTTATTTAAACAATTCCTTTTAAATCCATTCGGATTCTCGAAAACTAGGGTACTGTGTTACCAATTTACACAGGGTACTTTTTTTTATTTTTTTTTGCCGCCCCCCAGAGCTTATGCTCGGCCAGGGAAAATTCATCATCGCAACACCCCGCTTAAAAATCCACCCACAAACAAGTTCCGCTGCTCTCGCTGTTCGCTGAAGGAGCGTCCGACTGCTAATGGTGCCTGACGCGGCCTGGCACTTGCGGGCATGGATGCGAACGGGTGCGGAGTGGGTGGTGCTGACTGGACTGAGTTGGCTGAGTTGGGTGGGCGGAACAGGGCGAGGTGCGACGGGCAAGGCATATTCAACAAGCAGCGACGGCAACAGCAAACAGCCCTGCGGCAATCAGGCGCACACCCAACCCACCCGGAAAAAACATGCTATCAGTTTCATATTGTTATCCAGATTGTTCCAAATTTGGTTATTTACTCGATTGAGTTAAGGTTAAAATGATAAAAAGAAAAAAACGTATGCTAAAACGACTTAAAAAAAAAGATTGTTTTAGCAGAACTACGTCTTTGAGTTTGAACAAAACAAGTTGGGAGGTAGATGCTATATCCTTAATTGCTAAATCTAATTAGAAAAACATTTTTTAAAAAATTTAAACAATACGTTGAGAACCGTTTAACTATGACCTGTAGCAACAATTAACCATCCATCTCTTTTTAAGAGCTACTTCTTAGTTTTCTTATGAAAATAATAACGAGTTGTTCAATAAACAAATATTATAGACTTTTTCCACGGTGCCCTCTAGATTTTTCACCCGACCTTTTCCCGCAAACAAGAAGAACAGAATGCCATCAGAAGCGTTTTTGGAGGCCGGACCGCATAAAGAGAAAATCAATACACCAAATTGAGGTTGAGGCAAAAAGGTTTTCCTCGCATTGCCCATGCTCTCTGTTCTGCTTTTGAATTCCATTTTTGCAAATTAGAAAGCGAGACCCAAAGTAATTCAACAGAGCTGTCTGTGTCTATATGTTCCTCCCCGTTCCCCTCACGGCTATAACTAGGTTCATTTAGCTCGGGTTCAAGTGCTGACCCTCACTGTATGGGGCTGACTGTCACTGCCAACGAATGGATTGAACACGGGAGCCAAGTTCTCGTGCCTTGGCCCACTGCCAAGTGGCCAGCGACAAGCGAGCTTCTGGTGGCCACCAGTCATTGTACCCAGCCCCCGAAAAGGGATATCCCCAGCCAATACTCGGGTGCGCCAGAAAGTGTCCGAAGCGAGTAGTGACAACGGCATGATTTATGCCAAATGGAGTTTATTTACGGTAGTCATTTTGGAAGGAAAAGTAATTTAGGGTTATGAAAGCAAAAGTGGGAATACCCCGATCAATAATTAACACCGTTTTTAATAATAATGTTTTATCAACTGTCATTGAAATGAGAAATAAATCATTTTTACTTTTCCAAAACTCTTTTACGGAATTTAAACTTAGCACGGAAGGTTAAAACTTAAAAAAATTTCCATTTGTTTTATCTATCGAAACTTTTTTAAACCTCAACCAAATAATACCCCATTAACGATTTTTCCTACAAGTTTGGCGATCCGTTTGCCATTCAAATTGTAAAAGTTTGCCCCGAAAAATCACGTTGTAAAGATTCAATTTTGCATGTCATACATATTTCATCAGCCCAGTTAGAGGTGAGCTTCATGGCAGACCTTTACCTTGGCCCTGACCGGTTGACGTGAGAGCACTGAAAATCCCTCTATTCCATCCCCTTAAAAAGGGCTCAAAAGCTTAACTACTTCCACAGGAGCTACTCGGTGCCCTTTTCCGTCTCATCTTAAATGGCCACTCCTTGCTATTTCAATTTTGCTTAGAACCACCAGATGTTGCCGATGGGAAACCGCATGGTAAATGACTTTTCCACTCGCTCAGCGCTATTTTCATAATTGAATTTCCTCTCGACGAAACTCGCTCTTTTCGGTTCGCACGCCATTCTCTTGTCAAACAGAAATAGCTGAAAAATAATTTCAATTAGATTGCCATGGATGAGACTTCTGTTGCCATGTGGGGGCCTTTTCGTAGTCGTGGGGAAATTCATGGCATAAATTCTGAAATGCGTGCGCTGACGTCACTCCTGGCCACCTAACTCTGCTCCGTCCCCCTCGAATTGTTTCACAAGCAATTACCATAAACATCAGCTCAAATTGGGAGCCACTGATCTCGGGACAGCCACTCATCCGTCATGGAGTGGAGCAGTCGGTGCTCCAAACTGCTCCCTCCACAACATCCCCCACTTGGGTCATTAATTGCCCAGTTTGCGTCATTAGCACTTCTCTAATCTTGACTGGGCCTGGGACTCGTGGGTCCATTTATTTGTATTTTATGGATTTGGCAATAAATTCCTTAACACTGTTTGGTTCAGGAAACGCTGACCGAAGTGTCCCATGTCATGGGACAGCAAAACCAAAACTCAATTTGAAATTGCTGAGATATCTTAATGTTAGACAGGTATGTGTTTCTACAGGACTAAAAACCAGTTTTGGAATTCATCTTAATACATTTTTTGAGCATTCATTTAAGCTCTGCCTCGAATGCCAAAAAATTTGAAGATAAGACTTTACATTTATTTATCACTTGGTCTTCACATTGCAATATGCCAAACATCTTTTAAAACCTTTTATATGACGAATATCTATCTCTCCTTCAGAGGTTGTTTATCTATGGGATATAGGTAAGCTCACCTGCCAGCAGGACGCTGTTGTTGTTCTTATTGTCATGGTCAACTGGAATGGAAGAGACGCGTTCGGCGCGCAGACAGGCGACCACTGTGCCCGGCCGACCATTTTTGCCGGAAGCAGTTAGCTCAATGATCATGTCCATCGACTTCTGGAGCACCGCGTCCATGCGGATGATGCCCTCGGCCAGCGTTTTGTAGCCCAGAATAGTGCGTGATTTGTATTTCTTGCGGCGTTGCAGCAAAATAACCAGTCTACTAAGTAAAAGGGTATTTAAAAATGAAGTTAAACCCTATTTTGTATAATGCAACACCCACCTATTGCCATCTCTCTTGATAAAGTGCGGATACTGGAGACTGAAGTGCAAGTCCAGCTCGGTTTCCGTCAAGGGCACAGCCACGCCCAGTCCGCCTGCAGTGCCCGCACTTCCCGGAGTGCCACCAGCTCCTCCGACCACCGACATCGGGGAGTTGCCCTGCAGGGGGGCGGAGGAGGTCAGCGCAGACCCATTGATGGGAATCTCGTGGCTGCGCAGCGTCCTCTTGGAGCTCTGCATCTTCACCGCCAGCGACAGCGAAGTGGTGTCCCCGGGCAGAGGGGTCAGGATGGACAGGCGTGTTATTGTCAGCGAGCAAAGTCTGCAATGTGAAGAGAAAAACGTCCTGAATTAGCACAAAATCGATAAAATAGGGGGAAAAATTTGAGATTACGGCGTAATACCATTGAACTTGCTGTGAGATTGTAAAAGAATTTGGATCTATGTATCTTAGTCACGCAAAAAATGCATAATATTTGTACAAGAGATGTTTATGTTTAGCAATTTCATAAATAAATGTGAAAATACTAATAAATCAATTATAAAACAATTATTGATGTTTACAAAAAACTGCGCATTAAATTTAAATTAAAAAAGTTCCCTTGAAACAAAAGTTAAGCACACAAAAAAATACTGAACAGGAAAAATAAAGTATGTAATTTAAATTTTATTGATTAAAAGAAACCCTATAAAAAACCATAAGAAGTAAAAACCTGTTGTATACACAATCTGAGTTTTCTCCTAACGTTATGTCTTGTATGTATTGGCCAAAATAAGGAAAAACTTCATTTAATGCATTTCCAATGCACTGAACAATCGATCATCGAAATCTAAACGAGAAAACAATTTCACGCCAAAAGATTTTCTTTGCAAGGCCTGGAAAGCGAAACAGAAAAATCAAGAGTAAAATGCAATCAAGTAGAAAACAAAAGTTGTATAATGGAAAATGGAATAAAAGCAACTGAAATTAGAGGAAAACATGCACGAGCCAAATGTCTGATGAAAAGTGGAGAGGAAATACATTAAAATTAAAGTTTTCTCTTGTGCGATTTTCAAAGGAAATTCTCTGTAGCCCCCCACATTTTGAGCAAAGTCATATGTAATGACCATTATAATCGAGTGTAACTAAGCCATAAAGGAAATTGGATTTCAGTTTTCGTTTTACTTTTCGCACTGTCACAAAGCAGCCAGGCAACCCGGCAGATACATTTTTTATAACGTTTTTGGCAGCACAAGACAATGTCCAGACCGTATATGCGAGTATGAGTATAAATAATTTATTTCCTGATTAATTTCTGCCTGGTAATGCCCCGTGCGGAGAAAGAGATTACGCACTCCGAAAGCCTTTTGTTGGAACTGCTCACTCATCTGGTCAAATCAGCGAGGCTGGCCTGAGTTGGGTGGAGTTGGGTGATCTTGGAGCACGGGTGCATCATCAACAAGATATAGGGTGTATGATATCCGGCATGGTGGGGTGTGAAACATATGCAAATGAAGCTGACTAAGCAGACAACGATGACGCGACTCCACGGGTCGAGGCTTCACTGTCCATTGTGAACAACTGGAGATGACTAAAGAGACGATGGACAGGTGCAGATGAATGTCTGGACCGCGGTCAAAACTATGCTCAGCCATTGATTGCCAGACAATGGAAACCCAATCAAAACTCAGTTATTAAATTTGAATACACATTACATAAATGCTTTTTAGAATATCATTTGGTAAAGCATCCATTTATAGTTTAAATAAATGAACGGCCAACAGATTTTCTGTTAGTTTCTAAAATATATAAAATATTACATTTTTGAGTTTATAAAATAAGAATTTACATTAAAATTTATAATTTGAATGCCAACAATAACCAATTTCAGTTAAATCACAATCCCCTCTTTTAAACTCAGTAACTGCAAAATGAAAGCGCATGGCCTGGAATGTCCGAGAGGCCAAGTTTGGATTCATAGTCACGGACAACGCGCAATTAATTTCTTAATTAATAATTCAAAACATTCGTTTTGTTGCTTCATGCAAATTTCATTACAAGGGGAATCGAGGGAGAAGGTTTATTGGGTGACAAGACGAGGGCAGATTTTATAAGGCAAGTCAGACGGCAGGTTTTTAACATAAATAAAACGCAAATGGTTTACGAAGAAAACTCAAGTTTATCAATAAAACGGTATTCGCAAAACAAGAAAATTAAATTTCAATTAAATTAAAAAAAATTAAAAATTAAAATACTTTAGCCACAGAGCAAAGTAAGTTTAATAAGTCAAT
Organism: Drosophila elegans; assembly: GCF_018152505.1. Lineage (NCBI taxonomy): Eukaryota > Metazoa > Arthropoda > Insecta > Diptera > Drosophilidae > Drosophila > Drosophila elegans. The sequence continues at coordinate 25,598,317 of NW_024545863.1, read as the reverse complement.
TGTCATTGCATTACAGGAGTTAAGCTTTTCGAATTGTAAGAGTAATTTTTATAGCCTTTCATGAAGTAATCTTCCAGTTAACATAAACAATAATAGCCCATAAAAATGACATAGGTACATAAGTTCCGAGAACATTTCCGAATATATTTCCGTATTTGACAAGCGCTTCCCAAGTGCCATAAATACATCATCAACCTTATCACGTATATCAGATCGGAATATCGATTATATTTACTAAATGTGATCGGCCTTAGGAATGAGTTTTCAAGTGACTAGCGTTGTCATGCCTGACGATTTACCAGTCAAACCGATCGATTTGATCAGAACCTCTACATTTCCCCCAAAATCCCGCACCTTTTCAATTTGATTTGCATGCACTTGACATCTTGCATGGCATGTTCGCATTGTTTGTTAAAAATAAGTTGACATTTTATTGTTGTTCTCGTGTGGGGAGTATTTTTAAATGTTTATAAGAAAACGAGGGGCGCGCTTTGCTTGTACTTTATGTCTTTACATTATTCGATTTTTGCTTTTGCTTCAGTTTATTTGGTTTTATTGCATTTGATATTTGTTTTCGTCTGGGCAATGTCATTGACTGGTCGAGATTTTAAAGCAAACAAAGCCTCGATTTCAGGTTTAAAATTATGGGTTCTGTGAGTTTTACTTTTTGCCCGTTTACAATTTTGGCATTGCGTTTTCGACCATTATTTTCGTTGGGTTTTTATTGTCATGGTTTTTCTTTTTTTACTTTTTTGTGCTGTGTTCATGAATGACACACGTCGATTGCTGCCGGAAAGCATTTTCTCTTTTTTTTGCTTTTATTCGCGTCTTTATCTCCCTGACCGAAAAGATTGGATCTTTTCTTTCCAGTTCATCGTACCCAAGTCGCGAACAATGTTTTCTTTGTTGAGAAGGAGCTTTGATAAATGACCAATTGAGGTACCGGACAACGGACACTGGGCTTGCGTATGAATTATGGCCTACGGGATTGATTGGCTGATCCAGTGGATAAAGATAAGAGCAAACTACAGACTATAGACTCTCAAAAGCACAAATAAACACACCTCGAGCTGACTTAATTGGAAATCAGACCAATTACCCGGTTAAGCACTCAACAAACGGCCTGGTATTAATTACTTAATCAACTACTCTGAGTATAAATAGTACCACGATAATGGTCGTCGTTGATAAGCATTACCACCCCCTGCACCCACATTGAACGGCATAAATAAACGCAGCAAAAAATAAAAATTAAAACTGATTAGTGTGAAAAAATGGAAGAAAATGCAAAGGCAAAATGAAAATGCTACATAAAAACAAATTGAGTCCGCAAATCGCCTCAATCAAAATGAAGAGCGCGAGCCAGATAGCTTTAGACAACTGAGACAAGGGGAAACTGTGTCACTGGCGCAAGATTCCAGATGAAGAAGGAGAGGGTCCATCATTCCGCTGATTTCCGCCGGTCCAGAGCCTCAATAAAGGCTAAACATTTTGCTTGACATACACGATGGCGGCAGCAGAAATGTGAATTTATGTTGATGCATGACTACGCATTGTCTTAACAATTTGGAAAAAAAATACGCAGAATTAAATTGATAAATAATTCCACTTGGTTTTGAGATCCACAAACACAAGTATGACAAATTTAAGAATTTTGAGATTACAATTTGAAGATCATCACTATTTAAAAATTTGCTTAATTTGCTTATATTATTTATATTTGGCATTTTAAATTTGTTAAATTACAAAAGAAATGAAAATGTTTCATCCATACCGCAAATTTACTGAAAACAGGACACCATATTCACATGACACCAAATTCACAAAAATTAAAGATATATGATGATCTGAGACAACGTAGGGGAAATATTATAATCGTTTTTAGAAACAAGCTGGACAATTACGTGTATTTCAATCATTGCGAATGATACAGAATGCTGTGCGGTCATCGGACGTTGGCCTTCACCGCAATTCCGCTACAATTCCCTGCGATGTGATCAGCAAGCAGCACCTTTGACATCAATTCCGGCAATAAAACGACACTGGCCGCAAAAACGTGGCCCCAGGTTGCGTGATCGCGTTCATCACCCTCGCCCATCCTCCGTTTTGCTCAGTGAGATATTTCCCATTTCCATTTGCTTTCTCGTTGATTAGCTGTTGTAAGTTGTGAGTTTGCCGTGGGGCGGCTGTTAACACCCCGAACAAACGGACATTCAGTCAGACGGACTGGCAGTAACTGGCTACTTTGTTAACATGCTAATTTGCAGTTTTGTTTCCGCTGTTAAGTTATCCGTGGATTCGCGTGTAACAGTTACTGTCCGTGTGAATGAGCCCGGGATGATGTGTGCTATGATTCACTAAGATAGTCACTCGTCGGGGGCGACTCGTGGATTGCTTAACAGTCACCAGAGAGCTGTATGCAAATTACACATTGCATTTCCTGCAGCGACGACAAGTGTCTGTGTTTCGTAGACAACAAAGACTTGACCACAATACTGATCGGCCCGATGACAAAGAGATAGCCTGGATAGCTGCCACCCAAGAACAGCAATCTCCTCCAGTCGCAGTCTTACTCAAGATGTCAAGCTGCGAAAGAGCTCGAGAAATCAGCAAATCGCTGACATACGATTATAACCACAAGTGGGCAAAAGCTGTGTGGGACCACTGGTCGAATGAGTTATACTAATGACTGATAGCCGACATTCGAGTGGTTCACGGCGTATAAGTCATGCAAGTAAAGAGAATAAAACCTCATTATTTTAATGAAACCTCTAATTATAAAATATTTTGATGGAAAAAAAACCTTTAAAAATTATTTTTCTTAGTACTTCAAGTAAATCAGTGCACCGTGCCCATTTTAAGATTAAAAATTAAATCAAACCATTTTACAAATTAATTCTAGAGCTGACCAATAAAAAAAAACACGCTCGAAAATACATGGATTCTATAGAAAAGCACACCCACAACCTCCAGGGTATTGCCAAAACCGAAACCCAGACACACATCAACTGCTGCCATCATCTAAGCTAGTTTATGTCATTTTGTCGCGACTTATGGGCAACTTTTACGGTTTCATTTAAGCGTGTTTTATTTGGTGTCCTTTATTTTTTTTATTTTTTTTTTTTTTGCATTTCCATTTCGCCTGGGAGTTGTTTGGTTGAGTTTTAGCAAGGATTGCGAATCATGAGTCACGGACGCAGGGTCTGGTTTGAAGCCACTGGTTAAATGAATTTAAGGCACGATACTGGAAAACCGGTTACAACCGACGAGTGGGTGGTGCCGCCAGAGAGTGGTTAGAAGAGGGCGCAAGGTGGGGGGCGGGGCACTGGCTCCCTTGGGGCGTTTAATTAGGGTGTTCCGAAAGTTTCCAGCCTAGGCATTACTTGGCGCCCGACTGCCGCTGGCTTGGGTCATTGCATTATTGATCAACTGCATACGGAATGCGTTGCTATCCGAAGTTTTCCGGAGAGTGAGCCCAACTTATGCATGCCGACTACTGGCCACGGCACCGGAGAGCTGGAGGCGGCAGATCGGGGTGCTTAGTTAATTTATGCGAGAATTACGCAGGCCCTGAATGACTGACTGGCGGACTGGCGCACCGACAGTCCGACGAACGAGACAATGCCCGGAAACGGACGGAGCCCAAACAATGGCAACCGAAGGCGAGCTGCAATTGAATTCGGAATGTTAAATGGGAATGTTTTCGGGGACAAAACCAGAGAAGCAGCTACAGAAATTGCCACAGCACTAAACGCTGTCCATTCAAATTCTAATAACCGAGTGTGTGGAATTAGGGCAGCCAGCATAAGAGGCACACAATCAATACCCTGTTTAAAATATTATTATTCAGTCTCACAGAAACTAAATGAATTAAAACTAATATTTAATTAAAAAGTTCATTATTAAACTCATTTAAGATCCAATCGAGGTTTATACAGTTTTGAACAAATATTGATCAAGCTAACCGATCAAGTTCATTAAGTGAATAAATATAGTTGGATTAAGTAAGCAATATTGTGCTTCGCATTATGCTGTCAGGTGATCAACAAATTAAAACTGACTGTCAACAAACTTAAGAAGCATTTAAAAAAATTTAAAACTAATAAGCAAATCAAATATTTTTGATAAAGACCTGCATTTAACTAGTTTCAAGACATATTATATTGTTATTTTGTGTGTTATTTAAAGAAACACAATTTTTGGAATTAAAATATATTGATTGGATAGAAGCTAGAGTTCAGTAACCCTTCCACCCTTAACCCATTAGGGAGAGGGTATGAAAATCGATGTAACTACCGATGGTAATTTGCCACAATTATCAACTAAATGGCAGTTTACGTTTGCGTTTTCCAAAGTCACAACAATACGGGCGACGTCATATGTCTAAAGTGGGTGTGGCTTCTCAGCTTTATACCCGCCTCCCATGCACCACCCCAAACCTTAACCCATGTGGGCAACTGCTGCAGGCCATCTGGAGAGGTTACTCCGGTTCATTCACTCCACAACCGTATCGAATATGACACGAAACTTATGGTCTATCAATTATTGAGGGGTTCCATAAAAAATAGAAAAACAGAAAAAGTTTAAGTGGCTACAGCCATTTTCATTCCCTCCTTTTTTTCGTTCTTATTATAAATATTGTAAACATCGATTGAATTGCAGCGGTGAGGAATACAGTCGATGTGGCTTTAGGCGGCTCGTAATTATTTTCACACCTTGTTCGCTTTTCCACTTTGAGCAGCTGAATCATTCATGAGATTTGCCCCGGGGGTGGCGATTTGTTGTGGATAACACTTAGCCGGTGGCTTTTAACCGACGGAAAATTGCGGAAAATGACCAGCACAACGCGAATGTAAGTGACCTAGGACAGGTCAGCGCCTGAGGAATTATTTGTACACGTACAAGTGCACAAACAAGTCATCATCAATAAAAAGCTTATGTTGATTCTGCAGTTAGGGAAACCGGTTGAACACATTATTAATGTTTAAAAAGTAAGATACATTTCAGATAGCAATGCAGTTATAAAGTGGTTAAAATCATTATTTAAATCATATCTAACTCAAGAGCTACTTAATATAAATGAAAGGTTAACTCATAAATATTAAATTTTTATTATAATCATTTTTATTCACACCCAATTAATGTAACAATGCATTTTACAATTAGTTCATTTTATAGCAGCTTGTAAACTGTAATAAAATTGTACAAGTTTTGCTTCAGATACTTTCAACTTCCACACTTTTTTGCCGCATTTAATTGAAAAAAACTAATTGTGCAATAAAAAATGTTCAGCCTGACTACGCTGGCTGCTTTGTGTTGCATTTTTGCTTTTAGTATGTCCATAAGGAAGTTCATAATAAACTTCAGATTTCCTGCAGTTTTTCTTAGCTTTATGGCAACATAACATGCTCCTAATATAATTTGCTCAACTTGACGATTTGACAAATCCACTGTAATCTTTTTTTTTGGGTGTTTGCACTGAGGCTTAATTGGTGAGGTTATAACGTGGCCTTTATGAGGTAATTAGCTGACATATAACACCATCCAAATAAGCTTATATGCTTTGTGTGTGGGTTGATGAGCTCCCACTTCGCCACATGGGTGACTACCGATCGCAAAATGACTCAGTGCGCTCCATTGTTAATTTAAAATTTTTGTATTTTATTTATTTTAAATTTGTATTTAATATTTCTGCGAGTTGCCGTTCCAATTGAGCGAACGCCGCCCTCTAAACTTTTATTTAACGAACAATCGTGTGGTATATACCTATTATTATTTATTGTCTTTATTATTTCTACATATTCCAAGTCGTCGCACAATTCGTTAATGACCCATATATCATATGAACCTCTCAGTCTCAGCCACAACTCGATTTTTCTCGATTCCCTTTTTTCTCCGCTTTGGGCATTGCTGCGGCTTCGGATTGGCTTCGACTTCATGGTTAGAATAGCTTTTTGCCAATGTCATTCGATTGATTGCATAAGGTATTGATGCCATAAGCCGATCGAATCCATCAAACGCACTAACTCTCGTTTCGACAGAATGGGTGTCTGAAGTCTTAACGAGGGTTTAAAAATAAATAGGACAAATAAATAATTAAAATTTTTTCCCTCTTATTTTAGTTCATTCGTTGAAAAAAGCTTTTATCAAAATAATTAAACATTGCCACATCTTAGGTGCAAAAGTGTGTCAAAATACGTTTCGAGAGTTCATAAATATTCTAGACAAATTTTATAATAAACCTAAATGTGTAATAAATTAAACTATGCTAGGCTGACGCAAATTGTTTTATATTTAAATCGCCCATATAAATCGCTATAAATAAATTTGAAAAGTTATCCACCTCTCATGCCCTCTGAAAATCAAACCAAACACAAAACATAGACATCAATCCATAAGAAAATGTACAAGGTGGAAGGTAAACACAAGAGCAAGGGGCCAAATGCGATTAACAGCGACATTTTCCAAGAGTCAACAAAAAGTGAGCGACACCATGTTGAGTTAATGGTCGACCGCTCCCAGAATCGAGAATCTTAAAGTGTTCGCTGCTGGAGAGTGTAAGGCAACTATAGGACTATAGGAAAAACCTTTTGGGAGGAACACTCCTCTCTCCACCAAAATTAATCCAAATTGGACGCAGCGTGTGGTCCGTCAAACCCAGCAGGATGTGGAAGCCAACACAACACCTCCCAACTTGTTTGGCCGCCCATTTCTCATTTTAATTCAATTTCTGGCCAATATTTAAGTTTGCAGTGCGCTGGGCAAGCGATACAAAAGCAGAATTCCTCTTTTGAACATTGCCTCATAAAAGGGTGTAAATGTTTTATTTTTTTTTTTTTTAGAACAAGAGTTCCTAGTTTTTTTACGTAAGTCGTTTTATAGCTATAAATAATTAATTATAGCTCTTAATAAAAAGGTTTAAGCTTTTCCTTTGTATTTATTTTAAGCAATATAATTATATATAATATATATACATATATATTTCTACTGACCACTGAAAATTGGTTCGTTTTCTGGGAATTCCACAGTATAACCATAAAATGAAAATTATGATCTGTTAGAGCGTGCTCGGACTTATGAATACTTTGGATTTGTTTACAGTCGAGTATTAATGTTAGATATATACACAGACAACGATAGGCATAATGCCACAAGATATAAACAATGAAAGCCTTTTGTTTATATCACACAGCCGCAAAACGAAAAATTCTTCAGATATATTCAATTTGTTAATTGCCAAAGGCCAAAAAAGTAAAAGTAGGTTGGAATTTTCATCGGATTCATCCGACCTTCTTCTTAGGAATAGTCAACGGGAAATTTCCCTATTGATAAGTCAGTTGAAGTGGAAACATAGACCACTTTTTACAGTACTACGATGCAAATCTTAGGAGTGCATTCTTAAATATTAAATAAAGTTAGTTAATACTTTGCAATATCGAAATAAACAAGCTCTTAACATTTTATAAATGATAAAGGTTTGTTCAAAAATTTCATACTTGAGAGCAACAGTCTTGTCACCAAACAAGTCTTCATTATAATTTCTCGTTAACGAAAGAAGATTACACAAATCGGTTTAAATACTTTGTTGTCAAGCAAGAGGCAAGCCAAAAGCCAAAGTTGCTTATCTCCTACGTAGAAATAAAGCTCGAGCAGAAGTCAAAGCACCGCAACCACCAACCTCGCAATCCCCCAAAAACACCCACAAAGCTGGGGCTGAAACACGAACTATGTCAAGTGACTTGCGGAGAAACTGCCACTCGGCTGCTTGCTACTCTTAAACCGCTACCCCAGGCTCATTTTAACCAAAGTTCAACATTGGCAAAGTTTTTATGTTAATACGCAAGCTATAAACTACTTTTCTCGTATTTATTAACGAGAATCATCTGCCGGAATTCGTGTCAAGCGGGCTCTTTTTACTGAAATTTGACTTAAACAGACGGCCACTTAAATACCCAACCACTCGGCCGCTCCAATTTCATAATTGTCGCAAAAGTGGCTTCAAATCGTTGAAAAGTTTTTCAACTTATTTTTTTTTGGCAACGAATTTGGCCAAAGAAAACCGAAAATAGATATAACGAAACCTTTCACTTTCAAGTTGTGGCTTTCTTCCAATGAGTCATTCAAAAACCACTTTTGCCGTTTGCCGGCACGAGACCGAATAACTAGTTAATTCCAATTTGAGCTCAAATTGGCCAGAGGTTTTTGAATGACCGACCCTCACCCCAATCGATTCACACATTCGGATAAATCAATATGTTTTGCATTTGCATTTTTCCTTATTTCCCTTTGGGTTAACGACGTTGGTCAACATCCGATCACACCCATACGTAATATATAGACGGCTGCGAATGGGATTACCTCACTATGGAAATCGTAAATGGATTAATTGAAGATCGATTTGTAGCCGGGCTCTGATAAAGCGCCACGAAAATTATTTAAGAGAGGCTAACGTTATGACTCTATCAGCCATTTTGATGTGTCAGCTATTATTGGATAGTATAATAACTAAAAGGTGTGTTATGGTGTGTTATCACAAACACTTTATTATATAGTTGTTGAACTTACTCTTTTACATTTGAATCCAACAATTAGCAACTTATTATAATGGATCTCAAAAATTTTCGCTTCTAATTAGCACAATGTTAGGTATGTTGTTTGAACACATTTTAATTAAGAACTACAAATTCACAAAGAAAATTGATTCAAATTTTTACTCATTATTTATTATTTACTGGAATACATATAGTATAATCGATATACTCACTTAAACTTTATCTATTCGTTAAAGGTTTTGTTTAATAATTAAATAACCCCGGCTTTATCTAATCGATTACACTATCACAGCCCATCAATTGTCTTACATATAGGGGAAAGTAATTGTGCGATTAGATTAGTTAGTTACTACTGCGGTATTATTAGCGGTATTAGCTCTGTGGTATCGGCTTTTGAATAACCCATGTATCTTTCCTTTAGTGCCACATCTCTGCATGTATGTGTTGTCCCGCTTTGTGCCAAAATGAAATCCTGGGTCAACAGCTTATAATGCATAGGAACAAAGGCTGGGAACTGCACACAAATCTCCCCAAACCTGGCCATTTCATGGCCAGCAGAGGAAACCACTCCAGGTTTAACAACTTTCAATGTTTCATTCTCTCAGTGCCTAAAACCTGCCCCGCCAACGCCTTGTTCTGCTCTTTTCCTTTCTGCTTTTCTAGACGACGTACTTTGTATGCTAATAAATTGCACTTTTATGAACAGCTTTCGATGGGAGGCACTATCTACAGCTGGGTGCTATAGTGTATACAGTACAACTTCCTTGAGGCAAACTTCGGTTTTTAAGAGCTTAAATGGAGAAGAAATCCCATCATAATTTTCAATTGGTAAATACTTTATGTGATTAGGTTTTTTTTTAATATTAAAGCTAAATTTAAATTTATTCAAAGAATATAAAATATTTTAATTTATCTAGGACAAGAAAAATACTGAATTAAGAGAGTTAACTGTTAGGTTGTTGTGATAATAATCATTGAACAGCAAAAATATAACTAAACGGTAGGTGCCAAACATTGAATCTTCTTAGCGAAACCTCCTGTATCATGCACATGCAGATCGAAGAGTCAAAAACGGGGTGCAGGTGCTGGAGGTTGGGATCTGAGGCGAACGATTTATGCAGCTGACATCCGTAGCTCGTTTGGCCTGTCTGCTTTTGGCCAACATGGAACTTGGAACTTGGGGGAGCGGAAGTCTCGCCAACTTGCTCGTTGTTTGCGGCTGTTATTGCAGTTGCTGCCGTTGTTGTTGCTCCCGTTCGTGTTGCCGCTGTTTGCACGGTTGTTGTTGTTGTTTTTGTCGTTACTGTTGTTGTTGTTGCAACTCCACTTGGGCGCAGGTTGCCGGGCGAGTCAACAAACTTGACGTTGACTTGCCTGGACAATGTCGTGGTACTCCACGTTTCCATGCTTCCACGCCTGCATCATCGCCTTCGCCTTCGTCTTGGACGCCGTGGAGTGCAAACAAAACGGGGAAAATGGAAAATCCGGTGCAGGCAGAAGCAGTTCGACCAACACTGGATGAGTCAACGCTCGGAAAAGGCTTGACAGGACGCGAGCCACAACAGCAAAAACAGCAGACAGTCTTTGTTGTCGCGGAAATGAACATTGCTTTGTTTGGGTTCGGGCTTCCAACCGTTTAAGATTGAATATAAAATACATTGATTGACGAGACATATTCTATACCTTAAAATGTAATATAATGCAGCTTTAAGTTAAAATTAAATTAAATTATTAAGAACTCGTTGTAGGTGTACAGTGTAATAAAAAATTAATGATTAATATCATACTTTTAAATCAATGATTAATATCATACTTTTTATCTGTAACCTATCTAGTTTTGATTGGGTTTCAAACATTCCGTAAAGAGAAACTCGCCACTAATCCCCACCTGACTTGGTCAAACACATCCCCATGTCTTGGCTACTGATGCTGCCATACATTGAGTTTAATTGACTTTCTGCTGCACTTTTCCATCGACCCTCCGCCACCGCCTCCCGTAGACCTTAATGACCAGGAGACTTGCCAGCTGTGGGCATTAACACGCCACCAGCTCAACTCAACTCAACTCGACTTGGCTCGGTATCGCGGCTAATGCGCTTAGAGGCGATGCCACCAGATTCAGGGGAGGCCACCTCGCAGCTCCCCACCTCAAAGTGCAATAGAGAATTTAGGTCGAGGCTCGGCTTCTGGTCTCTGAAGGGGGCTCTCCATACCCAATGGGAAAATTCGTTTGGAGGAATTTGGGTCAGTGCGCGGCAAACGCAACAGGAAATCAATTGGTTTGGGTTTCGGTTGAGGTTTTCGGTACAATTTTGATCTAGCTGCAGTAACTCGAGTGCTTGACCACTTTCTATTCCCTATTTCTATCTATCTTTCTTGTGTTCCAGTTGTTCAACAACGAACCGATTGCTAAGGGTTTTCCCCCGCCCACAAGGCACTAAAAACTCCCACACTGGCTCACCTCCACACCCTGCATACCTGAATCATCGGTCATGGCCAAAAGCACAGCTGCTGACTCGTCGCCAGTAATCTCGATGAAACACAGATGGCGTTGGAACAACGGCGAGCAACAGCAACTGCAACAGCAGCACTGGCAGCAGAATAAAGTAAATCCCATTAAATGTGCACCCAAAATCAATTTGAAAAGCTATCAGCATAAATTGGTACACCTCTGAAGAGCAGCAGCAAGTTGGGCATATGCGACGGAGATTTTATAAAGCCAAATAAATAAATAATTCCCCATTTTATACAAGCAATGCACTAAGCCACAAAAAAGTTCCTAAATAATTTACATTTTACACTGGCTTACAAATTAAAATTAATTAAATCCTCCTGAAATTAAATTGATTTCATCAATATAAATTTGTAAGCCAGTGTTATCTAATTTTGACAATATTCGGTTACTGACCGATTTATTGTTAAATTCATTTTCCCTTAAATCAAAACTGTTTACAATTTTTCACTAGATTTTGAGAACTATTTAATGAAAAAGATCCACTCGTTAAGCATTTAAATTTCATTTGAAGACCTGAAAATTCTGATGACATAACATCTTAGCATAAACAATAAAGACAAAAAATATTGCCACCGAATGCAGTGAAATAGCCGAGGGAAAAGAATTCAATTTGTCAAACAAACGGACTGGTGTAGTGGCGAATGCAGGTAAAGCATCAGATACGAATACAGATACACACGAAAAGATACATGTGATGCTGTGATGATGCTCTAGATACTGTTTGGGCCTGTGCAAAATAAAAGAACGCCAGAGCAGATGAAAAAAAGTTCAAGGCTAACTGGCAACGTGGGCAACACGCGCTACAGCGAGAAAACAAAAATTCAGCCAACTGCTGTCGCTTGTCGCGCTATAAATTCTACTTATAGATACAGATAAAAGAGCCCCGAACCCCCCTCGTCTTCAGCAGCTGTCACGATCGGCAGGCACAAATACAAATTGGATCTGAGAAATATGTCACAGACCATTTTTGCCGCATCTTATTTCGGTTGGCTTTAAATTAATTTCTTGTAAAACATTGGCGCAGTTTAGAAATTACACGAAAGCCATGAGGAAAACATTGCAGTATGTTTACCACAATTCAATCACCGCAAAGCATTTCACATTTATTTATAAACAACGAGCTTGTCACTTAAAATTCAATCAGACCATGGCAAAAAATAGGAAAAGAAAGAAAGAGTCGCGTACGGAGCTGTATCTTCGATCGATCCATCACTCGACGTGTTCCACTTCCTTGTGAACATGAAAAACATGAAATTTCCTGCCGTAAAAATAAATCGAGGCGAACCGCAAATAACAAACAACACAATTAACAAAATAACCGAACCTATCCCAAGTGCACTTTTATTGTGACGCTGGTCGCAACCAAATAATTTATTTGTAAATGCCTGAAAATGCAATTTAGTTTTCAGGTAACCACTGAAATTTACAACTGCGCAAACAAAAAGAAATCGTAGATAGTCGGTGGTGGCAGGTGAAAGGGGGAAGATTAGCGGCACTCAAATTTTATGATTTGTTTTCTGTCCCGATAAGCCAACCAAACAGATTGGAAAACATTTTCGAAAATGGTGGGAAAAACGCGCTGTGAAGTGTCCTGCTGATATGAGGCACCCCTCATAAAGAGGATTGTGCATGGTACTTTAAATAATGATAAAAATAAGGATATAGCTGGAGTTACCAGATAAAAATATTTTGTATAGGCTGTAAAACCTTGTCATATCTAAATAAAACAAATTTGTAAGCCCCTTGTAATCATTAAACATTAAATTTCTAAATTTCACATTTCTGTAGAAATACTATATAAGGTAAAAATAATTATTTAGATCCAATTTATCAGTTTAATTGTGCGTTTCTAAAACAATATGGCTTACTTTCATATGAATATTAAATGAATTGCTTCGTATAACCGAAGATAAAGATAATGCGATTTACCTTCATCCCAGCGAGGTTAATCAGAATGGAAAAAGTATCATTTACTCGTATCTTCCACGAAAGTAAATAAACAGCGAGGCAGTTCTGTCTTGACATCCACCATTCCACAACCCTCAGACAAATCAGATAAATTAAAACGAGATACACAGCAAACTTTGCCAAGGATAATTTTCTACGCCTTGAACTTAAATGCATTTCAGACCCTGACATTGCCACATGAGTGTGAGTGGATTGTTCCTCTCTTATTTCTGATTTGATTTGAATTTGATGGCTTCGATGGGTCAAGCTGAGTCGGGTGAATCAGCCGGGTCAGACGAATGCGCCAGATCAGACGGGTCACGTACGGCTGGCGACCGCTAGGAAAACTTGCGCTAATGCCGCGTGAGCCCTAATCAAAGTCTGGATATGCTCTACGTGCCGCATTCAGGAATAGATAAAATCAACATAAAGATACCGTTTGCCCAGCCTGAGGGAAACAAGGAAATAGGAAATGGGACGACACATGGTGCTGGCATAACTATAAATTAAGTGTACTTTCAGCTGCAATTAACCAAAATGACATTTTTAATTTGCCAAAGGGGAATTACTATCTTTACTGGCTTTTAAGCCCTGGTGAAAGTTTCGGCTTCATCTTTTCGGTCGAAGAGTTCAAAGTTGGTGACTGAAAAATTCCCAATTTGCTTGCTTTCCTTCAGTTTCTAATTATAAGCCAGCCAAGCGAGCGCATAATTATAAACAAACAAAGCAAAACAAAGACGGAAAACTCAAACCCAAACTCAAAATGTATCCCAAAGATAAAACAGAGGCGGCAGCAGCGGTTTATGACCTTTCAACAAACAAAAAAGAGCCACCAAAATAAGTGACAGGAGCAAAGCAATTCCGAGAGGAGCAAAGTTGGCCTAGGCCATCAAATATTTAGTAAATACTTTCCAAACAACTGCTGCTACTTCTACACGGAGCAAAAACAATATTCTTTATAAATTTGATTTTTTGTTGTTTGAAATTTTTTTCTGGCAACATTTAATTCATTTTTTTTTTAGAAATTTATTATTTTTGGACAGCGTTTTTTATGTGTTTTTCACAGTTTACGTATCTAAACTTTCTTTGGACGTGGGCGTGGTCAGGGCCTTCGACTTTTTAGATTTTTACGCCTTCTGCCCTTATACTTGACCAGCTTATCGCCTTGAGAGGTCTTAAAACACACAAAAGCGATTAAGCTCGCTTAAAAAGTGCGCCTTTGCCTTGCCTAAATTCTAATTTCTGCTTCGCAGCGGGGTATCTGTCCCAATTATAGATTAATATTTGTCCACCGTCAACATCTTAGCCAAATTGGACAAAGCCTGACTCATCCCCATGGAAAAAAGCCGCTAATTCTTATCAGCCAGGCCAGAAGAATAACAGCCAAAGATGAGGCATTACTCACTACTCATTTCGGGGTTACTGGGACAAAGGCATGGCCCAAGACGTGTGGAATGAAAAAAAGCAAGCAAAAACAAACTAACAAAACTAACGAGTTTATTTGAAAGTTCGCCATCCAAAGATAAAAGCATGTATATAAAGATTGCAAAAACGCAATTTCTATAACATTTATGAATGAATATTGGTGAGTTTTATCAAAATTCCACCTAATTAATGCTTATTTCAATATGTAATCAATACCATGCAAAGCGATCGAATTTCATCACTATGTAGAAGATTTCAAAATTAAAACAATTGTTTTTCAGCCCTTACATCTGGGATAAGCTTTGTAATAGTTGATTGAAAATTTAATCTTGAAAATCTGATCTTAAATTACATTCTGAAATAACACAAATTGTCATAATGTTGTATATGCTACACAATTATTTTAAGTTCACTGTCTTATCTCAAACTTACTACTGGATTAGGTTTGGATTTAATTGTGGTCAGATTTACTATCAGGCACATATGTACATATGTATATTCATCATTGTTCATCATAATCATAAGAAAGGTCAGGGTCGTAAACCTTTTAATCTTTTTATTTCACAACTTTAAAGGTAAACATTTTACATTTTCCTTGCTGAATTCTTAAAAACAACATAATGAAATTTGATTTACACATTCTAAAACAGGACCAATCGATTAGTTCTTGGGTCAAAAAGTCAATTCATTATGCACTATAAGCTTTATTGATATTTTGGGCACAGGCAAATAAATAAAAGTCAGCTTTGAACGCGGCAACAACAAAACAAAGCCTGTTAAATAACAGTAAGCGCGCTTGCTCACATTTTTTGCTTTTGTTAACTAAAAATAGGAACAAAACAAAACCCAATCGAACGGAAACCCAGTACGAAAGCAAATTGGCAAAAAATCAACAATATGCTGTAAACAAACTGCTGATTTGTACTATCTATTCAAAGGTATTAAAACTGTATGACCTTTAAATCCAAGCACTTTTATTCAACAATTGTATCCTCTATGTATTTACTACAAAAAAAAAGTTCATAAAACGTTAAAAAATCTATTTTTTAAGACCACGGTAAATATTTTCGCTTCAAACAAGCAGCTCAGCTGGATTTCTGTTTGAAGGCTTATAAATAAAAGTAAGCTATGTCGCCGACTAGTTAAATAACAGTTAACACTCTTGTTGACTATAAATAAATGTATATTGCAAATAAATGAAACTCAAATTGGCAAGGTGCTGCTTTCCTTTCACTGTCTCTCGTTGCAATATGTGAAATTGGTTGGCACTCACCTTGGGATGCAGTTGGGAGGCGTTCGGTCCACCTCCCAGGCGGCAAAAAGCTTCATGGGCACCGGCTTCTGGCCATTGGCTCCTCCGCTGGTCATGCCCCCACCTCCTCCCAATCCGCCGCCCAATCCCGCCGTGCTGGACATTCCGACGGGCATATTGATTGGGCCACCTCCGGTTCCGCTGCCGCCGGTGCCGCTGATAACGGCAAATTTATCCACCAACTTGGACGACTTGTCGACCATCTTCATGTTGTTTCTGTGCTGGTTTTCGAATTTATTTTCGTGTTCGCGAGGCGTTTTCTGGACTGCTGTTTTATGTACTATTGTTCCACATTATTCCGATGCACACTGGGGAATATATCTCGAGCAGGAACATATTTTTCTGATAGTTTTCACAATTCCAACTTTTCAAGTTTTCAATTTGTATATTTTTTTGTTTGGGTTAGCCCGCCAATACATATACACACACACGCTCACGTACGCACGTTGGGGAAGGGCGTGCCGCCGCCTTAAAAAAGAAGCGAAAAGCTGTAGTATACACAGAGAAAAACGAGGGGTGGGTAATGTTGGGGTGCGGATTTTGATATTCTGAGGGGGGCGCGCTGCAACTGCACTCGCACTGAATCAATATCTACGCGTTGCGAATCTGTTGCGGGTTAGACAGCTACTCGGCTGCTGGGGATTCGGATTCGGTTGGGGATTCGGAGCGGACTCGGAAGCTGCTGCTGCTTTGGCTGCAGCTTTAAATCGCGTCGAAAGTGCCGCGAAAGAACCGTCATGCTCCAGAGTAAAAGTGCGAATGTCGCCGTTATAAAAAATCTGGCCCCAGTTTGGGCTCTCTTTCCTCTCTCTAGCGTCCCAACAATAACAATATGTGCAAATGCTATGCGCACACACACATCCACACGATTTTCGCAAATCCCCACTCGAGTGTGTGGGTGCGCACTTATGCTTCGCTCTCTCTCTCTTCCGCGCATAAACAAAAAAGAAAACGCCACGAATTTCGGTGAGCGAGCAAAAGGCGGCACTCGCTCTTTCTCTTCGACACTCACGCGCGATCTTTTGCCGATTTTCACATTTGTTTATCTAAATAGATTAATATTTACGTTTTTAGCGGTTTTCATCTATTATTTATGAGTTTCAGCACGTTTTATTGGTCAAATTGTTGCGGAGCAGCGACGGCGCAGCTTCCGTTGGTGCAATGGGGAGCGGAGCAGTGTGGCCGGAGCGGAAATCCTGGAAAATACCAACTGGGCGGACCTGAAACAGTTAAATATACCAACAAGAAATATAAGGGAAACTAACGGTAGTTAACACTATAACATAATTTACATACATAAAATTATTTAAAATACGGCATATATAGCTGTCTGAAATGGTAAGAAACTTTTATATTTATTTACTACATTATTTTCAACACTGCTTGAAAATAGGCGGACTTTTTGTTTGTAAAGCAGTGTAGACCAAACTGAGCTTTAAAATTTAAGCCTTATTTATATCTAAAAAGAAATGGTAATATTCCATGTTGAATTCTTGTAGAAGAAAAACCCAAGTTATCAAGAATTAAAAAGTTTACTTTATTTCAAAAGATTTAAGTTACTGGGTATATTTTTTTAATTGCTCACACGGCCACACTTTTAACCACTCTCTGTAAAAAATTACTTTGTTTACAATCCGCCGCCGGCGACTTATAAACAATGGCAGATGCTTGGGACATAAAATCTTTGAAGACGAAGCGAAACACGCTCCGCGAGAAGCTGGAGAAGCGCAAGAAGGAGCGCATTGAGATTCTCTCAGACATACAAGAGGATCTGACGAACCCCAAAAAAGAACTCGGTAAGTGACTGGCCATGGCAACAAGTTGGAAAGTCTGAAAACCTATATGTTTCTGCCTTCTCAGTTGAGGCCGACCTGGAGGTGCAAAAGGAGGTGCTGCAGACACTCAGTTCCTTGTCCCTGGCCCTGCCCATCGTATCCACGCAGGTGGTGGAGAAGATTGCCGGCAGCAGTCTGGAGATGGTCAACTTTATTCTTGGCAAACTGGCCAACCAAGGTGCCATTGTGATCCGGAACGTTACCATTGGCACAGAGGCCGGCTGTGAGATAATCTCAGTGCAGCCCAAGGAGTTGAAGGAGATCTTGGAGGACACGAATGACACTTGTCAACAAAAAGAAGAGGAAGCCAAAAGAAAATGTGAGTTTCTTAAAAAAAAGTATCCTTAGGTATTTAGGTCAGTAGTTTCCTTTTATGCTTACAGTGGAAGCCGAAGATGGCGATCAACCGCAGGAGAAGAGCCTGAAACTGGACTCCAGTGCTGCGCGCAAGGAATCCACCAGCTTGGACGCCCCCGACGACATCATGATGTTGCTCTCCATGCCCTCCACCCGCGAGAAGCAGAGTAAGCAGGTGGGCGAGGAGATCCTGGAGCTTCTTACCAAGCCCACGGCCAAGGAGCGCTCCGTCGCGGAGAAGTTCAAATCCCACGGCGGAGCGCAAGTCATGGAGTTCTGCTCCCATGGCACAAAGGTGGAGTGCCTCAAAGCCCAACAGGCCACCGCTGAAATGGCAGCCAAAAAAAAACAGGAGCGAAGGGATGAGAAAGAACTGCGTACAGATGTGGAGGCGGGTGAAAGCAGCAGCGGAAAGCTTACCAAGGCAGTGGACTCTACAGCCGAGGATGGAGAAATCATCGTGGAGGCTCTAAACAACTGCGAGGCCGAGTCCCAGGAGTCTACCGATGGAAGCGACACCTGCGGCAGCGAGACAACGGACAAATGCACTAAACTGCACTTCAAGAAGATCATCCAGGCGCACACTGACGAGTCCCTGGGAGACTGCAGCTTCCTGAACACCTGCTTTCACATGGCCACCTGCAAGTACGTGCACTACGAGGTGGACACCCTGCCGCATATTAACACAAACAAACCGACGGATGTAAAGACCAAGTTGAGCCTCAAGCGCAGTATCGATTCCAGTTGCACTCTCTATCCGCCGCAGTGGATTCAATGCGATCTGCGGTTCTTGGACATGACAGTGCTGGGCAAGTTCGCGGTGGTGATGGCCGATCCTCCCTGGGATATCCATATGGAGCTGCCCTACGGAACAATGTCAGACGATGAAATGAGAGCATTGGGTGTGCCTGCTTTGCAAGACGACGGTCTAATCTTCCTGTGGGTCACAGGACGGGCCATGGAACTCGGACGCGACTGTCTCAAGCTGTGGGGCTACGAGCGCGTGGACGAGCTCATTTGGGTAAAGACCAACCAGTTGCAGCGGATCATTCGCACCGGACGCACAGGTCACTGGCTGAACCACGGCAAGGAGCACTGTCTGGTGGGCATGAAGGGCAACCCCACCAATCTTAACCGAGGGCTCGACTGCGACGTTATCGTGGCAGAGGTGCGGGCAACTTCGCACAAGCCGGACGAGATTTACGGCATCATCGAGCGGCTTAGCCCGGGTACCCGCAAAATCGAACTCTTCGGGCGACCGCACAACATTCAGCCCAACTGGATAACCCTGGGAAACCAGCTGGATGGCATACGGCTAGTAGATCCAGAGCTCATCACCCAGTTTCAGAAGCGATATCCGGATGGCAACTGCATGTCGCCAGCAGCTGCCAATGCGGCGGCTATCAATGGAATACAAAAGTAGGATTAAAATAGTATTTTCTGTATGAATTTGAGACCTCGACAAGCAAGAGTCATGTACAGACTCTTTTATAATAAGATAAATTATTATTAAAGCTTTTTACAAACAAAAATGTCGCTAGTATCTTTTGCATTAATTAATTAATTTAAAGTATCTGCATATAAATGAAATAGCATGTTAATAGGCCAATTTCACCACATTACATAAAAACGGTCTCCCAAAATAAAAACCCCAGGATATTTATTCATTTAAAGTTCGCTATATGTAAATCCACATACACAGATAGATTTATTGCTCATACTAGGGTTTTGCGCGTATTTACAAAAGTGCGATATCACCGAATCTGGCGTTTTCTAGGTGTAGTATATATGGTTTATATAGAACCCAGTACGTGTACATATCACTATCAGCTATACACGATATCGGTTGTTTGGTTACTCGATTATGATGGTAATAATAACTTATTTGACATATCAGAGAGTACATGATTTAAGTTAGGGTAATATACGAATAGAAATGCAACATACACAATGTGCTCGACTGGCCACCGCTGTTCATTGTCCACTGCTTCTGTCTGATTCCTGCTAGTGTACTTGGCGAGTGTATTTACAAGTCAGGAATGAGAACATCGGCGTGTGTCCCTAGTCATCATTTGCTTTGGTTTTCGTAACAACAAATTTGGATTCACAGTAGCAAGCAAAGAAGTAATTAATAAGTTACATGAATTTCTTGAACATTAACGTGTCTGTGGCAAACGTGTGTTTGTAAATCCCTGTCTTCCTCTAGCGCGAGTGCGCTCCAGCTGCACTGATGGTCTTCAGCACTATGAATCCCAGCATGGTGGCCGCGGCTACGCCCAGTCCCGCCTTCCACCACAGCTTGGGATCCTCCGTCATCAAGCCAAATTGCCGCAAGTGACTGCATGTGGAGTAAAAAGATTTGGATTAGAACGATTGAAGCAGTGGAAAGATTTAAAAAGGTATTGTAAGGGTAAAACTAAAAACTAGAGGATGCTGCCGCACACCACGTTAATCAAGCGGATATGGATAGGGGATCTGTGCGCATCTCATGGAAGTAATACGGGCACCGTGGCAGATGGAACAACAACAGATAGAAGGCTGACATTAGTAACGAGTTCAGTTCGAATGGTAACACTTACGCCGACTCCCACAGCTGTACCAACCTGTGCTTGTAGAACAGTATCCAGGCGGCCTGGAAGCGCCTGCAAATCCGCGAAGCCATCGACGTGCACAAACATCAAACAACACAGAAAAACAGACACCAACCATCACACAAAAAAAGGGAAAAGAGAAGATAAGAAGATAAGTAACCATTAATCCAAAATGTGTCCAGAATGTTAGATGCAATTTAAAACTACTATAAGGGTGAAATACTTTTAAGAGTGAATTCATGGTTCAACTTCAGAAAAAGCGTTTCACTGCTTTAAGCCAGGTGTATTAGTTTACAGAACAGGCATCAAACTGTGATCCCTATTAGAGTTCAATTAGCTGCCAGCAGCTGAACTAGAACACCCGAACACGCAAATGGTTTACTCACGGAAAAGCTGCCATTGTGGCCAACTTGGTATACAGTTCTTTCTTGTTGGTCTTAAGGCTGAAGAGATGTGGGGGCAGCAGCTTGTACTTTTCGCAAAACTCCGCTGGCTGCATTAAGTAGTCCTGCCGGCGCTCATCCATGTCGCATTTAGTGCCCACTATCATCACTGGAATCTTGCTCTCCGCATAATACTTGATGTAGATACGGGCCACGTACTCAAAGGAGCGGGGATTGGAGGAGTCAAAGACCAGGCAGGCAACATCGCAATTGACTTCCTGCGGCTGGAGGGGGTCGAGGGCGTGCCTCACATCTATGTCTCGAAGAATGAGGTGCTTCTCCTGGCCATATACCTGCACAGAGTTGATGCAGTGCACCACATTCGTTTTGAACTCCTTGCCGATTAGCTTGTGCATGTCCTCCACCAGGAAGCCCCGGCACATTCCCGTCTTCCCGGATCCCTTGGGACCAATCACATGGCACTTGTACACGGACCTGCTGCTTTGGCGCTTGGCCAAATCGATGCGACGCTCTCGGGTAACGTGTATTGCCGCCAACTGACTGTCGTTCTCATGAACATTGAAGCCTAGGTAGGCCAGATATTCCATGGTTTTCACTACATCGATCAGTGTCATAAGTGTCCAGCGGCAGAGCCACCCGTGCAAGGTCACCCAGCCAGTAGTTTCGTTAATTGGGCAGGACTTGCGAATATCCGTGGAGTATGACCACGGTGCGGCGGGGCAGGTGCTAAACAGCATTTTGTGCTCCTCGGGCGACAAGGCTCCATCGCCATCGCGATCATAGCGCTCGAAGACGGCGATGAGGAACTGCTGACCCCGGTGCGAGAGTTCTGTGCTGCTGCCAGGCGGTATTTTCAGTGGGGGCCTCAGATACTCCTGGCACATCTCCAACTGGTCGTTGTAGCCAAATCGCCGCAGCACCGCCCAGGTGGTTTCGTTCCTCCCCCTCTGGATGAACAGGCAGTGCAGGAAGAGGAAGCCCTTCAGGGTGACCGCATCGTTGTAGATACCATCGGGCACGTTCTTTTGTATCACGGCCTTGACCTCGTCAAGGATCTGGGGCTGCAGGGGCGTGTTGAAGCAGCGCCGCTGGAACAGATTCAGCTCGTAGTCGTTCAGCAGATTGTCCCCGTCAATGTCACAGATCTTGAAGATGCGCACCAGCGATTTCTTGCAGGCAGATGTGAGCTGAAAAGAGACTTTATTATTCGCCACGAAGTTTAAAACCTTTAAAGGGGACCAGTTTAATTTTAGATCTATTATCGCTTGACCGTATAGCTCATAAACGTTCAAAGATTAAATTCTAAACTATGAACCACCCTGGAGACGGGAGCACTTACCTCTTGCTCTTCCATCATATACAGTGGTGAAGTGGGGTGCAGCACTGCCTTCTGGGCGTAGTAGAACATCTCGGAGATGTTGTGCAGCGTCTTGGCCGAGCACTCCACACAGCTCTCGATCTCAGGGTAGTCTTCCATAATGGCCAGCACGCTGTCCATGGTGGAGTAATCGATCAGGTCGATCTTGTTGCCCACTAGGACTATTGGTCTCCGCACGGGTTCGCACTGAGCATCGCCCTCCGCCTCCGCTTCGGCATCTCCTTCGCCGTCCAGCGACGGGTTGCACTTGGCCCGCACAAGCGGTAGCCAGTGGGAGGTGATCCGGTCCAGGGAGTCGTCGTCGTCCACTGCATACACAATGCACACCACGTGAGCCTTGTTGATCTCGACGGCCAGGGCCTCTTCTGTCTGCTCTACAGCGGAAAAGTCAACGATACTGGTGGGCACCTGCTCGGGCGTCACGTTCGCCGGAATGGTGATCTCCTCGGCCCGCGGAGGCACCTCCTCCGGGTACTCCTCGCTGACCAGCGACAGAATCAGCGACGTTTTGCCTACCCCGGCGTCGCCCACGAGCAGGATCCTCACATTCTTGCGTTGCGTAGCCGTGTACTGTCCCATTCCGTCTGCTCTGCAATGGGGTTGTGCCGCTGCTGGTCTCCTGGTCTCCGTATCCGCTATTGCTTGCGTTTTGGGCGAATTTTTTAGATTTTGTTATGCAAAAACGCAAAAAAAACAACCGAGAAAGAGATGGGATGGCAGTTGGTGTGCCAGATTGCGATACCGATATATCGCTCCCACAGCCCAGCTACCAGGGCTGCCACACTGGGTCACTGTAACAAAAACAGCAATGCTTTTCAAAGTTTTCACCAAAAAATGTGTTCAAATTATGCTAATCTGAACAATCTGAAAAATGCCAGACCCAGTTGTCTATCTTTATCTCATTTTGGATTGAAAACCAAATTTCGAAAACCGTCTGGCAACTATGTCAGCAGCTGGCATTGAAGCAGAGATGCCAACTTAGCAGTTTTCCGTTACAAATAATAGTTTTAAATTGCCTTTGAACAAACAAGATTTCAACTTGTTAAAAATAATTTAGCTATTACATTAGCTAAGAATAACAATTTAATTAATTTTACAGTTACATGTTAAGTTTCCACTAAAAGGCAAATACCCCAAAAGTATTAATTGAATATAAATAAAATAAATTAATTCAAAGCATTAACGAAGAGTTTAAAAAGCGGTGTACAACGGACATATTTTGGTGCTATATGTCCGTTGTACACCGCTTTTTAAACTTTGAATCTAGCTATTTTTCTGGCTATGTAACGAACACCCCAGATTTGGTAGTCGATAGTTGGGCAGCACTGGCGGGGGGCTCCAGAGCTTAGCTTCAGTTTTCAACGTCGGAGAGTTGTAAGTGCGAAGAAAAATCAGTACTCTCGGATAGCAGCAAAATGAGCACTTGCTACAACGTCGGACAATAATAGAGTGTGTCAGTGGTTTATTTGTTTTTTATGTGGCGACGACACCGACTCGTGCCACGGCCAAACATTTAAGTTTAAAGGATAACTCCCCCGTGCAACTTCTGCGGGGTTGAGGACAAGGGCAAGGAGAGCGGGGGCCGGAGTGCTGGACGCGCAGACAGCGCGGAATCGATATCGATGGTACGCACCAAAAACCAGTCGTCCTCCTCCAGCGCCAGCAGCAGCAGTACCAAGTCACCGATAAAGTCCAGCGGTGGAGCAGGATCATCGGGCGGCGTCATCAGTGGCCGCCAGTCCACACACCGCTCGTCGAGCGCATCCAACGTTGCCGCCGTTGTCGCCGGTGCCTCATCCGTCGGTGGCGGCTCCTCCTCGAATCGCCGTAGTCCGGGCAGTTCACCGGACGGCGACGACGACACCACCACCACAGATGACCTGACCCCCACCTCGTGCACCCCGCGTAGCGGCCACCATCATCAGTACGGCTACTCCTCCTCCGTGCACAAGCAGAACCTCTACGTCGTCTCTTTCCCCATCATATTTCTCTTTAACGTTCTGCGCTCGCTGATTTATCAGCTGTTCTGTATTTTTCGCTACTTGTACGGGGCGAGCACAAAGGTGATTTACCGCCCGCACCGCCGCGACTGCAACATAGAGATTGTAGTGCAGAATTCCTCCAAGGACCAGCAGCAGCAGTTAAACCATCCTCTCGAGCTGAATAACGAGGGTGCTGGCCAGGAGCAGCAGTTGTCAAATCAGCCGCAGCGTTACAGGGCAATTCAACCTTTGGAAATGGCCGCCAATCGTCCGGGAGGCGGGTACTCACCTGGTCCCGGTGATCCCCTGCTGGCTAAACAGAAGCATCACCATCGCCGCGCCTTCGAGTACATTTCCAAGGCGCTCAAGATTGACGAGGAGAACGAAGGTGAGTGACGGTGACGGGGGTGGCAGATCCAGTTCGAGTTCGAGTACTCGATGCTCAATGAGTCATCGCCCGCTGGCCGCTTTTGTTGTCTGTCGAATGTGAGAATCAATAAGCCAAAACGCGCGCACAAAAGATGCCCCACATGTCAGGCGAAGGAGTAATAGGGGAAGGTGGCCTGTCCTGATGGGCTTTTATTGACTGGCAGTCCTTCAATCCCATGCTTTTTCATACTAAGTTTTCACAAGCGCACAAGAGTATTTTCAAAATACAGTATTCGTTCAAGAACTATCTAATAGAGAAACCAAAGCTATTCTGGCCACTTAAAATTTATATTCTTGACAGGATTTAAGTTGTATTATAACCGTAAGAGCAGCAGAATCTATTAAAATATAATATTTTTTTTAATTACCGTAATTAGAATAAATAAACATGGCTCTTCTGGTGTAAAAGATTTAAAGGATGCAATTTATGAATACCTAGATCTATGAAAGAATAAATAAGCGAATCAATTTGTACCTACTACATATTTGTAGTATTTAAAAGTCTTGAAACGTTCAACAATTAACAGCTTAGGTTAGGATAAAGGATATTCCAATTTAGAATTTCCAAAGTCAAATTCTACTCAACCATTCACTCGACATATTTTTTTCAGGTCACAAAGAGCTGGCAATCGAGCTCTACCGTAAGGGTATCAAAGAGCTGGAGGATGGCATCGCTGTCGACTGCTGGAGTGGCCGTGGAGATGTGTGGGATCGGGCTCAGCGGCTGCATGACAAGATGCAGACAAACCTCTCGATGGCCCGGGACCGTCTCCACTTTCTGGGTGAGTGACTGCCCAAATTTTCTCTACCCCGGAAACATAGTTTTTGTTTACCTCATTTTTTGTTTATTTCATTTTGCACGTTTACCCTGCTTTTTTGTTGCCCACCTTGGTTTTGTCCATATTGTCGTGTTCATCCAACGCGCAGCGCTGCGTGAGGAGGACTTGCAAATGCAGCGGCTCTCCTTGAAGGAGAAGCAGAAGGAGCAGGCTCAAAGCAAGCCCCAGAAGTCCAGAGAGCCCATGCTGGCTGGCATGACCAGCGAGCCCATGAAGCTTAAAGTGCGCAGCAGTGGCTACGGGCCCAAGGCCACCACCAGTGCCCAGTCCACCGGTAAGTTCCTCACCAGCTCACCAGCACCCAACAAGATCCTCACCCGGCAGCGCAACAGCGACCAAAAGCAGATCGATCAATCAATCCCTATCACCACTCATTTGGCACTTTATTTTATTACCATTTTTATATGGCTTACCCAAATTGTAGCTTGGAAATAGTATCATTTTTTGGCTTATTCTTCTCTGATCGGGCTTATTTTGTTTCTTTCACAGCATCTGGCCGCAAGCTAACCATTGGAACCAAGCGGCCCGGCAATTTGGCCGTGACCAACAAGTCACAAACGCTGCCGCGCAACCTTGGCTCCAAAACATCCGTGGGCGCAGTCCAAAGGCAGCCAGCCAAGACGGCTGCCACGCCTCCCGCCGTTCGGCGTCAGTTCGTGAGTATATGGATATGTAAACAAATATATCTGCCTTTTTTTTTTGAGAATATACAACGCAGGCAAATATATAAAAAATGGATTCAGCTTACACAAATTTGATCATTGCGTACAATAAAATGTTTGTTTGTTAGTTTACAGTTTACAAAGACTTGCAGCTAAGGCAGGTCTTTTAATCAATTCCCAGGGTACTTATATCTCTGTTTATGGCAAGCTATATGTTTATAACTGTACACAATCCGCTATAGTGAAATTACTTTATCAGTATCATAATTAAGTTCAAGAAGCCAAAGTCAACACCATTTTAACACGCTACATTTCGTATTAAATTTGGATTTAAACCTAACAGCTATACTCTGACCATTTTTAAAACATGTTCTCCTTCCGGCTGCAGTCATCGGGTCGCAATACGCCGCCTCAGCGCTCGCGAACTCCCATTAACAACAACGGACCCAGTGGCAGTGGCGCCAGCACTCCAGTGGTGAGTGTGAAAGGCGTGGAGCAGAAGCTTGTGCAGCTGATACTCGACGAGATCGTCGAGGGCGGAGCTAAAGTGGAGTGGACGGACATCGCCGGCCAGGACGTGGCTAAGCAGGCTCTTCAGGAGATGGTCATACTGCCATCCGTCCGACCGGAGCTATTTACGGGTATGTTTGCTACTACGGAGTTACTTTAAGTGTGACTAAAGCCATTCCTCTATCTTGTTTAGGTCTTCGTGCCCCGGCCAAGGGATTGCTGCTGTTCGGTCCGCCCGGAAACGGTAAGACACTCCTGGCCCGTGCCGTGGCCACCGAGTGCAGTGCCACCTTCCTGAACATTTCCGCTGCCTCGTTAACCAGCAAGTATGTGGGCGATGGCGAGAAACTGGTGAGAGCTCTTTTCGCAGTAGCACGACACATGCAGCCCTCAATTATTTTCATTGATGAGGTGGACTCGCTGCTCTCGGAGCGCAGCAGCAGCGAACATGAGGCATCGCGCCGCCTGAAGACCGAGTTTCTGGTGGAGTTTGATGGGCTGCCTGGTAATCCAGACGGCGATAGAATTGTGGTGCTGGCCGCCACCAATCGGCCGCAGGAATTGGACGAGGCTGCACTCCGACGGTTCACGAAGCGCGTTTACGTCTCACTGCCAGACGAGCAGACTCGCGAGCTGCTCCTCAATAGGCTGCTTCAGAAGCAAGGCAGTCCTTTGGATACGGAGGCGTTGCGTCGCCTGGCCAAAATTACCGACGGCTACTCGGGCTCTGACTTGACGGCCCTGGCCAAGGACGCGGCTCTGGAGCCCATCAGAGAGCTGAACGTGGAGCAGGTGAAGTGTCTGGACATCAGTGCGATGCGTGCAATCACGGAGCAGGACTTCCACAGCTCCCTGAAGCGCATTCGACGTTCGGTGGCGCCGCAGAGCCTCAACTCTTACGAGAAGTGGTCACAAGACTACGGCGACATCACCATCTAGTCTGTCCTTGCTAGCGAACCTGCCCGCCTCCATCACACCTGAGTGGAGTAGCTGTGATGTGAGTGTCAGAATGTAACTTTTTGCCGTTTCACTAGTTTTGATCATGTGACTCATGGTTCTTCGCTTTTAAGTACGGTTCCATTCAATCTGTAGAATTATAGTTTCACAAACATTGTTAGACTTATAACCAGTGAATAATTCAATATGATTTGTTTTCATACTAATTCTGTGTATTTCAGCTTAAGGTTATTGTATTTTTTTTCGTCGTTTTACCGACATGTCCATGTGGTGCGAAATCTGTCATGCAGCTCCATTATCGTTATACTCATTTAACCTAGTGTATTTCTAAGAATATCTATACTATCCAATGGAGTTGCTAGAACAATAGTTAAGCCCTGTTTTCGTTTCCGATGTTTATTCAAGGGCACTTTGCTTTCTAAACTAGGTTAAGTTTTTGGAACATTCCATGTAGTGGCGTTTTTTTCGATGGACAGACTGCCCAAGAAGTTCACAACTACTTCCATTGAATCCTTAAACCAATAGAGCATATTTTTGTTGTACATTGAGTGCCCATCCACAAGTTACATGTAATCTAGAAGTAAGTGTAGTTTTAAGACCGATGAGATATAAACTATACACACCCACAAAGATAAATTTACCGGCGCCGATTCGGATTTAAGTTTTAATAGTTATCACTATCCGTATAGTTAGTCTAGTTTAGTTCCTTTGTTTCAATCTATGTACCTACGGCCATAAATACAATCGTCTCCGAGTCACCTATATTATTAGTAACGCTCCCAAAATGTTGTACCTAGCAGTTGCGTATGGATCTGGTGTTATCAGATCGATCAGATATATCTACCACCCGCACACACGCATGTCGCTTATCGCGGTTCTTTGATCCAGCTTCTACGCAGCTCGCCCACCCGGAATTTGAGTTCGATGACTAATTACTAAACACAGATCAAAAAACTACATGCATATAAATATATATATATATATAAATAAATCTATAGATTACGCTAAATAAAATCGATTTCAACAAACATTAATTGCATCCTTATCAGCTATAGTTAATGGTAAAAGAAAGTATTGTATTGGTTAAGCTTGAGCATTTGTCTTTAAAACTTTAACTCGAAATAAGTAGCTGAAATAACTTGATACATTCAAAATATTTGAAAGTCCCTTTAAAATCATTTTGTATTTTAAAGCAATCCATCCAATCGCATATTTGGCACTGCTTTAAGGATTACTTAAATTAAAACTTTATACTTTTGCCGAAAATACTATTATGTTTGTAACATTTTTTAATCCATACAGGAGCTAAATTCGTCTCTGTAAAGTGTATGCAACATGCACTTGTTTGTATATTGAAAAACTTTATCTTGTAGCTCCTATCGAAACGATTCTATTTTCGTCAAAAAGTTTATACATTACATTTTGCGAAACTGTCTTATCAGCTATTTAATCCATTCGGACACCAGCGCCACTTGTGTTGACAACCAGGATACGTTGCCAAGATTAAGAGTGTCAATGTCAAGAATAACGTGAGGGCATCGTTAAAAGTGAAGGAACGGACGCCTCCTCTTCCTTCAACCTAGACGCCAAAAGGAAGCCCCATTATGAACCAAATGAATGCCAAATAATTATTTAAATTTAAAGATTTTTAAACTGGCATTTTTTAAAAAATTTTCCAAATTCCTTAATTTTTAACAAAATCGGACGACTGTTAACAGCATTTATAAGCTAATTTTGAGTACTATACTTCTTTACAAGTGCAAGTTCTTTAGCTCTAGTAATTTTCAAACACTATTTGTCCTTATTAAAAACACCATTCGTTCGTTTTCTCACTTGTTTTATATATTTTTTTGTTTCTTTATTTTACATTTTACATGTTTATATCGCATTTCGTTTTCCACATTGGAAATATACAATATGTATGCTCGAATTTACATTCTCTTAGTGGCTAAATTTGTTTTTCCTCTTTTTTTTTGCATTCGGCTTGCTTGTGGCTATCCTTTCATCCTACTGACGCCTCAGTTTTCGTCTTCAGTTTTCGTTGACACATGTTCCACATAATTACAATTACAATTTGCTGTCACGTTTTTTGTTTCGATTGTGTTTTTTTTTATATTCTTCTCTGTTGTCGCGCGTAATTTGCCTTTTTTCTGTTCTGTTTGTTTTTGTTGAATTTCTCATTCGGTTTATTTTGTTTCCGTTTCGTTTATACGCCTATATCTGCTTAAATTACAAATCATTAAATTATTTTAACACGTACTTAGATTGGATTAGATTGTTACAGCTACCCGCCCATCGCCCAGAGCTTTTCAGTTGATGTCGTTTCAGGTGTCGCCGGCGTGGTTTACTTTAAGTTGAGTTTCACGCACCGCCTCGACCTTCGACTTGGGAGGAGGGTTAAAAAAAAGACCCTCCTAACCATCGAATCCGCTTCCGCCCACCGCAATCAGCCGCAACCGTAGCCACAACTCCAACTGGATACTCGTGCTCCTCTCTAATCTCCCGCTGCCTCGCCGCCGCCGATGTTGCTGCTACTGCTGACCGGCAGGGCCAGGAGCGGTTCCGACTTGGCTGGGACTACTCGGTATTGTACGTAACCTAAACGTGCGTAATGCGCTTGCAGCTGCTGCAGATGCGTCAGCTGGGGCAGCAGTGGTGGTTGTGGCTGCGGCTGGGGGCGACTGCCCGGATGCTGCAGACGGCGTCGAAGCTGGCGTCACATCTCAGCTCATTGGGTCTGGTATTGTGGCATTGCAGCACTGTACATCATCTGGGGGGCAAGTGAACCGTTCGCTGCTGCGGCCGCGGAGGCTGCGGCCGTTACGCCGGGCACCACAGTTCCGGGCACACCCCATGCCACATTCGGCGGCACCATGCGGTAACCGGCAGCTGAAAGTAGTACATTTATTCATTAAATATAGCTCAATAGATTGCTGGACCAAGAAAGGGGTACATACGGACACCTCCCGCTTGCTGAGCACTGGTGGTGTAGGCGTAGGGGTAGTAGCCCTGCTGCATGTACTGCGTCTGCATCTGGGTTGTGGGATAAGCCTGAAAAAATATATATAGAAGTTAGCGACACGTTTTAAAAACAGTTAGATATTTAAAA
This sequence comes from Drosophila elegans, assembly GCF_018152505.1. NCBI lineage: Eukaryota > Metazoa > Arthropoda > Insecta > Diptera > Drosophilidae > Drosophila > Drosophila elegans. The sequence continues at coordinate 25,567,513 of NW_024545863.1, read as the reverse complement.
AAATTCATAGATTCTTTAATGTCATACAAATTATTCAGTTTAATTTTGATTAGAAGGCGCCATAGAAAATCAAGGAGTAATTGGCTAAAACATATCTCACCGCTGGAGGGTACCAGTAGCCCATCTGCTGGTAGGCGTACGGATACTGCGCTGCTGTGGCGGCTGCAATCTGCTGGGGTGTCATCATTTGGCCGGGTATCGCCGCTCCGGTAGCGGCGGCAATCTGTTGCTGCGTCATCATTTGGCCTGGCATTCCCGCTCCAGCGGCAACCGCCGCATTTGCCGCTGCCACGGCTGCAACATTGGCCGAGGCTGCTGCCGCAGCGGCTTGCGCATTGAGGTTATTGGCCGAGTTGTCGCCACCGTTCTCCTTGCCCCAGAAGCACTTCACCAGGTTGCCGTGAACCTCGCTATTGTGCGTGTGCTCAATGGCGCGGGCTGCTGCCTCCTTAGTGACAAACTTGATGAACGAAAAGCCCTTGTCCTTAAAGACCCGCACGTCCTGAATGGGACCAAACTGGACAAAGTGCTTGTGCATCAGGTCGTCGCTTATGACGTTCGCCGGGAAGCCGCCGCAGTAGACGGTGGTGTTGGTGGGGCTCGACTGGTTGTACACTTCCTCGAAGGTGTGCCTTTGGCTGCCCTTTACGCCGGACCCATTTCCGCCTGGTCCGCCGCCCATGCCGCCGCCCTGGCCACCGCCCTTCGACGGCTCGCGCGGCGGGGGCAGTTTGCGCGTGGACCAGTTGGTGCGTATCGATCGCGACCCAATCCACTGGCCGTTCATCGCCTGGATGGCGTTTTCCGCCTCTGCCTTCTTAACGAACGACACAAAGGCGTAGCCCTTGGACTTCATGGTATGCGGGTCGCGCACGATCCGGCAGTTGGAGATCTCTCCAAAGGGGGCGAACGCCTCACGCAGTGTCTCCGTCTCAATCTCGGGACTGAGGTCGCCTACAAATATGTGGTGATGTGAGCTGATGTCTGTTTTGGGCTGATTGCTGGGACTGGTAGCCCAGTTAACCTGAGAATTGGGAATACAATTGGTTAATAAGTGCTTTTAAATAAGTGTCAACTTTATGAAAAATAAAATAGAACAAAAACTGAGTACTTTGAAACGTTTTATATCATTTCCAGTTGAATTGTGGCACTGTCTTCTTTAAAATTTTACTTTTTGACAAAACTAAATAAAAAAAATAAGCAACAATAAAAAATTTAAGTAAATCCGAGATATCATTTAACATTTAGCCCTGAGAAAATTTTTATCTTCGATTTAGTCAATAGAATGGGCAAATTAATATACTAACAATTAAGAGCTCTTAGTTTGCTTACCTTAATTTCCTTTTCTAGGAAGAGTCGTTTGTTCATAGCGGTCAGAGCTGTGGTGGCTGCCTGATAGTTTGAATATTCGATGAAGGCGTACGGATCGTTGCCAGGCTCCCGAATAATCTTGCAGCTTTTGACGGGACCCATGGTGCCGAAGAGGGCGATGAGCAGGTCCTCGGACACGGTGCTGTCTAGGTTGCCCACATAGAGGGTCTTGGGCTGCGACTCGTCCATGGCTGGGGGATGTCCTGCGACTTCGATCCGAATCTACACTAGACTACTGCGACAATCTAAACTCGGACCGGAATTGCAACTGCAACTGGCCGCATTAATCGGAAGGAGCAGTATCAAAAATTTCAGATCTTTCTAGCTACGTACAAAATCTAAGTATCTGCTAATTAAACAGGTGTCTTTGCGGTGATCTAAAAGGTGCTAGCTGATAACAGAGAACTCGGCTAAAAAATTTGAATACTTTGATATTCTAATAGGTTTTAACTCACTCTCGAATTGGCTGGGCTGGATTTGTATTTGCTTCCGTTATATAAACTATATATGCTGGTATCTAGGTTGGTAGATCTTTATGCCTAACGTTGAGGTTCTTCGTTTATTGCTTTTCTTCGTTCCTAACCTGCCGCCTAACTGAAAATTACGTTAAACATCTATATGTATATGTATAAATATATCTGTCCTAACTAAACGCTAATGGAGTGTTTTGGAATATAAGATTTGTCGCAATATGAATATGATCGGGCAACTTCGCTTCCTGGGGTCCTGGGATTCGATGTTCCTTAGGGATAGTACGTTACTTGGTACTGTTGAATCGCTCGATCCTTCGATTATCTTGGGGGTTTGTTTTTTAAATAGTCCGGTCCAATATACAGGATTGTATAAATGTATATATGAATACTTGGTTGCGGCTGCTTGTTCTTCTACAAAAGTTAGTTGGCTATGTTGAACGGTGTGAAAGTTCGCAGGTTAAGTGTTGTATTTGGGTTTCGAAGCTGACCCCTGGAATCGCTGCTGCTGCAAAAGAGAGAATTTGGGTTAGTTGAGGGCTGATAACCGGACTGGGACAAGGTCTAACAGCACATGATCGGTGGGGCTTTAGCTAGGCAAATGATATGTATGGATATAAATCGGCTACCCCGCCCCACCCTTTTCGCATGAGGGGAACAAAGAAGGCGGCAAAGCAGTGCAGGGACACGCACACACAGACGCACACGGAAAGAGAGCTAGAGAGAGAGGGTGGGAGAGGGAAAGAGACTGCCTGCTCTTATAACAAAGCGAATGGCCAACAATTGACAATAGCCATTCATTCGCAACGAATTTGCGGGCCTAGCAAAATAATTTAGTTTATAATTATTAAATTTATGTACCCTGTATTGCACTTTACCCGAATTCTTTTCGGGCCACTCACGCACAAACACACACACTGCAAATCTACGTCGAAAAAAGGGTGAAAGGAAAAACGAAAATCGACTAGAAGATGAATGACCGTCGATAACAAAATGAGGAGAAAGAAAACAGGGAGAAAGAAGAGAAGAGAAGGGAAATTTGCGAAACCGGCGGGCGCACACACGTTTGCATTAGATATTTGTTTTTTTTTTCTTTGGCGAAATACAATTTTAATTTGCATAGCACTAAACTTGATTTTGAATATTTCTGCGGCGGCGGCGCTAGAAAATGTCAGTCAAAGTCACATAAAAGATGATACGGCGAAAAGGGAATGGCGGGGTGGTTTTTGTTGCTCATTTGCTGCTTATTTTCTTCTCTTTTCGCACACACACGCGCAGAGAGGCGTCTTGCGCTGGTCTTTTTGTTTGCGTTTTGCTCACATGAGTCGCCACTTTTCTTTTTTTCGGTTTTGGTTATTGAGTGTATTTAAACTAATGCCAATATACCAATACCAATGCCCTTTTGAATGCGGGACTTTTCATTAGCCTTTCAGCTTGCCGCTATATGTACATATGTATGTATATACATATCTAGTTCGCTTTTGTGCTGCCATCTTTTAATGCCGCTCCCCCCGCCTACCACGGCTGCCACGCCCCCGCCCCGATGCCGAAAACAAGGTTTAACCTTTATCGCCGCGCGATAGTGCAATAATTTATAATGCCCATTGTTCAGACTCGGATTTTGCTGCCAAAATCCGCACTCTCTTGTGTTAATGCGCTTTCTGTGACGTGGCTGCGGTTGTAAATTTACCGCATTTTACTTGCTCAGTACTCGATTCGCACACTTCACTCAACGATTAAGTTTAGCCGCTAACGGTTTATATTATATTTGCACAACTTTCGTTGTTTTTTGAGGATACAAATGTACGTTTAACGCGTCGCTAAAATTTTACCTTCGTCGTCTAAAATGCGAACTAATTAATGAGATTTTTGTGTGCGAGAGCCAGGGCTGCCAACTCGTTGAAAAGCAAAAACGCAATGGCGGCAATCTGGGAAATGTAATGAAAAATGAGGAATTACGCCTGCTTGCTTTGAAATAATTTCACCTTGGGTTATCACTCGGTGCTTCAATAGGATATTATACAAGATCAATTCTTAACTTGCTATTTTAATTAATTTTACGAAAAATATTCGAAAAGGGGGCAACCCTAGGGCCATCGATAACGCTTGCATCACCGCCTTCTCTTTCTAACACGCGCGCCGCGGAAGCAGATGTATAACAAAGAGGAATAGCAATAACAATCGTTATCGAAAAGGGAAAACGTCGAAATGGACATTAATATTTTTATAAACAACCAAATTTTAATTAATTGTGCGAGTCCCGTTAATTATGTTGAGCTATGCAGCCAGATTGAGAAGAACACAGTAAGTGTAATATTGACCTGCTGAATTTCATAAGTTTGTCTAATAAAGTTAAAAATGTTCAGAACTTGCAACCTAAAGACTATTATTTGGTAAGAAATGGCAAACGTTTGTCTGGAGAACTCCTTCATGGTGATGTCCACTGCGTCCTGCGCCAGCTGGGCGGCAAGGGAGGATTCGGATCCATGTTGCGAGCCATTGGCGCCCAAATCGAAAAGACCACCAATCGCGAAGCTTGTCGGGATCTGAGTGGCCGCCGACTGAGGGACATCAATGAGGAAAAGCGAGTGCGCGCCTGGCTGGACAAACAGGGCGAGCGGGAACGGGAGGCGGAGGAGCGGAAGAAGCGCAAAATCGAGAAGCTGCTGGCTGTGCCAAAACACGACTTTAAGGACGAGAAGTACGAGGAGGCCAGGGCCAATCTCACCGAGAAGGTGAATGACGCTTTTGAGGAAGGACTTAAGCAGGCAGAAGGTATCAAAGAGAAGGAGACGCAGGCCCAGGAAGCATCCACCAGTGGCACAAAGAGGAAATCACCAGTTGAAGACAAAACCAAGGCCAAAAAGAAGAAAAAGGGCACCCTCTGGATAGGCGATGACATTTCAGGATCCGACTCGGAGGACAGCGAGGAGGAACTTGAGGCGCAGAAAAAGGCCATTAAAAACTAGATAAAAAGGTTTACAATTAAGTAGGAAGGACTATTTGTACCACTTCATATGTAAATGCCGCTAAATAATAAATTTACAAGTCTAACGCATGTGAAAATATCGAAACAAAAATAATAGAAATAAGCAGACCCAATAGTTATTTGAATATACCGAATAAACTGACTCGACATATAAAACGTTGAAAGATCTTGATTTAATACTAAACACTAAAAGATTAATAAGTAATTGTATAAATAAACATTAGAGTTAGAAAGAGAAACATCACGGCGACACAAATTGCGAAGAAACCCAGGCTAATCCCCACTTTAAATTTGTCAGCATAAACTTTAAAGCTTTTGTCCACTGCTCCTCGGAGTTGAACTGGATCCTGCAAGGAATTAGGCATTAGTATTAGAAAAATCGAGGAAATTTTAAAAAACCCACTTAATCGAATAGGAATTTCCTGTGGAGGGGTCGATGATCTTGCCCTTCTCCATCTTGTAGGGCAGCAGGAACTCCGTGTCGCGCTTCTCCACCTCCTTCTGGAATTGGGTGAGGCAGTCAAGGAAGGCCACCATGGCAGCATCAAACTTGGTGTCCCAAAAAAATTTAAACCCGCCACTGCCGTATAGTGGCAGCTCCCGGTTCTCGCCGAGAACCTCTACGTATGAATGGTTGCCAAAGGGCACAACGCGATACCGCTCGAAGGTAAGCCCAATCTTGCGGGCCAGGGCGGAGAGCAAGAGCACGGTCTGGCCCCAGGCGGCGTTGATCTCTGACCAATCCACGGACACAGAGGGCAGCCTGCCCAGCCTAAAATTGTTGATGGTACCGAAATGCCCGGCGTGCCAGATGTGAAAGGTGATGTTAAAGATGTTCGTGTCGCGCAGTTTGTCCAGCTGCTGCCGGGAGTAGGCGATCTGGCTCTCCAGACTGCGCTTGTCATCCTCGGTTAACATCAGCTCACGTCTGTGTTTGGTGTACTCGCGCCAGTAGCTTTCCTCCTGCTCGTGAAGCTCCTCCCGCTCCACTTCCTCCTGAGCGATGGCAGCGTTAAGCGATTGTTCCTCCTGCTTGAGCTGCGCCAGATCGGTCAAAAGCTGCTGCTCGCTGCGCTTTAATTCCTCCAGCTCCTTGTCCAGGGCTTCGACATTCGGCGCCTCACGCTGCTGCTCCAGCTCGTCCAGATATGCCTTGTACACATCCCACTCATCCTCGGCGATGCGCAGCTCCCGGTCCATGATCTCCAACATGGAGTCGGCGCACTCCTCGCACAGCGGATGGTCAATCTCCGAGTTTGAGGACAGGCAGTCGAATAGCTCCGCTTTGAGCTTGAACGCAACACTCATCTTCTTGTTGTCCCGGCCGTCCGATACCAGCATAAATCCAGTGCCATTGATTGAGTCCGTGAGCCTGTAGGGCGGCACAAAGTGGTCGAAACTGCTAGCGTCCTGGGGGTCCAAGGTGTTTCCATTGTTTCCGTAAATGGGCACTGCAAAAAATGAATCATTAGAGGGTTTTACAAAACAATTAGCCGTATCATACGCGATAACTCCGCCATGGCGTGCACGCTGATCTTTTCCAGCTGCTCGTCCAGGACGATGGGCTGCAGGCAGCGTTGGCAGGCAAAGGAAACCGCCTGTTTCTCCGCCTCGCTCATTGTGGCCGCTATATGTTGTCCTTCAATTTGTGCTTACAATTAAAATTTCCACCGAGTGAGAAAAAACAAATAATTTAACAGCTGTTTTCAGCTGCTGCCAGTGTTGCCACCCCGCCAAAAAAGAGAGTCGCAAAATGGCGCAGTTAATCGGACAGAAAACTGTCAACCAACAACAAGCGTGCAATAAAAAAGAAAGAAATAACGAAAAAACCAGTTTTAAACAAAAACATTGCTCAATTGTGTCCGCGGAAGAGGCTTAAGCGTGCCGTGGAGGCGCAGGCCTTGACCACGATTCCCGCTGATAAGAGAGAAATCGAGCGGTTTCGCTTTTAGTTTGTTTTGGTGAGCAACAAGAACATTAGACGCTATGCCGTCGCCAGTGCTGCCAAACTGGCTTGACGATTAATGCCAGATCTAGCTTTTTTTAAATACGTTTTTATTAATTGGAAATTAAGGACGTCCAAATAATTTTAAGGTGTTTAAGAGTGTTGCGGGGACCCAAAAGCCTAATAGAGCAGTTTGGTATTTGATTTGGTAATTTGATTACATTTCAATGGCTATGAAAGTGCTTAACAAATTTAAAGGTTCTTGAATTTCTGCCACAAACTATTTTTAAGAAGATTAAGTTAATTGAATTATGTTTGCACTTCACAAATGTGAAATGACGCATTTAGTTGCCCTACATCTAGGCAAAGTATTTAAGGTTAAGGACATTGACTCCGCAATCTATTGCGGTACGCCAGAGCAACGATAAGCTAAGAAATTCCAAGAAAAACATAAAAAAAAACATGAGTAGAGAAACTGATAAAGGTTTGCACTCACGACAACATTATATATATTATTAGTTTTAAATATTGGAACAATTAGGCATCCCAGATTTTGGGGTCTAGAAAATAGCTTTTAAATGCTAAATTCGTCAGCTGGCAGCACTGGCAGTGGTCACACTGTAGGCTCTTCGGTTTTGACGACCCATGGCAAATTTTCAGTCTCTTGCAGGCAGCAAAGCTATACGGAAGCAACAATTGGAACGCCCAGAAATCCTCCCCCGAACATTTGAATATTGACACAAGTGCCGCCCAGACTAGAATCCCCAAACCGCATGAGAGTGTTTTTGTTTTCCATCTGTTCCTAGACCCTAGCCGGATTTTTAGATTTGCGGATTTGCGCCGCCAAGTCACTTAAAAGCCAGCCGAATTAACGCGCCAGATTAAACAAACAAAAACAGAAGCCGAGACCAGTTCCACATCGTGCCATTTTTATCTGGGCACACGTACGTGATTACGTGATTAGCGCGGAGGCGGGGGCTGCGGTTTATCAATAGCAACAGCAAGAGCAACAATGGTTTCCTATTTCGTACCTCGTGGCCGCTTCCTGCTAAAAGCCGGCAATCTGAGGCAGGTGGTGCAGCAGCAGCACCAGCCGGCCCAGATGCAGCTACAGCCCATCAAAGGACCCCAGACGCAGGCTCAGAATGGCAGCCTCCCGGTGGTGCGCCACTTCCGGCAGTTCTCCTCGAATCCCGCCTCCAAAGAGGCACCGCTCCACCACCGCCGGCCGCACCAGAAACAACAGCCCAATCCCAGCCAGGAGTTGGCCCAGCTCCGGCGTAATATCCTCTCACGCTGGACGGGCTTCCTGCTGCGCTGGGCTCCCATGGGCATTTGCGTGTTCGGCGCCATCGAGTGGCAGCTGCAGAAGCAGCGTTGCGAGCGGGATGGCCAGCCCAGGACAGCCTCCGAGTTGCAGTCGCGCATCTACTGCTCTCTGCCGCTGCGCATCCTCAGCCGCTGCTGGGGCTGGCTGGCCGCTTGCTACTTGCCTCCCAGTCTGCGTCCCTATGTCTACGGCTGGTACTCGAACACGTTCAACGTCAATCTGAGCGAGGCCCAGTATCCGGAGTACGAGCACTACAACAGTCTGGCCGAGTTCTTTACCAGGCCACTGAGAGAAGGTGTTCGCACCATCAATCGGGAAGCTCCACTGGTCTCCCCCGCCGATGGTAAGGTTCTGCACTTTGGCAGCGCCTCGGACTCGCTGATTGAGCAGGTCAAGGGTGTCAACTACAGCATCGAAGACTTCCTGGGCCCACTGCAGACTCTGGAGCAGGCAAATTCCGGCACCTCCTACGCACAGGCACTCAAGAAACAGAACGACGGCTCGACGGAGCTGTACCAGTGTGTGATATACCTGGCCCCCGGAGATTACCACCGATTCCACTCACCCGCCGCCTGGAAGCCCACCATCCGTCGTCATTTCTCCGGCGAGCTGCTGTCTGTAAGTCCGAAAGTGGCCGGTTGGCTGCCTGGTCTGTTCTGCCTCAACGAACGTGTGCTGTACATGGGACAGTGGAAGCATGGATTCTTCTCCTACACCGCCGTGGGTGCCACGAACGTGGGATCCGTCGAAATCTACATGGATGCCGAGCTGAAGACGAACCGTTGGACTGGCTTTAATGTGGGCAAGCATCCGCCCAGTACCTACGAGTATGATGAACTGGTTCTGGACAAGCAGTCCACTGAAGCGCCTAAAGAGTTTGGTAAGGGCGAACTGGTTGGTCAGTTCAACATGGGCAGCACCATTGTCCTTCTCTTCGAGGCGCCTAAAAACTTTAAATTTGACATTGTCGCCGGCCAGAAGATCCGCGTGGGAGAGTCCCTCGGCCACATCGCGGGTACAAAATGAAAGGAGGAACTCGAATCCTGTACAGAATCAGTGCAAAGTCCTGTCACCCGTCTGTTCACATCACTCGTTGTATTAGCATTAGACGCTCGTGTCCTAGGCAAATGTATTTTGTGAACATCATGCGAAGCTAACTCTGTGTATTGTTGCCATTTCAGTAGTCTTAAGCTATATTTTATACAATAAAACGTCGAAATATCTTTGAGTACAACAACGGCACGTCAATTATCTCATTCCGGCACGCGCTTCTTAAGTAGAACACCGATTGTTGAGGTGGGCTAAGCGTTATCAGGAGGCGTTTTGATAAGCCATAGCGGTCGGAACCTACAGTCGTTGAACCCCCAGTGTTTGAGGATCCAGGAAGACTACGTCTGTGACCAGCTAATCGGGATGAATAACCCTCTGGGGGACCACACTTGTGTTTTTTCCCTGATGTCAACCGGGCTATCTGCGAGCGTGAACCTGAACCTGATCCAACTCCCTTTTGCCTAGAAGAGCGCGTGCCGCTGGCGATGGCGAGATGCCTAGTCGTCTATGCCTTACCCACCCATTGTTTACTTTCGCATCGAATCCGGGATCGCAATCCATTCCGTTTAATTGATTCAATCAAGTCCGGCCGGCGGGAATCTTGTTCGTTGAACTTATCAGGCGGTGACGGGTGATTTCGTCCCAGGCCTTGACACAGACACTACACGAAGTCCGCAAGTGTTGGTTGGTTGGTTATGCGCCCTGGCAACAGATTTGATTGCGAACGAGAATCTGCGTCAGTCGGCATTAGGGTTATCAAAAGTTTATTTTCGAATTTGGCGCCATCGCAAGGGATTGTAGAGTTGCTAATTTTAACAAATAAAAGCTTCTCTTTTTATAATATTTCGGAATAAATATTAATTTCAATTTAAATTTGTTTGTTACACAAATAAATTTAATGAATTCTCGAAAATCTAATTTAAATTGTCAACCTTTTTGTTGTAGCCGAGTTTTCAAACTTCTAGAAATATATCACTCAGTAATCCTATTTAAATTGATCAAACAATGGACATCTTCCATATAACACAAACAACAAAATTAATTTCGAAGGCCGCGCCAATCGGAATTCACCCATCAGGTAAGTTCACCTCTGGTATGGTGAATTCGTGTTAACAGCTGAGAGCCGGCATTCATTTCATAATAGATTTTTGTTGTGGATATACATAAGTATTAATTAAGCAGTTTAAAATGCTAATTCGACATTGCATGATGGCCTTAAGGGCCGCCAGGTCCCCGAATCTAGTGAATACTACCAGGAGTCCCCATAACATGTTCCTGCAGCGTTTCTACAGCAGCCAAGCACCTGCCATTGGAATCGTGGACTACGACGTGGTCAAGAAGCTGCCCAGCGAGCCGCAGAAGCTCCTCATTGATGTCCGGGAGCCTGAAGAGCTAAAAGAGACCGGACAAATCCCCGCCAGCATCAATATTCCGCTGGGAGTGGTTAGCCAGGAACTGACCGCCAGTGATCAGCTCTTCAAGTCCAAATACGGTAGAGAGAAGCCACAGCCGGATACGGAGATTATATTCCATTGCAAGATCGGCAAGAGAAGCCTTAAGGCCGCAGAAGCCGCCACCGCCCTGGGCTTCAGAAACGTAAAGAACTACGAGGGATCCTGGCTAGATTGGGCCAAAAGGGAGGGTCTTCCCAAGTAAATAAAATACATTAAATATGTATGTCAAATTTAATCTATTTTGATATTTTTTAAGGTAATGCCACATTCTTAAACGGAAAAATTTAATTTTATTTGCAAAGATCTAAGATCTAAGTAAAGTAAACAAAGGCAGATCATACATATTTTTTTAAAAACTAGCATTTTTGAACTAAAAATATCATAGTTTTTGGCCAGGAGGATTTTTGGTTATGAGATCTACACTAGTGGAACTTCTAACTGAGTAACTTAGTCCACTTCCTCGACGGTGGGGCCTTTGTAGCCGCCCGCCTGCTGTCCACAATTTGGAGCCTGCTGATTGTCGCCAGCTCCCTGGTGCATCTTGGTCATGATGGGGCTACAGAACTGGGTCAGCTCCTTTAGCTTGTGCTCGTACTCCTCCTTCTCAGCGGTGGTGTTGCTGTCCAGCCACTTTACCGCCTCACTGCAGCGCTCCAGGACACTGCTTTTGTCCGCCGAACTGATGCGATCGCCGCCCTGTTCGGCCGCCTCCTTCACACCAAACACGTAGCTCTCCAGTTGGTTGCGGGCAGCGATCCGCTGGCGGTGTCGCTCGTCCTCCTCGGCATACTTCTCGGCCTCACTTAGCATGCGATCGATGTCCGCCTGCGAGAGACGACCCTTGTCGTTCTTGATGGTGATGTTTTTGGCGTTGCCAGTGCCCTGCTCCTTGGCGGTCACATTCAGGATACCATTAGCGTCCAGGTCGAAGGTGACGTCGATCTTGGGCACTCCTCTGGGTGCTGGCGGAATGCCAGTCAGGTTGAAGTTGCCCAACACGTTGTTGTCCTTGGTCAAAGCACGTTCTCCCTCGAACACTTGGATGGTCACCGCCGGCTGGTTGTCCGCGTAGGTGGTGAAGGTCTTAGACTGCTTGCACGGAATGCGGGTGTTGCGCTCGATCAGCTTGGTCATCACCCCGCCGGCGGTCTCAATGCCCAGCGATAGTGGGGCCACGTCCACCAGAAGGACGTCCTTGATCTGACTGCTTTCGTCGCCCGACAGAATGGCCGCCTGGATGGCAGCTCCATAGGCTACCGCCTCATCCGGATTAATGGACAAGTTCAGGCTCTTGCCGCCGAAGAAGCTCTGCAGCAAGCTCTGCACCTTGGGAATGCGTGTCGAGCCTCCGACTAAAACTATATCGTGGATCTGGCTCTTGTCCATCTTGGCGTCGTTCAGGGCCTTCTCCACAGGCTGCAGTGTGTTGCGGAAGAGGTCGCCGCACAGTTCCTCGAATCTGGCGCGACTCACCTTGGAGTAGAAGTCGTGTCCTTCGAACAGGGCGTCAATCTCCAGAGAAGCCTCTGTGCTGGAGGACAGAGTGCGCTTGGCCCGCTCAGCCGCCGTACGGAGGCGTCGAAGTGCGCGTGGGTTCGAACGCAGGTCCTTCTTGTACTTGCGCTTGAACTCCTCGGCCAGATGGTTGACCAAGCGATTGTCAAAGTCTTCGCCACCCAAATGGGTGTCTCCTGCCGTTGAGCGCACTTCGAACAGAGAACCCTCGTCGATGGTCAGGATAGAGACGTCAAAGGTTCCGCCGCCCAGGTCAAAGATAAGCACGTTGCGCTCCCCCTTGAGATTCTTGTCCAGACCATATGCCAGTGCAGCGGCTGTGGGCTCGTTAATGATGCGGAGCACATTCAGACCTGCAATGGCGCCGGCGTCCTTGGTGGCCTGGCGCTGGGAGTCGTTGAAATAGGCCGGAACTGTGATGACGGCGTCCCGCACGGGATTGCCCAAATAGGCTTCGGCCGTCTCCTTCATCTTTGTGAGCACCATCGAGCTGATCTCTTCTGGGGCGAAGCGCTTCTCCTCGCCCTTGAACTCCACACTCATCTTGGGCTTGCCGTTGTCGTTGGTCACGCGGAAGGGCCAGTGCTTCATGTCCTCCTGGATTTTGGGGTCGTCGAAGCGACGTCCAATCAGCCGCTTGGCGTCGAACACCGAGTTCCTTGGGTTCATGGCCACCTGGTTCTTGGCGGCATCTCCGATCAGACGCTCCGAGTCCGTGAAAGCCACGTACGATGGTGTGGTACGGTTGCCCTGGTCGTTGGCTATGATCTCCACCTTGCCGTGCTGGAAGACGCCCACGCAGGAGTACGTGGTGCCCAGGTCGATTCCAATGGCTGGCATCTCTGCTGTATTCTTGCTTTTAAATTTAAATTATTTAAACTTTTTACAAGGTTTTCTATTCCCTGCTAATATAAATTTTAGTTTTTATCTGCCACTTTGGACTGATTCCTTTATATATTTTTTCTCTTGCTTGGAGTGCTTACACTTTGGCTGCTTGATTTCAAATGTGGCAGTTGCTAAATTTGTCTCGCTATTTATACCCAGCCGCAGAGAGCGGAAAACTCGAGATTTCCCTGCTAGAAGAGAGCAGAATACTCGAGACCTTTCGCGTGAGAGCGAGCGAAAGTTATAAGGAGTAGAAAGTTCAGGAACAATCGAGGGATATCATTTGCAGTGTCCTAGGTCAGCATTTTATTCAGCCATTTAAATAATATTAGTCTGCAATCTATTTTAGGCACGTTTTCTTATTGATTCCTTAAACAATTCATATTTTTAGATTCTGTTTATTTATGTTATTGACGTCTATATAAACATGTATGAGTATATTGGATTTTGTTGTCTATATTGCCGGTTTCTATGGAATTTTCTTGCTTTAAGCTATAGACATGCAACAATTCAACTCGATTTTTTTACAGAACGGTATAGCTGCCGTCTTTTGTCTATTGTTTTAAGCTTAAAACTTGAAAACATTTTCTTTGTTAAAAATGGTCTATATGTGGATGCCTCATTAAGTTTATAGTATTCAAAAGTTGCTTCCAAATTATTTTTGATTGCTATTTCCTAATATTAATACTAATATTTTAACCGCAACAATACATACTTAAAAATATTTGCCAAATAGTTTGCATTTTATTATAATGACGTCTATATGGCATACCGTAACAATTGGTAAAATAAAGCAAAAATTTTTGGTTTTTAGGATCATAAATATTTTTTACTTAAACATAAATTAATAAGTTAAATTTGTTTGAATAATTGTAAACAAAAGCAGCGATAATTTCCCTACAGGATGTAATCGATGCTTCCTATCGAATATGGCATCTTATCGATATATTCACTTTCACACCCTACCATCTCTAGCGTTGCTTTCTAGCGAAAAAAATAATTTCATTTCGCGCTCTTATTGTTATTTTTCGTGGGTTTTTGGCAACCGAAAGAGCGAATGGCCGACGAGGACGATGAGGTGTCGCACAGGATAGCGGCGCCAATCCGCAAGCCGGACGACGAGACGGCGTTTCTGGAGTACATTGAAATGGAGAACTTCAAGTCCTACCGCGGCCACATAGTTGTGGGTCCTCTGAAGCAATTCAATGCGGTCATAGGGCCCAACGGATCCGGAAAGTCCAACTTCATGGATGCCATCAGCTTCGTGATGGGAGAGAAGACCAGCAGTTTGCGTGTAAAGCGTCTAAACGACCTAATCCACGGCTCCTCCATTGGCAAGCCCATTTCCCGCAGCTGCTATGTGACGGCCAAGTTCGTGCTCAACCAGGATCGGCATATGGACTTCCAGCGCGCCGTGATCAGCGGATCCTCGGAGTTTCGCATTAACGGAGAGGTTCGTATCATGATAATAGTGCCTTTACAACCAAACCTAATTGAATGCCCATTTTAGAGCGTTTCGAGCAGCACCTATTTGAACAAGCTGGAGAAGATTGGCATCAATGTAAAAGCCAAGAACTTTCTGGTTTTCCAAGGAGCTGTGGAGAACATAGCTATGAAGACGCCCAAGGAACGCACGGCTTTGTTTGAGGAAATCAGCGGGTAACTTTTAACACGATTTCTTAGAAATCTGGATTTTCAAACTTTGTTTACATTGTCAGATCTGGCCTGCTTAAAGATGACTACAATCGCCTCAAGCAGGAAATGATAGTGGCCGAGGAGGAGACGCAGTACACCTACCAAAAGAAAAAGGGCATTGCGGCGGAACGAAAGGAGGCCAAGCACGAAAAAATGGAAGCCGATCGGTACACTCGGTTGCAAAACGAATACGTATGCCTAGCTACCATCTTAATCATATATAGTTTGTAACCACATATAATTCCCACAGAACGAGAAACAAGTGGAGTATCAACTGTTTAGACTCTTCCACGTGGAGAGGGACATTCGAAAGTATACTGGCGATTTGGAGGTGCGGCAGCAGGAGGTGAAGGCAGTGGAGACCCGTAAAGAAGCCGCCGATGAAATCCTGCGCGAGAAAAAGAAGGACGCCGGTAAGATAACTCGAGACCTCGCCAAAATCGATCAAGAGATACGTGAGTTTGAGACCCAGATGAACAAACGAAGGCCGCTTTACATCAAAGCCAAGGAGAAGGTTACCCACTGCAAGAAGAAGCTCGCTTCTCTGCAAAAGACTCTGGAGACGGCCCGCGAGGCAGACAATGCCCACCAGTCCGACATCCGGAAGCTCGAGAAGCAGCTGGCCGATGTGGAGGCCCTCAAAAAGCGGTTCGAGGACGAGATCGAGAATGAATCTCAGCGCCGGGGCAAGAGCGTCAACATGGAGGAGGGTCTCGTGCAGGAATACGATCGCCTTAAGCAGGAAGCGGAGGCCACAGCCACCCAGTACCGTTCCGAGCTGGACTCAGTTAACCGGGAGCAGAAGTCCGAACAGGACACGCTCGATGGTGAGACCAATCGCCGCGCCTCTGTGGAGGAGTCCTTCAAGAAACTCACTCTGCAGCGCGAGGAAGCTGTAAAGCGTCGGGACAAAC
Organism: Drosophila elegans; assembly: GCF_018152505.1. NCBI lineage: Eukaryota > Metazoa > Arthropoda > Insecta > Diptera > Drosophilidae > Drosophila > Drosophila elegans. The sequence goes on along the minus strand of NW_024545863.1, from coordinate 25,551,895 downwards.
TGATGGACCACATTAAATCCTCGCAGGCGGCACTAGAGGAGCAGAATCGCATCAAGGATGAGCTTCGGCGAGATGTTGGTAGCTCCAAGGAAAAGATTGCCGAGAAGCAACGCGAGCTGGAGAACGTTCGCGACCAACTTGGCGATGCCAAGAGCGACAAGCACGAGGATGCGCGGCGGAAAAAGAAGCAAGAGGTGGTTGAGCTGTTTAAAAAGCAGGTTCCAGGAGTGTACGACCGCATGATCAATATGTGTCAGCCCACGCACAAGCGCTACAACGTTGCCGTCACCAAAGTGCTGGGCAAGTTCATGGAAGCCATCATCGTGGACACTGAGAAGACGGCGCGCCATTGTATTCAGGTGAGTTCTGCTTGATCTGGTAGCTATCAGCAAGGAATCAGCAACCATTAAATTTTCCCACAGATCTTAAAAGAGCAAATGCTGGAGGTGGAAACGTTCTTGCCTTTGGACTATCTGCAAGTGAAGCCCCTAAAGGAGCGACTTCGTAACATCAGCGACCCTCGCAACGTGCGACTCGTCTTCGATGTACTCAAGTTTGAGCCGCAGGAGATCGAACGTGCTGTCCTTTTCGCAACGGGCAACGCTTTAGTGTGTGAGACTCCCGAGGACGCCATGAAGGTGGCCTACGAGATTGATCGATCGCGCTTTGATGCTCTGGCTTTAGACGGAACGTTCTACCAGAAGTCGGGTCTCATATCTGGGGGCAGTCACGATCTGGCGCGCAAGGCCAAGCGCTGGGACGAGAAGCATATGGCTCAGCTAAAAATGCAGAAGGAGCGCCTGCAAGAAGAGCTCAAGGAGCTGGTAAAAAAGTCGCGCAAACAGAGTGAACTCGCCACTGTGGAGTCGCAGATCAAGGGCCTTGAGAATCGGCTTAAATATAGTATGGTAGATTTGGAGTCATCCAAGAAGTCAATTAGTCAGTATGACAGTCAGTTGAAGCAGGTGCAAACCCAGCTGGACGATTTCGGAGTGAGTTGATTTTCAAATTAAATACATTTACATTAAGTAATAATTTTATCTTTATTATTTTCGCAGCCCAAAATCAATGAGATTGAGCGTCGTATGCAGAATCGCGAGGAGCACATACAGGAAATCAAGGAGAACATGAACAACGTGGAGGACAAAGTATACGCATCCTTCTGCCGACGCTTGGGCGTTAAGAACATCCGACAGTACGAGGAGCGAGAGCTGGTCATGCAGCAGGAGCGGGCACGCAAGCGGGCAGAGTTCGAGCAGCAGATAGATTCCATTAACTCGCAGCTAGACTTCGAGAAACAAAAGGACACAAAAAGTATGTACGGCAAATTAGAAAACTCTAAATCACTAATTGGCTTGGCTTGCAGAGAACGTTGAACGTTGGGAACGCAGCGTGCAGGATGAGGAAGATGCCCTGGAGGGACTCAAAACCGCTGAGGCGCGCTATCTGAAGGAAATTGACGAGGACAAAGAGAAAATGGAAAAATTCAAACAAGAGAAGCAGTCCAAGAAGCAAGCCGTAGACGATATGGAGGAGGATATTTCCAAAGCGCGTCGGGATGTGGCAAACCTGGCTAAGGAGATCCATAACGTGGGAAGCCATTTGTCTTCGGTGGAGTCGAAGATTGAGGCCAAGAAAAACGAGCGCCAAAACATACTTTTACAAGCTAAAGTCAGTTGTAATTGATAAGTTTTAAATCTAATGCATACTAATGTTATATTTCTTCATAGACGGATTGCATAGTGGTGCCTCTGTTGCGCGGCTCGCTGGACGATGCTGTGCGACAAAGCGATGCGGATGTGGCTTCCACCTCCACGGCAATGGAAAATCTGTAAGTTTTGTAACCGTTGATCCCCAAATTGTTTATTTAAAATACACCCTTAGAATTGAGGTGGACTACGGATCGCTACCACGAGAGTATACCAAACTGAAGGATGACTCCGCCTTTAAAAAAACCCACGAAATATTGCAAAAGGATCTGCAAAGTAAATTGGACGTCCTGGAGCGCATACAGACGCCAAACATGAAAGCTATGCAGAAACTGGATGCCGTCACGGAGAAAGTGCAATCCACCAACGAGGAGTTCGAGAACGCGCGAAAAAAGGCCAAGAAGGCCAAGGCGGCATTTGAGAGGGTAAAAAACGAGCGATCTTCGCGCTTCGTCGCCTGCTGTCAGCACATTTCGGATGCCATCGATGGAATCTACAAGAAATTGGCTCGCAACGAGGCGGCCCAGGCGTATATCGGACCCGATAATCCCGAGGAACCATATCTGGACGGTATTAACTACAACTGTGTGGCGCCCGGTAAACGATTTCAGCCCATGAACAATTTGAGTGGCGGTGAGAAAACAATCGCTGCTTTGGCTCTGCTCTTCTCCACCCACAGGTAACCTTAACTTCTAATTTAAGCGACCAGAATATCCAGAATAACTATTTTCTTACTTAGCTATAATCCAGCGCCATTCTTTGTGCTGGACGAGATTGATGCTGCCTTGGACAACACCAATATTGGCAAGGTCGCTTCGTACATCAGAGATCACACGACCAACTTGCAAACCATCGTTATCTCCTTGAAAGAGGAGTTTTATGGTCATGCTGATGCACTTGTAGGCATTACGCCTGGGGTACGTATGTACCTATGTTTAAACGTACAGTTATTAAATTTCGTTTACTGTTGACTTTCAGGAAGGTGACTGCCTCGTATCAAATGTTTATATAATGGACTTGACGTCGTTCGAGGACACGTAAAGCGCATATTTGGGATTAATATTAAGCATTAGATTATACATAAATATAAAGCTCTCAGTTTCCAACAAATAAAGCCAGTAAATGTGTAGCTTTCTGATTCTTAAAATATATAGCTGATTTTAACAACACAACTTGGAAGATTAAAGTTGGATTCGATTTTGGCATTCCAATCAGACGAAAAATAGTTAATTCTAAAAAGAAAACACGATCTTTAAAAAAGAATCTAGTTTAGTAAAAAGGTTTATAGCTCGTAATATTTCCATTGGCTATTAGGCCAAATTAATGCACAGGTTTAAAATTTTTAAAGCAAGGTCATTGAATAAATACGTCAAAATTATTTATCAAACCCTGTCATCTCATTGTAAAGATTGGAAAACAATAAGAGAATCTTTGATGTCATTTTATTGTTTCATTCTATCCGTTTTTAATACTTACGCCAAAAATGATAATAATCATCAAGCTGTTTTGAATATATTTTTGCATCTTTAATAGTTTCCTTTATTTGGGCTTGCGTTGGTTGTACTGTACCGGAGAAAGTTTTCGGGAGGGATAAACATTCGGATGTGTGAGACTATAGATCGATTGATGGTTGTGGTGCTTCTTGGGTGATTGGCATATTTAAAACAACTGGGTTTTGCTTTTAGTTTCAATTTTTAGTTTTTCTTTTTTTTTTCTTCACGTAAAAAACTTTTTGTATTTCTTCAAGAACAAAAACAAACAATTTGATTATTCAGTTTCGGTTTGTATCATTAATTTAAAATAATCATTGCAAACAGATTAATACAGTATCGGCTAGTAAGTAAGTGTGTCAGTTTCATTGATTCATTATCTTGTGTGTTGGCTGCCTGCCGGCTATGGCGATAATCGATAAGGCTACAATACAAGGGCACGATTGTGGGAGAGGTGGTCCAATCGTTTTGGGGAGATTGAGATAAGGTTCGGTAAATTAATACAAAATAAGCTAAGATAGAGTTTTAGCCAAATTGAAGGCTTTTGTATCAGGCAGTAAGGGACTTTGATTTAGTAGGGAATGCCTAATGTAAACTTTATACATACAAACTAAAATATTTATGGCGTTTCATATATACACACACTTTGTAAACTCGTTTTAAATACAAAGATTTGTCTCATTAGCGCTTAAATATTAATTTGCCTTGCTATGGGTTGGTTTGATGTTTGGGTTCTGGGGCGGATGAGGCTGAGGCCGAGCTAGCAGCCACTCCTGTCCTCGTTGTTGATGCGGCTGGCTGTCAATGTTGTCGGTTCGGTTCCGATGAGGCTGATGTTCTTGTGTGTCCACGATGGTTCCTTGTGCTAACTGTTGGTGTAACTCTTGTCTGTGCTGTCGATGAACTTGTGACTGTTGCTGCTTTCACTAGCGACTTATATTATCTGTTTGTGTAATTATTGTTTTTGTTTTTCTTTTGTTTATAGTTATTTACTGAATTTCAGCTTTTCAATGGGCCTTTATTACTGTAAAGTAAGATAAGAATATTGGATATTTTATTAGTGTGTGGTAAGCTGGCCGTATCGATACCCATTTCCCCACCCAAACCATAAACTTTATCCAAAATCATCAAAGAATTTTAATCATGATCTTTCATTTCTTGTATTGAACGAGTATCGATTTCGATTAAACGGATTCCCCAGCTTTCGATTTCGACGCCTGGGCCTGCGTATGGTACAGGTAGTATTCGGATTATTAGATTAGTTAGGAAGTTAGGTAGTCTCAATACTTTGATTACAAAATTGTTTCGCAACATTCCATTCAAAAAAAGAATTTAAGTCTTAACTTGTAGTTAGTTAATTATAGATATGTCACTTTCTTTAAGATTGTAAATTTAGTTTTGGTTTGCTTAAATGTTATACTTACATTGAAACATATTTAAGGCTATCACAGTGTATCTTATACTCCATTGCCGTTGTTAGAGGTATATTTAATATCCTGCGTAACGTATCACGGATACGTGTTGTACTGGTCATGTCAGTGGCAGTCCGGTTCCATACTGATAAGCTATCCTCCTGTAGGTAAAACAAACAATGAGTTGGGTACACAGAAAAGATAGTTATTGAGTCTGGGAAACCATGCGAAGTCGTGGGATAGCCCTTGGCAATTTATGAAGAATAAAACACCTTTTGTTGCTTTTTTGTTTAATAATTTTTATTTCTCAATCAATATGTAAGGAAATCATTTCACACGTCTGACCAATTGGAAATGAAAAAATAATAATAATAATGGTAATAAGAAACACACTTGATATTAACACAAAGGCAAATCTAATTTCTTAATTTAAGTTTTGTTTTTCTCATTTCGATTTTGTTTTATTACTGAGTTTTATTTTCACTTGTTTGCTGTTACTGTGCTCTTCACATTTCTTTCGTGGGCTTCTGTTCCGTGATTTTCTTTTGCTGCATTTATCGTTTTCATTTTTATTAATCATATATTTATTTATATATAAGACTAACACTTAAGTATAATGTTTGTTTTTCATTACTTTTCATAATTAACTAAATTGTCTAAGGAGAGAGAAAATATATGGTAATATGCCATTTGTTTTTGTTAGGGATTTTGTTTGTTTTTAATTTATTTTTTTTTTACTTTTGTTATTATATTATTTAAACATTTTTAACAATTATGAGTATTTGCTCAAAAACTTGACTTGAACCGCTTTTTGTAGCATTTAGCACGGCTTCGTTTGTGTGGTTTTGTTAGTTGAATTTTGATTTCCTTTTAAGTAGGTTTTACTGTGGTGTTCGTGTGTGCACACAAAACTAAATTGTTCTTTTTGCCACTAAAGTTTGTCGCTCGCCTTCTCTCGTTTATAAATGGTTCGTTATTTTGTATCGACTTGTTATATACGCATATATAATGTTTATAATCGGTTTACATATGTGTGTGTATATATAGGTGTAGCATTAAGTTTGTGTGGCTGTGTCAGTGTGGTGTTTTAAACGCTTGTTAAATTGCACATTGATATTTTAATATTTTGTAAATATTAAACTTTACTTCGTTTGGTTTTCATTTTTTGCTAATTTATTTGGACTATCTTCGGTATATATATTTGTATGTATGTATAATTTATATATATGCTAATTTGTAACTATAATTAAAATATATGTATAAATATTTATTCATGTTAGTTCTTGACTTTCTTGGTTGTTTTATCATACTTGGAAATATACTTTCATTATTGCTTCTTGAATATACATATGTGAATCCCGTTAAGTTTTTACTTGTTTGCATTCGTCCTTTATTGTGATTGTGTTTCTCTGTGTATGGTATCTTCAACATCCTGTTGTCTTCGCTTTCCGATCCCAAATTGGTTTTCATTTGCTTGTTATTGCCATCAGTTTTGGTTGCCGATTTTGTTGATTGCTGTCGTCTGGGTGCTGAGTAAAAATGCTTCGATATGCCTGGAATTATTGTTGCAATTGATGCTACCAATGCACGACACATCCATCAATATTCATCATCAACTTTATTATTTTCATCGCTGAAGCTAAATCTGTCTATCCCTTTTGCTCTGTTGATCTTAAGCCTTGTGTGTGAGTGAGTCTGCTTGTGTTTCGATTGTTGTTGTCTCCTTCTAAAGGCTGCAAGCAAGTTGGCGATGGCAACCCTACGCAAACAGAGTTGCTTGTGACGCCTAATTCCATTCCACTCGTTCCTTTTATTTTCATTGTTCATTGGTATTTTTTTTTTTTTGCTTTTTGAATTTTATTCAATTTTAAAGTACAATTGCACGAGTGTTTGTTGCACTCGCCACTAAGAATATTTTTTGTCATTTTTTTTCTGGCGTTTGTTATAGAAATTGATTTGATTTGTTACTAATTATTTATATATAGAGTTTTATATATATGCGTATGTATATATAAATATTCCAAATTATGTTAATATTAAAATTCTAATTTTTATTAATTGAACTTTTGCGCTTAAATTTAGCAATTTATCTGTTATCCGTTTCTTAGCTTTTTTTTTTTTATTTTCGTTCACGAAATAAAAATGACAAAATGAAACAAATTAAAGAAAAATATATATAAATGTCTGTATTTATTGCGGAGCCAAAACTTATAAATAAATTAGACAAAAACTAAAGCTAAACATATAAATAACAAGACAACTAAATAATGGAACCTAAAAACTTAATTAAAATTAGTTTATTTGCATTTTTTTGGGTTTGTTTTGAGCTTGAGGATTGAAGAGACTCAAAGTTCAATTCTTCGTATTAAATTTCTCATTTACATTTGATTTGATTGGTGAGAAGTGGAAGAAATGCGATTCAAGTAGAAAAACTAAAATGTCTTCTTCCTTTACTCCCGGAAATATTATTTATATTATTATATAATTTCGTTTTCTCTGTCAATATCTTACAAACATTTTGTGTCTAAGCGGAGAGGGGTGCGTGCTTTTATACAAGTTTAGAAACGAACACATTCACGTAGATGGAGAATAACCATTAGTGTGTGGGTTGCTCCCCTCCCCAGGGGTATATAAATATATTGATCTGAAGAATGCTGGGTAATAAGAAGAACACCAAGGCCCCGGCTTGAGTAGGTTGGTTTAAGGCCCAAAATGTTTGCTAGACGAAGCCACGCGTTATTTATATGTTTACATAGAAGAAGATATAGCACACACATAACAAATAACCAAAAAGATCTCGAAATGTGGGATTCTACGTTTCTGCTTTTATATACGCACAACATTTACATAGAATTTGTATTTTATATCTGTATAATTTGTTTTGTTATATTGTAAGGTAAATGGGGTAATCTAGATTTGAAAATCATTTTACATATTTATTTTTAGTAGAAAAACGCAATTTTATCTCGTGTAAACAGCAAAATGTTTGATTTTCTGAATTTTGCCATACTTTTAGTTATTATTTAAATTTAATTCGAAAAATCTACTTAGTGAAATTTGTTACGTTGGTTAAACATTTTGTATATATCATTTTTTTATGTTTAGTTTTCTTTAGTTTCCATGTTTGTCGATTGATTTATATATATAACATCACATTATAATAGTTACTAATTAATAGATTTTCCCTCTTTTCAATCGTCTTATTTATTTTAATTTTATAATAATAGCATTTGCAAGATGCACAAATATGAACTTTCATAATAAATATTAGATTTATGTTTACAATTTCGTGTTTCTCAAGCTTTACCACTGATATTGCTCAAGACACAACTCAATGTAGACCACAATAATAATTATAATGACTATTTACATGAAAAATCTAACGAATTCAAATCGAACGAATTAGATTTAGCATCTGTGTGTTTAAGTGTACTTGTTTTCAGGCCTATGCCTTCGCTTCTAAATGGTAAATGGCAACACGTGCTAAGGGACACAAAGGGTTAAGGGTGGGGAAATTGAATTAAGACCAGTACATCCTCCTCCTTCTGCCACTGCCTCATTTACAGCAAATAAACTTGATGGAATTTAATTTGCGTGAACACCGAAAACGCTTCGCCACTCGTGGGTTCCATTAATTTTGGCCCAGACCAGGCCTGTCTTAATTAGAGTCACCGCTCCTCGCCGCTTCGTTGGATGGGGAGACCTTGCTAGCTCTTTCGTCCTGGCTACGTGACTCCAGGGCTCCTCCGCTCATTTGTATGCATTGGGCGACTGCGTTTGGTTTTTATCTAGAGCGAGAAATATACGAAAAAGTGTTAAATGATTATCAAACTGGAGCTGCGGCAAATTGTTATACTCTCTCTCTTTCTCTCTGCGCGTTTCCCAATGCAACCTAAACAGTGCAAGACACGTCCTGGCAATAGCAATGCGACAAACAAGGAGCGGAAATGAATTTTCAGTGCATCTGTGGCAGTATTCGGTATTCAAAAAAAGGATATACGCAGAGTACATACGTAGTTCAATACCATCTAGCAAATACTAAATCCAGTTAAAAAGATTTAAACCTGTTTCCAGGAATGAAGAATAATAAATTACATCAAAATATAACTAAGTATCCTGGCAGATATTTTCCCCTGTCCGGATAAAGATCCAGCAACAGGAAGTTGCGCTCATGCCAAATACCCACCCATTCACACAGAATCCTGGCATTGTCTACAGTCGAAGGTCAGATGATGTCGCAACCACCGAACGACCGACCACAGAACGACTTTAACCTCGAATGCTTTTTGCATGCGTGTACGCCACTCAAGTGGCTCATTATGACCAGCTGCTCACCAATACCCAGGCACACCACACACCAGGACACACATCTATCGCCTACTTGAAGTGTGGCGCGTGTTAGAATTTCATTAGATCAGAGCGATGGCCGGCCACAGGCAGAAAGCATTTTCTATTTATTTAATTTGGCTTTAGGCAACCAAGACGAAAGCGTCAGAAAAACTGAAGCCATGGGTCCTTGTCGCCTGGCTGATGACATCAGCCAGAATCGCGATATCCCACTGACCAGCCAATAATCATTCAACACAAGAAAATAAATTCAACAAGTTATTATTAAGTTTAATCAAGTGAAAAGGTACATTAAAATTTGACTTCTGCTTTTCCCATCGTAGCCTACTTTACAATTTATAGTATCAGTAAGGCTTTATGATTTTTTTCAGTGTGGGAATCGCGGAATTTGCGTCACTGCTGTTGCTTGCCGTTTTTGCCCATTTGTTTTTTTGTTGTCTGACCCACGCAATGTTTAAAAATAGTCGCCTTTCAATTGATCTCTCTTCGTGAAGAGCACAGGTCAGAAGTAGAAAGAGCATTAAGTCGAGTCAATTATTAATCAATACTGCGATGTATTAAAGTTCGCTAAAGTTTAGTTCAGTTGATGCTGCCGCAGTTGTAAAGTGGATTTAACACCAATCTTTATAAAGGTTATTTAAATTCTGACTCTTAACTGCTGTCTTAGTCTAAGTTTGAACATACGGTTGGGTAAATACTTGCATTTAAGTTTTCATATAATGCTTAAGGCACATTCAGGTGTAATGGTGCAAATTCCCTGTCGAGCTATCATATTGAGGTGTAATTGTATTACTTAAGCCCAAAAACAAAATTTTTTTTTAGTTCAAACACCGTTAATTATCAGGGCGAGTGAATTTTCTAATAATCAATGTTTATCTGCTCAAAGGCAGCTGGGCGGCTTAAATCAACTTTATTATATCGTAATAAATCCCGCAAAAACAGGATAATTTGCTGCTGTTTGCATAGCCCACAAATCGGAGGACACAACCACATATTACGCCCTCGTGAAGATGTGTGGGTCGAAATGATATACATAAATCGCACAGAATCAATTTGAAATGTCAAAAGGCAACGGCTGAGCTGCTGTGCCTGCCATTTGAAGACCAGGCCTGAAATAGCAACAGCCAGAGCAGCAAATTGAATTGAACTAGAGCCAAAAAGGGAGGTTTGTCTATAAGGAGGTGGTTGTGGAGGTTGCCACTTAAAAGCCGAGTGACGTGCCGAGCCCGAGTGGGCCGTAAAAGCGAACGCAGACCGAGGAAAATGGAACCTATACCCGACGACGACCATCCCTCACAGATCCCCCGATAACCCCGATGGCCATCGCCAATCTTCAATGTCGACCCACTGATGCGACTGACTTTGACATGACAGTTTAATTGAGGGACAGCTCCTTCCAAAGCAAAATCCTCCCAACCCTACTGTAAGCCAGCCCTCTTTCCTTCCGAAACAAAGGAAATACAACGCGAGCTCAAAAAGTATGCAAATTAGTTCGTCTCCCAGGGAGACAACCACCGATTGGAGACTTAAGCGCAGTGGAGTCGAGCGGAACCTTTAGCCTTTTTGCCCATTTCCTTTGGGAAGGAGCTCAGGGCCCTTGACTAAATTTAAAATTTATGATTTCAGTGGAGGGAAAGTGAACAAATAGAGGAGTACGACAATGAACTGAGTTGACTCTCCAACTCAGCAACTATTTCTCAATTAAGTTTTTTGTTTTCACAGTCCAAGCGTTAGTCATTATTTTTAATTAAAATGTACAACAAGTTATCAGGAGTTATTCATAAGATGAACAGCGCTAGCAAATACATATTAAGTGAGGGGGAAGTAAACTTTTAACCAAAATCCCTGGATCATTTTATTCGTCATCGTCTAAATTGAACTGAAATTTGTTAATGTAATTGTAAACAAAGATCAAATGAAAACCTGGCAAAAGCCATGGCTTTTGTGTCGCCAAGGGATGTTAGTCGGTGAACTTCAGGCGGCCAATCGAGTAGCAAGAACAAAGAAGGCTGAGCGCGGGCGACAATAGTGGGAGTTTTGGTGGTCATCCATCAGCAGAACGAGACAGAATGGGATGGAGGCAGAGAGCGGGACGTACCGCAGGAGCAAATTGCCTGGGCGTGAAATGTTGGCAAAGCTGGACACGTGCTGTAACCCATAACCCATTGTGCCGCTTACCTCCGAACTCGGCGCATGCTGGGGATTTGTGGTCTTGGGTGGTATCCAACCTTTTGGATGGTGGCTTAGTGGAATGGGGGTTGTAGTTGGACTGACTATATACTGCAGGTAGCGGCATCGGAATTCCATCACTATTTATGTGGCTCGCGTACGCAAATCCTCAGCATGAAAGCTGACCAGAAAGGACAGCGGTGACGGGGCTACATGGGTAATGAAGCATGTAACTTAATCAGGGGCGTGGCAGGACGCACCCACACGGTCGCACATTGATTTCAGAAGCTGGGCTACATGGCTGCATGGCTGCATGGTTGCCTGACTGCAAATTAAACCATCAATGACCCTGCCCCCCTTGCAAATTGCGTCCGACAGTCAACAATGGGAATAGATGGTGGCATGGTATGGGTTTGTGAAGCAAGAAGAATATTAAAACCTGCAAACAGTGCTGCAAACTTGGCTAGAACTTTACAACCCTACCTATATCTTTAGATGGAAGTGAAAAATCCTGAATTTATTCATTTATACCATTTAGTAAATCTTTTAACAACTCTTATTTGTAGATTGCGGAATTTAAAATACGAAAAATGTTAAGCAAATTTAAATTTACTTCTTAAGAAAAATGTAATGTTTGTATCCCTTTTAAGTTCTCGTTACGCATTAAGTACAACAAATAAATGCATATGCATGTATAGTGACACAAACGGTGTGTGGGATGTAGATGCACTCTGTCGCTCACCTATGCAAATTAGAGCAGGCAGGTACGTTGTCCTCATCAACATCATCATCCAGATTATCATCATCATTAGACATTTCGGAATTGCAGAGAGAATGCGGAGGGATTTACATACATTTCTTTGCGTCTCCCATGCAACGACAATCACATAATGGCCATAAGTGATGAGTAAGCCAGCATGTCCATGCCCACACCCACGTCCACTTACTCCCACTTGCTCCTCCCGGACTTCCTGCTTTGTCCTCGATTTTCCCGTTCTCCATTACCGTTAAAATGTATTGCCTGCTTATAGGCGCGTGCGGTTGAGTGACAGTTTAGGAGTAAGGGCCGAAAGATGGCCGGATGAGCTAGTGGCTGGTAGGCTCTTTACTGGGCCATCAGTATAAGCAAGAGTACCGAGAGTACTGCTCGCCAACGAAGTTCACATAAAGTGGTTATTGGCTTGAAATGTCAAAATAATGTTGCTTGGTTTGAAAAGTTAAAACTTTGCCACAGAAATCAATGTAATGATATACATATTATGTTAACAAAAGATCGCACTGTAACATACGTTGCTATTCAAAGTTTATTTGACTGATTTATTGACTGCTGGCTTACCGTGCGTATACATAATTTTTATTGGATCATACTAAATTATCAATTGGGATATCAAATTTGTTTGCCAGCCACATACTTATTTGGCCTGCAAACTTGGATCTCGAATTACACTGTACTTGGATGTGGCTCAAGTACTTGGCCAACTCTGCTTTGTTGGCAAAAAGGCAGAGGAAAGCGGGTATGAAAACTATCTGACGACAATGGTTCCTGCCAGCGGCACACTCCACAACCGTCAGTACCATACCTTTCCCTATTTACTCCCCCTATACAGTGAGGAATATCGTACCTCCCCAAACGTCTGCGTAAACCAATTTTAACGGTTTAACTTACAGCTTATGCTGGGGGTCCTTTGTGTGTTTGTGTGGTGGCATTAAACGTTTGGCCAGGTTTCTTTACAATGCTTTTATGTTTGCACAAATGATGGCGTCGCCATGGCCAACTTCCCATGTTCGGACACACACAGTCTGGATGTGGGAACTCAGAAAACTGTTGCCAAGTCAAGCGCTTTCTCTGACTCTCCCAAGTTTATGCATGAAATCGAGATGGGCGAGAAAAAAGAGGAAAGGGCGCAAAAGCAAGCAGTAGTCCAGTGTGTGTTTCTGACTTATTGTTATGCTGCCACTGTGCCCAATTTATGACTCGAGGTCGGAGAGACAAGCGACATTCTCAAAGCCACCCACAAGGCAAACACTCACCACCCAAACACGACCGCTGCTCCAAGTTTACCTCCCAGCCCCGCCCCCAAGTTGCCCCTTAAAAATATATATAACTCGTGTGGGGTTGGAATTCCCTTTCGCCCTTCTGATATCATTGCCTCGGATAGGACAAATTCTATGCTGTGTAAGCTAGAAAAACAATGAAAATTTTAAAATCGTAGAAAAGTATTCATATTAAAAAGCACTCTTTACAAATATTTTTAATTCACAACGGTATTGGGTTTTAAAGCTGTTTTATAATGATTCAAGATCAAAATCATTTTATTTTATAGGTTGAATCTCGACTGCTTTTGAGAAAATTTAACTCAAAGTGGTAAAAAGGATTTTTTTCAGTGCGGGGTCTGAAAAGTTTCATGGCCCCCAAAACCTACCATACACATAAATACATGGACTTAGGTCCTGCGACTTGCTCGTTTCATCAACTCAAGCAGAACGACAAACGCACAGGGAGAGATTGGAAACGCAAGGATGAAGGCACTTGGGATTAAACTGGCAGCGACTTAACTCTGCCGCTGAAGTTGAGGATTTTGAATGCCTGATGAAGTGGTGGGCGTCGAAGAAGGCATCTCTAAAGCATGAGCCTTGCTCATCCCTGCTCCTTCATTAAAAGCTGCCAACTTATGCGATTTGATTTAAGCTCCTACGCTGTGCTTTTTATACATTTATATATAGACTTAAGCCAGGCAGTGTGCTTCAGCCCATGGAGTCTAGCCCAAGTGCGTTATGGTTCTTCTAAATTTAAACTAGATAAATTTAATTGCCCACTTTTGTTTGCAATTTTTCTAGAATAGTTGCCTACATTTTAATTTTTTCCATTTTTCAAATTTTATTAAATAATGTGAGGGTTTTTTTTATGGAAATTTTACAAAAACACTTAATAGAAAACTGAAAAGTTCTTTTGTGAACACAAACTGGCAAAGAATGCAAATGACATAAATCGATTTTTAGAGATTTTGCAGTTTTTATTAGAAATACAACGAAGGACGCCTAAGGAACCTCTAAAATATGCAGCACTAAATGTAAATTTACTTTTTGTTCGCAGAAGCACATCCAACAGAGGGCGAGAGATGTGTGTTTTGTGGGTGAGCGTGTGTAGGTTGTTGCGTGTTTTCAAGTGTTTGTTTGTTTAGCCTGCGACAATAAACAAGAACAACAGCAACCACCATCGACAAGCCAAATGAGCAAGCACAGCAAAGCCGCCTCAGCAACCACAGGAGCTGGAAAGCAACAACAGCGAAGTTCCTTGTTGTCAAGTGGAGTTTAATTTATGTTCAACCCAGAACGACCACCCAACCACCCACCACCCCCCGCTGAGCAACAGCAGCCCCACCCCTGTCCGCTGGCCACCACCTGACGCCATATTGGAGGCGCCTGCTCCCAGTTTCGCCTGTGCGCCCTGCCTTGCTTTCGGCGTTAACTTAATTTCCATTTCCAAATTTAGCACGTCTCGCTCTCTGGCTCATTCCTTTTTTCAGTTTGTCCCCTGACTTTCTCCTTTCTCCCCGGGCAGAAAGAAAAACTTTGGTCCTCAATCAAGCTTTATCATCGCACTCCGTCCCTTTACTATCGAATTTTTGGCAGGCTTAGTCAACATACAAATTTTAATTTAATTAATTATTTTTAGAGTACATATTTAAGAAAATGACTGACTGTAATTATTAAATTACAAATTCTTTCTTTCTTTATATTATTTCAGCTTTTTATATTTATTTAAACTTATGTATTTAATTAATACTTTATTAGTTTCTTTTTTTATCTAGCTACAGTTTTTTTCGTATGTTCTTCCTCAAGTTGCGTGTTAAATTCAAATTTTGTAATAAAACAAAGCCCAAGATGGCGAGCTAACCAACAAAAAAAAAAGGCAATGAGCAACCAAAATCCATTTCATCAAAATAAAAGCAAAGACGAAAAGAGCGAAACATTGAGAATGTTAATCGGGAAAAGTTTTTGCCAAAAAACTTTCATTAGACACTTGGATAAGGCAAAAATGTTCAAGTTGTTTGGTTGGAACAACCACCCACAGAAAAACAAGGGCAGCACAAGCAGACATAAAAACCAAAGTGACGTAATCAATGTTCAGAGAAGATCGTAAATAAGGAAATTCAAGTCCTGCCATCCCAAATTGAATTTTTGTGTAGCTAGTCGATTTTAGGTTTAAGAAAATGTGTAGAAGGCAGCTCAAATTCAAATCCTTTTGTCGAGAAATCTTTAATTGCAATCTCTTACCACCACTGTACCCAAATGCATCAAACTGCTGGTCACAGATTGAAGTGTGTGTGAAAAATTTAAATAATGCACAGATTAGCATTAAACTTCACGTAAAAGCCACTGCCAAATTGTGGTTCATTGTCCTTTTGTCGAGCCATTACCATCCCGTGCTGAATGAGAGTGTTCTAAAAGCCACTGTGACCCATTCTAAACACAAAGGCCAATTATTTGGCTTTCAAACTGGCAAGGTGGAAATGCAGTGGGAAATTCAACAGCAGCTACGGGCTCAATTACCTAGGGACAATGTGCTCAACTGCTTAGAACTTAGAAGAGAATGTGCACAGACACAAAATATTTCAGTGCAAGAGGTTTAGTATATTTTTTTCTTATATTTTTGGGAATACTCTCGTCACAGTGGGACTTTTAAAAATATTATTTAAATCCCATTTCAATTTTTTACTAAAATGTTTTATTCAAAGAATAACTTTATTTTATAAAAACATGACATTTTCAATAAAAGGATACGAATTTTATGTGCTATTGCTTAAATGATGAAGGTTTCAACAAGTTCGCCACTTGGTCATACTGTATATGTTTTATTCTCTCCTTCATTTAGCCCTACGTTGATGGTTTGACAAGCAATTTTTTATTTTCAGTTTGGTTTTACGATGTGTACACATCACACAATCTGTGCCCCGAATTGGTGCCAACCCCTATTAGGAATCCAAGGGGAAAGAGGAAACCCCGCCTTATATGGCCGACTAGCCAAATACACATGTTAGACGCACGTACTTACAACATATTTTTCAGCTTCTGCAACGCCTTCCTTTTATTTCAGGCCAAGCTGTTGCTATTTGCGCTGCGGCGACTGTGTGTGCTCGCCATACAGACATCGTCACGTATTATATAAGCATAAAACTATACACATACCATATACTGCACCATTCCCTACTAGCTGAGGAACAAAAGAGGGAATTTTTACAACGGCGTTGCGAAATAAATTCTGCCCAACTGAAAGCCACAGGGAGTTGATCTGACCCCTCTCAGGGGGTGCGAATGTGCCGGCCCATCGCATTTTGCATGCAACCCCCCGATCAGGGCTAATGCAATCAAGTGGGCGTGGTCAGCAAACAGCTAGAGCAAAAAAAATCGATGCCCCAACACGCAGGAGCAGTCACCGCAAACAAATTGAAATGCGAACTATACAAAATTATCGCTGAAATGGCTGCAGCGGGGTAAAATGAGGTCAGGTGGCGGCTTCGCTGAATCTAGATAGAGAATGTCCAAAACGTTTGTCAAATTAAACAATTAGCTGATATTAAACGGATATTCACCAGGGGCATTTATTCATTATACATAGACATATTGACCAATTTATTTATACATATACACTTGCATTTTGTAAAGAGTTACCCACAAACCGAATTAAGTTCAAAGAGATTTCAGCAGCAACCTTTATTATTCTGAAAGCAAATCTGGCAGATTCTAGATTTTCAATTTTAAGGATTGATTTACTTAAATCATTTCCATTTTTAACACTAGTCGCCGACTTTGTAAAGTTTTTCACTCGGTCAATATTTACCAAAAGTCAAAAAAGAGGTAGAAATGCCAGAATAGAGAACAAACATCAAATACAGAGCAAAAAAATAGTTTTAACGGTGCAGAGGAAGTGTACGCCTGCTCCAATTTTTTTGATTTTAATTTACAGACAATTTTTTTTAACTATAAGAATTCTAATCCAAATGAAATTGATATTTAACTTTTTAACAATAGTATTCTAACACCCAAAAAACTGAGAGCACCAGGAGGAATTAGAGAAAACTATAGAAGAGGAAATACTCTAAAGCAATGACAAGTTTGGCACTCACAAGTTGTCAGCGCTTATGAACACACCACGCGCGCCCTCATTTATGCAGCGTTTATTTACACGCCCAAACACAGACACTGGCACAAATGGGGGCGGTAAATATTTCATGGCAACATTGCTCTGGTTTAGCTCATTTTTCGCGTCGTTTGCAGATGGCACAACGTGTGCAAAAAGGACCGACAGCGGGAGATTATTAAAATGGGACTGCAAATATGCCCGCGATGCCATTAAATTGCAGAGGGCAAAAACAAAAAAGCCAACAAAGAAGTTTCCATTAAAAAGCAAAAGCCGCCACAAATTGCAATCAACCGACGCCCAGTTGTCCGCTTCTCAAAGGAATTTAAGTGAATCAGACGAATGCCAAAGGGATTACGCAGGAAAAAAGGGGACAATTCCGAAAGCATCAACAGAAAAATATTTTAATAAAGCCAGTGCGCATGCCAATTAAGTTGCTGAAAATAGATTACGGTATCATATTAATACAACCTTTTACTGGGGCTAAAAGCCAATACTATGTTAAAAGTTTGGGGAATCATTAAAGTTAATTATACATATTTAATTTAAAAAATTGATCTCAGCTACATCAATTATTTACAATTGAATCGTGCATTCACACTTGAATATACCACTGCTTAAATAATTATTGGGATACTGATCTAGACCGTAAATGATTTTATTTCTCCAGTGTATCTACATAGCGTGACTTGCAGTTAAAGTAGAGGCAACAAAATATCACATCTAGTTAAATATAATTACAATGACTAGAGTCAATTGGCGGCGGTCACCAAAGCTTGGGAATGAGTAGAAATGATTCACCGGAAAGCGACAATTAACACAGAGAAGGGCGTGAATATTTAAAACCACTCACACAAAATAAAAGCTAAACACGAAAAATATAAATTTTTCTATCTGCTGACAGCGTTTGACGTCATAGAAAGTTTGCCTCAAAAAAGACAAAATCCGAACACGTATTCACATATTTTTATCATTGCATACGCAAATCGATAGACTGGAAAAACGCACAAGTTAACAAAAGCAAAGCACACGTCTAATTAATAATGCGTTGCAAACTCTGATAAAAAATTCATTCGTCATGGTGAACGAAAGCATGCAACTGCAAACAGAAATTTGTTTGCTATCCCAGTTAATCAGTCGCTTTAGCTATACAATTTCAATTTCCATTTGATATGCCGTAAACAAAGGAAAAGAATTATATATGAATAAACACGAAATGGAAGGCAATTAAAAGTTTGTTACACGGTATGTAAATGTGAAAAACAGACGTATAGTTTTCAAAATAAAAATACTTTTTGTTAAAAAGTTTTCATTGTTCATTTAAATAGATAAATGTGGCATAAAATTGCAAATCAAAATTAGTCCCTGTAAATAATTTAGAGATTAATATATTGTTAATATAATTGTATCTCAGTGTTAGATGGATTTATACACCGGCATATGTGCATTTCTCTGTGAGCGGGTGATTGTTGGGTGGAAAATGATGGTTTCGTGGGTGGTATGGGAGAGTTCGGTTTGTGGATGAGGTCACTACTGCTTGCGTTGCCATCACGCACATTTGACATGCACATATAGTGACGCGCTCAGCATTCATATCTACTATGCATACACGATGCCAGTGCATTTATATTCACATATCTCTGTCTTACATAACGAGTGCTGTTCGAACCGCACTGGCTTTGCCACCACGCGCCTGTTAAAAACTCTAATGAATTACTATCGATTTTTTCTGCTTTTAATTGGATTTTTCAGATGCAAATCTATGTCGTTCATTTAAATTATGGCAAATAATAAATACGTGTTAAGCTGCCTGGTTAAGGGGACTGCCTTTTTGGTGTCCCCCAAATCCCTTAGCAGTCCTTGACACACAGCTGCATGACCATGTGCGTGTACATGTTGCTGATGTTTGCAAGACCTTGTGGCTAACATGGCTTCCATGTGGCTGACATGTAAGTGTCAACAGTTGGGGGTTGACAGAATCCCGTCTTGATTGCTTGGAAATCCCGTATACGCAATGTGGATTGCAACAAGACCAACTTGGATAATAAAATGACAGTTTGACATATTATTCGAATAATTTTAAAGATTTCAGTTGTTTTATTGAAAGAAAGAAAGAAATGCTTTAAAATCATAACACAAAATGTCGTGTACTCCCCATGTGGAAAACTATACATCGGTTTTTAATTTGCCTATTGATTTTCGAATTAACTGCAAAAAAGAAAAACAAAAGAACAATCGCAAGTATACGCTGTCTAGTACAGAGCATTCTTAACAATTTGTCTTGACCGAGTGCCCAGTTTTGAAGGCATTTACACATTGTAGTTATAACCAAATTTGTCATGAGAAACAATTGTGTGGACTGACAATTAATATGACAAACAAGTAAAACTATATATTATTGATTATTATTTGGCCACAATGAACTTAAACAAACTGGCTTAAGAAATAATTGTCTGGGCTGAGAGAAGGACATTAAGTTTGACTATATGTTCAGTTAATTTGCTATATTGATTTTTTGGCAAGCAAATTTCCAACAGCGAATACCCATCAAGAGAGAAACGAAATCAGTAAAATGAATGACATAAAAATCGCATTAACCCATATTTGCACTAAAATCGACGTCGGCCAAAGCGAATCAAATTACATGAGCGGCACAAGGCAGACAAAGGCAAACGACGACCTCTTCCATGCTCGCAACCCCCATATCCGTGATATCTTATCAACACAAGTCGTGCACAGAATTTAACGGAAACGGAAAGTAAATGGGAGTCATTTGAAAGGAATGGCGGCGAAGAGGAAAAGCGAGAGAAAAGGCAGAGAGAGAGAGAGAGAGAGAGAGAGAGAGAGAGAGAGAAAAGAGGGGCGGAAAGGGAAGGAATTGAAAACTGCTTGTGCGTGAGCCCCGAAAAAATCATTGAAAAAATATGAAAAGTGTTGCCTACTTATGGGCGCTCATTTAATTTGCAGCTTTGCACTGGATATGTGTGCAGGCGCGCATATGTGTGTGTGTGTACGCCAGGAGCAACAGACAGGATGAACACGAAACGTGCGGAAATTTGCAGCTGTCCCATAAATATAAATAATTACACAAATTAGCGAAAGTTGTTTATTTAATGAATTTTACATTGCTTACAGGAAAATGGCGTGTCAGGCATTTCCCGGCAAATTTCACCTGCAGTGCGATAAAAACATGGTTTAGCATATGAATTATTTTATTTTCAGATATATGGTTAAAAATAAAGTTTATCTTGTTATTTAATTTTGTGGTCGCAGTTGTGGTAACATTGACATAAAATTCCCGTTATATAAACATTTAAAAATAAATGATTTTGGTAAAATTAAAACTCATATCCCTAAAATTAATTGGCTATATCCGACGTGTGAGAATACATTTGCTCACCATTTCATACCGCACCAAAAAACAAACAATTTTCGGCTGCACACTGCGTGTAAATTAAATGAAAACTATGCAAATTCTCCAGTTCTGAAAGCAAATGCGCTGAAGGTTGTGAAAGCGAGTCCTGCTGAAATTTGAACCAAAAAGGACATTCAACAGCAGGCAGGGAGGCAACATTTTTCAAGCATCTCCTGTCAAGGATGCAGAAATGCAGAAAAATCAAGCCATTCAACCAAGCGACCAAACATTGTTCGGCGATATAAAAGGAACATCGAAAATTACAACCAGACAAGCAGAAAATCCATCGATTGATTCACCACCCACACAACCTTCCGCCACCCGAATGTTTGTCACCCACCGCACCGAAGTTCCTTATTTACAATGGTTATATGCTGAAATTTATTAAGCTTGTGTCTGCTGCAGTCTCCGCTACTGAAAATGGAGGATTTGGAGAGGATTTTATGGACATGCCAAGTGATTTTTAACGCAGTTGCAACAAGGACATCGCCCACAGATCCGATGGCAGCTGCTGTTGCCGTTTGACAGGATGCGACAGTACTAGCGGTCGGTATCGGGTAACGGATACACACCCCACATAAAGTATATCCACAAGACAAAGTTGTTCGAGTTTGTAAACTTAAAATAGTTGTAATTTTTGCTTTTCTTTAAATGCTCTCAACCAAACTTCATTTATAAGGCAAGAGAATTTTCAGCATTTAATTAAATTAATGCATTTTAGTCCAATTGAATTAAGATACCTTTTATTGAATTATATTTGTGTATTTTAAAGTGCAAAAAATTAAATAAATCTGTTAGCTTTATTGGAGAATTATAAATTTATTTGGAAAAGGAGCAAGACATGCAACTTATTTCCTTTTGCAAACACTCTGGTAAAGCAAAATCTAGTCATCTTTGTCACATGTTGCATACTCTCGTTCAATGGAAAACAGAACGGAAATTAATTGATATTGAAGCTCATCACCAGAACGATAATCTAAAATGGTCTGAAATTAATGGAAAACCACTCACAAAATTAATTACCGACAAATGGGCAAAGCGTTGCTAAGGGATGGGGTGAAAACTGGAGCAGGACTGACTGGCTTTTAATATTGAAATTCAAAATTGTTTCATATAACTAGCAGGAGCGAGGGAGAGGGCGAACGAAAGATCGACAGAGATAGAGGGAGAAAGACCCAGACCACAATGCCAAACTTTTTGCGGCCAAATGAGAGATGTCTATCCCCCCAAATCCCCTTAGAATTCCCTCCAATCTTTCATATCCGCCCCTATCTGTTGCAAAATGGTTTTTGCTTCTCATCGTCTTTTTCTCCGGCTTATGACGCTTGCTTTTGGGTGCTTTTTCGGTTTTTTTATGAAATATGCAACTAACCGCCCAGCAAACTTTTCGTTTCTGTACATTTGTAGTGTTTGAAGTTGGTTGGAAAATAAATAGTAATCCGCTCCAAATGTTTTCGTTTACTTTTTTTTTAGCTGCTGTTACATGGCACGTGTTCTGTCGAAAAAATATTTTTGCTATGCACTCTCACTACATAAAATATATATTATCCAACAGTAGAACAATATCATAATGCAAATCACCCAAAAAATACACAATAATAATACACAACAACTCTTTCGTCTGACATTTTGCGTACAAAGCAAAGAAAAATAGCCAGTATAAAAAGAGTGAATGATAAATGTTTGTAAAGAAAATGGGTATAATAAAGGCAACGTACTTAATATAAGTAAAACAAAATGTAATTTGCTTTTGTTTTTCTATGGCTTTATTTTACTTATTTCAATTTCAATTCTCCCGGACCACTTTAAATTCTTATCTACTTTAAGTCTGCACTGCAAATGTTGAGCTCATATTTATCTATATCTATATTTTTTGAACTACATCTACACCGAATTTATTTCTACAGTTCATTGACAACTCTTGAAAACAACGATAGACCCAAAATCCAAAAGCAACAATTACTTATGAACAAAGTATTTCCTACTTAGATTTCCATTTCAATGTTATTAAACTGCAAATCTTATCGGACTGCCATTATCATTACTGGTGAACTGACTGACAGACCCAACAAATTCACTTATTCTGGCTCCCAATTGCCTGATAACTCACCCGAGTGATTTAGCCAGCGTGTGCACTTGATAAAAACAAAATCGCAACAAAAATAAACCCAAATACCGAATATAAATCAAAGTTGGGGCCCAAAAGGAAATGGCTGATATGAGAAATGTCAAATTTAGGCAGGAAAACTGGGAAGCAGCGAGATTGAGAGACAATTTATGCCAGGGCGTGGCTCCAGCATCAGGTGATGGCAAAGGAATTGCCAATAAATTGGCCAGACATTACGCCAAACACCTCCAGCCACAAAAACTGCGGGAGAAGTTGAACAAATTTATGACTATTCATTAAGCTGCTTTTTGAAAGGAAAGTGCAAGAAACGAAGAACATTTTTCATAATGAACTTCGGGGATTCAGCATTTATTATGTCTTGTGTGCGAGAGGCATATTGTTGCTAATTAGCAAACATCTTAAAACACTCGCATCAGAACATGCCACGCCCACAGCTCACACCCAAAACTAATTAAATAGTCAAAAGCGATTGCAAGGCTAGGTCAACGTCATGGGTATGAACCCAAGAAAGCGGCTTCACACAAACCATCTTGGAAGGATGTGCAAACATATATGGCTAAGGTATATATAGTATCTGGATAGATACAGACATAGGATGGGACGAAACACTGACACACATGCTAGTACCAAGGCAAACACTGTTGCCTTGGCTGAACTCCTAAATAAATCAAAATGTTTTATCGACGCAAAAACACAGAAGAGACAAAGGAAAGCTGGAAAAACTGCGACTATCTTCGCACGCATTAGGGAAAAGCAAGACCAGCCAAAACTTGACAAATTTTCCCATTTGACTTGACTAATTTGAAGATTTATTTATGCATCAGCAAACAAAGGAAAAGAAAACCCAGAGAAACGCATATAGATTTGGCCTTGCCGCAGTGAAAAAGTGGCTTAAATTGTTACTGCGCGTAAGTAAAGCAGGGCAGGTATGCTTATCTCATATCCTAGGTATATATTATGCGCATCCGTATATATAATTTAAAACAGGCCATGGAAATATCATTATTATTATGGCAGTAAACCTTTTTCATTGTACTTTTTACATACATTAATGAATGCTTTTTATTATTAAAAAACAAAGGCGTAATGCTCACTGCAAATTGGCTGAAATTAAATATTGATTTTGTTGGCCAATTCCCCCTATACATTTTTGTAACAAGAGAATTATGAAAGTAATCGTATTAATTCCAATAGATTATTGTAGAAACGTGTGTAATTTGTGTTTATTTTCCAATTTCCTTAATGCTTGGAGAAAATAACTATTTGTTATTTAAAATTTAATTGTTTTGATTATTAAATTGAACACGGGCTTAACTGAACATACAGTTCTTGTACAATTGCATAATTAAAAATTCATTAAATTAAATCAGTCTAATTATTAAAAATTATATAATTAAACTAAAGCATTGCAGACACAAGAACATGTGTTGTATTCGCAATATGCGTATACCGAATTTTCTTTCTACACTTCAACTCAATTAAAGTTAAAATATTTGAATTTGTTGTTCAAGTTTTTGATTAATTATGATTGTTATTAGACTGAAAAACAGAAACAGTGGCAAGCAAAAACAGACACAACAACTGGCAAATGTAATTACAAGACAAATTTACAAGGAAATTCCTGGGCGGCAGGATGTTTTCTCCCTCTACGAATGCTGCCCTTTTTGACAGTTAATTTATGTGGAAAGTTACAAGTGCGCCTCGAGCGGTGAACTTTGAGTTTTTCCTTTGCCTCGGCCTGGATCACCTCACCCAAGTACACACGCCGTGGAAAAACAACAACCAAGTCAAAGGTCAGGCTTCTGTTTTCCGGGCAATATCTAAACGAGCCCGAAAAGGAAGTGAGTAGTCCCACAAATGTAGGCAACACTTTTTTGGGGGGTTCCGCTTTTGTTCTCTTATCCACTGAAGCGAAGAAAAAACAAAAAGCAAGGCATTGGGTTCTCAAAAATTATACGCATCTCTCAGTCCCGCTGAGAGATTTACGATGGGTCAGTGGGAAGTTTTATTTTTTTTCCTTGCTTGCCCCAATCAAAGAGGTTTGTGAAGGCTGGATTGATTGCTTCATTAAACTGGCGCCAAGTGTGTATCGACAATGGCAGCAGCTAATCAAGTTTTATATATGATCCTATAAAACATATCCGACTTCATTGCAGGAGGGAAGCATATTGAAAGCTGACATCGCCAAAAACAAAATTCGGAACAAAAAGCTGAAATAAAATAAAGTTGTGCTGAAGACTTATCCTAACAGAAAATAATAGTTGCAAAATCTTATTTAACAATTCTTATTTATTTTGAGTTCTTATTTTGAAGCTGCAATATTTTAATTGCCGCATAATTTATTTGTTTTTTACGCAAACTCTCAGCTTATTTCAACCTTTGCATAACCCAAAACTCCTCCTTCAGTCATAAAATCTTCAATTGGTGTGTACTTTTGTATCTGAATTTTGTGCACGCCTAAATGTACATCTATAAAATGTTATGCGAACAAAGTAAATGTAATGCAAATTGAGTTTCATTCCTGATGGTTCCCCTTTGGCGAATACTCGCTAGCCAAAATATCAGCCAAGGAGTCGTCGTGCCCACTCCCAGAATAAAATATCTCACCCACATTTCGTGGTGTTCTGTTGCCAAGGCAAGGTCGTCTTACTTTGCCGGAATTTTATGGCATGCACACGTCAGCAGTAAACAACAACAACAAAACCAGGGCTCGACTGGCGCCTTAGGATATTTTCCTGGCCAGAAGAAAATGTATATGTATGTTTTTATTATTAGCTATGACTTTTGTGCGTGTATGCGTCGTGAGTCACAACAATTTTCGTAGGTCTAGGCGCAGTTATAAAAACCCAATGCGATAATTGTTCAGGAAAATTCTTTCTCTCTTCTTCTTCGGCTGTTATCGTTGTTGTTTTTGTGCTCGGTGCGTGTGGCAGGACTAGCATAAAAAAGCCAAAAGGAAGAAGTGGTGAAAAAGCGGGCAGGGATCTACCGGGGTAAACCATTTTTATTGCGCTCCTTGAATAACTAAAAGTGGCGTTGTCAGCAGCACCAGCAGGAAAAGGCATAAGCAAAATATTCGGTTCTAGACCCGAAAACCAAATTAAGGACTAGAATGGGAAGATACCTAAGAGTAAAGGGGAACTTTGAAAACAAACAAGACGTGCGGCTGATAAAAAGAGAAAATAAGGAAGCTTTAATGAAACTGGGAGATGTTTGATTAAAAGAAAGATAAAACTAAGAATCTTCTAAAAACAAAATTACTTTATGGTCCATCATAAATACTTGTAAACTTCGAAAATAGAAAATATTAAGCTTTACAAATCATGTTATATGTTTCATTTTAAAATATATCACATCGTGACTTATGCATTACCTGAAAAGCATTACGAAATAAATATATACACATACACATACAGCTACCCTCATCTCGTTTTGAAGGCTAGTTGAAAATCATTAGATAAGTATATTAGGAAGAAATAGGTAAGGAAAGTATTGTCAGGCCCAAAAAATCATATTGAAAATGATCTTGAAATTGAAAAATCTTTCACCCACAAGATATATAGTTCTCTCTTTAAATTATAACAAATAGCTATTGTCAAAGTCAAGGAAAGAACAAATAGCCACAATAATCATGATTGACATGGTAACCAGCCGTCACCACACGGCCCTCTGCCCACCGGACCCATCTCATCCAGCATTTATAACGAATGCAAATGCAATAAAAAGCGGCGAGAGATCCAGAAAATTGTTTGCACGCCAATTTAATTTATTAATTTAGCTAAGGAGTCCATTCCAGGCGCAACAACAAGAAACAATGGGGAAAAAGCTACAAATAATATAAATAGATAAGCAAATAAAGTGAGATGGGGCTGAATCTCTTTGCATTTAATTTATCTTTGTGGGCGTAGGGTTTTATTTTTGTGTCCCTTTTTATAAGCTTGAACATTTGAATAAATGGCGTGTAGAAAAACCTTCAGGGATTTTGCAAAGTAAGCTTGTTTGTGTTTAATACACGAAGATGTATCTTAAGAGAAAATTCTATTTTCAGAAAAATGCGCTGAAAATTATCAAAAATTCCTGAAATTGAAGTAGTCTTCAGACGATTATCCGGTCTTAAGTGTAACTCATAATATCATCGTCCTACCCCTCGTTTTCTCGTTCCTTCCAACCTTCAAGGGACATAAGCGCCACGGAATTGTGCTTTTTAATGATGGCGTTGACGGCCCCCACCGACGTTTATTGTAAATGATGCACAAATGCCGCTTTGGCGGAATGGTCGACGCCATCATCATCATCATCATCATCCTTCTGACATCCCTCTCCTTGGCCTTACTCCAAATTTGTGCTGCACTTGGCATCAACATTATGGCACTCTTCATGTTCTGAAATTCATTTGGCCCAAATTAACGTTAAGCATAAATTTTGGGCCAACAAACGGAATGAGTAACGAGTAAACTACGACTAACAAACAATCAAGAAAGAAAATAAAGATTTTCTCGTTCTGCAGCTGCAGGAAGTGCGATTAGCATTAACAAGAACCAAAAAAGGCAAAAGAAAAACAGAGTTCACATCTCGGGGAGCTCCAAATGTTTTTCTTGACAGGAAAATGTCTGTGAAAAAAATAAAGAAAAGAAAGCGTGGTACCCAAAAATTTATATAATAAAGTCTTTGCTTAATGCCTAAGGGGTTGACAACTGAGGAAAAGTCCACAAAAATCTCATCTGAAATCCAAGAAGCGTTAAAGCACATTTATACAACTATTTGAAGGCATTTGGCACAGTTTTTGTTTTCAATTTAACTATAAAGTGACTGTAACTATAAAGAGGACATATATATAAAGAGGACATATATATAAAGAGGACATATATATAAAGAGGACATGTATATAAAGAGGATGTATATCCATATTATGAGCACATTTACACCGGTTTTCCTACAAACAAATTCCACCTAACAAATACAAATCCACTCTGGCATGAAAATAATCTCACAATTTAAGCTAATAGAATGAGTCAGATTCAGGATTCCATGCATTACTAAATCAAGGGGTTTTACGAACCATTTATAACGAGTAAAATGAGTAAGTAGAAGGCTATTTCTGGTGGTTGGCCATATCAGGCCATTTGTAAATTTACATTTGCTGACAACTGAAAGTCATTTGACTGCGAGAAAGCTCATAAAAATCGGGCAAAACAACAGCACCATTTCAATGCCGTCATCGGCAGACATTATCAAAAGTGGAGACAAAAAAACAGCAAACAAACCACCAAAAAGCAAACTAAGTCTAAGGTGACAGACAATAAAGAAAAAGTCGTTAAACAATTTGATATGCCATGGCCTTGAAGACCTGGAACATTAACGAAATGAAGGTAGATTGGTAGAAAAGCGAGAGAAATGAGAGACGTAAACTTTTGGCCGTTGCGAGCGGGTCTAAACCGGGTCTATGACATAAAATTTCTTGCTTTACTGTTCGCTTTTTGCATTTTTTTCTGGTGTGTGCTTTCTCAACCTGAAATAAATGCAAATTAAGAGGAACAACAAAAATGGTAAAAAGATAAGCAATGACAATGACTGTGACTGTTTTAACCGCTCGGGGCTCGCCCAATTTCCAATTTCGAGTGAAATTCCATTATGTAATGAGCCAGGTCCCCGGGTGGAAAGGGCAGGTGGTGGCCAATAAGCCGTAGCCAGGTGGGCCAGCTACACCTGAAGCACAGGCCGAAAGGAGAGTTCAACAAACTGGGTCGGGCTAGGTTGTTTTTCAACTAGCATTTTGTGGTAATAATACGCTTTGCAACTTTTCCCAGAAAATGTTAAATGTATTTCAAATTTGTGTTTTATGAAACCAAAAGTTGTTTCAATGTTTTTTAAAAATGTGTTTATTTTATTAAAAATATTTTTTTTTTGTTTTATTAGTATGGTCTAGCTTTAATTAGTCTGGATTAATTTAAAATTATCGTAACCCTTAAACTGCAGAATTAAGAGACGTCATAAATAAGGGAAACCTTTTACCCCGGGTCAACTTTTTTCAGGATTGTGTGGGCGGGGAAGTTCAATCCCACATAGACTAAACAGGTCAATCATCCCTAGCCTGCGCCACACACACCCACTCACCATCTGCCAGCCATCAATCAATCAGTTGCAGTTTAAACATTGGCATGCAATCCACAATGCGGCATCTGCTTCAATCAAACGGGGTGTGATGTATGGGTAACATAAAGGCGACTCGACATAATGTTGCACACAACATGGCGCTCTGGGTTTGATTAATTCCAATGGCACAGCGCAGCCCCCAGGCAAGTAAAAATAAATTTAGTGCCAAAAGTAATTGTGCCCAAAGGACACAAAAAAAAGCCAAAAGACAGAAATGGCAGCAGGAACAACAAGAGCAGCGAGCGCAGCAAAAATAATTACAAGTCATGAACACAGATAGCTAAAACGACGCGACGGAAAAGGCTACAAAAATTTCCGACAGCGTTCACAGTGGAGATCCTGCGGCGGAGCAAAGGAAAGGCTTTCATAGCACTTGTGGGTTCAACTTTTGTGTGAGCAGAAAAGTTTCCGAGTGTGTAGCCACTGAGAAAAAATATTAAGACACTTATTTGCTTATTTCTTGTTTTTATTAATTGTTTTTAGGTAAAAAAAAATATTTCAATTCCTCTTAAAATCTTTAAAACTACTAAAATAATGTACAAATTTTAAAAATGCTGAATATATCGCCAATGTCTAAGATGCTACTTAGAGCTAAAGGATAAAAATTATTGGCGGTAATAATTAAACAAACAAATTTCCAAACTACCCATCATAGCTATTTTCAATGGTTTAACTCATTGTAATCTTGACAGAACATTCGAATTTGTCTCTGTTGTTTGAAACACTGCAAATTAAAGTTGTCAATTTTTCCGTGTATATTTGTGTGGGGAAATTTATCTATCCAGAGGCCTTTTGGTAGCCAGAGATGTTAGGAA
This sequence comes from Drosophila elegans, assembly GCF_018152505.1. Taxonomy (NCBI): domain Eukaryota; kingdom Metazoa; phylum Arthropoda; class Insecta; order Diptera; family Drosophilidae; genus Drosophila; species Drosophila elegans. Next base: position 25,522,115 of record NW_024545863.1, on the reverse strand, counting down.
AACTAATTAACAGAGCATTTTATTTGGTGCCTGTCCAAAAGGCAAGGAAACTATGTTGCCATCTCGCTCCACATCCGATATCTCTCCCTTATTGTATTTGACAAATAATGTTGAAATTAAATGATATGCCAGCAGCGATAAGTGAGTGTTGTGGTCTATCCGCTTTTATGGGATAATGCCGGGGAGTTGTAATCTCCAGACAAATCCGAAGCCACATTAGTGCCGAAGACCAGAGTAATTCAGGAAATGGGCAGCGAAAGGGGGTCGCATCGTTTTGGCTGACCAGTAATGCGATTTTCTGCTCGGGAAGGGAACCAAATGGGTAACCAGTTCGGGGATACACCCACCCATGTGATATAACGCCCATTTAAGTGCGGGCGATACAAATAAATTGACCAACTTAACTAGACAATCGCAGCGAGAAAAAATCCTTGAATTTAAAATGGTCACAGTAAGGATTTTACAAAAGCAGCATTATTACATATAACCATACCAATTCAAAATATGTGTATATTTTGAAATCTTTATACAATTTAAAATTTTTGTCTACTTCTTAAAATTAATTATCAGCAAAGTATTCAAAATATTAAAATGTCGAACTTTCTGTCCAATTTTGAGCACGTGGAAATTAAATAATTTCCTCACACATGAAGTGAAAAAAACCAAGTGTCTGAAAGAACAAAAATACGATAAAAAAAACACGGAGAGGCTTAATTTTGAGGATAGAGGGGTAGGAGTGAGTTTGGGGAAAGGGGAGTTTCGGACAGAGGAACAAGCGTTAATAATTTTATTTTTTTTCTCGCCGTTCTTGCTTTTTGTTTGGTGTGTATGTGGACATAGTTGTGTGCCGTGTGGAAATTAACACAGTGCCACATAAAATGACAATTGAAAGGCGCAAAAAGAGAGTGTGCGAGTATGCCAAAGAGAGTGAGCCAAAGAGAGCGCCCTGCGCAGCGAGCGCCAAAATAAGGTGGCCTAACCCAAGGGGTGCGTGTGCTAGCATGCCAGTGTGTGTGTGTGCGGCTTTTGATTTGCCACAGCTGCGACGCAGGCAGCGCTGCCTGGATCCTTGAATCCTTGGATCCTGCGACCCTTGGGGCTCTGCCGCTGCGCTGCCTGTCGCCTCCTCGCTGTTAAAAATAGCAAGCGAAATGGATTAGTTGCCTAAGCCCCAAAGCGAAAGGAAGGAAGAGCAGTACAAAAAGGAAACGAAAAACGGCAAAACGGAAAGAGCGAAGAGCGGTGCATGCGAATGTGTGCGCGCTTGTGTGTGTGTGGGACTTGTTTTTGCCATTTTTGTTTCACTCATTTGGGTTACTTTTTCTTTTTTTTATGTCGAGTCCAATGTTTGTGTGTACAGTTCTGTTTGACATTGTGACCGACTGAAAATAACGACGATGATGATGCTGTTGCTGCTGCTGTCTCCCTCTTAACCTCTCTCCCTTCACCCTTTCACCACTCCTCGCACATGTGTGTCATGTGAATGAATTTTACAACATGGTAACGGCATTTTACCAGGCCAAAATCCTTTAAGGCTGCCTTCGAAATATAAGTATGCAAAGCAACAATAAAATATGACGTAAGCCACAAAAACCAAAAGCTACACTCTTTTTAATGCACAGGAAAAAAAAACATATCTTTTCCATTGAAAGATCCAAAGAAGGTTTTAGTGTGCTAAAACAATGTTTGATCATACAAGTTAAAAAAATTACAGATCAAAATTAAAATTACTCGTAGTGCTACTACTAAGCTTTGTACTGTTTGTATATTTTTAATGAGTTCAAAACATAAAATATTTTCTAAAAAAAAATATTTTAGTGTACACACGCCCATAACTTCCTGCTTCTAAGAGACGCTGACACACGCATCATATTTTGACCACCACACCCACTCCACTTGTTGTTCACTTTTTGTATTTTACGCACAAAGAACTCGAAGGAAAGGCAGGAAGGAAGTCGACACAGCCATGTCCCTGCTGCTGCCACGCCCCCAGGAAGGAAACGCCTTGGACAAATTGTCCCACAAGTCGGCAGAGGACTATAGCCACAAAAGCGCCAGGAGCAAAGAAAAAATTACTTAAAAGATAACTTTTATATAAAACGAAAAAGGTACGAGCACAATAAATTTTATTGTAAAAATACATGTCTTTTATGGGGATCCTGGCGGTTACAAGCATTGCGTATACGCAAGCAGGCTAAATTGGGATTTAAAGCGAATTTAGTAAGACAGGCCTTCACTTTAATGTTCAGCTTTAACTAGCTATCTCAATTTTTCCTTATTTTTAAATAATTACACAAAAAATAAAATTGTTTAAGTTACATTTTTTTTAATTAAAACAAAAACACCACAAATCTATTTCAATTTTTCCTTATTTCTAAATAATTATAAAAAAATAAAATTGTTTAAATTAAATTTTTTTTAATTAAAACAAAAACACCAACAAATTTTCCATTTATGTAGTTGTTGGTAACCATTTATGCAGAATACGAAATACCCTGGAAAACCGTTCTTTAATCATATGAACGCATAAGAGCATACCATGGTCAATCCAAAATTGCTCGAGGGCAGCTCGTAAAAGCCTTCCCCACAAGGCTGCACAGCAGGACGAGGTTGTGGTCGTGAGGAGGACAGTGAAACGGATATGGCTAATTGCCCGAGGATAACCTCAATCCAAGTGTATAGCGTTCAGCAATTAATTAATTCTCAAGAAAAGTTTATCATATCATCGGATGCGATTTAATATTCAAATTAAATCTAATTAGTTGCTCCAACTGCTCAGGAATTGCCCGTGACATTTCAAGGCCATTGGCAACCGCAGTGCGGGCACAGGGAGAGGTACAACAAAGAAGACATTAACACCCGTCGCCTGAATGCAATTCGCAATTTAATTTTATTATACAATCGCAGTCGCAGCTCCCACGACCCACAACTCTTAAACCAGTATGCCCCAAAGTGCACGGGCATAATGTTCGCAATTCTCCAAGCGGATGAATGAATGGCTCGAGGGTGTGGAAGAAGGTGGTGTTGCATATCCGCAAGATACCAGAAAGAAACTTCCCTCCTCGCTTCGCGTAGGGGGTTGTGAGCTGTTGAAGCCTTTGTGGCGCAATCAAAAGATTTTAAGGGAATATAGGGGTACATCCTTGTTTCAAGGATGGGAATGGGTTTTTTTTTAGCCAAGATAAATGAAATGATTTTAGTGATTTTAAATACACAAAATATTTAAAATTTAAACTATGCTGTTCTTTAAGGTGAAACAAAGGTTGCAAGGGATGATTATTACAGTTTTTTAAATGCAACAAATCTTGTCTAACACCTTTTAGTTTTAATTCCCATACCTCCTTGAAATCCTCACAAATCCCTGGATAGCAGCATTTTAACCTAGTTACATTACCCAAAGAGAACTCGGCATTGCAGTTTTCCATTCATTCAAGAGAAAGACGATTTCGCAGCCAGCTAAGACTTAGTTCCGTAGCAACAAGAGGAAAATGGTGAAAGGCAGCAGGAAAAGCACGTGGAAAAAAGTCGAAAGGGAGTAGAGTGTGGGTGGAAGTACAAGCAAATGGCGAATGCACACTGAGAGGTTATGCCAGCAATTGAATCAGCCAAAGAACCATAAGAAGTTCGCTCCTCTTCCTTCCTTCTGATTACCCTTATGCGGTTTAGTTAATGCGGCTCATGTTTTTGTTGCTGTCTCCGTCACTGATGTCGCTGCTCCTTATTACCCCCTGTGCAAAAAGCAAAGGAGCAGCAACAGGAATAGCAAAATAGCTGCCTTGGAGATGGGGTAGCAAAAAGCAAAATGCAAAAGTTGAAATCACGTGAAATGAAATTATGAGCACGCCTTGAAGTATGCAACGGAATTTTGCAGGGTTTTCCGTTTACTGTTCACAGTGCAATATTATTTTTATAATAGAATATCTTAAAGTCAAGTCAAGTGCAAATAAAATAAGTGCGTTACAGTTACAACAAACTGAAAATTCATTTAAATAAATTGTTACAGCGCTTGACTGACTTGGTAATAGGTGTCTAAGGTCCTTTAACAATGAAATATTTATTTATACGTACACTATAAGCATAAGTATAAAACTAGGGTACATGAGAGGCGACAGCAATAACTGCTGGGACTTTCGGCTTTAAAAAGGAATTATATTTTGTCCTTAACCCTAATTAAACATATTAATATTAATTTAAAGATAATGTTATAAGTTATCTTCAAATAATATGTTTAACCATTTGTGGAAAAGTTTGTTTTATATTTTGTAGTATTCAGAATCTCTGTTTAATTTACTTTCTTAAAACCAGAAGCATCTCCTCTTGCAATCCTTATTGGGTTAGAGCTAACAATGCCAAGTCCATTTCTCAGTGACTTGCAGGAGTTGATGAAGCCATTTGAGATAGGTTTGTCATTTTTCTTGCCTCTTTGCCAACCACCGACTGAGAACCCCTGAGGAGATTGGGAGTCTCGAAGCTTGAGATTCTGGTGGGCCATTCTACGCCACTGTTGCTCCTCCGCTCGGATGGACATTTTTTCTTTTTTGGTTTGGTTCGCTTCCGGCTGTCTGTCTATGTATCCTTCTGCAATTCCTCCTCGTTGACGACAGTAATTACTCGGTGCCTTTTTGTTGATTGCAGCTCCTTCGCCTCTTACACTGCAGCTTGCAGCTGCGAAGATGCAAATTTTTGCACTTGCGAGAATTTCGTGACAAAGTTAATTAGAGAAAGCAGAAGGTAGAAGAAGTTGAAGTGGGCGGATTGAGGAGGTGCGAAAAGGGGCCAATCAGAGCCAAATAAAATTACACAAAACTCGATTTTCGTTGTTTCTCGTTTTCAGTAAACAGTTAAGACATCAAAAAATTTTTAGCTGTAACGATTTGAAAAAAGGAACCTTAATTAAAGAAAATTTATATTTTTTAACAAACCGAAATTAAATCTTGATTTCTAACATCTTGATTTCATTGCACAATTAATGCTTTCTAACATCTGAACGAACTCGAAACCAAGCTCTATAAGTTCATTTAATTAAAGGTAAAACCGTTCGACATAACCATTAATATTTATGGTCTAAACCTTTTCACTCTTTCTTTTTAACTCACGCTTGGTTAACTGGCATTTCTTCGTCTTTGTGGGCCACACTTTAAAAAAGGAAATTGGAGATGAAACGAAGCGCGTGAAATTTAAATGCGAGAAATTCAGTTTTCTTTTACTTTTTTCGCATGTTTCTATCGAAGGGAAAACAACAAGGGGAAATATGAAAATTGGCCAGAAGCCTGTGTCAGCCTTGGAAACGGGAATCAGTTTCAACCCTTTCGGTGGTTAAGGGAACAACGGACCTCAAAGAAAAAACCACCCACATCGTATTACTGGGTCAGGTTTTCCTCAAGCTTCCCTTTTTGTTTTTCCTACCGCTTGCTTACTGCCCAGCAGAACTCATTTCATGTTCTTGTTTTTCCCACTGCAACAGCATTAAATACACATATAATTTGGCCAAAAAAAAGAGGGCAGGTGAGAGTGGGTGTGGGCATGAGCAGGGCGTATCTGATGTTGCTTTGTGAGTACATAAAAATAGGCGATGAACTCTTTTCGCAAAACAAAGGAGACCCCACAAAAAAAGGGTACAGCCACAACGAGGGTCTTTTATGTCTGAATACCCTATAGGCTAAGTTGGTCTAAAAATGCTTTACATAAGTTCATTTCTAACATGTATCAAAACATTATAATTTCATTTGAATCTATATTTGGAAAACCAAAAATAATGATTATTTATAATCATCTTATACCATTGCAAAATAATTTTCGCACAACAAAACATTTTCCTCGCTTTTTAAGCTTGTTCAAAAGTTTTGTGTAAATTTAATTATATTTTTGGGATTACACATACTTTTTATAGCCCATTAAATGTCGTTGTACAACCAAACTCTAAATTAATTTTGCTGGCTTAACAAAATCTACGCCCACATATGTGTATGTGTCTTTTTTGTCCATTTGGATTGCCCCCATGGGTCATATAGAAATCAACCCAAACCCACCCCTCTTCTCAACACACCTCAGAGCTAAAACTCTTCCGACGTGCCATCAAATTTGTTTTCAATTAACAAATTGTTTCAAGGCAGAGAGGAAAATCGATAGATATGCCTTTTTCCAGCTCCTCCCCTTTAATGTTCCTCTAATTTTGGTTTGGGCAGAAAAATCTATGGTTCTTTGGAAATTTGTTTTTTCCGCAAAAAATATCTTACGTTTTAACACAAAGAGAAATAACAAGATTTAAAGTCATTCCAATTGAAAATCTTAAGTTTTATTAAGGCAATTCTTTTTTTTTTTGCTCTGTAGATAAATTCCAAGCATTGCGTCTGCTTCGGATGTGCAAGAAAAGCAATGCAGGATGCAGGCTTCCTTTTCCTTTATGCATAGCAAATTCTTACATGGTCAGAGCACCAAGAAAGGCAAAACTTCAGCCCTGCAAATCAAAAAGTTTTCAAGTTGTCGAGAGCATCTTGGCACACAAGTTTCAACAGTTAACCTGACAATGACGATTCTAAAAAAAACTTCTCACATCCGAGATGAGATAAGTGCCCAAGCTCACTCAAGTTCACATAGATATAACATGTACTGGATATTCATTAGGTTCGTAAAAATAACTTCTCCTTGTGAATCAATAAATCAAAGCGTAGGCTGTCAGCCAGCAACAACAAAAAATTGTGGTCATAAGCCGGTAAGATTTGTGAGTCACCAGACAAAGAGCAGAAAAAAAATCACAAAAACTCCCACATCGCAATCGAACAAAAAAATGGCTGTTTGGATTTGGCAAGCCATCAAAATATTAGATATACAGACAAATAAATAAATACAAATAGCAGAAAATAGCAAGTGAAAAATACATAAATTTATAAATTGAATTCATGACTTGCAGATATATATGTAAACTGCAAAGGGGCGTGGCACTGCAGTGGTGTCATCAAACTCTGATAGCAGAAAAGAACAGAAGGCTGACACAGGTCCAAAACTAACTAGAGATAATGGTTGGAGTCGTTCTAAGAATACTGTGTACTCATTTTTGTATATATAGTTTTACTTATTTTTTGTTTGACAGGTGGACAAAACTAATGTTCAACCCAATATACCTTTTGCAGTAGGGTACACAATGCTGCGGGCTTTTTTACCACATGGGGGCTTGAGAAAAAAGGCAAACAAAAGCCATGTGACGAAGCACAAGGTAAAAAGGCAAAGACATTGAAAAAATTGTTACATGAGAATGCGGTGATAGGGGGACGTCACTCAAGGGCTAAACTTTTAATTGCATTCGTAAGAGTGCATGTGGTATCGGTCGAATTCTCTCTATTTGTACAGGTAAAAGGGGAGCCACGCACTGCCCACACGTTTGTTATCTAAGCAAACTGATAGACTACCATCAAATGATAACATTGATGATTCATTAGTCTGTTTGAACACCTCATCGTTTTTTTTGCGTTCCTATGTCTAGTATTGTATACTTGTACAACTCAAATAAGCCGTTTAATTACTAATTGGGGTAGAATGTAATTAAATTTTTAACGTCCAATCGTCATTTAAAGAATTTGCTTAGTCAGTGTGGGGGGAGTGCAAATACGTTAGTAATTTGGTATACATTTAATCAACATTATTTACCTTTAAAATACATAACAAATTGATTTAAATATATATATTATAGCGTTTCTTGCGAAGACGATATGAGGTTTAATAAGTTTAATTTTGAGTTAATTTATTTATTTGAGTTTAAATACATATATAGTGAGCTACACATTTTATCAGTGCACGCGCCTATAATAAATTGGTGAACCACCCGGGAGGTGAAGGGAATGAAAGTATAAGGTCGCTGGGTGACGGCGATGACTCAATTCAAAACCTACATTCCGAATCGGGGGAGGCGCGAACTCTCTGCATGTTCTACTCACATTAGAGGGGCGATACTCGTTCAGCTCATTCAGAATACGCTGACAGGAAGTGATGGGAAAAATGAAATGAAATGATGCATGATAAACGGCGTAGAATATACGAAACTTTCACAGATAGATAATGCTTACAAATTAAACACGCAACTGGCACGAAATCGTTCTCTCATTGGGGGCTATCGTATACACAAAGTTACACAAAAGATTAAATAGTAAATGAACAGAGTGCAAGAAATATTCGCAAGATCCATAATAAAAACAAAAACAAAATAAAAATAGTCTGAGTTTTATTTAAAAGATTTTACAGCTTGCGGTTTCAAAACCCGATAAACACTTAAGCTTAAAAACGTACTCAGATCTGCGCTTTCAAGAAAATACAACCCAAAAAAGTGAGATCATCAACGCAAATTTCTTTTGTTATAAGCAACAAAAACAGAGCAAAAATTAAATTTATTTAGATGACGAATCTGCAAAATATATACGAATGAGACATACTAAGTAGGGCTTTCTGCAGCATCCGTATTTAATGAGAGATCGAGTGCATTCATTTGATTTCTCTTATAAAAACCATCAACTCAACTAGTTGTTAAATGGGATAATAATATAATTAAGGAGAACAATAAATTTTATTAGAAGCATTAATAATTATTGTACTATTAATATTCATTATCTCGTCAATTGTCCATATCCCATTTAGTTCAAGAGTGAGAGAGAGTGTGCTTTAATTAAACATTTTTTTAATGGCAGTAAGATGAAACAAGCCGAACAATAGATAGCCATAAATGAAAGCGTCAGGGAGAAGAAAAACAAGTGGGGCATTAATAAATAGACTATTGCATTTCAATATTTCAATATTTATTGGGGCTTGGATTTCTCATAATAATATGGCTATGAAGTAAGCAATCAGAAGAATACAAACTGAATATTTTTGGAGAAAATTCTTAACTTTTGGTGATGCAGGAAGTTTCATAATTACTCTAACCTCTGTTCTTTAAATCAATATACCCAAGTTCGTCTACGGTATGGGGTATTACTAGCTTTTCTTTGTTTTGCTTCATTCGTTTGCCAAGATTGCCCTTTTTTATTGCTCCCTCTGTTTCGCACTCTTAAAACTCGAAATGTCACAACGCAAAGGGCACGATTTCGTTAATAGAAATGGGTGGAATTTCAAGGGGCCGAGGATGACAAAGGGGGAAGGGGACTTCGAGGACATGGACACGCGACCTTCAACGATTTTTCAATGCTGGACGCGACAAGTCACGAGGGAAACATTGGCGTAGAGAGAGTAATAGTGGGAATTGCCGATAAAAATAATGCTTATTGTTCAATAATTATTGTGTATTACTCACCTCATCGTGGGGGAATGGAGCAGTGCAGCTGTTTTTAGCTGGAAGCTGGAAGGTTGGAGAACAGGAGCCCGGACTGGAACTTCCAAAATACGAGGGCGTGGCAGGGCGGAGTCGCGTTTATTTGTTATTTGTTTTGATTATACTTCGGGCTTTTGATAGCATTTTTGTGGTTTAAATTAAAATGCAGTTTGATTGATTGGCATAATACGAAGTTGGCGTCGAAATTCGTTTGGGTTTGTGCAAGTTTTTCTCGCTTTTCTTTTCACTAAACGCGGTGTTTTACTGGGTGTTTTTGCAATTGTTGTTGCTGTTGTATTGGAAACGTGCTGATTGTTGCTGTTGTCGTTGCAGTTTTCAGTTTTCTTTTTCTTACGTTGAAAAGATCAAAAGGTGAATTGAAAATATAAAAAAAACGTGCACTTATTGCAAGTCTGACATTTGCAGGTGGTGTTATCAACAGAAAATCACCAATTCGCATAAGTTTATTTGGTGCATTAACAATTTTGCATTTCCTACTTAAAAGCGAAAGCATTACTCCGTATTTTTTTTATCAGAATAGTTCTCAAAAATAAATACACATTACGTTCTGTTATTTATTATTATAATAATTTTGCATTGTCTGGATTCTACTACAAAATATGTGTAGGTTATGCATTTTATAGGCCTTGATGAGCATGCTACTTGTTTGCTTGGATTCTATATGGTTTTTTATTGTGAGTGCAGATAAGTTGATCGATCGGTTTGATTTATTTGTTAAATTGTTTTTAGCAGCCGCATGCCATAGAAAAGTAGTGTTATGTATGAGGAGGAATATATTTAAATTGGCATTCCGATTGTTAGTTTTTGGTATGAGAGGGCGGGGGGAGGGAAGAAAGGAAAAATAAATTAGGTTAATCAAGATAGAAAAAGTAATAAAAAGTGTGTGTAGCGTGTTTGGTGAGTGTGAGAAATGAAATAATAGCTAAAACCGAAATCCATTAATTTCTGTTAACTTCTCTGGCGATTACAAAACGGAAAACGACCAAAAACTAGTTTGTAGGGAAGTCAAACCACTAAAAAAAACTTGTCCAATTGTTTGCGCAACAGAAAATTGAAAAAACTGAATAATCAACTTTAAATTTAACAGTTTACCGATTCATTTGAAGCTGGGCATATGTGAGTGTGATTGAATTGGTTAGCCTTTAAAGTCAGCATTCCGTCAACTTCCTCAACTTTTAGAGCTTCGGTTCTTGTGTATTTCGTTTGTTTTTGTTTTCGCTTTATCATCATCATTGAGAACGTCTGAGTTAGCTTTTTATCTAGTTTTATATTTGTATATATATATGCTGTGTGTTTTGTATAATTTATATATATTATATGCATTCAATAAATATGAACATGTTAAGTAAATAGCATTATAGTAAATAGTCAATATAGTTATTATCTCGCATAATAAACAATCTTTTTATAATAAGTTAACTAGAGATTTGTTGCATCTTTTTCCTCCTTTTCAGTGTGAGTGTGGTGGTGATGAGGCTACTTTAAGTGTGAGTTTTTAACAGGAGAACTAAACTAGCTAAACAAACGAAAACTAAATGCATTTTCAAAGTTGGAAAAACGAGGAAATCAACAAGATGTTCTTTCTCTTTTTTCCTGCAAAGCATTTGCAGTGAGTGTGTGATTTGTGTGTGAGTGGAGTGTTCCTTTTTTTTTATTATAATTCTCGTTTTTTGCTTCGCATTATAACAATAATCAATAAAATTTCATGTTTTCTTTGTTTGCAATTACTTGTCTTGTAGTTTTGTGTTTTCAATTTTTTGTTCATTTAGTTTTAGTTTTATAAATTTTTAATTAGCAATTTGTTTACAAGTACTAAATATTCTGGTAGTTATAACTTGAGTTTCATGTGTATATAAGGGGACTTGAGACTCTTTCTTACTAACCATACATGTTTCTCTATATATGTTTATTAGCTATAATTGGTGTAATCGAGCCCTAATTTCGTGTGCTTCTCTATCGGGGGTTCACTGGTTGCGATCTCTTACAGTTTAAGTTTCGATTTTGTCTTCTGCAATTTCTCTGGGTGGGTTGCGCAACATTCTATGTTTATAGATCGGGTCTTGATGAGATTGTGTGTGTTTGGTGTGAGGTGTAAATGTGGCGTGTAAGTAATTGCATTCGAGATTTACATGAAATAACTGCTAACATATGAGGCCGCTAAGATGCCCAGCACAGTGAGGCAGATCAGTATCATGATCTTCTTTCGTCGGGCTTTACTCTGGTACTTGAGCGCCTTCTTGGTGTCCTGAGTTGCCGTCTGCACATAGTCCATAGCGTGCTCCACATGGTACTCAATGCGATCGATCATCTCGCCCTGCGACTCCACCAGCATGGCCATGTCCATGAACATGTCGTGCAGCTCCTTGATCGACGTCTCCAGCTTCATGATGTCCTGGTGCCGGGCCTCGATGTCCGCCAGCGTCTGTTTGGCCTGCTGCGTCTCCATGATAATGCCCTGCGTGAACACCGACGAGTTGCCTTCCTCCAGCATCTTCTCCAGCTCATCGTCGTTGGTCGGCCGTCCGGTGATCTCCAGCTGACGCTGTATCCTTCCCTTGCAGCGCTCCCGGTAGTCGGTCTGCGTGCGATTGTACTCGGTCATCACCTCGACGAATTTACGCGACAACGTCGAGTGCTGCGTCTTTCGGATCCTCAGATCCGCCGACGACTTGTTCTGCTGTTCCTCCTGCTCGATATTCTGCTCGATGCCCTTGAGCTTGCCCCGCACTCGATTGGCGTTCTTCTTGATGTCGGCCATCAGATCCTCCAGCTCCTGCTTGGTCTTCTCGTCCGTCTGCGGGGCGGACAGGATGGCCGAGTGCTTCTTCTTCACCTCCTCGACGTTATCCTGCACCTTGTCGATCATACCACGGATCTCCTCCACTTGGGCGAAGAAGTCGTCCATGTAGGAATCATGGCCATCCACATTGACGGCCACCTCCGTCTCCTCCTCGTCATCGGATTGGGCGGCATGGAGAGCGGCTAATCTGTCTTTAGTCATCTTTGTGATGGGGTTTTATACTGGGTTTGATGGGGTTTTTGATTTGTGGGGTTTCTGATTTTAGGACCTTTTTTAAGTTTTATGGATTCTGGTAGTTAGTTTTGGTATCTCTCTTGTTTCTTGATACTTTATGCTTCGTTGTTATTGGCGTTTTTTACCCCAAGTTTTACGTAAGCTTTTGTTAAGCGGTTTTCGCAGATTGCGTTTTTGCGATTAGCAGTTAAACGTTAACACGCACACACATAAACCACACGTGTAAACGCGCGCGGAGTTTTCCTTTTGCTTTTTTGCTGGTTTGCTTTTTAACTTGTTTGCACGTTTTTCCCACTTTTGCAAGAGAGAGACCTTTTATTGATTTTTCGCTTTTGGCTTGGCAGCTCTCTCTTTTCGGTTTCTTTTAGTATATAATTTTATCTTAACTGGCACTTTAGCTGGCGTTTTGGTTAATATTACTATAATATATATGTTTTTGTGTGTGGTGTTATTTCGCCCCGAGAGAGAGAGAGAGTGTGAGAGGCACACTGAGCGGCGGCAACGACGTCGACTGCGGCAGAGCACCTCTTCAATGCCAGCAGCTAAAAAGCTAAAGCTGCTGCTGAATTAATTTTTCTATTTTTTGTTATTTGTGACTCACTCACTACTACTTTTTTTTGTGTTAAACCACGCACCCCGGGTCTATATAATTTTAATCTTTTCACTTTCGCACTGGCACACACACACAGGCACGCAGGGGCGATTCACGAATTTCGGCAGTGGGAGAGGCTACCGAAAATCTCTTAAAATGGGCAAAAAATCGATTTCTGCGCAAAGCTCCAATTCTGCCGTCTGCTTCTGCTGCTGCTTCTTCGTCTTTATCTGCTTCTTCTTCGCGGGGGGTGTTACGGTGGGCGTTATTTGTTCGTTCTCTCTCCTTTTCGCTTGCGTTTTATTTTCGTTTGTTGCGTACGCGTCGTCGGCGGTGTAATGTTGTGAGTGTGTTAGAGAGGGACGCACGACTACCTCTCACGCTCTCGCACACTGGCTGTCTGGGGTGGCACGATTTGTTGTTGTCGCCTATTGCTTCGAAAATGTGATGACAATATTTTAGTAATTTTTTTCCACAAAAAAAACCAAGATTATTTCGCGATTTTTCCCGGCGGCAGTGAGTTTTTTTGTGTTTTCGATGCGCCGAAACGAAACGCAGCACCTCGCGCGGGGAAATTTTTTTTTTTTGTGACCGCTAGAGATGGAGAATGCTCGATAGAGAAGAAACATCGATGGCAACATCGATTGGTCGGGTTAAGAACTTGGATTTGCTAACAGAAATGTTAAAAGTCGATGGTTTCCTAATATTTCTGTTAAAAATCAACGCTCTTTTTACGGATATGTTAGTTTACTCGCTAGTGGTGAAGAGTCGATATAGTCTGTTCTTAAAATTTCAGTTCTATCGATTTTTATACAACTCGATATATTAATTTCTTTTTTTGCACACTGTCTGTTAAAATTCTTAATTTCAGCTTAAATGCTCTCATTATTTAACACAACTTATGTGAAATAATTCATATATTATATATGTTACGAATAATTCAATTAGTTTTTTAAAAGAAACTATAAAATAGAGCGCTTTAGCAACAAGTATTTAGAAGTTCACTGTTTTACTCAAATATTTTTGATACTGTCAATACAAAAGGGTTTTGTTTTTGTAAGTGTACAATTATTTGTTCAGCTAGTCCTCAAACCAATTCAGCTCTGACAATTAAATACCTTTTTTTTTAAAAACAAGTGTTTATGTGGGATATATGTGGGAGGATAGCTGTTTTTCTTAATTGCTGTATTAAGTTTGCATAAGCAAGATTGGTTTAGCCTTTCACTTTTGTTAATAATTGCAGGTGTTTTTGTTTTCACTTTTACGGTCAATTACCGCAGAAATACCCTGAAAACGCTTGGTTAAATGTGCTAAAAATGCCGGCACATTACGTCAGCTTCCACAACAACAACAATCAGCACTGGTTTGTTTGTGGAACCTATTCATATTGAGAAACGCCATGCGCGTGAATTTTTATGAATGAATCGCGACCGGCACTTTTGTTTAAGCGAATTGCGAGCTGAAAAAGAACTGGGCAACAAGCCGATATGCAAAAATATATATATTCCACATTTATAAATAAGTGCAAAAATTAAGTTATGCACAGGGTTGTTTGGCACCGCGATCAGTTCGAAACGTTGCACAGCACTGGTAATTTTTGGAGGGAAATTTTAAGAATTAATTTCCTTCTTATAAAATCACTTTAAAATGTATGATTTTAATGACGATGGCCAATAAGGTCAGTTAGAAAATTTTTGGCTATTTGTTAAATCGGCAATGACAATCAAAATTCAATTTTATGGAGTTAAAATTTTAAAATTAAATTAAAATAAAAATAATTTGATTTTTAACACGATCCTAATGATTTTAATAAAAAATAAATGGTTAAATAAATTTTAAAAAAAGTTGTTTACTGTTTTTATCTAAAAAATTTAAATTATAATCGACAAATTAACATGAACTGTTTGGGTTTAGGGAGGAAAGGCACTATATGACCATTAAGTAGAACAGTGATATTTAGATAACTAAAATATGTCGGTGGAAGTCTAATCCATAATTATGTTTAAATTAACTTTTGTTTAGGAAAGTTCGTGACAATTCTAAAGCTATCCCGGCATGGTTGTCCTATCAAAGGCTTGGTAAAGGATATTTGGAACTTACCGGATATTTCGTCTGTAGCACAATGCCGCATATCTCGTCGCCGACGAGAAACTGCTCTCCGAGCATCGCCATGCAGACGTTCTCCCAGGCTCGCTCGATTTTGTTCTTGCGCAGCCGTATCACCCACTGGCCGCCCTTGCTATTCGCCGGGTCCTCCCACATCGGCTTGATGCCCTGCTTGAACAGGCTGAGCTCCCGGTAGGGCTTAAGGGCGGTGGGCCGGATGAGATGCGAGTAGAGCGACCACCACTGCTGCACGCTGGCGCACCGGCCGACCACGTGCAGCGACTTGCTGTAGTCGGAGGCCGCCCGCTGCGTCCCTTTGCGGGAGAACCAGAGGCAGTATGTGTGCTGCAGCCGGTTCTCGCCGGGACCCACCTCCAGCGGAGGCAGCTTATCCACATCTATCTCGTTCTCCACATCGCTGTCGTCGCTGTCGACGAGATCTGGCCAGATTTTCCTGAAACGCGCGTGCATGACACACGGGAGAAACGGCTTTTGATTAGTATGTCAAGGCTTAGAAATCAAATTCAAGAAAAGGTTCACCAGACCAGCCGCTTGCCGCATAGCCACATCTCTCTCAATCACTATCCAACAAAATTATTCTACAAGGCAGCCACTATGAAGCTGTCCATCCGCATGCTGGACCAACGCACTATCAGCCTGGACATGAGTGACTCGCAGGACGTACGGGCTCTGAAGCAGCGCCTGGGTAGTCTACCCGAGGTATCCTTGCCCGTGGAGAGTCTCCAGCTGATATATGGCGGCCGCATCATGGAGGATGCCCTTCCGCTTAGCGAATACAACATAACCGAAGGCACGTTCATCGTGCTGATGAGCAAGAGGAGCGTCCAGGTGAAGCCACCGGAGGAGCAAGTACCGCGCACTCCAGCTCTAACTGATGGGCACAGTGGGACGGCCGCACAAGTGGTGGCGCCTTCACTCGCTATCGATGAGCAGCGGGTTTGCGATCTCATGGCCATGGGCTATGGCGAGCAAGAGGTGCGCTCCGCTCTCCGGGCCAGTTTGAATCATCCGGAACGTGCCATAGAGTATCTAATTAGTGGGATTCCTCAGGAGCCCGCTGCAGCTGCTCCTCCCAGTGGCGAGGCATCTGAGGCACTGGATCAACTAGTGGGGGATCCTGTCCTTGCCCGGGTGCGTGACATGATACGCGAAAATCCGGAGCTGCTGCAGGTGATCCTAAACAGACTGGCCGAAACCGATCCGGCTGCCTTTGAGGCCGTTCAAAGCCACCAGGAGGAGTTCTTGGCCATGCTTACAGGTGGTGACAGTGCTGGCAGTGTGGACTTGGATGCGGGCGGCACCCTGCAGGTCAGCCTTACCGCCGAAGAAGTTGCCGCCGTGGAGCGCCTGGAAGCACTGGGTTTCCAGCGCGTTATGGCCGTGCAGGCTTACCTCGCCTGCGACAAGGACGAGCAGATGGCCGCCGAGATACTGTTCCGCCAGTCGGAGGAGGATCAGGATGAATAAAGCAATGGGCGCACGTAAATGCAGCCAGAACATAACCTAACAATTGGCCAAGAGCGAAGGTGATGCTGGCCCAGTTTTGTTGCTGGCGGCGGAGTGATTGAGGAGTGGGTGGGCGGTGGGTTGGTCGCGTGGGTGGAGGTGGGTGGTGCTCCACTTACGACTCGTACTGCTTGCTCGCTACTTTCTCCATGCTCATCCTGGCAATGATCCTGTCTGGGCTAATTGCTGGTGATCTTCTGTAGATTCCTTGGCTGTTCCTGTGGCACTGCTCCAACCGCTGGAACGAGAACCTGTGGATCCGGGTGGTTGCACTACTAGATTCTAGATGCTGCTTCTTCTTCTGGCGCAATTCTTCTTTTGCTCCTTGGCTGCGCGTGTGTTTGTGTGTTGGTGTGTGTGTGTGCGAGTGGGTTTTTTGGTGGATTCTCTTATGGGCGAGTTTTTTGGGGCCGCCGCTTCTTGGGGGAGCGGTTCGCTACGGGTCCGCCGCTCTCTCTGGTTAATAATCGTATGTCCTGTGCTGCTCCTTGTGGGTTTCCAGTGGGTTTGCTTATTTCTCGGCCTTTTCGTTTTGGTTCGCTCGACTTTAGTTTGACGTTTCTTTTTGTACACAACACAACATGCGTCTGTTTAAGTTCCACTTGCGGTCCACATTCCACGCGGCGCTGTCAAAATGGGCCAGTGCTGCAAGTGGCGGGGCGATTTAGACGTTGGCCAACACTGTTGATGGTGCAGTTGCATACCGTGTAATAAAGGGGAATTCCAATTATTTAATGATTTCTAACTTCTTTTAATCTTACCAATTTTCAATTGAAAAAAAATAATATATGCTTTCAAAATTTAGTGAATAGTATAAGTACTTCTGTCGTTATTTTAAATTAAGTTAGTTATTCCTTTACTGAACAATCAACATTTTTTTATTTAGTTCAATGCATGTTAAAATATAGTAAAGTCTATTCATTGTCCAGTATTTTAAAGATTATATTGAGCCTTAATACTTATAACGAAATACAAATTTTACAAAATGGTGCCAAACCTTCTCTAGCAGGAAATCACCAAAAAAAAGCCAACCGATTTACAGGGTATTCGCTTATCGACTTTTTGCTGTCCCTCTTTAAAAATCGGTTTGTTTACGTTTATTTGCAAGCCGCTAAAAATGGGTAAAAGTGAGAAAAAATCGAAGAAAAAGCACAAAGAAAAGCGCAGGGAGCACAAGGAGAAGCACAAGTCTAGAAAATCCAAGAAAAACAGCCGGAAAAAGGAAGAATCTCCTCCACCCGCTCCACCACCACAAAAGCAGCCCGAGGAGGAGGACGAGGACTTTGCAATACCAATAGGTCCGTAAGACTCAACTAAATGTAAAACCCTGTATGTGTTTGCTGAACACTCTGCCCCCCAAAACTCAAGCACTGATGAACAGCAAATCGCACGCACCGGAAACTCCGGAGGAGTACCAGCGCCGCCAGAGCCAAATCCGCAGGGAAGTGGATCCGGTGACGGGACGCGTGCGCCTCATTAAGGGCGACAGCGAGGTGCTGGAGGAGATCGTGACCAAGGAGCGCCACGTTGAGATCAACAAGAAGGCCACCCGCGGCGACGGCGAGTTTTACGAGGCCAGATCTCTAGACGCCGCCAGGCGTCGCAAATAGCTGAAAACCAAAAAAGGACAAAACTTTAGCCATTTCATGTCTTGTAGTAATAATTAATAACTGTCAGTTTTATTAAACAAAAGGCTAGCTAGCGACTATATGTACACGCGAAATCCGTGGAAATTTCTTTGGTGGCGCAGCTAGTACAACTGATGGAAGAAGGTGGTGCTGCCGTCCTGCCAGGCTGGATCGTCACTGACCTTAGCCCGGCACATCGGGCAGGTCTGCTCGCGCTTGAACCAGGTCTGGACGCACTCATCACAGAAAATGTGGCCGCACTCCAGCACAATGGGTGTGTTGAAGGCGTCATGGCAGATGGGGCACAGGGCGCCCGCTGCATCCAACTCGTCTTTGGTCGGCGCCCGCTCAGAGTCCTTGAAAAAATCGAATTATCAATGAAAGATCACAAATATAAAACTGACTCATCCTTACAATATTCTTCCTAAAGGTCACAATCGCTTTTTTAAGCGACTTGCCGCGCTCCACCAGCTCGAATATCTTGGCACCCAGGTACAGAGCAGAAAAAAGTCCTCCGGACACGATCTCCAGGCCCGAATAGGACTCGTACAGAAACAAGAACCATTGGGTAATGGGGGTCATCGCCCGGTAGAACTGAGAAATGTACTCCACCAGCACGTAAAGACGAGCCTGGGTACATAAACAATATGATTATATAGGGAATCCCGCGATTCATACGTGCACATACGAGGTTGACACAAACCAGACATCTCTTCCGTTAAGTTTCGTTTGGGGTTCACTAATGATGTATACACAAATCTTAACCGAAGAGATTTCTGTGTCATCCCAATAAACAATAGATTTTATATATCAATTATTTAAAACACGAGGAAATCGTTAGTATTAATGTTCTTGAATTTGAAATAAATTCGTAGCTATAAACTGGATTTTTTAAATGAGTCATGCTTGAAGAGTATTGGCCAAATTCTATATATTTTCTATGTACTATTTGGACTTAAATTAAACCCACTAAGTTTGGTTTATTAAAAATAGAGCCAAATACCTTAAGGGCTAGTGACAAGACAGAAAAAAATCTTAAATCAATAAAGCTACTAGCTTTCTTCCTAATCTTGAACTCCACTTTCAAGTGGATTATTATCTTTTTCTGATGCAGAAACAGTAACAATATTTAGTTTTTACGTTTATCGGCCATCGATCCCTCTGCAAAAGCATTACTCACCCGCACTTTGGTTCTCATCATATGGTGCGGCATCATTGTAATTATAAGTTTGACCAGCATTGTCAGCAGCTTGATAATGAGATCGCTCACAGCAATGTAGTAAAGCAACATGCCCAGCGGGATCACCCTGAGGGCATCGTACGTGTCCGTCGAGATTGAGGCCTTGAGGCTCTCCGATGACGTCGTGGGATTGCCATTCTGCAGCTTGTCCCCCTCGGAGCTCGTGTGATAAGGCAGCGCTGTGATCTCCATTTTGAAGTATTTCCTGGGCGGCGGCACAATCAGACCGAAGGGATCTGGCGGGGCTGTGGCCAGGAACAAACGCACTGCAACAACTACCACAATGAGGCAGGAATCCCTCACCATCACGGCATAGTTTTTCTGGGCCAGCCGGGCCACCTGATTCCGCACCAATCGGTTCACATTGTACATCACCGTCTGCAGCACCAGAAGGTCCACAATGCCCAGCAGGTGGTCGTGTATAAATTTGATGAACAGTATGAAGATCAGCGGCAGGTAGCGTACAAAGTGGCTCAGAATTTGAACCACCATGTCGTCTGAGATGAGGTGATCGTCGTCTGGCTGATTCTCCGGGGGCTCTACCTGGGCATTGCCATCTGCTCCTCCTCCGTTTTCCCCGTTGCCATCGCCATTGCCCAGAACATCGCTCTCATTTAGATCGTGCTCCACAAAGGCCACCGGATTGCTGTGTAGTCCGATCATGCTGGCGTTGTGCCGTCCTCCGTTAAGGCCGTGATTGTGCCGCATCTCTCCCTCGCGAAGCGAGATGCTCCTGCCCATGGCTCCAGCTCCAGTGGGTCCAGCTCCTCCGCCCACCCGGTTGAATCGCAGAGGACTTACTGGCTCCGGAAGCGATTGCTGCTGCTGGCTGAGCAGTATGTGCGAGTTGTCTACGGGATTGGCGGCTGGCTGAGTTCCTGGTTGCGCTGAAGCAGGACCAGCAGCGGCAGCAGCTGCTGGATACCTGAAATTGGAATGTGTAATGAAGGAGCGCAGGGCCTCCGTCGACGGGGCCGTGGACAGGGAGAAGACATCGTTGAGATTGACACGCCAGAATCCCATTTGCCGGACACCCGCTGCCGTTCCGGACGATGAACCTGGGCCACCGGCTGCTCCGGCGCTCGGTGGCTCCTCCAGACTGCCGCCCGTGTTGGCGCCCATGCTGCGGGACTGCTGGAGCCGGCGGTTCATCTGCGTGGTCACCCGCACCGGGGAACTGCTGTTGGTGGCCGGCGCATAGGATCGCTGTCGGGCCAAAAAGGTGGACAGGATGTTGCCGTGTCTGTTGTTGCCGCCGCTCAGGCTGCTGCTCCGCACCGTGGGTACCTGGCCGTGCTCCAGGTTGATGCTGGTGTTGGCCGATCCCCCAGGAATACCCGATCCTCCAGCACCTTGTCCGCCGCCACCTCCTGAGGTCACCGACGACGAGGATGTGGGCAGCAGATAGTCGTGTTCCGCAGTGGTGGAGTCATTATCGTCACTCTCGATACTGATGGACACGCCCGCCGATGGACCGCCGTCCTGGGGGCCCCCGCCTCCGCCGCGATAAGGATCCTTGGGGCTGTTCATTGTTCCACATTCAATCACTATTTGGCAATTATTATTATTCTTTTCCCATCCAGAATACCGAAACGCCAACGCAAACGAGCTCGCATTTTGAAATCGCCGCCAGCTGGTCACACCATTGCGACCACTTTATCAGCAATTTCAAAAAGATTGATAACATTTTTCTATGTTTGAAAAAATTAATTTATACAAATCATTATGTCAACAAGTAACATACTTTTTATTTTAATATCATAAAGTATAATATAATTAGAAAGTGTGCGTACGGGCACACTTTGGGGTGGAACATGTGTGGAATGTGGGTTTACTGTTCATAAAAGTAAAGAAAATGCTATTACTTGTAAAATAATTTTTTACAGGGGCGTAAGAAGGGTTCTTCGAAGGGGCCACGAATTTTCATGTGGCGTATTTTTAAATAACAAAAATCAACTAGATAGTAAGAACCTTAGCTGGATTTTCTGAGCACCACTATTAACCCTGAGTACGGCTATTTTTGTTTACAAATATAAAAGAAG
Source organism: Drosophila elegans (assembly GCF_018152505.1). Classification (NCBI taxonomy): domain Eukaryota; kingdom Metazoa; phylum Arthropoda; class Insecta; order Diptera; family Drosophilidae; genus Drosophila; species Drosophila elegans. The sequence goes on along the minus strand of NW_024545863.1, from coordinate 25,500,630 downwards.
ATCCTTAAACATATTTTTTATTTTGTATAAATAAAGAATCCACAACTATAAGGCAATATACATATATGGTACTTTGGGCAGAGTGTTCCCTCAGCCAGGTTGGCCGAGCGGTCTAAGGCGCCAGATTTAAGCTCTGGTTCTCGTGAGAGAGCGTGGGTTCGAACCCCACACCTGGCACAAGGATATTAATGTCTTTTTAATTCTTTTTTTTTATGTTTTTTAACATTATTTTTACCAATCGCTCTTAAAAACCAGAACCATTTCACTTCATTTAATTATGATAAATGTTTTGTTCAATTGAACTTGAATATTTAGCTGGCAAAGCTAACTGTAGATTATTTTACTTTAGTTTTTTAATCTATTTATTTTTGTTTAATTAGCTGACTAATAGTCCATTTAAATGAATTTATTCAACGACATCTGAGCTCTATTTGACACGCTTGAATACCAAAAAAGAGTGTGTTTCTACCCTCTTAAATTATGCAAATAATTTTCAAATTTTGTGGTGCAGAGTTTTGATCACCCTCATATGCACCTTGCTGGCCCATTGATAAGGATAATGGAAATGGCTCAGTTACCGCCGGCCAACCGCAATTAAGCTGACCCAAAGCCGTTGCCTGGTAACCCGAGGCGTCCACAACAACTGACCGTGTTCAGGACCAAGAAACGTGGCCAAAACCACCACCGCCACCAGTTCAGGCATCACCGAAGGACCAAGGACAAACCCTTGCAACCCGTCAGGTCAGTTTAGTTTGTGTATGTAAACAAATAACAACTGAAAAGTGAATAAAAACTTTGTAAATATTAACTAGATGCAGCCTAAAAAAGACGTATTAAACTTAATGGGTAAATTAAATAGTTATATTACTGTGCAATAGCATATAATTCTAGTGATGTGTGTGGATGACATATATTATAAACTTACAACCAAAATGGTTTAGTAAAGCAAAATGTAACTTATATATTTTAAACAAAAAAAGTTAAATAACAAACAACCAACTTGATTAACTTAAAACTCTTAAATAGTCATGTTTAATAATGTATGTATGTATTTATGAATCATTTCGGGTTTAAAAACTACCCTCAGATAATCAAGTTACTATTTTCCAACAATAGCCTGATAAAATTACCACTAAAACGTATTCTATAAAGCAACTTTGTTAAAGTGCCGTATGTGTTCCAACGCCAAGGACAATCGACCGGGTCAATTGAGTTTTTTGGACCCAAACAAAGACGTGCACCGCACACACTGAAGTCGAATCGAAATCAAAAGGCAGTCAAATGGGCAATTAAAATATAAATATTATTTATTGTAGTTTAGTATGGTATATATAATCTATATTCTTGCATGTGCATATAGTGTGTGGTGTGTGGCGTATGTGTGTGTGTGCGCGCAGTACATGTTTTTTAAACGTGCCTAATCTTCTTAGATGGATGTTGAACCCCATTGGCGTAAACAAAAAAAAAGAAATAGTATAGAATGCGAAAATATAATCTATATGTGATTCTATATATTCCATTACTGATCAGTCTGTGTAATCTCTCTCGCTGGCCCGCCTACTGGATGCTGGATGCTAGATGCTAGATGCTAGATGCTGACTGCTGATGCTGACTGCTGACTGCTGATGCAGTAGCTCCGGCTGAGGCTGTGGCTGTGGCTCCCACCGTTCAATGAACCGGCACCGTGATGCGTGGCGATAAACTTTTGGTTGTGGCGCGATTCCGGCGCTGCAAAAACAGCTTCACGTTTTCGAGCGGCAGCTGGAAGTGATAGTAGGCGCAATACGGCAGCGGGTCCCAGTAGGCGAACAGGGCCTCCCTTTTGTCCAGGGCCGTGGTCGAGGTGCTCCGCTCCAGCGCCGACCAGCTCCAGTTGGGCAGCTCGTCCTCCGGCAGGCCCCGTCTGTGGATGCACTTCATCGCGCGGCACAGCAGCTGGGCATGCGACCTATTGTGGCATATGTAGGGCAGGGCCACGCCCAGACGCGTGCCCAGGGGCACGAATTGACCCCCATGGGCGGGGCTCTTGACCAGCCGGAAGCTGATGTGTCCATTGATGGGCCGCTGGAAGCGCACCTTGGCAAAGAAGGAGCGCAGCCAGAGCTCTATCTGCGCCTCGTCGTCCCGTGGCACCGGTATCAGGTTCTTGGTGTTGTGCTCCACCCTGCAGCTCACATTGGCCACCACCCGCGAATCCTTGACGGTGGTGCAAGTGACATAGTGGTGGTAGCCCGGCTGATCCCTCACCACCAGCCAGGGTTGTCTCTCGCTGATATCGTGCTGGTTCAGCTTCAGTTCCGCCCTCCTATTGGGCAATATGTACTTGTGCCGCTCCAGAACCCCCTGCATTCCGGCGGCCATCAGGATGTTCCTGTAGCTGCCCACGAAGCCACTCTCGTAGATCTGCTGCAACTGCCGGGGAGCAGTCAACACCACATGGGCGGGCAGAGCCATCTGCTGCTGCTCGCACCGCTGGAAGAGCTGCAAACAGTCGTCCAGTTGCTGGGTCTCCTGCACGCCCGGAATGAAGCTGGCGCAGCCCAGCACCTCCAGGTGGGGTCTGGCCAAGGCATCATAGTAGGCCGGACTGGTGGCACACACGGGCACGTAGACCGAGGGTCGCTCCTTCTTCACTATGTGACACAAGGCGGCTATGTACTGGTCCGGATTGCTGGCTGTGGGTCTGGGCACCACATAGAACTTGTCCACCGCCGTGGAGAAACGGGCCAGTCCAAACAGTCCCTCGAAGTCGAAGACCACCACGCGCGCGCCGGAACCGTAGAAGTTCCTGGCCAAGTGGAGCGTCTGTATGGTGCTGCCGCAGCTCAGGAGAACGGTCTTCTGCCGCTGCACTGCACCCAGTTCCTCCTCGCCGCTCAGCAGCCACTTGACCAGGGCGATGGGCACCCGCAGGAGCTTCCAGAAGATCCAGAGCAGGGCCGACAGCCAGAAGCTGGGCGCCGCAATGGATAGGGGTATATAGAGCACATATCTGAGGACGGTCAGGAGCAGCCTCATCAGCAACTGGGGGCCAAAGAGCAGGACTCGAGTGCCCAAATTGGGTTGCGGCGGCGTGTGCGTCTGGAACTGACTCCTCAGCAGACTGCCGTCCGCCGTTCGCTGGCGTCTTAGGGTTACGAAATGCCTGTGCGGCGTCTGCGCATCCTTGTCCTCCTCCTCCTCCGACTGGCTGGGGTGCTCCGGGATGAGGTCCAGCGAGTTGATCCGCCGGAACTTGGAGCGCGAGGCCTGGCGCAGTTGCCGGGCGTGCTCCTGCCGCAACAGCAGGTCGTCCAGGGTCTGGGACATCTTCACACTCTCACTCGCGTATTCCACTCCGTATTATCTCTGTATTTGCCGTGTAATCTTCGATTATCGCTGCCGTGCTGCTGCTGGCAAAATCCGAACTGTGACTAAAGCGTGTTTTAAATATGAGCTATACTTTAAACCTATGGGATGCAGCGGCGGCCGTTGATAACCCATCGGTTGTCCATCGGTTGGGATCGGCCAATCCCTGTCTACACCTGCACTGCCAGAAAACTCCACAGCCTTAAATTCTTTCCGATATGTGCCCGTGTGATTAGGTCTAATGGGCCTTTATCGCACTGATAAGTCAATTGCACTACTTTTATTGCCGCTGGAATTAGACTTCGGCAACAAGTATTTCCAAGAGCACTATCAGATTCAGACACTATGGAAACCTCTAAAGTTTAAAGTACACAATTCCAAATAAGGGACCTTAGAAACAGTGATTTGCTTGGACTTCTGGTAGGTCAGTAACTATAATAGCTATGCTGGTGGGCTTATCAAATAAATACATTAATGGTTGCTGTGCTAGAGCTTATGGTCATAAAGAAAAGTTAAAATTAAAGATGCTGCCAAGATTGTTAAATCTGAACATGACTTTTTAGATTTCAAAAGTTATAATTTATAAAGATATCAATTAATTGACAATATCAAATCGAGAAGGAATAGATTTTTAGTTGTTCATTTTATTAGAAATTTATAAGGATATTTAAAAGAATTAAAAACATTTAAAAAATATGCTATTTTATACCTGTAGAACCTATTCTGTGATGATGTTAAGACTAATTCAAAACTCTAGATATGATAAGAGCCTTGTTCCCAATAAAGGCAATACAATGTATTGAGTAATGTTTGTTTCGATTTGGCCAAATCAAGATTATGAAATACCAGAGCTTTCTACATTACAACGATGAAAGTCTCTCAGTGTAGCGGTAATTAGCTACCGCACATATAGACTTTAATGGCTGATCAGTCGAACAGTGTATGTGAACGTGATGCTTATTGTCGCCAACTCTCCGGCTGTGATCTTTGTCAATCGACTTATAAATCATCGCCGCAGATTGAAGGTTCCAGCAAAGTGGCGCCCGTTGCCAAGAGAGAAGGCGGAGAATCGGGGAAATCTCCCTCCCCATCCCATTCCCAATCCCCATCCCAATCGCAGCCGTGGATGTGCAGGAGAATTCGGAGAGTTCGATCGATGCAGTGATGGGTCTTAAAGCACATCCAGATTAGTGCGCAATGGGACTTTGGTCTGGAGCACACACACTGGCAAGGTATTCAATCCCATTTCTGCTGATAAGGGGGTCTACTATGAACCCGGGAACCCAAGAACCCGAGAAAGAGAAACGCGACAGGCAAACTTATGCTTGGAAATAATCTCACACCTACACATAGTATAGACCTTATGGCATCGGGCCGAGATTAAAACTGAAAGTGAAGCAAACAAACACCTTAGTGGCGAATGCATAACCAATCTTCGGACTTTGAGAGTCTACGCGTACACATAGTGGTTTCCACATCTGTACACGAGTTGTGTGGAAATATTTCTGTGTACCTGGCAATTTGATATTTTCCCTCCAGGTCGCTTCTCAGGTTAAAAGCGGACACTGATAAGCGTGTTTAAATTTAATATATTTAAATTATTAGGTTGGGGTTTTTTTTCTGACATTTTTTCGTTGTTCAGCCATAGAAATAGCTGTTTCACCTATGTACCCACTATATAATAAAGCCGTGTGTGGGTTGCACAAGTATGCAGTACTCTGATATGAACGATGGCGATAACCCGAAGGTCCTCCATCGCAATAGAATTCGCAACCTGTGCCAGGAAACATTTTGACATTTGCTTTCAGCGAAGGCTAACGAAGTGTTCGCGGCGATCGGGGCATTACGTGACTATAGATAATGCTGGCTGCCCTGAACGTTTTGGGTTTTGTGAATCCAGGGAAATCATCAAGTACTGAGATTCAAGGAAAATTAAAGGTTCTTAAAGTAGATTATTGGTAATTTACTCTTTTCTTATACAAGATCTTCAAGAAATAACTAAAGACACTTGTGTTTTCTTATAAAGATTCAGGAAAATTAAGATGAGAAATATATTTGTTTAAGAACATTTTATCCCATTTTTCAAATATTTGTAGTTTTTGGGCACGATCTTCAAAAAATATCTAAATTATTTTTTTGTGTTTTCTTACGATATAAACTTCCTTTAGAAGTTTACTATCTACTTTTCGTCAACTCTACAATATATTTATGTATTAAAGCGTTTGACTATTCAAAGAAGCTCATTTATATTCACCGGAAATAAATCATGAAAAGGGTTAATCGCATCGTCAGAACCTCCTGTGCATTCCCAATTTATGGCCCAGCTAGTTGACTTATTAAAAGAAGTTGGGCATGAACCACCACCCACCACCTTTGTGTGTTATATACCCCATCGATATCGCCCGATTTGACCGACCGCATTCGGAATATGCTTTGAGGCACGATTTGCATTTGTTGCTCGCTCGCACGCCAAACATAATTGTGAGCTCCTCTTGCCGTAATCAATTGCGGTTGCCTGTGGTAACCAGGAATTTGTTAATTCAATGTTTATTCTGCCCCAGTCCTATGCAGCCGGGGAAGTTGCAGTCCCCAGACGGAGCAGGCCCTAATGGCGGTTAGTTCGAAAGGGGAATCCTTTCTTCCTCCTTGCAAAAAGTTGGCTGGGCGCTCAGTTGGCTCAGTTCCGCGGGCGCAGACAGTTCGATTCCTAGTCGTTTCCTAGCCCACACACAGCCCAGTTAGGCCCTGATTAACTTTCCCTCCCGAGGAGCGTTAGTTGCTAGTTAGTTAGTGCTTCCGCATTCCGCAAATCTGTGTCAATTGCCACCAGGCAGGACACGCTTGCGGAGGAGCTCTGCGGCGCTCGAGGCCCAGGATTCCGTGATAACTTGATGAGTATTCAATTGGAGCTCAATCAGTTAACAACAGTGTGTAGTGCGCGGTCTTAATTCGAACGAAAAATAAAACGAAACAAAAGGAAGTGCCCGAAAACTCAACTCAAGGATTTAAGTGGTGCATCAACCACAATTTGCCAGTGAGAAGTAAGTTACATATGGCCGTTTAAAAGGTGTATCATATTGAGTTAAAAAATACAAATTTTAACTAGCAAAAAAGGTTCCGAAATGAAATTATAATATTAATTAAAAAAGAAAACAATACAATTAATATGAAAAAATTTAATTTTATTTAAATTTAAACTAAAGTTAATTATTATAATTTCAGTTTACATTAAAACTTTTTTAACAGAAAGGGTCTACGACTGAAGCAAGACTTTAATCTGTATTTTAAAAACCTCATTATTTATTAACTTGTGAACTTACTTACTGTGTGACTTGGAAGAAAAAATTTTTTTAAAATTTTGATTTAACAAAAATACTCTTTCAAATTTTATGGTTTAATATTTTTAAATGCATTTTACAAAATTCAAATCAATTCGACAAAAAATTACTTTTCCTTTTAAATAATGTATGTTTGGTAAATAATATTTCTCTAACCTGAAAGCAGTTTAAGCTTTGCACATAATTATTATCTTTCTTATTTTTACCCATTCATATTAGTTCGATCTCATTTCCCAAAGAAAGTCAAAGCTAGCTTTGTTGATGCAATGATATTTTCTTGATTTAATATCATTGCCCACTCTCCTCATGAACAGGAATTCCGACCCCCATTTGACTGAGCCCGTGGTGATAGTAAATCCTGAAATAAAACAGAAAGTACAAGCGACTAGTCGCAGATTGCATGCCAAATCATAGTCGCACTATCAAGGATATTATTATTATATTTATACTGTTTGCATAAACACAAATGGCAATGGGGGAGGTGGGCGACACAGCATAAGGAGCTCAAAATTAGAAGACGCATTCGTGTCAAAGGAAGTTTCAACAACGGCAGAAATGTTGTTTATTAAAATAAATACGAGGATAAGGAAATTATTATTACTTTGGGGGGAGGAGTTGGGACTTGGACTGGAGGAGCATGGGGGTGGCAAACACAAACACTTGCTGTCCTGGTGACAGACTGTGCAATGCGTGCCGTCCCAGGCCCAAAAACTATTTCCTCAAGTGGGCCCCCAAAAATATCATTCGAATGTATGGTATGGACGTGCCGGAAAGAAATCCCTTATTTTTCTGGGCTCCTTGGACGATAATGATGGGGGGCGCTGAGCTTGTTTATTTGCGAGGGAACATCACCTCGGTGCAGCTGTCATGACGACTGGCTCCAGGCCCGGAACAAGTTAATAAATCAATTTGGACTAACTTATCGAGTCGTTCTGGAGCGTAGGCGAGGCGCCAAACTTTTGGCCAGAAAGTTCCGATTCATGTCGCCCATACCCTTTGATTTTTAACTGAAAGAGTTGGCTGGATTATAATGCTTGGTAGGGTCTTTATTTTATAGCATTACAATTTCATTTTATTCTGGAGTTAATCACCATTAAAGTATAATAGCATTTATAAAATGCTTTAAAAAAAACTCATTTCAATTAGAATAAGCAAAATTAAAAGACACTAATTCAGATACATTTTAAATCATATATACAATAAATACACTTTAAAATATCTTAACAATTTTAAATGGATAAGCATTAATACAAATCAAAGCACATAACATATTGTTGCAAATGGAATTGATTGGTGATAATATATTTTATAAAATTATAATTTTTTTTTGGTATAGATAAAAGAAAACAACTTATTTATTATTTTAATGTTATTTATTAATTATTTAAAATATATATATGTATATATATATACTAGAGAGTAAGGCATAGCTCTAATACCAAACTACATGACTTTTACATGAGTTTTGTTGTTGCACGCAATGGCAACCGCAACACAGCAATATCATTGTAGGGGTAAATCGAACTCACTCTCTTTTCCCCAACTTCGCACACAGATGCAGGCGTATCGCGATAACTTCAAGCAAACGCCCTGCCCATCGGCCGTCGACCTTCAGGCGGCGGCACCAACCCACCCCCCGGCGACCGCCTCGCGCCTGCCCTTTTCGCGCAGCCTGCGTGGACGTGACCCCTCGGCCAGTGCCGCCTCCGTGTCCGCCTCCGCCGCCGGCGCCCTTACGCCTAGGATGATGAGTCCGGGTCCGCCGGGCGGAGGAGGAGGAGGAGCAGGAGGAGTGCTCGGGAGCGGGGGAGATCCATCGGCCCTGCTGCGCCAGAACCAGGAGCTGCGCCAGCGGCTGGCCGACGAGTCGCATAGCTATCGACGCCGCCTGGACACTTACAAGCAGGCGCAGCACAACCAGGCCAACTTGGTCACCCGACTGCAATCGAAGATCCAGCAGTACCGTCAGCGGTGCAGCGATCTGGAGGACCGCATGCACGAGACCATCAAGCCCACGGCGGGCACTGGACCCAAGTTGACCACTGGTCCCACCACCAGTCAGGTGCTGGTAAGTACGGAAACAGATTTACATGTTCTCAAAAAAGAATCTACATCCTAACTCACTAACTAACTAAGACAGGACATTTAAACCATTTTTGTTGCTGCAAAAGTAAATATTAGTCTTAAGTTTATTGTTATTTCAAAGTATGATCTATGTTGTGGTGGATATACTTCTTTTACTTCTAAAATGTACTCTAAAATATTAAGTTTTTTATGGTTGATTACAAAAAATTATTTAAATTAAAGGTACTTATGTTAATTGAATTATTTATTTTGTTGTAAAACAACTCAATTTTAATAAAATAATTAAAGTATTAATCAAAAAGTAAAAGGCAACACTGCGTATGAGTGATTAAAAGTCGAAGCTTATTTCATGTCTATTGAGCTTATTAGTTTCACATTGTGAAATAGTTGACTCCTACATTTAAATTCACTTTACTAAGTAAAGTGTATAAAAAAGAATGTAAATAATTTTCAAAAACACGTTGAAATTAATAAGTAGAGGCCACATGACGTATGAGTAATAAATTTACTTTTCTTTTAACTCAATTGCTTTTTTTTTGTACTTTATATAATTTGGAAGTCAGAGGCTAATTTGATTGCAATTTTCATTAAAATACGTATAGGTATATATACAAAAAAAAAACGCAATCATTACCATGGATTATGTAGATTTACCATGATGATTTATGATGTTTGAATAAGCGTACCTTGTTTTTCCCCAGTGCTCCACTTCGCTAACCCTGGGCCAGAGCAGTTTGCCCTGCAGCTCGTCACTGGACTCGCCTCCGCCCAGCTGCAGCCGGGACTATGTCCACGACGATGTGCTGGTCACTGGCGGCGGATCCGCGGAACTGTGCCGCAAGCTGGAGGAGGAGCACCAGCGTTGCGAGCAGGTCCTGGCCCAGAACAGTGCGCTGCGCCAGCAACTGGAGGAGTCGAATCGCACCAACGAGGCCCTAACCAACGACCTGCAGAAGCTGACCAACGACTGGGCGGGTCTGCGGGATGAGCTGCTGATCAAGGAGGACGAGTTCAAGGAGGAGGAGCAGGCCTTCAAGGACTACTACAACAGCGAGCACAACCGCCTGCTGAAAATGTGGCGCGAGGTGGTGGCCGTCAAGAGGTCCTTCAAGGAAATGCAGACGGCCATGAAGGCGGAGGTGGCCAAGATGGGTCAGGAGATCAGCTGCGTGGGCAAAGACATCAGCGGCAGTAATGCCACAGTGGCCTTTGCCCACCAGCAGGCCAAGAGGGCGGCGGATGAGGAGCTCAAGCAATCGCAGCGCAGCAATGATGAGCTGCAGAACCAATTGGCCACCCTGAAGGTGCAGTACGAGAGTGCCCGCCACGAGATCATGGAGCGGGATCAGCGCCTGCTCGAGCTGATGAACCAGCTGAAGAAGCTGGAGGATCGCTGTGCCCAGGCTGAGTCGCAGGCTGCTTTGGCCAGTCGCTACAGCGACGAGATCGAGCGTCTGAACAATTCCATGCGCGAAATTGCGCAGGCAGTTGTTCAAGATGCCGAGAACGCGGATCGCGAGGCCGATGCCGAGGTCACCGGCGGGGTCATGCAGCACATGCACCTCTCGCGTGACGCCGCCTCCGTGGCAGGTGGACCCGGCAGCACTACCGGCGGCGGCGGCGGTGGAAAGTCCCCTCGCCGCAACTCGACACGTGCCTCTCAAGCCTTCGCCGAGGGCACCATCTCAGCCGTCCAGGCGGCACTGCACAAGTACCAACTGGCCCTGCACGACATGCAGGTGAAGTTCCAGCACTCCAGCGAAACGCTGCGCACCACCAAGTCGCAGCTGGAAACGAGCGAGGGCACCAAGCAGCTCCTGACCACCAAGATACAGCAGCTCACCGAGAAACTGGACAGCAGCAACTCCAAGCTGTCCGAACTGCTACAGGAGCGCGAGAGTCTTCAGCGGGGACTGGACGATGTCCGCACCCAGAAGCAGCAGTCCGAGATGGGACGGGCCGACATCAATAGTGCGGTAAGTGGGTAAATAATGATTAATAAAGCGTCATAACTAAAAGATAATTCTAAGGACAAAGTTAAGGTGGTTAGATACCAGATTACACAGTGCAACTTACAATTGTATGCCAACGTTTTGAAAATCGCCTCTGAAAGTGGGTACCAAAACTAGAAAATGTAAATTTGGCTTATTACTTGGTTTATGGCTGGTAAAAGTTTTGAATCAATCCCAATTTTTTTTATTTTGAAACGACTGTTACTCGGTAATCAGTCAAACTCAGTTATGAGCACATTTTCGTTATTTTGAAAGTATTTTTGTGTTTAAAGCTACATTTTTGGTGTTAAAAAAAACCCATGTGTCAGCCATAGATATTTACCAATTTTTGCTCGTAAACACTTCCAGTGGCAATTTTCAAAATATTTTTCTAAAATTGTGACCTTATAAAATGTTGCTCTGTGTTTTGCTTATCCCTTTGCAACTTACCTGTATTTACAAATAATTTGTTTATTAATAATATCGCTGTGATCATTCTTGAGCTAGAAAATTTAATGGAATTTTTGCATTAGTAACTGCAAAAGAATCTCTGGGTTTTTTCAAGTGTGGATGTCAAGGCAGATTGGGGGCGGATCGTTGATAACTTGATTAGTCTGCGTCTGAGTCTGATTACGCAGCAGATTTTATATTAATGATGTTTCCAACTCAAATCCGGGGTGATGCCATGTCTGCGATGAGTTACAAATTATGGCTGCCAAGATTGCACTTCCAGCCGGCGTGAGTGGAATTGAAATAACAAGGGGCTGAGTTCATCAGCACGGGGAATTCGTATCTCTAAATGGGTTGGTCAGGATCTGGAATAATGCTAAAAAGAGTAGAAAATGGCGGGTTTAAAATAGCAAAGATTATGTTTACTTATTGTCTTAGAAGTAAGAGCAGGAATTGTTTTAAAAAACTTATATTTGATTGACGTATATATAAAGCTTAATTACTAAAAATATAACAGTAAGCAGATTTTCAAATATACAAAAGGCGCAGATAGGCTAATCTAATTGTAGAAAATAGTTTGTGATAGCTCTGTAGCTTTCTTTAATAATTCAACAATAGCTTAAAAGACTGAGTAGGCAAACAAATGGGTCAATATTGTTAACACACATATCTTTTGATTATTAAACAGAAACACTATCTCTTTGTTTTCGTGCTATTTATTTAGTTCGAGAGCCTGAGCACTGACTATGAGAAGCTGCAGCTGAACTGCGGAAAACTTCAGAAGCGCATCGATTCCATGGAGGAGGACAAAAAGGCCGTCGAGCTGGAAATCCAGCGTATTCTGAAGGACAAGAACATCACCGAATTGAACCTGAGGTAGGTTATCTTAGAACTATATGTAAGGAAACCAACAAATCCCCTTTAATTCCCTTTAAAACAGATCAGAGGAGGATCGCAGCAGTCGGCTGAGGGAGGAGACCATTTCCCTGCGCGAGGAGCTCAACCGGGTGAGCCTGAATCGTGATCTTCTGGAGCAGCAGCGCATCGAGTCGGACAACCTGATCAATCTGCTCGAGAAGCAGAAGTCTGACTTGGAATACGACCTGGACAAGCTGCTGCTGGAGAAGTGCGATCTGCAGGAGAAGCACGAGAAGTTGTCCAACAACAGCTGCTCTACCAGCGATGAGCTGAAGAGCGTTCAAAGTTGCCTGCAGGAGGCGCAGGAGGAGCGCAAGAAGCTGCGCCTCCAGTCCGTCGATCAATGCAACGAGATCGGGGAGCTCAAGAAGGAGCTGGCGGTGCTGGACAAGGCTCGACTCGAACTGGAGACGGACAACCTGTCCGCGGGCGAAAAGCTCAAGTGCCTGCAGCTGGAGAAGGAGAAGATCCTGCAGGATCTGGCCTGCGTCACCCGGGATCGCGGTGACATCCACAACCAGCTCACAGCCATGTGCCGCAAAAAGGAGGCTCTGAACGAGGAACTCATGCGGACGCGCCAGCGCTTGGAGCAAACCAACGAGACGAACAGTCGCCTGAACAGAAATCTGGAGGAGATGGTCAAGGATGTGGAGGAGAAGCAGGTGGTCATCGATCTGCATGAGAAGGACACGCATCGCCTGAACGAGCTGCTGGCCGCCCTGCGCTCGGAGAAGGAGTCCCTGGAGTCGGTGCTCTTCGACACGAACACCTCGCTGGAGGCCACCGAGGAGCGACGCAGCCAGCTGGAGCGGGATCTGCAGGAGGCATTGGTGCGCGAGGAGACGCTCAAGAACCATGTGGCCCGCCTGCAGAAGGATCTGGAGCAATGCCAGCGCAAGGCGCAGGAGACCAAGACGCAGCTGCTCAATGCCGCCCGGGCTGCCGAGAGTGACTTCAACCAGAAGATCGCCAATCTGCAGGCCTGCGCCGAGGATGCGGCCAAGCGACATGGCGAGGAGATCCTGCAGCTGCGCAACGCCCTGGAGAAGCGGATGCAACAGGCCCTGCAGGCCCTGCAAACGGCCAAGGACGACGAGATCGAGAAGCTGCAGGAGCGCCTGGCCACCCTGCAGGCCCACCTCGAGAGCCTGGTGCAGCAGCACGAGGAGGCCCTCATCCGGGCCGAGAGCGAGAAGCAGCAGGCGTTGCTGATCGCCCACCGGGACAAGCAGGCGGTGGGTGAGCGCCTGGAGGCCGTCTCCCGAGATCTCAAGACCGAGCAGGAGTCCCTCGATCGCAGCAGGCGGGAGGCCAATGCCCGCGACGAGAAGCAGAGGGCGGCCATCGCCCAGCTCAAGGACGAAATGGTGCACATGCGCACCAAGGAGGAGGAGCACAAGTGAGTAGTACGCCAAATGCAGTGATTCGAAAGTGTTTTAAAATGGTTTCTCCAGTGTAGTAAAATAATATTTGATCGAACCACCCAAATAAGTTCAATTAAGCGGGACTTAAACGAGTATTACATAATTAGAAGGATTTTTGATGAATGCCAATTGTTCACTTTTTCAACGGCTTGAATCAAATTTAAATTCACATTTTGAGTGATACACTTTGTCGATTTAAACAACGACAAAAATGGTTTTAAGGTCAACCAATTAGGTGCCACTAAGAGTGATTAAAAAAGCTTTATTTAATATTAATGATTTTTGGGGATTGCCAAATTGATATATTTGTGTTGTCCCACAGGATTAAGCTGGAAGAGTGCATTCGCAAGCAAGAGCTCCAGTTGAGTAGCATTCGGGAGGAGCGCGATACCCTGTGCCGTGTGAGTGAGGAGTTGAAGATGGAGATCCGGCTGAAGGAGGACAGAATGGAGGGCACCAACAACGAGCTGCAGGATGCACTGCGCAAGTCCAAGGAGGGTGAGTACCAATACCAACGCTGCTCACAAGAAAATCCCTAAAAGACAACCCATTATTCTTGCTCCAGGCGAGGGCTTCATCGACAGTTTGCGCAAGGAGCTGACCGACTGTCGTCGGCAGTTGGCGGACAGCAACATCGAGCGGGACAAGTACTCCGGCAGCAACAAGGAGTTGCGCGACCATGTGAAGCGCGTGGAGAGCGCCAAGCGGGAGCAGGCACGCGCCATCGAGGAGGCGCTGCAGAAGATCAGCAACCTGGAGGACACCAAGAACACGCTGGAGAACGAGCGCACCCGGTTGAGCACCATTCTCAAGGAGACGGAGAATCACTTTACGAAGACCACACAGGATCTGAACGCCACCAAGGCGCAGTTACAGAAGGCACAGGTGGAGTTTGCCCAAAAGGACGAGGGTGGCAAGGAGCTGCAGTCCAAGCTAGTGGCCGAAGTGGAGCTGAAGGAGCGGGCGCAGCAGGAGCTCTGCCAGATCAAGAAGCAGCTGTCCGATCTGGAGGCCAATCTGTGTGCCACCCGCCAGGAGTTGGGCCGGGCTCGGTGCCAGAACAACCAGGAGGAGCACCGCTTCCATGCGCGGGAACAGGAGTTGGCCCAGCGCCTAGAGGAGGGTCGTGGCAGGGAGAAGCGACTGGAGGACCAGAAGCACAACCTGGAGGTCTGCCTGGCGGATGCCACGCAGCAGATCCAGGAGCTGAAGGCCCGTCTGGGCGGTGCCGAGGGTCGCATCCGGGCCCTGGATGAGCAGCTGTCCTGCGTGGAGCTGCACAAGCGGGACACCGAGCAGAAGCTCTCCTCGGTGGTGCACACACTGCGCCGGATCGCTGGCATCCAAGTGGACGGCAGTGTGAATCTGTCGCATCGCCTGCTGAGTCCCTCGAGGAGATTCAGTCCATCTCGCAGTTGCGGCGACTATGACAACAGAAGCACCTCCCAGTGTCCGGATGGACCTATCGATGTGGACCCAGATCTGGTGCGCAAGGGAGTCCGCAACCTGATGCACCAGGTGGCTCAGCTGGAGCGCGAGAAGGATGACTACAAGTCCCAGTTGGGGGCAGCCAAGAAACAGCTGCAGGATGCCGCCGAGCAGCAACTGAAATGCGATGCCAAGCTGGGCAAGCTGCAGGCCATGCTGAGGAACCTGCAGGAGGAGAAGAGCAACCTGGAAACGGATCGTAAGATGAAGATCTCCGCCATCCAGGCGCTGGAGGAGAAGCTCAAGCACCGTAGCGACGAGTGTCAGTTGCTGCGGGAACGATTGGCCCAGACGGAGATGCAACTGGCGGCCACCTCCGAGGAGAATGGGCAGAACGAGGAGCGGCTCGAGAAGAGCCGGCAGCAGTGCGCCAAGCTGGACAACGAGAAGCGCCAGCTGCAGGAGGAGCTGGCCAAGGTGGAGGGCAGGGCCAGCAAATTGGATCTCCAGCGGGTGGCCATGGAGGGCGACCTCACCCGGCTGCAGATGGCCCTGCAGGAGAAGGACTGCAGCATTCGACAGATGGCCGAGCGCCTGGAGAACCAGAATCGCGCCCTCGCCCAGCTGGAGGATCGCTGCACCGCGCTCAAGTCCACTGTGGACCAGCTGAAGGAACGCCTCCAGAAGTCCGCCGTGACCGAGACGCAGCTGCGGGGCGAGCTGAAGACCCTGCAGAAGGAGCTCTCCGAACAGGGCCACTGCTCGCAGGCCAACGAGGACAAGCTGAAGCTGGTGCAGAAGTCCCTGCAGACTGCCGAGAACGAAAAGCGCATCCTCACCGAGCGCCTGGACAGCGCCCAGAGCAATCTGAACGAGCTGCGCCGCAGCCAGCAGGCCCAGCTGGATGGCAACCAGCGGCTGCAAGAGCAGGTCACCGACCTGGAGGTGCAGCGCTCGGCCCTCGAGTCGCAGTTGCGCATTGCCAAGTGGAACCAGGAGAGCGGCGGCGACAAGGCCATGGCCAACGGCAATGGAGCGGGCAATGGCGAAGATGAACTCAGCAGGCAGCTGAAATCCTCGCAGCGGGAGAAGTCAGAGCTACGCAGCAAGCTGCAGACACTACAGGTGGGTCGAAGGGATTTATGTACAAATTCGAGATAATTGAGAATTAATCTTGAAGGCATTGCTAACAATAATCGGCCACACTGCGTATGATTGATGTGCTGCCAAATTATTACCCATAAGAAGAGCTCTTAGTTTTAAATTAAAAGAAATATTTATAGTAAAACTTCTCTTCTGTGTTATTTAACGAACCCAGTTTACTGTTTCTACCAGTTTTAAATTCAAACGAATACTCTACCTCCAAATATCCACAGGACAAAGTCAAGCAGCTGGAGTGCGAGCGGAAGAGCAAGTTCTCCGGTGGAAACGCCTACGATCGGGCCGAGAAGTCCAGCTCCTATTATGCTGGGGCGGCTGACTCCGGGGAGTTCGATTCCAATCGTTACGATGTGGGTGCAGGCAACTCTGGCACCGGAGGCGGCGGCTCCTTCAACTGTGGACTGGATCACAGTGTGATCGAGCAGGAAACGCGAGATTTGCGACTCAAGGTGCGCCGCCTGGAGACACTGCTGGCGGAGAAGGAGTCGGAGTTGGCGCGATGCAAGGCGCGGATGAACGACAGCGCCAAGTGCCATGAGGGCATGGACGGGGATCGCTATCGCAGTGCCCAGATGCACGCCGAGAAGCTTCTAGACGCCAGAGAGCAGTCGCATCGCCAGCAGGTTTTGCGCCTGGAGAATCAGGTGGGAACTATTACAAATTTTTATATGATCCGGTCTAAATAGTTATACCTATTGGACAGATATCCATGCTGCGCGAGCAGTTGGCACAGGAGGCCAAGCGACGGCAACAGTACATTCTACGCAGCTCAAAGGCCAACCGGGAGATGCAGCACCTGAGGAGCACACTTGGGGATTCCCTGCGCAACGTGTCCCAGCACCCGGTGGATGCCCACCTCCTGGAAAGCGAAAGTCGGCGGTGAGTGTTTAACACTACCTATTCAACGGGTGTCAACTTAACTTACCCTCTGTTTTCTAACCCAGTCTCGATTCAGCCGTTTCGATGAGTCTGCCGCCGTCGACCTGCCGGGACTATGATCGCGATTAAAGCGATGTTAAGAGATTTGTTTTAACTTGATCCCGCCAAGAATACGAAACGCTCACTGCCACTTGCATTTATTTAGAGATGGCTTCCTGGACTGATCCAGTCGCAACTGAGTTAATTATCGCGTTCATTTCAACTCGTTTGCCTTAGTGAAATTCTAGCTGTTCCTTGTCTGCCCTGATAGACAATCGAATATAGTGCGTTCCATCCAGTCGCATTCGGGCATCCGATTATGCGATGATGCCATGTTTTCATCTCCACACAAATTACTATGCATTAAAGGGTCACGAGTTCCGATTCTCCCTGAAAGAGGGAGAACACCGAACCATATATCACACGAAAATTTACATAATTTGCATTTACATATTGGCCAGAACACCGAACTAGTCAGCACGAAACCAAGCAATTATATTTAATCCTTAGCATATGTAATCTTATATACAGTGCGGTTCGTCGACTGCATGTTTTATAAAATATATACAAGAGAAACTCACTTCTAATGAACACAACTATCTGAACTATGCTCTTATTTTTTGGAGGGTTTCAACAGCTTCTCAAGGCACTGTACCACTAACTTCATGTTGGCCTTTTGGGCCGACAGCTTGGCCACTTCGCCCACTATGGCGAACAAAGCCTTGGCCTTGCCCTTTTGGTACTGCTGCACTGCCTTGGCCTGGTTGGCAATGGCCTGCTGGCAAAGCTCCTCGATCTCCTTTGGACTGCAGATTTGCTGCAGGTTGTGTAGCTCAATAAGCTGATGTAAAATGGGAAATACAAGTTAAGATTCAAGTTCGGTTTAATGGCCTTATGGGACCTACCTCGTTGACTTTGACTTTGGGGTTGTTGTGCAGCAACTCAATAAGCTGTCGAGCAGCCTGGAGATTAATCTGCTCGGAGTGTAGGCATTTTAATATATCTTTCAAATCATCAGCACTTATGGAGCTAAGTAAGATATATGTTTAGAAATTATGCTTTAGCTTTACTTATTCCTGGTATCTTACCAGTTTTCCACATCTAAGTTCAACTTATTGCAGTAGGTCAGCAAGTCGTTGATAAGAAAATTGTAAACTACTTTGTTGGGCATATCGCTTAAACTACGACTGATGCTTAAGAAATGATCCAATAGAATTGGCTCGTTCTGGAACACAATCAATGAGTGTTGTTAATAATTGCTATAAGAACTTAAGATCTAATACCCACCACTAAAATGATGGCAGTTTCCGCATTCAGGTTGTACTGCTCCAGCAGACGTTGCCTTGTGTCCTCTGGTAATTCTGGAATTTCCAAGCTAAGAGCTGCCACAGAAAGCAAATCCTCAGTTGACTTTGAGCCCGGCTTCAGGTTTACATGAAGAGGTGGCAGATTTGGCTCCGGCATGAATCTGTAATCCTGCAGGACCTCCTTGTCACGCATGGCCACTGTGCGCCTATTTTCCGCATCCCAGTTTCTAGTCTCATTTGTGATCACACCGCCATTGGCCACAGTTTCGAGCTGTCGATTTATTTCATAGGTGATGGCCTGGGAAATGCTGCGAACCGAGCCAATATTTTTGACTTCTGTGCGTACGCCCAAGGGATCGCCTTCCTGGTGAATGGATATGTTTGCATCGACACGCAGGGCACCCTCTGTAAAGGCACATATATTTAAATTAAGTAGAAAAAACTAGTGGAATCATGATTTACCCTCCATTTTGCAGCTGCAGGTCTGCAGACGCCTCAGTATCAGCATCAGTTCCTTGACCAGCGAGGCTGCTTCCTCACCAGTCTCCAAATCCGGGGCAAATACCAGCTCCATGAGGGGCAGCCCGGCACGATTGAGATCAACTAGGCTTCTTTTGAGATAATCATCGTGCAAAGATTTCCCACTGTCCTGCTCCAATTGGAGCTGCAGTAGTTTGGCCGTCTTGTAGTAAACTTTCTTGCCTGGCGTTATCACCGGGAAGGTAATTTTTCCATCATTGGCCAAGGCAGCCCGCTGCTGGGTTATTTGGTATCCATTCTAGGTAGGAGGGGGAGGCTATTTATAGAGAGTTAATTTGATATTCCATATGGTGACTACCGGCAAATCCGCATAGAAGTAATGTTTGCGATCAAACATGGACACCTCATTCACACGACAGCCAAGGGCCAGTGATGTCTTGATGCCGGATTCCACACACTTTCTGTTGAGCACCTGAAAACAGGGTAATAAAATTAGTGAAGACACCTTAACTAGGATCTCCCATTATCACCGGCAAAGTGCCCGGTATGGAGGCATCGAAAAAAGCCACCGACGAGTTAAGGGGTGCTCCAAAGGACGAACCACTGCCGGAAAAAAGCTTCGATGCACTGGAAATCTGTGCATGCACCTCCAAACCCACAACGCTCTTCCATTTCCTATAAAACAAATCGTCATATGTATATAATCGTCACAGTATTTCTCCACCTAATTACCTCTTTGGAACGTTGGCCAACTTGGGCTGCGTGGCAAGACGACGAATTATTGAATAATGCATTGTGTTATTCTAAACTTGCTATGAACATAACGTATCCGCACCGGCATCCGCTAGAAGTTGCGCCAAAACAGCTGATTGCCGCCCAAACTGCCAGACTTTTGCCCGCAGGGTTGCCAGACAAAACCATCGATTGGCTGGCGATAACAGCAAAAGAGAAATATCACAAAAAAATAACCTTTTCCATTTTTAAGACAAACATGTAAAAAAATATGAGTTTAGCAGAGGTAAGCGTAGAATTTAGTACACCATAGCACCCACAATAGAGTGGAGTATCGAAATCAGTGGGAATTCAATGCCAACGCTTGTTCGTCAGTTGACAGTGACCAAGACGAGAAAAAGCACACGCAGCTCTGCAAAAGACAACCACGACGACGAGTGAGTGGAGTAGCGAAAGGACCAGGAGTGGAGTAGCGGAGCAGGAGCAGGAGCAGCCAACCGAGCGGGTGGGCGGAAAAATCAATCACAGCTGCAGGAGGCCAAGGAACCCGCCACCATGGAGATAGAGAAGATCATCGGCGACCTGGAGTCGAACATGACGCTGGAGAACGAGGAGGCCAAGCGGAAACTGGTGGAGCTGCTGACCCAGAGTGAGTCCATGTTTAGATGTCCCTCAGGTGACAACTATCACCTAGTTTTCTCCACAGACAAGGAGCAGTGGGTGGTGCCGTTCATGCTGGACTACTTCTTTAAAACCGGATCTCAGCGCATTCTGGAGGTTCTGGTCAAGGCCCAGGCGCCGCACGATGGCTACATCTTCGACCGGCTGGACGACTGCCTGAAGCAGGCCCAGCACCGGGTGCAGAGCCTTCAGGTGTTCTGCTTCATAGTGCGCCACCATCCCACCTGGCTGTACAAGATCGAGAAGCACCGACTGATCAAGAGCGTATTCAAGCTGTTAACGGTGAGTTCGGGGTGCAGTGGCCAGTCTTGGCCAGATTCAGCATTGCTTCCTTTTCCTCTTGCAGCACGAGAAGGAGATAGTGCCGCTGATGAGCGCCCTGTTGTGCATCATCACCCTGCTGCCGATCATCCCGAATTCCGTGCCCAACTTCTTGAACGACCTGTTCGAGGTATTTGGGCATTTGGCCTCGTGGAAGCTGCAGAATAGCAACAAAGTGCCGGACGAGAAGCTCGTCCACATGCAGTTTGGCATGCAGAACAGCAGCAAATTGCCGGACGAGAAGCTAGTCCACCTGCAGCTGGGGCTACAGATGCTGTTCCACCGCCTGTACGGCATGTATCCATGCAGCTTCATGGCCTATTTGGTGGAGTTCATTAAGCGGGGCAACGGCGGCGGCATCTTTCAGCACACGATCAAGCCGCTGTTGGACACGGTGCGAGTGCATCCCATGCTTCTGACGGCCACGCCAGAGACGGAGGTGAACAACACGCGCTGGAAGGAGATGGAGCCCCACGACGTGGTCATGGAGTGCGCCAACCTGTCGCTGCCCGTATTTTTGCCCGAGGCGAGCAACGAAGACGGCAGCTATGCGTATCCCATGACCCCGGGCTACAGCCGCATGACCTCGAACACCTCGAACACGGACTACAGCTATCAGTTGAGGGAGTTCCAGCATTCGAGGAACGTGTACGCTCGCTTTGATTCATCTGCCTCGGGCGGGGATCTGGGCCCGATCTGGAGTCCGCACAACGAGATTGCCACGGCCAGCAGCGCCATTCCTCTGACGCCCACCACATCGTTTATATTGCCACTCCAGCCGGTGATGAATTCGCAGCTAATGGTGGGCATGACGGGATCCTCGCCGCCCGAAGCTGCTGTGGAGGCCACCCCGGAAACGACGCCCCTCAAGGATGTGCGGGAGATCAAGCAGCCAGGACGAGCTGTTAACTCTCATGCGGTGAGAGCCATCTTCGCCACGAGCCAGCCCTCTTCGCCCATGCGCAAGGACCAGCAGAGTCAGTTTAGCTTTCCGGATGTGAGTCGAGAGGCCGAGGAGGGCAGTGCCACGTTTTTGGAAGTCACCAGGGTGACCACTTTCGAGCGACGCCTGCAGCAGGTCATTCAGGACAGGCACAACGTGGAGAGGTCTGTTAACGCACCGTTTCCCAGCAGCCTGCCGGAAATAAACTCGGAGTTATCCCTCGCTGGTGGTTCTGCCCATTCAGCTGCCACTCAGGAGGTCACTGCTGTCTGCGGCGAGTGTAACGAGACGGACCGCAGCCGGTGCAGCGTGGGAGGACTCCATATGCCCACCAGCCGATCCATGCACCAGCTGGCCAAGAAGCGCCGCAACCGCATGGCCAGCTACAGTGGCAACACTTGTGCGGACAGCAGGAGTTCGGCGGCCAAGAAGGCCAGTTGGAGTGCGGAGGCAGAAAACCCAATGCGACGGACCAAATCCTGCTCAGCCCTGGCCGGACTGCAGCAGCAGCATCTGGAGGAGAACGACGACGAGGCCGACTGTCCTGGTCAGCGGCAGAGGACGGAGAATGGAAATACGCAAAAGACTGGCAGCCGCCTGCAGAGGAGCGGCCGGATCCTGGCCATTTCTGTGCCCAAGGAGCCGGCCAGAAGCTGCGCCCACGCCTCCACCCAGACGGTGGATGGCGTGGATAGTGCCCCGGCGCAGTACGAGAACTGGCTGGTTGAACTGCTGCTGGAGTGCAAGGAGCAGCGGAACAACTACGAGCGGAGCCTTCTCTACCCGCAGGACATCCTGGACGAGTACATCAAGCATGCGATCAAGGCCAATGAGACCTTCGACGCCGAGCAGGGTCAGTTGATGTGCCTGCAGTTGGAGTACGAGAGTTACCGGCGCTCTATTCACGCTGAGCGCAATCGTCGGCTCATGGGCCGGAGCAGGGACAAGCGCAGCCTGGAAATGGAGCGGGATCGACTGAGGGAGCAGCTCAAGAACTTCGATGCGAAGAACAAGGATCTGGCCAGCAAGATGGACCAGGCCATGCGGATAGCCAACGAGCGGCAAAACAAGCATCAAGATGAGCTGGACGAGATGAGGGCGAAGTATCAGCACGAGCTGGAGGAGAAGAAGTGCCTGCGGCAGGCCAACGATGACCTGCAGACGCGCCTTACCAGCGAGGTGGCGCGCCACAAGGAGATGAACTACGAGCTGGAGTCGCTGCGAGGCCAGGTCTTCAGTCTGGGCACCGAGCTGCAGCACACCCAGCAACAGGCGGATATGGGGCTGCAGTGCAAACAGGAGCTGGCGCGCCTGGAAGCCGAGTTCATCATTATGGGCGAGGTGCAGGTGCGTTGTCGCGACCGTCTGGCCGAGATCGATAATTTCAGGGCCCGCGACGAGGAACTGCAGATGCTGCAAGAAAGCAGCCACCTGGAACTGAAGGGTGCGTACTTGTTGTGTTTATATTATACGGGATGTTTACTCATTATTCCCTATAAATTTATTTAGAGCTGAGGCACAGTCTGGACGAGAAGACATCACAGCTAGAGAGCATGAAGCACAAGATCAGCGACCTGCAGGCCCAGCTGTCCAACAGCGAGAAGGCCATGACGGAGCAAAAGCGACTCCTCAGCACGGTCAAGGATGAGTACGAGGAAAAGTTCAAGGTGGGTTTACTAACAAAAAGAGTGAAGAAAGTACATATTTATATTTAAAACTAAATATAGTGGCTATTTATTAAAATGTAATAACTTCAATTGCGTTTTGATGAACCTTTTATTTATTAATCAAGACTAAATAACTAATCAATAAATTACTTGCAGTCGGTGAACAAGAAGTACGAAGTGCAGAAAAAGATTATCATGCAGATGGAGGAGAAGCTGATGATGATGATGCAGCAACCGCAGGGAATAGCAGGACATAACACCTGCTCGCCGGACACGGACAGAACTGGTAAGTGCCGGCGCTGTCCCCTGGGTTACGAAACCCTTCCTAATGGTTCACCCCACAGACATTGCCTCATCCATTGAGCGCAACTCCCCGCTGTCCACCTCACTGGCCTCCAGCGAGAGCCTCTCGGCCAGCCTGCGCTCCACGGAGCTGAAGAACCTGCAACAGCTGGTGGACACACCCTCGATACCGGACGTGCTGAGCAGCATGGCCGCCGGCGTCCAGTTCGAGGACGGAGTGCGTCTGCCGGCCGTGGATCTAGCCTCCTCGGCCAGCACCGCCAGTGCCATCAACATCGTGCCGCACGCCTTGGACCTGCCGTCGACCTCCGGTGGCATGGGTCACACGCTCACCCACCCACACCCACATCCGCATCCGCATCTCCACCTGCAGCAGCAGCAACAGGATCAGCTGCAGCAGGAGCAGCAGACGCAGTTTGTAAAAAAGAACTAGCTTTCCTTCGCTAAACAAATGTCTATTGGGAAAACCACCCTCACAGAAAATATACAAAAAAAGTTATTGGTTCTTCATATTTTCATATTCAGTTTAAAACTGTAACTAAGGTTTAATAAATCGCTGACTCCACGCAATAATTATAAAAGTTATACAAAATATTAATGTTTGAAATTTTAACTTGTTTAGCACATTGCAATTTGTTGTAAAAAAATGGTTTTGATACGAGGCAATAAGTAAGGCGCGCATTCATATTATAATAAACATTTAATTAAGATCAGCAAGCATAAAAACACTGTTTTATTTAAACTAATTAAGAAAAACCAACTTGAGTTATATAACAAGCGCCAAACATTTAAATTACACAAAAAGCACAAGCAAATCGAGAGGCACTGCCAGCTGAAAATTGCGGGCCAGAGTGGCAACGCCAAGAACAACAGCTGTGCGGAAGCAACAATAATAATAGGAAGAAGAAGCAGAAAAGAAACGCCTACAAATCAGATCATCAAAATATATATAAATCATTATAATGCTGTCCCAATACATGGAGGAGTTTGAACAGGTGGGTTTCGAAGTTATTAAACTTGTACACGGGTTCTAAACATATATGCCATAACCAACAGGAGCCCTTTGAGGTGGGCGAGTTCATAGAACGCCTCACCTGGCGCACCAATAATGAGCTGCAAAACAGCGAGGACTTTCATCCTGTAGCCCTGCACGACACCTTCATCCAGACCATTAAGGACCTAAAGATCCTGCAGGAGAAGCAGCAGAGCAAGTGCGAACGGCTTGAGGAGTCGCTGCGCCAGGAGAAGGAGTCACACGCCAAGAAGATCGCCAAACTGCAGGAACGTCACCAGACGGCCATCGATGTGTTCGGTCAGCTGGACGAGAAGATAAACTCGGTGGCCGGCAAGATCATGCACCTGGGCGAGCAGCTGGAGAATGTGAACACGCCGCGCAGTCGCTCCGTGGAGGCCCAAAAGCTGCTCAACTTCATGGCCGAGTTCTTGGCCGCCGGACCCGTGATTGTCAACGATATTTTTGCTGATGCCGCTCGATTGAGTGAGGCCGCCGATGTGATCCAGAAACTATATGCCATCTCGCAGGATCTGCCGCCCGGGAACTTTGCCGAGTCGAAACGGAAAATCGAAAAGAAATACGACGATGTCGAACGGCGGCTCATCGAAGAGTTTGCCGCTGCCCAGAAAAGTGAGGATATCGAACGCATGAAGACCCTGGCCCAAATCCTATCCCAGTTCAAGGGGTACACTCAGTGTGTGGACGCGTACATCGAGCAGAGCCAGATGCAGCCGTACAGCGGCAAGGACATCTTCATAGGCATTGTGCCGCTGTGCAAGCACCACTACGAGATCATCCAGAAGGTGTTTGCCAATCCGCAGCAGGTCATGTCCAAGTTCATACTGAACATCTACCAGCTGAAGCTGCACCAGTACGCGATGACCAAACTGGAGGACAAAAAGGACGAAGAGAAGTACCTGCGGACATTGTACGAACTATACTCACGGTCAGTTTATCCCAAGAATTTAAGGGTATTGAAAGTTAGAGTCACAACTAATTTATGAAAGGGGAAGTTTTAAAAGCATAATTGATCTTTATTTCTCATTGTAGCACTCTTAAGTTGTCCACGGACCTGCAAGTCTACATGTCCACCATTGACGACGACTTGCTGCATAAGCTGACACAGCAGATCTTCATGAAACATCTAGCTGGATATGCTGAAATGGAGACCAAATGCCTAACAGCGAAATGTTCTACGGAACTGGAGAAGTTCTATGCCAGCAAGAAGCACCAAAAGACGGCGACTACCAAGGGCTTTCGACGCAACATGGAAGTGCTGATAGCAACGCGGGCCAATATTAACATTGCCGCCATCGAGGACTACGGCGGAGAAACGTTTCTGTCCGAGGAACTAGCTATCAACATGCTGCAGGAGGCAAAGGCCTCGCTCAAGCGCTGCCGTCTCCTGTCCAACGAGACTGAGCTACCAGGCAATGCTATAAAGCTGAACGATATTCTGCTGCGTTTCCTCATGCACGAGCACGTGGACTATGCATTAGAGTTGGGTCTGCAAGCGGTGCCGCTGGCCGAGGGCAGAGTCTTTCCCCAGCTGTACTTCTTTGATGTGGTGCAAAAGACTAACATCATCGTCCATCTGCTGGACAAACTGTGCCACACATCGGTCATACCCTGTGTGAGGTAAGCTTAGACTTAAATTGTTATATTAACTAACAGAAAATAAGAAAACATTTCTTCTCCAGTAATACTCCCAAGTACTCAGACTACGTGTTCAAAAAGCGTATTCTGATGGAACAGATCGAGACGAAGCTAGATCAAGGTTTGGACCGCTCCATCAGCGCCGTCATTGGCTGGGTCAAGGTCTATTTGCAGTATGAACAAAAGAAAACCGACTACAAGCCGGAGACTGATGTGGATACCATTTCTTCGGCGGTAAGATATCTGCTTTTACAAAAGCTTTTCTGAATTTAAGAAAGTATAATTTGTTTTGCCCAGGCCTGCCTACAAGTTGTGCAGAATCTTCAACCTGTGATCGTCCAAATTAAAAAATGCGTTGATGGCGAGAATCTGCAGAATGTTCTTACAGAATTCGGAACTCGCCTTCACCGGGTCATATATGATCATTTGCAGACTATGCAATTCAACACGGCTGGAG
Organism: Drosophila elegans; assembly: GCF_018152505.1. Taxonomy (NCBI): domain Eukaryota; kingdom Metazoa; phylum Arthropoda; class Insecta; order Diptera; family Drosophilidae; genus Drosophila; species Drosophila elegans. The sequence continues at coordinate 25,474,007 of NW_024545863.1, read as the reverse complement.
CCATGTGCGCCATCTGCGACGTAAACGAGTATCGCAAGTGCATCCGCGAGCTGGATAGTCCCCTAGTGACGCAGCTCTTTGACATTTTCCATGCATTGTGCAATCTATTACTTGTTAAGCCGCAAAACCTCCAAGAGGTTTGCACTGGCGACACTCTGGTAAGTGGGCGGTGTCTTTGATTTCGTCTGCCATTCTTACGCTACCATCTTTATCCACTTTAGAACTATCTGGACAAGTCTGTGGTGCGACAATTCATTCAGCTGCGCACTGATTTCCGAATCATCAAGAACACCAATTACCTGAAGGGTATTATTGAGTAAGGAGTCCAGCGCCCGAATGAGTCACATTCCGAAATTTTCCACCTCGCACGGTGCTGTCTGTGGATTAATTTGATATATTGAAGGGGACATTATCTTATAATTAATTATGGTTCACTATGTTCTTTAACTTTCAATTAAAGTCAAGTGGCTGGTTACTTTTATCTACAAATCAGAGGTACTTGATTTATTTACTGTATTTATAGGCGTTGTTCACACGCGTGCCCGCCACCCAACCACCCACTCCCAGACCCACACAAGCCCCTATGACGTCACGGAAGTCCCCCTTATCAAATCTTCAAATTAAATCGGTATCAGTCAAAGCTGGAACGAAAGTCAGCGTTAGTTGCCGCAATCGGCTCCCAGTCAATAAATCACAGTTTATTGCCTGAGCGACCGCGAAGTATTTATTTATTTACGTTTCCTCAGAGAGGACAAGAACTCTCTCGCTGGAGAGAAGCCAGGTTATTTGGTCGGCTACTTTTGGTTGGGACCCACTATTCTTGGTGTCAGTCACCTATTAGCCACCAAGCAAATCGTATCGCCAAAAGAAACACCGCCTGCTCCTGATCCTCATTATCGAACCCCTTTGTTATTGTTTTTTGACATTTGGAAGCTATTCGCACACCTACGCGAATCGCGTTTGTCCGATATTCTAATCGAATCGCGAATCTAGATCTCGAACAGTTGATTAAACCATGCGCGGCGCCTTCATGGATTACTACCTAAAAATACTCTTCGTCATTTGCGCTGTCCACCAAATAGCTGGCGGAGCGATCAAGTCCACCACAGATGCGGCTTACAAAAAATACCTGTCCCTAAAATCGCTGCCCTTCGAAGACTGCGGTGAGTACAACTCAGATTATTTGCCTTTCGGTGGATCGATTTGACAAAACTCCCTAAATCACAAAAAGGAAATAATATTTAAAATGTAAAATGCACATTGGTATTATATTCAAGTACATATTTAAAACGGATATTATTTCATTTGAAAATATTAATTTAAAAAATATATAAACGTAAATATAAAAAAAAAATAAAAGCCCAGTCAACCTTTTGGTAATTGTTCTCGAAAGCAAACAAATTTGAATATTTGTAGAAAAATCGACTTACCGAAGTATGAAACCTAGAAAATACTTACCTAGCAGACATCTGATATGATTTTCACTAGTTTCTATATTTTCATGATCGTCTCCTTACCCGACCATCTTTGATAAAAGAGATCAACCCAATTTCAATGAATTAAATTTTTTGTAGCGTCATCGAGTAGTAAGTATGTCGATTGATTATTATCAGGACCATTGTAAATAGCATTAGGCTTATCTCTAAATTAAAGTGCTGCTCCCGCAAACAAAATAAAAGACTTTCAATAAAATACAACTGTCAAGAAGGGTATTTTCCTGATTGTGCCGCATAAATTTTCAACGCATTAATGGAAAATATCGTTGATATGTCATAAATTATTATGATATATTACAACAATTAATCAATCGAAAATTTTATGAGATTATAATTTAAAATCGTTCAGGTAGCTGGAAATACCAGTAAATAAATGACATCAACAAAAATAATGATTCACTTTAAATAAGGTAATGCATTGCATGGTTTATGTACAACATGGTTTATATAGCGTCAAACGCATCACAAAAACTGATTTAAGGCCAATAAAACAAAAGTAATAAACGAATCGTAGCCATGTAAAAAATTGCGAACCTATTTCTAACTATGTCCAATTAAGTAGATAAGTTTATTTCAGAGCATTAAAACTTCGCCGTCTTATAAAAGTGTCTCAGGGTACAAGCTATTAATTGTATTTTGGTTTTTACAATGCTTGATTAAACGAAGTATTCGTGAAGTGGTTAATTCAATGATTTATGTTATAGATTTAAACAAGCAGATGTGACACCCTTACGTGCGATTATCGTTCAATATATATATTGGGACCCTGATAGACAGGCGAATGCCCCGGAATAGTTAAAAACAAATAAATAACTTAATTACCAGAATGTTGCAATATGTTATTGAGCACGGTACCTTTTAAGGCTAGAAACTGTTTGAAGGCCTTGGAAAGTGCACTTGGTCATAGATTATAGATTATAAAGAAATGTGAGTATATGTATAGGTAAGTGTCTTTGAATCGCAGATAACTCGACTCAGTTGCTGGGAAAGGTTTTATTAAGGATTGGTTCTTAAATTCTTGCCATGTAGTATGTAGATATAATACATGTAGAATGTCACGTACAATAATTTCAATATATAGTTTGAAGCCTCTTATCAAACTTGGATTTCCTAATTCAAGATTTCAGTTAGTCCCAATCAAATGCGTTACTATTAAAAATAACATAATATCATAATATTTCGCTTAAAAAATGATATCTCATATGCAATATTATTATTTTTAGGTTCCTTGTACCAGGTCAGCTACCTGGACATCGAGAGCTGTACGAAACTGCCTTGCTCCATGGCCCGAAACGCTATCGTTAAGGTTACCGTTCGCTTCGATGATAATGGTAAATATACAAGTATCAACGCACTGATAACACAAGATCGCATTTCCTCAGAGAAAGAGACCCACTGATCGCTTTCTGAGCAAAAGTCACTCGGAATCAAAAATAGATCTAGTGCGGGCGATCAGGTGGATGGCGGATGTTTGACGGGGTGGGTGTATAGAAATAGAACCCCCTTAGAAATCGGTAGTAGAACAGCCATTGCGTGCTCAAATGATGGTGGCAATAATGATTAGACCCAGACGTAAATAAATTTGATCCAAGATTGTAAATCTACGAAATTTCACGAAATTTGCCACTGCTACTACTGTTTACTTCGATGCAGTCATTGAGATATTGACATCGATTGCAGCCCGGGGCCCGCCCCAAAGTCGATCCATAAATAAAATAATGAATGCTTAATGATATTTTGATGAGTCAGCATAATTGGAGTTGAAATTGAAACGATTGATCTCAGCACGAATTGAACATTTGTAGTACCCGATAGGGGGCTGTTACAAAGATTGACCAAACATAAATATTAAAGGGAGCATGCAAAACAGATTTATTTAATTGGACTTAGAGTTCAGAGTTTGATAAACAAACGTACACCTGGGGTCAACATAATAGTTCACAGAAAAGAATTTTATATTTGAATAGAACTATAATAATAAAAACAAATTTTTCCTTTAAAAATGTATTTTTTTTATATATATATATTTTGCATTTTAAGTTAAATGTGGTATATTTCTCAAACAAGTTTCCAGCTGACTTTGGGCTGCTTAATCTAGTTATACATCAAAATGTATTCTTAAAATGAATAAGAACTGCGAGAGCTTTTTGAGTTTTATGAGGATTCCTTTCGATATTTTTGATCCTACTAAAATCTGTCTAATAAATTCCATTTACAGGCAACGGCGTATCCTTTTTAAAGCACGAAGTCCAATGGGTGTTCAACTACATTAAGACCGAGGCGGCTATTACTCCTGATCCTTGCGACGGAGATCATGGTTGTATAGAGAGTGCGAGTAATGGAAAAGCTTACTGGGCCAACATCTTTGTTAATAAAACTCTTCCGGTGGTAAGTTCGTAACTCATTTTTTATTCATATATATTATATTAATAAGAACCATAAAAAAATGTAATAATTGTCTACGTCATGTTTTTTCTCTGTGTTGCAGATGAAAGGGAGCATGCTGTGGGAATCCAAGGATGCAAACGATCAGAACCTAATCTGTTTTCAGGTTCCCGTTGTAATCACAGTGTAAATGTGTAATCACGAAAATAAAGTAATTGGTGCATGCAAATCAACAGACCAGTGTGTGTGTGGGTGTGCGTGCGTGCGTGTGTGCATCCTTTAATGAAATTTTGAATGAAAACAAGGGAGGCGCGGCTTCTTACGAGTAGCAGTAAAATGGGAGAGAGTGTATATGCAGAGGTGGGGATCTCTGTTTTGGCACACACACTGATTGCGGAGAGGTGCGAGAGCAAGGGCAGTGCTCCGCACAGTGGTCATAATTAGTAACCTATCACAACTTTTATAAAAACATTTGTTAAACGCCACATTCAATTAAACGTTCTTCATAAGAATTCCTACAAGAAGCTCAAACTTCGCAACTGAAATAACATTTCAAACTACTATTATTCAGAATAAAAAAAGAATAAGATAATTTACGTTATTATTGACTAAAATCGTTCTTTCATTTTAACTTGGAAATATGATAAACATTTTAAAATTATATTGTGTTTTTATTGTTTTTTTTTCTTACCTTAGTATTTTTTATCCTTTTAACTTTTTAAAGGTAATTAAGTATGCCCATTAGATTTGCCACTTTGCCCACTGTGCGAGAGAGCGGCGGGAGAACCGGAGAATTGGGGCCCGAGCCCTGCAGGCCGTAGCCGTTCAGTGTGTCACTCTCTCTTGGCGGCTGCAGCAAAACGGTCGCACGAAAAGAGCTCCCACTTGAGATTCACATTCAGATTCGGTTTCGGTTTGGTTTGGGTTTCGGATTGGATCGGATCGGGCTCCAAGTTGCCAGTTCCCAGGAGCGGAAATCGGAACAGAGTAGCAAATTAAATAATAAAGAGGCAGAAGGCGATCAAAGAAGGCGCTCCGACTGCGTAGGTGTACGAGTTCGCAGATCGCAGCAGGCGAAGTGGAGCCAGTGCATCCGAAAGTGTTTCCCCGAAAGTGTTTCCATTATCGTGAGTACCTAAAAATGTTTCGCACTACTCACCATTTGTGCAATTCCGTCGGCGTAAATAAGATTGCCTTCGCGCTAATTGCGGATGGGTAAGGATGGTGTTGGCGGTTTCGGGGTGAAAAAGAGGACGGATCCCATTGAACGGTGCACGGGTGACATGCGGCCACACGGTAGAAGCTTTCTTAGATGGACACTTCAAGTGCCGGCGTTTCTTACGCGCCTCTTTAACACTGTGAAAATAAATATTTCAGACAAATTGTTCAGGAAAATTTTGTATATATTTTAAACTTTCAAACATTAAATTCTTTAAAAGTAAATTATTATTCTTGTAAGCTGTACTATCGTACACCCACAACTATTTTCTTCTAAAACATAATAAGTAATGTAAAATGAAAAATACTTTAATAGTTTTACAATATCAGCACTTTCTCTAGATACAGGACTATTTATCAATGGTCCTATATAAATTGTTTAGCTTAAAAGCGATTTCTATAGGATTGTTTGAAATATATATGGAACTATAACAATGTACCATAATCGGAAGTACAAGTATGACATATCAAAACGCTGAACCTTGAGCACGGCTTCGGGTTCAGAACCTGCCGTAGAACCCGACACCGCCATGAACACACATCCTACTCCGATTCGCTCCGGTTGAGCTTGAGCTTGCGCACATGCCTAGCTGGGTGCTTGAACCCCATAAATGGGTTTCCATTGGGGCTGCTTGGATTTCCTCGCGGACTTAAATGGCACAATGTGATCCGGGAATACCGCACTTGACAACAAAGGGCATAATACCAAGTTTGCAAGCTAGGTCATCTCAAGTAATCAAAATGGATGAATGTTGTTGAGTGGAACATGTTATCTCAAATTCTACTTCTCAGGTTTCTGATGATTTTTAATGTCTTTTAGAGCTCATTCTGATCTGTTTAAACAAGGAACAGATTTTAATATTTAATAAAATATAAGTTTATTTTAGGAAATTTATTGCAAGAAATCATAGTTGTTATTTATTTATTGATGATGAATTCTAAAGGCTTAAATTTGCATGCATTCAAAACTTTGACTTCTGACTCATATGATATGGAATCACACTTTATTTTCATGATATTTGAGAAGGAGACTTCACGATTTTTTTGAATGCATAACAGCAGTAAACAATCAGTTGATATTTACATAATGGTTAACTGTGATTCAGCAATGATCGTGGATAACCGTCCGACTATCGAACTTCTCAATTTAATCTTGCCTTTCTGGCCTGGGCCCCAAAATTGATGATTGCTCTTCTCCCTTTTCGTTGGTGTTTTGTTACTTGCCCTCTTTGAATGTTAACGATTATTTTTTTACCACCAATGCACTTCGGCCGAAGCAAAGGAAACAATGCGATGACGTTGCTGCTGTTGGTCAAAGTGTTAAACGATTTGCATCATATTACACCCAGTTGCTGCTGCTGCTGCCTTGCCTGGAGGTTGCTAGCCATTGTCGATTGCTATTGTACTAAGCCCCGAACGGAGAACAAGGATTGGGGATGGAGACGGAGCTGCAACTGGGGGCAAAACAAAAGCAACACTCCAGCAACAGCAGCAACCACCAACGATTTATCACAGCAACGACGTCAACGAAATCGATCCGGATCTTAGTGCCCCCCATCATCCTCAACCCCATTTCCAACTGCTGCCCTCCTTAGCAACTCCCCTGTATGTACACTCGCAGGAAATGTAATACCTCAAATTAAATGTGTTTTAAATTAGACCTCTTCATTTATACTAGAGTATTTTTCGAATATTTTGAAGCATTTTACTTTTACCCACAGCACTAATTTTTCCCAAAAAGGGGCAGCATGAATTTAAAAGTTAAAAGTTCATAATGAGAACTAACAAAACTGCAAATAATAGTTGAGCTGAGGCTTAATATAAGCCTCTACATTGATTAAATCCTTTTTTATTTTATCATACGCTATTAAAACAACAACGCCTTAATTATATTTAAGTGCTTACGGTTTCTACAGAACTTTGAATAAGACGTTACAAAGTTGAATAATGTCATCCAATAATGCCAGTAAGAACTGGCAGTTTTCGCCTCTAAAATTATGGACACTTTTGAAGAAAATTTTCCTTAGAATATAAATTTTTATTCTGAAGATAAATGTATAATTTTATACAGATCCTTCTGAAATGAATTAAATTTGTTGAGTAGTTTCTCCAAGTGCACCGTATGTGTATTGGGCTATGCTCGCCAAGTGCCTTTTCGCCTTGGTGTGCGTGAAGCATAAAAAGTAATTTTGAATTTTTGAATCGTTAAAAGCAATTAATCGCCTCTACGCAACGGCAGCCAGCCTGGCTGCGACGACCGCGCTCCTCGACTCGACTGTCTCATCAGCGTCAGGCACAGAACTCATTCATCTGGAAGAGTCGCGGCCGCGATCCTCAACCTCAGCCTCAGCCTCATCCTCGCCCCCTATCCCCTATCCCCAAGCCCCATACCCGAACCCCCACCCCACACAATCCTCGCATTGACGACGCTTTACTGCCCAATTTTGTTGCAAATTTTTCGTTCCGCGGAACTTGGTGCATTTCATCTCGTCTGCTCTTGGTGATCGTCGTCGTCGCAGTCGCCGCTTCATCTTCTTGCGTCGATCGTCGCGCACATTCATTTGTCGCTTAATGTCCCTCAGTTAGGCAGCCCCGGGCCTGCTCTCCCCGAATCCATCGCATCCCAGTCCGAAACGCAGTCCCCACAGCTGCGGTCAGCACAGAAGGTCTCCAATTATATTTAATAACTCTGGGGCTATATAAATCCATTAAATGTTTAAGTGAAATTATTATTTGTTCCAAACCCCTATACCAACGATATTTCCGAAATGCATTAGTAAAATCATTATATTCCAGCTTATCTACCAAAAATGTACAAAATTAAAATTCATAAATTATAACTAGATCGGAGAACCTGCATCTGGACCTTTTATGTTTATTAAAATTCAAAATTCATAAAATACAATATTAATTAATTCGGAGAACCTCTAATTGGATCTTTTATATTTTAATGTTACAAATAGTCCAACGTAACTGTTGAATTTAAGAAGCACTTAGGCATGAATTTAAGATGCACTTAGATAAACAATATGATTGCATACTTTTCGGTGACCAACTGATGTTAATTTCAAAATGGTAACATAAAATCCTTATTGACTATAAAATACAAAATAAAGATAAGAAGTAGAATTTGAAGTAGAAGCCACGAGATCAATCCTTCGCAAACCTCTATTTTGGAAAATGTGGTTTTTCGGTGGTTAAAAAAAAATTACTCATACGAAGTGTTGCCTTCCACTACAAATAAGATTGAAGGTTAAGAAAGCACAAAAACCTATTTTAAGTGGCGATGTGCAGTTTTACAATACTATCAGATTGGGAAGTTTGAAGAATATAAACAACTAGCTTTAAAATGAGGCCCCTTCGGTTGCATTAGATCAGTTCTAAAGTGCTGACCTCAACTGTGCTGCGGCATGGCATCTCCTGGCTGCCCCACCAACCACCAACCGCCGCATCACTGCACTACTTCTCCACTCGAATGCTCCCAGAGTGTCTGTATCGCCTTGGTATGTGCGGCATCTGCTGGCTAGGCTTCTGATCTGATGATGCTGCTGCTGCTGGTGGTGCTTCTGCCGCCCCTCCAACTGCGGATGGTGGCAATGGATGTGCCTTTGGATGTGACTGGGACTATGGATGCGAATGTGGTGACATCCACTTGCAGCTCTCGCACATTCGTCGTAGTCGTATTTTTCTCGATTTTGTTTTCGCTGCCTGCACATTCACACGCAGTCGAACGCAACAAAAACCAAAACAACAACATAAACCGACGACCATCGACCATACCATAAAACATTAGTTTCCCATTTGCGTGCTAAATACCCTACATGGAATCGATGCGAGCACATTGATGGCCATGGCAAACAGGTGAAGAATTTTTAGGAGTCTGTTCCAGACTTCCCAGAATCGGAGATGCAAAATTATGCTGAAAAGAGCGGCCAGTATTTAGAAAGGTGCGAAGATTACTACACTTAAGCAAAAAGTATTACTCCGAGAAGTATTACTCAAGCACTTGTGAGAACGCCAAAGACAAATTTTAAAAGTAATTTTAGTTTAAGAAATTTTTATATATAATTATTAATTTAATTTAATTTTTGAAAATATATTGCTTTTCAAAATCTTTTTTTAAATCTAGTATTTCAGTGAAAGTAAATCCTAACAGTTTAATTCAAAATGAAATCTTAATCTTATCCTATAGATGTTTAACTTTTAAATGGCTAACTAATAGAATTTTAACTCAGTTGGTTAAGTTTATCTGCCCAAATTGTGATGTGTAGGGCATCTAGGATTCTTCTTAAAGCTCAGATCTCTGGCCTCGTCTGGCCATCCGTCCGATGCTCTCGTGGCACGCACACGCACTATGATGCGCGCTTTGAAGTCCTGTCAAGCACTTGAGATACATTTATGTATTTTTTGCATTTTCCTTGCCTCGACTTCGGGGCAGGGCGGCACAAATGCGAAGAATGATTAGTTAGTTGGTCATGCAAAATGGGTGAAACCGGTTCTCCTGCTGCTGCTGCTCGCACCGAGGTCGGGGAGGAGCAGAGCGGGTGATCCTTCAGCATAATCAGCGGGCTGCTGGTGATGATCGGCACAAATTACAAACGCACGGAATGTCCAGAAACCGAGAGCTGATCACCTGACGCATGATCATTTGCAGATTGAAATCAGCGAGGATCGGATCGGTTCGAATGGTCAGCATGCAAGTGGCGCTGCTGGCGCTGTTCGTTCTCGGCCAGCTATCCTCCAGCGCCGTGGCCAATGGATCCGCCTTCTCCACATCCTCGTCCAATCAACTACAGCGACAGAAGTTGGCACACTGGTTCCGGGATAGCAACGACGTCAAGGATAAGATATTGGAGCTGCAGTGCTTGGCCAAGTGTGGCGCCATTCCCTCGACGAAGGCTCAGCGGGAGCAGTGCCTGGACAAGTGCATCCAGGAGCTGCTGTTGGGACCCAGAGCCGGCAGTTGTCCCAAAATCGGCAGGCAGACAAGGGCCGGGCTATCCTGCCTGGACAACTGCCAGTATGATCACGAATGCCCCGAGGTGCAGAAGTGTTGTGCCTCCAGCTGCGGTCCAATGTGCGTGGAAGCTCTGGGCGTGAGGAACAACACGCAGCTGCCTCCAATACCCAAGATCCTGTACTTCAGGAGGTCACGAGGTCATGGCGTCGATCTGAAGATCGAGTCCTCGCTTCTGGTCTATTACTTCCACGTGGAGGTCCGTTCGCACATAGGACGGCTTTTTGCCCCCAGAAAGTTCGGGCCCTGGGAGTGGCAGAAGGTGGAGAAGACCATGGAGGAGAACATCGGGCACAGCAAGCAGTAGGTTTAACTTGGCCACATCCACGAAAGAGTTCTTTAACGGTCTGTTTCGTTTCCGCAGCACGTATATCTTCTTTCATATGCGACCAGGCCGATGGTACGAGGTTCGGGTGGCTGCCGTAAACGCCTATGGGTTCCGGGGGTATTCTGAGCCCAGCGACCCATTTCCCTCAACGGGCAGTAAGTAAATTAAGATATGATATATATACGATACAAATTATTTTTAAATGCTTTTACCCCTTGTACTAAACTTATTTATATAACTTTTAGAATTTGCTTAATTTAGGAGGAATGCTTCATATGTTTTAAAAATAATTAAACTAGATTCAAGTTTATCTGGGAACTTACTTCCGAAAAGCTATTCTAAGCATTACAATTTACTGTTTTTTTTTTAATATAAAAGTTATATAGTCATTTAATAAATATCAATTTTAGAAGTAAGGATCAGAAATATTATATATTAAGCTGTTTAATATTAAGAAGGCTTACCAACTAACTTACATCTAATCCTTAGACCCCAAGCCACCGAAGCCGCCCAACGACGCAAAGATCATTGCCAAGCAGTTCGATGGACGCTACATGAACGTAAAACTAGTGTGGTGTCCCTCGAAATCCAATTTGCCCGTCGAGAAATACAAGGTCACTTGGTCCTTGTACGTAAACAGTAAACAGGCCTCGATGATCACGTTGGATACGTATGTGAAGGATGTAAGTGGCTCCCGGTGTGTGGAACAAGACAATTAGCATCTAATGCTTTCAGACCCATCAGCTTGAGATCAAGAAACTGCTGCCGAACTCATCGTACTACATCCAGGTGCAAGCCATTTCCTACATAGGATCGCGTCGCCTCAAGTCCGAAAAAAAGTCGATGCTGTTCAACACGACGCTGCAGCCCCTGGAGCCAATCACCCCGCTGCAGTGCACCGGGACGGGCAACAGGCGCAGGCACCATCATATTAGCAGCTCCACCAGCTCGGAAAGGGCAACGACCCCGGCGCCAGTTGGCCTCAATGAAGTTTCGCCCAACATTGCGAATCGAACAGCGGCAGCCACTTATGAAGTGGGTTTCCGATTGAACCGGAAGTTTGGCATGATTGTGCAAATTCTGGGCTTCCAGCCACACAAGGAGAAGTAATTATTTGTAAACAAGTTGCCAAAATGCTAAAATTTCACGCTGTTACCGCAATCCAATTGCAGAGTCTATGAACTGTGTCCCCAGGAGACGAACTGCGAGCAGCGAGAGTTCCGCGCAATTCGCGCCAAAGTAAGTAATACCCTTGATTTGGTGATGCTTTGATCGGAGCCACGAGCCACATGTCGAAACACTTCGTGCCGATTGCCCGGACCACCGGGGAAGGGCAAATCAATGGAACACTGTTGACCATGGGGTATTGTTTAACTAGGCGCAATCATGTTTCCTTCTTTTGACACGAAAGACACGTCTTCACAATAGCCAGTACGTGGCCACATGGCAATCAACATTTTCCAGACTGTGTTGCCAGTAAATGGGTCATGGCATAGGTGTATTATGCCCAAACTTTAAAGATCAAACTAATAATTGCTAGTCTATATCAACATCACTCACTCCCCTTTGATTGCAGAGGGACCCATTGGAGTTCACCAAACTTAAATACAACACCACCTACGTGCTTAGGGTTCCACGATCTAGTCCCAATTCCGTGCTGGACGACTCCAGAAACGTCTTCACCTTCACCACGCCCAAGTGCGAGAACTTCCGCAAGAGATTTCCCAAGCTGCAGATCAAGTGCAGCGATTAGCCTTCAGCCGGTGGGCTCAGCCCACTACTGACCATGAGATTACACTAGATTGTAAATAATTGTATGTAAAACTTAACTTTTACTTATTGTTAGACTTAAGGACACACACAGAGAAACTGAACAAAATCGTTTTCTACTTGAAGAGATCCTTGAACTCTTGCAAATCCTGCTGCTGCTGGGTGGGCTTCTGGCTAGAGGACCCCAACAGTTTGCAGTCTTCCAGGCGGACGTCATGCTCCAGGAGCGCTGCTATAAGTCGTGAGGTGTAGAGCACTGGTCCGCCCACCAAATGGAGGAAATCGTAGTGCTTATCTCGTCGTGTGCTGAACAGTATTCGCTTGGAGACGAAATCCCCATAGTTACTGATCCGTCCCACGCAAACGTAGCGTTGCAGTGATGGGGCGTACACCTCGATGACCGCTCGAAGGCTTTCCGCCGGAGTAAGTGTTTCTGCTGATGCATAAACCACCCGGAAGGGTATGCCCAAAGCCTTGTAAAAGTCTGTGGCCAGATTAAGTATGTGTTCCAGTTGGCAGTCGGCTTCGTTGGCCGATAGAGTGGCCACAAAACTTTGAACCGCATTTGTTTGGGTCGCCGTATAAAGACTGGGAGTGGGCCCATATAGCTCCGTCTCCGACCGATTGTAACTTCGACCGCAGCAGACATAACGCAGGGGTAGCACGGAAGGATACACGCACAGCCTGGTCATGGCCCCGAGATAGCTCTCAAAGGCTGCTCCTCCAGTTAGGTAGGCCGTATTGATCTTATTTTGCAGGTGCTCCTCCTGCACCAGGTGATAGTCGGCCAAGGGGGTGGCATTCGCCTCCAGAAGAACACAGCGTACAAAGTCGGGGTTGGCGGTTTGGATGAAGTCACCCTGAGCGACGAAATAGCGGGCCAGGGATTGCATGGCATTGACGTCAAAATGAGCTGCCTGGTCCATTATATAATACCGGTTGTTGTCCACGAAGTGTATGAGATCATGGCGTGTCAAGTGGGTGGTGGATTTGCTTTTCAGTTTCGGCTGGTCGTGGCGATAGAGGATCTTTTCCTGGCCGCCAGTGGGACACTGCTCATGCAGCCGGTTGGGCAAGTGCAGGTAGTCGTGTATAAAGTCATCCTCAATGGGATATAATGCCTGCTTCAGGGTCTTCAAGTCGTTGCGCAACGATTTCCCACGCTCTTTCAGCTCGTCGAGTTGCTCCGCAGTGCCTCCAGCTTTGGTTAGCTCCTTCAGCCGCTTGGTCACCGCCTCTCTCTCCTCAGCCACCTTGGCCAGTTGGGCGTGGTGCGTCTCATACTTCTGATACTTGCTGAGCACACTTTCCAATGCGATGTCCAAGCCCCGACTGGAGATGCTCTGTTCCAAAGATTGCCGGTCGCTGAAGGTTCCCTTGAAGTCCAGATACGGTTGCAGGGTCACATAGTTCTCGTTAGCTTTGTCGCCAGTTATGTAGAGGGCGGAGATATTCCTGCTGCACGTATTTCTCGCCGAAAGGCCTTTTTTTAATACATTTCGCAGACTAAACATTATTGTTATTATCAACTGCAACAATAAAATAAGCCGGCAGAATCAGCTGTTGCCAGCGCTGCCAGATCAAGGTGATTTGATTGGGGTACTCCAATACCGGAATTTTTTTTTATTTTAAATATCTGGTACTCCCCTTTTTGAATGTGAAAATATCCCAATAGATTTGTATACAATATTTCTTGCATAACTTGTTTATATAATTCTTAACAATTATTTTTTAAAGGTTACAGATAGTAATTTGCAATAATAACATAAATTATAGCAATATCTTAAAATTAGAAACTTATTGTATGCAGTGAACATACGCCCTCTCCAAGGCCGCAGCAAAAAACGGAGGCGGTTTGAAATTTCGTATCTCATTGGTTATAAGCTCCTTCCAGCAATTCACATTCAGTATCATATTTTCAAAGTTTTGATCATACGCTGGTGCGACGTCCTCGTCATGATGGCGTGGATCAATTAAATCGCTAAGGAACGGATGGTGCATTGCCTCCTCGGCTGTAATGCGTCTTTCGGGTATCATTTCGAGCATTTTCTCCATTAAATCCACGGCCAAAGGATTGGCATCCGGAAACATCTGATTGAAATCACATCTTCTCCGATTCGGGTACATCCTCAAGTAATTGCGAGCATGCTCGATGGTTACTCCGCTGACAAACTGATCCGACGGTCTACCCATTATGTCAAGCAGGCGCTCGAGTTGATTCATATAGCATCTTCCAGGAAATAAGGCACGACCGGATATAAGTTCGGCCAGGATGCAACCCACAGACCACATATCGATGGCCTTCGTGTACTTATCCCAGAGGAAGAGTAGTTCGGGGGCCCGATACCACAGGGTCCCCACAAAATCGGTCATATCATCGGCGGAGAGACGGGCTAAACCAAAGTCAAGTATGCGCACCTCCATATTTTGATTCACTGCAATATTACCGGGCTTCAAATCACGATGAAGGACGCCGGCACTGTGAATGTACTTCAGACCTCGTAATATTTGGTAAAGGATATACCTAATATGGTACTCGGAAATCCTGTTTGCGTGGGAGAAACTGTGCAGGTCCTCGTCCATTAGATGGGTCACCAGATAAACCTGCTGAAAATCGTTCATCTGCAAAGGCGGGTGAAAAACGTCCAGCAGGCGAATGACGTTCGGGTGATTCATGTGCTTCAACAAACGGATCTCGCGATAAGTTCCCTTGGCGTCCTCCTCTTGCTCGAAAGGCTGCAACAGCTTTTTCATAGCCACGTAATTTTGGCTCCCAATTAGCCTCACCTTGGCGACCTGACCAAAAGAACCGGCGCCAAGGGGTCTGACCAACTCATATATGTTTGGAATTTCCCAAACGCTTTCGTTTACATTTACTCTCGCGAATCCCGCCATTTTGGTTGACTAAAACTTCAAAAAACAAATCCTTAGAGTTCGACGATACAAAGCTTACTAAATTCGCAATTCCCCACTCACTTCTTAAATGCATTTCTTATCAAACGTTTCTTACAATCTAATCGGTAAAACATATGTATATGATTCAGTTCTCTTTATGACCGGAAAAATGTTTATAACTGATAATGAAAGTTTAATCGGAAATTAAACAACGTATTTTTGCCTATTAAGGCTGCAATATCGGTAGAGTTTCATATTTCAAGCTTTTTTTTTTTTAACGAATTTATTGTAAAATATACAGTACAATATTAGTGGCAAGCTAAAACAAATTAATAAAACATAGTACAAAACAAAAACAATACTCAACACTAGGAATAGCTACATTTGAGTACGAAAGGCATCATTTGAACAATGTTCTTGGTAAATATAAATGGTATCAAAAATAAGTGGCCCTGTTTAATACTTCAAGTCCTTAATGGGGGGATTGAGTTTCACTTTACGTCCTTAAGAACCTGGGCAAACGACGGCGGAGGCTTAAAGTTGGTGACCTCCTTGTAGATCAGCTCCTTCCACTTGTCCACTGGCAGATCCATGTCCTCGAAGCTGTGATCGTACGGCGGAGAGGTCTGCTCATCGCTGGGCTCGGCGTACTTCTCCAGATACGGATGGGCCAGAGCCTCCTCGGCCGTGATCCGCTTCTCGGCGTCCAGCTCCAACATCTTCTCCAGCAGATCGATGGCCAGCGGATTGGCGTTCTCGAACACCTTCTTGAAGCTGCGCCTCTTCATGGGTGGCAGAGACTGGATGTAGGAGCGGGCACTCTCCGAGGATATCTTCTTCATAAAGTCGGCTGGCGGCGTGCCCAGCATCTCCATGATCAGGTTGAGCTGGTGGATGTGATCGGTGCCCGGGAACAGAGTGCGTCTGGTGATAAGCTCCGCCATGATGCAGCCCACCGACCAGATATCCACCGTCTGGTTGTAGTGCATCCAGTTGAGCATGATTTCGGGGGCGCGGTACCACCGCGTAGCCACATAACCGGTCATTTCATTCTCCGTGGGACGCGCTAGTCCAAAGTCCAGGATCCGCAGCTCGCAATCCTCGTTAACGGCAATGTTCGAGGGCTTCAAATCGCGGTGGATCACTCCGGCACTGTGGATGTACTTCAGTCCCCGGAGTATTTGGTAGACCAAAAACTGGACATGATCGTCGGACAGATGCTGCATCCGTATGATGTTGTTCAGATCCGCGTCCATCAAGTGGGTGACCAGGTAAACCTGCTGGAAGTTATCCAGCGAGGCATTGGCCGGATGTGGATGGAAAATGTCCAGCAGGCCGATCACGTTCTCATGATCCATGTGTTTTAGAAGTCGGAGCTCCCTGTAGGTCCTTTTGGCGTGAACGGCGGATTGGAAGGGTCTCGCCAGTTTCTTAATAGCCACATGCATGTTGGTGCCCCGAACCAGTGCCTTCGACACCTGTCCATAGGCCCCCGAACCCACGGGCAGCAGTTCCTGATATATCTCCGGGATCTCCCATTCCGTCCTGTTTATGTCCAACTTGTGGAATTTCTGCGTTATGGACGCCGACATGGTTTCGCTGGCGCTGGTGAAGGGGCGTCGTCACAGTAAATAATTGGTACCTATCGACGAGATATTAACCACTAAACAGCCGTGCGATCGAAAATACCACGCTGATTACGTTTATCTTGAGGCAGTTCTGCGCCAATGTTTCGGGCCTCTGCTCCACGCCCAAGATTATTAACAACTAAGCACTGGCCGCTGGCATTATTTCCTATATTTGCGCTATTACTCCATTCCGACGCGTTAGGAATCCGTGAATCAGAATCGGACAAGTCGCTCGATCGGTGGCGAAACATATATGCCCTACGTCTAAATATAAGTGCATGTTGGGGATCATTAAAATAATCATTTAAGACTATGTGAACTTAAACAAAGAACTATTTACAGTTATAAAGGCACAGAAAAAACTTGAACTCTCTGGACTTCAATTATTCTCTGGAACACTTATATAATAAATTACCAAAATACAAAAAATTGTATTCAATTTTTAAATGTATAAATAACTCAAACGCCCACATCCGTGATTGTACCGCATATAAATAAAAATAAACACATGGCGTTGCCGGACCGTCAGTTTTTAAGCTGTTGACAGTGCGACGAATATTTATCGAATGTAGATTCAAAACAGCTGTTTGATGTTTTTTCTGCGAATTCTTCCCCCACCACCCCCTGACCCATTTTCCGATGCACTTTTCGTTTGCTTTGAATAAAAAAAATCCCAGCCACTGCTCGCGCCTGCGCAGTTGCACCGCCGGACTTATCAATACGTTAATCTAATCGTGCCTTAAACACAGCCTGACATTCCGAATCGCCATCCCACATCGAACGGTTAGTTTCGCACCGAAGCCGCTCCCGCTCGCATCGTAACCTAGAAAAAGTGACTGTAAGTGGATCGACAGGAGTTCATAAATGATAGTGAATAAATTAGCGGTATTAAACATAAACATTACAAGGTTTAACTAGTGTTTACGCAGAACATTAAGTGCAAATTATGCGGGGGACCTGTAGGATGTCAACCTATCGGCGGCGAACTACGACCTTTGGAACCTGGACTGGCAAACATGCAGATTTTCTATAATCCACTATCTCAGATAGCACGGAACATGGTTAACATCGATAGAAACTTTGGCTGAAGTAAAAGATCTACGGTCCGAATACGATAAGATAGCCCCGGGGGTTCAAAGTGTGGTAATTAGTGTACAAGAAGCACAGTAGTTTCAAGGGTTGCTACAACTTCCACCCCTATAGCCGCTCCAGGGAATAAGTTTTCTTAACAATTTGTTTTTACATATATTGGAAAATTTTCTGGTAGATAAAAAGCTATTATCTTGTATTACAACCCATTATAAATTGCAAACCTTTAACTGTCTGTCCTCTTTGCAGTAACAAAATGACTTCGACTCTACTTCCGGGAAACATCGTGTATGGCGGTCCTGTGACCGAACGGGAGGCGCAGGACTACAGATCCCTGGGCCAGTACATCCTGGACAAATACAAGAGCTTCGGCGACCAGTCAGTGCTGATTGATGCCGTCAATGGAGTGGAGTACTCGGCCAGCTTCATGCACAAGTCTATTGTCCGGCTGGCCTACATCCTCCAGAAACTGGGAGTCAAGCAGAACGACGTCATCGGTTTGTCCAGCGAGAACAGCGTCAACTTTGCCCTGGCCATGTTCGCCGGCTTCGCAGTTGGAGCTACGGTGGCTCCTCTCAACGTGACCTACTCCGACCGCGAGGTGGACCATGCCATCAACCTCTCCAAGCCCAAGATCATATTCGCTTCCAAGATCACCATTGATCGGGTTGCCAAGGCGGCGAGCAAGAACAAGTTCGTCAAGGGCATCATCTCCTTCGGCGGAAGTTCCAACAAGTTTAAGAACATTTACGCCCTTAATGAATTGATGGACAACGATAAGTTCAAGACACAGCCGGATTTCTTAAGCCCAGTGGCCAACAAGGAGCAAGATGTGACCCTGATTGTTTGCTCTTCGGGCACTACCGGACTGCCAAAGGGAGTTCAGTTGACCCAGATGAATCTGCTGGCCACCCTCGACTCCCAAATGTAAGTTTAAAAGATCGGTTACGAAAGGATTTTGTACTGAAAGCTCTTTCCTCAACAGCCAGCCAACCCAAATACCCATGGAGGAGGTCACACTGCTCACTGTCATTCCCTGGTTCCACGCCTTTGGCTGCCTGACGCTCATAACCACCGCCTGCCGGGGAGCCCGCCTCGTGTATCTGCCCAAGTTCGAGGAGAACCTCTTCCTCGCAGCCATCGAAAAGTATCGTGTGATGATGGCCTTCATGGTGCCACCGCTGATGGTCTTCCTGGCCAAGCACCCAATCGTGGACAAGTACGATCTGTCCTCCCTGATGGTCCTGCTGTGTGGAGCAGCGCCACTGAGTCGCGAGACCGAGGATCAGATCAAGGAGCGCATCGGAGTACCATTCATTCGGCAGGGCTACGGTCTTAGCGAGTCCACGCTGAGTGTGCTGGTGCAGAACGACGAGTTCTGCAAGCCCGGCAGTGTGGGCGTGCTCAAGGTGGGAATCTACGCCAAAGTCATTGATCCCGATACCGGCAAGCTCCTGGGAGCCAAAGAGCGGGGCGAGCTGTGCTTCAAGGGCGACGGCATTATGAAGGGCTACATCGGAGACACCAAATCCACGCAGACGGCCATCAAGGACGGCTGGCTGCACACCGGCGACATTGGCTACTACGATGAAGAGTTTGAATTCTTCATTGTGGACCGCATCAAGGAGCTGATCAAGTACAAGGGCTACCAGGTGCCGCCTGCCGAGATTGAGGCACTGCTGCTCACCAACGACAAGATAAAGGATGCGGCAGTCATTGGTAAGCCGGACGAGGAAGCTGGCGAGCTGCCGCTGGCTTTCGTGGTGAAGCAGGCCAATGTCCAGCTGACCGAAAACGAAGTTATCCAGTTTGTCAACGACAACGCCTCGCCCGCCAAGCGACTAAGGGGTGGCGTGATCTTCGTGGACGAAATTCCAAAGAACCCCAGTGGCAAGATCCTGCGTCGCATCCTGCGCGACATGCTCAAGAAGCCAAAATCCAAGTTGTAAGGGGATCGCTCCCCTTTTGGGTGTGTGTACAAACAATTTACTATGTGTATGTTTTATTATTGCTAAACTTTGTTTTATAAACTACCAACTGTTTGGGTTTCGATTTACTCATATTTGGCTTTTCTTTCGAAGTTTTCGCTTAAAACTTAAATACAAATAAAAACTGCTGGAATTCGAATGTGACAGATTCTGTGTGAACTCGCTGGAGCTTGGAAAACGCAGCTCCTGGTTGAATTACGTTAGATGTCCGAACTATCAATAACAAGTTATATATAAACAACTACATACATTCGTTCTCAACTTTTAACAAACTTGTCTTCTGTTTTTTCCCATATTGTTGTCGCTTTTATATAGACTCATTATTAATTTCGTATGGTGTATACATATATATATATATATATTTATTTGAAATATTTAACTACTCTTCTGCTCTGCTTTGTAAATAGTTGTTTAACATTTTTTGTTTATTTTTGTTTGGGAAAAGTTGTATTTTTCGCTAAGTCGCAGTAAATTGCATGTATTGGATTCATTTGTGTTTTCGGTATATAAAGAGGTTTGGTTTATATGTCTGTTCTCTAGCATTAGTTCACTAATTATTGTGTATGAAACCTTAAATGTAAAAGAAATGCCTTGGTTTCTATAACGGAAATATCATAGTTTGTGTAAAATCCCACTCTGCCCATCCAGCACCTGCATCTCGCTCCTGCTCCTGTTTCCGATTCATTCTAGCGGCGCCGCTTACTGTGCCTCCTTACAGTACATACTTATTGTTGCAATGCTAATCGACTTGGTGCATGACTTACACTTAAACCTAGTTGACAAATTAGATGCGTAAATTCAGTTGCTCACTTCGTTAGTTTCCTTCGCTTCGACTTTACATTTACAAAGTTAAATAAGACGGTGCAGTTTAAAATTAGCTCGCTCTTTCTTCTTCTACTCCTTGGGGCATTTCTAGTTTCCTTCTTTTGGCACAATCTTGACAACAAATTGGTTACTCTGATTGTCACTTGTGAACAAAACTAAATTGTGTTTCTAAGTATGTTTGAGTGTGAGTGTCTTAATATATTGCTAAAATTGTATTTTGATCCCTGGGACCATATAAAAGTCGAGAGACTCCAACCACAGCAGAGCGCAATGGTAATTGCAATCGCATGATGACTGGTGAGAATAATGGATACGGACCGCCGAACCCGAGTTCTGCCTAAGGCGAAGAAGATGATAGCAGCAGACTCAATGAGCTGCCACGATTAGTTTCCGATGCTGCCGAAGATCACACAATTATCTCCATGCGGTTCGCCTTGCGCGTGACCTTAGGTGGGCCTTGTGCTAGGTCCGACATGCCGCCGTATTTGAACGAGAAGATGACAGTTTGTTGGCCGAAATTAGCTTCAAATCTGAAAGTTTAATGCAGTTAGATGTGCTTACTAATAACACCTATTTTTTTAGTCCTTACTCAGTGCTTATGTGTATCTCCGGCGGTTTGCCTGTGGCATTTTGTATGACTAGAAACATTTTGGTCACGATTTCAATTACATGACCCGTTTGAAAAACGAAGTCTCCCTTTTTCCGTCCAAACTCAGACTGGAAAACATACAATTAATCGACGATTTTAACTATGAATTAACTGATTCATACCGCCTTTACGTGGAACACAGCAATATCATCCAGGTAGGGGCTCAGAGACATCCGGTAAATCTCCGATGCAGGCACTCTGTACTTGATTTGCAGCGTTCGCTGATCCAACAGCAGCAGCGATGAGGTGGACAATACCAGCAAAATGGGCACAAACTGAAAACAAGCAATATGATTCTAAAAAAACCTACTATAAAGTCGAATTAAAGAGCTTACCTTTCCACTGGACCGCGCTATCTTGTTGATTATATCTGCAAAGACCACATACTGATCGTTAGTCTCGGCGCAGATCTTCTTCCACTGCTGGTTGTGGCGCAGTCGCACATAGTCGCCCACAAATGGATGACCCACGCTGTGGAAGAATAAATAAATATTTATTTTAGGGCAAGAAGCTAAATAAAAATAATCAAGTATATACGTTACCTTCGTGCATAGGATGCTTTTCGGTCCTTAAAGATTATACTGGCTGTGACCTTCTCTCGCATCCGATTGCGTGCTGTCTGGTCAAAAGAGTTCCGATAGACATAGCACTTCCAGCGATGGTAGATGGATCGCAACTGTCGCGACGCATCTGCCAGAAAAACAGGAGCCGCTGGCCATTCCGTAGAAAGCGGGCTCAACGTGTTGGGGGGCAGACGCAGGGGGATAGTCAGCAGAAACTGCTGGATCTTCCACTGGCGGTAGTAACGACCTATCACTTCGATGGCCCATTTAACCTGGCGTTTGTACTTCAAGGACCGATACTCCTCGCGGGCCTAAAGGAAAATAAATAAGTTGTGAGTCAGAAAAAAGCAAAACATATTTTAAAAACGTGAAAATAAGGCATGCAATGCTTACAACACGATATAAACTCCACAAATGCCTACGACCAGTGAAGGGAATGCCAAACCGGCACTCCTAACATGCAGAAAATGAAAGTAAAGTAAAGGACGTCATGCAAGTAACAAATTTCATGGAAATCTGCTCACCCGCCACGTGCGCCAGGCGCTCGAGATGATCATCTGACTGTGCCGCATTCGCTGAAAACGCTTCCTCGCATGGTACATACGAAACATCTTCTGGATGAGCACGGCCAGCTCGCTGATCCGCAGGCGGCGGAACTGCTCCAGTTCGAAAACGGTGCGCGGACTGCGCACGAACACATTCTTGGTGCCGATCGTGAACTCCGCCGAAGGCAGCGGCAAGTTGCGGATAATCAGAGCGATGCCCTCCACCTGGCTGCCACCGTGGAAGTGGGGCCAAGTGAGGCTGTTGAGCAGCTTGTAGCGGTGAAAGAACTTGACGTGCAGCAGGTGGTAGCAGTGGCCGGTGCGGCACAGGTGGACCAGCGGCATCAGTGACATGTAGCGCACCTGGTGCTGCACCAACGCCATGTCAAACTGATGCGGCTGTTTGCCCTCGTTGGGCTTGATGCAGAACACATAGTGGGAGCGGCGGTGCTTCACGATGGCCAGCAGCGTCTGCAGCTGGGTTCGGATGTTCGAGCTTAGCGTGCTGGGCTTCTTGGTGGCTTGCCGGCGGGGATTTCCCTCGGGAAATAAACTCTGCACTAGAGAGAGTTTACTTTGGTAAAAGCCAGCACTGATGTACTTTGGCAGCATGTCCGAATTCTTCTCAAGAAACCGATGTATTGAGTAGTTTACCACACTCGCAAAGTGACGTATTCTGCAAATACAATACCGTGAATGGTTAATATAAATATTCCTTAAAAATATGTTTAGGAACCTACTGAAAGCACATAGAGTTACTGCCGGTGGTCATAAAGTTTGGATGCCCCGCACAACATTGCTGAACTCGCAAAAGCAAAGCCTCGTTGCTATTTAGATGGGATTCGTTGATCAAGCTCAGGATGCCGTAGCTGGGCTTGTCTATCAGCTCACAAATTGACTCATTGTCGAAATAGTCAATCCGCGACCACTCCAATCCTTCTCGGATGTATAGTTCTTGCTCAGAGCGCAGTACATGGAACACAAAATTCTAAAAT
Organism: Drosophila elegans; assembly: GCF_018152505.1. Lineage (NCBI taxonomy): Eukaryota > Metazoa > Arthropoda > Insecta > Diptera > Drosophilidae > Drosophila > Drosophila elegans. Next base: position 25,450,616 of record NW_024545863.1, on the reverse strand, counting down.
GGAAGAACGGTTTCAATTAAATAATAATAAAGTAAAATCTCCACAACTGACAATAAGTACATTTAAGTATATTTTAAATATTTCTAAGTAGCAATGTTGACTTGCCTGATGGATCTTCTCCGCACTATAGTTGATGGCAAACTGCTCAAAGGAGTTGTGCTCCTGCACTTCGAATCCATAAAAATCGAGCAACGCCAGGTTCTTTTCGCGCTGAGTCGATTTTAGGGACTCATTTATTTTGTTCACCAGCCAGGTGAAGAGGCGGCTGTAGAGAGTGCGACAGAGAGTGTTTCGGTTGGTGGCCGCTTGTCTGGCATCCATTTCACAACCCACATCCTCTTGAGCGCTGTTCGAGCTATTAGCTCTGGTCAAACAGTTGATTAGGATTTGGGCATCTATATTGAGGAGCTGTGCTGTCTCTTGAACCTCTGCAAATGAAAACGTATTAAGATTATGTCCATTGAAACCCAATTAAAGCATACCGTAAACATTGGACACCTGACAGCCCTCGGTTCCATCAATGTTGGTAATAGGTACGAAAATAAAGTTTCCCAACTTAAGAACAACAGCTATAACCCGAAAAATAGAGTTGCTTTCCTCACAGCTAAGGCCCAGTACATCCAAAGATCGCTGAAATTGAAGAGTAGACATAAGTTATAGTTTATTAGGTGGAACATAGATTGTTTCAATGTATAGCCCACCTTGGTATAATGAAAATTCATACGATCCTCCTCCATGGCAGTTGTGTTGCGCAGAAGCTCGTACTTCTCTACATTTCGATACAGCTTGAGCGCTTCTGTTAAGATTAAATTCTTAGTAAAACTATAAACAGTTTTCAACTTGATATTACTTAGCAACTGAAGATCAGCCCCTAATAGTAACTGGTAAAATATGTGAAAATTTCGCTCTCCAATGACAGTGTCTGTTATACGTGTCTGTGGGCAGAAAATAATTAAATAATAACAATTTTAGTGTTATGAAATTATTTAAACTAGATCAAACCTTTTCCAGCATATCTTAATTGTAAGCACGAACAAAATAAATAGCATCATAAATATTTTTATTTATTTCCAAGGGGTTTTACTTACAGTGGGTTATGTGCACGCCCATCGGATCGCCCTTAAAGTCAATTTCGATATCGAATAACTTTCCCTGAAAAATCAAGAGAAAAAAATAGGTTAAAAAAATGATAAATGATAAATTTTCTAATCTTACGCTACTTACATATCGGCTGGAATTGTTATTCTTCAGCGTGCAGGCGTTGCCCATGGCCTCCAGGAACACATCCGCACAGGTGACGCACTCGCGCATCCTCTGCGTTGGCGACTTGTGGCGCCTGTGCAGCGACGAGCTGGCCGAGGGCGTGGGTGAAACGGAGCTGGGCGGCGGGGGCGGCAGATCGCCCAAGACCTTGCTCAGCTTGTGTGCATCGTACAGCGATATACGTTGCGTGGAGCCCATTAGGGAGCATCGATCCCGGTCACGTTCCCGCTCCGGCTGGCTCTCAGTTGAGTGCTGGCGAATCAGGTTGGAGCAGCTGCCGCGATGCGGATGAGCCGGGTGGGCGGCGGTGGACAAACGGCTGGTGCTGCCTCGCAGCTCATCCCGCTCCTCTTTCTCCAGACTCTGGGCACGGACGCACTTGCTGTGGCCGCACTGGCGACAGCCGCCGTAGACGGAGGGCACGGCATACTTGGGCGAACCCTTGGCAGCCGGGGGCATGGCAGTGCAGGCGCCCACTTGGGTCTGCTGGTGCTTAAAGCACGACTTGGTCGGGTGCAAGTGGTGGGCATTCGATTCGAGCAGGCTGCTGATGTTCTCGCTACTCTTGTGGTGCGAGAAATCAAAGTCGACGATCTTCTCGCGCATGTGGCGCCTGCTCTGGCGCTCAATGCTCTCAGCCCGCGTCCGCGAACGCTGCGAAGGTCCTGGCGAGGGGCTCTGTCGCCGCGAAATAGTGGCCGGCGGATTTTCCGCCCTGTTCTTGCATATAATAAAGTTGGCAGTACCGGAGCAGCTGCTGGAGGCGCGCCTGTGGGCGTGCGGCACCAACCCGCTGTTCGAGCTGATCGAGGATTGCTTTCGCAGGACATTCGGTGTGGCGGGGCAGTGCGAACGATCCTGTATGTGGGTCAGAAAGTTCACGATCATTTTGAAGGTCTCCGTCTTGCCCGATCCGCTCTCGCCGGTGAGCAGTATGCACTGGTCCTCGCTCTGATCCTTGAGCGACTGGTAGGCCAGATTTGTGAGACCATAGCTAGGGTGATTGACAACATATTATTAAGTGGCGATGGTGCACACCGTTCGATGATTACTTACATGTGGGGCGGCAGCTGGAAGATGCCCTTGTCGCCATAATTGCGGACGTTGTCTAGCGAGTGCTCGGATATGTGATGATATGGATTCAGAGCCACAACAGAAGTTCCAATGTAGGTCTGCAAAGGGGAATTTACATATTTATATATGGGATTGTATGGGAATTTGGGCAATGTAGGACTTACATATATGTGATCGCGCTTGTAACGCTGGTGGATGTTGTTTATGAAGCTATCCTCGGACAGGTTCTCCAGCAGCACCGAGTCCCAGGTGCCGATTTCCTGCTCCATCGCGATTTCCTGCTCCAATTACAACAACATGCACATGCACGGCAGTAGTGACAACAACGGCAAAGGCCAAAATCGGGCTCAGCATTTGAATTTGAATACATCAACTGCAAACGGGGCCAAAACGAGAACGGTGGGTTGGGGAAGGGGGAGGGGGGTTGTTAATGGCTCCAAGAATTGCATAATTTATCGCGGGCCTGCTTGCATCTGAGCGAATCCGTGTTTTGATTTTGTGATTCAATTATTGATTTTCATGTGCTGGCGAGCAACAGCCTCGAACTCGTGTTCACGCAGATATATCCCGCAGATGCAGTCCGGTTTTCTATATCCTTAATTGCACGAATATCAACTGTCTTCTTTGAGCTCCGGATTTGAGAAAATTTGGCTGTACTCGCCACGATTTCCACATTTTGTTTACCTTTTCAGAAAAGACATTTTGCATCCAATGGGTACTAGTGGTGGCCCAGACATCGATAACACAATCGATGTGGATTCTTGGCGAGCTATCGATTCGTATACCCTAGCGAAGACTACTTTGATTTTTATCAGTTTGTGAATATTGTTTATATGTAAATTGTAGGTTAGCCAAAGCTACTTGTAGTTTAACTACCTTTAGAACATCAATACAATATTTAAAATTTGTCTTTTAATCCTTCATAAATCTGTAATTTGAATTTATAAGTTTGTACGATATCAGTTCTTTAAAATAAAGACAATTTTTACCTATATATATATATATATATATATATATAACATTTAACATATTTGTAGGGTATCAGAAGCTTCGACATGCGCAGTAAACAACTGTTTGTTGTCATCGACGGGGTTTGCATCGCTATTATTTCAGATAGAGCAGACCATGAACACCGACGAACGAAACTTTCGATCCAGCTACTATGAAAAGTGCCTGATCAACAGCGTAGAGGAGAAGAAGTCGCTAAACAAACTCCTCCAGGATGACGTCCGCAACCTGAACAAGCTTAAGCAGTTCTGCATGAACTACACAGTGCCCAACATCCACAGGAGCTATCTATGGGCTCTCGTCATGGGCATTCAGCCGCTCCACAAGGCATCTACGGCATACATTCGCGACCAGAGGCGCGAGATGTACGAGGATCTGCTGCGGGCCGTGACTGTGCTTCGGTGTGCCGACCAGAAGGAGAAGGAACTGGTGATGCACACCATGTGGCTGCTGGAGTCCAATCGACTGTGGCACGGCAATGCAGGTGCCAGTCTGCAAGCGGACGACACACACTTCATCGAAATCGTGCGTACCCTGCTCCCGATATTCAACGACGACGTGGAGACCTATTGGATAGCCAAGGGATTCTACAAGTACACCCGAGAGCTAAAAAAGGAGTGCGGCAAGCTGAAGGAGCAGACACAGATTATGCTTAAGCGCGAGGATCAGTCCTTATTTAAGTGGGTTACCAATTGGTTAGTGTTGCACATCAAGTAACTTCTTTATCTTTATGTTAGCCACCTGGAGGAGTTGGGCCTGTTCGATGGCAACTCAACGCTGCTGGACAACTGGTACATAACTTGCTTTGCTGGCGTCATCTGCGAGAATGTTTTGGTTAAGATCTGGGACAAAGTCTGTGGTGGCTCCCGCAAGATTGTGGTTTTCCTTTTCGTAGAACTAGTCAAGGACATCAAGTCCCTATTACTTAAGCAAAAATCGCTGACAGACGTCAAAAGACTGATAGAAACGGTAGGTTTTTCCTTAATCAGCTTAATTACTCTTTGGTAATCAGAAATCCTCGTTAGGTGAAGGATATCGACGGTGTCATCGTAAACAAGGCCATCAAATCTCTACAAAACAACAGCAGCGAAGTCGAGTACACTCATTAAGTAATTCTACAACATTTTTATATCGGACATATAAGGAACCAAAGCAACTAAATGTATTTGAAGACCACGTCCTTTTTGTCACCCACCGTCTGCAGTTCCAGCGTCACGGGGCACTGCATCCAGTAGGAGAGCAGCTCCTCCGTATAACCGATGAGGAAATACATTTTACGCGGGGTGATCGCCTGCCTGATGAGGGCCGCAATCCGAATGGAGTTGTGCTGTCGCTTGATGATGATTTCAGAGCAGACAAGGGCGTGCCAGGTGCCAGTGACGAACTTCCGGATGAATACATCCTCGATGGCGGTCTGGGACGGACGTTGGGCATCCTTTAGCGTTGCTAAAAAATTAAAGGGGCTTGAACATAAATCTTTAATAAACTGTTCCTCCAACTCACATGTGTTCCAAGAGTTCCAGGACTTGCGGTGGCCAATAAAATGCGGAGGATTGGCCATCTCGTAGGTGAGCGCCCTGTTTCGCTTTGTGGTTATGCGGTATCGCCCTGATTGCACGCGACAGCACACGGCGCTTGTGTGGATACTTGACCGGCTGAGCTGCTGCACCTCCGCAGCCACCTGGGGCACCAACTGCATCGGAAGTGGAGTTTTTAAAATGTATAGTACATGTTTTTTATTATTCTTTAACTCACCTTTTTCAAGAAGTTCATTATATTCCGGCGAAACAATTTTGCGTCCAGCAACAGCTGATTGACGTGACGTAACGGTTTCCTAGAGGTGGACAAATACATGTTGAAGAGTGCACTCGATATTTGTGTTCACAAATTAAAAAATATATATACCCAAAGGAAAAAGGAGGCGATCGTATTTAAAATTTAAGGATGTATTGTTTTTGTAATATTTATTTATAAAAATAATGTTTAATGCATCCGGGCTTAGTTATATTTGTTAAGCCGTTTTATTTGTGTTTCAAATTACGCGCCCACATCTATTTGGATCTCGATACAATCGAATAAGTATCGATTTTTTTGGTCTCAAGCCCAACAGTGTTGCCAAATAATATTTAAAAAATTTAGCTTAATCTGTAAAAATCAATTTATAATAACTGTATATAATGATTTATTTTTTTTATTGATAACAATGTTTTGTCTTGACCGACGTGTGCATGTTTTTAAATTAGCTATAGCCATATCGCACGACATATCATGAACCTGCAATGTGGACGCCGCTGAATATAAACAGCTATAGCTACGAAATTGCTAAATTAGCATCACTAGAGCGCTGAGCCTGCGCGCTTGGAAAATGGCTTAAACGCAGGCCATCTCAAACAAAGATCGAGGATTTCAGATCAAGTGAACTACCTGTTGGAGCGACAGTGAAAAAGGACCCTTACCGGAGCGGTACTGAAACAGGACTCTTCCTGGAACTCCTGCTACCTGAATGTACTAAACGCAGTGGAACTAGAACTGCAGCGGAAACATTTAAAGACCATGACGCTGAACGAGAGCGACGCCACCCGCCTAGAACTGACGCGCAACTTCCTGGAGCTGTCCCGCAATCCGGAAACATGTACCGCCCTGCGCAGCTCGGACTGCATCCAACTGCTGGTGCAGATCCTCCACGCGAACGACGAAGGTCTCTCCACGGCGCGAAAATACGCCAGCCAGGCGCTTCACAACATCGTGCACAGCCACCCGGAGGAAAAGGAGCGCCAGCGGGAGGTGAAGATGCTGCGACTGCTGGACCAGATCCTTGACTATTGCAACTTCCTGCGCACGCAGCTGCAAAGCGGGGGCGAGGCCATAGCTGATGATGAGGATCGGCATCCCCTGGCGGCCATGAAGCTATTGATGAAAGCCAGCTTCGACGAGGATCACCGGCAAACCATGTGCGAACTAGGGGCCCTTAAGGCGATCCCCAACCTGGTTCATCTCGATCATGCGGTCCATGGACCAGCGGCTGCGGGCAGGGAACAGTGCAACGCTTTGAGGAGCTACGGCCTCATGGCCCTCACGAATCTCACCTTCGGGGATGAGAACGTCCACAACAAGTCATACTTGTGCGGCCAGCGTCAATTCATGGAGGTGGTCATCGCCCAGCTAAACACGGCTCCAGATGAACTGCTTCAGGTGGGCTTAGTCTAGGTCTTAAGTCAAAAACTTTTTTGAAATTGTATGTATGTTTTAAGGTCCTTGCTGGAGTGCTTCGCAATCTCTCTTGGCGCGCAGACAAACATATGAAGACTATCTTCAACGAGCTCGGTACAGTGACATCCTTGGCCCGGGCAGCCATGCAAAACAAAAGCGAAAATACCCTGAAAGCCATACTCTCTGCCCTCTGGAATCTGTCGGCGCACTGCAGTACGAACAAAGCGGAGTTCTGTGCTGTGGACGGCTCACTGGCGTTTCTGGTGGGAATGCTCAGCTACGAGGGTCCGAGTAAAACACTTAAGATAATTGAAAATGCGGGAGGCATACTGCGGAACGTTTCCAGCCACATTGCTGTGTGTGAGCCCTACCGCCAAATCCTGCGCCGACACAATTGCCTGGCCATTCTGTTGCAGCAGTTAAAGTCGGAGAGTCTCACCGTGGTTAGCAACTCCTGCGGCACTTTATGGAACCTCTCGGCCCGCTGTCCCGAGGATCAGCAGTACCTCATCGACCACAATGCTATTCCCCTGCTGCGCGTCTTGATCAGCTCCAAGAACTCCATGATTGCCGAGGGCAGTGCCTCGGCTTTGAAGAATCTAGTAAACTTTAGAGCCACTTTGGAGCTTATGCCCAATGGAGATGGTGGCTCCCTGCCGCTGGACAAGGAGTCAGGCCATGGTGGTACCCTACCGCGCAGGTTCAGCTCACTGCGACTCAGCTCCAATCCTACAGGATCGCTGAAAAAGGTACGACCAACAACAGTGAGCACGACTGGTTTCCTCAACAGAAAGTGTGAGAGTCGGGAGTCCGTTTACTCGGGCAAATCCGACTCCACTAAATACTCAACCAAGTCGGAGGGAGCCAAGAATGCATTTGAGATTGTCACACCTACAGAGGAACAGCCAATTGACTACTCCATGAAGTACATGGAGCACAAACCCAATAGCAGTAAGACCTTTGATATTGACTTGGACCAGCCCACAGATTTTAGTGCTAGATATAAGGAAAGACGATCCGCTCAGTTGGCACAGCCAGAGCTGAAGACGGAGACTGATGAGATAAGGAACAATGAGTTGCAACTGGCCAAGTCCTCATCGGCCACGGAGCTGCGAAATGGTCCAGGAAATGTGACGGTTTCGGCATCCAAGCAGAAACTTACCACCGAAGCGGAGACGGAGACAGCAGAGCGACCGATCAACTACTGTGAGGAGGGAACCCCCGGCAGCTTCAGTCGCTTCGATTCCCTCAACAGCCTGACTGAAAAACCGGAAAAGTGTTCGGCTCCGAAGACGCCAACGAAGCCCACAATTCAGCCGGGACAACTGGACAACCGGAATACGTCCCAAAACATTGACTCTGCTCTGGAAACTCCACTAATGTTCTCGCGTCGCAGCTCGATGGACTCATTGGTAGGCGATGACGAGACCATTGCCTGCGAGGATAATGGATCCGTGATCAGCGAGTACAGCCGGATGCAAAGTGGCGTCATATCTCCCTCGGAGCTGCCCGATTCGCCCACCCAGAGTATGCCGCAGTCGCCGAGAAGGGATCGAAAGGTGCCCATTCAAAATAACTCTGAGACTCCTGACCGGAAGTCTGGCAATGTGTTCGAGGACAAGCTAAACAGATTCCACGTAGAGCACACGCCTGCCGCCTTTTCCTGTGCCACCAGTCTTAGTAACCTGAGCATGTTGGATGACTCCAATGCAAACGCCATTCGAGAACAGCGTACAAATGACATTAACGGAAATGGAGACGCTCCTCGTAGCTATTGTACGGAGGACACTCCGGCTCTGCTTTCCAAGGCGCCCAGCAACAGCGATTTGTCCATTCTGTCCATACCGAACGATTTGAATGCCAATGAAGAACCGCCAGTGCCAGCGCCACGAGCAGATGTGCCCGGCCTGGACTCTCGGATTCCGGCTGAAGATGCCATTTCCAAGATGCGCTGCGGCGCATTACCCAGTTATCTGCCAGTGTCGGATGAGATGAGCAAGTACTATGTAGAGGATAGTCCCTGCAACTTTTCGGTGATCTCTGGCCTCTCCCATCTTACGGTGGGCTCTGGACGAGCAGGACCGGTTACAAAACTTCCCATGAGGGCTTCGGAGCCACAGGCAGAGGCACCCAAGTTGCCTCCCAGACGGAGTGCAGTTCAAAATGAAGCAGAGCCATGTCTACCGCCCAAGAGAAGCGACTCGCTGAGCTCGCTATCCATGGACTCGGATGATGACTGCAATCTACTCAGTCAGGTAAGGAAATGGAGAAACTTTCTTTGATTAGGGGAAATTTCGTTTAACGAAATCAAAGTGAGCTGATAAACTAGCCAAATCAGAATTTCTTGTCTTTGTTAAAGTGAAGGAAGTAAAAATATTCTTACTAGGCATTGTCTGCTCCTATTACATGGGCGAACACAAACTCGAACTACAGTCTTAAGTTTTTTATATTTTCACTTGATATATTACTTTTTACAAAAGTATCGCAGACCTTTCTCACTTAAAGGAAAGTTACTGACTGGGCTTGAAATGGAATGTAGCTATTGGTTAAAAATATAATCCCAATGTCACCAAAATTATAAATATTGTTCTTTAATTTTATAGGCTATTGCGGCAGGAAGCTGTCGGCCACAACCCAGTGGTGCTAGCACTAGTTCCAGCCTGGCCAATGCCAGTACCAGCACTCTGACCAGGACAAATGGGCAAAAAAAACAGCCGGAGGAGGGCGATAAACCGAGCTACAGCTCGGATGACTCGCTGGACGACGAGGACGACGATGCGAGGTCCAAGTCGCTCTTTGAGCAGTGCATCCTCAGCGGCATGCACAAGTCCAACGACGCTTTGGAGTCGGAGGGAGAACCGCCGGGGCAGCGGCAGGAGATGAGTGCCCGGGATAGGTTTGTCAGCAACCAGGTGCGCCAGATTGAGTCCATGTTAGCCGGACGCCAGCACTAGCATCGGGTGTGTGGTTAAGTGAGAAGCGCATGCGTTTGTTTGGTGGCTTTTAATCTTGTCTATGCAATAATATTCTCACGGTCTCAATTTTCCTATAGTTCAGATTAAAAATTTGCACTTAAATTTAACTCTCCAACACGTGTAATATTATGTCTACCCTCTCAAGAAAATTTTCATACGGAAACATTAAGGAAACTTAAAGGGTGATAAGAAATGGGATACAGTCGCTGTATATAAATAAGTGGGGTTCAACTGAGGTCCGGGATACTCCCAAAATTATGCTCAGATGGACTAGCTCCAGGGCTAGAGAGCTCAGTAGAAACGTTTTCGCGCATTGCGATCTTTGAAATAGGAGATGGCGAAGATGGCCACAGCCGCCGCCACGACCACCACGAACAGAAGGATGAAGAAGATTTTAGCGTTGGACATGCCCGGCTTGGGATCCTCCTTGTGCTCACGCGGCGGCTCGAAGGTCTTCGCATTCGGTATGATATTGGTGCGTCGGATAATCTCGTCGTGCTGTGAATGAAAGAAAATTGTGGTTTATTGAACAAGTAAAGCTAAGCTGGTTTCGAGTAACATGATATTCATATAATAATAACACTCATCTTTATCGTGTTTGGTTGACAAACATTTTGTAGCTTTTGAAAGATTAATACGATTTGAATTTTAATTTGAAATCAATCCGTGTGTTTGACGCCTCCCTGCTAAATTATCGCAAGTTGGTGCAATTAAAAACAAGTTCAATCTTTTTTTAGAAGCTTGTTGCTACCTATAGATATAATGACTTAACCCGGCTTTCGGGTTCCTTGCACTCTTAAGCCGATAAGCAGGCAGCTGAGTCAAGCGTATTCCCCTTCTGGGGTAAACTTACATTTAAGTTGGAGTCCAGGTCGTAGAACTTGAAGCTGTGGATGTCGTGATTGTCGGACAGATCGCCTGTCGTGGCCGACATGCCGAAATGGTAACCCGTGGGCAATTCCACGTTGGCGACGACAAAGCAGCTCTTCCACTCGTTGCGGTTTTCCAGATCCGTCGACACCGACAGTATGTCGTTCTCGTACCGAATGCTGACCAGCGTCTCGTAGTCCACATTGCGGAAGCGGACTTCGCAGCCCGCCAGCTGGGTGTGCGTTCCGTCGCGATCGTGGTCGTAGCTCCAGCTGCCATTGTTTACCATGGCACTGAGATATGGATGTTGGTGCTGCAAATTAAAAATTAATAAAGGTTTTCCATAGGCTAAAGCTATCATACATTGTGGGGGCCATTGTGGTTGCTGTAGGTATCCAGGATGATGGCCAGTCCGGAGAAGTGGTCATTGCTGCCAAAGACTGGGCCTGTCTTCATCCGCTCCTTGGTGTACCAAATGGCAAAGCCGTCGCCGAAGAGTTCAGTGCCCTTGCCGTGCACCTTGAAGCCCACATGCACCTCCCAGTTGCGGGTCATCACGGGCTGGGCGTAAACCAGTATTAGGATTACTCATAAGGTCAACGATAGATCAACCCTCCTGCTTACCGTGTAGTTCCAAAGGGCGCCGCTCTTGGACTGCAAGTCCGGAGTCAGTCTTATGTAGTTGCTCGTCACCATTGTGTTGCCCAGGAAGTCCCAGTGTGGCAGTACCACGCCCACGCCTGGAAGATCAAGCCACGTTAGAGGTACACGTACTCCACCTTATCAGAGCTCATAAACCCACCTTGAAATGGACGCACTAGACTGTGCTCCCGCTTCATGTAGTCCGGCTCCCTGGGATTATCCACATCGGCCAGAACCGCAAAGGGGGCGACGAGAAGCGCCAACAGCGCCAGGGAACGGTGTGCGCGTAACGACTTGGTCATGGCTGCATTCGGTGTCCCAGTTGGATGAAGCTACACGGAAAATAATATTTGCAGACAATTTTTTTCGCCGGCCTTTTAGTGGTGAGCAACTGTGATTCATTAACGGTGGTTGGCAACTATCGGAGGCCTATCGATTGCAGGTCTGACGGCACTTCTGTGTTCTGTTATCGAAACTGCCTATCAACCGTTAGCACAATTACCTATTAAATTTAAATAGTTAAAAATGCTCGAGAATGTGTTTTTATAGGGCTTAAGCTATATTGTTTATTTTAAGTAAACATTAAAATCATTAAGATAGATAAAAATACTTTCTAGTACTGATAGTAAGATTTATAAAGAAAATAATGTAGGTATTAAATATAAAATTAAATTAACAAACAAACATTTAGTTTATGTTAACTTATTTAAAGTCTTTTAAAAACTTCTATTAATCTATTAATATTTTTTTTTTTTTTTAATTTATATAAAGTAAAGCTAGCACTCATAAATTATCTGAATAAATTTGAAAGTACAACGTTGTTGCTTATTGTTTTTGTTCATGAAATTAATTTCATATTTACTTGTTTGCTTAAAACTTGACTATTTTTATAAGCTCATCCTTTCAAATTGAATTTAATTTCGAATCAAATAAGACTTATTAAGAATTTGGAAAGGTTTTAAATATGAAAAAAATTTGTAAGTAACTTTCTTTCTTGGGAAGAAAAATTAAAAGTAAAGTAATAAATTCATCAGCTTTAAAAGAACTTATAAATCAATATTTATGACATATGTGAAGTCTTTGTGATAAAGTGGCTGTTTTTGCAATTAATTTTTTACAATTTTGTCCAAACAAATGTGGGACAATTTGCAGGCAATAAATTGTTACGGAAGTGCAGCTAATACAACTAAACTGATGAATGCAAATTATGGTTTTGGACAGTTTCCCTTTTTTTTGGCGCTAAATTCACGCGTCCAACCAGTTTGACTTTTTAATCGGTTTGGCTCGGATTACAACGCCAACAACGCACAGCCCGTTTGTCATGGTGCGAGACAATTTTATGGCTTATTGCACACGCACATTGGCGCCTTCACGCCGTGGGTACCGCGACTCTTGGATCTGCTGGTGATCTGGTGGAGATCGGGCGGGAAAACCAGTTAGCCAAGAGTTTTCCTCCTTGGCGTGCGTTGGCCGTCGACTTTGGGGGTCATTGTCAAGGTCGGAGTCGTGAGAACAGGCGGCAAATAATGCAAATGCGGCAGGAACTTTAGAATGCAGCAATAATTCCGATTCAAATGCTCATTGGATGATTCTGATTCTGATTTGGGCACAATTAGCAATGCCGCTAACGGTGCAAGATGTGTCACCTGTGAAAGTCGGCCTGTTGCTTCCTCAAAACGCCGCTAATTGGCATATAACGTGCCTAATTATATCAGTCATTTATGAAATCATTTCACTTTTCACCTCCCCAAACAACTACAGGTGCATTATCTCAGCCAGTTTCCGCTGAGCTGCCGATATATTATCGCAGTCGTTCGTTCTTGTCGCCCCGCGCGATTTGACTTTGACTCACCTGTGCGACTTCGACTTCAACTTCCTCATGGGTTCGAGTGAGATATGGCGGTTATTTCGGGCCCATCATTCTCGATTTCGGGGAGTGGCGGAGGCTCTGAAAGCTCCCTAATGAAAGTTGGGTATTGATTAATGGCCCGTGGGGTCCAGAGTTTTCCCACCCGATCAGCAGCAGGATGTAGCAATTATCATGGTTGGACCATCGCGTCAGCGTCTATTTATAGTGATACTTATGGACCGATAGAATCTGGCAATTAGTAGCTCGCTTAAATGCTCATTTATAAACTACAGCTATCGGCTGTCATGTGCGGACAAGTTCAGGCCCAAACAAGCAGCACTTTTCAATTCCTCAAAGTGGCAATAACCTGGGGCCAGGCCAAGACAGGCCAAATCTGAGGCCGCTCAGCATTTCATTGGCCCGAGCCAATGAATGATTGATAACCCAAACCGCTGCCAAATCAAGCAAAGAAAGCCAGAGTACGCGCAAGGCAATTGGCTAATTGATTCAGCATAAATCAATGGCAATCAACAATTAGCCGCATTAATTGCCTCGCTTACAGCAATCGCAATTGAAACTGAACTTGACCCTCTCGCCGTCGACTGAAGACAATGCAAAAACCGAAGAGAACAGAACGGAAGGCCATTTTTATATTAGACAATACCATTGCATAAAGTTCGATCAGTGGATTACCCTATACTAAGCCAAAAGGTTTAAAAGTGTCTAAAACTGGAGTATCTAAGCCAAATAATAAATAACTAAATACATGCTGAATCTTTGACAAAGTTTATCACTAGGTTAGCATTAAAAACTTAACAACACTAATAAAATTCAACTTAATGAACCAAACTTTTTAAATGTATTATTAAATTATTATATCTAACCTTTGTTACAATGTAACCCAAAATGTTAAGCAACTTGTAATTAATTTGGTTAGCCTACATCAATAAGAAAAAAACATTAAAGCTCATAAAATGTTTATAACAAATTAAAATGGTAGTTAAGTTATTTTTAGCAAATGTCTTATATAGAAATATATAAAAAAATGTTTTAATAAGAAATATAATTTTTCTAATATTCCAGAACGTTTAATCTATATTTTAATAATCTATATTTTAAAATTTTAAAAGATGTCCTCAATACAAATAAAAAACACTTTCATACTTATATTTCATAACCAACTTTCATACCTTTCAGAGCACTATCCTGGGGAAGAGTATCAATAGTTAGTCAATCACTTCGACTTTGGCGGTTGCAGCCAGCCAAGGAGCATTTGTGGCTAGCTGTGATTTGAACTTGAACTTGCTACTGCTCCCCCCTCCCCTCACTTGGTCGCATAAAACAACTAACATAAAAACTCCAGACCGAACGCATTGTTCGCATAGCATCAAACAAGTGTGCAAATCGTATAAGATTAAAGCTAATCAAGCATGACAAGCATTCCTCATGAATTTCACATTTATCGCTTTTTTTTAAGGGCCACACAGCAGCAAACAGTCGGCCACATAAATGTCAATCGTTAAACGATACACTTAAGGAGGGGGAAAATAGATGCCGCCGGATTCTATGGGGCATGGAATGCCACGCTTCCGGCCGAGAACGAGCGTATTGTGATCATATAATTATGATTCAGATTATGCATATTGCCATTCTTAATCACAGAAGCGAGCAACACGTAAATTGTCATTTAAATCAAACGAATCTCCAGCGAATTTCACGGTCAAGTGGAAGTGACAGAGGCGGAAGAAATTGCCTAATGCCGACGCGGGCCAAGTGGTTGTTGTTTTGTTTTCACCTGCAATCAAGTCAAGGTGTTGCCTGTAGCTTTCCAATTACATATGCTAGATACACGGATTTGCATAGGTATCGGCATCGGCATCGGCATCGGCATCGGCATCGGCATCGCCAGATGATCGACCCGTTTGTGCACCCAAAACGGGTTACCGGAACCAAGACGATGAATATTGATTCGCTAGAAAGTTGAATTTGCTGCGAGTGCTACTGCTACTCCTACTGCTACTGCTACTGCCACTGCAGTTTGCCATCAACATTAAGCACCAGCGATTCCCTTGCAGAGAACAAACATCACGTGGCCCGGGGGTGAAGGCAAAAGCCAAAAGCACGTAGACCCACTGAAAAGCAAAAATAACTCACTCACTCAAAGCCCGGGAAACAAAAAGCCACTCAAAACAAATGCACGCCAGCAGAGCAGTCGACGTTGGCAGAGATCGGGCCATGCTTTATATAAAATCAACTGAGCATATCTGTTGGAATTCATTAAACGTTTTACTGCCACAGGCCGACGTACAGCGGTTCGAAATTCGAGATTCGAGATCCGAGATCCAAAAGCCGAGAGCTCCGCACACGAAATATCCACCGTGTAAGGCCCCAGCTTTTTGGAGTACTATATACTAGCCTTTGGATTCAGTTTTTCCTGGCTTCGCGTGCTCGTCGGTTGCCATCCATAAATAACACACGAAAAACAAACAAAAAAAAGCCATCGAAATAACGCATTAATGCATTTGATTTACGAAACTCGAAACTCAAGAATTTACCAAAAAAACGTCAAAAATTAATAAAATACCAGTCTATTATAAATTCAAAGCTAAAACCGTTTCGTGTCATGCAAATGAAAAGTGCCAGTGCTTAAGTCAGATATATTTCAAATATTTGTTAACTAATTGCAGCTTCTCACACGCACATTAAGCAGCAGCTCAATCAGCCAGCAAATATGAAATTCGTAAGTATTTTTATTTGGTTTCTCTGCGTTAGCTGCAATTCGTGTTGCAAGTTCGTTGCCTAAGTCTTTCGTTTTTCGCGACAATTGTCACAGCATTTGCATGGGCCGCTAATGCCCCGTAATTGTTAACACGTTTGAGCCTCGTTTAAGCCGCAAATGAAGTCAACTTTTTCGGTTTGACAGTTGTCAAATGGCCGCCGCGGTCGACCAGCGCATTGTTCGCTCCCCAAGAATTTTTATTGGGCCCTGGCACTCTAATTTATGGTCCACGGCGTCGTGTGTCAGCGGGCCATGAAAGCCAGGCCACCGCCTCGATATGTCTATATCCATATAAGCCATATAAGTTTATGTGCATTATTTTCGGCGACCATCCATATCCATCCACGTTCAAGGCGCTGAAAATTTGATGAAAATTTGAATGCGTATGGCCAAAATATGCATATTTCGAACAAGGTTTTTCGACATAATTTGATCTTGATATCTTGACTGGATGCTGGGCAACCAAATCAGATTGACTCAATATTTAATGTGTTGAATTTCTTTCAATATCACATTAAAGTTCGTATTTCGAAATTTTTTATTTTCACTTTCGTTTGATTTTGATTAAACCAGTTGTTTTTTATTATCAAATTGAAATGTTTTTGCATTAAAATGAACATTATTCGGATTTAAATTATAATGTTTGCTTAAACAAGGTTTCATTTTATTCTTTCGTTCATATTTGAACTTATATATGTTTCCGCAAATTAAATATTATACAAATTATAACCCGCACTTTGGGTTTTATTATCATTATTTTGGATAACTGTCTTAAAGATTAATTATACAAGTTTTAAAAATTAAATGTGACAAGACAGAAATATTGAAAAGCTCTTGAAATATTTTTACAAGCTTGTTAATTTTTATACCCTTGCAGAGGGTATTATAATTTCAGTCAGAAGTTTGCAACGCAGTGAAGGAGACATCTCCGACCCTATAAAGTATATATATTCTTGATCAGCATCACTAGGCGAGTCGATCTAGCCATGTCCGTCTGTCCGTCCGTCTGTCCGTCTGTCCGTCCATTTATATGCAAACTAGTCTCTCAGTTTTAAAGCTATCTGCATGAAACTTTCCCAAAAGTTGTCTTTCTATTGCAGGTAGTATATAAGTCGGAACGAGCCGGATCGGACGACTATAGCATATAGCTCCCATAGGAACAATCGGAAAAATAAATGAAAAAAAATTATAACTTTGCTGTTTTTTAATTTTTTTGTTTAGTTCTTCGACATTTAGTAATGGTTAAATATTTCCGATTTACGGTTTAAATTTCATCAAAATCGGACGACTATAGCATATAGCTCCCATAGGAACAATCGGAAAAATAAATGAAAAAAATTATAACTTTGCTGTTTTTCAATTTTTTGTTTAGTTCTTCGACATTTAGTAATGGTTAAATATTTCCGATTTACGGTTAAAATTTCATCAAAATCGGACGACTATAGCATATAGCTCCCATAGGAACAATCGGAAAAATAAATGAAAACAAGAAAGAAAGCAAACTTCGGCAAGCCGAAGTTCATATACCCTTGCAGCTATCGCAAGAATTAAATATTTTTGAAAACATTAAAATTATGATTTACTTGCGTATATGTTTAAAAACATTGAAGCTATGAAGATTTGCAGCTTAATTATTTGATTGTTCTTTTATATATTTTCATTATTTGTATAGGAGCTATATGATATAGTCGTCCGATTTTGATGAAATTTAAACCATAATTCTGAAATATTTAACCATTGCTATATGTCGAAGAACTAAAAAACAAATTAAAAAACAGCAAAGTTATAATTTTTTTCAATTATTTTTCCGATTGTTCCTATGGGAGCTATATGCTATAGTCGTCCGATTTTGATGAAATTTTAATCATAATTCTGAAATATTTAACCATTGCTATATGTCGAAGAACTAAACAAAAAATTAAAAAGCAGCAAAGTTATAATTTTTTTTCAATTATTTTTCCGATTGTTCCTATGGGAGCTATATGCTATAGTCGTCCGATTTTGATGAAATTTTAACCATAACTCTGAAATATTTAACCATTGCTTTATGTCGAAGAACAAAACAAAAAATTAAAAAACAGCAAAGTTATAATTTTTTTCAATTATTTTTCCGATTGTTCCTATGGGAGCTATATGCTATAGTCGACCGATTTTAATGAAATTTAAACCGTAAATCGGAAATATTTAACCATTATTATATGTCGAAGAACTAAACAAAAAATTAAAAAACAGCAAAGTTATAATTTTTTTTCATTTATTTTTCCGATTGTTCCTATGGGAGCTATATGCTATAGTCGTCCGATCCGGCTCGTTCCGACTTATATACTACCTGCAATAGAAAGACAACTTTTGGAAAAGTTTCATGCAGATAGCTTTAAAACTGAGAGACTAGTTTGCATATAAACGGACGGACAGACGGACAGACGGACAGACGGACAGACGGACGGACAGACGGACAGACGGACGGACAGACGGACATGGCTAGATCGACTCTACTAGTGATGCTGATCAAGAATATATATACTTTATAGGGTCGGAAACGTCTCCTTCACTGCGTTGCAAACTTCTGACTGAAATTATAATACCCTCTGCAAGGGTATAAAAAATTATAACTTTTCTGTTTTTTATTTTTTTGTTTTGTTCTTCGACATTTAGTAATGGTTAAATATTTCCGATTTACGGTTTAAATTTCAATAAAGTCGGACGACTATATCATATAGCTCTCATAGGAACAATCGGAAAAATAAATGAAAAAAATTATAACTTTTCTGTTTTTTAATTTTTTGTTTAGTTCTTCGACATATAGCAATGGTTAAATATTTCAGAATTATGGTTTAAATTTTATCAAAATCGGACGTCTATATCATATAGCTCCCTTAGAAATAATAAAAATATATAAAATAACTATCAAATAATTGAGCTGCAAATCATCATAGCTTCAATGTTTTTAAACATATACGAAAGTAAATCATAATTTTAATGTTTTCAAAAATGTTTAATTCTTGCAATAGCTGCAAGGGTATATGAACTTCGGCTTTCCGAAGTTTGCTTTCTTTCTTGTTTTAAAACTCATTCAAAAGTAAATACTAATATTCGAAATTTCCCAACTGCTACTGAATTAATTGGATTTAACATTGAATATTTCCAACGCACGATTAGTCACCAGAAGCCGAAATAAAATGTTTTTACGTAGTCTTTGAAAATGGGTAATGCCAAGCGGCTTATTTAACTAATTTTCATAAACGCTGCCTTATTTGCCCATCCTATTCTGAATCATGTCATAATTTATAGGTCAATGAAACTCAAAATTATACGCCTCTAACCAGATTTAATAAGAAGTCTAAAGAGTTTCCGCCCCGCAGTTGGCAATCAAGTCGAGTAGCCCGCAATTACATGGGAAAATGCACGCAAAATCGCTGGCGTACGCGCAAAAACATAAACTCTCAAGTTCACGATGAAGGCCATAAAGATCTGTGATCCGGAGATCGGTGATCGGGGATCGGGGTGCGGAGTTCGCAGACGGCGGGCAGACAGATCGGACAAGAAAACAAGCCGAAAACGTGCTTGGGGGGCATGCGTTTTGTAACTTAATTGAAAAGTGCGATACACACGCGATACAATGCCAAAGCCAAGACCAATTGCCAGTGGCCGCCTGACCAACTTCTCGTGTCCAATTGCGTGTGCCAAGCCGGCTCCCAGCCAAAGCCAAAAGCGATATGGCAAAACCAATAGCTAGCTAAACAAGCCCCAGACGCAGTCATGAATGAATCAAATGAACCGAAGCTGTGCGTGGAAAATTGTGAGAGAAAAACTTAAACATTATGAAAATGCAAGCGGGCATTGCATTGGAAAATGGCTTATGCAATGCACCCAGAGTTGGGTGCTGAAATACAGTGACAGGAGGAGTGGGGGGGGTTAGGGGATATCCAGGCAAAACTGGCACCCTGGGAAACCGCCATCAACGTCGCTCTCGATTAGGATTCGACCATGCACACGAACAAGATTTATTAATTGCTCTCAGCCAACTCTGTTAGTCGCTCTAGCAGATGTCCGTCCGTCGAAAAGTTTAAAGTTTGCTGCCTTTTGCACGCTTTGCGTGTGGAAATTCAAATTAATTGCCATACGTACTCGTACAATTTGATGTCGTACTTTGTATTTTGTATTTTGGATCTGGGTTTTTGGCTTCGGTTGCGCTTGGCTTACCTCTAACTCTAATGAAGATGTCGCGCCGGAAAGTGCCGATTGCTTAATGCCCAAGTACGGGGACGACGACAAGTCCACTCCATGCATAATTACCACTAGCACAGTTTTGCTTTTTTGCCTTTGGGTTTGTCGGATGCAACATCGACACACTCTTTTACAGAAGTCTCGAAAAGTGTTGTGGAAATGATACATAAAAATATCTATAAATAAGAAAAAGTTTAAAAAGGTTTTACATTAGGGTCTCAACTTAAAATCTTGCAATAAATGTATTTATTAAACACTTTTGTCAGCTTTTGAAACTGCTTCATATTTTTTAAGAACTTTGCCTATAAGCATTAAGCTTTTTGCTACCAAACAGTATTAAACAAATAAACAATTAACATTGTACAAGGTAGAAAGAATACATTTTAGTAAACTTCAATCCTATTTGAACTTTTTAAAAGTCCAGCAACAAACATTTTAAATTCCACAGTTATCATTTCCCTTTCACCACCTGCATTGCATATTAATTTAACTATTTAATTGATATGATTAGTTTAAAATGTATAATCTTATTAATAGATTTTCTTCTCCAAAAAATAACCTTTTCAATTATTTAAAATTTAATAAAGAAATATTAAGTTAAAACATTGAAATTTAATTGGAATCATGTTGTTTTACATAAATAATAGATTTTCCGCCTAAAATATGATTTTATATTTTCATATATTCATATATTGGAACGATATCTTTTACCATTTCCA